>NW_027667355.1:0-1227500 GCF_963924665.1 Micromys minutus
GGCAAAATTCAAGAAATTTCCTTTAATTTGGGGCAAAATTGCAGGAATTTACCTTATTTTGGGGCAAAATTGCAGAAATTTTTCTTATTTGGGGTAAAATTGCAGAAACTTCAATTATTTTCAGGTAAAAAGGCTGAAATTTCCTTTATTTTGCGGCAAAAAGGGAGAAATTCCCCTTATTTTGGGGCAAAATTGAAGAAATTTCCCTTGTTATTGAAAATAATTGCAGAAATTTTCCTTATTTTAGGGCAAAATTGCAGAAATTTCACTTATTTCAGAGAAAAAACACAAAAATTTTTCTTATTTTGGGGCAAATAGGCAGATTTCCATTATTTTGGGGCAAAAAGGCAGAAATTCGACTTATTTTCGGGTACAATAGCAAAAATTTCACATATTTCAGGGCAGAAAGGCAGAAATTTCCCTTATTTTGTGGCAAAATTGCAGAAATTTCACTTATTTCATGGTAATAAGTCAGAAATTCCCCTTATTTTGGTGCAAAAAGACAAAAATTCCTTTTGTTTTGGGGGAAAAAGACAGAAATTCAACTTATTTAGAGGCAAAAAGGCAGAAATTCCCATTATTTTGGAGCAAAAATGAAGAAATTTCCCTTTTTATCGCAAAAAGTTATGCATTCCCCTTATTTTCGGGCAAAAAGGCAGAAATTCCCCGTATTTTGGAGCAAAATTGCAGAAATTCCCCTAATTGTGGGGCAAAAATGCAGAAATTCCTAATATGTTGGGGCAAAAAAGACAGAAATTCTTTTTATTTAAGGGCATAATTCAGAAATTCCACTTATTTTGGGGAAAAATTCCAAAATTCCCCTTTTTTGGGGCAAAATTGCAGAAATTTCACTTATTTCAGGGAAAAAAGGCAGAAATTTTCCTTATTTTGGGGCAAAAATGTAGAAATTCTTAATATTTTGTGGCAAAAATGCAGAAATTCCTTTTATTTTGAGGGAAAGAGGCTGAAATTCCCCTTATTTGGGGGCAAAAAGGCAGAAATTTCCCTTATTTTGGGGCAAAAAGACAGTAATTCCCCTTATTTTGTGGCAAAAAGGTAGAAATTTCTTTTATTTTGGGGCAAAATTGCAGAAATATCACTTATTTCAGAGCCTAATTCAAAAATTCCTTTTATTTTGGGGCAAAAAGAGAGAAATTCCATTTATTTTTGGTTAAAAAGGGAGAAATTTCACTTATTTTAAGGTAAAAAGCAGAAATTCCTTTTATTTTGGGGCAAAAATGAAGAAATTTTCCTTTTTTGTGGCAAAAGGTATACATTCCCCTTACTTTCGGGATAAAAAGCCGAAATTCCCCGTTTTTTTAAGCAAAATTGCAGAAATTTTCATAATTTTCGGGCAAAAAAGCAGAAATTCTCCTTATTTTAGGGCAAAAAGACAGAAAATCTCCTTTTTTTCGGGAGCAAACAGTCAGAAATTCCCCTTATTTTGGGGCAAAATTGCAGAAATTTCCTTTACATTGGGGCCAAATTGCAGAAATTTCCCTTATTTTGGGGCAAAATTGCAGAAATTTCACTTATTTCAGGGTAATAAGTCAGAAATTCCCCTTATTTTGGGGCAAAAAAGACAGAAATTTTTTTTTTTGAGGAAAAGACAGAAATTCCACTTATTTAGAGGCAAAAAGACAGAAATTTCCCTGATTTTGGTGCAAAAATGAAGAAATTTACCTTTTTATGGCAAAAAGGTATGCATTCCCCTTTACTTTCGGGATAAAAAGCAGAAATTCCCCGTATTTTGAAGCAAAATTGCAGAAATTCTCATAATTTTCGGGCAAAAAGGCAGAAATTCTCCTTATTTTGGGGAAAAATGACAGAAAATCTCCTTTTTTTCGGGAGCAAACAGTCAGAAATTTCCCTTGTTTTGGGGCAAAATTGCAGAAATTTCCTTTACATTGGGGCAAAATTGAGAAATTTCCCTTATTTTGGGGCAAAATTGCAGAAATTTCACTTATTTCAGGGTAATAAGTCAGAAATTCCCGTTATTTTGGAGCAAAAAAGACTTAAATTCCCTTTGTTTTGGGGGAAAAGACAGAAATTCCACTTAGTTAGAGGCAAAAATGCAGAAATTCCCCTTATTTTAGAGCAAAAATGAAGAAATTTTTCTTTTTATGGCAAAAAGTTATGCATTCCCATCATTTTCTGGCAAAAAGGCAGAAATTCCCCGTATTTTGGAGCAAAATTGCAGAAATTCCTCTAATTTTGGGGCAAAAGGCAGAAATTCCCTTTATTTTGGGGCAAAAATCAGAAATTCCCCTTATTTTTGGGGCAAAATTCAAAAAATTTCCTTAATTTTGGGGCAAAATTGCAGGAATTTACCTTATTTTGGGGCAAAATTGCAGAAATTTCCTTTATTTGGGGCAAAATTGCATAAAATTCACTTATTTTCAGGTAAAAGGGCTGAAATTTCCTTTATTTCGGGGCAAAAAAAGAGATATTCCCCTTATTTTGGGGCAAAATTGCAGAAATTTTCCTTGTTATGGGAAAAAATTGCAGAAATTTCTCTTATATTAGGGCAAAATTGCAGAAATTTTACTTATTTCAGAGAAATAAAGCAAAAATGTTTTTTATTTTGGGGCAAAAAGGCAGAAATTCCCATTATTTTAAGGCAAAAAGGCAGAAATTCACCTTATTTTGGGGTAAAATTGCATAAATTTCACATATTTTAGGGCAAAAAGGCAGAAATTTCCCTTATTTTGGGGCAAAATTGCAGAAATTTCACTTATTTCAGGGTAATAAGTCAGAAATTCCCCCTTATTTTGGGACAAAAAATACAGAAATTCCCGTTGTTTTGGGGGAAAGAGATAGAAATTCCACTTATTTAGAGGCAAAAAGGCAGAAATTCCCCTTATTTTGGAGCAAAAATGAAGAAATTTCCCTTTTTTATGGCAAAAAGGTATGCATTTCCCTCATTTTTGGGAAAAAATGCAGAAATTCCCCGTATTTTTTAGCAAAACTGCAGAAATTCCCCTAATTTTGGGGCAAATAGCAGAAATTCCCTATATTTTGGGGCAAAAAGACAGAAATTCTCCTTATTTTGGGGCAAAACTCAGAAGTTCCACTTCTTTTGGGGCAAAATTCCAGAAATTTCCCTTATTTTGGGGCAAAATTGCAGAAATTTCACTTATTTTGGGGCAAAATTGCAGAAATTTCACTTATTTCAGAGAAAAAAATCAGAAATTTTCCTTACTTTGGGGCAAAAAAACAGAAATTCCTAATATTTTGTTGCAAAAATGCAGAAATTCCTCTTATTTTGAGGTAAAAAGGCTGAATTCCCCTTATTTGGGGGCAAAATAGCAGAAATTTCCCTTATTTTGGGGCAAAATTGCAGAAATTTCACTTATTTCAGGGTAATGAGTCAGAAATTTCCCTTATTTTGGGGCAAAAAAGAGAGAAATTCCCTATGTTTTGTGGGAAAAAGACAGAAATTCCACTTATTTAGAGGCAAAAAGGCAGAAATTCCCCTTATTTTGTAGCAAAAATGAAGAAATTTCATTTTTTATGGCAAAAAGGTATGCATTCCCATTATTTTCAGGCAAAAAGGCAGAAATTCCCCGTATTTTGGAGCAAAATTGCAGAAAATCCCCTAATTTTTGGGCAAAAATCAGAAAATCTCTTTATTTTGGGGCAAAATTCAAGAAATTTCCTTTATTTTGGGGCAAAATTTGAGCAATTTACCTTATTTTTGGGCAAAATTGCAGAAATTTCTATTATTTGGGGCAAAATTGCAGAAATTTAACTTATTTTCAGGAAAAAAGGGAAGATATTTCCTTTATTTTGAGGCAAAAAGGGAGAAATTCCTCTTATTTTGGGGCAAAATTGCAGAAATTTCTATTATTATGGGGAAAAATTGCAGATATTTTTCCTTATTTTAGGGCAAAATTGCAGAAATTTCACTTATTTCAGAGAAAAAAAGCAAAAATTTTTCTTATTTTGGGAGCAAAAAGGCAGAAATTCTCATTATTTTGGGGCAAAAAGGCAGAAATTCGACTTATTTTGGGGTAAAATTGCAGAAATTCCCCTAATTTTGGGGCAAAAGGCAGAAATTCCCTTTATTTTGGGGCAAAAATCATAAATTCCCCATATTTTGGGCAAAATTCAAGAAATTTCCTTTAATTTGGGGCAAAATTGCAAGAATTTACATTATATTGGGGCAAAATTGCAGAAATTTCCCTTATTTGGGGCAAAATTGCAGAAATTTCACTTATTTTCAGGTAAAAAGGCTGAAATTTCCTTTATTTTGGGGCAAAAAGGGAGAAATTCCCCTTATTTTGGGGCAAAATTGAAGAAATTCCTCTTATTATTGGGAAAAATTGCAGAAATTTTCCTTATTTTAGGGCAAAATTGCAGAAATTTCACTTATTTCAGAGAAAAAAACGCAAAAAATTTTTCTTATTTTGGGGCAAAAAGGCAGAAATTCCCATTAATTTGTGGCAAAAAGGCAGAAATTCACCTTATTTTGGGGTAAAATTGCAGAAATTTCACATATTTCAGGGCAAAAAGGCAGAAATTTTCCTTATTTTGGGGGCAAAATTGCAGAAATTTTACTTATTTCAGTGTAATAAGTCAGAAATTCCCCTTATTTTGAGGCAAAAAAACAGAAATTCCCTTGTTTTGAGGGAAAAAGACAGAAATTCCACTTATTTAGAGGCAAAAAGGCAGAAATTTCCCTTATTTTAGAGCAAAAATTAAGAAATTTCCCTTTTTTATGGCAAAAAGTTTTGCATTCCCTTTATTTTCAGGCAAATAGGCAGAAATTCCCTGTATTTTGGAGCATAATTGCAGAAATTCCCCTAGTTGTGGCGCAGAAAGACAGAAATTTCCTATATGTTGGGGCAAAAAGACAGAAATTCTCCTTATTTTGGGGCAAAACTCAGAACTTCCACTTATTTTGGGGCAAAATTCCAGAAATTTCCATTATTTTGGGGCAAAATTGCAGAAATTTCACTTATTTTGGGGCAAAATTGCAGAAATTTCACTCATTTCATTGAAAAAAGTCAGAAATTTTCTTTATTTTGGGGCAAAAAAGAAGAAATTCCTAATATTTTGTGGCAAAAATGCAGAAATTCCCCTTATTTTGAGGTAAAAAGGCTGCAATTCCCCTTATTTGGGGGCAAAAAGGCAGAAATTTTCTTTATTTTGGGGCAAAATTGCAGAAATTTCACTTATTTAGAGGCAAAAAGACAGAAAATCTTCTTATTTTGGGGCAAAACTTAGAAATTCCACTTATTTTGGGGCAAAATTCCAGAAATTTCCACTATTTTGGGGCAAAATTGCAGAAATTACAGTTATTTTGGGGCAAAATTGCAGAAATTTCACTTATTTCACAGAAAAAAGGCAGAAATTTTCCTTATTTTGGGGCAAAAAGTCAGAAATTCCTAATATTTTGTGGCAAAAATGCAGAAATTCCTTTTATTTTGAGGTAAAAAGGCTGAAATTACCCTTATTTGGGGTAAAGAGGCAGAAATTTCCCTTATTTTGTGGCAAAATTGGAGAAATTTTACTTATTTCAGGGTAATAATTCAGAAATTCCCCTTATTTGGGGGCAAAAAGGCAGAAATTTCCCTTATTTTCGGGAAGAATTGCAGAAATTTCACTTATTTAGAGGCAAAAAGACAGAAATTCTCCTTATTTTGTGGCAAAACTTAGAAATTACACTTCTTTTGGGGCAAAGTTCCAGAAATTTCCCTTATTTTGGGGCAAAATTGCAGAAATTTCACTTATTTTGGGGCAAAATTGCAGAAATTTCACTTATTTCAGAGAAAAAAGTCAGAAATTTTCCTTACTTTGGGGCAAAAAAACAGAAATTCCTAATATTTTGTTGCAAAAATGCAGAAATTCCCCTTATTTTGAGGTAAAAAGGCTGAATTCCCCTTATTTGGGGGCAAAATAGCAGAAATTTCCCTTATTTTGGGGCAAAATTGCAAAAATTTCACTTATTTCAGGGTAATGAGTCAGAAATTCCCCTTATTTTGGGGCAAAAAAGAGAGAAATTCCCTATGTTTTGTGGGAAAAAGACAGAAATTCCACTTATTTAGAGGCAAAAAGGCAGAAATTCCCCTTATTTTGGAGCAAAAATGAAGACATTTCATTTTTTATGGCAAAAAGATATGCATTCCCATTATTTTCGGGCAAAAAGGCAGAAATTCCCCGTATTTTGGAGCAAAATTGCAGAAAATCCCCTAATTTTGGGGCACAAATCAGAAAATCTCTTTATTTGGGGCAAAATTCAAGAAATTTCCTTTATTTTGGGGCAAAATTGGAGGAATTTACATTATTTTTAGGCAAAATTGCAGAAATTTCCCTTATTTGGGGCAAAATTGCAGAAATTTCAATTATTTTCAGGAAAAAGGGCTGATATTTCCTTTATTTTGGGTCAAAAAGGGAGAAATTCCTCTTATTTTGGGGCAAAATTGCAGAAATTTCTATTATTATGGGGAAAAATTGCAGAAATTTTCCTTATTTTAGGGCAAAATTGCAGAAATTTCACTTATTTCAGAGAAAAAAAGCAAAAATTTTTCTTATTTTGGGGCAAAAAGGAAGAAATTCCCATTATTTTGGGGCAAAAAGGCAGAATTCGACTTATTTTGCGGTAAAATTGCAGAAATTCCCCTAATTTTGGGGCAAAACGCAGAAATTCCCTTTATTTTGGGGCAAAAATCATAAATTCCCCATATTTTGGGGCAAAATTCAAAAAATTTCCTTTAATTTGGGGAAAAATTGCAGGAATTTACCTTATTTTGGGGCAAAATTGCAGAAATTTTTCTTATTTGGGGCAAAATTGCAGAAACTTCATTTATTTTCAGGTAAAAAGGCTGAAATTTCCTTTATTTTGGGGCAAAAAGGGAGAAATTCCCCTTATTTTGGGGCAAAATTGAAGAAATTCCTCTTATTATTGGGAAAAATTGCAGAAATTTTCCTTATTTTAGGGCAAAATTGCAGAAATTTCACTTATTTCAGAGAAAAAAACGCAAAAAATTTTTCTTATTTTGGGGCAAAAAGGCAGAAATTCCCATTAATTTGTGGCAAAAAGGCAGAAATTCACCTTATTTTGGGGTAAAATTGCAGAAATTTCACATATTTCAGGGCAAAAAGGCAGAAATTTTCCTTATTTTGGGGCAAAATTGCAGAAATTTTACTTATTTCAGTGTAATAAGTCAGAAATTCCCCTTATTTTGAGGCAAAAAAAAAGAAATTCCCTTGTTTTGAGGAAAAAAGACAGAAATTCCACTTATTTAGGGGCAAAAAGGCAGAAATTTCCCTTATTTTGGAGCAAAAATGAAGAAATTTCCCTTTTTTATGGCAAAAAGTTATGCATTCCCTTTATTTTCGGGCAAATAGGCAGAAATTCCCCGTATTTTGGAGCATAATTGATGAAATTCCCCTAGTTGTGGTGCAGAAAGACAGAAATTCCCTATATGTTGGGGCAAAAAGACAGAAATTCTCCTTATTTTGGGGCAAAACTCAGAACATCCACTTATTTTGGGGCAAAATTCCAGAAATTTCCCTTATTTTGGGGCAAAATTGCAGAAATTTCACTTATTTTGGCGCAAAATTGCAGAAATTTCACTTATTTCAGGAAAAAAAGGCAGAAATTTTCTTTATTTTGGGGCAAAAAGGCAGAAATTCCTAATATTTTTTTGGCAAAAATGCAGAAATTCCCCTTATTTTGAGGTAAAAAGCCTGAAATTCCCCTTATTTGGGGGTAAAAAGGCAGAAATTTCCTTTATTTTCGGGAAGAATTGCAGAAATTTCAATTATTTAGAGGCAAAAAGACAGAAATTCTCCTTATTTTGTGGCAAAACTTAGAAATTCCACTTCTTTTGGGACAAAGTTCCAGAAATTTCCCTTATTTTGGGGCAAAATTGCAGAAATTTCACTTATTTTGGGGCAAAATTGCAGAAATTTCACTTATTTCAGAGAAAAAAGTCAGAAATTTTCCTTACTTTGGGGCAAAAAAACAGAAATTCCTAATATTTTGTTTCAAAAATGCAGAAATTCCCCTTATTTTGAGGTAAAAAGGCTGAATTCCCCTTATTTGGGGGCAAAATAGCAGAAATTTCCCTTATTTTGGGGCAAAATTGCAAAAATTTCACTTATTTCAGGGTAGTGAGTCAGAAATTCCCCTTATTTTGGGGCAAAAAAGAGAGAAATTCCCTATGTTTTGTGGGAAAAAGACAGAAATTCCACTTATTTAGAGGCAAAAAGGCAGAAATTCCCCTTATTTTGGAGCAAAAATGAAGACATTTCATTTTTTATGGCAAAAAGATATGCATTCCCATTATTTTCGGGCAAAAAGGCAGAAATTCCCCGTATTTTGGAGCAAAATTGCAGAAAATCCCCTAATTTTGGGGCACAAATCAGAAAATCTCTTTATTTGGGGCAAAATTCAAGAAATTTCCTTTATTTTGGGGCAAAATTGGAGGAATTTACCTTATTTTTAGGCAAAATTGAGGAAATTTCCCTTATTTGGGGCAAAATTGCAGAAATTTCACCTATTTTCAGGAAAAAGGGCTGATATTTCTTTTATTTTGGGTCAAAAAGGGAGAAATTCCTCTTATTTTGGGGCAAAATTGCAGAAATTTCTATTATTATGGGGAAAAATTGCAGAAATTTTCCTTATTTTAGGGCAAAATTGCAGAAATTTCACTTATTTCAGAGAAAAAAAGCAAAAATTTTTCTTATTTTGGGGCAAAAAGGAAGAAATTCCCATTATTTTGGGGCAAAAATGCAGAATTCGACTTATTGCGGTAAAATTGCAGAAATTCCCATTATTTTGGGGCAAAAGGCAGAAATTCCCTTTATATTGGGGCAAAAATCATAAATTCCCCATATTTTGCGACAAAATTCAAGAAATTTCCTTTAATTTGGGGCAAAAATCATAAATTCCCCATATTTTGGGGCAAAATTCAAAAAATTTCCTTTAATTTGGGGAAAAATTGCAGGAATTTACCTTATTTTGGGGCAAAATTGCATAAATTTTTCTTATTTGGGGCAAAATTGCAGAAACTTCATTTATTTTCAGGTAAAAAGGCTGAAATTTCCTTTATTTTGGGGCAAAAAGGGAGAAATTCCCCTTATTTTGGGGCAAAATTGAAGAAATTCTTCTTATTATTGGGAAAAATTGCAGAAATTTTCCTTATTTTAGGGCAAAATTGCAGAAATTTCAATTATTTCAGAGAAAAAACGCAAAAATTTTTCTTATTTTGGGGCAAAAAGGCAGAAATTCCCATTAATTTGTGGCAAAAAGGCAGAAATTCACCTTATTTTGGGGTAAAATTGAAGAAATTTCACATATTTCAGGGCAAAAAGGCAGAAATTTCCTTTATTTTGGAGCAAAAATGAAGAAATTTCATTTTTTATGGCAAAAAGGTATGCATTCCCATTATTTTCGGGCAAAAAGGCAGAAATTCCTCGTATTTTGGGGCAAAATTGCAGAAATCTCTAATTTTGAAGCAAAAATCAAAAATCTATTTTGGGGCAAAATTCAAGAAATTTCCTTTATTTTGGGGCCAAATTGGAGGAATTTACCTTATTTTTTGGCAAAATTGCAGAAATTTCGATTATTTGAGGCAAAATTGCAGAAATTTCACTTATTTCAGGGAAAAAAGGCAGAAATTTTCCTTATTTTAGGGCAAAAAGTCAGAAATTCCTAATATTTTGTGGCAAAAATGCTGAAACTCCTCTTATTTTGAGGTATAAAGGCTGAAATTCCCCATATTTCAGGACGAAAAGTCAGAAATTTCCCTTATTTTGGGGCAAAATTGCAGAAATTTTACTTATTTTAGGGTAATAAGTCAGAAATTCCCCTTATTTTGGCGCAAAAAAGACAGAAATTCCCTTTGTTATGGAGGAAAAAGACAGAAATTCCACTTATTGAGAAGCAAAAAGGCAAAAATTCCCCTTATTTTGGAGCAAAAATGAAGAAATTTCCATTTTTTATGACAAAAAGGTATGCATTCCCCTTACTTTCGGGATAAAAAGCAGAAATTCCCCGTATTTTGAAGCAAAATTGCAGAAATTCTCATAATTTTCAGGCAAAAAGGCAGAAATTCTCCCTTTTTTGGGGCAAAAAGACAGAAGATCTCCTTTTTTCGGGAGCAAACTATCAGAAATTCCCCTTATTTTTGGGCAAATTGCAGATATTTCTTTTACATTGGGGCAAAATTGCAAAAATTTATCTTATTTTAGGGCAAAATTGCAAAAATTTCACTTACTTCAGGGTAATAAGTCAGAAATTCCCCTTATTTTGGGGAAAAAGTCAGAAATTCTCTTTGTTTTGGGGGAAAAAGACAGAAATTCCACTTATTTAGAGGCAAAAAGGCAGAAATTCCCTTTATTTTGGAGCAAAAATTAAGAAATTTCGCTTTTTATGGCAAAAAGTTATGCATTCCCATTATTTTCAGGCAAAAAGGCAGAAATTCCCCATATTTTAGAGCAAAATTGCAGAAATTCCCCTAATTTTGGGGCAAAAGGCAGAAATTCCCTTTATTTTGGGGCAAAATTGCAGGAATTTACCTTATTTTGGGGCAAAATTGCAGAAATTTCTCTTATTTGGGGCAAAATTTCAGAAATTTCACTTATTTTCAGGTAAAAAGGCTGAAATGTCCTATGTTTTGGGGCAAAAAAGAAGAAATTCCCCTTATTTTGGGGCAAAATTGCAGAAATCTCCCTTATTATAGGAAAAAATTGCAAAAATTTCCCTTATTTTAAGGGAAAATTGCAGAAATTTCACTTATTTCAGAGAAAAAAAGCAAAAATTTTTCTTATTTTGGGGCAAAAAGGCAGAAATTCTCATTATTTTGGGGCAAAAAAGCAGAAATTCACCTTAGTTAGGGGTAAAATTGCAGAATTTTCTCATATTTCAGTGCAAAAAGGCAGAAATTCCCAGTATTTTGGAGCAAAATTGCAGAAATTCCCCTAGTTGTGGAGCAAAAAGACAGAAATTCCCTATATGTTGGGGCAAAAAGACAGAAATTCTCTCTTATTTTGGGGCAAATTCCAGAAATTTTTTTTATTTTGGGGCAAAATTGAAGAAATTTCACTTATTTTGGGGCAAAATTGCAGAAATTTCATTTATTTCAGGGAAAAAATGCAGAAATTTTCCTTATTTTGGGGCAAAAAGTCAGAAATTCCTAATATTTTGTGGCAAAAATGCCGAAATTCCCCTTATTTTGAGGTATAAAGGCTGAAATTCCCCTTATTTCAGGGCAAAAATTCAGAAATTTCCTTTATTTTGGGGCAAAATTGCAGAAATTTCACTTATTTTAGGGTAATAAGTCAGAAATTCCCCTAATTTTGGGGCAAAAAAGACAGAAATTCCCTTTGTTTTGGGGGAAAAAGACAGAAATTCCACTTATTGAGAATCAAAAAGGCAGAAATTCCCCTTATTTTGAAGCAAAAATGAAGAAATTTCCATTTTTTATGGCAAAAAGTTATGCATTCCCCTTATTTTCGGGCAAAAAGACAGAAATTCATCGTATTTTGGAGCAAAATTGCAGAAATTCCACTAATTGTGGTGCAAAAAGGCAGAAATTCCCTATATGTTGGGGCAAAAAGACAGAAATTCTCCGTATTTTGGGGCAAAACTCAGAAATTCCACTTATTTTGGGGCAAAATTGCAGAAATTTCACTTATTTCAGGGAAAAAAGGCAGAAATTCTATTTATTTTGGGGCAAAAATGCAGAAATTCCTAATATTTTGTGGCAAAAATGCAGAAATTCCCCTTATTTTGAGGTAAAAAGGCTGAAATTCCCCTTATTTGTGGGCAGAAAGGCAAAAATTTCCCTTATTTTGGGGCAAAATTGCAGAAATTTCACTTATTTCAGGGTAATAAGTCAGAAATTTTTCTTATTTTGTTGCAAAAAAGAAAGATAATCCCTCTGTTTTGGGGGGAAAAGACAGAAATTCCACTTATTTAGAGGCAAAAATGCAGAAATTTACCTTATTTTGAAGCAAAAATGAAGAAATTTCCCTTTTTTAAGGCAAAAAGTTATGCATTCTTCTTATTTTCGGGCAAAAAGGCAGAAATTCCCCGTATTTTGGAGCAAAATTGCAAAAATTCCCCTAATTGTGGGGCAAAAATGCAGAAATTCCCTATATGTTGGGGCAAAAAGACAGAAATTCTCCTTATTTTGGGGCAAAACTCAGAAATTCCACTTAATTTGGGGCAATTTCGAGAAATTTCCCTTATTCTGGGGCAAAATTGCAGAAATTTCACTTATTTTGGGCAAAATTGCAGAAATTTTCCTTATTTCATGGAAAAAAAAGAAATTTTGTTATTTTGGGGCAAAAAGGCAGAAATTTCTCTTATTTTGACGTAAAAAGTCTGAAATTGCCCTTATTTGGGGGCAAAAAGGCAGAAATTTCCCTTATTTTGGGGCAAAATTGCAGAAATTTCACTTATTTCAGGGTAATAAGTCAGAAATTTTCCTTATTTTGGGGCAAAAAAGACAGAAAATCCCTTTGTTTTGGGGGAAAAAGACAGAAATTCCACTTAATTAGAGGCAAAAAAGCAGAAATTCCCTTTATTTTGGAGCAAAAATGAAGAAATTTCTTTTTTTTAAGGCAAAAAGTTATGCATTGTTCTTATTTTCGGGCAAAAAGGCAGAAATTCCTCGTATTTTGGAGCAAAATTGCAGAAATTCCCCTAATTGTGGGGCAAAAATGCAGAAATTCCTTATATGTTGGGGCAAAAAGACAGAAATTCTCCTTATTTTGGAGCAAAACTCAGAAATTCCACTTATTTTGGGGTAAATTCCAGAAAATTCCCTTATTCTGGGGCAAAATGGCAGAAATTTCACTTATTTTGTGGCAAAATTGCAGAAATTTTACTTATTTCAGGGAAAAAAAGTTAGAAATTTTCCTTAAATTGGGTCAAAAAGGCAGGAATTCCCCTTATTTTGAGGTAAGAAGGCTGAAATTCCTTTAATTTGAGGGCAAAGAGGCAGAAATTTCCCTTATTTTGGGGCAAAATTGCAGAAATTTCACTTATTTTAGGGTAATAAGTCAGAAATTCCCCTTATTTTGGGGCAAAAAAGACAGAAATTCCCTTTGTTTTGGAGGAAAAGACAGAAATTCAACTTATTTAGAGGCATAAAGGCAGAAATTTCCCTTATTTTGGAGCAAAAATGAAGAAATTTACCTTTTTATGGCAAAAAGGTATGCATTACCCTTAATTTCGGGATAAAAAGCAGAAATTCCCCGTATTTTGAAGCAAAATTGCAGAAATTCTCATAATTTTCGGGCAAAAAGGCAGAAATTCTCCTTATTTTGGGGCAAAAAGACAGAAAATCTCCTTTTTTCGGGAGCAAACAGTCAGAAATTTCCCTTATTTTGGGGGAAATTTGCAGAAATTTCTTTTACATTGAGGCAAAATTGCAGAAATTTTTTTTATTTTGGGGCAAAATTGCAGAAATTTCACTTATTTCAGGGAAAAAAGGCATAAATTTTTTTTATTTTGGGGCAAAAAGTCAGAAATTCCTAATATTTTGTGGCAAAAATGCAGAAATTCCCCTTATTTTGAGGTAAAAAGGCTGAACTTCCCTATATTTGGGGGCAAAGAGGCAGAAATTTCCCTTATTTTGGGGCAAAATTGGAGAAATTTCACTTATTTCAGGGTAATAATTGAGAAAATCCCCTTATTTTGGGGCAAAAAAGACAGAAATTTCCTTTGTTTTGGGAGAAAAAGACAGAAATTCCACTTATTTAGAGGCAAAAAGGCAGAAATTCCCCTTATTTTTAGCAAAAATGAAGAAATTTACCTTTTGATGGCAAAAAGGTATGCATTCCTCTTACTTTCGAGATAAAAAGCAGAAATTCCCTGTATTTTGAAACAAAATTGCAGTAATTCTCCTTATTTTGGGGCAAAAAGACAGAAAATCTCCATTTTTCGGGAGCAAACATTCAGAAATTCCCCTTATTTTGGGGCAAAATTGGAGAAATTTCCTTTACATTGGGGCAAAATTGCAGAAATTTCCTTTACATTGGGGCAAAATTGCAGAAATTTCCCTTATTTTGGGGCAAAATGGCAGAAATTTCACTTACTTCATGGTAATAAGTCAGAAATTCCCCTTATTTTGGGGAAAAAAAAAAGACAGAAATTCTCTTTGTTTTGGGGGAAAAAGACAGAAATTCCACTTATTTAGAGGCAAAAAGGCAGAAATTCCCTTTGTTTAAGAGCAAAAATGAAGAAATTTTCCTTTTTATGGCCAAAAGGTATGCATTCCCATTATTTTCAGGCAAAAAGGCAGAAATTTCCGTATTTTGGAGCAAAATTGCAGAAATTCCTCTAATTTTGGGGTAAAAGGCAGAAATTCCCTTTATTTTGGGGCAAAAATCAGAAATTCCCCTTATTTTGGGGCAAAATTCCAGAAATTTCCTTTATTTTGGGGCAAAATTGGAGGAATTTACATTATTTTGGGGCAAAATTGCAGAAATTTCCCTTATTTGGGGCAAAATTTCAGAAATTTCACTTATTTTCAGGTAAAAAGGCTGAAATTTCCTTTGTTTTGGGGCAAAAAAAAGAAATTCCCCTTATTTTGGGGCAAAATTGCAGAAATCTCCCTTATTATGGGAAAAAATTGCAAAAAATTCCCTTATTTTAGGGGAAAATTGCAGAAATTTCACTTATTTCAGAGAAAAAAAGCAAAATTTTTCTTATTTTGGGGCAAAAAGGCAGAAATTCTCATTAATTTGTGGCAAAAAGGCAGAAATTCACCTTATTTTGGGGTAAAATTGCAGAAATTTCGCATATTTCAGGGCAAAAAGGCAAAAATTTCCCTTATTTTGGGGCAAAATTGCAGAAATTTCACTTATTTCAGTGTAATAAGTCAGAAATTCCCCTTATTTTGAGGCAAAAAAGACAGAAATTTTTTTTGTTTTGAGAGAAAAAGACAGAAATTCCACTTATTTAGAGGCAAAAATGCAGAAATTTCCCTTATTTTGGAGCAAAAATGAAGAAATTTCCCTTTTTTATGGCAAAAAGTTATGCATTCCCCTTATTTTCGGGCAAAAGAGCAGAAATTCCCTATATTTTGGAGCATAATTGAAGAAATTCCCCTAGTTGTGGTGCAGAAAGACAGAAATTCCCTATATGTTGGGGCAAAAAGACAGAAATTCTCCTTATTTTGGGGCATAACTCAGAAATTCCACTTATTTTGGGGCAAAATTCTAGAAATTTCCCTTATTTTGGGGCAAAATTGCAGAAATTTCACTTATTTTGGGGCAAAATTGCAGAAATTTCACTTATTTCAGGGAAAAAAGGCAGAAATTTTCTTTATTTTGGGGCAGAAAGGCAGAAATTCCTTATATTTTCTGGCAAAAATGAAGAAATTCCCCTTATTTTGAGGTTAAAATGCTGAAATTTCCATTATTTGGGCGCAAAAAAACAGAAATTTCCACTATTTTTGGGCAAAATTGCAGAAATTTCACTTATTTAAAGGCAAAAAGACAGAAATTCTCCTTTTTTGGGGGCAAAACTTAGAAATTCCACTTATTTTGGGGCAAAATTCCAGAAATTTCACTTATTTTGGGGCAAAATTGCAGAAATTTCACTTTTTTCAGGGAAAAAAGGCACAAATTTTCCTTATTTTGGTGCAAAAAGTCAGAAATTCCTAATATTTTGTGGCAAAAATGCAGAAATTCCCCTTATTTTGAGGTAAAAAGGCTGAAATTCCCCTTATTTGGAGGCACAGAGGCAGAAATTTCCCTTATTTTGGGGCAAAATTGGAGAAATTTCACTTATTTCAGGGTAATAATTCAGAAAATCCCCTTATTTTGGGCCAAAAAAGACAGAAATTTCCTTTGTTTTGGGGGACAAAGACAGAAATTCCACTTATTTAGAGGCAAAAAGGCAGAAATTCCCCTTATTTTTAGCAAAAATGAAGAAATTTACCTTTTTATGGCAAAAAGGTATGCATTCCACTTACTTTCGGGATAAAAAGCAGAAATTCCCCGTATTTTGAAACAAAATTGCAGAAATTCTCATAATTTTCGGGCAAAAAGGCAGAAATTCTCCTTATTTTGGGGCAAAAAGACAGAAGATCTCCATTTTTCGGGAGCAAACATTCAGAAATTCCCCTTATTTTGGGGCAATATTGCAGAAATTTCCTTTACATTGAGGCAAAATTGCAGAAATTTCCCTTATTTTGGGGCAAAATTGCAGAAATTTCACTTACTTAAGGGTAATAAGTCAGAAATTCCCCTTATTTTGGAGGAAAAAAAGACATAAATTCTCTTTGTTTTGGGGGAAAAAGACAGAAATTCCACTTATTTAGAGGCAAAAAGGCAGAAATTCCCTTTGTTTAAGAGCAAAAATGAAGAAATTTTCCTTTTTATGGCCAAAAGGTATGCATTCCCATTATTTTCAGGCAAAAAGGCAGAAATTTCCGTATTTTGGAGCAAAATTGCAGAAATTCCTCTAATTTTGGGGTAAAAGGCAGAAATTCCCTTTATTTTGGGGCAAAAATCAGAAATTCCCCTTATTTTGGGGCAAAATTCCAGAAACTTCCTTTATTTTGGGGCAAAATTGGAGGAATTTACATTATTTTGGGGCAAAATTGCAGAAATTTCCCTTATTTGGGGCAAAATTTCAGAAATTTCACTTATTTTCAGGTAAAAAGGCTGAAATTTCCTTTGTTTTGGGGCAAAAAAAAAGAAATTCCCCTTATTTTGGGGCAAAATTGCAGAAATCTCCCTTATTATGGGAAAAAATTGCAAAAAATTCCCTTATTTTAGGGGAAAATTGCAGAAATTTCACTTATTTCAGAGAAAAAAAGCAAAATTTTTCTTATTTTGGGGCAAAAAGGCAGAAATTCTCATTAATTTGTGGCAAAAAGGCAGAAATTCACCTTATTTTGGGGTAAAATTGCAGAAATTTCGCATATTTCAGGGCAAAAAGGCAAAAATTTCCCTTATTTTGGGGCAAAATTGCAGAAATTTCACTTATTTCAGTGTAATAAGTCAGAAATTCCCCTTATTTTGAGGCAAAAAAGACAGAAATTTTTTTTGTTTTGAGAGAAAAAGACAGAAATTCCACTTATTTAGAGGCAAAAATGCAGAAATTTCCCTTATTTTGGAGCAAAAATGAAGAAATTTCCCTTTTTTATGGCAAAAAGTTATGCATTCCCCTTATTTTCGGGCAAAAGAGCAGAAATTCCCTATATTTTGGAGCATAATTGAAGAAATTCCCCTAGTTGTGGTGCAGAAAGACAGAAATTCCCTATATGTTGGGGCAAAAAGACAGAAATTCTCCTTATTTTGGGGCATAACTCAGAAATTCCACTTATTTTGGGGCAAAATTCTAGAAATTTCCCTTATTTTGGGGCAAAATTGCAGAAATTTCACTTATTTTGGGGCAAAATTGCAGAAATTTCACTTATTTCAGGGAAAAAAGGCAGAAATTTTCTTTATTTTGGGGCAGAAAGGCAGAAATTCCTTATATTTTCTGGCAAAAATGAAGAAATTCCCCTTATTTTGAGGTTAAAATGCTGAAATTTCCATTATTTGGGCGCAAAAAAACAGAAATTTCCACTATTTTGGGGCAAAATTGCAGAAATTTCACTTATTTAAAGGCAAAAAGACAGAAATTCTCCTTTTTTGGGGGCAAAACTTAGAAATTCCACTTATTTTGGGGCAAAATTCCAGAAATTTCACTTATTTTGGGGCAAAATTGCAGAAATTTCACTTTTTTCAGGGAAAAAAGGCACAAATTTTCCTTATTTTGGTGCAAAAAGTCAGAAATTCCTAATATTTTGTGGCAAAAATGCAGAAATTCCCCTTATTTTGAGGTAAAAAGGCTGAAATTCCCCTTATTTGGAGGCACAGAGGCAGAAATTTCCCTTATTTTGGGGCAAAATTGGAGAAATTTCACTTATTTCAGGGTAATAATTCAGAAAATCCCCTTATTTTGGGCCAAAAAAGACAGAAATTTCCTTTGTTTTGGGGGAAAAAGACAGAAATTCCACTTATTTAGAGGCAAAAAGGCAGAAATTCCCCTTATTTTTAGCAAAAATGAAGAAATTTACCTTTTTATGGCAAAAAGGTATGCATTCCCCTTACTTTCGGGATAAAAAGCAGAAATTCCCCGTATTTTGAAACAAAATTGCAGAAATTCTCATAATTTTCGGGCAAAAAGGCAGAAATTCTCCTTATTTTGGGGCAAAAAGACAGAAGATCTCCATTTTTCGGGAGCAAACATTCAGAAATTCCCCTTATTTTGGGGCAATATTGCAGAAATTTCCTTTACATTGAGGCAAAATTGCAGAAATTTCCCTTATTTTGGGGCAAAATTGCAGAAATTTCACTTACTTAAGGGTAATAAGTCAGAAATTCCCCTTATTTTGGGGAAAAAAAAAGACATAAATTCTCTTTGTTTTGGGGGAAAAAGACAGAAATTCCACTTATTTAGAGGCAAAAAGGCAGAAATTCCCTTTGTTTAAGAGCAAAAATGAAGAAATTTTCCTTTTTATGGCCAAAAGGTATGCATTCCCATTATTTTCAGGCAAAAAGGCAGAAATTTCCGTATTTTGGAGCAAAATTGCAGAAATTCCTCTAATTTTGGGGTAAAAGGCAGAAATTCCCTTTATTTTGGGGCAAAAATCAGAAATTCCCCTTATTTTGGGGCAAAATTCCAGAAATTTCCTTTATTTTGGGGCAAAATTGGAGGAATTTACCTTATTTTGGGGCAAAATTGCAGAAATTTCCCTTATTTGGGGCAAAATTTCAGAAATTTCACTTATTTTCAGGTAAAAAGGCCGAAATTTCCTTCGTTTTGGGGCAAAAAGGAAGAAATTCACCTTATTTTGGGGCAAAATTGCAGAAATCTCCCTTATTATGGGAAAAAATTGCAAAAAATTCCCTTATTTTAGGGGAAAATTGCAGAAATTTCACTTATTTCAGAGGAAAAAAGCAAAATTTTTCTTATTTTGGGGCAAAAAGGCAGAAATTCCCATTAATTTGTGGCAAAAAGGCAGAAATTTCCCTTATTTTGGGGCAAAATTGCAGAAATTTCACATATTTCAGTGTAATAAGTCAGAAATTCCCCTTATTTTGAGGCAAAAATACAGAAATTTTTTTTGTTTTGAGAGAAAAAGACAGAAATTCCACTTATTTAGAGGCAAAAAGGCAGAAATTTCCCTTATTTTGGAGCAAAAATGAAGAAATTTCCCTTTTTTATGGCAAAAAGTTATGCATTCTCCTTATTTTCGGGCAAAAAGGCAGAAATTCCACGTATTTTGGAGCATAATTGAAGAAATTCCCCTAGTTGTGCTGCAGAAAGACAGAAATTCCCTATATGTTGGGGCAAAAAGACAGAAATTCTCCTTATTTTGGGGCATAACTCAGAAATTCCACTTATTTTGGGGCAAAATTCCAGAAATTTCCCTTATTTTGGGCCACAATTGCAGAAATTTCACTTATTTTGGGGCAAAATTGCAGAAATTTCACTTATTTCAGGGAAAAATCGGCACAAATTTTCCTTATTTTGGGGCAAAAAGTTAGAAATTCCTAATATTTTGTGGCAAAAATGCAGAAATTCCCCTTATTTTGAGGTAAAAAGGATGAAATTCCCTATATTTGGGGGCAAAGAGGCAGAAATTTCCCTTATTTTGGGGCAAAATTGGAGAAATTTCACTTATTTCAGGGTAATAACTCAGAAAATCCCCTTATTTTGGGGCAAAAAAGACAGAAATTTCCTTTGTTTTGGGGGAAAAAGACAGAAATTCCACTTATTTAGGGGCAAAAAGGCAGAAATTCCCCTTATTTTGGAGCAAAAATGAAGAAATTTACCTTTTTATGGCAAAAAGGTATGCATTCCCCTTACTTTCGGGATAAAAAGCAGAAATTCCCCGTATTTTGAAACAAAATTGCAGAAATTCTCATAATTTTCGGGCAAAAAGGCAGAAATTCTCCTAATTTTGGGGCAAAAAGACAGAAGATCTCCATTTTTCGGGAGCAAACATTCAGAAATTCCCCTTATTTTGGGGAAAAATTGCAGAAATTTCCTTTACATTGGGGCAAAATTGCAGAAATTTCCTTTATATTGGGGCAAAATTGCAGAAATTTCCCTTATTTTGGGGCAAAATGGCAGAAATTTCACTTACTTCAGGGTAATAAGTCAGAAATTCCCCTTATTTTGGGGCAAAAAAGACAGAAATTCTCTTTGTTTTGGGGGAAAAAGACAGAAATTCCACTTATTTAGAGGCAAAAAGGCAGAAATTCCCTTTGTTTTGGAATAAAAAATGAAGAAATTTTCCTTTTTATGGCCAAAAGGTATGCATTCCCATTATTTTCAGGTAAAAAGGCAGAAATTTCCGTATTTTGGAGCAAAATTGCAGAAATTCCTCTAATTTTGGGGCCAAAGGCAGAAATTCCCTTTATTTTGGGGCAAAAATCAGAAATTCCCCTTATTTTGGGGCAAAATTCCAGAAATTTCCTAGTTTTGGGGCAAAATTGCAGGAATTTACCTTATTTTTGGGCAAAATTGCAGAAATTTCCCATATTTGGGGCAAAATTTCAGAAATTTCACTTATTTTCAGGTAAAAAGGCTGAAATTTCCTTTGTTTTGGGGCAAAAAGGAAGAAATTTTCCTTATTTTGGGGCAAAATTGCAGAAATCTCACTTATTATGGGAAAAATTGCAAAAAATTTTCTTATTTTAGGGGAAAATTGCAGAAATTTCACTTATTTCAGAGAAAAAAAGCAAAAATTTTTCTTATTTTGGGGCAAAAAGGCAGAAATTCCCATTAATTTGTGGCAAAAAGGCAGAAATTCACCTTATTTTGGGGTAAAATTGCAGAAATTTCGCATATTTCAGGGCATAAAGGCAGAAATTTCCCTTATTTTGGGGCAAAATTGCAGAAATTTCACTTATTTCAGTGTAATAAGTCAGAAATTCCCCTTATTTTGAGGCAAAAAAGACAGAAATTTTTTTTGTTTTGAGAGAAAAAGACAGAAATTCCACTTATTTAGAGGCAAAAAGGCAGAAATTTCCCTTATTTTGGAGCAAAAATAAAGAAATTTCCCTTTTTTATGGCAAAAAGTTATGCATTCCCCTTATTTTCGGGCAAAAAGGTAGAAATTCCCCGTATTTTGGAGTATAATTGAGGAAATTCCCCTAGTTGTTCTGCAGAAAGACAGAAATTCCCTATATGTTGGGGCAAAAAGAGAGAAATTCTCCTTATTTTGGGGCATAACTCAGAAATTCCACTTATTTTGGGGCAAAATTCCAGAAATTTCTTTTATTTTGGGCCACAATTGCAGAAATTTCACTTATTTTGGGCCACAATTGCAGAAATTTCACTTATTTCAGGGAAAAAAAAGGCACAAATTTCCCTTATTTTGGGGCAAAAAGTCAGAAATTCCTAATATTTTGTGGCAAAAATGCAGAAATTTCCCTTATTTTGAGGTAAAAAGGATGAAATTCCCTATATTTGGGGGCAAAGAGGTAGAAATTTCCCTTATTTTGGGGCAAAATTGGAGAAATTTCACTTATTTCAGGGTAATAACTCAGAAAATCCCCTTATTTTGGGGCAAAAAAGACAGAAATTTTCTTTGTTTTGGGGGAAAAAGACAGAAATTCCACTTATTTAGAGGCAAAAAGGCAGAAATTCCCCTTATTTTGGAGCAAAAATGAAGAAATTTACCTTTTTATGGCAAAAAGGTATGCATTGCCCTTACTTTCGGGATAAAAAGCAGAAATTCTCCGTATTTTGAAACCAAATTGTAGAAATTCTCATAATTTTCGATCAAAAAGCAGAAATTCTCCTTATTTTGGGGCAAAAAGACAGAAGATCTCCATTTTTCGGGAGCAAACATTCAGAAATTCCCCTTATTTTGGGGCAAAATTGCAGAAATTTCCTTTACATTGTGGCAAAATTGCAGAAATTTCCTTTACATTGGGGCAAAATTGCAGAAATTTCCCTTATTTTGGGGCAAAATGGCAGAAATTTCACTTACTTCAGGGTAATAAGTCAGAAATTCCCCTTATTTTGGGGCAAAAAAGACAGAAATTCTCTTTGTTTTGGGAGAAAAAGACAGAAATTCCACTTATTTAGAGGCAAAAGGCAGAAATTCCCTTTGTTTTGGAGCAAAAATGAAGAAATTTTCCTTTTTATGGCCAAACGGTATGCATTCCCATTATTTTCAGGTAAAAAGGCAGAAATTCCCGTATTTTGGAGCAAAATTGCAGAAATTCCTCTAATTTTGGGGCCAAAGGCAGAAATTCCCTTTATTTTGGGGCAAAAATCAGAAATTCCCCTTATTTTGTGGCAAAATTCCAGAAATTTCCTATTTTTGGGGCAAAATTGCAGGAATTTACTTTATTTTGGGGCAAAATTGCAGAAATTTCCCTTATTTGGGGCAAAATTTCAGAATTTTCACTTATTTTCAGGTAAAAAGGCTGAAATTTCCTTTGTTTTGGGGCAAAAAGGAAGAAATTTTCCTTATTTTGAGGTAAAAAGGCTGAAATTCCCCTTATTTTGGGGCAAAAAAAAAGAAATTTCCCTTATTTTGGGGCAAAATTGCAGAAATTTCACTTATTTAGAGGCAAAAAGACAGAAATTCTCCTTATTTGGGGCAAAACTTAGAAATTCCACTTATTTTGGGGCAAAATTCCAGAAATTTCTTTTATTTTAAGTTACAATTGCAGAAATTTCACTTATTTTGGGGCAAAATTGCAGAAATTTCACTTATTTCAGGGAAAAAAGGCACAAATTTTCCTTATTTTGTGGCAAAAAGTCAGAAATTCCTAATATTTTGTGGCAAAAATGCAGTAATTGCTCTTATTTTGTAGGTAAAAAGGCTGAAATTCCCTATATTTGGGGGCAAAGAGGCAGAAATTTCCTTTATTTTGGGGCAAAATTGGAGAAATTTCACTTATTTCAGGGTAATAACTCAGAAAATCCCCTTATTTTGGGGCAAAAAAGACAGAAATTTCCTTTGTTTTTTGGGGAAAAAGACAGAAATTCCACTTATTTAGAGGCAAAAAGGCAGAAATTCCCCTTATTTTGGAGCAAAAATGAAGAAATTTACCTTTTTATGGCAAAAAGGTATGCATTCCCCTTACTTTCGGGATAAAAAGCAGAAATTCCCCGTATTTTGAAACAAAATTGCAGAAATTCTCATAATTTTCGGGCAAAAAGGCAGAAATTCTCCTTATTTTGGGGCAAAAAGACAGAAGATCTCCATTTTTCGGGAGCAAACATTCAGAAATTCCCCTTATTTTGGGGCAAAATTGCAGAAATTTCCTTTACATTGGGGCAAAATTGCAGAAATTTCCCATGTTTTGGGGCAAAATGGCAGAAATTTCACTTACTTCAGGGTAATAAGTCAGAAATTCCCCTTATTTTGGGGCAAAAAAGACAGAAATTCTCTTTGTTTTTGGGGAAAAAGACAGAAATTCCACTTATTTAGAGGCAAAAAGGCAGAAATTCCCTTTGTTTTGGAGCAAAAATGAAGAAATTTTCCTTTTTATGGCCAAAAGTTATGCATTCCCATTATTTTCAGGCAAAAAGGCAGATATTCCCATATTTTGGAGCAAAATTGCAGAAATTCCTCTAATTTTGGGGCAAAAGGCAGATTTTCCCTTTATTTTGGGGCAAAAATCAGAAATTCCCCTTATTTTTGGGGCAAAATTCCAAAAATTTCCTTTATTTTGGGGCAAAATTGCAGGAATTTACCTTATATTGGGGCAAAATTGCAGAAATTTCCCTTATTTGGGGCAAAATTTCAGAAATTTCACTTATTTTCAGGTAAAAAGGCTGAAATTTCCTTTGTTTTGGGGTAAAAAGTAAGAAATTCCCCTTATTTTGGGGCAAAATTGCAGAAATCTCCCTTATTATGGGAAAAAATTGCAAAAAATTCACTTATTTTAGAGGAAAATTGCAGAAATTTCTCTTATTTCAGAGAAAAAAAGCAAAAATTTTTTTTATTTTGGGGCAAAAAGGCAGAAATTCACCTTATTTTGGGGTAAAATTGCAGAAATTTCGCATATTTCAGGGCAAAAAGGCAGAAATTTTCCTTATTTTGGGGCAAAATTGCAGAAATTTCACTTATTTCAGTGTAATAAGTCAGAAATTCCCCTTATTTTGAGGCAAAAAAGACAGAATTTTTTTTTGTTTTTAGGGAAAAAGACAGAAATTCCACTTATTTAGAGACAAAAAGGCAGAAATTTCCCTTATTTTGGAGCAAAAATGTAGAAATTTCCCTTTTTTATGGCAAAAGTTATGCATTACCCTTATTTTCGGGCAAAAAGGCAGAAATTCCCCGTATTTTGGAGCATAATTGAAGAAATTCCCCTAGTTGTGGTGCAGAAAGACAGAAATTCCCTATATGTTGGGGCAAAAAGACAGAAATTCTCCTTATTTTGGGGCATAACTCAGAAATTCCACTTATTTTGGGGCAAAATTCTAGAAATTTCCCTTATTTTGGAACAAAATTGCAGAAATTCCACTTATTTTGGGGCAAAATTTCAGAAATTTCACTTATTTCAGGGAAAAAAGGCACAAATTTTCCTTATTTTGGGGCAAAAAGTCAGAAATTCCTAATATTTATTTGCAAAAATGCAGAAATTTCCCATATTTTGAGGTAAAAAGGCTGAAATTCCCTATATTTGGGGGCAAAGAGGCAGAAATTTCCCTTATTTTGGGGCAAAATTGGAGAAATTTCACTTATTTCAGGGTAATAATTCAGAAAATCCCCTTATTTGGGGGCAAAAAAGACGGAAATTTCCTTTGTTTTGGGGGAAAAAGACAGAAATTCCACTTATTTAGAGGCAAAAATGTAGAAATTTCCCTTATTTTGGAGCAAAAATGAAGAAATTTACCTTTTTATGGCAAAAAGGTATGCATTTCCCTTACTTTCGGGATAAAAAGCAGAAATTCCCCGTATTTTGAAACAAAATTGCAGAAATTCTCATAATTTTCGGGGAAAAAGGCAGAAATTCTCCTTATTTTGGGGCAAAAAGACAGAAGATCTCCATTTTTCGGGAGCAAACATTCAGAAATTCCCCTTATTTTGGGGCAAAATTGCAGAAATTTCCTTTACATTGGGGCAAAATTGCAGAAATTTCCCTTATTTTGGGGCAAAATGGCAGAAATTTCACTTACTTCAGGGTAATAAGTCAGAAATTCCCCTTATTTTGGGGAAAAAAAAGACATAAATTCTCTTTTTTTTTGAGGAAAAAGACAGAAATTCCACTTATTTAGAGGCAAAAAGGCAGAAATTCCCTTTGTTTTGGAGCAAAAATGAAGAAATTTCCCTTTTTATGGCCAAAAGTTATGCATTCCCATTATTTTCAGGCAAATAGGCAGAAATCCTCGTATTTTGGAGCAAAATTGCAGAAATTCCCCTAATTTTGGGGCAAAAGGCAGAAATTCCCTTTATTTTGGGGCAAAAATCAGAAATTCCCCTTATTTTGGGGCAAAATTCCAGAAATTTCCTTTATTTTGGGGCAAAATTGAAGGAATTTACCTTCTTTTGGGGCAAAATTGCAGAAATTTCCCTTATTTGGGGCAAAATTTCAGAAATTTCACTTATTTTCAGGTAAAAAGGCTGAAATTTCCTTTGTTTTGGGGCAAAAAGGAAGAAATTCCCCTTATTTTGGGGCAAATTTCCAGAAATCTCTCTTATTATGGGAAAAAATTGCAAAAATGTTTCTTATTTTAGGGGAAAATTGCAGAAATTTCACTTATTTCAGAGAAAAAAAGCAAAAATTTTTCTTATTTTGGGGCAAAAGGCAGAAATTCCCATTATTTTGGGGCAAAAAAGCAGAAATACACCTTATTTAGGGGTAAAATTGCAGAAATTTCACATATTTCAGGGCAAAAAGGCAGAAATTCCCCATATTTTGGAGCAAAATTGCAGAAATCCCCCTTGTTGTGGGGCATAAAGACAGAAATTCCCTATATGTTGAGGCAAAAAGACAGAAATTCTCCTTATTTTGGGACAAAACTTAGAAATTCCACTTATTTTGGGGCAAAATTGCAGAAATTTCCCTTATTTGGGGCAAAATTTCAGAAATTTCTCTTATTTTCAGGAAAAAAGGCTGAAATTTCATTTGTTTTGGGGCAAAAAGGAAGAAATTCCCCTTATTTTGGGGCAAAATTGCATAAATATCCCTTATTATGGGAAAAATTGCAAAAAATTCTCTTATTTTAGGGGAAAATTGCAGAAATTTTACTTATTTCAGAGAAAAAAAGCAAAATTTTTCTTATTTTGGGGCAAAAAGGCAGAAATTTCCATTAATTTGTGGCAAAAAGGCAGAAATTCACCTTATTTTGGGGTAAAATTGCAGAAATTTCGCATATTTCAGGGCAAAAAGGCAGAAATTTCCCTTATTTTGGGGCAAAATTGCAGAAATTTCACTTATTTCAGTGTAATAAGTCAGAAATTCCCCTTATTTTGAGGCAAAAAAGACAGAAATTTTTTTTGTTTTTAGAGAAAAAGACAGAAATTCCACTTATTTAGAGGCAAAAAGGCAGAAATTTCCCTTATTTTGATGCAAAAATGAAGAAATTTCCCTTTTTTATGGCAAAAAGTTATGCATTCCCCTTATTTTCGGGCAAAAAGGCAGAAATTCTCCCGTATTTTGGAGCATAATTGAAGAAATTCCCCTAGTTGTGGTGCAGAAAGACAGAAATTCCCTATATGTTGGGGCAAAAAGACAGAAATTCTCCTTATTTTGGGGCATAACTCAGAAATTCCACTTATTTTGGGGCAAAATTCTAGAAATTTACCTTATTTTGGGGCAAAATTGCAGAAATTTCACTTATTTTGGGGCAAAATTGCAGAAATTTCACTTATTTCAGGGAAAAAAGGCAGAAATTTTCTTTATTTTGGGGCAAAAAGGCAGAAATTCCTTATATTTTCTGGCAAAAATGCAGAAATTCCCCTTATTTTGAGGTAAAAAGGCTGAAATTCCCCTTATTTGGGGGCAAAAAACAGAAATTTCCCTTATTTTGGGGCAAAATTGCAGAAATTTCACTTATTTAGAGGCAAAAAGACAGAAATTCTCCTTATTTTGGGGCAAAACTTAGAAATTCCACTTATTTTGGGGCAAAATTCCAGAAATTTCCCTTTATTTTGGGCCACAATTGCAGAAATTTCACTTATTTTGGGGCAAAATTGCAGAAATTTCACTTATTTCAGGGAAAAAAAGGCACAAATTTTCCTTATTTTGGGGCAAAAAGTCAGAAATTCTTAATATTTTGTGGCAAAAATGCAGAAATTCCCCTTATTTTGAGGTAAAAAGGATGAAATTCCCTATATTTGGGGGCAAAGAGGCAGAAATTTCCCTTATTTTGGGGCAAAATTGGAGAAATTTCACTTATTTCAGGGTAATAACTCAGAAAATCCTCTTATTTTGGGGCAAAAAAGACAGAAATTTCCTTTGTTTTGGGGGAAAAAGACAGAAATTCCACTTATTTAGAGGCAAAAAGGGAGAAATTCCCCTTATTTTGGAGCAAAAATGAAGAAATTTACCTTTTTATGGCAAAAAGGTATGCATTCCCCTTACTTTCGGGATAAAAAGCAGAAATTCCCCGTATTTTTAAACCAAATTGCAGAAATTCTCATATTTTTCGGGCAAAAAGGCAGAAATTCTCCTTATTTTGGGGCAAAAAGACAGAAGATCTCCATTTTTCGGGAGCAAACATTCAGAAATTCCCCTTATTTTGGGGCAAAATTGCAGAAATTTCCTTTACATTGGGGCAAAATTGCAGAAATTTCCTTTACATTGGGGCAAAATTGCAGAAATTTCCCTTATTTTGGGGCAAAATAGCAGAAATTTCACTTACTTCAGGGTAATAAGTCAGAAATTCCCCTTATTTTGTGGCAAAAAAGACAGAAATTCTCTTTGTTTTGGGGGAAAAAGACAGAAATTCCACTTATTTAGAGGCAAAAAGGCAGAAATTCCCTTTGTTTTGGAGCAAAAATGAAGAAATTTTCCTTTTTATGGCCAAACGGTATGCATTCCCATTATTTTCAGGTAAAAAGGCAGAAATTCCCGTATTTTGGAGCAAAATTGCAGAAATTCCTCTAATTTTGGGGCAAAAGGCAGAAATTCCTTTATTTTGGGGCAAAAATCAGAAATTCCCCTTATTTTGGGGCAAAATTCCAGAAATTTCCTTTTTTTGGGGCAAAATTGCAGGAATTTACCTTATTTTGTGGCAAAATTGCAGAAATTTCCCTTATTTGGGGCAAAATTTCAGAAATTTCACTTATTTTCAGGTAAAAAGGCTGAAATTTCCTTTGTTTTGGGGCAAAAAGGAAGAAATTTTCCTTATTTTGGGGCAAAATTGCAGAAATCTCACTTATTATGGGAAAAAATTGCGAAAAATTTTCTTATTTTAGGGGAAAATTGCAGAAATTTCACTTATTTCAGAGAAAAAAAGCAAAAATTTTTCTTATTTTGGGGCAAAAAGGCAGAAATTCCCATTAATTTGTGGCAAAAAGGCAGAAATTTCCCTTATTTTGGGGCAAAATTGCAGAAATTTCATTTATTTCAGTGTAATAAGTCAGAAATTCCCCTTATATTGAGGCAAAAAAGACAGAAATTTATTTTGTTTTGAGAGAAAAAGACAGAAATTCCACTTATTTAGAGGCAAAAAGGCAGAAATTTCCCTTATTTTGGAGCAAAAATGAAGAAATTTCCCTTTTTTATGGCAAAAAGTTATGCATTCCCCTTATTTTCGGGCAAAAAGGCAGAAATTCCCCGTATTTTGGAGCATAATTGAAGAAATTCCCCTAGTTGTGGTGCAGAAAGACAGAAATTCCCTATATGTTGGGGCAAAAAGACAGAAATTCTCCTTATTTTGGGGCATAACTCAGAAATTCCACTTATTTTGGGGCAAAATTCTAGAAATTTCCCTTATTTTGGAACAAAATTGCAGAAATTCCACTTATTTTGGGGCAAAATTCTAAAAATTTCCCTTATTTTGGAACAAAATTGCAGAAATTTCACTTATTTTGGTTCAAAATTGCAGAAATTTCACTTATTTCAGGGAAAAAAGGCAGAAATTCCCCTTATTTTGAGGTAAAAAGCCTGAAATTCCCCTTATTTGGGGGCAAAAAAACAGAAATTTCCCTTATTTTGGGGCAAAATTGCAGAAATTTCACTTATTTAGAGGCAAAAAGACTGAAATTCTCCTTATTTTGGGGCAAAACTTAGAAATTCCACTTATTTTGGGGCAAAATTCCAGAAATTTCCCTTATTTTGGGCCACAATTGCAGAAATTTCACTTATTTTGGGGCAAAATTGCAGAAATTTCACTTATTTCAGGGAAAAAAAGGCACAAATTTTCTTTATTTTGGGGCAAAACGTCAGAAATTCCTAATATTTTGTGGCAAAAATGCAGAAATTCCACTTATTTTGAGGTAAAAAGGATGAAATTCCCTATATTTGGGGGCAAAGAGGCAGAAATTTCCCTTATTTTGGGGCAAAATTGGAGAAATTTCACTTATTTCAGGGTAATAACTCAGAAAATCCTCTTATTTTGGGGCAAAAAAGACAGAAATTTCCTTTGTTTTGGGGGAAAAAGACAGAAATTCCACTTATTTAGAGGCAAAAAGGGAGAAATTCCCCTTATTTTGGAGCAAAAATGAAGAAATTTACCTTTTTATGGCAAAAAGGTATGCATTCCCCTTACTTTCGGGATAAAAAGCAGAAATTCCCCGTATTTTGAAACCAAATTGCAGAAATTCTCATAATTTTCGGGCAAAAAGGCAGAAATTCTCCTTATTTTGGGGCAAAAAGACAGAAGATCTCCATTTTTCGGGAGCAAACATTCAGAAATTCCCCTTATTTTGGGGCAAAATTGCAGAAATTTCCTTTACATTGGGGCAAAATTGCAGAAATTTCCTTTACATTGGGGCAAAATTGCAGAAATTTCCCTTGTTTTGGGGCAAAATGGCAGAAATTTCACTTACTTCAGGGTAATAAGTCAGAAATTCCCCTTATTTTGGGGCAAAAAAGACAGAAATTCTCTTTGTTTTGGGGGAAAAAGACAGAAATTCCACTTATTTATAGGCAAAAAGGCAGAAATTCCCTTTGTTTTGGAGCAAAAATGAAGAAATTTTCCTTTTTATGACCAAAAGGTATGCATTCCCATTATTTTCAGGCAAAAAGGCAGAAATTCCCGTATTTTGGTGCAAAATTGCAGAAATTCCTCTAATTTTGGGGCAAAAGGAAGAAATTCCCATAATTTTGGGGCAAAAAAGGAAAATACACCTTATTTAGGGGTAAAATTGCAGAAATTTAACATATTTCAGGGCAAAAAGGCAGAAATTTCCCATATTTTGGAGCAAAATTGCAGAAATCCCCCTTGTTGTGGGGCAAAAAGACAGAAATTCCCTATATGTTGAGGCAAAAAGACAGAAATTCTCCTTATTTTGGGGCAAAACTTAGAAATTCCACTTATTTTGGGGCAAAATTCCAGAAATTTTCCTTCTTTTAGGGCAAAATTGCAAAATTTCACTTATTTTGGGGCAAAATTGCAATAATTTCACTTATTTCAGGGAACAAAGGCAGAAATTTTTATTATTTTGAGGCAAAAAGTCAGAAATTCCTAATATTTTGTATCAAAAATGCTGAAATTCCCCTTATTTTGAGGTATAAAGCCTGAAATTCCTCTTATTTCAGGGCAAAATTGCAGAAATTCCCCTAGTTGTGGGGCAAAAAAACAGAAATTCCCTATATGTTGGGACAAAAAACAGAAATTCTCCTTATTTTGGGGCAAAACTCAGAAATTCCACTTATTTTGGGGCAAAATTGCAGAAATTTCACTTATTTCAGGGAAAAAAAGCAGAAATTTTCTTTATTTAGGGGCAAAAAGGCGGAAATTCCTAATATTTTGTGGTAAAAATGCAGAAATTCCCCTTATTTTGAGGTAAAAAGGCTGAAATTCCCATTATTTGTGGGCAGAAAGGCAAAAATTTCCCTTATTTTGGGGCAATATTGCAGAAATTTCACTTATTTCAGGGTAATAAGTCAGAAATTTCTCTTATTTTGGGGCAAAAAAGAAAGAAAATCCCTTTGTTTTGGGGGGAAAAGACAGAAATTCCACTTATTTAGAGGCAAAAAGCAGAAATTCCCCTTATTTTGAAGCAAAAATGAAGAAATTTTCCTTTTTTTAAGGCAAAAAGGTATGCATTCTTCTTATTTTCGGGCAAAAAGGCAGAAATTCCCCGTATTTTGGAGCAAAATTGCAAAAATTCCCCTAATTGTGGGGCAAAAATGCAGAAATTCCCTATATGTTGGGGCAAAAAGACAGAAATTCTCCATATTTTGGGGCAAAACTCAGAAATTCCACTTATTTTGGGGCAAAATTCCAGAAATTTCCCTTATTCTGGGGCAAAATTGCAGAAATTTCACTTATTTTAGGCAAAATTGCAGAAATTTCCCTTATTTCATGGAAAAAAAAGAAATTTTGTTATTTTGGGGCAAAAAGGCAGAAATTCCCCTTATTTTGAGGTAAAAAGGCTGAAATTCCCCTTATTTGGGGGCAAAAAGGCAGAAATATCCCTTTTTTGGGGCAAAATTGCAGAAATTTCACTTATTTCAGGGTAATAAGTCAGAAATTTTCCTTATTTTGGGGCAAAAAATACAGAAAATCCCTTTATTTTGGGGGAAAAAGACAGAAATTCCACTTATTTAGAGGCAAAAAAGCAAAAATTCCCTTTATTTTGGAGCAAAAATGAAGAAATTTCCCTTTTTTAAGGCAAAAAGTTATGCATTCTTCTTATTTTCTTGCAAAAAGGCAGAAATTTCTCGTATTTTGGAGCAAAATTGCAGATATTCCCCTAATTGTGGGGCAAAAATGCAGAAATTCCTTTTATGTTGGGGCAAAAAGACAGAAATTCTCCTTATTTTGGGGCAAAACTCAGAAATTCCACTTATTTTGGGGCAAAATTCCAGAAATTTCCCTTATTCTGCGGCAAAATTGCAGAAATTTCACTTATTTTGTGGCAAAATTGCAGAAATTTTACTTATTTCAGGGAAAAAAGTTAGAAGTTTTTCTTATTTTGTGTCAAAAAGGCAGGAATTCCCCTTATTTTGAGGTAAAAAAGCTGAAATTCCCCTTATTTGAGGGCAAAGAGAAAGAAATTTCCCTTATTTTGGGGCAAAATTGCAGAAATTTCACTTATTTCAGGGTAATAAGTCAGAAATTCCCGTTATTTTGGGGCAAAAAAGACAGAAATTCCCTTTGTTTTGGGGGAAAAAGACAGAAATTCCACTTATTTAGAGGCAAAAATGCAGAAATTCCCCTTATTTTGGAGCAAAAATGAAGAAATTTCCCTTTTTTATGGCAAAAAGTTATGCATTTCCTTTATTTTTGGAAAAAGGCAGAAATTTCCCGTATTTGGGAGCAAAATTGCAGAAATTCCCCTAATTGTGGGGCAAAAAGGCAGAAATTCCCTATATGTTGGGGAAAAAAGTCAAAAATTCTTCTTATTTTGGGGCAAAACTCAGAAATTCCACTTATTTTTGGGCAAAATTCCAGATATTTCCCTTATTTTGGGGAAAAATTGCAGAAATTTCACTTATTTTAGGGCAAAATTGGAGAAATTTCACTTATTTCAGGGAAAAAAGGCAGAAATTTTCCTTATTTTGGGGCAAAAATCCAGAAATTCTTAATATTTTGTAGCAAAAATGTAGAAATTCCCCTTATTTTGAGGTAAAAAGGCTGAAATTCTTTATATTTGGGGGCAAAAAGACAGAAATTCCTTTTATTTTGTGGCAAAAAGGCAGAAATTTCATTTATTTTGGGGCAAAATTGCAGAAATTTCACTTATTTCAGGGCATAATTCAAAAATTCCTTTTATTTTGGGGCAAAAAGACAAAAATTCCATTTATTTTTTGGTACAAAGGCAGAAATTTCACTTACTTTGAAGTAAAAAGGCAGAAATTCCTCTTATTTTGGGGAAAAAATGAAGAAATTTCCTTTTTTGTGGTAAAAGGTATACATTCCCCTTACATTCGGGATAAAAATCAGAAATTCACCGTATTTTGAAGCAAAATTGCAGAAATTCTCATAATTTTCAGGCAAAAAGGGAGAAATTCCCTAATTTTGGGGAAAAGGCAGAAATTCTTTTTATTTTGGGGCAAAAATCAGAAATTCCCCTTCTTTTGGGGTAAAATTTAAGAAATTTCCTTTATTTTAAGACAAAATTACAGGAATTTATATTATTTTGGGGCAAAATTTAAGAAATTTCCCTTATTTGGGGCAAAATTGCAGAAATTTCACATATTTTCAGGTAAAAAAGCTGAAATTTCCTTTATTTTGGGGCAAAAAAAAAAAGAAATTCCCCTTATTTTGGGGCAAAATTTCAGAAATTTTCCTTATTATTGGGAAAAATTGCAGAAATTTTCCTTATTTTAGGGCAAAATTGCAGAAATTTCACTTATTTCAGAGAAAAAAAGCAAAAAATTTTTTATTTTGGGCCAAAAAGGTTGAAATTCCCATTAATTTGTGGCAAAAAGTCAGAAATTCACCTTATTTTGGGGTAAAATTGCAGAAATTTCACAAATTTTATGGCAAAAAGGCAGAAATTTCCCTTATTTTGGGGCAAAATTGCAGAAATTTCACTTATTTCAGGAAAAAAAAGGCACAAATTTTCCTTATTTTGGGGCAAAAAGTCAGAAATTCCTAATATTTTGTGGCAAAAATGCAGAAATTCCCCATATTTTGCGGTAAAAAGGCTGAAATTCCCCTTATTTGGGGGCAAAGAGGCAGAAATTTCCCTTATTTTGGGGCAAAATTGGAGAAATTTCACTTATTTCAGGGTAATAATTCAGAAATTCCCCTTATTTTGGGGCAAAAAAGACAGAAATTCCCTTTGTTATGGGGGAAAAAGACAGAAATTCCACCTATTTAAAGGCAAAAAGGCAGAAATTTCCCTTATTTTGGAGCAAAAATGAAGAAATTTCTTTTTTTTATGGCAAAAAGTTTTGCATTCTTCTTATTTTCGGGCAAAAAGGCAGAAATTCCCCATATTTTGGAGCATAATTGCAGAAATTTCCCTAGTTGTGGTGCAGAAAGACAGAAATTCCCTATATGTTGGGGCAAAATTCTTCTTATTTTGGGGCAAAACTCAGAAATTCCACTTATTTTGGGGCAAAATTCTAGAAATTTCCCTTATTTTGGGGCAAAATTGCAGAAATTTCACTTATTTTGGGGCAAAATTGCAGAAATTTCACTTATTTCAGGGAAAATAGGCAGAAATTTTCTTTATTTTGGGGCAAAAAGGCAGAAATTCCTAATATTTTCTGGCAAAAATGCAGAAATTCCCCTTATTTTGAGGAAAAAAAGCCTGAAATTCCCCATATTTGGGGGCAAAAAGGCAGAAATTTCCCTTATTTTGGGGCAAAATTGCAGAAATTTCATTATTTAGAGGCAAAAAGACAGAAATTCTCCTTATTTTGGGGCAAAACTTAGAAATTCCACTTATTTTGGGGCAAAATTCCAGAAATTTACTTTATTTTGGGGCAAAATTGCAGAAATTTCACTTATTTTGGGGCAAAATTGCAGAAATTTCACTTATTTCAGGGAAAAAAGGCACAAATTTTCCTTATTTTGGGGCAAAAAGTCAGAAATTCCTAATATTTTGTGGCAAAAATGCAGAAATTCCCCTTATTTTGAGGTAAAAAGGCTTAAATTCCCCTTATTTGGGGGCAAAGAGGCAGAAATTTCCCTAATTTTGGGGCAAAATTAAAGAAATTTCACATATTTCAGGGTGATAATTCAGAAATTCCTCTTATTTTGGGGAAAAAAGACAGAAATTCCCTTTGTTTTGGGGGAAAAAGACAGAAATTCCACTTATTTAGAGGCAAAAAGGCAGAAATTCCCCTTATTTTGGAGCAAAAATGAAGAAATTTACCTCTTTATGGCAAAAAGGTATGCATTCTCCTTACTTTCGGGATAAAAAGCAGAAATTCCCCGTATTTTGAAACCAAATTGCAGAAATTCTCATAATTTTCAGGCAAAAAGGCAGAAATTCTCCTTATTTTGGGGCAAAAAGACAGAAGATCTCCATTTTTCGGGAGCAAACATTCAGAAATTCCCCTTATTTTGAGGCAAAATTGCAGAAATTTCCTTTACATTGGGGCAAAATTGCAGAAATTTCCTTTACATTGGGGCAAAATTTCAGAAATTTCCCTTATTTTGGGGCAAAATTGCAGAAATTTCACTTACTTCAGGGTAATAAGTCAGAAATTCCCCTTATTTTGGGTCAAAAAAGACAGAAATTCTCTTTGTTTTGGGTGAATAAGACAGAAATTCCACTTATTTAGAGGCAAAAAGGCAGAAATTCCCTTTATTTTGGAGCAAAAATGAAGAAATTTCCCTTTTTATGGCCAAAAGTTATGCATTCCCATTATTTTTAGGCAAAAAGGCAGAAATGCCCGTATTTTGGAGCAAAATTGCAGAAATTCCCCTAATTTTGTGCAAAAGGCAGAAATTCCCTCTATTTTGGGGCAAAAATCAGAAATTCCCCTTATTTTGGGGCAAAATTCCAGAAATTTCCTTTATTTTGGGGCAAAATTGCAGGAATTTACCTTATATTGGGGCAAAATTGCAGAAATTTCTCTTATGTGGGGCAAAATTTCAGAAATTTCACTTATTTTCAGGTAAAAAGGCTGAAATTTCCTTTGTTTTGGGGCAAAAAAAAAAGAAATTCCCCTTATTTTGGGGCAAAATTGCAGAAATCTGCCTTATTATGGGAAATAATTGCAAAAATTTCCCTTATTTTAGGGGAAAATTGCAGAAATTTCACTTATTTCAGAGAAAAAAAGCAAAAATTTTTCTTATTTTTGGGCAAAAAAGCAGAAATTCCCATTATTTTGGGGCAAAAAAGCAGAAATTCAACTTATTTAGGGGTAAAATTGCAGAAATTTCCCATATTTCAGGGCAAAAAGGTAGAAAATCCGCGTATTTTGGAGCAAAATTGCAGAAATTCCCCTAGTTGTGGGGCAAAAAAACAAAAATTCCTTATATTTTGGGGCAGAAAGACAGAAATTCTCCTTATTTTGGGGCAAAACTCAGAAATTCCTCTTATTTTGGGGCAAAATTCCAGAAATTTCACTTATTCAGTGGCAAAATTGCAGAAATTTCACTTATTTTAGGCAAAATTGCAGAAATTTCCCTTATTTCATGGAAAAAAAAAGAAATTTTGTTATTTTGGGGCAAAAAGGCAGAAATTCCTCTTATTTTGAGGTAAAAAGGCTGAAATTCCCCTTATTTGGGGGCAAAAAGGCAGAAATTTCCCTTTTTTGGGGCAAAATTGCAGAAATTTCACTTATTTCAGGGTAATAAGTCAGAAATTTTCCTTATTTTGGGGCAAAAAAGACAGAAAATCCCTTTATTTTGGGGGAAAAAGACAGAAATTCCACTTATTTCGAGGCAAAAAAGCAGAAATTCCCTTTATTTTGAAGCAAAAATGAAGAAATTTCCCTTTTTTAAGGCAAAAAGTTATGCATTGTTCTAATTTTCGGGCAAAAAGGCAGAAATTCCTCGTATTTTGGAGCAAAATTGCAGAAATTCCCCTAATTGTGGGGCAAAAATGCAGAAATTCCTTTTATGTTGGGGCAAAAAGACAGAAATTCTCTTTATTTTGGGGCAAAACTCAGAAATTCCACTTATTTTGGGGCAAAATTCCAGAAATTTCCCTTATTCTGGGGCAAAATTGCAGAAATTTCACTTATTTTGTGGCAAATGGCAGAAATTTTACTTATTTCATGGAAAAAAGTTAGAAATTTTCCTTATTTTGGGTCAAAAAGGCAGGAATTCCCCTTATTTTGAGGTAAAAAAGCTGAAATTCACCTTATTTGAGGGCAAAGAGAAAGAAATTTCCCTTATTTTAGGGCAAAATTGCAGAAATTTCACTTATTTCAGGGTAATAAGTCAGAAATTCCCTTTATTTTGGGGCAAAAATACAGAAATTCCCTTTATTTTGGAGGGAAATACAGAAATTCCACTTATTTAGAGGCAAACAGGCAGAAATTTACCTGATTTTCAAGCAAAAATGAAGAAATTTACCTTTTTATGGAAAAAAGGTATGCATTCCCCTTACTTTCAGGATAAAAAGCAGAAATTCCTCGTATTTTGAAGGAAAATTGCAGAAATTCTCATAATTTTCGGGCAAAAAGGTAGAAATTTTTCTTATTTTGGGGAAAAAAGACGGAAAATCTTTTTTTTTTTCGGGAGCAAACAGTCAGAAATTTCCCTTATTTTGGGGCAAAATTGCAGAAATTTCCTTTACATTGGGGCAAAATTGCAGAAATTTCCCTTATTTTGGGGCAAAATTGCAGAAATTTCACTTATTTCAGGGTAATAAGTCAGAAATTCCCCTTATTTTGGGGCAAAAAGACAGAAATTCCCTTTGTTTTGAAGGAAAAGACAGAAATTCCACTTATTTAGAGGCAAAAAGGCAGAAATTTCCTTGATTTTGGAGCAAAAATGAAGAAATTTACCTTTTTATGGCAAAAAGGGATGCATTCCCCTTACTTTCGGGATAAAAAGTAGAAATTCCCCGTATTTTGAAGCAAAATTGCAGAAATTCTCATAATTTTCTGGCAAAAAGGTAGAAATTCTCCTTATTTTGGGGCAAAAAGACAGAAAATCTCCTTTTTTCGGAAGCAAACAGTCAAAAATTTCTTTTATTTTGGGGGAAAATTGCAGAAATTTCTTTTACATTGGGGCAAAGTTGCAGAAATTTTTTTTATTTTGGGGCAAAATTGCAGAAATTTCACTTATTTCAGAGTAATAAGTCAGAAATTCCCGTTATTTTGTGGCAAAAAAGACAGAAATTCCCTTTGTTTTGGGGGAAAAAGACAGAAATTCCACTTATTTAGAGGCAAAAAGGCAGAAATTCCTCTTATTTTGGAGCAAAAATGAAGTAATTTCCCTTTTTTATGGCAAAAAGTTATGCATTCCCTTTATTTTTGGGAAAAGGCAGAAATTTCCCGTATTTGGGAGCAAAATTGCAGAAATTCCCCTAATTGTGGGGTAAAAAGGCAGAAATTCCCTATATGTTGGGGAAAAAAGTCAAAAATTCTTCTTATTTTGGGGCAAAACTCAGAAATTCCACTTATTTTTGGGCAAAATTCCAGAAATTTCCCTTATTTTGGGGAAAAATTGCAGAAATTTCACTTATTTTAGGGCAAAATTGGAGAAATTTCACTTATTTCAGGGAAAAAAGGCAGAAATTTTCCCTATTTTGGGGCAAAAATCCAGAAATTCTTAATATTTTGTAGCAAAAATGTAGAAATTCCCCTTATTTTGAGGTAAAAAGGCTGAAATTCTTTATATTTGGGGGCAAAAAGGCAGAAATTTCCCTTATTTTGGGGCAAAAAGACAGAAATTCCTTTTATTTTGTGGTAAAAAGGCAGAAATTTCATTTATTTTGGGGCAAAATTGCAGAAATTTCATTTATTTCAGGGCATAATTCAAAAATTCCTTTTATTTTGGGGCAAAAAAAAAGAAATTCCATTTATTTTTTGGTACAAAGGCGGAAATTTCACTTACTTTGAAGTAAAAAGGCAGAAATTCCTCTTATTTTGGGGCAAAAATGAAGAAATTTCCTTTTTTGTGGTAAAAGGTATACATTCCCCATACATTCGGGATAAAAAGCAGAAATTCCCCCTATTTTGAAGCAAAATTGCAGAAATTCTCATAATTTTCGGGCAAAAAGGGAGAAATTCCCTAATTTTGGGGCAAAAGGCAGAAATTCCTTTTATTTTGGGGCAAAAATCAGAAAATCCCCTTCTTTTGGGGTATAATTTAAGAAATTTCCTTTATTTTGGGACAAAATTACAGGAATTTACCTTATTTTGGGGCAAAATTTAAGAAATTTCCCTTATTTGGGCCAAAATTGCAGAAATTTCACTTATTTTTCAGGGAAAAAAGCTGAAATTTCCTTTATTTTGGGGCAAAAAAGGAGAAATTCCCCTTATTTTGGGCAAAATTTCAGAAATTTTCCTTATTATTGGGAAAAATTGCAGAAAATTTTCTTATTTTAGGGCAAAATTGCAGAAATTTCACTTATTTCAGAGAAAAAAAGAAAAAATTTTTTTATTTTGGGCCAAAAAGGCTGAAATTCCCATTAATTTGTGGCAAAAAGGCAGAAATTCACCTTATTTTGGGGTAAAATTGCAGAAATTTCACATATTTCATGGCAAAAAGGCAGAAATTTCCTTTATTTTGGGGCAAAATTGCAGAAATTTCACTTATTTCAATTTAATAAGTCAGAAATTCCCCTTATTTTGAGGCAAAAAAGACAGAAATTTCCTTTGTTTTGAGGGAAAAAGACAGAAATTCCACTTATTTGGAGGCAAAAAGGCAGAAATTTCCCTTATTTTGGAGCAAAAATGATGAAATTTCCCTTTATTATGGCGAAAAGTTTTGCATTCTCCTCATTTTCATGCAAAAATGCAGAAATTCTCCGTATTTTGGAGCATAATTTCAGAAATTCCCCTGGTTGTGGTGCAGAAAGACAGAAATTCCCTATATGTTGGGGCAAAAACACAGAAATTCTTCTTATTTTGGGGCAAAACTCAGAAATTCCACTTATTTTGGGGCAAAATTCTAGAAATTTCTCTTATTTTGGGGCAAAATTGCAGAAATTTCACTTATTCCAGGGAAAAAAGTCAGAAATTTTCTTTATTTTGGGGCAAAAAGCAGAAATTCCTATATTTTCAAGGAAAAAGGCAGAAATTCCCCTTATTTTGAGGTAAAAAGGCTGAAATTCCCCTTATTTGGGGGCAAAAAGGCAGAAATTTCCCTTATTTTGGGGCAAAATTGCAGAAATTTCATTATTTAGAGGCAAAAAGACAAAAATTCTCCTTATTTTGGGGCAAAACTTAGAAATTCCACTTATTTTGGGGCAAAATACCAGAAATTTCCCTTATTTTGGGGCAAAATTGCAGAAATTTCACTTATTTTGGGGCAAAATTGCAGAAATTTCACTTATTTCAGGGAAAAAAGGCACAAATTTTCCTTATTTTGGGGCAAAAAGTCAGAAATTCCTAATATTTTGTGGCAAAAATGCAGAAATTCCCGTTATTTTGAGGTAAAAAGGCTGAAATTCCCCTTATTTGGGGGCAAAGAGGCATAAATTTCCCTAACTTTGGGGCAAAATTGGAAAAATTTCACATATTTCAGGGTAATAATTCAGAAATTCCCCTTATTTTGGGGCAAAAAAGACAGAAATTCCCTTTGTTTTGGGTGAAAAAGACAGAAATTCCACTTATTTAGAGGCAAAAGGCAGAAATTCTCCTTATTTTGGAGCAAAAATGAAGAAATTTAACTTTTTATGGCAAAAAGGTATGCATTCCCCTTACTTTCGGGATAAAAAGCAGAAATTACCCGTATTTTGAAGCAAAATTGCAGAAATTCTCATAATTTTCGGCCAAAAAGGCAGAAATTCTCCTTATTTTGGGGCAAAAAGACAGAAGATCTTCTTTTTTCGGGAGCAAACATTCAGAAATTCCCCTTATTTTGGGGCAAAATTGCAGCAATTTTTTTTACATTGGGGCAAAATTGCAGAAATTTCCCTTATTTTGGGTCAAAATTGCAGAAATTTCAATTACTTCAGGGTAATAAGTCAGAAATTCCCCTTATTTTGGGGCAAAAAAGACAGAAATTCTCTTTGTTTTGGGGAAAAAAAACAGAAATTCCACTTATTTAGAGGCAAAAAGGCAGAAATTCCCTTTATTTTGGAGCAAAAATGAAGAAATTTCCCTTTTTATGGCCAAAAGTTATGCATTCCCATTATTTTCAGGCAAAAAGGCAGAAATTCCCCGTATTTTGGAGCAAAATTGCAGAAATTCCCCTAATTGTGGGGCAAAAAGGCAGAAATTCCCTATATGTTGAGGAAAAAAGACAGAAATTCTCCTTACTTTGGGGCAAAACTCAGAAATTCCACATATTTTTGGGCAAAATTCCAGAAATTTCCCTTATTTTGGGAAAAAATTGCAGTAATTTCAATATTTTAGGGCAAAATTTGAGAAATTTCACTTATTTCAGAGAAAAAAGGCAGATATTTTCCTTATTTTTGGGCAAAAATGCAGAAATTCTTAATATTTTGTGGCCAAAATGTAGAAATTTCCATTATTTTGAGGTAAAAAGGCTGAAATTCCCTTTATTTGGGGGGCAAAAAGGCAGAAATTTCCCTTATTTTGGGGCATAATTGCAAAAATTTCCCTTATTTTGTGGCAAAATTGCAGAAATTTCACTTATTTCAGGGTAATAAGTCAGAAATTCTCCTTATTTTGGGGCAAAAAAGACAAAAATTCCCTTTATTTTGGAGGAAAAGACAGAAATTCCACTTATTTAGAGGCAAAAAGGCAGAAAGTTCCCTGATTTTGGAGCAAAAATGAAGAAATTTACCTTTTTATGGCAAAAAGGTATGCATTCCCCTTACTTTCGGGATAAAAAGCAGAAATTCCCCGTATTTTGAAACAAAATTGCAGAAATTCTCATAATTATCAAGCAAAAAGGCAGAAATTCTCCCTATTTTGGGGCAAAAACACAGAAGATCTCCTTTTTTCGGGAGCAAACAGTCAGAAATTTCCCTTATTTTGGGGCAAATTTGCAGAAATTTCCTTTACATTGGGGCAAAATTGCAGAAATTTCCCTTATTTTGGGGCAAAATTGCAGAAATTTCACTTACTTCAGGGTAATAAGTCAGAAATTCCCCTTATTTTGGGGCAAAAAAAACAGAAATTCTCTTTGTTTTGGGGGAAAAAGACAGAAATTCCACTTATTTAGAGGCAAAAAGGCAGAAATTCCCTTTATTTTGGAGCAAAAATGAAGAAATTTCCCTTTTTATGGCAAAAAGGTATGCTTTCCCATTATTTTCAGGCAAAAAGGCAGAAATTCCCCGTATTTTGGAGCAAAATTGCAGAAATTCCCCTAATTTTTGGGCAAAAGGCAGAAATTTCCTTTATTTTGGGGCAAAAATCAGAAATTCCCCTTATTTTGGGGAAAATTCCTGAAATTTCCTTTGTTTTGGGGCAAAATTGCAGGAATTTACCTTATTTTGGGGCAAAATTGTAGAAATTTTTCTTATTTGGGGCAATATTTCAGAAATTTCACTTATTTTCAGGTAAAAAGGCTGAAATTTCCTTTGTATTGGGGCAAAAAGGAAGAAATTCCCCTTATTTTGGGGCAAAATTTCAGAAATCTCCCTTACTATGGGAAAAAATTGCAAAAATTTTTTTTATTTTAGGGGAAAATTGCAGAAATTTCACATATTTCAGAGAAAAAAAGCAAAAATTTTTCTTATTTTGGGGCAAAAAGGAAGAAATTCCCATTATTTTGGGCCAAAAAAACAGAAATTTACCTTATTTAGGGGTAAAATTGCAGAAAATTCACATATTTCAGGGCAAAAATGCAGAAATTCCCCGTATTTTGGAGCAATATTGCAGAAATTCCCCTAGCTGTGGGGCAAAAAAACAGAAATTCCCTATATGTTAGGGCAAAAAGACAGAAATTCTTCTTATTTTGGGGCAAAACTTAGAAATTCCACTTATTTTGGGGCAAAATTCCAGAAATTTTCCTTATTTTAGGGGCAAAATTGCAAAATTTCACTTATTTTGGGGCAAAATTGCAGAAATTTCACTTATTTCAGGGAAAAAAGGCAGAAATTTTCCTTATTTTGGAGCAAAAAGTCAGAAATTCCTAATATTTTGTGGCAAAAATGCAGAAATTCCCCTTATTTTGAGGTATAAAGGCTGAAATTCCCCTTATTTCAGGACAAAAAGGTCGAAATTTCCCTTATTTTGGCGAAGAAATTGCAGAAATTTCACTTATTTTAGGATAATAAGTCAGAAATTCCCCTTATTTTGGGGCAAAAAAGACAGAAATTCCCTTTGTTTTGGGGAAAAAAAAAGAAATTCCACTTATTGAGAAGCAAAAAGGCAGATATTCCACTTATTTTGGAGCAAAAATGAAGAAATTTCCCTTTTTATGGCAAAAAGTTAAGCATTCTCATTATTTTCAGGCAAAAAGGCAGAAATTCCACGTATTTTGGAGCAAAATTGCAGAAATTCCCCTAATATTGGGACAAAAGGCAGAAATTTCCTTTTTTTTTTTTGGCAAAAATCAGAAATTCCCCTTATTTTGGGGCAAAATTCCAGAAATTTCCTTTATTTTGGTGCAAAATTGCAGGAATTTACCTTATTTTGGGGCAAAATTGCAGAAATTTCCCTTATTTGGGGCAAAATTTCAGAAATTTCACTAATTTTCAGTTAAAAAGGCTGAAATTTTCTTTGTTTTGGGGCAAAAAGAAAGAAATTCCCCTTATTTTGGGGCAAAATTGCAGAAATCTCCCTTATTATAGGAAAAAATGGCCAAAATTTCCCTTATTTTAGGGGAAAATTGCAGAAATTTCCCTTATTTCAGAGAAAAAAAGCAACAAATTTTCTTATTTTGGGGCAAAAAGGCAGAAATTCCCATTATTTTGGGGCAAAAAAGTAGAAATTCACCTTATTTAGGGGTAAAATTGCAGAAATTTCACATATTTCAGGGCAAAAAGGCAGAAATTCCCCGTATTTTGAAGCAAAATTGCAGAAATTCCTCTAGTTGTGGGGCAAAAAGACAGAAATTCCCTATATGTTGGGGCAAAAAGACAGAAATTCTTTTTATTTTGGGGCAAAACTTAGAAATTCCAGTTATTTTGGGGCAAAATTCCAGAAATTTTCCTTATTTTGGGGCAAAATTGCAAAATTTCACTTATTTTGGGGCAAAATTGCAGAAATTTCACTTATTTCAGGGAAAAAAGGCACAAATTTTCCTTATTTTGGGGCAAAAAGTCAGAAATTCCTAATATTTTGTTGCAAAAATGCAGAAATTCCCCTTATTTTGAGGTATAAAGGCTAAAATTCCTCTTATTTCAGGACAAAAAGGCCGAAATTTCCCTTATTTTGGGAAAAAAATTGCAGAAATTTCACTTATTTTAGGGTAATAAGTCAGAAATTCCCCTTATTTTGGGGCAAAAAAGACAAAAATTCCCTTTATTTTGGAGGAAAAGACAGAAATTCCACTTATTTAGAGGCAAAAAGGCAGAAAGTTCCCTGATTTTGGAGCAAAAATGAAGTAATTTACCTTTTTATGGCAAAAAGTTATGGATTCCCATTATTTTCAGGCAAAAAGGCAGAAATTCCCCATATTTTGGAGCAAAATTGCAGAAATTCCCCTAATTTTGGGGCAAAAGGCAGAAATTCCCTTTATTTTGGGGCAAAAATCAGAAATTCCCCTTATTTGGGGGCAAAATTCCAGAAATTTCCTTTATTTTGTGGCAAAATTGCAGGAATTTACCTTATTTTGGGGCAAAATTGCAGAAATTTCTCTTATTTGGGGCAAAATTTCAGAAATTTCACTTATTTTCAGGTAAAAAGGCTGAAATTTCCTTTTTTTGGGGGGCAAAAAGGAAGAAATTCCCCTTACTTTGGGGCAAAATTGCAGAAATCTCCCTTATCATGGGAAAAAATTGCAAAAATTTCCCTTATTTTAGGGGAAAATTGCAGAAATTTCACTTATTTCAGAGAAAAAAAGCAAAAATTTTTCTTATTTTGGGGCAAAATGCAGAAATTCCCATTATTTTGGGGCAAAAAAGCAGAAATTCACCTTATTTAGGGGTAAAATTGCAGAAATTTCACATATTTCAGGGCAAAAAGGCAGAAATTCCCCGTATTTTGGAGCAAATTTGCAGAAATTCCCCTAGTTGTGGGGCAAAATAACAGAAATTCCATATATGTTGGGGCAAAAAGACAGAATTTCTCCTTATTTTGGGGCAAAACTTAGAAATTCCACTTATTTTGGGGCAAAATTCCAGAAATTTTTCTTATTTTGGAGCAAAATTGCAAAATTTCACTTATTTTGGGGCAAAATTGCAGAAATTTCACTTATTTCAGGGAAAAAGACAGAAATTTTCCTTATTTTGGGGCAAAAAGTCAGAAATTCCTAATATTTTGTGGCAAAAATGCAGAAATTCCCCTTATTTTGAGGTATAAAGGCTGAAATTCCCTTTATTTCAGGGCAAAAAGGCAGAAATTTCCCCTATTTTGGGGCAAAATTGCAGAAATTTCACTTATTTTAGGGTAATAAGTCAGAAATTCCCCTTATTTTGGGGCAAAAAAGACAGAAATTCCCTTTGTTTTCAAGGAAAAAGACAGAAATTCCACTTATTGAGAAGTAAAAATGCAGAAATTTCTCTTATTTTGAAGCAGAAAGGAAGAAATTTCCCTTTTTATGGCAAAAAGATATGCATTCCCATTATTTTCAGGCAAAAAGGCAGAAATTCCCCGTATTTTGAAGCAAAATTGCAGAAATTCCCCTAATTTTGGGGCAAAAGGCAGAAATTCTCTTTATTTTGGGGCAAAAATCAGAAATTCCCCTTATTTTGGGGCAAAATTCCAGAAATTTCCTCTATTTTGGGGCAAAATTGCAGGAATTTATTTTATTTTGGGGCAAAATTGCAGAAATTTCCCTTATTTGGGGCAAAATTTCAGAAATTTCTCTTATTTTCAGGTAAAAAGGCTGAAATTTCCTTTGTTTTGGGGCAAAAAGGAAGAAATTCCCCTTATTTTGGGGCAAAATTGCAGAAATCTCCCTTATTATGGGAAAAAATTGCAAAAATTTCCCTTAGATTAGGGGAAAATTGCAGAAATTTGACTGATTTCAGAGAAAAAAAACAAAAATTTTTCTTTTTTTGGGCAAAAAAGCAGAAATTCACCTTATTTAGGGGTAAAATTGCAGAAATTTCACATATTTCAGGGCAAAAAGGAAGAAATTCCCCGTATTTTGGAGCAAAATTGCAGAAATTCCCCTAGTTGTGGGGCAAAAAGACAGAAATTCCTTATATGTTGGGGCAAAAAGCCAGAAATTCCCCTTATTTTGGGGCAAAACTTAGAAATTCCACTTATTGTGGGGCAAAATTCCAGAAATTTTCCTTCTTTTGGGGCAAAATTGCAAAATTTCACTTATTTTGGGGCAAAATTGCAGAAATTTCACTTATTTCAGGGAAAAAAGGCAGAAATTTTCCTTATTTTAGGGCAAAAAGTCAGAAATTCCTAATATTTTGTTGCAAAAATGCAGAAATTCCCCTTATTTTGAGGTATAAAAGCTGAAATTCCCCTTATTTCAGGGCAAAAATGTAGAAATTTCCCTTATTTTGGGGCAAAATTGCAGAAATTTCACTTATTTTAGGGTAATAAGTCAGAAATTCCCCTTATTTTGGGGCAAAAAAACCAGAAATTCCCTTTTTTTGGGGGAAAAGACAGAAATTCCACTTATTGGGAAGCAAAAAGGCAGAAATTCCCTTTATTTTGGGGCAAAAATCAGAAATTCTCCTTATTTTGGGGCAAAATTCCCGAAATTTCCTTTATTTTGGGGCAAAAAGTCAGAAATTCCTAATATTTTGTGGCAAAAATGCAGAAATTCCCCTTATTTTGAGGTATAAAGGCTGAATTTCCCTTTATTTCAGGGCAAAAAGGCAGAAATTTCCCTTATTTTGGGGCAAAATTGCAGAAATTTCACTTATTTTAGGGTAATAAGTCAGAAATTCCCCTTATTTTGGGGCAAAAAAGACAGAAATTTACTTTGTTTTCAAGGAAAAAGACAGAAATTCCACTTATTGAGAAGCAAAAAGGCAGAAATTTCTCTTATTTTGAAGCAGAAATGAAGAAATTTCCCTTTTTATGGCAAAAAGATATGCATTCCCATTATTTTCAGGCAAAAAGACAGAAATTCCCCGTATTTTGAAGCAAAATTGCAGAAATTCCCCTAATTTTGGGGCAAAAGGCAGAAATTCTCTTTATTTTGGGGCAAAAATCAGAAATTCCCCTTATTTTGGGGCAAAATTCCAGAAATTTCCTCTATTTTGGGGCAAAATTGCAGGAATTTATTTTATTTTGGGGCAAAATTGCAGAAATTTCCCTTATTTGGGGCAAAATTTCAGAAATTTCACTTATTTTCAGGTAAAAAGGCTGAAATTTCCTTTGTTTTGGGGCAAAAAGGAAGAAATTCCCCTTATTTTGGGGCAAAATTGCAGAAATCTCCCTTATTATGGGAAAAAATTACAAAAATTTCCCTTAGATTAGGGGAAAATTGCAGAAATTTCACTGATTTCAGAGAAAAAAAGCAAAAATTTTTCTTATTTTAGCGCAAAAAAGCAGAAATTCACCTTATTTAGGGGTAAAATTGCAGAAATTTCACATATTTCAGGGCAAAAAGGCAGAAATTCTCCGTATTTTGGAGCAAAATTGCAGAAATTCCCCTAGTTGTGGGGCAAAAAGACAGAAATTCCTCATATGTTGGGGCAAAAAGACAGAAATTCCCCTTATTTTGGGGCAAAACTTAGAAATTCCACTTATTGTGGGGCAAAATTCCAGAAATTTTCCTTATTTTGGGGCAAAATTGCAAAATTTCACTTATTTTGGGGCAAAATTGCAGAAATTTCACTTATTTCAGGGAAAAAAGGCAGAAATTTTCCTTATTTTAGGGCAGAAATTCAGAAATTCCTAATATTTTGTTGCAAAAATGCAGAAATTCCCCTTATTTTGAGGTATAAAAGCTGAAATTCCCCTTATTTCAGGGCAAAAATGTAGAAATTTCCCTTATATTGGGGCAAAATTGCAGAAATTTCACTTATTTTAGGGTAATAAGTCAGAAATTCCCCTTATTTTTGGGGCAAAAAAAACAGAAATTCCCTTTTTTTGGGGGAAAAGACAGAAATTCCACTTATTGAGAAGCAAAAAGGCAGAAATTCCCTTTATTTTGGGGCAAAAATCAGAAATTCTCCTTATTTTGGGGCAAAATTCCAGAAATTTCCTTTATTTTGGGGCAAAATTGCAGGAATTTACCTTATTTTGGGGCAAAATTGCAGAATTTCCATTATTTGGGGCAAAATTTCAGAAATTTCACTTATTTTCAGGTAAAAAGGCTGAAATTTCTTTTGTTTTGGGGCAAAAAGAAAAAATTACCCTTATTTTGGGGCAAAATTACAGAAATCTCCCTTATGGGAAAAAATTGCAAAAATTTCCCTTCTTTTAGAGGAAAATTGCAGAAATTTCACTTATTTCAGAGAAAAAAAGCAAAAATTTTTCTTATTTTGGGGCAAAAAGGCAGAAATTCCTATTATTTTGGGACAAAAAAGCAGAAATTCACCTTATTTAGGGGTAAAATTGCAGAAATTTCACATATTTCAGGGCAAAAAGGCAGAAATTCCCCGTATTTTGGAGCAAATTTGCAGAAATTCCCCTAGTTGTGGGGCAAAATAACAGAAATTCCATATATGTTGGGGCAAAAAGACAGAATTTCTCCTTATTTTGGGGCAAAACTTAGAAATTCTACTTATTTTGGGGCAAAATTCCAAAAATTTTTCTTATTTTGAAGCAAAATTGCAAAATTTCACTTATTTTGGGGCAAAATTGCAGAAATTTCACTTATGTCAGGGAAAAAAGGCAGAAATTTTCCTTATTTTGGGGCAAAAAGTGAGAAATTCCTAATATTTTGTGGCAAAAATGCAGAAATTCCCAATATTTTGAGGTATAAAGGCTGAAATTCCCCATATTTCAGGGCAAAAAGGCAGAAATTTCCCTTATTTTGAGGTAAAATTGCAGAAATTTCACTTATTTTAGGGTAATAAGTCAAAAATCCCCTTTATTTTGGGGCAAAAATACAGAAATTCCCTTTGTTTTGGGGGAAAAAGACAGAAATTCCACTTATTTAGAGGCAAAAAGGCAGAAAGTTCCCTGATTTTGGAGCAAAAATGAAGAAATTTACCTTTTTATGGCAAAAAGTTATGGATTCCCATTATTTTCAGGCAAAAAGGCAGAAATTCCCCGTATTTTGGAGCAAAATTGCAGAAATTCCCCTAATTTTGGGGCAAAAGGCAGAAATTCCCTTTATTTTGGGGCAAAAATCAGAAATTCCCCTTATTTGGGGGCAAAATTCCAGAAATTTCCTTTATTTTGGTGCAAAATTGCAGGAATTTACCTTATTTTGGGGCAAAATTGCAGAAATTTCTCTTATTTGGGGCAAAATTTCAGAAATTTCACTTATTTTCGGGTAAAAAGGCTGAAATTTCCTTTTTTTGGGGGGCAAAAAGGAAGAAATTCCCCTTACTTTGGGGCAAAATTGCAGAAATCTCCCTTATCATGGGAAAAAATTGCAAAAATTTCCCTTATTTTAGGGGAAAATTGCAGAAATTTCACTTATTTCAGAGAAAAAAAGCAAAAATTTTTCTTATTTTGGGGCAAAAGGCAGAAATTCCCATTATTTTGGGGCAAAAAAGCAGAAATTCACCTTATTTAGGGGTAAAATTGCAGAAATTTCACATATTTCAGGGCAAAAAGGCAGAAATTCCCCGTATTTTGGAGCAAAATTGCAGAAATTCCCCTAGTTGTGGGGCAAAATAAAAGAAATTCCCTATTTGTTGGGGCAAAAAGACAGAATTTCTCCTTATTTTGGGGCAAAACTTAGAAATTCCACTTATTTTGGGGCAAAATTCCAGAAATTTTTCTTATTTTGGAGCAAAATTGCAAAATTTCACTTATTTTGGGGCAAAATTGCAGAAATTTCACTTATTTCAGGGAAAAAGGCAGAAATTTTCCTTATTTTGGGGCAAAAAGTCAGAAATTCCTAATATTTTGTGGCAAAAATGCAGAAATTCCTCTTATTTTGAGGTATAAAGGCTGAAATTTCCTTTATTTCAGGGCAAAAAGGCAGAAATTTCCCTTATTTTAGGGTAATAAGTCAGAAATTCCCCTTATTTTGGGGCAAAAAAGACAGAAATTCCCTTTGTTTTCAAGGAAAAAGACAGAAATTCCACTTATTGAGAAGCAAAAAGGCAGAAATTTCTCTTATTTTGAAGCAGAAATGAAGAAATTTCCCTTTTTATGGCAAAAAGATATGCATTCCCATTATTGTCAGGCAAAAAGGCAGAAATTCCCCGTATTTTGAAGCAAAATTGCAGAAATTCCCCTAATTTTGGGGCAAAAGGCAGAAATTCTCTTTATTTTGGGGCAAAAATCAGAAATTCCCCTTATTTTGGGGCAAAATTCCAGAAATTTCCTCTATTTTGGGGCAAAATTGCAGGAATTTATTTTATTTTGGGGCAAAATTGCAGAAATTTCCCTTATTTGGGGCAAAATTTCAGAAATTTCACTTATTTTCAGGTAAAAAGGCTGAAATTTCCTTTGTTTTGGGGCAAAAAGGAAGAAATTCCCCTTATTTTGAGGCAAAATTGCAGAAATCTCCCTTATTATGGGAAAAAATTGCAAAAATTTCCCTTAGATTAGGGGAAAATTGCAGAAATTTCACTGATTTCAGAGAAAAAAAGCAAAAATTTTTCTTATTTTGGGGCAAAAAAGCAGAAATTCACCTTATTTAGGGGTAAAATTGCAGAAATTTCACATATTTCAGGGCAAAAAGGCAGAAATTCCCCGTATTTTGGAGCAAAATTGCAGAAATTCCCCTAGTTGTGGGGCAAAAAGACAGAAATTCCTTATATGTTGGGGCAAAAAGCCAGAAATTCCCCTTATTTTGGGGCAAAACTTAGAAATTCCACTTATTGTGGGGCAAAATTCCAGAAATTTTCCTTATTTTGGGGCAAAATTGCAAAATTTCACTTATTTTGGGGCAAAATTGCAGAAATTTCACTTATTTCAGGGAAAAAAGGCAGAAATTTTCCTTATTTTAGGGCAAAAAGTCAGAAATTCCGAATATTTTGTTGCAAAAATGCAGAAATTCCCCTTATTTTGCGGTATAAAAGCTGAAATTCCCCTTATTTCAGGGCAAAAATGTAGAAATTTCCCTTATTTTGGGGCAAAATTGCAGAAATTTCACTTATTTTAGGGTAATAAGTCAGAAATTCCCCTTATTTTGGGGCAAAAAAACCAGAAATTCCCTTTTTTTGGGGGAAAAGACAGAAATTCCACTTATTGAGAAGCAAAAAGGCAGAAATTCCCTTTATTTTGGGGCAAAAATCAGAAATTCTCCTTATTTTGGGGCAAAATTCCAGAAATTTCCTTTATTTTGGGGCAAAATTGCAGGAATTTACCTTATTTTGGGGCAAAATTGCAGAATTTCCATTATTTGGGGCAAAATTTCAGAAATTTCACTTATTTTCAGGTAAAAAGGCTGAAATTTCTTTTGTTTTGGGGCAAAAAGAAAAAATTACCCTTATTTTGGGGCAAAATTACAGAAATCTCCCTTATGGGAAAAAATTGCAAAAATTTCCCTTATTTTAGAGGAAAATTGCAGAAATTTCACTTATTTCAGAGAAAAAAAGCAAAAATTTTTCTTATTTTGGGGCAGAAAGGCAGAAATTCCTATTATTTTGGGACAAAAAAGCAGAAATTCACCTTATTTAGGGGTAAAATTGCAGAAATTTCACATATTTCAGGGCAAAAAGGCAGAAATTCCCCGTATTTTGGAGCAAAATTGCAGAAATTCCCCTAGTTGTGGGGCAAAATAACAGAAATTCCCTATATGTTGTGGCAAAAAGACAGAATTTCTCCTTATTTTGGGGCAAAACTTAGAAATTCCACTTATTTTGGGGCAAAATTCCAGAAATTTTTCTTATTTTGGAGCAAAATTGCAAAATTTCACTTATTTTGGGGCAAAATTGCAGAAATTTCACTTATTTCAGGGAAAAAGGCAGAAATTTTCCTTATTTTGGCGCAAAAAGTCAGAAATTCCTAATATTTTGTGGCAAAAATGCAGAAATTCCCCTTATTTTGAGGTATAAAGGCTGAAATTCCCCTTATTTCAGGGCAAAAAGGCAGAAATTTCCCTTATTTTGGGGTAAAATTGCAGAAATTTCACTTATTTTAGGGTAATAAGTCAAAAATTCCCCTTATTTTGGGGCAAAAATACAGAAATTCCCTTTGTTTTGGGGGAAAAAGACAGAAATTCCACTTATTTAGAGGCAAAAAAGCAGAAATTCCCCTTATATTGAAGCAAAAATGAAGAAATTTTTCTTTTTATGGCAAAAAGATATGCATTCCCATTATTTTCAGGCAAAAAGGCAGAAATTCCCCGTATTTTGAAGCAAAATTGCAGAAATTCCCCTAATTTTGGGGCAAAAGGCAGAAATTCCCTTTATTTTAGGGCAAAAATCAGAAATTCCCCTTATTTTGGGGCAAAATTCCAGAAATTTCCTTTATTTTGGGGCAAAATTGCAGGAATTTACCTTATTTTGGGGCAAAATTGCAGAAATTTCCCTTATTTGGGGCAAAATTTCAGAAATTTCACTTATTTTCAGGTAAAAAGGCTGAAATTTCCTTTGTTTTGGGGCAAAAAATAGGAAATTCCCCTTATTTTGGGGCAAAATTGCAGAAATCTCCCTTATTATGGGAAAAAATTGCAAAAATTTTCCTTATTTTAGGGGAAAATTGAAGAAATTTCACATATTTCAGAGAAAAAAAGCAAAAATTTTTTTTATTTTGGGGCAAAAAAGCAGAGATTCACCTTATTTAGGGGTAAAATTGCAGAAATTTCACATATTTCAGGGCAAAAAGGCAGAAATTCCCCGTATTTTGGAGCAAATTTGCAGAAATTCCCCTAGTTGTGGGGCAAAATAACAGAAATTCCATATATGTTGGGGCAAAAAGACAGAATTTCTCCTTATTTTGGGGCAAAACTTAGAAATTCTACTTATTTTGGGGCAAAATTCCAGAAATTTTTCTTATTTTGGAGCAAAATTGCAAAATTTCACTTATTTTGGGGCAAAATTGCAGAAATTTCACTTATTTCAGGGAAAAAAGGCAGAAATTTTCCTTATTTTGGGGCAAAAAGTCAGAAATTCCTAATATTTTGTGGCAAAAATGCAGAAATTCCCCTTATTTTGAGGTATAAAGGCTGAAATTCCTCTTATTTTGGGGCAAAAAGGCAGAAATTTCCCTTATTTTGGGGCAAAATTGCAGAAATTTCACTTATTTTAGAGTAATAAGTCAGAAATTCCCCTTGTTTTGGGGCAAAAAAGACAGAAATTCCCTTTGTTTTCAAGGAAAAATACAGAAATTTCACTTATTTAGAGGCAAAAAGGCAGAAATTCCACTTATTTTGGAGCAAAAATGAAGAAATTTCCCTTTTTATGGCAAAAAGGTATGCATTCCCATTATTTTCAGGCAAAAAGGCAGAAATTCCCCGTATTTTGGAGCAAAATTGCAGAAATTCCCCTAGTTGTGGGGCAAAAAAAAACAGAAATTCCTTATATGTTGGCGCAAAAAGACAGAAATTCTCCTTATTTTGGGGCAAAACTTAGAAATTCCACTTATTGTGTGGCAAAATTCCAGAAATTTTCCTTATTTTAGGGCAAAATTGCAGAATTTCACTTATTTTGGGGCAAAATTGCAGAAATTTCACTTATTTCAGGGGAAAAAGGCAGAAATTTTCCTTATTTTAGGGCAAAAAGTCAGAAATTCCTAATATTTTGTGGCAAAAATGCAGAAATTCCCCTTATTTTGAGGTATAAAGGCTGAAATTCCCCTTATTTCAGGGCAAAAAGGCAGAAATTTCCCTTATTTTGGGGCAAAATTGCAGAAATTTCACTTATTTTAGGGTAATAAGTCAGAAATTCCCCTTATTTTGGGGCAAAAAGACAGAAATTCCCTTTGTTTTGGGGGAAAAGACAGAAATTCCACTTATTGAGAAGCAAAAAGGCAGAAATTCCCTTTATTTTGGGGCAAAAATCAGAAATTCTCCTTATTTTGGGGCAAAATTCCAGAAATTTCCTTTATTTTGGGGCAAAATTGCAGGAATTTACCTTATTTTGGGGCAAAATTGCAGAAATTTCCCTTATTTGGGGCAAAATTTCAGAAATTTCACTTATTTTCAGGTAAAAAGGCTGAAATTTCCTTTGTTTTGGGCAAAAAGCAAGAAATTCCTCTTATTTTGGGGCAAAATTGCAGAAATCTCCCTTATTATGGGAAAAATTGCAAAAATTTCCCTTATTTTAGAGGAAAATTGCAGAAATTTCACTTATTTCAGAGAAAAAAAACAAAAATTTTTCTTATTTTGGGGCAAAAGGCAGAAATTCCCATTATTTTGGGGCAAAAAAGCAGAAATTCACCTTATTTAGGGGTAAAATTGCAGAAATTTCACATATTTCAGGGCAAAAAGGCAGAAATTCCCCGTATTTTGGAGCAAAATTGCAGAAATTCCCCTAGTTGTGGGGCAAAATAACAGAAATTCCTATATGTTGGGGCAAAAAGACAGAATTTCTCCTTATTTTGGGGCAAAACTTAGAAATTCCACTTATTTTGGGGCAAAATTCCAGAAATTTTCCTTATTTTGGAGCAAAATTGCAAAATTTCACTTATTTTGGGGCAAAATTGCAGAAATTTCACTTATTTCAGGGAAAAAGGCAGAAATTTTCTTTATTTTGGGGCAAAAAGTCAGAAATTCCTAATATTTTGTGGCAAAAATGCAGAAATTCCCCTTATTTTGAGGTATAAAGGCTGAAATTCCCCTTATTTCAGGGCAAAAAGGCAGAAATTTCCCTTATTTTGGGGTAAAATTGCAGAAATTTCACTTATTTTAGGGTAATAAGTCAGAAATTCCCCTTATTTTGGGGCAAAAATACAGAAATTCCCTTTGTTTTCGGGAAGAAGACAGAAATTTCACTTATTTAGAGGCAAAAAAGCAGAAATTCCCCTTATTTTGAAGCAAAAATGAAGAAATTTCCCTTTTTATGGCAAAAAGATATGCATTCCCATTATTTTCACGCAAAAAGGCAGAAATTCCCCGTATTTTGAAGCAAAATTGCAGAAATTCCCCTAATTTTGGGGCAAAAGGCAGAAATTCCCTTTATTTTGGGGCAAAAATCAGAAATTCCCCTTATTTTGGGGCAAAATTCCAGAAATTTCCTTTATTTTGGGGCAAAATTGCAGGAATTTACCTTATTTTGGGGCAAAATTGCAGAAATTTCCCTTATTTGGGGCAAAATTACAGAAATTTCACTTATTTTCAGGTAAAAAGGCTGAAATTTCCTTTGTTTTGGGGCAAAAAATAGGAAATTCCCCTTATTTTGAGGCAAAATTGCAGAAATCTCCCTTATTATGGGAAAAAATTGCAAAAATTTCCCTTATTTTAGGGGAAAATTGAAGAAATTTCACATATTTCAGAGAAAAAAAGCAAAAATTTTTTTTATTTTGGGGCAAAAAAGCAGAGATTCACCTTATTTAGGGGAAAAATTGCTGAAATTTCACATATTTCAGGGCAAAAAGGCAGAAATTCCCCGTATTTTGGAGCAAAATTGCAGAAATTCCCCTAGTTGTGGGGCATAAAGACAGAAATTCCCTATATGTTGGGGCAAAAACAGAATTTCTCCTTATTTTGGGGCAAAACTTAGAAATTCCACCTTTTTTGGGGCAAAATTCCAGAAATTTTCCTTATTTTGGAGCAAAATTGCAAAATTTCACTTATTTTGGGGCAAAATTGCAGAAATTTCACTTATTTCAGGGAAAAAAGGCAGAAATTTTCCTTATTTTGGGGCAAAAAGTCAGAAATTCCTTATATTTTGTGGCAAAAATGCAGAAATTCCCCTTATTTTGAGGTATAAAGGCTGAAATTCCCCTTATTTCAGGGCAAAAATGCAGAAATTTCCCTTATTTTGGGGCAAAATTGCAGAAATTTCACTTATTTTAGGGTAATAAGTCAGAAATTCCCCTTATTTTGGGGCAAAAAAGACAGAAATTCCCTTTGTTTTGGGGAAAAAAGACAGAAATTCCACTTATTGAGAAGCAAAAAGGCAGAAATTCCACTTATTTTGGAGCAAAAATGAAGAAATTTCCCTTTTTATGGCAAAAAGGTATGCATTCCCATTATTTTCAGGCAAAAAGGCAGAAATTCCCCGTATTTTGGAGCAAAATTGCAGAAATTCCCCTAGTTGTGGGGCAAAAAAAACAGAAATTCCTTATATGTTGGCGCAAAAAGACAGAAATTCTCCTTATTTTGGGGCAAAACTTAGAAATTCCACTTATTGTGTGGCAAAATTCCAGAAATTTTCCTTATTTTAGGGCAAAATTGCAGAATTTCACTTATTTTGGGGCAAAATTGCAGAAATTTCACTTATTTCAGGGGAAAAAGGCAGAAATTTTCCTTATTTTAGGGCAAAAAGTCAGAAATTCCTAATATTTTGTGGCAAAAATGCAGAAATTCCCCTTATTTTGAGGTATAAAGGCTGAAATTCCCCTTATTTCAGGGCAAAAAGGCAGAAATTTCCCTTATTTTGGGGCAAAATTGCAGAAATTTCACTTATTTTAGGGTAATAAGTCAGAAATTCCCCTTATTTTGGGGCAAAAAGACAGAAATTCCCTTTGTTTTGGGGGAAAAGACAGAAATTCCACTTATTGAGAAGCAAAAAGGCAGAAATTCCCTTTATTTTGGGGCAAAAATCAGAAATTCTCCTTATTTTGGGGCAAAATTCCAGAAATTTCCTTTATTTTGGGGCAAAATTGCAGGAATTTACCTTATTTTGGGGCAAAATTGCAGAAATTTCCCTTATTTGGGGCAAAATTTCAGAAATTTCACTTATTTTCAGGTAAAAAGGCTGAAATTTCCTTTGTTTTGGGCAAAAAGCAAGAAATTCCTCTTATTTTGGGGCAAAATTGCAGAAATCTCCCTTATTATGGGAAAAATTGCAAAAATTTCCCTTATTTTAGAGGAAAATTGCAGAAATTTCACTTATTTCAGAGAAAAAAAACAAAAATTTTTCTTATTTTGGGGCAAAAGGCAGAAATTCCCATTATTTTGGGGCAAAAAAGCAGAAATTCACCTTATTTAGGGGTAAAATTGCAGAAATTTCACATATTTCAGGGCAAAAAGGCAGAAATTCCCCGTATTTTGGAGCAAAATTGCAGAAATTCCCCTAGTTGTGGGGCAAAATAACAGAAATTCCTATATGTTGGGGCAAAAAGACAGAATTTCTCCTTATTTTGGGGCAAAACTTAGAAATTCCACTTATTTTGGGGCAAAATTCCAGAAATTTTCCTTATTTTGGAGCAAAATTGCAAAATTTCACTTATTTTGGGGCAAAATTGCAGAAATTTCACTTATTTCAGGGAAAAAGGCAGAAATTTTCTTTATTTTGGGGCAAAAAGTCAGAAATTCCTAATATTTTGTGGCAAAAATGCAGAAATTCCCCTTATTTTGAGGTATAAAGGCTGAAATTCCCCTTATTTCAGGGCAAAAAGGCAGAAATTTCCCTTATTTTGGGGTAAAATTGCAGAAATTTCACTTATTTTAGGGTAATAAGTCAGAAATTCCCCTTATTTTGGGGCAAAAATACAGAAATTCCCTTTGTTTTCGGGAAGAAGACAGAAATTTCACTTATTTAGAGGCAAAAAAGCAGAAATTCCCCTTATTTTGAAGCAAAAATGAAGAAATTTCCCTTTTTATGGCAAAAAGATATGCATTCCCATTATTTTCACGCAAAAAGGCAGAAATTCCCCGTATTTTGAAGCAAAATTGCAGAAATTCCCCTAATTTTGGGGCAAAAGGCAGAAATTCCCTTTATTTTGGGGCAAAAATCAGAAATTCCCCTTATTTTGGGGCAAAATTCCAGAAATTTCCTTTATTTTGGGGCAAAATTGCAGGAATTTACCTTATTTTGGGGCAAAATTGCAGAAATTTCCCTTATTTGGGGCAAAATTACAGAAATTTCACTTATTTTCAGGTAAAAAGGCTGAAATTTCCTTTGTTTTGGGGCAAAAAATAGGAAATTCCCCTTATTTTGAGGCAAAATTGCAGAAATCTCCCTTATTATGGGAAAAAATTGCAAAAATTTCCCTTATTTTAGGGGAAAATTGAAGAAATTTCACATATTTCAGAGAAAAAAAGCAAAAATTTTTTTTATTTTGGGGCAAAAAAGCAGAGATTCACCTTATTTAGGGGAAAAATTGCTGAAATTTCACATATTTCAGGGCAAAAAGGCAGAAATTCCCCGTATTTTGGAGCAAAATTGCAGAAATTCCCCTAGTTGTGGGGCATAAAGACAGAAATTCCCTATATGTTGGGGCAAAAACAGAATTTCTCCTTATTTTGGGGCAAAACTTAGAAATTCCACCTTTTTTGGGGCAAAATTCCAGAAATTTTCCTTATTTTGGAGCAAAATTGCAAAATTTCACTTATTTTGGGGCAAAATTGCAGAAATTTCACTTATTTCAGGGAAAAAAGGCAGAAATTTTCCTTATTTTGGGGCAAAAAGTCAGAAATTCCTAATATTTTGTGGCAAAAATGCAGAAATTCCCCTTATTTTGAGGTATAAAGGCTGAAATTCCCCTTATTTCAGGGCAAAAATGCAGAAATTTCCCTTATTTTGGGGCAAAATTGCAGAAATTTCACTTATTTTAGGGTAATAAGTCAGAAATTCCCCTTATTTTGGGGCAAAAAAGACAGAAATTCCCTTTGTTTTGGGGAAAAAAGACAGAAATTCCACTTATTGAGAAGCAAAAAGGCAGAAATTCCACTTATTTTGGAGCAAAAATGAAGAAATTTTCCTTTTTATGGCAAAAGGGTATGCATTCCCATTATTTTCAGGCAAAAAGGCAGAAATTCCCCGTATTTTGGTGCAAAATTGAAGAAATTTCCCTAATTTTGGCGCAAAAGGCAGAAATTCCCTTTATTTTGGGGCAAAAATCAGATTCCCCTTATTTTGGGGCAAAATTCCAGAAATTTCCTTTATTTTGGGGCAAAATTGCAGGAATTTACCTTATTTTGGGGCAAAATTGCAGAAATTTTTTTTTTGGGGCAAAATTTCAAAAATTTCACTTATTTTCAGGTAAAAAGGCTGAAATTTCCTTTGTTTTGGGCAAAAAGCAAGAAATTCCTCTTATTTTGGGGCAAAATTGCAGAAATCTCCCTTATTATAGGAAAAAATGGCAAAAATTTCCCTTAATTTAGGGGAAAATTGCAGAAATTTCACTTATTTCAGAGAAAAAAAGCAAAAATTTTTCTTATTTTGGAGCAAAAAGGCAGAAATTCCCATTATTTTGGGGCAAAAAAGCAGAAATTCACCTTATTTAGGGGTAAAATTGCAGAAATTTCACATATTGCAGGGCAAAAGGGCAAAAATTCCCCGTATTTTGGAGCAAAATTGCAGAAATTACCCTAGTTGTGGGGCAAAAAGACAGAAATTCCCTATATGTTGGGGCAAAAAGACAGAAATTCTTTTTATTTTGGGGCAAAACTTAGAAATTCCACTTATTTTGGGGCAAAATTCCAGAAATTTTCCTTATTTTGGGACAAAATTGCAAAATTTCACTTATTTTGGGGCAAATTGCAGAAATTTCACTTATTTAAGGGAAAAAAGGCAGAAATTTTCCTTATTTTGGGGCAAAAAGTAAGAAATTCCTAATATTTTGTGGCAAAATGCAGAAATTTTCCTTATTTTGAGGTATAAAGGCTGAAATTCCCCTTATTTCAGGGCAAAAAAGTAGAAATTTGCCTTATTTTGGGGCAAAATTGCAGAAATTTCACTTATTTTAGGGTAATAAGTCAGAAATTCCCCTTATTTTGGGCCAAAATAGACAGAAATTCCTTTTGTTTTGGGGGAAAAAGACAGAAATTCCACTTATTGAGAAGCAAAAAGGCAGAAATTCCCCTTATTTTGGAGCAAAAATGAAGAAATTTTCCTTTTTTATGGCAAAAAGTTATGCATTCCCCTTATTTTCGGGCAAAAAGGCAGAAATTCCCCGTATTTTGGAGCAAAATTGCAGAAATTCTTCTAATTGTGGTGCAAAAATGCAGAAATTCCCTATATGTTGGGGCAAAAAGAGAGAAATTCTCCTTATTTTGGGGCAAAACTCAGAAATTCCACTTATTTTGGGGCAAAATTCCAGAAATTTCCCTTATTCTGGGGAAAATTGCAGAAATTTCACTTATTTTGTGGCAAAATTGCAGAAATTTTACTTATTTCAGACAAAAAAGTTAGAAATTTTCCTTATTTTGAGAAAAAAAGGCAGGAATTCCCCTTATTTTGAGGTAAAAAGGCTGAAATTCCCCTTATTTGAGGGCAAAGAGGAAGAAATTTCCCTTATTTTGGGGCAAAATTGCAGAAATTTCACTTATTTCAGGGTAATAAGTCAGAAATTCCCCTTATTTTGGGGCAAAAAAGACAGAAATTACCTTTGTTTCTGAGGAAAAGACAGAAATTCCACTTATTTAGAGGCAAAAAGGCAGAAATTTCCATTATTTTGGAGCAAAAATGAAGAAATTGACCTTTTTATGGCAAAAAGGTATGCATTCCCCTTACTTGCGGGATAAAAAGAAGAAATTTCCCGTATTTTGAAGCAAAATTGCAGAAATTCTCATAATTTTCGGGCAAAAGGTAGAAATTCTCCTTATTTTAGGGCAAAAAGACAGTAAATCTCCTTTTTTCGGGAGCAAACAGTCAGAAATTTCCCTTATATTGGGGAAAAATTGCAGAAATTTCTTTTACATTGGGGCAAAATTGCAGAAATTTTTTTTTATTTTGGGGCAAAATTGCAGAAATTTCACTAATTTCAGGGTAATAAGTCAGAAATTCCCGTTATTTTGGGGAAAAAAGACAGAAATTCCCTTTGTTTTGGGGGAAAAAGACAGAAATTCCACTTATTTAGAGGCAAAAAGGCAGAAATTCCTATTATTTTGAAGCAAAAATAAAGAAATTTCCCTTATTTATGGCAAAAAGTTATGCATTCCCTTTATTTTTGGGAAAAGGCAGAAATTTCCCGTATTTGGGAGCAAAATTGCAGAAATTCCCCTAATTGTGGGGCAAAAAGGCAGAAATTCCCTATATGTTGGGGAAAAAAGTCAGAAATTCTTCTTATTTTGGGGCAAAACTCAGAAATTCCACTTATTTTTGGGCAAAATTCCTGAAATTTCCCTTATATTGGAGAAAAATTTCAGAAATTTCAATTATTTTAGGGCAAAATTGGAGAAATTTTACTTATTTCAGGGAAAAAATGCAGAATTTTTCCTTATTTTGGGGCAAAAATCCAGAAATTCTTAATATTTTGTGGCAAAAATATAGAAATTACCCTTATTTTGAGGTAAAAAGGCTGAAATTCTTTTTATTTGGGGGCAAAAAGGCAGAAATTTCCCTTATTTTGGGGCAAAAAGACAGAAATTCCTTTTATTTGGTGGCAAAATTGCAGAAATTTCATTTATATTGGGCCAAAATTGCACAAATTTCACTTATTTCAGGGCATAATTCAAAAATTCCTTTTATTTTGGGGCAAAAAGACAGAAATTCCATTTATTTTTTGGTACAAAGGCAGAAATTTCACTTACTTTGAAGTAAAAAGGCAGAAATTCCTCTTATTTTGGGGCAAAAATGAAGAAATTTCCTTTTTTGTGGTAAAAGGTATACATTCCTTTTACATTCGGGATAAAAAGCAAAAATTCCCCGTATTTTGAAGCAAAATTGCAGAAATTCCCCTAATTTTGGGGCAAAAGGCAGAAATTCCCTTTATTTTGGGGCAAAAATCAGAAATTCCCCTTATTTTGGGGCAAAATTCCAGAAATTTCCTTTATTTTGGGGCAAAATTGCAGGAATTTACCTTATTTTGGGGCAAAATTGCAGAAATTTCCCTTATTTGGGGCAAAATTACAGAAATTTCACTTATTTTCAGGTAAAAAGGCTGAAATTTCCTTTGTTTTGGGGCAAAAAATAAGAAATTCCCCTTATTTTGAGGCAAAATTGCAGAAATCTCCCTTATTATGGGAAAAAATTGCAAAAATTTCCCTTATTTTAGGGGAAAATTGAAGAAATTTCACATATTTCAGAGAAAAAAAGCAAAAATTTTTTTTATTTTGGGGCAAAAATGCAGAGATTCACCTTATTTAGGGGTAAAATTGCTGAAATTTCACATATTTCAGGGCAAAAAGGCAGAAATTCCCCGTATTTTGGAGCAAAATTGCAGAAATTCCCCTAGTTGTGGGGCAAAAAGACAGAAATTCCCTATATGTTGGGGCAAAAACAGAATTTCTCCTTATTTTGGGGCAAAACTTAGAAATTCCACCTTTTTTGGGGCAAAATTCCAGAAATTTTCCATATTTTGGAGCAAAATTGCAAAATTTCACTTATTTTGGGGCAAAATTGCAGAAATTTCACTTATTTCAGGGAAAAAAGGCAGAAATTTTCCTTATTTTGGGGCAAAAAGTCAGAAATTCCTAATATTTTGTGGCAAAAATGCAGAAATTCCCCTTATTTTGAGGTATAAAGGCTGAAATTCCCCTTATTTCAGGGCAAAAATGCAGAAATTTCCCTTATTTTGGGGCAAAATTGCAGAAATTTCACTTATTTTAGGGTAATAAGTCAGAAATTCCCCTTATTTTGGGGCAAAAAAGACAGAAATTCCCTTTGTTTTGGGGAAAAAAGACAGAAATTCCACTTATTGAGAAGCAAAAAGGCAGAAATTCCACTTATTTTGGAGCAAAAATGAAGAAATTTCCCTTTTTATGGCAAAAGGGTATGCATTCCCATTATTTTCAGGCAAAAAGGCAGAAATTCCCTGTATTTTGGTGCAAAATTGAAGAAATTTCCCTAATTTTGGCGCAAAAGGCAGAAATTCCCTTTATTTTGGGGCAAAAATCAGATTCCCCTTATTTTGGGGCAAAATTCCAGAAATTTCCTTTATTTTGGGGCAAAATTGCAGGAATTTACCTTATTTTGGGGCAAAATTGCAGAAATTTTTTTTTTGGGGCAAAATTTCAAAAATTTCACTTATTTTCAGGTAAAAAGGCTGAAATTTCCTTTGTTTTGGGCAAAAAGCAAGAAATTCCTCTTATTTTGGGGCAAAATTGCAGAAATCTCCCTTATTATAGGAAAAAATGGCAAAAATTTCCCTTAATTTAGGGGAAAATTGCAGAAATTTCACTTATTTCAGGGAAAAAAGGCAGAAATTTTCCTTATTTTAGGGCAAAAAGTCAGAAATTCCTAATATTTTGTGGCAAAAATGCAGAAATTCCCCTTATTTTGAGGTATAAAGGCTGAAATTCCCTTATTTCAGGGCAAAAAGGCAGAAATTTCCCTTATTTTGGGGCAAAATTCCAAAAATTTCCTTTATTTAGTGCAAAATTGCAGGAATTTACCTTATTTTGGGGCAAAATTGCAGAAATTTCTCTTATTTGGGGCAAAATTTCAGAAATTTCACTTATTTTCAGGTAAAAAGGCTGAAATTTCCTTTGTTTTGGGGCAAAAAGGAAGAAATTCCCTTTATTTTGGGGCAAAATTGCAGAAATCTCCCTTATTTGGAAAAAAAATTGCAAAAAATTCCCTTATTTTAGGGGAAAATTGCATAAATTTCACTTATTTCAGAGAAAAAAAGCAAAAATTTTTTTTATTTTGGGGCAAAAAGGCAGAAATTCCCATTATTTTGGGGCAAAAAAGCAGAAATTCACCTTATTTAGGGGTAAAATTGCAAAAATTTCACATATTTCAGGGCAAAAAGGCAGAAATTCCCCGTATTTTGGAGCAAAATTGCAGAAATTCCCCTAGATGCGGGGCAAAAAGACATAAATTCTATATATGTTGGGACAAAAATACAGAAATTCTCCTAATTTTGGGGCAAAACTTAGAAATTCCACTTATTTTGGTGCAAAATTCCAGAAATTTTCCTTATTTTAAGAGAAAATTGCAGAAATTTCACTTATTTTGGAACAAAATTGCAGAAATTTCACTTATTTCAGGGAATAAAGGCAGAAATTTTCCTTATTTTGGGGCAAAAAGTCAGAAATTCCTAATATTTTGTGGCAAAAATGCAGAAATTCCCCTTATTTTGAGGTATAAAGTCTGAAATTCCCCTTATTTCAGGGCAAAAAGGCAGAAATTTCCATTATTTTGGGGCAAAATTGCAGAAATTTCACTTATTTTAGGGTAATAAGTCAGAAATTCCCCTTATTTTGGGGCAAAAAGACAGAAATTCCCTTTGTTTTGGGGGAAAAGACAGAAATTTCACTTATTGAGAAGCAAAAAGGCAGAAATTCCCTTTATTTTGGGGCAAAAATCAGAAATTCTCATTTTGGGGCAAAATTCCAGAAATTTTCTTTATTTTGGGGCAAAATTGCAGGAATTTACCTTATTTTGGGGCAAAATTGCAGAAATTTCCCTTATTTGGGGCAAAATTTCAGAAATTTCACTTATTTTCAGGTAAAAAGGCTGAAATTTCCTTTGTTTTGGGGCAAAAAAAAAATTACCCTTATTTTGGGGCAAAATTGCAGAATTCTCTCTTATTATGGGAAAAATTGCAAAAATTTCCCTTATTTTAGAGGAAAATTGCAGAAATTTCACTTATTTCAGAGAAAAAAAACAAAAATTTTTCTTATTTTTGGGCAAAAGGCAGAAATTCCCATTATTTTGGGGCAAAAAAGCAGAAATTCACCTTATTTAGGGGTAAAATTGCAGAAATTTCACATATTTCAGGGCACAAAGGCAGAAATTCCCCGTATTTTGGAGCAAAATTGCAGAAATTCCCCTAGTTGTGGGGCAAAATAACAGAAATTCCTATATGTTGGGTCAAAAAGACAGAATTTCTCCTTATTTTGGGGCAAAACTTAGAAATTCCACTTATTTTGGGGCAAAATTCCAGAAATTTTTCTTATTTTGGAGCAAAATTGCAAAATTTCACTTATTTTGGGGCAAAATTGCAGAAATTTCACTTATTTCAGGGAAAAAGGCAGAAATTTTCCTTATTTTGGGGCAAAAAGTCAGAAATTCCTAATATTTTGTGGCAAAAATGCAGAAATTCCCCTTATTTTGAGGTATAAAGGCTGAAATTCCCCTTATTTCAGGGCAAAAAGGCAGAAATTTCCCTTATTTTGGGGTAAAATTGCAGAAATTTCACTTATTTTAGGGTAATAAGTCAGAAATTCCCCTTATTTTGGGGCAAAAATACAGAAATTCCCTTTGTTTTCGGGAAGAAGACAGAAATTCCACTTATTTAGAGGCAAAAAAGCAGAAATTCCCCTTATTTTGAAGCAAAAATGAAGAAATTTCCCTTTTTATGGCAAAAAGATATGCATTCCCATTATTTTCAGGCAAAAAGGCAGAAATTCCCCGTATTTTGAAGCAAAATTGCAGAAATTCCCCTAATTTTGGGGCAAAAATCAGAAATTCCCCTTATTTTGGGGCAAAATTCCAGAAATTTACTTTATTTTGGGGCAAAATTGCAGGAATTTACCTTATTTTGCGGCAAAATTGCAGAAATTTCCCTTATTTGGGGCAAAATTACAGAAATTTCACTTATTTTCAGGTAAAAAGGCTGAAATTTCTTTTGTTTTGGGGCAAAAAATAAGAAATTCCCCTTATTTTGAAGCAAAATTGCAGAAATCTCCCTTATTATGGGAAAAAATTGCAAAATTTTCCCTTATTTTAGGGGAAAATTGAAGAAATTTCACATATTTCAGAGAAAAAAATCAAAAATTTTTTTTATTTTGGGGCAAAAATGCAGAGATTCACCTTATTTAGGGGTAAAATTGCTGAAATTTCACATATTTCAGGGCAAAAAGGCAGAAATTCCCCGTATTTTGGAGCAAAATTGCAGAAATTCCCCTAGTTGTGGGGCAAAAAGACAGAAATTCCCTATATGTTGGGGCAAAAACAGAATTTCTCCTTATTTTGGGGCAAAACTTAGAAATTCCACCTTTTTTGGGGCAAAATTCCAGAAATTTTCCTTATTTTGGAGCAAAATTGCAAAATTTCACTTATTTTGGGGCAAAATTGCAGAAATTTCACTTATTTCAGGGAAAAAAGGCAGAAATTTTTCTTATTTTGGGGCAAAAAGTCAGAAATTCCTAATATTTTGTGGCAAAAATGCAGAAATTCCCCTTATTTGGAGGTATAAAGGCTGAAATTCCCCTTATTTCAGGGCAAAAAGGCAGAAATTTCCCTTATTCTGGGGCAAAATTGCAGAAATTTCACTTATTTTAGGGTAATAAGTCAGAAATTCCCCTTATTTTGGGGCAAAAAAGACAGAAATTCCCTTTGTTTTGGGGAAAAAAGACAGAAATTCCACTTATTGAGAAGCAAAAAGGCAGAAATTCCACTTATTTTGGAGCAAAAATGAAGAAATTTCCCTTTTTATGGCAAAAGGGTATGCATTCCCATTATTTTCAGGCAAAAAGGCAGAAATTCCCCATATTTTGGTGCAAAATTGAAGAAATTTCCCTAATTTTGGCGCAAAAGGCAGAAATTCCCTTTATTTTGGGGCAAAAATCAGATTCCCCTTATTTTGGGGCAAAATTCCAGAAATTTCCTTTATTTTGGGGCAAAATTGCAGGAATTTACCTTATTTTGGGGCAAAATTGCAGAAATTTTTTTTTGGGGCAAAATTTCAAAAATTTCACTTATTTTCAGGTAAAAAGGCTGAAATTTCCTTTGTTTTGGGCAAAAAGCAAGAAATTCCTTTTATTTTGGGGCAAAATTGCAGAAATCTCCCATATTATAGGAAAAAATGGCAAAAATTTCCCTTAATTTAGGGGAAAATTGCAGAAATTTCACTTATTTCAGAGAAAAAAAGCAAAAATTTTTCTTATTTTGGAGCAAAAAGGCAGAAATTCCCATTATTTTGGGGCAAAAAAGCAGAAATTCACCTTATTTAGGGGTAAAATTGCAGAAATTTCACATATTGCAGGGCAAAAGGGCAAAAATTCCCCGTATTTTGGAGCAAAATTGCAGAAATTACCCTAGTTGTGGGGCAAAAAGACAGAAATTCCCTATATGTTGGGGCAAAAAGACAGAAATTCTTTTTATTTTGGGGCAAAACTTAGAAATTCCACTTATTTTGGGGCAAAATTCCAGAAATTTTCCTTATTTTGGGACAAAATTGCAAAATTTCACTTATTTTGGGGCAAATTGCAGAAATTTCACTTATTTAAGGGAAAAAAGGCAGAAATTTTCCTTATTTTGGGGCAAAAAGTCAGAAATTCCTAATATTTTGTGGCAAAATGCAGAAATTTTCCTTATTTTGAGGTATAAAGGCTGAAATTCCCCTTATTTCAGGGCAAAAAGGTAGAAATTTGCCTTATTTTGGGGCAAAATTGCAGAAATTTCACTTATTTTAGGGTAATAAGTCAGAAATTCCCCTTATTTTGGGCCAAAATAGACAGAAATTCCTTTTGTTTTGGGGGAAAAAGACAGAAATTCCACTTATTGAGAAGCAAAAAGGCAGAAATTCCCCTTATTTTGGAGCAAAAATGAAGAAATTTTCCTTTTTTATGGCAAAAAGTTATGCATTCCCCTTATTTTCGGGCAAAAAGGCAGAAATTCCCCGTATTTTGGAGCAAAATTGCAGAAATTCTTCTAATTGTGGTGCAAAAATGCAGAAATTCCCTATATGTTGGGGCAAAAAGAGAGAAATTCTCCTTATTTTGGGGCAAAACTCAGAAATTCCACTTATTTTGGGGCAAAATTCCAGAAATTTCCCTTATTCTGGGGAAAATTGCAGAAATTTCACTTATTTTGTGGCAAAATTGCAGAAATTTTACTTATTTCAGACAAAAAAGTTAGAAATTTTCCTTATTTTGAGAAAAAAAGGCAGGAATTCCCCTTATTTTGAGGTAAAACGGCTGAAATTCCCCTTATTTGAGGGCAAAGAGGAAGAAATTTCCCTTATTTTGGGGCAAAATTGCAGAAATTTCACTTATTTCAGGGTAATAAGTCAGAAATTCCCCTTATTTTATGGCAAAAAAGACAGAAATTACCTTTGTTTTGGAGGAAAAGACAGAAATTCCACTTATTTAGAGGCAAAAAGGCAGAAATTTCCATTATTTTGGAGCAAAAATGAAGAAATTGACCTTTTTATGGCAAAAAGGTATGCATTCCCCTTACTTGCGGGATAAAAAGAAGAAATTCCCCGTATTTTGAAGCAAAATTGCAGAAATTCTCATAATTTTCGGGCAAAAGGTAGAAATTCTCCTTATTTTAGGGCAAAAAGACAGTAAATCTCCTTTTTTCGGGAGCAAACAGTCAGAAATTTCCCTTATATTGGGGAAAAATTGCAGAAATTTCTTTTACATTGGGGCAAAATTGCAGAAATTTTTTTTTATTTTGGGGCAAAATTGCAGAAATTTCACTTACTTCAGGGTAATAAGTCAGAAATTCCCCTTATTTTGGGGCAAAAAAGAAAGAAATTCTCTTTGTTTTGGGAGTAAAAGACAGAAATTCCACTTATTTAGAGGCAAAAAGGCAGAAATTCCCTTTATTTTGGAGCAAAAATTAAGAAATTTCCCTTTTTATGGCCAAAAGTTATGCATTCTCATTATTTTCAGGCAAAAAGACAGAAATTCCCGTATTTTGGAGCAAAAATCAGAAATTCCCCTTATTTTGGGGCAAAATTCCAGAAATTTCCTTTATTTTGGGCAAAATTGCAGGAATTTACCTTATTTTAGGGCAAAATTGCAGAAATTTCCCTTATTTGGGGCAAAATTTCAGAAATTTCACTTATTTTCAGGTAAAAAGGCTGAAATTTCCTTTGTTTTGGGGCAAAAAGGAAGAAATTCCTCTTATTTTGGGGCAAAATTGCAGAAATCTGCCTTATTATGGAAAAAAATTGCAAAAATTTCCCTTATTTTAGAGGAAAATTGCAGAAATTTCACTTATTTCAGAGAAAAAACGCAAAAAATTTTCTTATTTTGGGGCAAAAAGGAAGAAAATCCCATTATTTTGGGGCAAAAAAGCAGAAATTCACCTTATTTAGGGGTAAAATTGCAGAAATTTCACATATTTCAGGGCAAAAAGGCAGAAAATCCCTGTATTTTGGAGCAAAATTGCAGAAATTCCCCTAGTTGTGGATCAAAAAGACAGAAATTCCCTATATGTTGGGGCAAAAAGACAGAAATTCTTCTTATTTTGGGCCAAAACTTAGAAATTCCACTTATTTTGGTGCAAAATTCCAGAAATTTTCCTTATTTTGGGGCAAAATTGCAAAATTTCACTTATTTTGGGGCAAAATTGCAGAAATTTCACTTATTTCAGGGAAAAAAGGCAGAAATTTTCATTATTTTGGGGCAAAAAGTCAGAAATTCCTAATATTTTGTGGCAAAAATGCAGAAATTCCTTTTATTTTGAGGTATAAAGGCTGAAATTCCCCTTATTTCAGGGCAAAATTGCAGAAATTCCCCTAGTTGTGGGGCAAAAAGTCAGAAATTCTCCTTATTTTGGGGTAAAACTCAGAAATTCCACTTATTTTGGGGCAAAATTCAAGAAATTTCTCTTATTCTGGGGCAAAATTGCTGAAATTTCACTTATTTTGGGCAAAATTGCAGAAATTTCACTTATTTCATCGAAAAAAAAAGAAATTTGTTTATTTTGGGGCAAAAAGGCAGAAATTCCTCTAAATTTGACGTAAAAAGGCTGAAATTGCCTTTATTTGGGGGCAAAAAGGCAGAAATTTCCCTTATTTTGGGGCAAAATTACAGAAATTTCACTTATTTCAAAGTAATAAGTCAGAAATTTTCCTTATTTTGGGGCCAAAAAGACAGAAAATCCCTTTGTTTTGGGGGAAAAAGACAGAAATTCCACTTATTTAGAGGCAAAAAGACAGAAATTTCCCTGATTTTGGTGCAAAAATGAAGAAATTTACCTTTTTATGGCAAAAAGGTATGCATTCCCCTTTACTTTCGGGATAAAAAGCAGAAATTCCCTGTATTTTGAAGCAAAATTGCAGAAATTCTCATAATTTTCAGGCAAAAAGGTAGATATTCTCCTTATTTTGGGGAAAAAAGACAGAAAATCTTTTTTTTTTTCGGGAGCAAACAGTCAGAAATTTCCCTTATTTTGGGGCAAAATTGCAGAAATTTTTTTTACATTGGGGCAAAATTGCAGAAATTTCTCTTATTTTGGGACAAAATTGCAGAAATTTCACTTATTTCAGGGTAATAAGTCAGAAATTCCCCTTATTTTGGGGCAATAAAGACAGAAATTCCCTTTGTTTTGGAGGAAAAGACAGAAATTCCACTTATTTAGAGGCAAAAAGGCAGAAATTTCCATTATTTTGGAGCAAAAATGAAGAAATTTACCTTTTTATGGCAAAAAGGTATGCATTCCCCTTACTTTCGGGATAAAAAGCAGAAATTCCCCGTATTTTGTAGCAAAATTGCAGAAATTCTCATAATTTTCGGGCAAAAAGGTAGAAATTCTCCTCATTTTTGGGCAAAAAGACAAAAAATCTCCTTTTTTCGGGAGCAAACAGTCAGAAATTTCCCTTATTTTGGGGGAAAATTGGAGAAATTTCTTTTACATTGGGGCAAAATTGCAGAAATTTTTTTTATTTTGGGGCAAAATTGCAGAAATTTCACTAATTTCAGGGTAATAAGTCAGAACTTCCCGTTATTTTGGGGCAAAAAAGACAGAAATTCCCATTGTTTTGGGGGAAAAAGACAGAAATTCCACTTATTTAGAGGCAAAAAGGCAGAAATTCCACTTATTTTGGAGCAAAAATGAAGAAATTTCCTTTTTTTATGGCAAAAAGTTATGCATTCCCTTTATTTTTGGGAAAAGGCAGAAATTTCCCATATTTAGGAGCAAAATTGCAGAAAATCCCCTAATTTTGAAGCAAAAGGCAGAAATTCCCTTTATTTTGGAGCAAAAATCAGAAATTCCTCTTATTTTGGGGCAAAATTCCAGAAATTTCCTTTATTTTGGGCAAAATTGCAGGAATTTACCTTATTTTGGGGCAAAATTGCAGAAATTTCCCTTATTTGGGGCAAAATTTCAGAAATTTCATTTATTTTCAGGTAAAAAGGCTGAAATTTCCTTTGTTTTGGGGCAAAAAGGAAGAAATTCCTCTTATTTTGGGGCAAAATTGCAGAAATCTGCCTTATTATGGAAAAAAATTGCAAAAATTTCCCTTATTTTAGAGGAAAATTGCAGAAATTTCACTTATTTCAGAGAAAAACGCAAAAATTTTTCTTATTTTGGGGCAAAAAGGAAGAAAATCCCATTATTTTGGGGCAAAAAAGCAGAAATTCACCTTATTTAGGGGTAAAATTGCAGAAATTTCACATATTTCAGGGCAAAAAGGCAGAATATCCCTGTATTTTGGAGCAAATTGCAGAAATTCCCCTAGTTGTGGATCAAAAAGACAGAAATTCCCTATATGTTGGGGCAAAAAGACAGAAATTCTTCTTATTTTGGGCCAAAACTTAGAAATTCCACTTATTTTGGTGCAAAATTCCAGAAATTTTCCTTCTTTTGGGGCAAAATTGCAAAATTTCACTTATTTTGGGGCAAAATTGCAGAAATTTCACTTATTTCAGGGAAAAAAGGCAGAAATTTTCATTATTTTGGGGCAAAAAGTCAGAAATTCCTAATATTTTGTGGCAAAAATGCAGAAATTCCTTTTATTTTGAGGTATAAAGGCTGAAATTCCCCTTATTTCAGGGCAAAATTGCAGAAATTCCCCTAGTTGTGGGGCAAAAAGACAGAAATTCTCCTTATTTTGGGGTAAAACTCAGAAATTCCACTTATTTTGGGGCAAAATTCAAGAAATTTCCCTTATTCTGGGGCAAAATTGCTGAAATTTCACTTATTTTGGGCAAAATTGCAGAAATTTCACTTATTTCATCGAAAAAAAAGAAATTTTGTTATTTTTGGGCAAAAAGGCAGAAATTCCTCTAAATTTGACGTAAAAAGGCTGAAATTGCCTTTATTTGGGGGCAAAAAGGCAGAAATTTCCCTTATTTTGGGGCAAAATTGGAGAAATTTCTTTTACATTGTGGCAAAATTGCAGAAATTTTTTTTATTTTGGGGCAAAATTGCAGAAATTTCACTAATTTCAGGGTAATAAGTCAGAACTTCCCGTTATTTTGGGGCAAAAAAGACTAAAATTCCCTTTGTTTTGGGGGAAAAAGACAGAAATTCCACTTATTTAGAGGCAAAAAGGCAGAAATTCCACTTATTTTGGAGCAAAAATGAAGAAATTTCCTTTTTTTATGGCAAAAAGTTATGCATTCCCTTTATTTTTGGGAAAAGGCAGAAATTTCCCATATTTAGGAGCAAAATTGCAGAAATTCCCCTAATTGTGGGGCAAAAAGGCAGAAATTCCCTATATGTTGGGGAAAAAAGACAGAAATTCTTCTTATTTTGGGGCAAAACTCAGAAATTACACGTATTTTTGGGCAAAATTCTAGAAATTTTCCTTATTTTGGGGAAAAATTGCAGAAATTTCACTTAATTTATGGCAAAATTGGAGAAATTTCACTTATTTCAGGGAAAAAAGGCAGAAATTTTCCTTATTTTGGGGCAAAAATCCAGAAATTCTTAATATTTTGTGGCAAAAATGTAGAAATTCCCCTTAGTTTGAGGTAAAAAGGCTGAAATTCTTTTTATTTGGGGGCAAAAAGGCAGAAATTCCTTTTATTTTGTGGCAAGAATGCAGAAATTTCATTTATTTTGGGCAAAATTGCACAAATTTCACTTATTTCAGGGCATAATTCAAAAATTCCTTTTATTTTGGGGTAAAAAGACAGAAATTCCATTTATTTTTTGGTACAAAGGAAGAAATTTCACTTACTTTGAAGTAAAAAGGCAGAAATTCCTCTTATTTTGGGGCAAAAATGAAGAAATTTCCTTTTTTGTGGTCAAAGGTATACATTCCCCTTACATTCGGGATAAAAAGCAAAAATTCCCCCTATTTTGAAGCAAAATTGCAGAAATTCTCATAATTTTCGGGCAAAAAGAGAGAAATTCCCTAATTTTGAGGCAAAAGGCAAAAATTCCTTTTATTTTGGGGCAAAAATCAGAAATTCCCTTTCTTTTGGGGTAAAATTTAAGAAATTTCCTTTATTTTGGGACAAAATTACAGGAATTTACCTTATTTTGGGGCAAAATTGAAGAAATTTCCCTTATTTGATGCAAAATTGCAGAAATTTTACTTATTTTCATGTAAAAAAGCTGAAATTTCCTTTATTTTGGGGCAAAAAGGGAGAAATTCCTTTAATTTTGGGGCAAAATTTCAGAAATTTTCCTTATTATTGGGAAAAATTGCAGAAATTTTCCTTATTTTAGGGCAAAATTGCAGAAATTTCACTTATTTTAGAGAAAAAAAGCAAAAATTATTTATTTTGGGGCAAAAAGGCAGAAATTCCCATTAATTTGTGGCAAAAAGGCAGAAATTCACCTAATTTGGTGTAAAATTGCAAAAATTTCACATATTTCAGGGCAAAAAGGCAGAAATTTCCCTTATGTTGGGGCAAAATTGCAGAAATTTCACTTATTTCAGTGTAATAAGTCAGAAATTCCCTTTATTTTGAGGCAAATAAGACAGAAATTTCCTTTGTTTTGAGGAAAAAAGACAGAAATTCCACTTATTTGGAGGAAAAAAGGCAGAAATTTCCCTTATTTTGGAGCAAAAATGAAGAAATTTCCCTTTTTTATGGCAAAAAGTTTTGCATTCTCCTTATTTTCGGGCAAAAAGGCAGAAATTCCCCCTATTTTGGAGCATAATTGCAGAAATTCGCCAAGTTGTGGTGCAGAAAGACAGAAATTCCCTATATGTTCGGGAAAAAATACAGAAATTCTTCTTATTTTGGGGCAAAACTCAGAAATTCCACTTATTTTGGGGCAAAATTCTAAAAATTTCCCTTATTTTGGGGCAAAATTGCAGAAATTTCACTTATTTTGGGGCAAAATTGCAGAAATTTCACTTATTTCAGGGAAAAAAGGCAGAAATTTTCTTTATTTTGGGGCAAAAAGGCAGAAATTCCTAATATTTTCTGGCAAAAATGCAGAAATTCCCCTTATTTTGAGGTAAAAAGGCGGAAATTCCCCTTATTTGGGGGCAATAAAGGCAGAAATTTCCCTTATTTTGGGGCAAAATTGCAGAAATTACACTTATTTAGAGGCAAAAAGACAGAAATTCTCCATATTTTGGGGCAAAACTTATAAATTCCACTTATTTTGGGGCAAAATTCCAGAAATTTCCCTTATTTTTGGGCAAAATTGCAGAAATTTCACTTATTTCAGGGAAAAAAGGCAGAAATTTTCTTTATTTTGGGGCAAAAAGGCAGAAATTCCTAATATTTTCTGGCAAAAATGCAGAAATTCCCCTTATTTTGAGGTAAAAAGCCTGAAATTCCCCTTATTTGGGGGCAAAAAGGCAGAAATTTCCCTTATTTTGGGGCAAAATTGCAGAAATTTCACTTATTTAGAGGCAAAAAGACAGAAATTCTTCTTATTTTTGGGCAAAACTTATAAATTCCACTTATTTTAGGGCAAAATTCCTGAAATTTCCCTTATTTTTGGGCAAAATTGCAGAAATTTCACTTATTTTGGGGCAAAATTGCAGAAATTTCACTTATTTCAGGGAAAAAAGGCACAAATTTTCCTTATTTTGGGGCAAAAAGACAGAAGATCTCCTTTTTTCGGGAGCAAACATTCAGAATTTCCCCTTATTTTGGGGCAAAATTGCAGAAATTTCCTTTACATTGTGGCAAAATTGCAGAAATTTCCCTTATTTTGGGGAAAAATTGCAGAAATTTCACTTATTTCAGGGTAATAAGTCAGAAATTCCCCTTATTTTGGGGCAAAAAAAAAATTCTCTTTGTTTTGGGAGAAAAAAACAGAAATTCCACTTATTTAGAGGCAAAAAGGCAGAAATTCCCTTTATTTTGGAACAAAAATGAAGAAATTTCCCTTTTTATGGCCAAAAGTTATGCATTCCCATTATTTTCAGGCAAAAAGGCAGAAATTCCCGTATTTTGGAGCAAAATTGCAGAAATTCCCCTAATTTTGGGTCAAAAGGAAGAAATTCCCTTTATTTTGGGGCAAAAATCAAAAATTCCCCTTACTTTGGGGAAAAATTCCTGAAATTTCCTTTATTTTGGGGCAAAATTGCAGGAATTTACCTTATTTTGTGGCAAAATTGCAGAAATCTGTCTTATTATGGAAAAAAATTACAAAAATTTCCCTTATTTTAGGGGAAAATTGCAGAAATTTCACTTATTTCAGAGAAAAAACGCAAAAATTTTTCTTATTTTGGGGCAAAAAGGCAGAAATTCCCATTATTTTGGGGCAAAAAAGCAGAAATTCACCTTATTTAGGGGTAAAATTGCAGAAACTTCACATATTTTAGGGCAAAAACGCAGAAAATTCCCGTATTTTGGAGCAAAATTGCAGAAATTCCCCTAGTTGTGGAGCAAAAAGACAGAAATTCCCTATATGTTGGGGCAAAAAGACAGAAATTCTCCTTATTTTGGGGCAAAACTTAAAAATTCCACTTATTTTGGTGCAAAATTCCAGAAATTTTCCTTCTTTTGGGGCAAAATTGCAAAATTTCACTTATTTTGGGGCAAAATTGCAGAAATTTCACTTATTTCAGAAAAAAAAGGCAGAAATTTTCCTTATTTTGGGGCAAAAAGTCAGAAATTCCTAATATTTTGTGGCAAAAATGCAGAAATTCCCCTTATTTTGAGGTATAAAGGCTGAAATTCCCCTTATTTCAGGGCAAAATTGCAGAAATTCCCCTAGTTGTGGGGCAAAAATGCAGAAATTCCCTATATGTTGGGGCAAAAAGACAGAAATTCTCCTTATTTTGGGGCAAAACTCAGAAATTCCACTTATTTTGGGGCAAAATTCCAGAAATTTCCCTTATTCTGGGGCAAAATTGCAGAAATTTTACTTATTTTGGGCAAAATTGCAGCAATTTCCCTTATTTCATGGAAAAAAAAGAAATTTTGTTATTTTGGGGCAAAAAGGCAGTTATTCCTCTTATTTTGATGTAAAAAGGCTGAAATTGCCCTTATTTGGGGGCAAAAAGGCAGAAATTTCCCTTATTTTGGGGCAAAATTGCAGAAATTTCACTTATTTCAGGGTAATAAGTCAGAAATTTTCCTTATTTTGGGGCAAAAAAGTCAGAAAATCCCTTTGTTTTTGGGGAAAAAGACAGAAATTCCACTTATTTAGAGGCAAAAAAGCAGAAATTCCCTTTATTTTGGAGCAAAAATGAAGAAATTTCTCTTTTTTAAGGCAAAAAGTTATGCATAGTTCTTATTTTCGGGCAAAAAGGCAGAAATTCCTCGTATTTTGGAGCAAAATTGCAGAAATTCCCCTAATTGTGGGGCAAAAATGCAGAAATTCCTTTTATGTTTGGGCAAAAAGACAGAAATTCCCCTTATTTTGGGGCAAAACTCAGAAATTCCACTTATTTTGGGGCAAAATTCCAGAAATTTCCCTTATTCTGGGGCAAAATTGCAGAAATTTCACTTATTTTGTGGCAAAATTGCAGAAATTTTACTTATTTCAGGGAAAAAAGTTAGAAATTTTCCTTATTTTGGGTAAAAAATGCAGGAATTCCCCTTATTTTGAGGTAAAAAGGCTGAAATTCCCCTTATTTGAGGGCAAAGAGGAAGAAATTTCCCTTATTTTGGGGCAAAATTGCAGAAATTTCACTTATATCAGGGTAATAAATCAGAAATTCCCCTTATTTTGGGGCAAAAAAGACAGAAATTTTTTTTGAGGAAAAGACAGAATTTCCAGTTATTTAGAGGCAAAAAGACAGAAATTTCCCTGATTTTGGTGCAAAAATGAAGAAATTTACCTTTTTATGGCAAAAAGGTATGCATTCCCCTTTACTTTCGGTATAAAAAGCAGAAATTCCCCGTATTTTGAAGCAAAATTGCAGAAATTCTCATAATTTTCGGGCAAAAAAGCAGAAATTCTCCTTATTTTGGGGAAAAATGACATAAAATCTCCTTTTTTCGGGAGCAAACAGTCAGAAATTTCCCTTGTTTTGGGGCAAAATTGCAGAAATTTCCTTTACTTTGGGGCAAAATTGAGAAATTTCCTTTATTTTGGGGCAAAATTGCAGAAATTTCACTTATTTCAGGGTAATAAGTCAGAAATTCCTGTTATTTTGGAGCAAAAAAGACAGAAATTTCCTTTGTTTTGGGGGAAAAAGACAGAAATTCCACTTATTTAGAGGCAAAAAGGCAGAAATTCCCCTTATTTTGAAGCACAAATGAAGAAATTTCCCTTTTTTATGGCAAAAAGTTATGCATTCCCTTTATTTTTGGGAAAAGGCAAAAATTCCCCGTATTTTCGAGCAAAATTGCAGAAATTCCCCTAATTTTTGGGCAAAATTCCAGAAATTTCCCTTATTTTGGGGAAAAATTGCAGAAATTTCACTTATTTTAGGGCAAAATTGGAGAAATTTCACTTATTTAAAGGAAAAAAGGCAGAAATTTTCCTTATTTTGGGGCAAAAAGGCAGAAATTCTTAATATTTTGTGGCTAAAATGTAGAAATTCCCCTTATTTTGAGGTAAAAAGGCTGTAATTCCTTTTATTTGGGGGCAAAAAGGCAGAAATTTCCCTTATTTTGGGGCAAAAAGACAGAAATTCCTATTATTTTGTGACAAAAAGGCAGAAATTTCATTTATTTTGGGGCAAAATTGCAGAAATTTCACTTATTTCAGGGCATAATTCAAAAAATTTTTTTATTTTGGGGCAAAAAAACAGAAATTCCATTTATTTTTTGGTACAAAGGCAGAAATTTCACTTACTTTGAAGTAAAAAGGCAGAAATTCCTCTTATTTTGGGGCAAAAATGAAGAATTTTTTTTTTTTGTGGTAAAAGGTATACATTCCCCTTACATTCTGGATAAAAAGCAGGAATTCCCCGTGTTTTGAAGCAAAAATGCAGAAATTCTCATAATTTTCGGTCAAAAAGGGAGAAATTCCCTAATTTTGGGGCAAAAGGCAGAAATTCCTTTTATTTTGGGGCAAAAATCAGAAATTCCCCTTCTTTTGGGGCAAAATTCAAGAAATTTCCTTTATTTTGGGGCAAAATTACAGGAATTTACCTTATTTTGGGGCAAAATTGCAGAAATTTCCCTTATTGGGAGCAAAATTGCAAAAATTTCACTTATTTTCAGGTAAAAAGGCTGAAATTTCCTTTATTTTGGGGCAATAAGGGAGAAATTCCACTTATTTTGGAGCAAAATTGCAGAAATTTCCCTTATTATGGGGAAATATTGCAGAAATTTCCCTTAATTTAAGGCAAAATTGCAGAAATTTCACTTATTTCAGAAAAAAAAGCAAAAATTTTTCTTATTTTGGGGCAAAAAGGCAGAAATTCCCATTATTTTGGGGCAAAAAAGACAGAAATTCACTTTGTTTTGGGGGAAAAAGACAGAAATTCCACTTATTTAGAGGCAAAAACGCAGAAATTCCCCTTATTTTGGAGCAAAAATGAAGAAATTTACCTTTTTATAGCAAAAAGTTATGCATTCCCCTTACTTTCGGGATAAAAGCAGATATTCCCCGTATTTTGAAGCAAAATTGCAGAAATTCTCATAATTTTCGGGCAAAAAGGCAGAAATTCTCCTTATTTGGGGGCAGAAAGTCAGATAATCTCCTTTTTTTGGGAACAAACATTCAGAAATTTCCCTTATTTTGGAGAAAAATTGAAGAAATTTCACTTATTTCAGGGTAATAAGTCAGAAATTCCCCTTATTTTGGGGCAAAAAAGACAGAAATTCCCTTTGTTTTGGGGGGAAAAGACAGAAATTCCACTTATTTAGAGGCAAAAAGGCAGAAATTCCCTTTATTTTGGAGCAAAAATGAAGAAATTTTCCTTTTTATGGAAAAAAGGTATGCATTTCCATTATTTGTGGAAAAAAGGCAGAAATTCCCCGTATTTTGGAGCAAAATTGCAGGAATTCCCCTAATTATGGGGCAAAATTCTAGAAATTTCCTTTATTTTGGGGCAAAATTGCAGGAATTTACCTTATTTTGGAGCACAATTTCAGAAATTTCCCTTATTTGGGGCAAAATTGCAGAAATTTCAGTTATTTTCAGGTAAAAAGCCTGAAATTTCCTTTATTTTGGGGCAAAAAGGGAAAAATTCCCCTTATTTTGGGGCAAAATTGCAAAAATTTCCCTTATTATGGGGAAATATTGCAGAAATTTTTCTTAATTTAAGGCAAAATTGCAGAAATTTCACTTATTTCAGAGAAAAAAAGCAAAAATTTTTCTTATTTTGGGGCAAAAAGGCAGAAATTCCCATTATTTTGGGGCAAAAAGGCAGAAATTCACCTTATTTTAGAGTAAAATTGCAGAAATTTCACATATATCAGGGCAAAAAGGCAGAAATTTCCCTTAATTTGGGGCAAAAAAGACAGAAATTCCCTTTGTTTTGGGGGAAAAAGACAGAAATTCCACTTATTTAGAGGCAAAAAGGCAAAAATTCCCCTTATTTTGGAGCAAAAATGAAGAAATTTCCCTTTTTTATGGCAAAGAGTTATGCATTCCCCTTTTTTTTTGGGCAAAAAGGCAGAAATTCCCAGTATTTTGGAGCAAAATTGCAGAAATTCCCCTAATTGTTGGGCAAAAATGCAGAAATTCCCTATATGTTGGGGCAAAAAGACAGAAATTCTCCTTATTTTTGGGGCAAAACTCAGAAATTCCACTTATTTTGGGGCAAAATTCCAGAAATACCCTTATTTTGGGGCAAAATGGCAGATATTTCACTTATTTTAGGACAAAATTGCAGAAATTTCACTTATTTCAGGGAAAAAAGGCAGAAAATTTCCTTATTTTGGAGCAAAAAGGCAGAAATTCCTAATATTTTGTGGCAAAAATGCAGAAATTCCCCTTATTTTGAGGTTAAAAAGCTGAAATTCCCCTTATTTGGGGGCAATAAGGCAGAAATTTCCCTTATTTTGGGGCAAAATTGGAGAAATTTCACTTATTTCAGTGTAATAAGTCAGAAATTTTCTTGATTTTGGGGCAAAAAAGACAGAAAATCCCTTTGATTTGGAGGAATAAACAGAAATTCCACTTAGTTAGAGGCAAAATCAGAAATTCCCCTTATTTTGGAGCAAAAATGAAGAAATTTACCTTTTTTAAGGCAAAAAGGTATGCATTCCCCTTATTTTTGGGCAATAAGGCAGAAATTCCTCGTATTTTGGAGCAAAATTGCAGAAATTTCCCTAATTGTGGGGCAAAAATGTAGAAATTCCCTATATGTTGGGGCAAAAAGACAGAAATTCTCCTTATTTTGTGGCAAAACTCAGAAATTCCACTTATTTTGGGGCAAAATTCCAGAAATTTCATTTATTCTGGGGCAAAATTGCAGAAATTTCACTAATTTTGGGGCAAAATTGCTGAAATTTCACTTATTTCAGGGTAATAAGTCAGAAATTCCCCTTATTTTGGGGCAAAAAAGACAGAAATTTCCTGTGTTTTGGGAGAAAAAGACAGAAATTCCACTTATGTAGAGGCAAAAAGGCAGAAATTCCCTTTTTTTTGGAGCAAAAATGAAGAAATTTCCCTTTTTATGGCAAAAAGGTATTCATTCCCATTATTTTCGGGCAAAAAGGCAGAAATTCCCCGTATTTTGGACCAAAATTGCAGAAATTCCCCTAATTTTGGGGCAAAAGGCAAAAATTCCCTTTATTTGGGGGCAAAAATTAGAAATTCCCCTTATGTTGGGGCAAAATTCAAGAAATTTCCTTTATTTTGGGGCAAAATTGCAGAAATTTCACTTATTTCAGGGTAATAAGTCAGAAATTCCTGTTATTTTGGAGCAAAAAAGACAGAAATTTCCTTTGTTTTGGGGGAAAAAGACAGAAATTCCACTTATTTAGAGGCAAAAAGGCAGAAATTCCCCTTATTTTGAAGCACAAATGAAGAAATTTCCCTTTTTTATGGCAAAAAGTTATGCATTCCCTTTATTTTTGGGAAAAGGCAGAAATTCCCCGTATTTTCGAGCAAAATTGCAGAAATTCCCCTAATTTTTGGGCAAAATTCCAGAAATTTCCCTTATTTTGGGGAAAAATTGCAGAAATTTCACTTATTTTAAGGCAAAATTGGAGAAATTTCACTTATTTAAAGGAAAAAAGGCAGAAATTTTCCTTATTTTGGGGCAAAAAGGCAGAAATTCTTAATATTTTGTGGCTAAAATGTAGAAATTCCCCTTATTTTGAGGTAAAAAGGCTGTAATTCCTTTTATTTGGGGGCAAAAAGGCAGAAATTTCCCTTATTTTGGGGCAAAAAGACAGAAATTCCTATTATTTTGTGACAAAAAGGCAGAAATTTCATTTATTTTGGGGCAAAATTGCAGAAATTTCACTTATTTCAGGGCATAATTCAAAAATTTTTTTTATTTTGGGGCAAAAAAACAGAAATTCCATTTATTTTTTGGTACAAAGGCAGAAATTTCACTTACTTTGAAGTAAAAAGGCAGAAATTCCTCTTATTTTGGGGCAAAAATGAAGAATTTTTTTTTTTGTGGTAAAAGGTATACATTCCCCTTACATTCTGGATAAAAAGCAGGAATTCCCCGTGTTTTGAAGCAAAAATGCAGAAATTCTCATAATTTTCGGTCAAAAAGGGAGAAATTCCCTAATTTTGGGGCAAAAGGCAGAAATTCCTTTTATTTTGGGGCAAAAATCAGAAATTCCCCTTCTTTTGGGGCAAAATTCAAGAAATTTCCTTTATTTTGGGGCAAAATTACAGGAATTTACCTTATTTTGGGGCAAAATTGCAGAAATTTCCCTTATTGGGAGCAAAATTGCAAAAATTTCACTTATTTTCAGGTAAAAAGGCTGAAATTTCCTTTATTTTGGGGCAATAAGGGAGAAATTCCACTTATTTTGGAGCAAAATTCCAGAAATTTCCCTTATTATGGGGAAATATTGCAGAAATTTCCCTTAATTTAAGGCAAAATTGCAGAAATTTCACTTATTTCAGAAAAAAAAAGCAAAAATTTTTCTTATTTTGGGGCAAAAAGGCAGAAATTCCCATTATTTTGGGGCAAAAAAGACAGAAATTCACTTTGTTTTGGGGGAAAAAGACAGAAATTCCACTTATTTAGAGGCAAAAACGCAGAAATTCCCCTTATTTTGGAGCAAAAATGAAGAAATTTACCTTTTTATAGCAAAAAGTTATGCATTCCCCTTACTTTCGGGATAAAAGCAGATATTCCCCGTATTTTGAAGCAAAATTGCAGAAATTCTCATAATTTTCGGGCAAAAAGGCAGAAATTCTCCTTATTTGGGGGCAGAAAGTCAGATAATCTCCTTTTTTTGGGAACAAACATTCAGAAATTTCCCTTATTTTGGAGAAAAATTGAAGAAATTTCACTTATTTCAGGGTAATAAGTCAGAAATTCCCCTTATTTTGGGGCAAAAAAGACAGAAATTCCCTTTGTTTTGGGGGGAAAAGACAGAAATTCCACTTATTTAGAGGCAAAAAGGCAGAAATTCCCTTTATTTTGGAGCAAAAATGAAGAAATTTTCCTTTTTATGGAAAAAAGGTATGCATTTCCATTATTTGCGGAAAAAAGGCAGAAATTCCCCGTATTTTGGAGCAAAATTGCAGGAATTCCCCTAATTATGGGGCAAAATTCTAGAAATTGCCTTTATTTTGGGGCAAAATTGCAGGAATTTACCTTATTTTGGAGCACAATTTCAGAAATTTCCCTTATTTGGGGCAAAATTGCAGAAATTTCAGTTATTTTCAGGTAAAAAGCCTGAAATTTCCTTTATTTTGGAGCAAAAAGGGAAAAATTCCCCTTATTTTGGGGCAAAATTGCAAAAATTTCCCTTATTATGGGGAAATATTGCAGAAATTTTTCTTAATTTAAGCCAAAATTGCAGAAATTTCACTTATTTCAGAGAAAAAAAGCAAAAATTTTTCTTATTTTGGGGCAAAAAGGCAGAAAATCCCATTATTTTGGGGCAAAAAGGCAGAAATTCACCTTATTTTAGAGTAAAATTGCAGAAATTTCACATATTTCAGGGCAAAAAGGCAGAAATTTCCCTTAATTTGGGGCAAAAAAGACAGAAATTCCCTTTGTTTTGGGGGAAAAAGACAGAAATTCCACTTATTTAGAGGCAAAAAGGCAAAAATTCCCCTTATTTTGGAGCAAAAATGAAGAAATTTCCCTTTTTTATGGCAAAGAGTTATGCATTCCCCTTTTTTTTGGGCAAAAAGGCAGAAATTCCCAGTATTTTGGAGCAAAATTGCAGAAATTCCCCTAATTGTTGGGCAAAAATGCAGAAATTCCCTATATGTTGGGGCAAAAAGACAGAAATTCTCCTTATTTTTGGGGCAAAACTCAGAAATTCCACTTCTTTTGGGGAAAAATTCCAGAAATTTTCCTTATTTTGGGGCAAAATTGCAGAAATTTCACTTATTTTGGGGCAAAATTGCAGAAATTTCACTTATTTGAGGGAAAAAAAGCACAAATTTTTCTTATTTTTAGGAAAAAGTCAGAAATTACTAATATTTTGTGGCAAAAATGCAGCAATTCCCCTTATTTTGAGGTAAAAAGGCTGAAATTCCCCTTATTTGGGGGCAAAGAGGCAGAAATTTCCCTTATTTTGGGGCAAAATTGGAGAAATTTTACTTATTTCACGGTAATAATTCAGAAATTCCTCTTATTTTGGGGCAAATAAGACAGAAATTCCCTTTGTTTTAGGGGAAAGAGACAGAAATTCCACTTATTTAGAGGCAAAAAGGCAGAAATTCCCCTTATTTTGGAGCAAAAATGAAGAAATTTCCCTTTTTATGGCAAAAAGGTATGCATTCCCCTTACTTTCGTGATAAAAAGCAGAAATTCCCCGTATTTTGAAGCAAAATTGCAGAAATTCTCATAATTTTCGGGCAAAAAGGCTGAAATTCTCCTTATTTTGGGGGCAAAAAGACAGAAGATCTCCTTTTTTCAGGAGCAAACTCTCAGAAATTCCCCTTATTTTTGGGCAAAATTGCAGAAATTTCCTTTACATAGGGGCAAAATTGCAGAAATTTCCCTTATTTTGGGGCAAAATGGCAGAAATTTCACTTAGTTCAGGGTAAAAAGTCAGAAATTCCCCTTATTTTGGGGCAAAAAAGATAGAAATTCTCTTTGTTTTGGGAGAAAAAGACAGCAATTCCACTTATTTAGAGGCAAAAAGGCAGAAATTCCCTTTATTTTGGAGCAAAAATGAAGAAATTTCCCCTTTTATGGCAAAATGGTATGCATTCCCATTATTTTCAGGCAAAAAGGCAGAAATTCCCCGTATTTTGGAGCAATATTGCAGAAATTCCCCTAATTTTGGGGCAAAAGGCAGAAATTTTCTTTATTTTGGGGCAAAAATCAGAAATTCCTCTTATTTTGGGGCAAAATTCCAAAAATTTCCTTTATTTAGTGCAAAATTGCAGGAATTTACCTTATTTTGGGGCAAAATTGCAGAAATTTCTCTTATTTGGGGCAAAATTTCAGAAATTTCACTTATTTTCAGGTAAAAAGGCTGAAATTTCCTTTGTTTTGGGGCAAAAAGGAAGAAATTCCCTTTATTTTGGGGCAAAATTGCAGAAATCTCCCTTATTTGGAAAAAAAATTGCAAAAAATTCCCTTATTTTAGGGGAAAATTGCATAAATTTCACTTATTTCAGAGAAAAAAAGCAAAAATTTTTTTTATTTTGGGGCAAAAAGGCAGAAATTCCCATTATTTTGGGGCAAAAAAGCAGAAATTCACCTTATTTAGGGGTAAAATTGCAAAAATTTCACATATTTCAGGGCAAAAAGGCAGAAATTCCCCGTATTTTGGAGCAAAATTGCAGAAATTCCCCTAGATGCGGGGCAAAAAGACATAAATTCTATATATGTTGGGACAAAAATACAGAAATTCTCCTAATTTTGGGGCAAAACTTAGAAATTCCACTTATTTTGGTGCAAAATTCCAGAAATTTTCCTTATTTTAAGAGAAAATTGCAGAAATTTCACTTATTTTGGAACAAAATTGCAGAAATTTCACTTATTTCAGGGAATAAAGGCAGAAATTTTCCTTATTTTGGGGCAAAAAGTCAGAAATTCCTAATATTTTGTGGCAAAAATGCAGAAATTCCCCTTATTTTGAGGTATAAAGTCTGAAATTCCCCTTATTTCAGGGCAAAAAGGCAGAAATTTCCATTATTTTGGGGCAAAATTGCAGAAATTTCACTTATTTTAGGGTAATAAGTCAGAAATTCCCCTTATTTTGGGGCAAAAAAGACAGAAATTCCCTTTGTTTTGGGGGAATAAGACAGAAATTCCACTTATTGAGAAGCAAAAAGGCAGACATTATCCTTATTTTGGAGCAAAAATGAAGAAATTTCCCTCTTTTATGGCAAAAAGTTATGCGTTCCCTTTTTTTTTCGGGCAAAAAGGCAGAAATTCCCCATATTTTGGAGCAAAATTGCAGAAATTCTCCTAATTGTGGTGCAAAAAGGCAGAAATTTCCTATATGTTGGGGCAAAAAGACAGAAATTCTTCTTATTTTTGGGCAAAACTCAGAAATTCCACTTAATTTGGGGCAAAATTGCAGAAATTTCACTTATTTCAGGGAAAAAAGGCAGAAATTTTTTTTTATTTTGGGGCAAAAAGGCAGAAATTCCTAATTTTTTGTGGCAAAAATGCAGAAATTCCCCTTATTTTGAGGTAAAAAGCTGAAAATCCCCTTATTTGTTGGCAGAAAGGCAAAAATTTCCATTATTTTGGGGCAAAATTGCAGCAATTTCACTTATTTCAGGGTAATAAGTCAGAAATTTTTCTTATTTTGGAACAAAAAGGACAGAAAATTTTTTTGTTTTGGGGGGAAAAGACAGAAATTCCTCTTAGATAAAGGCCAAAACAGAATTTCCCCTTATTTTGAAGCAAAAATGAAGAAATTTCCCTTTTTTAAGGCAAAAAAGTTTGCATTTTTCTTATTTTCGGGCCAAAAGGCAGAAATTCCCCGTATTTTGGAGCAAAATTGCAAAAATTCCTCTAATTGTGGGGCAAAAATGCAGAAATTCCCTATATGTTGGGGCAAAAAGACAGAAATTCTCCTTATTTTGGAGCAAAACTCAGAAATCCCACTTATTTTGGGGCAAAATTCCAGAAATTTCCATTATTCTGGGGCAAAAATGCAGAAATTTCACTTATTTTGGGCAAAATTGCAGAAATTTCCCTTAATTCATGGAAAAAAAATTTTTGTTATTTTGGGGCAAAAAGGCAGAAATTACTCTTATTTTGAGGTAAAAAGGCTGAAATTCCCCTTATTTGGGGGCAAAAAGGCAAAAATTTCCCTTATTTTGGGGCAAAATTGCAGAAATTTCACTTATTTTAGGGTAATAAGTCAGAAATTTTCTTAATTTTGGGGCAAAAAAGACAGAAAATCCCTTTGTTTTGGGGGAAAAGACAGACATTCCACTTATTTAGAGGCAAAAAAGCAGAAATTCCCTTTATTTTGGAGCAAAAATGAAGAAATTTCCCTTTTTTAAGGCAAAAAGTTATGCATTGTTCTTATTTTTGGGCAAAAAGGAAGAAATTCCTCGTATTTTGGAGCAAAATTGCAGAAATTCCCCTAATTGGGGGGCAAAAATGCAGAAATTCCTTAAATGTTGCAGCAAAATAACAGAAATTCTCCTTATTTTGGGGCAAAACTCAGAAATTCCACTTATTTTTGGGGCAAAATATCAGAAATTTCCCTTATTCTGAGGCAAAATTGCAGAAATATCACTTATTTTGTCGCAAAATTGCAGACATTTTACTTATTTCAGGGAAAAAAGTTAGAAATTTTCCTTATTTTTGGTCAAAAAGGCAGGAATTCCTTTTATTTTGAGGTAAAAAGGCTGAAATTCCCCTTATTTAAGGGCAAAGAGGCAGAAATTTCCCTGATTTTGGGGCAAAATTGCAGAAATTTCACTTATTTCAGGGTAATAAGTCAGAAATTCCCCTTATTTTGGGGCAAAAAAGACAGAAATTCCCTTTGTTTTGGAAAAAAAAGAGAGAAAATCCACTTACTTAGAGGCAAAAAGGCAGAAATTTCCCTTATTTTGGAGCAAAAATGAAGAAATTTACCTTTTTATGGCAAAAAGGTATGCATTCTTCTTATTATCGGGCCAAAAAGCAGAAATTCTTCGTATTTTGAAGGAAAATTGCAGAAATTCTCATAATTTTTGGGCAAAAAGGCAGAAATTCTCTTTACTTTGGGGCAAAAAGGCAGAAAATCTCACTTTTTCGGGAGAAAACCGTCAGAAATTTCCCTTATTTTGGGGCAAAATTGCAGAAATTTCCTTTACATTGGAGCAAAATTGCAGAAATTTCCCTTATTTTGGGGCAAAATTGCAGAAATTTCACTTATTTCAGGGTAATAAGTCAGAAATTCCCGATATTTTGGGGCAAAAAAGACAGAAATTCCCTTTGTTTTGTGGGAAAAAGACAGAAATTCCACTTATTTAGAGGGAAAAAAGCAGAAATTCCCCTTATTTTGGAACAAAAATGAAGAAATTTTACTTTTTTATGGCAAAAAGTTATGCATTCCTTTTATTTTTGGGAAAAGGCAGAAATTCCCCGTATTTTGGAGCAAAATTGCAGAAATTCCCCTAATTGTGGGGCAAAAAGGCAGAAATTCCCTATATGTTGGGGAAAAAAGACAGAAATTCTCTTTATTTTGGGGCAAAACTCAGAAATTCCACTTATTTTTGGGCAAAATTCCAGAAATTTCCCTTATTTTGGGGAAAAATTGCAGAAATTTCACTTATTTTAGGGAAAAATTGGAGAAATTTCACTTACTTCAGGAAAAAAAGGCAGAAATTTTCCTTATTTTGGGGCAAAAATGCAGAAATTCTTAATATTTTGTGGCAAAAATGTAAAAATTCCCCTTATTTTGAGGTAAAAAGGCTGAAATTCCTTTTATTTGGGGGCAAAAAGGCAGAAATTTCCCTTATTTTGGGGCAAAAAGACAGAAATTCTTTTTATTTTGTGGTAAAAATGCAGAAATTTCACTTATTTCAGGGCATAATTCAAAAATTCCTTTTATTTTGGGGCAAAAAGACAGAAATTCCATTTATTTTTTGGTACAAAGGCAGAAATTTCACTTACTTTGAAGTAAAAAGGCAGAAATTCCTCTTATTTTGGGACAAAAATGAAGAAATTTCCTTTTTTGTGGTAAAAGGTATACATTCCTCTTACATTCGGGATAAAAAGCAGAAATTCACCGTATTTTGAAGCAAAATTGCAGAAATTCTCATACTTTTTGGGCAAAAAGGAAGAAATTCCCTAATTTTGGAGCAAAAAGCAGAAATTCCTTTTATTTTGGGGCAAAAATCAGAAATTCCCCTTCTTTTGGGGCAAAATTCAAAAAATTTCCTTTATTTTAGGGCAAAATTACAGGAATTTACCTTATTTTGGGGCAAAATTGAAGAAATTTTCCTTATTTGGGGCAAAATTGCAGAAATTTCACTTATTTTCATGTAAAAAGGCTGAAATTTCCTTCATTTTGGGGCAAAAAAGGAGAAATTCCCCTTATTTTGGGGCAAAATTGCAGAAATTTCCCTTATTATTGGGAAAAATTGCAGAAATTTTCCTTATTTTAGGGCAAAATTGCAGAAATTTCACTTATGTCAGAGAAAAAAGCAAAAATTTTTCTTATTTTGGGGCAAAAAGGCAGAAATTCCCATTAATTTGTGGCAAAAAGGCAGAAATTTCCCTTATTTTTGGGCAAAATTGCAGAAATTTCACTTATTTCAGTGTAATAAGTCAGAAATTCCCCTTATTTTAAGCAAAAAAGACAGAAATTCCCTTTGTTTTGAGGGAAAAAGACAGAAATTCCACTTATTTAGAGGCAAAAATGCAGAAATTTCCCTTATTTTGGAGCAAAAATGAAGAAATTTACCTTTTTTATGGCAAAAAGTTATGCATTCCCCTTATTTTCGGGCAAAAAGGCAGAAATTCCCCGTATTTTGGAGCATAATTGCAGAAATTCTGCTAGTTGTGGTGCATAAAGACAGAAATTCCCTATATGTTGGGGCAAAAAGACAGAAATTCTCCTTATTTTGGGGCAAAACTCAGAAATTCCACTAATTAAGGGCAAAATTCCAGAAATTTCCCTTATTTTGGGGCAAAATTGCAGAAATTTCACTTATTTTAGGGCAAAATTGTAGAAATTTCACTTATTTCAGGGAAAAAAGGCAGAAATTTTCTTTATTTTGGGGCAAAAAGGAAGATATTCCTAATATTCTCTGGCAAAAATGCAGAAATTCTCCTTATTTTGAAGTAAAAATGCTGAAATTCCCCTTATTTGAGGGCAAAAAGGCAGAAATTTCCCTTATTTTGTGGCAAAATTGCAGAAATTTCACTTATTTAGAGGCAAAAATACAGAAATTCTCCTTATTTTGGGGCAAAACTTAGAAATTCCACTTATTTTGGGGCAATATTCCAGAAATTTCCCTTATTTCGGGGCAACATTACAGAAATTTCACTTATTTTGGGGCAAAATTGCAGAAATTTCACTTATTTCAGGGAAAAAAGGCACAAATTTTCCTTATTTTGGGGCAAAAAGTCAGAAATTCCTAATATTTTGTGGCAAAAATGCAGAAATTCCCCTTATTTTGAGGTAAAAAGGCTGAAATTCTTCTTATTTGGGGGCAAAGAGGCAGAAATTTCCAATATTTTGGGGCAAAATTGGAGAAATTTCACTTATTTCAGGGTAATAATTCAGAAATTCCCCTTATTTTGGGGCAAAAAAGACAGAAATTCCCTTTGTTTTGGGGGAAAAGGACAGAAATTCCACTTATTTAGAGGCAAAAAAGGCAGAAATTCCCCTTATTTTGAAGCAAAAATGAAGAAATTTCCCTCTTTTATGGCAAAAAGTTATGCGTTCCCTTTTTTTCGGGCAAAAAGGCAGAAATTCCCCATATTTTGGAGCAAAATTGCAGAAATTCTCCTAATTGTGGTGCAAAAAGGCAGAAATTTCCTATATGTTGGGGCAAAAAGACAGAAATTCTTCTTATTTTTGGGCAAAACTCAGAAATTCCACTTAATTTGGGGCAAAATTGCAGAAATTTCACTTATTTCAGGGAAAAAAGGCAGAAATTTTTTTTTTATTTTGGGGCAAAAAGGCAGAAATTCCTAATTTTTTGTGGCAAAAATGCAGAAATTCCCCTTATTTTGAGGTAAAAAGCTGAAAATCCCCTTATTTGTTGGCAGAAAGGCAAAAATTTCCATTATTTTGGGGCAAAATTGCAGCAATTTCACTTATTTCAGGGTAATAAGTCAGAAATTTTTCTTATTTTGGAACAAAAAGGACAGAAAATTTTTTTGTTTTGGGGGGAAAAGACAGAAATTCCTCTTAGATAAAGGCCAAAACAGAATTTCCCCTTATTTTGAAGCAAAAATGAAGAAATTTCCCTTTTTTAAGGCAAAAAAGTTTGCATTTTTCTTATTTTCGGGCCAAAAGGCAGAAATTCCCCGTATTTTGGAGCAAAATTGCAAAAATTCCTCTAATTGTGGGGCAAAAATGCAGAAATTCCCTATATGTTGGGGCAAAAAGACAGAAATTCTCCTTATTTTGGAGCAAAACTCAGAAATCCCACTTATTTTGGGGCAAAATTCCAGAAATTTCCATTATTCTGGGGCAAAAATGCAGAAATTTCACTTATTTTGGGCAAAATTGCAGAAATTTCCCTTAATTCATGGAAAAAAAATTTTTGTTATTTTGGGGCAAAAAGGCAGAAATTACTCTTATTTTGAGGTAAAAAGGCTGAAATTCCCCTTATTTGGGGGCAAAAAGGCAAAAATTTCCCTTATTTTGGGGCAAAATTGCAGAAATTTCACTTATTTTAGGGTAATAAGTCAGAAATTTTCTTAATTTTGGGGCAAAAAAGACAGAAAATCCCTTTGTTTTGGGGGAAAAGACAGACATTCCACTTATTTAGAGGCAAAAAAGCAGAAATTCCCTTTATTTTGGAGCAAAAATGAAGAAATTTCCCTTTTTTAAGGCAAAAAGTTATGCATTGTTCTTATTTTTGGGCAAAAAGGAAGAAATTCCTCGTATTTTGGAGCAAAATTGCAGAAATTCCCCTAATTGGGGGGCAAAAATGCAGAAATTCCTTAAATGTTGCAGCAAAATAACAGAAATTCTCCTTATTTTGGGGCAAAACTCAGAAATTCCACTTATTTTTGGGGCAAAATATCAGAAATTTCCCTTATTCTGAGGCAAAATTGCAGAAATATCACTTATTTTGTTGCAAAATTGCAGACATTTTACTTATTTCAGGGAAAAAAGTTAGAAATTTTCCTTATTTTTGGTCAAAAAGGCAGGAATTCCTTTTATTTTGAGGTAAAAAGGCTGAAATTCCCCTTATTTAAGGGCAAAGAGGCAGAAATTTCCCTGATTTTGGGGCAAAATTGCAGAAATTTCACTTATTTCAGGGTAATAAGTCAGAAATTCCCCTTATTTTGGGGCAAAAAAGACAGAAATTCCCTTTGTTTTGGAAAAAAAAGAGAGAAAATCCACTTACTTAGAGGCAAAAAGGCAGAAATTTCCCTTATTTTGGAGCAAAAATGAAGAAATTTACCTTTTTATGGCAAAAAGGTATGCATTCTTCTTATTATCGGGCCAAAAAGCAGAAATTCTTCGTATTTTGAAGGAAAATTGCAGAAATTCTCATAATTTTTGGGCAAAAAGGCAGAAATTCTCTTTACTTTGGGGCAAAAAGGCAGAAAATCTCACTTTTTCGGGAGAAAACCGTCAGAAATTTCCCTTATTTTGGGGCAAAATTGCAGAAATTTCCTTTACATTGGAGCAAAATTGCAGAAATTTCCCTTATTTTGGGGCAAAATTGCAGAAATTTCACTTATTTCAGGGTAATAAGTCAGAAATTCCCGATATTTTGGGGCAAAAAAGACAGAAATTCCCTTTGTTTTGTGGGAAAAAGACAGAAATTCCACTTATTTAGAGGGAAAAAAGCAGAAATTCCCCTTATTTTGGAACAAAAATGAAGAAATTTTACTTTTTTATGGCAAAAAGTTATGCATTCCTTTTATTTTTGGGAAAAGGCAGAAATTCCCCGTATTTTGGAGCAAAATTGCAGAAATTCCCCTAATTGTGGGGCAAAAAGGCAGAAATTCCCTATATGTTGGGGAAAAAAGACAGAAATTCTCTTTATTTTGGGGCAAAACTCAGAAATTCCACTTATTTTTGGGCAAAATTCCAGAAATTTCCCTTATTTTGGGGAAAAATTGCAGAAATTTCACTTATTTTAGGGAAAAATTGGAGAAATTTCACTTACTTCAGGAAAAAAAGGCAGAAATTTTCCTTATTTTGGGGCAAAAATGCAGAAATTCTTAATATTTTGTGGCAAAAATGTAAAAATTCCCCTTATTTTGAGGTAAAAAGGCTGAAATTCCTTTTATTTGGGGGCAAAAAGGCAGAAATTTCCCTTATTTTGGGGCAAAAAGACAGAAATTCTTTTTATTTTGTGGTAAAAATGCAGAAATTTCACTTATTTCAGGGCATAATTCAAAAATTCCTTTTATTTTGGGGCAAAAAGACAGAAATTCCATTTATTTTTTGGTACAAAGGCAGAAATTTCACTTACTTTGAAGTAAAAAGGCAGAAATTCCTCTTATTTTGGGACAAAAATGAAGAAATTTCCTTTTTTGTGGTAAAAGGTATACATTCCTCTTACATTCGGGATAAAAAGCAGAAATTCACCGTATTTTGAAGCAAAATTGCAGAAATTCTCATACTTTTTGGGCAAAAAGGAAGAAATTCCCTAATTTTGGAGCAAAAAGCAGAAATTCCTTTTATTTTGGGGCAAAAATCAGAAATTCCCCTTCTTTTGGGGCAAAATTCAAAAAATTTCCTTTATTTTAGGGCAAAATTACAGGAATTTACCTTATTTTGGGGCAAAATTGAAGAAATTTTCCTTATTTGGGGCAAAATTGCAGAAATTTCACTTATTTTCATGTAAAAAGGCTGAAATTTCCTTCATTTTGGGGCAAAAAAGGAGAAATTCCCCTTATTTTGGGGCAAAATTGCAGAAATTTCCCTTATTATTGGGAAAAATTGCAGAAATTTTCCTTATTTTAGGGCAAAATTGCAGAAATTTCACTTATGTCAGAGAAAAAAGCAAAAATTTTTCTTATTTTGGGGCAAAAAGGCAGAAATTCCCATTAATTTGTGGCAAAAAGGCAGAAATTTCCCTTATTTTTGGGCAAAATTGCAGAAATTTCACTTATTTCAGTGTAATAAGTCAGAAATTCCCCTTATTTTAAGCAAAAAAGACAGAAATTCCCTTTGTTTTGAGGGAAAAAGACAGAAATTCCACTTATTTAGAGGCAAAAATGCAGAAATTTCCCTTATTTTGGAGCAAAAATGAAGAAATTTACCTTTTTTATGGCAAAAAGTTATGCATTCCCCTTATTTTCGGGCAAAAAGGCAGAAATTCCCCGTATTTTGGAGCATAATTGCAGAAATTCTGCTAGTTGTGGTGCATAAAGACAGAAATTCCCTATATGTTGGGGCAAAAAGACAGAAATTCTCCTTATTTTGGGGCAAAACTCAGAAATTCCACTAATTAAGGGCAAAATTCCAGAAATTTCCCTTATTTTGGGGCAAAATTGCAGAAATTTCACTTATTTTAGGGCAAAATTGTAGAAATTTCACTTATTTCAGGGAAAAAAGGCAGAAATTTTCTTTATTTTGGGGCAAAAAGGAAGATATTCCTAATATTCTCTGGCAAAAATGCAGAAATTCTCCTTATTTTGAAGTAAAAATGCTGAAATTCCCCTTATTTGAGGGCAAAAAGGCAGAAATTTCCCTTATTTTGTGGCAAAATTGCAGAAATTTCACTTATTTAGAGGCAAAAATACAGAAATTCTCCTTATTTTGGGGCAAAACTTAGAAATTCCACTTATTTTGGGGCAATATTCCAGAAATTTCCCTTATTTCGGGGCAACATTACAGAAATTTCACTTATTTTGGGGCAAAATTGCAGAAATTTCACTTATTTCAGGGAAAAAAGGCACAAATTTTCCTTATTTTGGGGCAAAAAGTCAGAAATTCCTAATATTTTGTGGCAAAAATGCAGAAATTCCCCTTATTTTGAGGTTAAAAAGCTGAAATTCCCCTTATTTGGGGGCAATAAGGCAGAAATTTCCCTTATTTTGGGGCAAAATTGGAGAAATTTCACTTATTTCAGTGTAATAAGTCAGAAATTTTCTTGATTTTGGGGCAAAAAAGACAGAAAATCCCTTTGATTTGGAGGAATAAACAGAAATTCCACTTAGTTAGAGGCAAAATCAGAAATTCCCCTTATTTTGGAGCAAAAATGAAGAAATTTACCTTTTTTAAGGCAAAAAGGTATGCATTCCCCTTATTTTTGGGCAATAAGGCAGAAATTCCTCGTATTTTGGAGCAAAATTGCAGAAATTTCCCTAATTGTGGGGCAAAAATGTAGAAATTCTCTATATGTTGGGGCAAAAAGACAGAAATTCTCCTTATTTTGTGGCAAAACTCAGAAATTCCACATATTTTGGGGCAAAATTCCAGAAATTTCATTTATTCTGGGGCAAAATTGCAGAAATTTCACTAATTTTGGGGCAAAATTGCTGAAATTTCACTTATTTCAGGGTAATAAGTCAGAAATTCCCCTTATTTTGGGGCAAAAAAGACAGAAATTTCCTGTGTTTTGGGAGAAAAAGACAGAAATTCCACTTATGTAGAGGCAAAAAGGCAGAAATTCCCTTTTTTTTGGAGCAAAAATGAAGAAATTTCCCTTTTTATGGCAAAAAGGTATTCATTCCCATTATTTTCGGGCAAAAAGGCAGAAATTCCCCGTATTTTGGACCAAAATTGCAGAAATTCCCCTAATTTTGGGGCAAAAGGCAAAAATTCCCTTTATTTGGGGGCAAAAATTAGAAATTCCCCTTATTTTGGGGCAAAATTCAAGAAATTTCCTTTATTTTGGGGCAAAATTGCAGAAATTTCACTTATTTCAGGGTAATAAGTCAGAAATTCCTGTTATTTTGGAGCAAAAAAGACAGAAATTTCCTTTGTTTTGGGGGAAAAAGACAGAAATTCCACTTATTTAGAGGCAAAAAGGCAGAAATTCCCCTTATTTTGAAGCACAAATGAAGAAATTTCCCTTTTTTATGGCAAAAAGTTATGCATTCCCTTTATTTTTGGGAAAAGGCAGAAATTCCCCGTATTTTCGAGCAAAATTGCAGAAATTCCCCTAATTTTTGGGCAAAATTCCAGAAATTTCCCTTATTTTGGGGAAAAATTGCAGAAATTTCACTTATTTTAGGGCAAAATTGGAGAAATTTCACTTATTTAAAGGAAAAAAGGCAGAAATTTTCCTTATTTTGGGGCAAAAAGGCAGAAATTCTTAATATTTTGTGGCTAAAATGTAGAAATTCCCCTTATTTTGAGGTAAAAAGGCTGTAATTCCTTTTATTTGGGGGCAAAAAGGCAGAAATTTCCCTTATTTTGGGGCAAAAAGACAGAAATTCCTATTATTTTGTGACAAAAAGGCAGAAATTTCATTTATTTTGGGGCAAAATTGCAGAAATTTCACTTATTTCAGGGCATAATTCAAAAATTTTTTTTATTTTGGGGCAAAAAAACAGAAATTCCATTTATTTTTTGGTACAAAGGCAGAAATTTCACTTACTTTGAAGTAAAAAGGCAGAAATTCCTCTTATTTTGGGGCAAAAATGAAGAATTTTTTTTTGTGGTAAAAGGTATACATTCCCCTTACATTCTGGATAAAAAGCAGGAATTCCCCGTGTTTTGAAGCAAAAATGCAGAAATTCTCATAATTTTCGGTCAAAAAGGGAGAAATTCCCTAATTTTGGGGCAAAAGGCAGAAATTCCTTTTATTTTGGGGCAAAAATCAGAAATTCCCCTTCTTTTGGGGCAAAATTCAAGAAATTTCCTTTATTTTGGGGCAAAATTACAGGAATTTACCTTATTTTGGGGCAAAATTGCAGAAATTTCCCTTATTGGGAGCAAAATTGCAAAAATTTCACTTATTTTCAGGTAAAAAGGCTGAAATTTCCTTTATTTTGGGGCAATAAGGGAGAAATTCCACTTATTTTGGAGCAAAATTCCAGAAATTTCCCTTATTATGGGGAAATATTGCAGAAATTTCCCTTAATTTAAGGCAAAATTGCAGAAATTTCACTTATTTCAGAAAAAAAAAGCAAAAATTTTTCTTATTTTGGGGCAAAAAGGCAGAAATTCCCATTATTTTGGGGCAAAAAAGACAGAAATTCACTTTGTTTTGGGGGAAAAAGACAGAAATTCCACTTATTTAGAGGCAAAAACGCAGAAATTCCCCTTATTTTGGAGCAAAAATGAAGAAATTTACCTTTTTATAGCAAAAAGTTATGCATTCCCCTTACTTTCGGGATAAAAGCAGATATTCCCCGTATTTTGAAGCAAAATTGCAGAAATTCTCATAATTTTCGGGCAAAAAGGCAGAAATTCTCCTTATTTGGGGGCAGAAAGTCAGATAATCTCCTTTTTTTGGGAACAAACATTCAGAAATTTCCCTTATTTTGGAGAAAAATTGAAGAAATTTCACTTATTTCAGGGTAATAAGTCAGAAATTCCCCTTATTTTGGGGCAAAAAAGACAGAAATTCCCTTTGTTTTGGGGGGAAAAGACAGAAATTCCACTTATTTAGAGGCAAAAAGGCAGAAATTCCCTTTATTTTGGAGCAAAAATGAAGAAATTTTCCTTTTTATGGAAAAAAGGTATGCATTTCCATTATTTGCGGAAAAAAGGCAGAAATTCCCCGTATTTTGGAGCAAAATTGCAGGAATTCCCCTAATTATGGGGCAAAATTCTAGAAATTTCCTTTATTTTGGGGCAAAATTGCAGGAATTTACCTTATTTTGGAGCACAATTTCAGAAATTTCCCTTATTTGGGGCAAAATTGCAGAAATTTCAGTTATTTTCAGGTAAAAAGCCTGAAATTTCCTTTATTTTGGAGCAAAAAGGGAAAAATTCCCCTTATTTTGGGGCAAAATTGCAAAAATTTCCCTTATTATGGGGAAATGTTGCAGAAATTTTTCTTAATTTAAGGCAAAATTGCAGAAATTTCACTTATTTCAGAGAAAAAAAGCAAAAATTTTTCTTATTTTGGGGCAAAAAGGCAGAAATTCCCATTATTTTGGGGCAAAAATGCAGAAATTCACCTTATTTTAGAGTAAAATTGCAGAAATTTCACATATTTCAGGGCAAAAAGGCAGAAATTTCCCTTAATTTGGGGCAAAAAAGACAGAAATTCCCTTTGTTTTGGGGGAAAAAGACAGAAATTCCACTTATTTAGAGGCAAAAAGGCAAAAATTCCCCTTATTTTGGAGCAAAAATGAAGAAATTTCCCTTTTTTATGGCAAAGAGTTATGCATTCCCCTTTTTTTTGGGCAAAAAGGCAGAAATTCCCAGTATTTTGGAGCAAAATTGCAGAAATTCCCCTAATTGTTGGGCAAAAATGCAGAAATTCCCTATATGTTGGGGCAAAAAGACAGAAATTCTCCTTATTTTTGGGGCAAAACTCAGAAATTCCACTTCTTTTGGGGAAAAATTCCAGAAATTTTCCTTATTTTGGGGCAAAATTGCAGAAATTTCACTTATTTTGGGGCAAAATTGCAGAAATTTCACTTATTTGAGGGAAAAAAAGCACAAATTTTTCTTATTTTTAGGAAAAAGTCAGAAATTACTAATATTTTGTGGCAAAAATGCAGCAATTCCCCTTATTTTGAGGTAAAAAGGCTGAAATTCCCCTTATTTGGGGGCAAAGAGGCAGAAATTTCCCTTATTTTGGGGCAAAATTGGAGAAATTTTACTTATTTCACGGTAATAATTCAGAAATTCCTCTTATTTTGGGGCAAATAAGACAGAAATTCCCTTTGTTTTGGGGGAAAGAGACAGAAATTCCACTTATTTAGAGGCAAAAAGGCAGAAATTCCCCTTATTTTGGAGCAAAAATGAAGAAATTTCCCTTTTTATGGCAAAAAGGTATGTATTCCCCTTACTTTCGTGATAAAAAGCAGAAATTCCCCGTATTTTGAAGCAAAATTGCAGAAATTCTCATAATTTTCGGGCAAAAAGGCTGAAATTCTCCTTATTTTGGGGGCAAAAAGACAGAAGATCTCCTTTTTTCAGGAGCAAACTCTCAGAAATTCCCCTTATTTTTGGGCAAAATTGCAGAAATTTCCTTTACATAGGGGCAAAATTGCAGAAATTTCCCTTATTTTGGGGCAAAATGGCAGAAATTTCACTTAGTTCAGGGTAAAAAGTCAGAAATTCCCCTTATTTTGGGGCAAAAAAGATAGAAATTCTCTTTGTTTTGGGAGAAAAAGACAGCAATTCCACTTATTTAGAGGCAAAAAGGCAGAAATTCCCTTTATTTTGGAGCAAAAATGAAGAAATTTCCCCTTTTATGGCAAAATGGTATGCATTCCCATTATTTTCAGGCAAAAAGGCAGAAATTCCCCGTATTTTGGAGCAATATTGCAGAAATTCCCCTAATTTTGGGGCAAAAGGCAGAAATTTTCTTTATTTTGGGGCAAAAATCAGAAATTCCTCTTATTTTGGGGCAAAATTCCAAAAATTTCCTTTATTTAGTGCAAAATTGCAGGAATTTACCTTATTTTGGGGCAAAATTGCAGAAATTTCTCTTATTTAGGGCAAAATTTCAGAAATTTCACTTATTTTCAGGTAAAAAGGCTGAAATTTCCTTTGTTTTGGGGCAAAAAGGAAGAAATTCCCTTTATTTTGGGGCAAAATTGCAGAAATCTCCCTTATTTGGAAAAAATTGCAAAAAATTCCCTTATTTTAGGGGAAAATTGCATAAATTTCACTTATTTCAGAGAAAAAAAGCAAAAATTTTTTTTATTTTGGGGCAAAAGGCAGAAATTCCCATTATTTTGGGGCAAAAAAGCAGAAATTCACCTTATTTAGGGGTAAAATTGCAAAAATTTCACATATTTCAGGGCAAAAAGGCAGAAATTCGCCGTATTTTGGAGCAAAATTGCAGAAATTCCCCTAGATGCGGGGCAAAAAGACATAAATTCTATATATGTTGGGACAAAAATACAGAAATTCTCCTAATTTTGGGGCAAAACTTAGAAATTCCACTTATTTTGTTGCAAAATTCCAGAAATTTTCCTTATTTTAAGAGAAAATTGCAGAAATTTCACTTATTTTGGAACAAAATTGCAGAAATTTCACTTATTTCAGGGAATAAAGGCAGAAATTTTCCTTATTTTGGGGCAAAAAGTCAGAAATTCCTAATATTTTGTGGCAAAAATGCAGAAATTCCCCTTATTTTGAGGTAAAAAGGCTGAAATTCTTCTTATTTGGGGGCAAAGAGGCAGAAATTTCCAATATTTTGGGGCAAAATTGGAGAAATTTCACTTATTTCAGGGTAATAATTCAGAAATTCCCCTTATTTTGGGGCAAAAAAGACAGAAATTCCCTTTGTTTTGGGGGAAAAGGACAGAAATTCCACTTATTTAGAGGCAAAAAGGCAGAAATTCCCCTTATTTTGAAGCAAAAATGAAGAAATTTCCCTCTTTTATGGCAAAAAGTTATGCGTTCCCTTTTTTTTCGGGCAAAAAGGCAGAAATTCCCCATATTTTGGAGCAAAATTGCAGAAATTCTCCTAATTGTGGTGCAAAAAGGCAGAAATTTCCTATATGTTGGGGCAAAAAGACAGAAATTCTTCTTATTTTTGGGCAAAACTCAGAAATTCCACTTAATTTGGGGCAAAATTGCAGAAATTTCACTTATTTCAGGGAAAAAAGGCAGAAATTTTTTTTTATTTTGGGGCAAAAAGGCAGAAATTCCTAATTTTTTGTGGCAAAAATGCAGAAATTCCCCTTATTTTGAGGTAAAAAGCTGAAAATCCCCTTATTTGTTGGCAGAAAGGCAAAAATTTCCATTATTTTGGGGCAAAATTGCAGCAATTTCACTTATTTCAGGGTAATAAGTCAGAAATTTTTCTTATTTTGGAACAAAAAGGACAGAAAATTTTTTTGTTTTGGGGGGAAAAGACAGAAATTCCTCTTAGATAAAGGCCAAAACAGAATTTCCCCTTATTTTGAAGCAAAAATGAAGAAATTTCCCTTTTTTAAGGCAAAAAAGTTTGCATTTTTCTTATTTTCGGGCCAAAAGGCAGAAATTCCCCGTATTTTGGAGCAAAATTGCAAAAATTCCTCTAATTGTGGGGCAAAAATGCAGAAATTCCCTATATGTTGGGGCAAAAAGACAGAAATTCTCCTTATTTTGGAGCAAAACTCAGAAATCCCACTTATTTTGGGGCAAAATTCCAGAAATTTCCATTATTCTGGGGCAAAAATGCAGAAATTTCACTTATTTTGGGCAAAATTGCAGAAATTTCCCTTAATTCATGGAAAAAAAAATTTTGTTATTTTGGGGCAAAAAGGCAGAAATTACTCTTATTTTGAGGTGAAAACGCTGAAATTCCCCTTATTTGGGGGCAAAAAGGCAAAAATTTCCCTTATTTTGGGGCAAAATTGCAGAAATTTCACTTATTTTAGGGTAATAAGTCAGAAATTTTCTTAATTTTGGGGCAAAAAAGACAGAAAATCCCTTTGTTTTGGGGGAAAAGACAGACATTCCACTTATTTAGAGGCAAAAAAGCAGAAATTCCCTTTATTTTGGAGCAAAAATGAAGAAATTTCCCTTTTTTAAGGCAAAAAGTTATGCATTGTTCTTATTTTTGGGCAAAAAGGAAGAAATTCCTCGTATTTTGGAGCAAAATTGCAGAAATTCCCCTAATTGGGGGGCAAAAATGCAGAAATTCCTTAAATGTTGCAGCAAAATAACAGAAATTCTCCTTATTTTGGGGCAAAACTCAGAAATTCCACTTATTTTTGGGGCAAAATATCAGAAATTTCCCTTATTCTGAGGCAAAATTGCAGAAATATCACTTATTTTGTCGCAAAATTGCAGACATTTTACTTATTTCAGGGAAAAAAGTTAGAAATTTTCCTTATTTTTGGTCAAAAAGGCAGGAATTCCTTTTATTTTGAGGTAAAAAGGCTGAAATTCCCCTTATTTAAGGGCAAAGAGGCAGAAATTTCCCTGATTTTGGGGCAAAATTGCAGAAATTTCACTTATTTCAGGGTAATAAGTCAGAAATTCCCCTTATTTTGGGGCAAAAAAGACAGAAATTCCCTTTGTTTTGGAAAAAAAAGAGAGAAAATCCACTTACTTAGAGGCAAAAAGGCAGAAATTTCCCTTATTTTGGAGCAAAAATGAAGAAATTTACCTTTTTATGGCAAAAAGGTATGCATTCTTCTTATTATCGGGCCAAAAAGCAGAAATTCTTCGTATTTTGAAGGAAATTTGCAGAAATTCTCATAATTTTTGGGCAAAAAGGCAGAAATTCTCTTTACTTTGGGGCAAAAAGGCAGAAAATCTCACTTTTTCGGGAGAAAACCGTCAGAAATTTCCCTTATTTTGGGGCAAAATTGCAGAAATTTCCTTTACATTGGAGCAAAATTGCAGAAATTTCCCTTATTTTGGGGCAAAATTGCAGAAATTTCACTTATTTCAGGGTAATAAGTCAGAAATTCCCGATATTTTGGGGCAAAAAAGACAGAAATTCCCTTTGTTTTGTGGGAAAAAGACAGAAATTCCACTTATTTAGAGGGAAAAAAGCAGAAATTCCCCTTATTTTGGAACAAAAATGAAGAAATTTTACTTTTTTATGGCAAAAAGTTATGCATTCCTTTTATTTTTGGGAAAAGGCAGAAATTCCCCGTATTTTGGAGCAAAATTGCAGAAATTCCCCTAATTGTGGGGCAAAAAGGCAGAAATTCCCTATATGTTGGGGAAAAAAGACAGAAATTCTCTTTATTTTGGGGCAAAACTCAGAAATTCCACTTATTTTTGGGCAAAATTCCAGAAATTTCCCTTATTTTGGGGAAAAATTGCAGAAATTTCACTTATTTTAGGGAAAAATTGGAGAAATTTCACTTACTTCAGGAAAAAAAGGCAGAAATTTTCCTTATTTTGGGGCAAAAATGCAGAAATTCTTAATATTTTGTGGCAAAAATGTAAAAATTCCCCTTATTTTGAGGTAAAAAGGCTGAAATTCCTTTTATTTGGGGGCAAAAAGGCAGAAATTTCCCTTATTTTGGGGCAAAAAGACAGAAATTCTTTTTATTTTGTGGTAAAAATGCAGAAATTTCACTTATTTCAGGGCATAATTCAAAAATTCCTTTTATTTTGGGGCAAAAAGACAGAAATTCCATTTATTTTTTGGTACAAAGGCAGAAATTTCACTTACTTTGAAGTAAAAAGGCAGAAATTCCTCTTATTTTGGGACAAAAATGAAGAAATTTCCTTTTTTGTGGTAAAAGGTATACATTCCTCTTACATTCGGGATAAAAAGCAGAAATTCACCGTATTTTGAAGCAAAATTGCAGAAATTCTCATACTTTTTGGGCAAAAAGGAAGAAATTCCCTAATTTTGGAGCAAAAAGCAGAAATTCCTTTTATTTTGGGGCAAAAATCAGAAATTCCCCTTCTTTTGGGGCAAAATTCAAAAAATTTCCTTTATTTTAGGGCAAAATTACAGGAATTTACCTTATTTTGGGGCAAAATTGAAGAAATTTTCCTTATTTGGGGCAAAATTGCAGAAATTTCACTTATTTTCATGTAAAAAGGCTGAAATTTCCTTCATTTTGGGGCAAAAAAGGAGAAATTCCCCTTATTTTGGGGCAAAATTGCAGAAATTTCCCTTATTATTGGGAAAAATTGCAGAAATTTTCCTTATTTTAGGGCAAAATTGCAGAAATTTCACTTATGTCAGAGAAAAAAGCAAAAATTTTTCTTATTTTGGGGCAAAAAGGCAGAAATTCCCATTAATTTGTGGCAAAAAGGCAGAAATTTCCCTTATTTTTGGGCAAAATTGCAGAAATTTCACTTATTTCAGTGTAATAAGTCAGAAATTCCCCTTATTTTAAGCAAAAAAGACAGAAATTCCCTTTGTTTTGAGGGAAAAAGACAGAAATTCCACTTATTTAGAGGCAAAAATGCAGAAATTTCCCTTATTTTGGAGCAAAAATGAAGAAATTTACCTTTTTTATGGCAAAAAGTTATGCATTCCCCTTATTTTCGGGCAAAAAGGCAGAAATTCCCCGTATTTTGGAGCATAATTGCAGAAATTCTGCTAGTTGTGGTGCATAAAGACAGAAATTCCCTATATGTTGGGGCAAAAAGACAGAAATTCTCCTTATTTTGGGGCAAAACTCAGAAATTCCACTAATTAAGGGCAAAATTCCAGAAATTTCCCTTATTTTGGGGCAAAATTGCAGAAATTTCACTTATTTTAGGGCAAAATTGTAGAAATTTCACTTATTTCAGGGAAAAAAGGCAGAAATTTTCTTTATTTTGGGGCAAAAAGGAAGATATTCCTAATATTCTCTGGCAAAAATGCAGAAATTCTCCTTATTTTGAAGTAAAAATGCTGAAATTCCCCTTATTTGAGGGCAAAAAGGCAGAAATTTCCCTTATTTTGTGGCAAAATTGCAGAAATTTCACTTATTTAGAGGCAAAAATACAGAAATTCTCCTTATTTTGGGGCAAAACTTAGAAATTCCACTTATTTTGGGGCAATATTCCAGAAATTTCCCTTATTTCGGGGCAACATTACAGAAATTTCATTTATTTTGGGGCAAAATTGCAGAAATTTCACTTATTTCAGGGAAAAAAGGCACAAATTTTCCTTATTTTGGGGCAAAAAGTCAGAAATTCTTAATATTTTGTGGCAAAAATGCAGAAATTCCCCTTATTTTGAGGTAAAAAGGCTGAAATTCCCCTTATTTGGGGGCAAAGAGGCAGAAATTTCCATTATTTTGGGGCAAAATTGGAGAAATTTCACTTATTTCAGGGTAATATTTCAGAAATTCCCCTTATTTTGGGGCAAAAAAGACAGAAATTCCTTTTGTTTTGGGGGAAAAAGACAGAAATTCCACTTATTTAGAGGCAAAAAGGCAGAAATTCCCCTTATTTTGAAGAAAAAATGAAGAAATTTACCTTTTTATGGCAAAAAGATATGCATTCCCCTTACTTTTGGGATAAAAAGCAGAAATTCCCCGTATTTTGAAGCAAAATTGCAGAAATTCTCATAATTTTCAGGCAAAAAGGCAGAAATTCTCCTTATTTTGGGGCAAAAACACAGAAGATCTCCTTTTTTCGGGAGCAAACATTCAGAAATTCCCCTTATTTTGGGGCAAAATTGCAGAAATTTCCTTTACATTGGGGCAAAATTGCAGAAATTTCCCTTATTTTGGGGCAAAATTGCAGAAATTTCACTTACTTCAGGGTAATAAGTCAGAAATTCCCCTTACTTTGGGGCAAAAAAGACAGAAATTCTCTTTGTTTTGGGGGAAAAAGACAGAAATTCCACTTATTTAGAGGCAAAAAGGCAGAAATTCCCTTTATTTTGGAGCAAAAATGAAGAAATGTCCATTTTAATGGCAAAAAGGTATGCATTCCCATTATTTTCAGGCAAAAAGGCAGAAATTCCTCGTATTTTGGAGCAAAATTGCAGAAATTCCCCGAATTTTGGGGCAAAATGCAGAAATTCCCTTTATTTTGGGGCAAAAATCAGAAATTCCCCTTATTTTGGGGCAAAATTGCAGAAATTTCAATTATTTCAGTTTAATAAGTCAGAAATTCCTCTTTTTTTGAGGCAAAAAAGACAGAAATTCCCTTTGTTTTGAGGGAAAAAGACAGAAATTCCACTTATTTAGTGGCAAAAATGCAGAAATTTCCCTTATTTTGGAGCAAAAATGAAGAAATTTCCCTTTTTTATGGCAAAAAGTTATGCATTCCCCTTATTTTAGGGCAAAAAGGCAGAAAGTCCCCGTATTTTGGAGCATAATTGCACAAATTCCCCTAATTGTTGTGCAGAAAGACAGAAATTCCCTATATGTTGGGGCAAAAAGACAGAAATTCTCCTTATTTTGGGGCAAAACTCAGAAATTCCACTTATTTTGGGGCAAAATTCCAGAAATTTCCCTTATTTTGGGGCAAAATTGCAGAAATTTCGCTTATTTTGGGGCAAAATTGCAGAAATTTCACTTATTCCAGAGAAAAAAGGCAGAAATTTTCTTTATTTTGGGGCAAAAAGGCAGAAATTCCTAAGATTTTCTGGCAAAAATGCAGAAATTCCCCTTATTTTTAGTTAAAAAGCTGAAATTCCTTTTATTTGGGGGCAAAAAGACAGAAATTTCCCTTATTTTGGGGCAAAATTGCAGAACTTTCACTTATTTAGAGGCAAAAATACAGAAATTCTGCTTATTTTGGGGCAAAACTTAGACATTCCACTTATTTTGGGGCAAAATTCCAGAAATTTCCCTTATTTTGTGGCAACATTGCAGAAATTTCACTTATTTTAGGGCAAAATTGCAGAAATTTCACTTATTTCAGGGAAAAAAGTCACAAATTTTCCTTATTTTGGGGCAAAAAGTCAGAAATTCCTAATATTTTGTGGCAAAAATGCAGACATTCCCCTTATTTTGTGGTAAAAAGGCTGAAATTCCCCTTATTTGGGGGCAAAGAGCTAGAAATTTCCATTATTTTGGGGCAAAATTGGAGAAATTTCACTTATTTCAGGGTAATAATTCAGAAATTCCCCTTATTTTGGTTCCAAAAAGACAAAAATTCCTTTTGTTTTGGGGGAAAAAAACAGAAATTCCACTTATTTAGAGGCAAAAAGGCAGAAATTCCTCTTATTTTGGAGCAAAAATGAAGAAATTTACCTTTTTATGGCAAAAAGGTATGCATTCTCCTTATTTTTGGATAAAAAGCAGAAATTCCCCGTATTTTGAAGCAAAATTGCAGAAATTCTCATAATTTTCGGGCAAAATTGCAGAAATTCCCTGTATTTTGGAGCATAATTGCAGAAATTCCTCTAGTTGTGGTGCACAAAGACAGAAATTCCCTATATGTTGGGGCAAAAAGACAGAAATTCTCCTTATTTTGGGGCAAAACTCAGAAATTCTACTTATTTTGGGGAAAAATTCCAGAAATTTCCCTTATTTTGGGGCAAAATTGCAGAAATTTCCCTTATTTTGGGGCAAAATTGCAGAAATTTCACTTATTTCAGGGAAAAAAGGCAGAAATTTTCCTTATTTTGGGGCAAAAAGGCAGAAATTCCTAATATTTTCTGGCAAAAATGCAGAAATTCCCCTTATTTTGAGGTAAAAAGGCTGAAATTCCCCTTATTTGGGGGAAAAAAGGCAGAAATTTCCCTTATTTTGGGGCAAAATTGCAGAAATTTCACTTATTTACAGGCAAAAAGACAGGAATTCTCCTTATTTTGGGGCAAAACTTAGAAATTCCACATATTTTGGGGCAAAATTCCAGAAATTTTCCTTATTTTGGGGCAAAATTGCAGAAATTTCACTTATTTTGGGGCAAAATTGCAGAAATTTCACTTATTTCAGGGAAAAAAGGCACAAATTTTCTTTATTTTGGGGCAAAAAGTCAAAAATTCCTAATATTTTCTGGCAAAAATGCAGAAATTCCCCTTATTTTGAGGTAAAAATGCTGAAATTCCCCTTATTTGGGGACAAAGAGGCAGAAATTTCCCTTATTTTGGGGCAAAATTGGAGAAATTTCACTTATTTCAGGGTAATAATTCAGAAATTCCCCTTATTTTGGGGCAAAAAAGGCAGAAATTCCCTTTGTTTTGGGGGAAAAAGACAGAAATTCCATTTATTTAGAGGCAAAAAGGCAGAAATTCCCCTTATTTTGGAGCAAAAATGTAGAAATTTACCTTTTTATGACAAAAAGGTATGCATTCCCTTTACTTTCGGGATTAAAAGCAGAAATTCCCCGTATTTTGAAGCAAAATTGCAGAAATTCTCATAATTTTCGGGCAAAAAGGCAGAAATTCTCCTTATTTTGGGGCAAAAAGACAGAAGATCTCCTTTTTTTGGGAGCAAACATTCAGAAATTCCCGTTATTTTGCGCAAAATTGCAGAAATTTCCTTTACATTGGGGCAAAATTGCAGAGATTTCCCTTATTTTGGGGCAAAAATCAGAAATTTCCCTTCTTTTGGGGCAAAATTCAAGAAATTTCCTTTATTTTGGGGCAAAATTACAGGAATTTACCTTATTTTGGGGCAAAATTGAAGAAATTTTCCTTATTTTAGGGCAAAATTGCAGAAATTTCACTTATTTCAGAGAAAAAAAGCAAAAATTTTTCTTATTTTGGGGCAAAAAGGCAGAAATTCCCATTAATTTGTTGCAAAAAGGCAGAAATTTCCCTTATTTTTAAGCAAAATTGCAGAAATTTCACTTCTTTCAGTGTAATAAGTCAGAAATTCCTTTTATTTTGAGGCAAAAAAGACAGAAATCCCTTTGTTTTGAGGGAAAAAGACAGAAATTCCACTTATTTAGAGGCAAAAATGCAGAAATTTCCCTTATTTTAGAGCAAAAATGAAGAAATTTCCCTTTTTTATGGCAAAAAGTTATGCATTCCCCTTATTTTCGGGGAAAAGGCAAAAATTTCCCGTATTTTGGAGCATAATTGCAGAAAATCCGCTAGTTGTGGTGCATAAAGACAGAAATTCCCAATATGTTGGGGCAAAAAGACAGAAATTCTCCTTATTTTGGGGCAAAACTCAGAAATTCCACTAATTTAGGGCAAAATTCCAGAAATTTCCCTTATTTTGGGGCAAAATTGCAGAAATTTCACTTATTTTGGGGCAAAATTGTAGAAATTTAACTTATTTCAGGGAAAAAAGGCAGATATTTTCTTTATTTTGGGGCAAAAAGGCAGAAATTCCTAATATTCTCTGGCAAAAATGCAGAAATTCCATTTATTTTGAAGTAAAAAGGCTGAAATTCACCTAATTTGGGGGCAAAAATGCAGAAATTCCCCTTATTTTGGGGCAAAATTGCAGAAATTTCACTTATTTCAGTGTAATAAGTCAGAAATTCCTCTTTTTTTTAGGCAAAAAAGACAGAAATTCCCTTTGTTTTGAGGGAAAAAGACAGAAATTCCACTTATTTAGAGGCAAAAATGCAGAAATTTCCCTTATTTTGGAGCAAAAATGAAGAAATTTCCCTTTTTTATGGCAAAAAGTTATGCATTCCCCTTATTTTCGGGCAAAAAGGCAGAAATTCCCCGTACTTTGGAGCATAATTGCAAAAATTCCCCTAGTTGTGGTGCAGAAAGACAGAAATTCCCTATATGTTGGGGCAAAAAGACAGAAATTCTCCTTATTTTGGGGCAAAACTCAGAAATTCCACTTATTTTGGGGCAAAATTCCAGAAATTTTTCTTATTTTGGGGAAAAATTGCAGAAATTTCATTTATTTTGGGGCAAAATTGCAGAAATTTCACTTATTTCAGGGAAAAAAGGCAGAAATTTTTTTTATTTTGGGGCAAAAAGGCAGAAATTCCTAATATTTTCTGGCAAAAATGCAGAAATTCCCCTTATTTTTAGGTAAAAAGGCTGAAATTCCTTTTATTTGGGGGCAAAATGGCAGAAATTTCCCTTATTTTGGGGCAAAATTGCAGAAATTTCACTTATTTAGAGGCAAAAATACAGAAATTCTCCTTATTTTGGGGCAAAACTTAGAAATTCCACATATTTTGGGGCAAAATTCCAGAAATTTCCCTTATTTTGGGGCAACATTGCAGAAATTTCACTTATTTTGGGGCAAAATTGCAGAAATTTCACTTATTTCAGGGAAAAAAGGCACAAATTTTCCTTATTTTGGGGCAAAAAGTCAGAAATTCCTAATATTTTGTGGCAAAAATGCAGAAATTCCCCTTATTTTGAGGTAAAAAGGCTGAAATTCCCCTTATTTGGGGGCAAAGAGGCAGAAATTTCCATTACTTTGGGGCAAAATTGGAGAAATTTCACTTATTTCAGGGTAATAATTCAGAAATTCTTCTTATTTTGGGGCAAAAAAGACAGAAATTCCTTTTGTTTTGGAGGAAAAAGACAGAAATTCCACTTATTTAGAGGCAAAAATGCAGAAATTCCCCTTATTTTGAAGAAAAAATGAAGAAATTTACCTTTTTTTGGCAAAAAGATATGCATTCCCCTTACTTTTGGGATAAAAAGCAGAAATTCCCCGTATTTTGAAGCAAAATTGCAGAAATTCTCATAATTTTCGAGCAAAAAGGCAGAAATTCTCCTTATTTTGGGGCAAAAAGACAGAAGATCTCCTTTTTTTGGGAGCAAACATTCAGAAATTCCCCTTATTTTGGGGCAAAATTGCAGAAATTTCCTTTACATTGGGGCAAAATTGCAGAAATTTCCCTTATTTTGGGGCGAAATTGCAGAAATTTCACTTACTTCAGGGTAATAAGTCAGAAATTCCCCTTATTTTGGGGCAAAAAAGACAGAAATTCTCTTTGTTTTGGGGGAAAAAGACAGAAATTCCACTTATTTAGAGGCAAAAAGGCAGAAATTCCCTTTATTTTGGAGCAAAAATGAAGAAATGTCCCTTTTAATGGCAAAAAGGTATGCATTCCCATTATTTTCAGGCAAAAAGGCAGAAATTCCCCGTATTTTGGAGCAAAATTGCAGAAATTCCCCAAATTTGGGGCAAAATGCAGAAATTCCCTTTATTTTGGGGCAAAAATCAGAAATTCCCCTTATTTTGGTGCAAAATTGCAGAAATTTCACTTATTTCAGTGTAATAAGTCAGAAATTCCTCTTTTTTTGAGGCAAAAAAGACAGAAATTCCCTTTGTTTTGAGGGAAAAGACAGAAATTCCACTTATTTAGAGGCAAAAATGCAGAAATTTCCCTTATTTTGGAGCAAAAATGAAGAAATTTCCCTTTTTTATGGCAAAAAGTTATGAATTCCCCTTATTTTCGGGCAAAAAGGCAGAAATTCCCCGTATTTTGGAGCATAATTGCACAAATTCCCCTAGTTGTGGTGCAGAAAGACAGAAATTCCCTATATGTTGGGGCAAAAAGACAGAAATTCTCCTTATTTTGGGGCAAAACTCAGAAATTCCACTTATTTTGGGGCAAAATTCCAAAATTTCCCTTATTTTGGGGCAAAATTGCAGAAATTTCACTTATTCTGGGGCAAAATTGCAGAAATTTAACTTATTCCAGGGAAAAAAGGCAGAAATTTTCCTTATTTTGGGGCAAAAAGGTAGAAATTCCTAATATTTTCTGGCAAAAATGCAGAAATTCCCCTTATTTTTAGGTAAAAAGGCTGAAATTCCTTTTATTTTGGGGCAAAAAGGCAGAAATTTCCCTTATTTTGGGGCAAAATTGCAGAAATTTCACTTATTTAGAGGCAAAAATACAGAAATTCTCCTTATTTTGGGGCAAAACTTAGAAATTCCACTTATTTTGGGGCAAAATTCCAGAAATTTCCCTTAATTTGGGGCAACATTGCAGAAATTTCACTTATTTTGGGGCAAAATTGCAGAAATTTCACTTATTTCAGGGAAAAAAAGCACAAATTTTCCTTATTTTGGGGCAAAAAGTCAGAAATTCCTAATATTTTGTCGCAAAAATGCAGAAATTCCCCTTATTTTGAGGTAAAAAGGCTGAAATTCCCCTTATTTGGTGGCAAAGAGGCAGAAATTTCCATTATTTTGGGGCAAAATTGGAGAAATTTCACTTATTTCAGGGTAATAATTCAGAAATTCTCCTTATTTTGGGGCAAAAAAGACAGAAATTCCTTTTGTTTTGGAGGAAAAAGACAGAAATTCCACTTATTTAGAGGCAAAAATGCAGAAATTCCCCTTATTTTGAAGAAAAAATGAAGAAATTTACCTTTTTTTGGCAAAAAGATATGCATTCCCCTTACTTTTGGGATAAAAAGCAGAAATTCCCCGTATTTTGAAGCAAAATTGCAGGAATTCTCATAATTTTCGGGCAAAAAGGCAGAAATTCTCCATATTTTGGGGCAAAAAGACAGAAGATCTCCTTTTTTCGGGAGCAAACATTTAGAAATTCCCCTTATTTTGGGGCAAAATTGCAGAAATTTCCTTTACATTGGGGCTAAATTGCAGAAATTTCCCTTATTTTGGGGCAAAATTGCAGAAATTTCACTTACTTCAGGGTAATAAGTCAGAAATTCCCCTTATTTTGGGGCAAAAAAGACAGAAATTCTCTTTGTTTTGGGGGAAAAAGACAGAAATTCCACTTATTTAGAGGCAAAAAGGCAGAAATTCCCTTTATTTTGGAGCAAAAATGAAGAAATGTCCCTTTTAATGGCAAAAAGGTATGCATTCCCATTATTTTCAGGCAAAAAGGCAGAAATTCCCCGTACTTTGGAGCAAAATTGCAGAAATTCCCCAAATTTGGGGCAAAATGCAGAAATTCCCTTTATTTTGGGGCAAAAATCAGAAATTCCCCTTATTTTGGGGCAAAATTGCAGAAATTTCACTTATTTCAGTGTAATAAGTCAGAAATTCCTCTTTTTTTGAGGCAAAAAAGACAGAAATTCCCTTTGTTTTGAGGGAAAAAGACAGAAATTCCACTTATTTAGAGGCAAAAATGCAGAAATTTCCCTAATTTTGGAGCAAAAATGAAGAAATTTCCCTTTTTTATGGCAAAAAGTTATGCATTCCCCTTATTTTTGGGCAAAAAGGCAGAAATTCCCCGTATTTTGGAGCATAATTGCAGAAATTCCCCTAGTTGTGGTGCAGAAAGACAGAAATTCCCTATATGTTGGGGCAAAAAGACAGAAATTCTCCTTATTTTGGGGCAAAACTCAGAAATTCCACTTATTTTGGGGCAAAATTCCAGAAATTTCCCTTATTTTGGGGCAAAATTGCAGAAAATTCACTTATTTTGGGGCAAAATTGCAGAAATTTCACTTATTTCAGGGAAAAAAAGCAGAAATTTTCTTTATTTTGGGGCAAAAATGCAGAAATTCCTAATATTTTCTGGCAAAAATGCAGAAATTCCCCTTATTTTTAGGTAAAAAGGCTGAAAATCCTTTTATTTGGGGGCAAAAAGGCAGAAATTTCTCTTATTTTGGGGCAAAATTGCAGAAATTTCACTTATTTAGAGGCAAAAAGACAGAAATTCTCCTTATTTTGGGGCAAAACTTAGAAATTCCACGTATTTTGGGGCAAAATTCCAGAAATTTCTCTTATTTTGGGGCAAAATTGAAGAAATTTCACTTATTTTGGGGCAAAATTGCAGAAATTTCACTTATTTCAGGGAAAAAAGGAACAAATTTTCCTTATTTTGGGGCAAAAAGTCAGAAATTCCTAATATTTTGTGGCAAAAACGCAGAAATTCCCCTTATTTTGAGGTAAAAAGGCTGAAATTCCCCTTATTTGGGGGCAAAGAGGCAGAAATTTCCATTATTTTGGGGCAAAATTGGAGAAATTTTACTTATTTCAGGGTAATAATTCAGAAAATCCCCCTTATTTTGGGGCAAAAAAGACAGAAATTCCTTTTGTTTTGGGGGAAAAAGACAGAAATTCCACTTATTTAGAGGCAAAAAGGCAGAAATTCCCCTTATTTTGAAGAAAAAATGAAGAAATTTACCTTTTTATGTCAAAAAGATATGCATTCCCCTTACTTTTGGGATAAAAAGCAGAAATTTCCTGTATTTTGAAGCAAAATTGCAGAAATTCTCATAATTTTCGGGCAAAAAGGCAGAAATTCTCCTTATTTTGGGGCAAAAAGACAGAAGATCTCCTTTTTTCGGGAACAAACATTCAGAAATTCCCCTTATATTGGGGCAAAATTGCAGAAATTTTTTTTACATTGGGGCAAAATTGCAGAAATTTCCCTTATTTTGGGGCAAAATTGCAGAAATTTCACTTACTTCAGGGTAATAAGTCAGAAATTCCCCTTATTTTGGGGCAAAAAAGACAGAAATTCTCTTTGTTTTGGGGGAAAAAGACAGAAATTCCACTTATTTAGAGGCAAAAAGGCAGAAATTCCCTTTATTTTGGAGCAAAAATGAAAAAATGTCCCTTTTAATGGCAAAAAGGTATGCATTCCCATTATTTTCAGGCATAAAGGCAGAAATTCCCCGTATTTTGGAGCAAAATTGCAGAAATTCCCCTTATTTTGAGGTAAAAAGGCTGAAATTCCCCTTATTTGGGGGCAAAAAAGCAGAAATTTCCCTTATTTTAAGGCAAAATTGCAGAAATTTCACTTATTTGGAGGCAAAAAGACAGAAATTCTCCTTATTTTGGGGCAAAACTTAGAAGTTCCACTTATTTTGTGGCAAAATTCCAGAAATTTCACTTATTTTGGGGAAAAAATTGTAGAAATTTCACTTATTTTGGGGGAAAATTGCAGAAATTTCACTTATTTCAGGGAAAAAAGGAACAAATTTTCCTTATTTTGGGGCAAAAAGTCAGAAATTCCTAATATTTTGTCGCAAAAATGCAGAAATTCCCCTTATTTTGAGGTAAAAAGGCTGAAATTCCCCTTATTTGGTGGCAAAGAGGCAGAAATTTCCCTTATTTTGGGGCAAAATTGGAGAAATTTCACTTATTTCAGGGTAATAATTCAGAAATTCCCCTTATTTTGGGGCAAAAAAGACAGAAATTCCCTTTGTTTTGGGGGAAAAAGACAGAAATTCTATTTATTTACAGGCAAAAAGGCAGAAATTCCCCTTATTTTGGAGCAAAAATGAAGAAATTTACCTTTTATGGCAAAAAGGTATGCATTCCCCTTACTTTCGGGATAAAAAGCAGAAATTCCCCGTATTTTGAAGCAAAATTGCAGAAATTCTCATAATTTTCGGGCAAAAAGGCAGAAATTCTCCTTATTTTGGGGCAAAAAGACAGAAGATCTTTTTTTTTGGGGAGCAAACATTCAGAAATTCTCGTTATTTTGGGGCAAAATTGCAGAAATTTCCTTTACATTGGGGCAAAATTGCAGAAATTTCCCTTATTTTGGGGCAAAATCAGAAATTCCCCTTCTTTTGGGGCAAAATTCAAGAAATTTCCTTTATTTTGGGGCAAAATTACAAGGATTTACCTTATTTTGGGGCAAAATTGAAGAAATTTACCTTATTTGGTGCAAAATTGCAGAAATTTCACTGATTTTCAGGTAAATAGACTGAAATTTCCTTCATTTTGGGGCAAAAAGGGAGAAATTCCCCTTATTTTGGGGCAAAATTGCAGAAATTTTCCTTATTATTGGGAAAAATTGCAGAAATTTTCCTTATTTTAGGGCAAAATTGCAGAAATTTCACTTATTTCAGAGAAAAAAAGCAAAAATTTTTCTTATTTTGGGGCAAAAAGGCAGAAATTTCCATTAATTTGTGGCAAAAAGGCAGAAATTCACCTTATTTTGGTGTAAAATGCAGAAATTTCACATATTTCAGGGCAAAAGGCAGCAATTTCCCTTATTTTGGGGCAAAATTGCAGAAATTTCACTTATTTCAGGGAAAAAAGGCAGAAATTTTTTTTATTTTGGGGCAAAAAGGCAGAAATTCCTAATATTTTCTGGCAAAAATGCAGAAATTCCCCTTATTTTTAGGTAAAAAGGCTGAAATTCCTTTTATTTGGGGGCAAAATGGCAGAAATTTCCCTTATTTTGGGGCAAAATTGCAGAAATTTCACTTATTTAGAGGCAAAAATACAGAAATTCTCCTTATTTTGGGGCAAAACTTAGAAATTCCACATATTTTCGGGCAAAATTCCAGAAATTTCCCTTATTTTGGGGCAACATTGCAGAAATTTCACTTATTTTGGGGCAAAATTGCAGAAATTTCACTTATTTCAGGGAAAAAAGGCACAAATTTTCCTTATTTTGGGGCAAAAAGTCAGAAATTCCTAATATTTTGTGGCAAAAATGCAGAAATTCCCCTTATTTTGAGGTAAAAAGGCTGAAATTCCCCTTATTTGGGGGCAAAGAGGCAGAAATTTCCATTACTTTGGGGCAAAATTGGAGAAATTTCACTTATTTCAGGGTAATAATTCAGAAATTCTTCTTATTTTGGGGCAAAAAAGACAGAAATTCCTTTTGTTTTGGAGGAAAAAGACAGAAATTCCACTTATTTAGAGGCAAAAATGCAGAAATTCCCCTTATTTTGAAGAAAAAATGAAGAAATTTACCTTTTTTTGGCAAAAAGATATGCATTCCCCTTACTTTTGGGATAAAAAGCAGAAATTCCCCGTATTTTGAAGCAAAATTGCAGAAATTCTCATAATTTTCGAGCAAAAAGGCAGAAATTCTCCTTATTTTGGGGCAAAAAGACAGAAGATCTCCTTTTTTTGGGAGCAAACATTCAGAAATTCCCCTTATTTTGGGGCAAAATTGCAGAAATTTCCTTTACATTGGGGCAAAATTGCAGAAATTTCCCTTATTTTGGGGCGAAATTGCAGAAATTTCACTTACTTCAGGGTAATAAGTCAGAAATTCCCCTTATTTTGGGGCAAAAAAGACAGAAATTCTCTTTGTTTTGGGGGAAAAAGACAGAAATTCCACTTATTTAGAGGCAAAAAGGCAGAAATTCCCTTTATTTTGGAGCAAAAATGAAGAAATGTCCCTTTTAATGGCAAAAAGGTATGCATTCCCATTATTTTCAGGCAAAAAGGCAGAAATTCCCCGTATTTTGGAGCAAAATTGCAGAAATTCCCCAAATTTGGGGCAAAATGCAGAAATTCCCTTTATTTTGGGGCAAAAATCAGAAATTCCCCTTATTTTGGTGCAAAATTGCAGAAATTTCACTTATTTCAGTGTAATAAGTCAGAAATTCCTCTTTTTTTGAGGCAAAAAAGACAGAAATTCCCTTTGTTTTGAGGGAAAAGACAGAAATTCCACTTATTTAGAGGCAAAAATGCAGAAATTTCCCTTATTTTGGAGCAAAAATGAAGAAATTTCCCTTTTTTATGGCAAAAAGTTATGAATTCCCCTTATTTTCGGGCAAAAAGGCAGAAATTCCCCGTATTTTGGAGCATAATTGCACAAATTCCCCTAGTTGTGGTGCAGAAAGACAGAAATTCCCTATATGTTGGGGCAAAAAGACAGAAATTCTCCTTATTTTGGGGCAAAACTCAGAAATTCCACTTATTTTGGGGCAAAATTCCAAAATTTCCCTTATTTTGGGGCAAAATTGCAGAAATTTCACTTATTCTGGGGCAAAATTGCAGAAATTTAACTTATTCCAGGGAAAAAAGGCAGAAATTTTCCTTATTTTGGGGCAAAAAGGCAGAAATTCCTAATATTTTCTGGCAAAAATGCAGAAATTCCCCTTATTTTTAGGTAAAAAGGCTGAAATTCCTTTTATTTTGGGGCAAAAAGGCAGAAATTTCCCTTATTTTGGGGCAAAATTGCAGAAATTTCACTTATTTAGAGGCAAAAATACAGAAATTCTCCTTATTTTGGGGCAAAACTTAGAAATTCCACTTATTTTGGGGCAAAATTCCAGAAATTTCCCTTAATTTGGGGCAACATTGCAGAAATTTCACTTATTTTGGGGCAAAATTGCAGAAATTTCACTTATTTCAGGGAAAAAAAGCACAAATTTTCCTTATTTTGGGGCAAAAAGTCAGAAATTCCTAATATTTTGTCGCAAAAATGCAGAAATTCCCCTTATTTTGAGGTAAAAAGGCTGAAATTCCCCTTATTTGGTGGCAAAGAGGCAGAAATTTCCATTATTTTGGGGCAAAATTGGAGAAATTTCACTTATTTCAGGGTAATAATTCAGAAATTCTCCTTATTTTGGGGCAAAAAAGACAGAAATTCCTTTTGTTTTGGAGGAAAAAGACAGAAATTCCACTTATTTAGAGGCAAAAATGCAGAAATTCCCCTTATTTTGAAGAAAAAATGAAGAAATTTACCTTTTTTTGGCAAAAAGATATGCATTCCCCTTACTTTTGGGATAAAAAGCAGAAATTCCCCGTATTTTGAAGCAAAATTGCAGGAATTCTCATAATTTTCGGGCAAAAAGGCAGAAATTCTCCATATTTTGGGGCAAAAAGACAGAAGATCTCCTTTTTTCGGGAGCAAACATTTAGAAATTCCCCTTATTTTGGGGCAAAATTGCAGAAATTTCCTTTACATTGGGGCTAAATTGCAGAAATTTCCCTTATTTTGGGGCAAAATTGCAGAAATTTCACTTACTTCAGGGTAATAAGTCAGAAATTCCCCTTATTTTGGGGCAAAAAAGACAGAAATTCTCTTTGTTTTGGGGGAAAAAGACAGAAATTCCACTTATTTAGAGGCAAAAAGGCAGAAATTCCCTTTATTTTGGAGCAAAAATGAAGAAATGTCCCTTTTAATGGCAAAAAGGTATGCATTACCATTATTTTCAGGCAAAAAGGCAGAAATTCCCCGTACTTTGGAGCAAAATTGCAGAAATTCCCCAAATTTGGGGCAAAATGCAGAAATTCCCTTTATTTTGGGGCAAAAATCAGAAATTCCCCTTATTTTGGGGCAAAATTGCAGAAATTTCACTTATTTCAGTGTAATAAGTCAGAAATTCCTCTTTTTTTGAGGCAAAAAAGACAGAAATTCCCTTTGTTTTGAGGGAAAAAGACAGAAATTCCACTTATTTAGAGGCAAAAATGCAGAAATTTCCCTAATTTTGGAGCAAAAATGAAGAAATTTCCCTTTTTTATGGCAAAAAGTTATGCATTCCCCTTATTTTTGGGCAAAAAGGCAGAAATTCCCCGTATTTTGGAGCATAATTGCAGAAATTCCCCTAGTTGTGGTGCAGAAAGACAGAAATTCCCTATATGTTGGGGCAAAAAGACAGAAATTCTCCTTATTTTGGGGCAAAACTCAGAAATTCCACTTATTTTGGGGCAAAATTCCAGAAATTTCCCTTATTTTGGGGCAAAATTGCAGAAAATTCACTTATTTTGGGGCAAAATTGCAGAAATTTCACTTATTTCAGGGAAAAAAAGCAGAAATTTTCTTTATTTTGGGGCAAAAATGCAGAAATTCCTAATATTTTCTGGCAAAAATGCAGAAATTCCCCTTATTTTTAGGTAAAAAGGCTGAAAATCCTTTTATTTGGGGGCAAAAAGGCAGAAATTTCTCTTATTTTGGGGCAAAATTGCAGAAATTTCACTTATTTAGAGGCAAAAAGACAGAAATTCTCCTTATTTTGGGGCAAAACTTAGAAATTCCACGTATTTTGGGGCAAAATTCCAGAAATTTCTCTTATTTTGGGGCAAAATTGAAGAAATTTCACTTATTTTGGGGCAAAATTGCAGAAATTTCACTTATTTCAGGGAAAAAAGGAACAAATTTTCCTTATTTTGGGGCAAAAAGTCAGAAATTCCTAATATTTTGTGGCAAAAACGCAGAAATTCCCCTTATTTTGAGGTAAAAAGGCTGAAATTCCCCTTATTTGGGGGCAAAGAGGCAGAAATTTCCATTATTTTGGGGCAAAATTGGAGAAATTTTACTTATTTCAGGGTAATAATTCAGAAAATCCCCCTTATTTTGGGGCAAAAAAGACAGAAATTCCTTTTGTTTTGGGGGAAAAAGACAGAAATTCCACTTATTTAGAGGCAAAAAGGCAGAAATTCCCCTTATTTTGAAGAAAAAATGAAGAAATTTACCTTTTTATGTCAAAAAGATATGCATTCCCCTTACTTTTGGGATAAAAAGCAGAAATTTCCTGTATTTTGAAGCAAAATTGCAGAAATTCTCATAATTTTCGGGCAAAAAGGCAGAAATTCTCCTTATTTTGGGGCAAAAAGACAGAAGATCTCCTTTTTTCGGGAACAAACATTCAGAAATTCCCCTTATATTGGGGCAAAATTGCAGAAATTTTTTTTACATTGGGGCAAAATTGCAGAAATTTCCCTTATTTTGGGGCAAAATTGCAGAAATTTCACTTACTTCAGGGTAATAAGTCAGAAATTCCCCTTATTTTGGGGCAAAAAAGACAGAAATTCTCTTTGTTTTGGGGGAAAAAGACAGAAATTCCACTTATTTAGAGGCAAAAAGGCAGAAATTCCCTTTATTTTGGAGCAAAAATGAAAAAATGTCCCTTTTAATGGCAAAAAGGTATGCATTCCCATTATTTTCAGGCATAAAGGCAGAAATTCCCCGTATTTTGGAGCAAAATTGCAGAAATTCCCCTTATTTTGAGGTAAAAAGGCTGAAATTCCCCTTATTTGGGGGCAAAAAAGCAGAAATTTCCCTTATTTTAAGGCAAAATTGCAGAAATTTCACTTATTTGGAGGCAAAAAGACAGAAATTCTCCTTATTTTGGGGCAAAACTTAGAAGTTCCACTTATTTTGTGGCAAAATTCCAGAAATTTCACTTATTTTGGGGAAAAAATTGTAGAAATTTCACTTATTTTGGGGGAAAATTGCAGAAATTTCACTTATTTCAGGGAAAAAAGGAACAAATTTTCCTTATTTTGGGGCAAAAAGTCAGAAATTCCTAATATTTTGTCGCAAAAATGCAGAAATTCCCCTTATTTTGAGGTAAAAAGGCTGAAATTCCCCTTATTTGGTGGCAAAGAGGCAGAAATTTCCCTTATTTTGGGGCAAAATTGGAGAAATTTCACTTATTTCAGGGTAATAATTCAGAAATTCCCCTTATTTTGGGGCAAAAAAGACAGAAATTCCCTTTGTTTTGGGGGAAAAAGACAGAAATTCTATTTATTTACAGGCAAAAAGGCAGAAATTCCCCTTATTTTGGAGCAAAAATGAAGAAATTTACCTTTTATGGCAAAAAGGTATGCATTCCCCTTACTTTCGGGATAAAAAGCAGAAATTCCCCGTATTTTGAAGCAAAATTGCAGAAATTCTCATAATTTTCGGGCAAAAAGGCAGAAATTCTCCTTATTTTGGGGCAAAAAGACAGAAGATCTTTTTTTTTGGGGAGCAAACATTCAGAAATTCTCGTTATTTTGGGGCAAAATTGCAGAAATTTCCTTTACATTGGGGCAAAATTGCAGAAATTTCCCTTATTTTGGGGCAAAATCAGAAATTCCCCTTCTTTTGGGGCAAAATTCAAGAAATTTCCTTTATTTTGGGGCAAAATTACAAGGATTTACCTTATTTTGGGGCAAAATTGAAGAAATTTACCTTATTTGGTGCAAAATTGCAGAAATTTCACTGATTTTCAGGTAAATAGACTGAAATTTCCTTCATTTTGGGGCAAAAAGGGAGAAATTCCCCTTATTTTGGGGCAAAATTGCAGAAATTTTCCTTATTATTGGGAAAAATTGCAGAAATTTTCCTTATTTTAGGGCAAAATTGCAGAAATTTCACTTATTTCAGAGAAAAAAAGCAAAAATTTTTCTTATTTTGGGGCAAAAAGGCAGAAATTTCCATTAATTTGTGGCAAAAAGGCAGAAATTCACCTTATTTTGGTGTAAAATGCAGAAATTTCACATATTTCAGGGCAAAAGGCAGCAATTTCCCTTATTTTGGGGCAAAATTGCAGAAATTTCACTTATTTCAGGGTAATAATTCAGAAATTCCTATTATTTTGGGGCAAAAAAGACAGAAATTCCTTTTGTTTAGGGTGAAAAAGACAGAAATTCCATTTATTTAGAGGCAAAAAGGCAGAAATTTCCCTTATTTTAAAGCAAAAATGAAGAAATTTACCTTTTTATGGCAAAAAGGTATGCATTCCCCTTACTTTCGGGATAAAAAGCAGAAATTCCCCGTATTTTGAAGCAAAATTGCAGAAATTCTCATAATTTTCGGGCAAAATGCAGAAATTCTCCTTATTTTGGGGCAAAAAGAGAGAAGATCTTTTTTTTGGGGGCAAACATTCAGAAATTTTCGTTATTTTGGGGCAAAATTGCAGAAATTTTTTTTACATTGGGGCAAAATTGCAGAAATTTCCCTTATTTTGGGGCAAAAATCAGAAATTCCCTTTTTTGGGAACAAAATTCAAGAAATTTCCTTTATTTTGGGGCAAAATTAAAGGAATTTACCTTATTTTGGGGCAAAATTGAAGAAATTTACCTTATTTGGTGCAAAATTGCAGAAATTTCACTTATTTTCAGGTAAAAAGGCTGAAATTTCCTTCATTTTGGGGCAAAAAGGGAGAAATTCCCCTTATTTTGGGGCAAAATTGCAGAAATTTCCCTTATTATTGGGAAAAATTGCAGAAATTTACCTTATTTTAGGGCAAAATTGCAGAAATTTCACTTATTTCAGAGAAAAAAAGCAAAAATTTTTCTTATTTTGGGGCAAAAAGGCAGAAATTTCCATTAATTTGTGGCAAAAAGGCAGAAATTCACCTTATTTTGGTGTAAAATGCAGAAATTTCACATATTTCAGGGCAAAAAGGCAGCAATTTCCCTTATTTTGGGGCAAAATTGCAGAAATTTCACTTATTTCAGTGTAATAAGTCAGAAATTCCCCTTATTTTGAGGCAAAAAAGACAGAAATTCCCTTTGTTTTGAGGGAAAAAGACAGAAATTCCACTTATTTAGAGGCAAAAATGCAGAAATTTCCCTTATTTTGGAGCAAAAATGAAGAAATTTCCCTTTTTTATGGCAAAAAGTTATGCATTCCCCTTATTTTCGGGCAAAAAGGCAGAAATTCCTTGTATTTTGGAGCATAATTGCAGAAATTCCCCTAGTTGTGGTGCAGAAAGACAGAAATTCCCTATATGTTGGGGCAAAAAGACAGAAATTCTCCTTATTTTGGGGCAAAACTCAGAAATTCCACTTATTTTGGGGCAAAATTCCAGAAATTTCCCTTATTTTGGGGCAAAATTGCAGAAATTTCACTTATTTTGTGGCAAAATTGCAGAAATTTCACTTATTTCAGGGAAAAAAGGCAGAAATTTTCTTTATTTTGGGGCAAAAAGGCAGAAATTCCTAATATTTTCTGGCAAAAATGCAGAAATTCCCCTTAATTTGAGGTAAAAAGGCTGAAATTCTCCTTATTTGGGGGCAAAAAGGCAGAAATTTCCCTTATTTTAAGGCAAAATTGCAGAAATTTCACTTATTTGGAGGCAAAAAGACAGAAATTCTCCTTATTTTGGGGCAAAACTTAGAAATTCCACTTATTTTGGGGCAAAATTCCAGAAATTTCCCTTATTTTGGGGAAAAATTGCAGAAATTTCACTTATTTTTCGGCAAAATTGCAGAAATTTCACTTATTTCATGGAAAAAAGGAACAAATTTTCCTTATTTTCGGGCAAAAAGTCAGAAATTCCTAATATTTTGTGGCAAAAATGCAGAAATTCCCCTTATTTTGAGGTAAAAAGGCTGAAATTCCCCTTATTTGGGGGCAAAGAGGCAAAATTTCCCTTATTTTGGGGCAAAATTGGAGAACTTTCACTTATTTCAGGGTAATAATTCAGAAATTCCCCTTATTTTGGGGCAAAAAAGACAGAAATTCCCTTTGTTTTGGGGGAAAATGACAGAAATTCCATTTATTTAGAGGCAAAAAGGCAGAAATTCCCCTTATTTTGGAGCCAAAATGAAGAAATTTACCTTTTTATGGCAAAAAGGTATGCATTCCCCTTACTTTCGGGATAAAAAGCAGAAATTCCCCGTATTTTGAAGCAAAATTGCAGAAATTCTCATAATTTTCAGGCAAAAAGGCAGAAATTCTCCTTATTTTGGGGCAAAAAGACAGAAGATCTTTTTTTTTTTTTGGGAGCAAACATTCAGAAATTCTTGTTATTTTGGGGCAAAATTGCAGAAATTTCCTTTACATTGGGGCAAAATTGCAGAAATTTCCCTTATTTTGGGGCAAAAATCAGAAATTCCCCTTCTTTTGGGGCAAAATTCAAGAAATTTCCTTTATTTTGGGGCAAAATTACAGGAATTTACCTTATTTTGTGGCAAAATTGAAGAAATTTTCCTTATTGGTGCAAAATTGCAGAAATTTCACTTATTTTCAGGTAAAAAGGCTGAAATTTCCTTCATTTTGGGGCAAAAAGAGAGAAATTCCCCTTATTTTGGGGCAAAATTGCAGAAATTTCCCTTATTATTGGGAAAAATTGCAGAAATTTTCCTTATTTTAGGGCAAAATTGCAGAAATTTCACTTATTTCAGAGAAAAAAAGCAAAAATTTTTCTTATTTTGGGGCAAAAAGGCAGAAATTTCCATTAATTTGTGGCAAAAAGGCAGAAATTCACCTTATTTTGGTGTAAAATGCAGAAATTTCACATATTTCAGGGCAAAAAGGCAGCAATTTCCCTTATTTTGGGGCAAAATTGCAGAAATTTCACTTATTTCAGTGTAATAAGTCAGAAATTCCCCTTATTTTGAGGCAAAAAAGACAGAAATTCCCTTTGTTTTGAGGGAAAAAGACAGAAATTCCACTTATTTAGAGGCAAAAATGCAGAAATTTCCCTTATTTTGGAGCAAAAATGAAGAAATTTCCCTTTTTTATGGCAAAAAGTTATGCATTCCCCTTATTTTTGGGCAAAAAGGCAGAAATTCCCCGTATTTTGGAGCATAATTGCAGAAATTCCCCTAGTTGTGGGGCAGAAAGACAGAAATTCCCTATATGTTGGGGCAAAAAGACAGAAATTCTCCTTATTTTGGGGCAAAACTCAGAAATTCCACTTATTTTGGGGCAAAATTCCAGAAATTTCCCTTATTTTGGGGCAAAATTGGAGAAATTTCACTTATTTCAGGGTAATAATTCAGAAATTCCCCTTATTTTGGGGCAAAAAAGACAGAAATTCCCTTTGTTTTGGGGGAAAAAGACAGAAATTCCATTTATTTAGAGGCAAAAAGGCAGAAATTTCCCTTATTTTGGAGCCAAAATGAAGAAATTTACCTTTTTATGGCAAAAAGGTATGCATTCCCCTTACTTTCGGGATAAAAAGCAGAAATTCCCCGTATTTTGAAGCAAAATTGCAGAAATTCTCATAATTTTCAGGCAAAAAGGCAGAAATTCTCCTTATTTTGGGGCAAAAAGACAGAAGATCTTTTTTTTTTGGGAGCAAACATTCAGAAATTCTCGTTATTTTGGGGCAAAATTGCAGAAATTTCCTTTACATTGGGGCAAAATTGCAGAAATTTCCCTTATTTTGGGGCAAAAATCAGAAATTCCCCTTCTTTTGGGGCAAAATTCAAGAAATTTCCTTTATTTTGTGGCAAAATTACAGGAATTTACCTTATTTTGGGGCAAAATTGAAGAAATTTACCTTATTTGGTGCAAAATTGCAGAAATTTCACTTATTTTCAGGTAAAAAGGCTGAACTTTCCTTCATTTTGGGGCAAAAAGGGAGAAATTAGCCTTATTTTGGGGCAAAATTGCAGAAATTTCCCTTATTATTGGGAAAAATTGCAGAAATTTTCCTTATTTTAGGGCAAATTTGCAGAAATTTCACTTATTTCAGATAAAAAAGCAAAAATTTTTCTTATTTTGGGGCAAAAAGGCAGAAATTTCCATTAATTTGTGGCAAAAAGGCAGAAATTCACCTTATTTTGGTGTAAAATGCAGAAATCTCACATATTTCAGGGCAAAAAGGCAGCAATTTCCCTTATTTTGGGGCAAAATTGCAAAAATTTCACTTATTTCAGTGTACTAAGTCAGAAATTCCCCTTATTTTGAGGCAAAAAAGACAGAAATTCCCTTTGTTTTGAGGGAAAAAGACAGAAAATCCACTTATTTAGAGGCAAAAATGCAGAAATTTCCCTTATTTTGGAGCAAAAATGAAGAAATTTCCCTTTTTTATGGCAAAAAGTTATGCATTCCCCTTATTTTCAGGCAAAAAGGCAGAAATGCCCCGTATTTTGGAGCAAAATTGCAGAAATTCCCCTAATTTTGGGGCAAAATGCAGAAATTCCCTTTATTTTGGGGCAAAAATCAGAAATTCCCCTTATTTTGGGGCAAAATTGCAGAAATTTCACTTATTTCAGTGTATTAAGTCAGAAATTCCCCCTATTTTGAGGCAAAAAAGACAGAAATTCCCTTTGTTTTTAGGGAAAAAGAAAGAAATTCCATTTATTTAGAGGCAAAAATGCAGAAATTTCCCTTATTTTGGAGCAAAAATGAAGAAATTTCCCTTTTTTATAGCAAAAAGTTATGCATTCCCCTTATTTTCGGGCAAAAACCCAGAAATTCCCCGTATTTTCGAGCATAATTGCAGAAATTCTTTTAGTTGTTGTGCAGAAAGACAGAAATTCCCTATATGTTGGGGCAAAAAGACAGAAATTCTCCTTATTTTGGGGCAAAACTCAGAAATTCTACTTATTTTGGGGCAAAATTCCAGAAATTTCCATTATTATGGGGCAAAATTGCAGAAATTTTCCTTATTTTGGGGCAAAAATTACAGATAATCCCTTTGTTTTGGGGGAAAAAGACAGAAATTCCACTTATTTAGAGGCAAAAAAGCAGAAATTCCCTTTATTTTGGAGCAAAAATGAAGAAATTTCCCTTTTTTAAGGCAAAAAGTTATGCATTGTTTATGTTTTCAGGCAAAAAGGCAGAAATTCCTCGTATTTTGGAGCAAAATTGCAGAAATTCCCCTAATTGTGGGGCAAAAATGCAGAAATTCCTTATATGTTGGGGCAAAAAAACAGAAATTCTCCTTATTTTGGTGCAAAACTCAGAAATTCCACTTATTTTGGGGCAAAATTCCAGAAATTTCCCTTATTCTGGAACAAAATTGCAGAAATTTCACTTATTTTGTGGCAGAATTGCAGAAATTTTACTTATTTCAGGGAAAAAGTTAGAAATTTTCCTTATTTTGGGTCAAAAAGGCAGGAATTCCCCTTATTTTGAGGTAAAAAGGCTGAAATTCCCCTTATTTGAGAGCAAAAAGGCAGAAATTTCTCTTATTTTGGGGAAAATTGCAGAAATTTAACTTATTTCAGGGTAATAAGTAAGAAATTCCCCTATTTTGGGGCATAAAAGACAGAAATTCCCTGTGTTTTGGAGGAAAAGACAGAAATTCCACTTATTTAGAGGCAAAAAGGCAGAAATTTCCCTTATTTTGGAGCAAAAATGAAGAAATTTACCTTTTTATGGCAAAAAGGTATGCATTCCCCTTACTTTCGGGATAAAAAGCAGAAATTCCCCGTATTTTGAAGCAAAATTTCAGAAATTCTCATAATTTTCGGGCAAAAAGGCAGAAATTCTTTTTATTTGGGGGCAAAAAGACAGAAAATCTCCTTTTTTTGGGAACAAACAGTCAGAAATTTCCCTTATTTTGGGGCAAAATTGCAGAAATTTAATTTACATTGGGGCAATATTTCAGAAATTTCCCTTATTTTGGGGCAAAATTGCAGAAATTTCACTTATTTCAGGGTAATAAGTCAGAAATTCCCCTTATTTTGGGGCAAAAAAGACAGAAATTCCCTTTGTTTTGGGGGAAAAAGACAGAAATTCCACTTATTTAGACGCATAAAGGCAGAAATTCTCTTTATTTTGGAGCAAAAATGAAGAAATTTCCCTTTTTATGGATAAAGGTATGCATTCCCATTATTTTCAGGCAAAAAGGCAGAAATTCCCGTATTTTGGAGCAAAATTGCAGAAATTCTTCTAATTGGGCAAAAATGCAGAAATTCCCTATATGTTGGGGCAAAAAGACAGAAATTCTCTTTATTTTGGGGCAAAACTCAGAAATTCTACTTATTTTGGGTCAAAATTCCAGAAATTCCCCTTGTTTTGGGAAAAATTGCAAAAATTTCACTTATTTTAGGGTAAAATTGCAGAAATTTCACTTATTTCAGAGAAAAAAGGCAGAAATTTTCCTTATTTTGGGTCAAAAATGCAAAAATTCCTAATATTTTGTGGCAAAAATGCAGAAATTCCCCTTATATTGAGGTGAAAATGCTGAAATTCCTTTTATTTGGGGGCAAAAAGGCAGGGATTTCCCTAATTTTGGGGCAAAATTTCAGAAATTTTACTTATTTCAGGGTAATAAGTCAGAAATTTTCCTGATTTTGGGGCAAAAAAAACCAGAAAATCCCTTTATTTTGGAGGAAAAAACAGAAATTCCACTTAGTTAGAGGCAAAAAAGCAGAAATTCCCCTTATTTTGGAGCAAAAAAGAAGAAATTTCTCTTTTTTAAGGCAAAAAGTTATGCATTCTTCTTATTTTGGGGCAAAAAGGCAGAAATTCCCCGTAATTTGTAGCAAAATAGCAGAAATTCCCCTAATTGTGGGTCAAAAATGCAGAAATTCCCTATATGTTGGGGCAAAAAAAAAGAAATTCTCCTTATTTTGGGGCAAAACTCAGAAATTCCACATATTTTGGGGCAAAATTCCAGAAATTTCCCTTATTTTGGGGCAAAATTGCAGAAATTTCACTTATTTGGGGGCAAAATTGGAGAAATTTCACTTATTTCAGGGAAAAAATGCAGAAATTTTCCTTATTTTGGGGCAATAATGCAGAAATTCCTTTTATTTTGAGGTAAAAAGCCTGAAATTTCCCTTTTTTGGGGGCAAATAGGCAGAAATTTTTCTTATTTTGGGGCAAAATTGCAGAATTTTCACTAATTTCACGGTAATAAGTAAGAAATTCACCTTATTTTGCGGTAAAAAATACAGAAATTTCCTTTGTTTTGGGAGAAAAAGACAGAAATTCCACTTATTTAGCGGCAAAAAGGCAGAAATTCCCCCTTATTTTGGAGCAAAAATGAAGAAATTTACCTTTTTATGTCAAAAAGGTATGCATTCCACTTACTTTCGGGATAAAAGCAGAAATTCCCCGTATTTTGAAGCAAAATTGCAGAAATTCTCATAATTTTCAGGCAAAAAGGCAGAAATTCTCCTTTTTTTGGGGCAAAAAGGCACAAAATCTCCTTTTTTTGGGAACAAACAGTCAGAAATTCCTCTTATTTTGGGGCAAAATTGCAGAAATTTCCTCTACATTGTGGCAAAATTGCAGATATTTCCCTTATTTTGGGGCAAAATTGAAGAAATTTCACTTATGTCAGAGAAATAAGTCAGAAATTCTCCGTATTTTGGGGCAAAAAAGACAGAAATTACCTTTGTTTTGGGGGAAAACGACAGAAATTCCACTTATTTAGAGGCAAAAGGGCAGTAATTCCCCGTATTTTGCAGCAAAATTGCAGAAATTCCCCTAATTTTGGGGCAAAAGGCAAAAATTCCCTTTATTTTGGGGCAAAAATCAGATATTCCCCTTATTTTAGGGCAAAATTCCAGAAATTTCTTTTATTTTGGGGCAAAATTTCAGAAATTTACCTTATTTAAGGGCAAAATTGCAAAAATTTCCCTTATTTGGGGCAAAATTACAGAAATTTCAGTTATTTTCAAGTAAAAAGGCTGAAATTTCCTATATTTTGGGGCAAAAAGGGAGAAATTCTCCTTATTTTGGGGCAAAATTGCAGAAATTTCCCTTATTATGGGATAAAATTGCAGAAATTTCCCTTATTTTAGGGAAAAATTGCAGAAATTTCACTTATTTCAGAGAAAAAAAGCAAAAATTTTTTTTATTTTGGGGCAAAAAGGCAGAAATTCCCATTATTTTGGGGCAAAAATGCAGAAATTCACCTTATTTTGGGGTAAAATTGCAGAAATTTCACATATTTCAAAGCAAAAAGTCAGAAATTTTTTTTATTTTGGGGCAAAATTCCTGAAATTCCCCTTGTTTTGGGAAAAATTGCAAAAATTTCACTTATTTTAGGGCAAAATTGCAGAAATTTCACTTATTTCAGAGAAAAAAGGCAGAAATTTTCCTTATTTTGGGTCAAAAAGGCAGAAATTCCTAATATTTTGTGGCAAAAATGCAGAAATTCCCCTTATATTGAGGTGAAAAGGCTGAAAATCCCCTTATTTGGGGGCAAAAAGGCAGAGATTTCCCTTATTTTGGGGCAAAATTTCAGAAATTTTACTTATTTCAGAGTAATAAGTGAGAAATTTTCCTGATTTGGGGGCAAAAAAAAAAAGAGAAAATCCCTTTATTTTGGAGGAAAAAACAGAAATTCCACTTAGTTAGAGGCAAAAAAGCAGAAATTCTCCTTATTTGGAACAAAAAAGAAGAGATTTCCCTTTTTTAAGGCAAAAAGTTATGCATTCTTCTTATTTTCGGGCAAAAAGGCAGAAATTCCCCGTAATTTGGAGCAAAATTGCAGAAATTCCCCTAATTGTGGGTCAAAAATGCAGAAATTCCCTATATGTTGGGGCAAAAAAAAAGAAATTCTCTTTACTTTGGGGCAAAACTCAGAAATTCCACATATTTTGGAGCAAAATTCCAGAAATTTCCCTTATTTTGGGGCAAAATTGCAGAAATTTCAATTATTTTGGGGCAAAATTGGAGAAATTTCACTTATTTCAGGGAAAAAAGGCAGAAATTTTCCTTATTTTGGGGCAAAAATGCAGAAATTCCCGTTATTTTGAGGTAAAAAGCCTGAAATTTTTCTTATTTGGGGGCAAAAAGGCAGAAATTTCCCTTATTTTGGGGCAAAATTGCAGAAATTTCACTTATTTCAGGGTAATAAGTCAGAAATTCCCCTTATTTTGGGGTAAAAAAGACAGAAATTTTCTTTGTTTTGGGGGAAAAAGACAGAAATTCCACTTATTTAGAGGCAAAAAGGCAGAAATTCCCCTTATTTTGGAGCAAAAATGAAGAAATTTACCTTTTTATGTCAAAAAGGTATGCATTCCACTTACTTTCAGGATAAAAGCAGAAATTCCCTGTATTTTGAAGCAAAATTGCAGAAATTCTCATAATTTTCGGGCAAAAAGGCAGAAATTCTTTTTTTTGGGGGGCAAAAAGGCACAAAATTTCCTTTTTTTGGGAACAAACAGTCAGAAATTCCTCTTATTTTGGGGCAAAATTGCAGAAATTTCATTTACATTGTGGCAAAATTGCAGATATTTCCCTTATTTTGGGGCAAAATTGAAGAAATTTCACTCAAGTCAGAGTAATAAGTCAGAAATTCTCCATATTTTGGGGCAAAAAAGACAGAAATTACCTTTGTTTTGGTGGAAAAAGACAGAAATTCCACTTATTTAGAGGCAAAAAGGCAGTAATTCCCCGTATTTTGCAGCAAAATTGCAGAAATTCCCCTAATTTTGGGGCAAAAGGCAAAAATTCCCTTTATTTTGGGGCAAAAATCAGAAATTCCCCTTATTTTGGGGCAAAATTCCAGAAATTTCTTTTATTTTGGGGCAAAATTCCAGAAATTTCTTTTATTTTGGGGCAAAATTGCAGAAATTTACCTTATTTTAGGGCAAAATTGCAAAAAGTTCCCTTATTTGGGGCAAAATTGCAGAAATTTCAGTTATTTTCAAGTAAAAAGGCTGAAATTTCCTATATTTTGGGGCAAAAAGGGAGAAATTCTCCTTATTTTGGGGCAAAATTTCAGAAATTTACCTTATTATGGGATAAAATTGCAGAAATTTCCCTTATTTTAGGGCAAAATTGCAGAAATTTCAATTATTTCAGAGAAAAAAAGCAAAATTTTTTTTTATTTTGGGGCAAAAAGGCAGAAATTCCCATTATTTTGGGGCAAAAATGCAGAAATTCACCTTATTTAGGGGTAAAATTGCAGAAATTTCACATATTTCAGGGCAAAATGGCAGAAATTTCTTTTATTTTGGGGCAAAATTCCTGAAATTCCCCTTGTTTTGGGAAAAATTGCAAAAATTTCACCTATTTTAGGGCAAAATTGCAGAAATTTCACTTATTTCAGAGAAAAAAGGCAGAAATTTTCCTTATTTTGGGTCAAAAAGGCAGAAATTCCTAATATTTTGTGGCAAAAATGCAGAAATTCCCCTTATATTGAGGTGAAAAGGCTGGAATTCCCCTTTTTTTGTGAGCAAAATGGCAGAGATTTCCCTTATTTTGGGGCAAAATTTCAGAAATTTCACTTATTTCAGGGTAATAAGTCAGAAATTCCCCTTATTTTGGGGTAAAAAAGACAGAAATTTCCTTCGTTTTGGGGGAAAAAGACAGAAATTCCACTTATTTCGAGGCAAAAAGGCAGAAATTCCCCTTATTTTGGAGCAAAAATGAAGAAATTTACCTTTTTATGTCAAAAAGGTATGCATTCCACTTACTTTAAGGATAAAAGCAGAAATTCCCTGTATTTTGAAGCAAAATTGCAGAAATTCTCATAATTTTCGGGCAAAAAGGCAGAAATTCTCCTTATTTTGGGGCAAAAAGGCACAAAATCTCCTTTTTTTGGGAACAAACAATCAGAAATTCCTCTTATTTTGGGGCAAAATTGCAGAAATTTCCTTTACATTGTGGCAAAATTGCAGAAATTTCCCTTATTTTGGGGCCAAATTGAAGAAATTTCACTTATGTCAGGGTAATAAGTCAGAAATTCTCTGTATTTTGGGGCAAAAAAGACAGAAATTACCTTTGTTTTGGGGGAAAAAGACAGAAATTCCACTTATTTAGAGGCAAAAAGGCAGTAATGCCCCGTATTTTGCAGCAAAATTGCAGAAATTCCCCTAATTTTGGGGCAAAAGGCAAAAATTCCCTTTATTTTGGGGCAAAAATCAGATATTCCCCTTATTTTAGGGCAAAATTCCAGAAATTTCTTTTATTTTGGGGCAAAATTCCAGAAATTTACCTTATTTAAGGGCAAAATTGCAAAAATTTCCCTTATTTGGGGCAAAATTACAGAAATTTCAGTTATTTTCAAGTAAAAAGGCTGAAATTTCCTATATTTTGGGGCAAAAAGGGAGAAATTCTCCTTATTTTGGGGCAAAATTGCAGAAATTTCCCTTATTATGGGATAAAATTGCAGAAATTTCCCTTATTTTAGGGCAAAATTGCAGAAATTTCACTTATTTCAGAGAAAAAAAGCAAAAATTTTTTTTATTTTGGGGCAAAAAGGCAGAAATTCCCATTATTTTGGGGCAAAAATGCAGAAATTCACCTTATTTTGGGGTAAAATTGCAGAAATTTCACATATTTCAAAGCAAAACGTCAGAAATTTTTTTTATTTTGGGGCAAAATTCCTGAAATTCCCCTTGTTTTGGGAAAAATTGCAAAAATTTCACTTATTTTAGGGCAAAATTGCAGAAATTTCACTTATTTCAGAGAAAAAAGGCAGAAATTTTCCTTATTTTGGGTCAAAAAGGCAGAAATTCCTAATATTTTGTGGCAAAAATGCAGAAATTCCCCTTATATTGAGGTGAAAAGGCTGAAAATCCCCTTATTTGGGGGCAAAAAGGCAGAGATTTCCCTTATTTTAAGGCAAAATTTCAGAATTTTACTTATTTCAGAGTAATAAGTGAGAAATTTTCCTGATTTGGGGGCAAAAAAAAAAAGAGAAAATCCCTTTATTTTGGAGGAAAAAACAGAAATTCCACTTAGTTAGAGGCAAAAAAGCAGAAATTCTCCTTATTTGGAACAAAAAAGAAGAGATTTCCCTTTTTTAAGGCAAAAAGTTATGCATTCTTCTTATTTTCGGGCAAAAAGGCAGAAATTCCCCGTAATTTGGAGCAAAATTGCAGAAATTCCCCTAATTGTGGGTCAAAAATGCAGAAATTCCCTATATGTTGGGGCAAAAAAAAAGAAATTCTCTTTACTTTGGGGCAAAACTCAGAAATTCCACATATTTTGGAGCAAAATTCCAGAAATTTCCCTTATTTTGGGGCAAAATTGCAGAAATTTCAATTATTTTGGGGCAAAATTGGAGAAATTTCACTTATTTCAGGGAAAAAAGGCAGAAATTTTCCTTATTTTGGGGCAAAAATGCAGAAATTCCCGTTATTTTGAGGTAAAAAGCCTGAAATTTTTCTTATTTGGGGGCAAAAAGGCAGAAATTTCCCTTATTTTGGGGCAAAATTGCAGAAATTTCACTTATTTCAGGGTAATAAGTCAGAAATTCCCCTTATTTTGGGGTAAAAAAGACAGAAATTTTCTTTGTTTTGGGGGAAAAAGACAGAAATTCCACTTATTTAGAGGCAAAAAGGCAGAAATTCCCCTTATTTTGGAGCAAAAATGAAGAAATTTACCTTTTTATGTCAAAAAGGTATGCATTCCACTTACTTTCAGGATAAAAGCAGAAATTCCCTGTATTTTGAAGCAAAATTGCAGAAATTCTCATAATTTTCGGGCAAAAAGGCAGAAATTCTTTTTTTTGGGGGGCAAAAAGGCACAAAATTTCCTTTTTTTGGGAACAAACAGTCAGAAATTCCTCTTATTTTGGGGCAAAATTGCAGAAATTTCATTTACATTGTGGCAAAATTGCAGATATTTCCCTTATTTTGGGGCAAAATTGAAGAAATTTCACTCAAGTCAGAGTAATAAGTCAGAAATTCTCCATATTTTGGGGCAAAAAAGACAGAAATTACCTTTGTTTTGGTGGAAAAAGACAGAAATTCCACTTATTTAGAGGCAAAAAGGCAGTAATTCCCCGTATTTTGCAGCAAAATTGCAGAAATTCCCCTAATTTTGGGGCAAAAGGCAAAAATTCCCTTTATTTTGGGGCAAAAATCAGAAATTCCCCTTATTTTGGGGCAAAATTCCAGAAATTTCTTTTATTTTGGGGCAAAATTCCAGAAATTTCTTTTATTTTGGGGCAAAATTGCAGAAATTTACCTTATTTTAGGGCAAAATTGCAAAAAGTTCCCTTATTTGGGGCAAAATTGCAGAAATTTCAGTTATTTTCAAGTAAAAAGGCTGAAATTTCCTATATTTTGGGGCAAAAAGGGAGAAATTCTCCTTATTTTGGGGCAAAATTTCAGAAATTTACCTTATTATGGGATAAAATTGCAGAAATTTCCCTTATTTTAGGGCAAAATTGCAGAAATTTCAATTATTTCAGAGAAAAAAAGCAAAATTTTTTTTTATTTTGGGGCAAAAAGGCAGAAATTCCCATTATTTTGGGGCAAAAATGCAGAAATTCACCTTATTTAGGGGTAAAATTGCAGAAATTTCACATATTTCAGGGCAAAATGGCAGAAATTTCTTTTATTTTGGGGCAAAATTCCTGAAATTCCCCTTGTTTTGGGAAAAATTGCAAAAATTTCACCTATTTTAGGGCAAAATTGCAGAAATTTCACTTATTTCAGAGAAAAAAGGCAGAAATTTTCCTTATTTTGGGTCAAAAAGGCAGAAATTCCTAATATTTTGTGGCAAAAATGCAGAAATTCCCCTTATATTGAGGTGAAAAGGCTGGAATTCCCCTTTTTTTGTGAGCAAAATGGCAGAGATTTCCCTTATTTTGGGGCAAAATTTCAGAAATTTCACTTATTTCAGGGTAATAAGTCAGAAATTCCCCTTATTTTGGGGTAAAAAAGACAGAAATTTCCTTCGTTTTGGGGGAAAAAGACAGAAATTCCACTTATTTCGAGGCAAAAAGGCAGAAATTCCCCTTATTTTGGAGCAAAAATGAAGAAATTTACCTTTTTATGTCAAAAAGGTATGCATTCCACTTACTTTAAGGATAAAAGCAGAAATTCCCTGTATTTTGAAGCAAAATTGCAGAAATTCTCATAATTTTCGGGCAAAAAGGCAGAAATTCTCCTTATTTTGGGGCAAAAAGGCACAAAATCTCCTTTTTTTGGGAACAAACAATCAGAAATTCCTCTTATTTTGGGGCAAAATTGCAGAAATTTCCTTTACATTGTGGCAAAATTGCAGAAATTTCCCTTATTTTGGGGCCAAATTGAAGAAATTTCACTTATGTCAGGGTAATAAGTCAGAAATTCTCTGTATTTTGGGGCAAAAAAGACAGAAATTACCTTTGTTTTGGGGGAAAAAGACAGAAATTCCACTTATTTAGAGGCAAAAAGGCAGTAATGCCCCGTATTTTGCAGCAAAATTGCAGAAATTCCCCTAATTTTGGGGCAAAAGGCAAAAATTCCCTTTATTTTGGGGCAAAAATCAGATATTCCCCTTATTTTAGGGCAAAATTCCAGAAATTTCTTTTATTTTGGGGCAAAATTCCAGAAATTTACCTTATTTAAGGGCAAAATTGCAAAAATTTCCCTTATTTGGGGCAAAATTACAGAAATTTCAGTTATTTTCAAGTAAAAAGGCTGAAATTTCCTATATTTTGGGGCAAAAAGGGAGAAATTCTCCTTATTTTGGGGCAAAATTGCAGAAATTTCCCTTATTATGGGATAAAATTGCAGAAATTTCCCTTATTTTAGGGCAAAATTGCAGAAATTTCACTTATTTCAGAGAAAAAAAGCAAAAATTTTTTTTATTTTGGGGCAAAAAGGCAGAAATTCCCATTATTTTGGGGCAAAAATGCAGAAATTCACCTTATTTTGGGGTAAAATTGCAGAAATTTCACATATTTCAAAGCAAAACGTCAGAAATTTTTTTTATTTTGGGGCAAAATTCCTGAAATTCCCCTTGTTTTGGGAAAAATTGCAAAAATTTCACTTATTTTAGGGCAAAATTGCAGAAATTTCACTTATTTCAGAGAAAAAAGGCAGAAATTTTCCTTATTTTGGGTCAAAAAGGCAGAAATTCCTAATATTTTGTGGCAAAAATGCAGAAATTCCCCTTATATTGAGGTGAAAAGGCTGAAAATCCCCTTATTTGGGGGCAAAAAGGCAGAGATTTCCCTTATTTTAAGGCAAAATTTCAGAATTTTACTTATTTCAGAGTAATAAGTGAGAAATTTTCCTGATTTGGGGGCAAAAAAAAAAGAGAAAATCCCTTTATTTTGGAGGAAAAAACAGAAATTCCACTTAGTTAGAGGCAAAAAAGCAGAAATTCCCCTTATTTGGAACAAAAAAGAAGAGATTTCCCTTTTTTAAGGCAAAAAGTTATGCATTCTTCTTATTTTCGGGCAAAAAGGCAGAAATTCCCCGTAATTTGGAGCAAAATTGCAGAAATTCCCCTAATTGTGGGTCAAAAATGCAGAAATTCCCTATATGTTGGGGCAAAAAAAAAGAAATTCTCTTTACTTTGGGGCAAAACTCAGAAATTCCACATATTTTGGAGCAAAATTCCAGAAATTTCCCTTATTTTGGGGCAAAATTGCAGAAATTTCAATTATTTTGGGGCAAAATTGGAGAAATTTCACTTATTTCAGGGAAAAAAGGCAGAAATTTTCCTTATTTTGGGGCAAAAATGCAGAAATTCCCGTTATTTTGAGGTAAAAAGCCTGAAATTTTTCTTATTTGGGGGCAAAAAGGCAGAAATTTCCCTTATTTTGGGGCAAAATTGCAGAAATTTCACTTATTTCAGGGTAATAAGTCAGAAATTCCCCTTATTTTGGGGTAAAAAAGACAGAAATTTTCTTTGTTTTGGGGGAAAAAGACAGAAATTCCACTTATTTAGAGGCAAAAAGGCAGAAATTCCCCTTATTTTGGAGCAAAAATGAAGAAATTTACCTTTTTATGTCAAAAAGGTATGCATTCCACTTACTTTCAGGATAAAAGCAGAAATTCCCCGTATTTTGAAGCAAAATTGCAGAAATTCTCATAATTTTCGGGCAAAAAGGCAGAAATTCTTTTTTTTGGGGGGCAAAAAGGCACAAAATTTCCTTTTTTTGGGAACAAACAGTCAGAAATTCCTCTTATTTTGGGGCAAAATTGCAGAAATTTCATTTACATTGTGGCAAAATTGCAGATATTTCCCTTATTTTGGGGCAAAATTGAAGAAATTTCACTCAAGTCAGAGTAATAAGTCAGAAATTCTCCATATTTTGGGGCAAAAAAGACAGAAATTACCTTTGTTTTGGTGGAAAAAGACAGAAATTCCACTTATTTAGAGGCAAAAAGGCAGTAATTCCCCGTATTTTGCAGCAAAATTGCAGAAATTCCCCTAATTTTGGGGCAAAAGGCAAAAATTCCCTTTATTTTGGGGCAAAAATCAGAAATTCCCCTTATTTTGGGGCAAAATTCCAGAAATTTCTTTTATTTTGGGGCAAAATTCCAGAAATTTCTTTTATTTTGGGGCAAAATTGCAGAAATTTACCTTATTTTAGGGCAAAATTGCAAAAAGTTCCCTTATTTGGGGCAAAATTGCAGAAATTTCAGTTATTTTCAAGTAAAAAGGCTGAAATTTCCTATATTTTGGGGCAAAAAGGGAGAAATTCTCCTTATTTTGGGGCAAAATTTCAGAAATTTACCTTATTATGGGATAAAATTGCAGAAATTTCCCTTATTTTAGGGCAAAATTGCAGAAATTTCAATTATTTCAGAGAAAAAAAGCAAAATTTTTTTTTATTTTGGGGCAAAAAGGTAAAATTCCCATTATTTTGGGGCAAAAATGCAGAAATTCACCTTATTTAGGGGTAAAATTGCAGAAATTTCACATATTTCAGGGCAAAATGGCAGAAATTTCTTTTATTTTGGGGCAAAATTCCTGAAATTCCCCTTGTTTTGGGAAAAATTGCAAAAATTTCACCTATTTTAGGGCAAAATTGCAGAAATTTCACTTATTTCAGAGAAAAAAGGCAGAAATTTTCCTTATTTTGGGTCAAAAAGGCAGAAATTCCTAATATTTTGTGGCAAAAATGCAGAAATTCCCCTTATATTGAGGTGAAAAGGCTGGAATTCCCCTTTTTTGGGAGCAAAATGGCAGAGATTTCCCTTATTTTGGGGCAAAATTTCAGAAATTTCACTTATTTCAGGGTAATAAGTCAGAAATTCCCCTTATTTTGGGGTAAAAAAGACAGAAATTTCCTTCGTTTTGGGGGAAAAAGACAGAAATTCCACTTATTTCGAGGCAAAAAGGCAGAAATTCCCCTTATTTTGGAGCAAAAATGAAGAAATTTACCTTTTTATGTCAAAAAGGTATGCATTCCACTTACTTTAAGGATAAAAGCAGAAATTCCCTGTATTTTGAAGCAAAATTGCAGAAATTCTCATAATTTTCGGGCAAAAAGGCAGAAATTCTCCTTATTTTGGGGCAAAAAGGCACAAAATCTCCTTTTTTTTGGGAACAAACAGTCAGAAATTCCTCTTATTTTGGGGCAAAATTGCAGAAATTTCCTTTACATTGTGGCAAAATTGCAGAAATTTCCCTTATTTTGGGGCCAAATTGAAGAAATTTCACTTATGTCAGGGTAATAAGTCAGAAATTCTCTGTATTTTGGGGCAAAAAAGACAGAAATTACCTTTGTTTTGGGGGAAAAAGACAGCAATTCCACTTATTTAGAGGCAAAAAGGCAGTAATGCCCCGTATTTTGCAGCAAAATTGCAGAAATTCCCCTAATTTTGGGGCAAAAGTCAAAAATTCCCTTTATTTTGGGGCAAAAATCAGAAATTCCTCTTATTTTGGGGCAAAATTCCAGAAATTTCTTTTATTTTGAGGCAAAATTGCAGAAATTTACCTTATTTTAGGGCAAAATTGCAAAAATTTCCCTTATTTGGGGCAAAATTGAAGAAATTTCAGTTATTTTCAAGTAAAAAGGCTGAAATTTCCTATATTTTGGGGCAAAAAGGGAGAAATTCTCCTTATTTTGGGGCAAAATTGCAGAAATTTCCCTTATTATGGGATAAAATTGCAGAAATTTCCCTTATTTTAGGGCAAAATTGCAGAAATTTCACTTATTTCAGAGAAAAAAAGCAAAAATTTTTTTTATTTTGGGGCAAAAAGGCAGAAATTCCCATTATTTTGGGGCAAAAATGCAGAAATTCACCTTATTTTGGGGTAAAATTGCAGAAATTTCACATATTTCAGGGCAAAAAAACAGAAATTTCTTTTATTTTGGGGCAAAATTGCAGAAATTTCACATATTTCAGGGTAATAAGTCAGAAATTCCCCTTATTTTGGGGCCAAAAAGAGAGAAATTTCCTTTGTTTTGGGGCAATAAGGCAGAAATTCCACATATTGAGAAGCAAAAAGGCAGAAATTCCCCTAATTTTGGAGCAAAAATGAAAAAATTTCCCTTTTTTATGGCAAAAGTTTATGCATTCCCTTTATTTTCGGGCAAAAAGGCAGAAATTCCCCGTATTTTTGGGGCAGAATTGCAGAAATTCTCCTAATTGTGATGCCAAAAGGCAGAAATTCCCTATATATTGGGGCAAAAAGACAGAAATTCTCCTTATTTGGGGCAAAACTCAGAAATTCCACTTATTTTGGGGCAAAATTGCAGAAATTTCACTTATTTTGGGGCAAAATTGCAGAAATTTCACTTATTTCAGGGAAAAAATGCAGATTCTCCTTATTTTGGGGAAAAAGGCAGAAATTCCTAATATTTTGTGGCAAAAATGCAGAAATTCCCCTTATTTTGAGGTAAAAATGCTGAAATTCTCCTTTTTTGGGGGGCAAAAAGGCAGAAATTTCTCTAAATTTGGGGCAAAATTGCAGAAATTTCACGTATTGCAGGCTAATAAGTCAGAAATTTTTCTTATTTTGGGGCAAAAATGACAGAAAAATACCTTGTTTCAGAAGAAAAAGACAGAAATTCCACTTATTTAGAGGCAAAAAGGCAGAAATTCCCTTTTTTTGAGGCAAAAATGAAGAAATTTCCCTTTTTATGGCAAAAAGGTTTGCATTCCCATTATTTTCGGGCAAAAAGGCAGATATTCCCCGTATTTTAAAGCAAAATTGCAGAAATTCCCTTAATTTTGGGGCCATAATCAGAAATTCCCTTTATTTTGGGGCAAAATTCAAGAAATTTCCTTTATTTTGGGGCAAAATAGCAGGAATTTACCTTATATTGGAGCAAAATTGCAGAAATTTCCCTTATATGTGGCAAAATTGCAGAAATTTCACTTATTTTCAGGTAAAAATGCTGAAATTTTCTTTATTTTGGGGCAAAAAGAGAGAAATTCCCCTTATTATGGGGCAAAATTGCAAAAATTTCCCTTATTATATAAAAATATTGCAGAAATTTCTCTTAATTTAAAGCAAAATTGCAGATATTTCACTTATTTAAGAGAAAAAAAGCAGAAATTTTTCTTATTTTGAGGCAAAAAGGCAGAAATTACCATTATTTTGGGGCAAAATGCAGAAATTCACCTTAATTTGGGGTAAAATTGTGGAATTTTCACATATTTCAGGGCAAAAAGTCAGACACTTCCCTTATTTTGGGGCAAAAAATACAGAAATTCCCTTTGTTTTGGGGGAAAAAGACAGAAATTCCAATTATTTAGAGGCAAAAATGCAGAAATTCCTCTTATTTTGGAGCAAAAATGAAGAAATTTCCATTTTTTATGGCAAAAAGTTATGCATTTCCCTTATTTTTGGGAAAAAAGGCAGAAATTTCCCGTATTTTGGAGCAAAATTGCAGAAATTCCCCTAATTGTTGGGCAAAAAGGCAGAAATTCCCAATATGTTGGTGCAAAAAGACAGAAATTCTCCTTATTTTGGGGCAAAACTCAGAAATTCCACTTCTTTTGGGGCAAAATTCCAGAAATTTCCCTTATTTTGGGGCAAAATTGCAGAAATTTCACTTATTTTGGGGCACAATTGCAGAAATTTCACTTATTTCAGTGAAAAAAGGCAGAAATTTTTATTATTTTGGGGCAAAAAAACAGAAATTCCTAATATTTTGTGGCAAAAATGCAGAAATTCCTCTTATTTTGAGGTAAAAAGGCTGAATTCCCCTTATTTGCAGGCAAAAAGGCAGAAATTTCCCTTATTTTGAGTCAAAATTGCAGAAATTTCACTTATTTCAGGGTAATGAGTCAGAAATTTCCCTTATTTTGGGGCAAAAAAAAGAGAAATTCCCTTTGTTTTGTGGGTAAAAGACAGAAATTCCACTCATTTAGAGCCAAAAAGACAGAAATTCCCCTTATTTTGGAGCAAAAATGAAGAAATTTCATTTTTTATGGCAAAAAGTTATGCATTCCCATTATTTTCGGGCAAAAAGGCAGAAATTCCCCGGATTTTTTAGCAAAATTGCAGAAATTCCCCTAATTTTGGGGCAAAAGGCAGAAATTCCCTTTATTTTGGGGCAAAAATCAGAAAATCCCTTTATTTTGGGGCAAAATTCAAGATATTTCCTTTATTTTGGGGCAAAATTGGAGGAATTTACCTTATTTTGGGGCAAAATTGCAGAAATTTCCCTTATTTGGGGCAAAATTGCAGAAATTTCACTTATTTTCAGGAATAAAGGCTGAAATTTTCTTTATTTTGGGGCAAAAGAAAATATTTCTTCTTATTTTGGGGCAAAATTGCAGAAATTTCTCTTATTATAGGGAAAAATTGCAGAAATTTTCCTTATTTTAGGGCAAATTGCAGAAATTTCACTTATTTCAGAGAAAAAAAGCCAAAATTTTTCTTATTTTGGGGCAAAATTGCAGAAATTCCCATTATTTTGGGGCAAAAAGGCAGAAATTCGACTTATTTTGGGGTAAAATTGCAGAAATTTCACATATTTCAGGTCAAAAAATCAGAAATCTTCCTTTTTTTGGGGCAAAATTGTAGAATTTTCACTTATTTCATGGAAATAAGTCAGAAATTTCCCTTATTTTGAGGCAAAAAAGACAGAAATTCCCTTTGTTTTGGGGGAAAAAGACAGAAATTCCACTTAGTTAGAGGCAAAAATGCAGAAATTCCGCTTATTTTGGAGCAAAAATGAAGAAATTTCCCTTTTTTATGGCTAAAAGTTATGCATTTCCCTTATTATCGGGCAAAAAGGCAGAAATTCCCCGTATTTTGGAGCAAAATTGCAAAAATTCCCCTAATTGTGGGGCAAAAAGGCAGAAATTCCCAATATGTTGGGGCCATAAGACAGAAATTCTCCTTATTTTGCGGCAAAACTCATAAATTCCACTTATTTTGGCACAAAATTCCAAAATTTCGCTTATTTTGGGGCAAAATTGCAGAAATTTCACTTATTTTGGGGCAAAATTGCAGAAATTTCACTTTTTTCAGGAAAAAAAGGCAGAAATTTTTCTTATTTTGGGGCAAAAATGCAGAAATTCTTAATATTTTTTGGTAAAAATGCAGAAATTCCCCTTATTTTGAGGTAAAAAGGCTGAAATACCTTTTATTTGGGGGCAAAAAGGCAGAAATTTCCCTTAATTTGGGGCAAAAAAACAGAAATTCCCCTTATTTTGTGGCAAAAAGGCAGAAATTTCTTTTATTTCGGGGCAAAATTGCAGAAATTTCACTTATTTCAGGGCATAATTTACAAATTCCTTTTATTTTGAGGCCAATAGAGAGAAATTCCGTTTATTCTTGGGTAAAAAGGCAGAAATTTCTATTATTTTGAGGTAAAAAGGCAGAAATTCCTCTTATTTTGGGGCAAAAATGAAGAAATTTCCCTTTTTTGTGGCAAAAGTTATACATTCCCCTTACTTTCGTGATAAAAAGCAGAAATTCCCTGTATTATGAAGTAAAATTGCAGAAATTCTCATAATTTTCAGGCAAAAAAGCAGAAATTCTCTTTATTTTTGGGCAAAAGACAGAAAATCTCCTGTTTTCGGCAGCAAACAGTCAGAAATTCCCCTTATTTTGGGGCAGAATTGCAGAAATTACCTTTACATTGGGGCAAAATTGCAGAAATTTCCTTTATTTTGGGGCAAAATTGCAGAAATTTCACTTATTTCAGGGTAATAAGTCTGAAATTCCCCTTATTTTGGGGCAAAAAAGACAGAAATTCCTTTTGTTTGGGGGGAAAAAGACAGAAATTCCACTTATTTAGAGGCAAAAAAGCAGAAATTACCCTTATTTTTGAGCAAAAATGAAAAAATTTCCCTTTTTTATGGCAAGAGGTTATGCATCCCCTTTATTTTCGGGCAAAGAGGCAGAAATTCCCTGTATTTTGGAGCAAAATTGCAGAAATTTCACTTGTTTCAGAGAAAAAAAGCAAAATATTTTCTTATTTTGGGGCAAAAGGCAGAAATTCCCATTATTTTGGGGCAAAAAAGCAGAAATTCACCTTATTTTGGGGTAAAATTGCAGAAATTTCACATATTTCAGGGCAAAAAGGCAGAAATTTCCCTTATTTTGGGGCAAAATTGCAGAAATTTCACTTATTTCAGGGTAATAAGTCAGAAATTTTCCTTATTTTGGGGCAAAAACGACAGAAATTCTCTTTGTTTTGGGAAAAAAGACAGAAATTCCACTTATTTAGAGGCAAAAAGGCAGAAATTACCCTTATTTTTGAGCAAAAATGAAAAAATTTCCCTTTTTTATGGCAAAGGTTATGCATTCCCTGTATTTTCGGGCAAAAAGGCAGAAATTCCCTGTATTTTGGAGCAAAATTGCAGAAATTTCCATAATTGAGGTGCAAAAAGGCAGAAATTCCCTATATGTTGGGGCAAAAAGACAGAAATTCTCCTTATTTGGGGCAAAACTCAGAAATTCCACTTATTTTGGGGCAAAATTGCAGAAATTTCCAATATTTTGGGGCAAAATTGCAGAAATTTCACTTATTTCAGGGAAAAAAAGCAGAAATTTTCTTTATTTTGGGGAAAAAGGCTGAAATTCCTAATATTTTGTGGCAAAAATGCAGAAATTTCCCTTATTTTGAGGTAAAAATGCTGAAATTCCCCTTATTTGGGGGCAAAAAGGCAGAAATTTACCTTATTTTGGGGCAAAATTGCAGAAATTTCACTTATTTCAGGGTAATAAGTCAGAAATTTTTCTTATTTTGGGGCAAAATACAGAAAATCCCTTTGTTTTGGGGGAAAAAGCCAGATATTCCATTTATTTAGAGGCAAAAAGGCAGAAATTCCCCTTTTTTGGAGCAGAAATGAAGAAATTTCCCTTTTTATGGCAAAAAGGTATGCATTCCCATTATTTTTGGGCAAAAAGGCAGAAATTCTTAGCATTTTGGAACAAAATTGCAGAAATTCCCTTAATTTTGGAGCAAAAGGCAGAAATTCTCTTTATTTTGAGGCCAAAATCAGAAATTCTCCATATTTTGGGGCAAAATTCCAGAAATTTCTTTATTTTGGGGCAAAATTGCAGGAATTTACTCTATTTTGTAGCAAAGTTGCAGAAATTTCCCTTATATGGGGTAAAATTGCAGAAATTTCACTTATATTCAGGTAAAAAGGCTGAAATTCCTTATATTTCGGGGCAAAAAGGCAGAAATTTCCCTTATTTTGGGGCAAAAAGACAGAAATTCTCCTTATTTTGTAGCAAAAAGGCAGAAATTTCTTTTATTTTGGGGCCAAATTGCAGAAATATCACTTATTTCAGGGCATAATTCAAAAATTCCTTTTATTTTGGGGCAAAAAGACAGAAAATCCATTTATTTTTGGATAAAAAGGCAGAAATTTCACTTATTTTGAGGTAAAAAGGCAGAAATTCCTCTTATTTTGGGGCAAAAATGAAGAAATTTCACTTTTTTGTGGCAAAAGGTATACCTTCCCCTTACTTTCGGAATAAATAGCAGAAATTTCCCGTATTTTGAAGCAAAATTGCAGAAATTCTCCTAATTTTCGGGCAAAAAGTCAGAAATTCTTTTTATTTTGGGGCAAAAAGACAGAAAATCTTCTTTTTTCGGGAGCAATCTGTCAGAAATTCCTATTATTTTTGGGCAAAATTGCAGAAATTTCCTTTACATTGGGGCAAAATTGCAGAAATTTCCCTTATTTTAGGGCAAAATTGCAAAAATTTCACTTATTTCAGGGTAATAAGTAAGAAATTCCCCTTATTTTGGGGCAAAAAAGACAGAAATTCCCTTTGTTTTGGGGGAAAAAGACAGAAATTACACTTATTTAGAGGCAAAAAGTAGAAATTCCCCTTATTTGAAGCAAAAATGAAGAAATTTCTCTTTTTATGGCAAAAAGGTATGCATTGCCATTATTTTCAGGCAAAAAGGCAGAAATTCCCTGTATTTTGGAGCAAAATTGCAGAAATTTCCCTAATTTTGGGGCAAAAGGCAGAAATTTCCTTTATTTTGAGTCAAAAATCAGAAATTCTTCATGTTTTGGGGCAAAATTCTAGAAATTTCCTTTTTTGGGGGGAAAATTACAGGAATTTACCTTATTTTAAGGCAAAATTGCAGAAATTTCCCTTATTTGGGGCAAAATTGCAAAAATTTCACTTATTTTCAGGTAAAAAGGCTGAAATTTCCTTTATTTTAAGGCAAAAAGAGAGAAATTCCCTTTATTTTGGGGAAAAAAGGCAGAAATTCACCGTATTTTGGGATAAAATTGCAGAAATTTCACATATTTCAGGGCAAAAAGGCAGAAATTTCCCTTATTTTGTGGCAAAATTGCAGAAATTTCACTTATTTAAAAGTAATAAATCAGAAATTCCACTTATTTTGGGGCAAAAAAGACAGAAATTCCCTTTGTTTTGGGGGAAAAAGACAGAAATTCCACTTATTTAGAGGCAAAAATGCAGAAATTCCCCTTATTTTGGAGCAAAAATGAAGAAATTTCCCTTTTTATGGCTAAAAGGTATGCATTCCCCTTACTATTGGGAAAAAGCAGAAATTCCCCGTATTTTGAAGCAAAATTTAAAAATTCTCAAAATTTTCGGCCACAAAGGAAGAAATTCTCTATATTTTGTGGCAAAAAGGCAGAAATTTCTTTTATTTTGGGGCCAAATTGCAGTAATTTCACTTATTTCAGGGCATAATTCAAAAATTCCTTTTATTTTGGGGCAAAAAGACAGAAAATCCGTTTATTTTTGGGGAAAAACACAGAAATTCCACTTATTTAGAGGCAAAAAGGCAGAAATTCCCTTTATTTCGGAGAAAAAATGAAGAAATTTCCCTTTTTATGGCAAAAAGGTATGCCTTCCCATTAATTTCGGGCAAAAAGGCAGAAATTCCCCATATTTGGAGCAAAATTGCAGAAATTCCCTTAATTTTGGAACAAAAGGCAGAAATTCCCTTTATTTTGGGGCAAAAATCAGAAATTCCCTTTATTTTGGGGAAAAAATTCCTAAAATTTCCTTTACACTGGGGCAAAATTGCAGAAATTTCCCTTATTTGGGGCAAAAGTGCAGAAATTTCAGTTATTTTCTGGTAAAAAGGCTGAAATTTCCTTTATTTTGGGGCAAAAAGGGAGAAATTCCCCATATTTATGGGCAAAATTGCAGAAATTTCTCTTATTATGGGATAAAATTGCAGAAATTTCCCTTATTTTTGGGCAAATTTGCAGAAATTTCACTTATTTCAGAGAAAAAAAGCAAAAATTTTTCTTATTTTGGGGCAAAAAGGCAGAAATTCCCATTATTTTGGGGCAAAAAGGCAGTAATTCACCTTATTTTAGGGTAAAATTGCAGAAATTTCCCATATTTCAGGTCAAAAAGGCAGAAATTTTTTTTATTTTGGGGCAAAATTGCAGAAATTTTACATATTTCAGGGTAATAAGTCAGAAATTCCCCTTATTTTGGGGCAAAAAAGACAGAAATTCCCTTTGATTTGAGGCAAAAGAGAAGAAATTCCACTTATTGAGAAGCAAAAAGGCAGAAATTCCCCTAATTTTGGAGCAAAAATAAAGAAATTTCTTTTTTTATGACAAAAGGTTATGCATTCCCTTTATTTTCAGGCAAAAAGGCAGAAATTCCCTGTATTTTGGAGCAAAATTGCAGAAATTCCCCTAATTGTGGTGCAAAAATGCAGAAATAACCTATATGTTGGGGCAAAAAGACAGAAATTCTCCTTATTTGGGGCAAAACTCAGAAATTCCACTTATTTTGGGGCAAAATTGCAGAAATTTCACTTATTTTGGGGCAAAATTGCAATAATTTCTCTTATTTCAGGGTAAAAAGGCAGGAATTTTCCTTATTTTAGGGGAAAAGGCAGAAATTCCTAATATTTTGTGGCAAAAATGCAAAAATTCCCCTTATTTTTAGGTAAAAATGCTGAAATTCCCCTTATTTGAGGGCAAAAAGACAGAAATTCCCCTTATTTTGGGGCAGAAAAGACAGAAATTCCCGTTGTTTTGGGGGAAAAGACAGAAATTCCACTTATTTAGAGGCAAAAAGGCAGAAATTCCCCTTTTTTTGGAAAAAAATGAAGAACTTTCCCTTTTTATGGCAAAAAGGTATGCATTCCCATTATTTTCGGGCAATAGGGCAGAAATTCCCCGTATTTTGGAGCAAAATTGCAGAAAATCCCTTAATTTTGGGGCAAAAGGCAGAAATTCCCTTTATTTTGGGGCCAAAATCAGAAATTCCCCTTATTTTGGGGCAAAATTCAAGAAATTTCCTTAATTTTGGGGCAAAATTGCAGGAATTTACCTTATTTTGGAGCAAAATTGCAGAAATTTCCATTATATGGGCAAAATTACAGAAATTTCACTTATTTTCAGCTAAAAAGGCTGAAATTTCCTTTATTTTGGGGCAAAAAAGAAGAAATTCCCCTTATTTTGGAGCAAAATTGCAGAAATTTCTCTTATTATGGAGAAATATTGCAGAAATTTCCATTAATTTATAGCAAAATTGCAGAAATTTCACTTATTTCAGAGAAAAAAAGCAAAAATTTTTTTTATTTTGGAGCAAAAAGGGAGAAATTTCCAATATTTTGCAGCAAAAAGGAAGAAATTCACCTTATTTTGGGGTAAAATTGCAGAAATTTCACATATTTGAGGGTAAAAAGGCAGAAATTTCTCATATTTTGTGGCAAAAAATACAGAAATTCCCTTTGTTTTAAGGGAAAAAGAAAGAAATTCCACTTATTTAGAGGCAAAAAGGCAGAAATTCCCATTATTTTGAAGCAAAAATGAAGAAATTTCTCTTTTTTATGGCAAAAAGTTATGCATTCCCCTTATTTTCGGGCAAAAAGGCAGAAATTCCCCATATTTTGGAGCAAAATTGCAGAAATTCCCCTAATTGTGGGGCAAAAATGCTGAAATTCCCCATATGTTAGGGCAAAAATACAGAATTTCTCCATATTTTGGGGCAAAACTAAGAAATTCCAATTCTTTTGGGGCAAAATTCCAGAAATTTCCCTTATTTTGGGGCAAAATTGCAGAAATTTCACTTATTTTGGGGCAAAATTGCAGAAATTTCACTTATTTCAGGGAAAAAAGGCAAAAATTTTCTTATTTTGGGGCAAAAAGGCAGAAATTCTTAATATTTTGTGGCAAAAATTCAGAAATTCCTCTTAATTTGAGGTAAACAGGCTGAAATTCCCCTTATTTGGGGGCAAAAAGGCAGAAATTTCCCTTATTTTGGGGCAAAATTGCAGAAATTTCACTTATTTCAGGGTAATGAGTCAGATTTCCCATTATTTTGGGGCAAAAAAGAGAGAAATTCCCTTTGTTTTGTGGGAAAAAGACAGAAATTCCACTTATTTAGCGGCAAAAAGTCAGAAATTCCCCTTATTTTTGAGCAAAAATGAAGAAATTTCATTTTTTACAGCAAAAAGGTATGCATTTCCATTATTTTCGGGCAAATGGCAGAAATTCCTTGTATTTTAGAGCAAAATTGCAGAAATTCCCCTAATTTTGGGGCAAAAGGCAGAAAATTCCCTTTATTTTGGGGCAAAAATCAGAATCCCTTTATTTTGAAGCAAAATTCAAGAAATTTCCTTTATTTTGGGGCAAAATTTCAGGAATTTACCTTATTTTGGGGCAAAATTGCAGAAATTTCCCGTATTTGGGGCAAAATTGCAGAAATTTCACTTATTTTCAGAAAAAAAGGCTAAAATTTCCTTTATTTTGGGGCAAAAAGGGAGAAATTCCCCTTATTTTGGGGGCAAAATGGCAGAAATTTCCCTTATTATGGGGAAAAATTGCAGAAATTTTCCTTATTTTAGGGCAAAATTGCAGAAATTTAACTTATTTCAGAGAAAAAAAGCAAAAATTTTTCTTATTTTTGTGCAAAAAGGCAGAAATTCCCATTATTTTGGGGCAAAAATGCAGAAATTCGACTTATTTTGTGGTAAATTTGAAGAAATTTCACATATTTCATGGCAAAAAGGCAGAAATTTCCTTTATTTTGAGGCAAAATTGCAGAAATTTCAATTATTTCATGGTAATAAGTCAAAAATTCCCCTTATTTTGGGGCAAAAAAGACAGAAATTCCCTTTGTTTTGGGGGAAAAAGACAGAAATTCCACATATTTAGAGGCAAAAAGGCAGAAATTCCTTTATTTTGGAGCAAAAATGAAGAAATTTCCCTTTTTTATGGCAAAAAGTTATGCATTCCTCTTATTTTCGGGCAAAAAGGCATAAATTCCCTGTATTTTGGAGCAAAATTGCAGAAATTCCCCTAATTTTGAGGCAAAAAGGCAGAAATTCCCAATATGTTGGGGCAAAAAGACAGAAATTCTCCTTATTTTGGGGCATAACTCAGACATTCCACTTATTTTGGGGCAAAATTCCAAAATTTCGCATATTTTGGAGCAAAATTGCAGAAGTTTCTCTTATTTTGGGGCTAAATTGCAGAAATTTCACTCATTTCAGGGAAAAAAGGCAGAAATTTTCCTTATTTTAAGGCAAAAATGCAGAAATTCTTAATATTTTGTGGCAAAAATGCAGAAATTCCCCTTTTTTTGAGGTAAAAAGGCTGAAATTCTGTTTATTTTTGGGTAAAAAAGCAGAAATTTCACTTATTTTGAGGTAAAAATGCAGAAATTTCTCTTATTTTGGGGAAAAATGAAGAAATTTCTCTTTTTTGTGGCAAAAGGTATACATTCCCCTTACTTTCGGGATACAAAGCAGAAATTCCCCGTATTTTGAAAAAAAATTGCAGAAATTCTCCTAATTTTTGGGCAAAAAGACAGAAATTCTCCTTATTTTGGAGCAAAAAGACAGAAAATCTTCTTTTTTTCAGGAGCAAATTGTCAGAAATTTCCCTTATTTTGGGGCAAAATTGCAGATATTTCCTTTATATTGGGGCAAAATTGCAGAAATTTCATTTATTTTAGGGTAATAAGTAAGAAATTCCTCTTATTTTGGGGCAAAAAAGACAAAAATTCTCTTTGTTTTGGGAGAAAAAGACCGAAATTCCACTTATTTAGAGGCAAAAAAGCAGAAATTACCGTTATTTTTGAGCAAAAATAAAGAAATTTTCCATTTTTAGGGCAAAAATTAATGCATTACCCTTATTTTCGGGCAAAAAGACAGAAATTCTCCGTATTTTGGAGCAAAATTGCAGAAATTCCCCTAATTGTGGGGTACAAAGGCAGAAATTCCCTATATATTGGGGCAAAAACACAGAAATTCTTCTTATTTTAAGGCAAAACTCAGAAATTCCACTTATTTTGGGGCAAAATTCCAGAAATTTCCCTTATTTTGGGGCAAAATTGCAGAAATTTCCTTTAATTTGGGGCAAAATTGCAGAAATTTCACTTATTTCAGAGAAAAAAAAAAACAAAAATTTTTCTTATTTTGGGACAAAAAGGCAGAAATTCCCATTATTTTAGGGCAAAAAAGCAGAAATTCACCTTATTTTGGGGGTAAAATTGCAGAAATTTCACATATTTCAGGGCAAAAAGGCAGAAATTTCTTTTATTTTGGGGCAAAATTGTAGAAATTTCACTTATTTTGGGGCAAAATTGCAGAAATTTCACTTATTTCAGGGAAAAAAGGCAGAAATTTTCCTTAATTTGGGGCAAAAATGCAGAAATTCTTAATATTTTGTGGCAAAAATGCAGAAATTCCCTCTTATTTTGAGGTAAAAACGCTGAAATTCCCCTTATTTGGGGGCAAAAAGGCAGAAATTTCCCTTATTTTGGGGCAAAAAGACAGTAATTCTTCTTATTTTGTGGCAAAATGGCAGAAATTTCTTTTATTTTGGGGCAAAATTGCAGAAATATCACTTATTTCAGGGCATAATTCAAAAATTCCAATTATTTTGGGGCAAAAAGACAGAAATTCCATTTATTTTTGGGTAAAAAGGGAGAAATTCAATTATTTTGAGGTAAAAAGCAGAAATTCCTTTTATTTTGGGGCAAAAATGAAGAAATTTCTTTTTTTTGTGGCAAAAGGTATACATTCCCCTTACTTTCGGGATAAAAAGCAAAAATTCCCCATATTTTGAAGCAAAATTGCAGAAATTTTCATAATTTTCGGGCAAAAAAGCAGAAATTCTCCTTATTTTGGGGCAAAAAGACAGAAAATCTCCTTTTTTCGGGAGCAAACAGACAGAAATTCATCTTATTTTGGGGCAAAATTGCAGAAATTTCCTTTACACTGTGGCAAAATTGCAGAAATTTCCCTTATTTTGGGGCAAAATTGCAGAAATTTCACTTATTTCAGGGTAATAAGTCAGAATTTTCCCTTATTTTGGGACAAAAAAGACAGAAATTCCATTTGTTTTGGGAGAAAAAGACAGAAATTCCACATAGTTAGAGGCAAAAATTCAGAAATTCCCCTTATTTTGGAGCAAAATTGCAGAATTCCCAAATTTTGGGGCAAAAGGCATAAATTCCCGTTATTTTGGGGCAAAAATCTGAAATTCTCCTTATTTTGGGGCAAAAATAAAGAAATTTCCTTTATTTTGGGGCAAAATTGCAGGAATTTACCTTATTTTGGTGCAAAATTGCACAAATTTCCCTTATTTGGTGCAAAATTGCAGAAAATTCAGATATTTTCAAGTAAAAAGGCTGAAATTTTCTTTATTTTGGGGCAAAAAGGAAGACATTCCCCTTATTTTTGGGCAAAATTGCAGAAATTTCCCTTGTTATGGGCAAAAATTGCAGAAATTTCCCTTATTTTAGGGCAAAATTGCAGAAATTTCACTTATTTCGGAGAAATAAAGCAAAAATGTTTTTTATTTTGAAGCAAAAAGACAGAAATTTCCATTATTTTAGGGGAAAAGGCAGAAATTCACCTTATTTTGGGGTAAAATTGCAGAAATTTCACATATTTCAGGGCAAAAATTCAGAAATTTCCCTTATTTTGGGGCAAAATTGCAGAAATTTCACTTATTTCAGGGTAATAAGTCAGAAATTCCCCTTGTTTTGGGGCAAAAAAGACAGAAATTCCACATATTTAGAGGCAAAAGGGCAGAAATTCCCCTTATTTTGGAGCAAAAATTAAGAAATTTCCCTTTTTTATGGCAAAAAGTTATGCATTTCCCTTATTTTTGGGAAAAAGGCAGAAATTCCCCGTAATTTGGAGCAAAATTGCAGAAATTCCCCTAATTGTGGGGCAAAAAGGTAGAAATTCACTGTATGTTGGGGCAAAAAGTCAGAAATTCTTCTTATTTTGGGGCAAAACTCAGAAATTCCACTTTTTTTAGGGCAAAATTCCAGAAATTTCCCTTATTTTGGGCCAAAATTGCAGAAATTTTACTTATTTTGGGGCAAAATTGCAGAAATTTCACTTATTTCAGGGAAAAAAGGCAGAAATTTTCCTTATTTTGGGGCAAAAAAACAGAAATTCCTAATATTTTGTGGCAAAAATGCAGAAATTCCTCTTATTTTGAGGTAAAAAGGCTGAATTCCCCTTATTTGGGGGTAAAAAGGCAGAAATTTCCCTTATTTTGGGGTATAATTGCAGAAATTTCACTTATTTCAGTGTTTATAAGTCAGAAATTCCCCTTATTTTGGGGCAAAATAGAGAGAAATTCCATTTGTTTTGTGAGAAAAAGACAGAAATTCCACTTATTTAGAGGCAAAAAGGCAGAAATTCCATTTATTTTGGAGCAAAAATGAAGAAATTTCATTTTTTTTTGGCAAAAAGGTATGCATTCCCATTATTGTCGGGCAAAAAGGCAGAAATTCCCCATATTTTGGAGCAAAATTGCAGAAATTCCCCTAATTTCGGGGCAAAAGGCAGAAATTCCCTTTATTTTGGGGCAAAAATCAGAAAATCCCTCTATTTTGGGGCAAAATTCAAGAAATTTCCTTTATTTTGGGCCAAAATACTGGAATTTACCTTATTTTGGAGCAAAATTGCAGAAATTTCCCTTATTTGGGGCAAAATTGCCGAAATTTCACTTATTTCAGTCTAATAAGTCAGAAATTCCCCTTATTTTGAGGCAAAAAAGAAAGAAATTCCCTTTGTTTTGAGGGGAAAAGAGAAATTTCACTTAGTTAGAGGCAAAAATGCAGAAATTCCCCTTATTTTGGAGCAAAAATGAAGAAATTTTCCGTTTTATGGCAAAAAGATATGCATTTCCATTATTTTCGGGCAAAAAAGCAGAAATTCCCCGTATTTTGGAGCAAAATTGCAGAAATTCCCAAATTTTGGGGCATAAGGCAGAAATTCCCCTTATTTTGGGGCAAAATTCAAAAATTTCCTTTATTTTGGCGCAAAATTGCAAGAATTTATCTTATTTTGGGGCAAAATTGCAGAAATTTCCCTTATTTGGGGCAAAATTGCAGAAAATTCACTTATTTTCAGGTAAAAAAGCTGAAATTTCCTCTATTTTGAGACAAAAAGGGAGAAATTCCCCTTATTTTGGGGCAAAATTGCAGAAATTTCCCTTCTTATGGGGAAAATTGCAGAAATTTCCCTTATTTTAGGGCAAAATTGCAAAAATTTCACTTATTTCTGAGAAAGAAAGCAAAAACTGTTTCTTATTTTGGGGCAAAAAGGCAGAAATTCCCATTATTTTAGGGCAAAAAGGCAGAAATTCACCTTATTTAGGGGTAAAATTGCAGAAATTTCACATATTTCAGGGCAAAAAGGAAGAAATTTCCCTTATTTTGGGACAAAATTGCAGTAATTTCACATATTTCAGGGCAAAAAAGCAGAAATTTCCCTTATTTTGGGGCAAAAATACAGAAATTCCCGTTGTTTTGGGGGGAAAAGACAGAAATTCCACTTATTTAGAGGCAAAAATGCAGAAATTCCCCTTATTTTGGAGCAAAAATGAAGAAATTTCCCTTTTTTGTGGCAAAAAGTTATGCATTTCTCTTATTTTTGAGAAAAAAGGCAGGAATTCCTCAAATTTTGGAGCAAAATTGCAGAAATTCCCCTAATTGTGGGGCAACAAGGCAGAAATTCCCTATATGTTGGGGTAAAAAGACAGAAATTCTGCTTATTTTTGGGCAAAACTCAGAAATTCCACTTCTTTTGGGGCATAATTCCAGAAATTTCCCTTATTTTGACGAAAAATTGCAGAAATTTCACTTATTTTGGGGCAAAATTGCAGAAATTTCACTTATTTCAGGCAAAAGATGCAGAAATTTTCCTGTTTTTTGGGCAGAAAACCAGACATTCCTAATATTTTGTGGCAAAAATGCAGAAATTCCTTTTATTTTGAGGTAAAAAGGCTGAATTCCCCTTATTTGGGGGCAAAAAGGCAGAAATTTCCCTTATTTTGGGGCAAAATTGCAGAAATTTCACTTATTTCAGGGTAATGAGTCAGAAATTCCCCTTATTTTGGGGCAAAAAAGACAGAAATTCCCTTTGTTTTGGGGGAAAAAGACAGAAATTCCACTTATTTAGAGACAAAAAAGCAGAAATTCCCCTTATTTTGGAGCAAAAATGAAGAAATTTCATTTTTTATGGCAAAAAAGTATGCATTCCAATTATTTTCCGGAAAAAAGGCAGAAATTCCCTGTATTTTGGAGCAAAATTGCAGAAATTTCTCTAATTTTTGGGCCAAAGGCAGAAATTCCCTTTATTTTGGGGCAAAAATCAGAAAATCCCTTCATTATGGGGCAAAATTCAAAAAATTTCCTTAATTTTGGGGCAAAATTGAAGGAATTTACCTTATTGTGTGGAAAAATTGGAGAAATTTTCCTTATTTTAGGGCAAAATTGCAGAAATTTCACTTATTTCAGAAAAAAAAAATTTTCTTATTTTGGGGCAAAAAGGCAGAAATTCGACTTACATTGGGTAAAATTTCAGAAATTTCACATATTTCAGGGCAAAAATGCAGAAATTTCCCTTATTTTTGGGCAAAATTGCAGAAATTTCACTTATTTCATGGTAATAAGTAAGAAATTCCCCTTATTTTGGGGCAAAAAACACAGAAAATCCCATTGTTTTGGGGGAAAAAGACAGAAATTCTACTTATTTAGAGGCAAAAAGGCAGAAATTCCCCTTATTTTGGAGCAAAAATGAAGAAATTTCCCTTTTTTATGGCAAAAAGTTATGCATTCCCCTTATTTTCGGGCAAAAAGGCAGAAATTCTCTGTATTTTGGAGCAAAATTGCAGAAATTCCTATAATTGTGGGGTTAAAAGGCAGAAATTTTCAATATGTTGGGGCAAAAAGACAGAAATTCTCCTTATTTTGAGGAATAACTCAGAAATTCCACATATTTTGGTGCAAAATTCCAAAATTTCGCTTATTTTGGGGCAAAATTGCAGAAATTTCACTTATTTTGGGGCAAAATTGCAGAAATTTCACTTATTTTAGGGAAAAAAGGCAGAAATTTTTTTTTATTTTGGGGCAAAAATGCAGAAATTCTTAATATTTTGTGGCAAAAACGCAGAAATTCCCCTTATTTTGTGGTAAAAAGGCTGAAATTCCTTTTATTTGGGGGCAAAAAGGCCAAAATTTCCCTTATTTTGGGGCAAAAAGACAGAAATTCCGTTTATTTTTGGGTAAAAAGGCAGAAATTTCACTTATTTTGCGGTAAAAGGCAGAAATTCCTCTTATTTTGGGGCAAAAATGAAGAAATTTCTCCTTTTTGTGGCAAAAGGTATACATTCCCCTTACTTTCGGGATAAAAAGCAGAAATTCCCCGTATTTTGAAGCAAAATTGCAGAAATTCTCCTAATTTTCGGGCAAAAAGACAGAAATTCTCCTTATTTTGTGTCAAAAACACAGAAAATCTTCTTTTTTCGGGATCAAACTGTCAGAAATTCCCCTTATTTTTGGGGCAAAATTGCAGAAATTTCCTTTATTTTGGGGCAAAATTGCAGGAATTTACCTTATTTTGGGGCAAAATTGCAGAAATTTCACTTATTTCAGGGTAATAAGTCAGAAATTCCCCTTATTTTGGGGCAAAAAAGAAAGAAATTCCCTTTGTTTTGGGGGGAAAAGACAGAAATTCCACTTATTTAGAGGCAAAAAGGCAGAAATTCCCCTTATTTTGGAGCAAAAATGAAGAAATTTCTCTTTTTATGGCAAAAAGGTATGCATTCCCATTATTTTCAGGCAAAAAGGCAGAAATTCCCCGTATTTTGGAGCAAAATTGCAGAAATTCCCCTAATTTTGGGACAAAAAGAAGAAATTCCCTTTATTTTAGGGCAAAAATCAGAAATTCCCCATATTTTGGGGGAAATTCTAGAAATTTCCATTTTTTGGGGGCAAAATTACAGGAATTTACCTTATTTTGGGGCAAAATTGCAGAAATTTCCCTTATTTGGGGCAAAATTGCAGAAATTTCACTTATTTTCAGGTAAAAAGGCTGAAATTTCCTATATTTTGGGGCAAAAAGAAAGAAATTCCCTTTATTTTGGGGCAAAATTGCAAACATTCCCCTTATTATAGAAAAAAATTGCAGAAATTTCCCTTATTTTAGGGCAAAATTGAAGAAATTTCACTTATTTCAGAGAAAAAAAGCAAAAATTTTTCTTATTTTGGGGCAAAAAGGCAGAAATTCCCATAATTTTAGAAAAAAAGGCAGAAATTCATCGTATTTTAAGGTAAAATTGCAGAAATTTCACATATTTTAGGGCAAAAAGGCAAAAATTTCCCTTATTTTGGGGCAAAATAGCAGAAATTTCACTTATTTTAGGGTAATAAGTCAAAATTCCCCTCATTTTGGGGCAAAAAAGACAGAAATTCCCTTTGTTTGAGGGAAAAACACAGAAATTCCATTTATTTAGAGGCAAAAAGGAAGAAATTCTCCTTATTTTGGAGCAAAAATGAAGAAATTCCCCTAATTGTGGGGCAAAAAGGCAGAATTTCCCTATATGTTGGGGCAAATAGACAGAAATTCTCCTTATTTTGGGGCAAAACTAAGAAATTCCACTTATTTGGAAGAAAAATTCCATAAATTTCCTTAATTTTGGGGCAAAATTGCAAAAATTTCACTTATTTTGGGGCAAAATTGCAGAAATTTCACTTATTTCTGATAAAAAAAGCAAAAATTTTTCTCATTTTTGGTGCAAAAGGCAGAAATTCCCATTATTTTGGGGCAAAAAAGCAGAAATTCACCTTATTTTGGGGTAAAATTGCAGAAATTTCACATATTACAGGGAAAAAAGCAGCAATTCCCTTTATTTTGGGGCAAAATTGGAGAAATTTCACTTATTTCAGGGAAAAAAGGCAGAAAATTTACTTATTTTAGGGTAAAAATGCATAAATTCTTAATATTTTGTGGCAAAAATGCAGAAATTCCCCTTATTTTGAGGTAAAAAGGCTGAAATTCCCCTTATTTGGGGGCAAAAAGGCAGAAATTTCCTTTATTTTGGGGCAAAAAGACAGTAATTCCCCTTATTTTGTGGCAAAAACGCAGAAATTTCTTTTATTTTGGGGCAAAATTGCAGAAATATCACTTATTTCAAGGAATAATTCAAAAATTTCATTTATTTTGGGGCAAAAAGACAGAAATTCTCCATATTTTGGGGCAAAACTCAGAAATTCCACTTATTTTGGGGCAAAATTCCAGAAATTTCCCTTATTTTGGGGCAAAATTGCAGAAATATCACTTATTTTGTCGCAAAATTGCAGAAATTTCACTTATTTCAGGAAAAAAGGCAGAAATTTTCTTTATTTTGAGGCAAAAATGCAGAAATTCTTAAAATTTTGTGGCAAAAATGCAGAAATTCCCCTTATTTTGAGGAAAAAGGGCGAAATTCTTATTATTAGGGGGCAAAAAGGCAGAAATTTCCCTTATTTTGGGGCAAAAAGATAGAAATTCCCCTTATTTTGTGGCAAAAAGGCAGAAATTTCTTTTATTTTGGGGCAAAATTGCAGAAATTTCACTTATTTTAGGGCATTATTCAAAAATTCCTTTAATTTTGGGGCAAAAAGACAGAAATTTCATTTATTTTTGGGTATTAAGGCAGAAATTTCCCTTATTTTGATGTAAAAAGGCAGAAATTCCTCTTATTTTGGGGCAAAAATGAAGAAATTTTCCTTTTTTGTGGTAAAAGGTATACATTCCCCTTACTTTCGGGATAAAAAGCAGAAATTCCCCGTATTTTGAAGCAAAATTTCAGAAATTCTCATAATTTTCGGGTAAAAAGGCAGAAATTCCCCTAATTTTGGGGCATAAGAAGAAATTCCCTTTATTTTGACACAAAAATCAGAAATTCCCCATCTTTTGGGGCAAAATTCAAGAAATTTCCTTTATTTTGGGGCAAAATTGCAGGAATTTACCTTATTTTGGGGCAAAATTGCAGAAATTTCCATTATTTGGGGCAAAATTGCAAAAATTTCACTTATTTTCAGGTAAGGCTGAAATTTCCTTTATTTTCGGGCAAAAAGGGAGAAATTCCCCTTATTTTGGGGCAAAATTGCAGAAATTTCTTTTATTATGGGAAATATTGCAGAAATTTCACTTATTTCAGAGAAAAAAAAGCAAAAATGTTTCTTATTTTGGGGCAAAAAGGCAGAAATTCCCATTATTTTGGGGCAAAAAGGCAGAAATTCACCTTATTTTGGGGTAAAATTGCAGAAATTTTAAATATTTCAGGGAAAAAGGCAGAAATTTCCCTTATTTTGGGGCAAAAAAGACAGAAATTCCCTTTGTTTTGGGCAAAAAAAGACAGAAATTCCACGTATTTAGAGGCAAAAATGCAGAAATTCCCTTTGTTTGGAGCAAAAATGAAGAAATTTCCCTTTTTTATGGGAAAAAGTTATGCATTCCCCTTATTTTCGGGCAAAAAGGCAGAAATTTTCCGTATTTTGGAGCAAAATTGCTAAAATTCCCCTAATTGTGGGGTAAAAATGCAGAAATTCCCTATATGTTGGGGCACAAAGACAGAAATTCTCCTTATTATGGGGCAAAACTCAGAAATTCCACTTATTTTGGGGCAAAATTCCAGAAATTTCCCTTTTTGGGGCAAAATTGCAGAAATTTCACTTATTTTGGGGCAAAATTGCAGAAATTTGACTTATTTCAGGAAAAAAAGACAGAAATTTTCCTTATTTTGGGGCAAAAAGGCAGAAATTCCTAATATTTTGTGGCAAAAATGCAGAAATTGCCCTTATTTTGAGGTGAAAAGTTTGAAATTCCTTTTATTTGGGGGCAAAACGTAGAAATTTTCCTTATTTTGGGACAAAATTGCAGAAATTTCACTTATTTCCAGATAATAAGTCAGAAAATTTCCTTATTTTGGGGCAAAAAATACAGAAAATCCCTTTGTTTTGGAGGAAAAAGACAGAAATTCCACTTATTTAGAGGCAATAAAGCAGAAATTCCCCTTATTTTGGAGCAAAAATGAAGAAATTTCCCTTTTTTAAGGCAAAAAGGTATGCATTCTTTTTATTTACAGGCAAAATGGCAGAAATTTCCCGTATTTTGGAGCAAAATTGCAGAAATTCCATTAATTGTGGGGAAAAAATGCAAAATTTCCTTATATGTTGGGGCAAAAAGACAGAAATTCTCCTTATTTTGCGGCAAAACTCAGAAATTCCACTTATTTTGGGGCAAAATTCCAGAAATTTCCCTTATTCTTGGGCAAAATTGCAGAAATTTCCCTTATTTTGGGGCAAAAAGCAGAAATTCTCCTTATTTTGAGGTAAAAAGGCTGAAATTCCCTTTATTTGGGGGCAAAAAGGCAGAAATTTCTCTTATTTTGGGGCAAAATTGAAGAAATTTCCCTTATTCTTGGGCAAAATTGCAGAAATTTCCCTTATTTTGGGACAAAATTGCAGAAATTTCACTTATTTCAATGAAAAAAGGCAGAAATTTCCCTTATTTTGGGGCAAAAAGCAGAAATACTCCTTATTTTGAGGTAAAAAGGCTGAAATTCCCTTTATTTGGGGGCAAAAAGCAGAAATTTCACTTATTTTGGGGCAAAATTGCAGAAATTTCACTTATTTCAGGGTAATAAGTCAGAAATTCCCCTTATTTTGGGGCAAAAAAACCCCAGAAATTCCCTTTTTTTTGCGGAAATGACAGAAATTCCACTTATTTAGAGGAAAAAGGCAGAAATTTCCCTTATTTTGGAGCATAAATGAAGAAATTTACCTTTTTATGGCAAAAAGGTATGCATTCCCATTATTTTCGGGCAAAAAGGCAGAAATTCCCTGTATTTTGGAGCAAAATTGCAGAAATTCCCCTAATTTTGGGGCAAAAGCCAGAAATTCCCTTTATTTTGGGGCAAAAATCAGAAATTCCCGTTATTTTGGGGCAAAATTCCAGAAATTTTCTTTATTTTGGGGCAAAATTGCAGGAATTTACCTTATTTTTGGGGCAAAATTGCAGAAATTTTCTTTATTTGGGGCAAAATTGCAGAAATTTCACTTATTTTCAGGTAAAATGGCTGAAATTTCCTTTATTTTGGGGCAAAAAGGAGAAATTCCCTTTTTTTGGGGGCAAAATTGCAGACATTTCCCTTATTATAGAATAATAATTGCAGAAATTTCCCTTTTTTAGGGCAAAATTGCAGAAATGTCACTTATTTCAGAAAAAAAAAATAATTTTCTTATTTTAGGGCAAAAACGCAGAAATTCCCATTATTTTGGGGGAAAAAGGAGGAAATTCACCGTATTTTGGGGTAAAATTGCAGAAATTTCACATATTTCAGGGCAAAAAGGCAGAAATTTCCCTTATTTTAGGGTAATAAGTCAGAATTTCCCTTTATTTTGGGGCAAATAAGACAGAAATTTCCTTTGTTTTGGAGGAAAAAGACAGAAATTCCACTTATTTAGAGGCAAAAAGGCAGAAATTCCCCTTATTTTGGAGCAAAAATGAAGAAATTTTCCATTTTTATGGCAAAAAGTTATGCATTCCCTTTATTTTCAGGCAAAAAGACAGAAATTCCTCGTATTTTGGAGCAAAATTGCAGAAATTCCCCTAATTGTGGGGCAAAAAGGCAGAAATTCCTTATATGTTATGGCAAAAAGACAGAAATTCTCCTTATTTTGGGGCAAAACTCAGAAATTTCATTTATTTTGGGGCAAAATACAAGAAATTTAACTTATTTTGGGGCAAAATTGCAGAAATTTCACTTATTTTGGGGCAAAATTGCAGAAATTTCACTTATTTCAGGGAAAAAAGGCAGAAATTTACCTTATTTTGGGGCAAAAATGCAGAAATTCTTAATATTTTGTGGTAAAAATGCAGAAATTCCCCTTATTTTGAGGTAAAAAGGGAGAAATTTCACTTATTTTGAGGTAAAAAGGCAGAAATTCCTCTTATTTTGGGGCAAAAATTAAGAAATTTCCCTTTTTTTGTGGTAATAGTTATACATTCCCCTTACTTTCGGGATAAAAAGCAGAAATTCCCCGTATTTTGAAGCAAAATTGCAGAAATTCTCATAATTTTTGGGCAAAAAGGCAAAATTCCCTTAATTTTAAGGCAAAAGAAGAAATTCCCTTTATTTTGGGGCAAAAATCAGAAATTCCCCTTCTTTTGGGGCAAAATTCAAGAAATTTCCATTATTTTGGTGCAAAATTGCAGCAATTAACCTTATTTTGGGGCAAAATTGCAGAAATTTCCATTATTTGTGGCAAAATTGCAGAAATTTCACTTATTTTCAGGTAAAAAGGCTGAAATTTCCCTAATTTTCGGGCAAAAAGTGAGAAATTCCTCTTATTTTGGGGCAAAATTGCAGAAATTTCCCTTATTTTGGGAAATATTGCAGAAATTTCCCTTAATTTGAGGCAAAATTGCAGAAATTTCAATAATTTCAGAGAAAAAAAGCAAAAATTTTTCTTATTTTGGGGCAAAAATGCAGAAATTCCCCTTAATTTGGAGCGAAATGACAAAATTTCCCTTTTTTATGGGAAAAAGTTATGCATTCCCCTTATTTTCGGGCAAAAAGGCAGAAATTCCCCTTATTTTGGAGCAAAATTGCAGAAATTCCCTTAATTGTAAAGCAAAAATGCAGAAATTCCCTATATGTTAGGGCAAAAAGACAGAAATTCTCCTTATTTTTGGGCAAAACTCAGAAATTCCACTTATTTTGGGGCAAAATTCCAAAAATTTCCCTTATTTTTGGGCAAAATTGCAGAAATGTCACTTATTTTGGGGCAAAATTGCAGAAATTTCACTTATTTCAGGGAAAAAAGACAGAAATTTTCCTTATTTTGAGGCAAAAAAGAAGAAATTCCTAATATTTTGTGGCAAAAATGCAGAAATTCCCCTTATTTTGAGGTTAAAAGGCTGAAATTCCCCTTATTTGGGTGCAAAAAGGCAGAAATTTCCCTTATTTTGGGACAAAATTGCAGAAATTTCACTTATTTCAGGGTAATAAGTCAGAAATTCCCTTTATTTTGGCGCAAAAAAGACAGAAAATCCATTTGTTTTGGAGGAAAAGACAGAAATTCCACTTATTTAGAGGCAAAAAAGCAGAAATTCCCCTTATTTTGGAGTAAAAATGAAGAAATTTCATTTTTTTATGGGAAAAAGTTATGCATTCCCCTTATTTTCGGGCAAAAAGGCAGAAATTTCCCTAATTGTGGGGCAAAAATGCAGAAATTCCCTATATGTTGGGGCAAAAAGACAGAAATTCTCTTTATTTTGGGGCAAAATTGCAGAAATTCCCCTAATTGTGGGGCAAAAATGCAGAAATTCCCTATATGTTGGGGCAAAAAGTCAGAAATTCTCTTTATTTTGGGGCAAAACTCAGAAATTCCACTTAATTGGGGGCAAAATTCCAAAAATTTCCCTTATTTTGAGGCAAAATTGCAGAAATTTCACTTATTTTGGGGCAAAATTGCAGAAATTTGACTTATTTCAGGGAAAAAAGACAGAAATTTTCCTTATTTTGGGGCAAAAAGGCAGAAATTCCTAATATTTTGTGGCAAAAATGAAGAAATTCCCCTTATTTGGAGGTGAAAGGGCTCAAATTCCACTTATTTGGGGGCAAAAAGGCAGAAATTTCCCTTACTTTGGGACAAAATTGCAGAAAATTCACTTATTTCAGGGTAATAAGTCAGAAAATTTCCTTATTTTGGGGCATAAAAAAACAGAAAATCCCTTGTTTTAGAGGAAAAAGACAGAAATTCCACTTATTTAGAGGCAAAAAAGCAAAAATTCCCCTTATTTTGGAGCAAAAATGAAGAAATTTCCCTATTTTAAGACAAAAAGGTATGCATTCTTTTTATTTACGGGCAAAAAGGCAGAAATTTCTCATATTTTGGAGCAAAATTGCAGAAATTCCCCTAATTGTGGGGCAAAAATGCAGAAATTTTCTATATGTTGGAGCAAAATACAGAAATTCTCCTTATTTTGGGGCAAAACTCAGAAATTCCACTTATTTTGGGGCAAAATTTCAGAAATTTCCCTTATTCTTGGGCAAAAAGGCAGGAATTTCCCTTATTTTGGGGCAAAATTGCAGAAATTTCACTTATTTCAGGGTAATAAGTTAGAAATTCCCCTATTTTGGGGCAAAAAAGACAGAAATTTCCTTTGTTTTGTGGGAAATGACAGAAATTCCACTTATTTAGAGGCAAAAAGGCAGAAATTTCCCTTGTTTTGGAGCAAAAATGAAGAAATTTACCTTTTTATGGCAAAAAGGTATGCATTCCCATTATTTTCGGGCAAAAAGGCAGAAATTCGCCGTATTTTGGAGCAAAATTGCAGAAATTCCCCTAATTTTGTGGCACAAGCCAGAAATTCCCCTTATTTTGGGGCAAAATTGCAGAAATTTCTTTTATTATGGGAAATATTGCAGAAATTTCACTTATTTCAGAGAAAAAAAAGCAAAAATGTTTCTTATTTTGGGGCAAAAAGGCAGAAATTCCCATTATTTTGGGGCAAAAAGGCAGAAATTCACCTTATTTTGGGGTAAAATTGCAGAAATTTTAAATATTTCAGGGAAAAAGGCAGAAATTTCCCTTATTTTGGGGCAAAAAAGACAGAAATTCCCTTTGTTTTGGGCAAAAAAAGACAGAAATTCCACGTATTTAGAGGCAAAAATGCAGAAATTCCCTTTGTTTGGAGCAAAAATGAAGAAATTTCCCTTTTTTATGGGAAAAAGTTATGCATTCCCCTTATTTTCGGGCAAAAAGGCAGAAATTTTCCGTATTTTGGAGCAAAATTGCTAAAATTCCCTTAATTGTGGGGTAAAAATGCAGAAATTCCCTATATGTTGGGGCACAAAGACAGAAATTCTCCTTATTATGGGGCAAAACTCAGAAATTCCACTTATTTTGGGGCAAAATTCCAGAAATTTCCCTTTTTGGGGCAAAATTGCAGAAATTTCACTTATTTTGGGGCAAAATTGCAGAAATTTGACTTATTTCAGGAAAAAAAGACAGAAATTTTCCTTATTTTGGGGCAAAAAGGCAGAAATTCCTAATATTTTGTGGCAAAAATGCAGAAATTGCCCTTATTTTGAGGTGAAAAGTTTGAAATTCCTTTTATTTGGGGGCAAAACGTAGAAATTTTCCTTATTTTGGGACAAAATTGCAGAAATTTCACTTATTTCCAGATAATAAGTCAGAAAATTTCCTTATTTTGGGGCAAAAAATACAGAAAATCCCTTTGTTTTGGAGGAAAAAGACAGAAATTCCACTTATTTAGAGGCAATAAAGCAGAAATTCCCCTTATTTTGGAGCAAAAATGAAGAAATTTCCCTTTTTTAAGGCAAAAAGGTATGCATTCTTTTTATTTACAGGCAAAATGGCAGAAATTTCCCGTATTTTGGAGCAAAATTGCAGAAATTCCATTAATTGTGGGGAAAAAATGCAAAATTTCCTTATATGTTGGGGCAAAAAGACAGAAATTCTCCTTATTTTGCGGCAAAACTCAGAAATTCCACTTATTTTGGGGCAAAATTCCAGAAATTTCCCTTATTCTTGGGCAAAATTGCAGAAATTTCCCTTATTTTGGGGCAAAAAGCAGAAATTCTCCTTATTTTGAGGTAAAAAGGCTGAAATTCCCTTTATTTGGGGGCAAAAAGGCAGAAATTTCTCTTATTTTGGGGCAAAATTGAAGAAATTTCCCTTATTCTTGGGCAAAATTGCAGAAATTTCCCTTATTTTGGGACAAAATTGCAGAAATTTCACTTATTTCAATGAAAAAAGGCAGAAATTTCCCTTATTTTGGGGCAAAAAGCAGAAATACTCCTTATTTTGAGGTAAAAAGGCTGAAATTCCCTTTATTTGGGGGCAAAAAGCAGAAATTTCACTTATTTTGGGGCAAAATTGCAGAAATTTCACTTATTTCAGGGTAATAAGTCAGAAATTCCCCTTATTTTGGGGCAAAAAAACCCCAGAAATTCCCTTTTTTTTGCGGAAATGACAGAAATTCCACTTATTTAGAGGAAAAAGGCAGAAATTTCCCTTATTTTGGAGCAAAAATGAAGAAATTTACCTTTTTATGGCAAAAAGGTATGCATTCCCATTATTTTCGGGCAAAAAGGCAGAAATTCCCTGTATTTTGGAGCAAAATTGCAGAAATTCCCCTAATTTTGGGGCAAAAGCCAGAAATTCCCTTTATTTTGGGGCAAAAATCAGAAATTCCCGTTATTTTGGGGCAAAATTCCAGAAATTTTCTTTATTTTGGGGCAAAATTGCAGGAATTTACCTTATTTTTGGGGCAAAATTGCAGAAATTTTCTTTATTTGGGGCAAAATTGCAGAAATTTCACTTATTTTCAGGTAAAATGGCTGAAATTTCCTTTATTTTGGGGCAAAAAGGAGAAATTCCCTTTTTTTGGGGGCAAAATTGCAGACATTTCCCTTATTATAGAATAATAATTGCAGAAATTTCCCTTTTTTAGGGCAAAATTGCAGAAATGTCACTTATTTCAGAAAAAAAAAATAATTTTCTTATTTTAGGGCAAAAACGCAGAAATTCCCATTATTTTGGGGGAAAAAGGAGGAAATTCACCGTATTTTGGGGTAAAATTGCAGAAATTTCACATATTTCAGGGCAAAAAGGCAGAAATTTCCCTTATTTTAGGGTAATAAGTCAGAATTTCCCTTTATTTTGGGGCAAATAAGACAGAAATTTCCTTTGTTTTGGAGGAAAAAGACAGAAATTCCACTTATTTAGAGGCAAAAAGGCAGAAATTCCCCTTATTTTGGAGCAAAAATGAAGAAATTTTCCATTTTTATGGCAAAAAGTTATGCATTCCCTTTATTTTCAGGCAAAAAGACAGAAATTCCTCGTATTTTGGAGCAAAATTGCAGAAATTCCCCTAATTGTGGGGCAAAAAGGCAGAAATTCCTTATATGTTATGGCAAAAAGACAGAAATTCTCCTTATTTTGGGGCAAAACTCAGAAATTTCATTTATTTTGGGGCAAAATACAAGAAATTTAACTTATTTTGGGGCAAAATTGCAGAAATTTCACTTATTTTGGGGCAAAATTGCAGAAATTTCACTTATTTCAGGGAAAAAAGGCAGAAATTTACCTTATTTTGGGGCAAAAATGCAGAAATTCTTAATATTTTGTGGTAAAAATGCAGAAATTCCCCTTATTTTGAGGTAAAAAGGGAGAAATTTCACTTATTTTGAGGTAAAAAGGCAGAAATTCCTCTTATTTTGGGGCAAAAATTAAGAAATTTCCCTTTTTTTGTGGTAATAGTTATACATTCCCCTTACTTTCGGGATAAAAAGCAGAAATTCCCCGTATTTTGAAGCAAAATTGCAGAAATTCTCATAATTTTTGGGCAAAAAGGCAAAATTCCCTTAATTTTAAGGCAAAAGAAGAAATTCCCTTTATTTTGGGGCAAAAATCAGAAATTCCCCTTCTTTTGGGGCAAAATTCAAGAAATTTCCATTATTTTGGTGCAAAATTGCAGCAATTAACCTTATTTTGGGGCAAAATTGCAGAAATTTCCATTATTTGTGGCAAAATTGCAGAAATTTCACTTATTTTCAGGTAAAAAGGCTGAAATTTCCCTAATTTTCGGGCAAAAAGTGAGAAATTCCTCTTATTTTGGGGCAAAATTGCAGAAATTTCCCTTATTTTGGGAAATATTGCAGAAATTTCCCTTAATTTGAGGCAAAATTGCAGAAATTTCAATAATTTCAGAGAAAAAAAGCAAAAATTTTTCTTATTTTGGGGCAAAAATGCAGAAATTCCCCTTAATTTGGAGCGAAATGACAAAATTTCCCTTTTTTATGGGAAAAAGTTATGCATTCCCCTTATTTTCGGGCAAAAAGGCAGAAATTCCCCTTATTTTGGAGCAAAATTGCAGAAATTCCCTTAATTGTAAAGCAAAAATGCAGAAATTCCCTATATGTTAGGGCAAAAAGACAGAAATTCTCCTTATTTTTGGGCAAAACTCAGAAATTCCACTTATTTTGGGGCAAAATTCCAAAAATTTCCCTTATTTTTGGGCAAAATTGCAGAAATGTCACTTATTTTGGGGCAAAATTGCAGAAATTTCACTTATTTCAGGGAAAAAAGACAGAAATTTTCCTTATTTTGAGGCAAAAAAGAAGAAATTCCTAATATTTTGTGGCAAAAATGCAGAAATTCCCCTTATTTTGAGGTTAAAAGGCTGAAATTCCCCTTATTTGGGTGCAAAAAGGCAGAAATTTCCCTTATTTTGGGACAAAATTGCAGAAATTTCACTTATTTCAGGGTAATAAGTCAGAAATTCCCTTTATTTTGGCGCAAAAAAGACAGAAAATCCATTTGTTTTGGAGGAAAAGACAGAAATTCCACTTATTTAGAGGCAAAAAAGCAGAAATTCCCCTTATTTTGGAGTAAAAATGAAGAAATTTCATTTTTTTATGGGAAAAAGTTATGCATTCCCCTTATTTTCGGGCAAAAAGGCAGAAATTTCCCTAATTGTGGGGCAAAAATGCAGAAATTCCCTATATGTTGGGGCAAAAAGACAGAAATTCTCTTTATTTTGGGGCAAAATTGCAGAAATTCCCCTAATTGTGGGGCAAAAATGCAGAAATTCCCTATATGTTGGGGCAAAAAGTCAGAAATTCTCTTTATTTTGGGGCAAAACTCAGAAATTCCACTTAATTGGGGGCAAAATTCCAAAAATTTCCCTTATTTTGAGGCAAAATTGCAGAAATTTCACTTATTTTGGGGCAAAATTGCAGAAATTTGACTTATTTCAGGGAAAAAAGACAGAAATTTTCCTTATTTTGGGGCAAAAAGGCAGAAATTCCTAATATTTTGTGGCAAAAATGAAGAAATTCCCCTTATTTGGAGGTGAAAGGGCTCAAATTCCACTTATTTGGGGGCAAAAAGGCAGAAATTTCCCTTACTTTGGGACAAAATTGCAGAAAATTCACTTATTTCAGGGTAATAAGTCAGAAAATTTCCTTATTTTGGGGCATAAAAAAACAGAAAATCCCTTGTTTTAGAGGAAAAAGACAGAAATTCCACTTATTTAGAGGCAAAAAAGCAAAAATTCCCCTTATTTTGGAGCAAAAATGAAGAAATTTCCCTATTTTAAGACAAAAAGGTATGCATTCTTTTTATTTACGGGCAAAAAGGCAGAAATTTCTCATATTTTGGAGCAAAATTGCAGAAATTCCCCTAATTGTGGGGCAAAAATGCAGAAATTTTCTATATGTTGGAGCAAAATACAGAAATTCTCCTTATTTTGGGGCAAAACTCAGAAATTCCACTTATTTTGGGGCAAAATTTCAGAAATTTCCCTTATTCTTGGGCAAAAAGGCAGGAATTTCCCTTATTTTGGGGCAAAATTGCAGAAATTTCACTTATTTCAGGGTAATAAGTTAGAAATTCCCCTATTTTGGGGCAAAAAAGACAGAAATTTCCTTTGTTTTGTGGGAAATGACAGAAATTCCACTTATTTAGAGGCAAAAAGGCAGAAATTTCCCTTGTTTTGGAGCAAAAATGAAGAAATTTACCTTTTTATGGCAAAAAGGTATGCATTCCCATTATTTTCGGGCAAAAAGGCAGAAATTCGCCGTATTTTGGAGCAAAATTGCAGAAATTCCCCTAATTTTGTGGCACAAGCCAGAAATTCCCCTTATTTTGGGGCAAAATTGCAGAAATTTCTTTTATTATGGGAAATATTGCAGAAATTTCACTTATTTCAGAGAAAAAAAAGCAAAAATGTTTCTTATTTTGGGGCAAAAAGGCAGAAATTCCCATTATTTTGGGGCAAAAAGGCAGAAATTCACCTTATTTTGGGGTAAAATTGCAGAAATTTTAAATATTTCAGGGAAAAAGGCAGAAATTTCCCTTATTTTGGGGCAAAAAAGACAGAAATTCCCTTTGTTTTGGGCAAAAAAAGACAGAAATTCCACGTATTTAGAGGCAAAAATGCAGAAATTCCCTTTGTTTGGAGCAAAAATGAAGAAATTTCCCTTTTTTATGGGAAAAAGTTATGCATTCCCCTTATTTTCGGGCAAAAAGGCAGAAATTTTCCGTATTTTGGAGCAAAATTGCTAAAATTCCCCTAATTGTGGGGTAAAAATGCAGAAATTCCCTATATGTTGGGGCACAAAGACAGAAATTCTCCTTATTATGGGGCAAAACTCAGAAATTCCACTTATTTTGGGGCAAAATTCCAGAAATTTCCCTTTTTGGGGCAAAATTGCAGAAATTTCACTTATTTTGGGGCAAAATTGCAGAAATTTGACTTATTTCAGGAAAAAAAGACAGAAATTTTCCTTATTTTGGGGCAAAAAGGCAGAAATTCCTAATATTTTGTGGCAAAAATGCAGAAATTGCCCTTATTTTGAGGTGAAAAGTTTGAAATTCCTTTTATTTGGGGGCAAAACGTAGAAATTTTCCTTATTTTGGGACAAAATTGCAGAAATTTCACTTATTTCCAGATAATAAGTCAGAAAATTTCCTTATTTTGGGGCAAAAAATACAGAAAATCCCTTTGTTTTGGAGGAAAAAGACAGAAATTCCACTTATTTAGAGGCAATAAAGCAGAAATTCCCCTTATTTTGGAGCAAAAATGAAGAAATTTCCCTTTTTTAAGGCAAAAAGGTATGCATTCTTTTTATTTACAGGCAAAATGGCAGAAATTTCCCGTATTTTGGAGCAAAATTGCAGAAATTCCATTAATTGTGGGGAAAAAATGCAAAATTTCCTTATATGTTGGGGCAAAAAGACAGAAATTCTCCTTATTTTGCGGCAAAACTCAGAAATTCCACTTATTTTGGGGCAAAATTCCAGAAATTTCCCTTATTCTTGGGCAAAATTGCAGAAATTTCCCTTATTTTGGGGCAAAAAGCAGAAATTCTCCTTATTTTGAGGTAAAAAGGCTGAAATTCCCTTTATTTGGGGGCAAAAAGGCAGAAATTTCTCTTATTTTGGGGCAAAATTGAAGAAATTTCCCTTATTCTTGGGCAAAATTGCAGAAATTTCCCTTATTTTGGGACAAAATTGCAGAAATTTCACTTATTTCAATGAAAAAAGGCAGAAATTTCCCTTATTTTGGGGCAAAAAGCAGAAATACTCCTTATTTTGAGGTAAAAAGGCTGAAATTCCCTTTATTTGGGGGCAAAAAGCAGAAATTTCACTTATTTTGGGGCAAAATTGCAGAAATTTCACTTATTTCAGGGTAATAAGTCAGAAATTCCCCTTATTTTGGGGCAAAAAAACCCCAGAAATTCCCTTTTTTTTGCGGAAATGACAGAAATTCCACTTATTTAGAGGAAAAAGGCAGAAATTTCCCTTATTTTGGAGCAAAAATGAAGAAATTTACCTTTTTATGGCAAAAAGGTATGCATTCCCATTATTTTCGGGCAAAAAGGCAGAAATTCCCTGTATTTTGGAGCAAAATTGCAGAAATTCCCCTAATTTTGGGGCAAAAGCCAGAAATTCCCTTTATTTTGGGGCAAAAATCAGAAATTCCCGTTATTTTGGGGCAAAATTCCAGAAATTTTCTTTATTTTGGGGCAAAATTGCAGGAATTTACCTTATTTTTGGGGCAAAATTGCAGAAATTTTCTTTATTTGGGGCAAAATTGCAGAAATTTCACTTATTTTCAGGTAAAATGGCTGAAATTTCCTTTATTTTGGGGCAAAAAGGAGAAATTCCCTTTTTTTGGGGGCAAAATTGCAGACATTTCCCTTATTATAGAATAATAATTGCAGAAATTTCCCTTTTTTAGGGCAAAATTGCAGAAATGTCACTTATTTCAGAAAAAAAAAATAATTTTCTTATTTTAGGGCAAAAACGCAGAAATTCCCATTATTTTGGGGGAAAAAGGAGGAAATTCACCGTATTTTGGGGTAAAATTGCAGAAATTTCACATATTTCAGGGCAAAAAGGCAGAAATTTCCCTTATTTTAGGGTAATAAGTCAGAATTTCCCTTTATTTTGGGGCAAATAAGACAGAAATTTCCTTTGTTTTGGAGGAAAAAGACAGAAATTCCACTTATTTAGAGGCAAAAAGGCAGAAATTCCCCTTATTTTGGAGCAAAAATGAAGAAATTTTCCATTTTTATGGCAAAAAGTTATGCATTCCCTTTATTTTCAGGCAAAAAGACAGAAATTCCTCGTATTTTGGAGCAAAATTGCAGAAATTCCCCTAATTGTGGGGCAAAAAGGCAGAAATTCCTTATATGTTATGGCAAAAAGACAGAAATTCTCCTTATTTTGGGGCAAAACTCAGAAATTTCATTTATTTTGGGGCAAAATACAAGAAATTTAACTTATTTTGGGGCAAAATTGCAGAAATTTCACTTATTTTGGGGCAAAATTGCAGAAATTTCACTTATTTCAGGGAAAAAAGGCAGAAATTTACCTTATTTTGGGGCAAAAATGCAGAAATTCTTAATATTTTGTGGTAAAAATGCAGAAATTCCCCTTATTTTGAGGTAAAAAGGGAGAAATTTCACTTATTTTGAGGTAAAAAGGCAGAAATTCCTCTTATTTTGGGGCAAAAATTAAGAAATTTCCCTTTTTTTGTGGTAATAGTTATACATTCCCCTTACTTTCGGGATAAAAAGCAGAAATTCCCCGTATTTTGAAGCAAAATTGCAGAAATTCTCATAATTTTTGGGCAAAAAGGCAAAATTCCCTTAATTTTAAGGCAAAAGAAGAAATTCCCTTTATTTTGGGGCAAAAATCAGAAATTCCCCTTCTTTTGGGGCAAAATTCAAGAAATTTCCATTATTTTGGTGCAAAATTGCAGCAATTAACCTTATTTTGGGGCAAAATTGCAGAAATTTCCATTATTTGTGGCAAAATTGCAGAAATTTCACTTATTTTCAGGTAAAAAGGCTGAAATTTCCCTAATTTTCGGGCAAAAAGTGAGAAATTCCTCTTATTTTGGGGCAAAATTGCAGAAATTTCCCTTATTTTGGGAAATATTGCAGAAATTTCCCTTAATTTGAGGCAAAATTGCAGAAATTTCAATAATTTCAGAGAAAAAAAGCAAAAATTTTTCTTATTTTGGGGCAAAAATGCAGAAATTCCCCTTAATTTGGAGCGAAATGACAAAATTTCCCTTTTTTATGGGAAAAAGTTATGCATTCCCCTTATTTTCGGGCAAAAAGGCAGAAATTCCCCTTATTTTGGAGCAAAATTGCAGAAATTCCCTTAATTGTAAAGCAAAAATGCAGAAATTCCCTATATGTTAGGGCAAAAAGACAGAAATTCTCCTTATTTTTGGGCAAAACTCAGAAATTCCACTTATTTTGGGGCAAAATTCCAAAAATTTCCCTTATTTTTGGGCAAAATTGCAGAAATGTCACTTATTTTGGGGCAAAATTGCAGAAATTTCACTTATTTCAGGGAAAAAAGACAGAAATTTTCCTTATTTTGAGGCAAAAAAGAAGAAATTCCTAATATTTTGTGGCAAAAATGCAGAAATTCCCCTTATTTTGAGGTTAAAAGGCTGAAATTCCCCTTATTTGGGTGCAAAAAGGCAGAAATTTCCCTTATTTTGGGACAAAATTGCAGAAATTTCACTTATTTCAGGGTAATAAGTCAGAAATTCCCTTTATTTTGGCGCAAAAAAGACAGAAAATCCATTTGTTTTGGAGGAAAAGACAGAAATTCCACTTATTTAGAGGCAAAAAAGCAGAAATTCCCCTTATTTTGGAGTAAAAATGAAGAAATTTCATTTTTTTATGGGAAAAAGTTATGCATTCCCCTTATTTTCGGGCAAAAAGGCAGAAATTTCCCTAATTGTGGGGCAAAAATGCAGAAATTCCCTATATGTTGGGGCAAAAAGACAGAAATTCTCTTTATTTTGGGGCAAAATTGCAGAAATTCCCCTAATTGTGGGGCAAAAATGCAGAAATTCCCTATATGTTGGGGCAAAAAGTCAGAAATTCTCTTTATTTTGGGGCAAAACTCAGAAATTCCACTTATTTGGGGGCAAAATTCCAAAAATTTCCCTTATTTTGAGGCAAAATTGCAGAAATTTCACTTATTTTGGGGCAAAATTGCAGAAATTTGACTTATTTCAGGGAAAAAAGACAGAAATTTTCCTTATTTTGGGGCAAAAAGGCAGAAATTCCTAATATTTTGTGGCAAAAATGAAGAAATTCCCCTTATTTGGAGGTGAAAGGGCTCAAATTCCACTTATTTGGGGGCAAAAAGGCAGAAATTTCCCTTACTTTGGGACAAAATTGCAGAAAATTCACTTATTTCAGGGTAATAAGTCAGAAAATTTCCTTATTTTGGGGCATAAAAAAACAGAAAATCCCTTGTTTTAGAGGAAAAAGACAGAAATTCCACTTATTTAGAGGCAAAAAAGCAAAAATTCCCCTTATTTTGGAGCAAAAATGAAGAAATTTCCCTATTTTAAGACAAAAAGGTATGCATTCTTTTTATTTACGGGCAAAAAGGCAGAAATTTCTCATATTTTGGAGCAAAATTGCAGAAATTCCCCTAATTGTGGGGCAAAAATGCAGAAATTTTCTATATGTTGGAGCAAAATACAGAAATTCTCCTTATTTTGGGGCAAAACTCAGAAATTCCACTTATTTTGGGGCAAAATTTCAGAAATTTCCCTTATTCTTGGGCAAAAAGGCAGGAATTTCCCTTATTTTGGGGCAAAATTGCAGAAATTTCACTTATTTCAGGGTAATAAGTTAGAAATTCCCCTATTTTGGGGCAAAAAAGACAGAAATTTCCTTTGTTTTGTGGGAAATGACAGAAATTCCACTTATTTAGAGGCAAAAAGGCAGAAATTTCCCTTGTTTTGGAGCAAAAATGAAGAAATTTACCTTTTTATGGCAAAAAGGTATGCATTCCCATTATTTTCGGGCAAAAAGGCAGAAATTCGCCGTATTTTGGAGCAAAATTGCAGAAATTCCCCTAATTTTGTGGCACAAGCCAGAAATTCCCCTTATTTTGGGGCAAAATTCCAGAAATTTCCTTTATTTTGTGACAAAATTGCAGGAAATTACCTTATTTTGGGGCAAAATTGCAGAAATTTCACTTATTTCAGTGTAATAAGTCAGAAATTCCCCTTATTTTGGGGCAAAATTGCAGAAATTCCCCTAATTTTGTGGAAATAGCCAGAAATTCCCTTTATTTTGGGGCAAAAATCAGAAATTCCCCTTATTTTGGGGCAAAATTCCAGAAATTTCCTTTATTTTGGGGCAAAATTGTAGGAATTTACCTTATTTTGGGGCAAAATTGCAGAAATTTCCTTTATTTGGGGCAAAATTGCAGAAATTTCACTTATTTCCTGGTAAAAAGGCTGAAATTAACTTTATTTTGGGGCAAAAAGGGAGAAATTCCCCTTATTTTGGGGCAAAATTGCAGAATTTTCCCTTATTATGCAATAAAATTGCAGAAATTTCACTTATTTTAGGGCAAAATTGCAGAAATTTCACTTATTTCAGAGAAAAAAGCAAAAATTTTTCTTATTTTGGGGCAAAAATGCAGAAATTCCCATTATTTTGGGGCAAAAAGTCAGAAATTCACCTTATTTTGGGGTAAAATTGCAGAAATTTCACATATTTTAGGGCAAAAAGGCAGAAATTTCCCTTATTTTGGGGCAAAATTGCAGAAATTTCACTTATTTGAGGGTAATGAGTCAGAAATTCCCCTTATTTTGGGTCAAAAAAGACAGAAATTCCCTTTGTTTAGGGTGAAATGACAGAAATTCCACTTATTATAGGCAAAAAGGCAGAAATTCCCCTTATTTTGGAGCAAAAATGAAGAAGTTTACCTTTTTATGGCAAAAAGGTATGCATTCCCATTATTTTCGGGCAAAAAGGCAGAAACTCGCCGTATTTTGGAGCAAAATTGCAGAAATTTCACTAATTTTGGGGCAAAAGGCAGAAATTCCCTTTATTTTGGGGCAAAAATCAGAAATTCCCATTATTTTGGGGCAAAATTTCAGAAATTTTTTTTATTTTGGGGCAAAATTGCAGAAATTTCACTTATTTTGGGGCAAAATTGCAGAAATTTCAATTATTTCAGTGAAAAAAGGCAGAAATTTCCCTTATTTTGGGGAAAAAAGGCAGAAATTCTCCTTATTTTGAGGTAAAAAGGCTGAAATACCCCTAATTTGAGGGCAAAAAGGCAGAAATTTCCCTTATTTTGGGGCAATATTGCAGAAATTTTATTTATTTCAGGGTAATATGTCAGAAATTCCCCTTATTTTGGGGCAAAAAAGACAGAAATTCCCTTTGTTTTGGGGGAAATGACAGAAATTCCACTTATTTAGAGGCAAAAAGGCAGAAATTTCCCTTATTTTGGAGCAAAAATGAAGAAATTTACCTTTTTATGGCAAAATGGTATGCATTCCCATTATTTTCGGGCAAAAAGGCAGAAATTCGCCGTATTTTGGAGCAAAATTGCAGAAATTCCCCTAATTTTGTGGCAAAAGCCAGAAATTCCCTTTATTTTGGGGCAAAAATCAGAAATTCCCCTTATTTTGGGGCAAAATTCCAGAAATTTCCTTTATTTTGGGGCAAAATTGCAGGAATTTACCTTATTTTGTGGCAAAATTGCAGAAATTTTCTTTATTTGGGGCAAAATTGCAGAAATTTCACTTATTTTCTGGTAAAAAGGCTGAAATTTCCTTTATTTTGGGGCACAAAGGAGAAATCCCCCTTATTTTGGGGCAAAATTGCAGAAATTTCCCTTATTATGCAATAAAATTGCAGAAATTTCACTTATTTTAGGGCAAAATTGCAGAAATTTCACTTATTTCAGAGAAAAAAAGCAAAAATTTTTCTTATTTTTGGCCAAAAAGGCAGAAATTCCCATTATTTTGGGGCAAAAAGGCAGAAATTCACCTTATTTTGGGATAAAAATGCAGAAATTTCACATATTTCAGGGCAAAAAGGCAGAAATTTCCCTTATTTTGGGGCAAAATTGCAGAAATTTCACTTATTTCAGGGTAATAAGTCAGAAATTCCCCTTATTTTGGGTCAAAAAAGACAGAAATTCCCTTTGTTTTGGGGGAAATGACAGAAATTCCACTTATTAGAGGCAAAAAGGCAGAAATTCCCCTTATTTTGGAGCAAAAATGAAGAAATTTCCCTTTTTTATGGCAACAAGTTATGCATTCCCCTTATTTTCGGGCAAAAAAACAGAAATTCCCCGTATTTTGGAGCAAAATTGCAGAAATTCCCCTAATTGTGGGGCAAAAAGGCAGAAATTCCCTATATGTTGGGGGAAAAAAACAAAAATTCTCCTTATTTTAGGGCAAAACTCACAAATTCTAAAATTTAGTTCAAAATTCCAGAAATTTCCCTCTTTTTGGGGGCAAAATTGCAGAAATTTCACTTATTTTGGGGCAAAATTGCAGAAATTTCACTTATTTCAGGAAAAAAAGCAGAAATTTTTCTTATTTTGGGGCAAAAAGGAAGAAATTCCTAATATTTTGTGCCAAAATCCAAAAATTCCCTTTATTTTGAGGTAAAAATGCTAAAATTCCATTTATTTAGGGGCCAAAAGCAGAAATTTCCCTTATTTTTGGGCAAAATTGCAGAAATTTCACTTATTTCAGGGTAATGAGTCAGAAATTCCTCTTATTTTGGGGCAAAAAAGAGAGAAATTCCCTTTGTTTTGGGGGAAATGACAGAAATTCCACTTATTTAGAGGCAAAAAGGCAGAAATTTCCCTTATTTTGGAGCAAAAATGAAGAAATTTACCTTTTTATTGCAAAAAGGTATGCATTCCCATTATTTTCAGTCAAAAAGGCAGAAATTCGCCGTATTTTGGAGCAAAATTGCAGAAATTCCTCTAATTTTGGGGCAAAAGCCAGAAATTCCCTTTATTTTGGGGCAAAAATCAGAAATTCATCTTATTTTGGGGCAAAATTCCAGAAATTTTCTTTATTTGGGGGCAAAATTGCAGGAATTTACCTTATTTTGGGGCAACATTGCAGAAATTTCCTTTATTTGGGGCAAAATTGCAGAAAATTCACTTATTTTCTGGTAAAAAGGCCGAAATTTCCTTTATTTTGGGGCAAAAAGGGAGAAATTCCCATTATTTTGGGGCAAAATTGAAGAATTTTCCCTTATTATGCAATAAAATTGCAGAAATTTCACTTATTTAAGGGCAAAATTGCAGAAATTTCACTTATTTCAGAAAAAAAAAGCAAAAATTTTTCTTATTTTGGGGCAAAAAGGCAGAAATTCCCATTATTTTGGGGCAAAAGCAGAAATTCACCTTATTTTGGGGTAAAATTGCAGAAATTTCAAATATTTCAGGGCAAAAAGGCAGAAATTTCCCTTATTTTGGGGCAAAATTGCCGAAATTTCACTTATTTCAGGGTAATAAGTAAGAAATGCCCCTTATTTTGGGTCAAAAAAGACAGAAATTCCCATTGTTTTGGGGGAAATTACAGAAATTCCACTTATTTTGAGGCAAAAAGACAGAAATTCCTCTTATTTTGGAGCAAAAATGAAGAAATTTCCCTTTATTATGGCAACAAGTTATGCATTCCCCTTATTTTCGGGCAAAAAGACAAAAATTCCCCGTATTTTGGAGCAAAATTGCAGAAATTCCCCTAATTGTTTGGCAAAAAGGCAGAAATTCCCTATATGTTGGGGCAAAAAGACAAGAATTTTCCTTATTTTGGGGCAAAACTCAGAAATCCCAAATTTTTGTGCAAATTCCAGAAATTTCTTTTATTTTGGGGCAAAATTGCAGAAATTTCACTTATTTGGGGGCAAAATTGCAGAAATTTCACTTATTTCAGGGTAAAAAGGCAGAAATTTTACTTATTTTGGGGCAAAAAGGCAGAAATTCCTAATATTTTGTGCCAAAATTCAAAAATTCCCCTTATTTTGAGGTATAAATGCTGAAATTCCCCTTATTTGGGGGCAAAAAGGCAGAAATTTCCCTTATTTTTGGGCAAAATTGCAGAAATTTCACTTATTTCAAGGTAATGAGTCAGAAATTCCTCTTATTTTGGGGCAAAAAAAAGAAAAATTCCCTTTGTTTTTTGGAAAAAAACCAGAAATTCCACTTATTTAGAGGCAAAAAGGCAGAAATTCCCCTTATTTTGTAGCAAAAATAAAGATATTTCTCTTTTTTGTGGCAAAAAATATACATTCCCCTTAATTTCAGGATAAAAAGCAGAAATTCCCCGTATTATGAAGCAAAATTGCAGAAATTCTCATAATTTTCGGGCAAAAAGGGAGAAATTCTCCTTATTTTGGGGCAAAATTTCAGAAATTTCCTTTACAATGGGGCAAAATTGCAGAAATTTGACTAATTTCAGGGAAAAAAGACAGAAATTTTCCTTATTTTGGGGCAAGAAGGCAGAAATTCCTAATATTTTGTGGCAAAAATGCAGAAAGTCCCCTTATTTTGAGGTGAAAAGGCTGAAATTCCCCTTATTTTGGGGCAAAAAGGCAGAAATTTCCCTTATTTTGGGACAAACTTGCAGAAATTTCACTTATTTCAGGGTAATAAGTCAGAAAATTTCCTTATTTTGGGGCAAAAAAGACAGAAAATCCCTTTGTTTTGGAGGAAAAAGACAGAAATTCCACTTATTTAAAGGCAAAAAAGCAGAAATTCCCATTATTTTGGAGCAAAAGTGAAGAAATTTCCCTTTTTTAAGGCAAAAAGGTATGCATTCTTTTTATTTACGGGCAAAAAGGCAGAAATTTCCCGTATTTTGGAGCAAAATTGCAGAAATTCCCATAATTGTGGGGCAAAAATGCAGAAATTCCCTATATGTTGGGGCAAAAAGACAGAAATTCTCTTTATTTTGGGGCAAAACTTAGAAATTCCACTTACTTTGGGGCAAAATTCCAGAAATTTCCCTTATTCTTGGGCAAAATTGCAGAAATTTCACTTATTTTGGGGCAAAATTGCAGAAATTTCACTTCTTTCAGTGAAAAAAGGCAGAAATTTTTCTTATTTTGGGGCAAAAAGGCAGAAATTCTCCTTATTTTGAGGTAAAAAGGCTAAAATTCCCCTTATTAGAGGGCAAAAAGGCAGAAATTTCCCTTTTTTGGGGCAAAATTGCAGAAATTTCACTTATTTCGGGGTAATAAGTCAGAAATTCCCCTTATTTTGGGGCAAAAATGACAGAAATTCCCTTAGTTTTGGGAGAAATGACAGAAATTCCACTTATTTAGAGGCAAAAAGGCAGAAATTTCCCTTATTTTGGAGCAAAAATGAAGAAATTTACCTTTTTATGGCAAAAAGGTATGCATTCCCATTATTTTCGGGCAAAAAGGCAGAAATTCCCTGTATTTTGGAGCAAAATTGCAGAAATTCCCCTAATTTTGGGGCAAAAGCCAGAAATTCCCTTTATTTGAGGGCAAAAATCAGAAATTCCCGTAATTTTGTGGCAAAATTCCAGAAATTTTCTTTATTTTGGGGCAAAATTGCAGGAATTTACCTTATTTTGTGGCAAAATTGCAGAAATTTTCTTTATTTGGGGCAAAATTGCAGAAATTTCACTTATTTTCTGGTAAAAAGGCTGAAACTTCCTTTATTTTGGGGCAAAAAGAGAGAAATTCCCCTTATTTTGGGGCAAAATTGCAGAAATTTCCTTTATTATGCGATAAAATTGCAGAAATTCCACTTATTTTAGGGCAAATTTGCAGAAATTTCACTTATTTCAGAGAAAAAAAGCAAAAATTTTTCTTATTTTGGGCCAAAAAGGCAGAAATTCCCATTATTTTGGGACAAAAAGGCAGAAATTCACCTTATTTTGGGATAAAAATGCAGAAATTTCACATATTTCAGGGCAAAAAGGCAGAAATTTCCCTTATTTTGGGGCAAAATTGCAGAAATTTCACTTATTTCAGGGTAATAAGTCAGAAATTCCCCTTATTTTGGGTCAAAAAAGACAGAAATTCCCTTTGTTTTGGGGGAAATGACAGAAATTCCACTTATTAGAGGCAAAAAGGCAGAAATTCCCCTTATTTTGGAGCAAAAATGAAGAAATTTCCCTTTTTTATGGCAACAAGTTATGCATTCCCCTTATTTTCGGGCAAAAAGACAGAAATTCCCCGTATTTTGGAGCAAAATTGCAGAAATTCCCCTAATTGTGGGGCAAAAAGGCAGAAATTCCCTATATGTTGGGGGAAAAAAACAAAAATTCTCCTTATTTTAGGGCAAAACTCACAAATTCTAAAATTTAGTTCAAAATTCCAGAAATTTCCCTCTTTTTTGGGGCAAAATTGCAGAAATTTCACTTATTTTGGGGCAAAATTGCAGAAATTTCACTTATTTCAGGGAAAAAAGCAGAAATTTTTCTTATTTTGGGGCAAAAAGGAAGAAATTCCTAATATTTTGTGCCAAAATCCAAAAATTCCCTTTATTTTGAGGTAAAAATGCTAAAATTCCATTTATTTAGGGGCCAAAAGCAGAAATTTCCCTTATTTTTGGGCAAAATTGCAGAAATTTCACTTATTTCAGGGTAATGAGTCAGAAATTCCTCTTATTTTGGGGCAAAAAAGAGAGAAATTCCCTTTGTTTTGGGGGAAATGACAGAAATTCCACTTATTTAGAGGCAAAAAGGCAGAAATTTCCCTTATTTTGGAGCAAAAATGAAGAAATTTACCTTTTTATTGCAAAAAGGTATAAAAGACAGAAATTCTCTTTTTTTGGAGGAAAAATACAGAAATTCCACTTATTTAGAGGCAAAAAGGCAGAAATTCCCCTTATTTTGTAGCAAAAATGAAGAAATATCCCTTTTTATGGCAAAAAGGTATGCATTCCCATTATTTTCAGGCAAAAAGGCAGAAATTCCCCGTATTTTGGAGCAAAATTGCAGAAATTCCCCTAATTTTGGGGCAAAAGGCAGAAATTCCCTTTATTTTGGGGCAAAAATCAGAAATTCCTTTTATTTTGGGGCAAAATTCTAGAAATTTCTTTTTTTTGGAAGGCAAAATTGCAGGAATTTACATTATATTGGGGCAAAATTGCAGGAATTTACATTATATTGGGGCAAAATTGCAGGAATTTACATTATATTGGGGCAAAATTGCAGAAATTTCCCTTATTTGGGGTAAAATTGCAGAAATTTCACTTATTTTCAGGTAAAAAGGCTGAAATTTCCTTTATTTTGGGGCAAAAAGGATGAAATTCTCTTTATTTTGGGGCAAAATTGCAGACATTTCCCTTATTATGGGGAAAAAATGCAGAAATTTATCTTATTTTAGGGCAAAATTGCAGAAATTTCACTTATTTAAGAGAAAAAAAGCTAAAATTTTTCTTATTTTCGGGCAAAAAGGCAGAAATTCCCCGTATTTTGGAGCAAAATTGCAGAAATTCCTTTAATTGTGGGGCAAAAGGGCAGAAATTCCCTATATAGTGGGGCAAAAAGACAGAAATTCTCCTTATTTTGGGGCAAAACTCAGAAATTCCACTTATTTTGGGGCAAAATTCCAGAAATTTCCCTTATTTTGGAGCAAAATTGCAGAAATTTCACTTATTTTGGGGCAAAATTGCAGAAATTTCAATTATTTCTAGGGAAAAAGGCAGAAATTTTCCTTATTTTGGGGCAAAAATGCAGAAATTCTTAATATTTGGCGGCAAAAATGCAGGAATTCCCTTTATTTTGAGGTAAAAATGCTGAAATTTCTTTTATTTGGGGGCAAAAAGGCAGAAATTTCCCTTCTTTGGGGCAAAAAGACAGAAATTCCCCTTATTTTGTTTCAAAAAGGCAGAAATTTCTTTTATTTTGGGGCAAAATTGCAGAAATTTCACTTATTTCAGGGCATAATTCAAAAATTCCTTTTATTTTGAGGCAAAAAGACAGAAATTCCGTTTATTTTTGGGTCAAAAGGCAGAAAATTCACTTATTTTGAGGGAAAAAGGCAGAAATTCCTCTTATTTTGGGGCAAAAATGAAGAAATTTCCCTTTTTTGTGGCAAAAGGTATACATTCCCCTTACTTTTGGGATAAAAAGCAGAAATTCCCCGTATTTTTAAGCAAAATTGCAGAAATTCTCATAATTTTCGGGCAAAAAGGCAGAAATTCTCCTTATTTTGGGGCAAAAAGACAGAAAATTTTTTTTCGGGAGCAAACAGTCAGAAATTCCCCTTATTTTGGGGCAAAATTGCAAAAATTTCCTTTACATTGGGGCATAATTGCAGAAATTTCCCTTATTTTGAGGAAAAATTGCAGAAATTTCACCTATTTCAGGGTAACAAGTCAGAAATTCCCCTTATTTTGGGGAAAAAAGACAGAAATTCCCATTGTTTTGGGGGAAAAAGACAGAAATTCACTTATTTAGAGGCAAAAAGGAAGAAATTCCCCTTATTTTGGAGTAAAAATGAAGAAATTTCCCTTTTTATGGCAAAAAGGTATGCATTCCCATTATTTTCAGGCAAAAAGGCAGAAATTCCCCGTATTTTGAAGCAAAATTGCAGAAATTCCCCTAATTGTGGGGCAAAAAGGCAGAAATTCCCAATATGTTGGGGCAAAAAGAGAGAAATTCTCCTTATTTTGGGGCAAAACTCAGAAATTCCACTTATTTTGGTGCAAAATTCCAGAAATTTCCCTTATTTTGGGGCAAAATTGCAGAAATTTCCCTTATTTTGCAGCAAAATTGCAGAAATTTCACTTATTTCAGAGAAAAAAAGCAAAAATTTTTCTTATTTTGGGGCAAAAAGGCAGAAATTCTCATTATTTTAGGGCAAAAAGGCAGAAATTCACCTTATTTTGGGGTAAAATTGCAGAAATTTCACATATTTCAGGGCAAAAAGGCAGAAATTTCCCTTATTTTGGGGCAAAATTGCAGAAATTTCCCTTATTTTGGGGCAAAATTGCAGAAATTTCACTTATTTCAAAGAAAAAAGGCAGAAATTTTCCTTATTTTGGGGAAAAATGCAGAAATTCCCCTTATTTTGAGGTAAAAAGGCTGAAATTCCCCTTATTTGAGGGCAAAAAGGCATAAATTTCCCTTATTTTGGGGCAAAAAGACTGAAATTCCCCTTATTTTGTGGCGAAAAGGCAAAAATTTCTTTTATTTTGGGGCATAAATGCAGAAATATCACTTATTTCAGGGCATAACTCAAAAATTCCTTTTATTTTGGGGCAAAAAGACAGAAATTCCATTTATTTTTTGGTAAAAAGGAAGAATTTTCACTTATTTTTATGTTAAAAGGCAGAAATTCCTCTTATTCTGGGGCAAAAATGAAGAAATTTCCCTTTTTAGTGGCAAAAGGTATACATTCCCCTTACTTTCGGGATAAAAAGCAGAAATTCCCCGTATTTTGAAGCAAAATTGCAGAAATTCTCATAATTTTCGGGCAAAAAGGCAGAAATTCCCCTTATTTTGGGGCAAAATTACAGTAATTTCCTTTACATTGGTGCAAAATTGCAGAAATTTCCTTTATTTTGGGGCAAAATTGCAGAAATTTCACTTATTTCAGGGTAATAAGTCAGAAATTCCCCTTATTTTGTGGCAAAAATAACAGAAATTCCCTGTATTTTGGGGGAAAATTGCAGAAATTCCACTTATTTAGAGGCAAAAAGGCAGAAATTCCCCTTATTTTGGAGCAAAAATGAAGAAATTTCCCTTTTTTATGGCAAAAAGTTATGCATTCCCCTTATTTTCAGGCAAAAGGCAGAAATTCCACATATTTTGGAGCAAAATTGCAGAAATTCCTTTAATTGTGGGGCAAAAGGGCAGAAATTCCCTATATAGTGGGGCAAAAAGACAGAAATTCTCCTTATTTTGGGGCAAAACTCAGAAATTCCACTGATTTTGGGGCAAAATTCCAGAAATTTCCCTTATTTTGGAGCAAAATTGCAGAAATTTCACTTATTTTGGGGCAAAATTGCAGAAATTTCACTTATTTCGGGGGAAAAAGGCAGAAATTTTCCTTATTTTGGGGCAAAAATGCAGAAATTCTTAATATTTGGTGGCAAAAATGTAGGAATTCTTTCTATTTTGAGGTAAAAAGGCTGAAATTTCTTTTATTTGGGGGCAAAAAGGCAGAAATTTCCCTTATTTTGGGGCAAAAAGATAGAAATTCCCCTTATTTTGTTTCAAAAAGGCAGAAATTTCTTTTATTTTGGGGCAAAATTGCAGAAATTTTACTTATTTCAGGGCATAATACAAAAATTCCTTTTATTTTGAGGCAAAAAGACAGAAATTCCATTTATTTTTGGGTCAAAAGGCAGAAATTTCACTTATTTTGAGGGGAAAAGGCAGAAATTCCTATTATTTTGGGGCAAAAATGAAGAAATTTCCCTTTTTTGTGGCAAAAGGTGTACATTCCCCTTACTTTTGGGATAAAAAGCAGAAATTCCCCGTTTTTTTAAACAAAATTGCAGAAATTCTCATAATTTTCGGGCAAAAAGGCAGAAATTCTCCTTATTTTAGGGCAAAAAGACAGAAAATCTTCTTTTTTCGGGAGCAAACAGTCAGAAATTCCCCTTATTTTGGGGCAAAATTGCAGAAATTTCACTTATTTTCAGGTAAAAAGGCTGAAATTTCCTTTATTTAGGGCAAAAAGGATGAAATTCTCTTTATTTTAGGGCAAAATTGCAGACATTTCCCTTATTATGGGGAAAAATTGCAGAAATTTATCTTATTTTAGGGCAAAATTGCAGAAATTTCACTTATTTTAGAGAAAAAAGCAAAAATTTTTCTTAATTTGGGGCAAAAAGGCAGAAATTTGCATTATTTTGGGGCAAAAATGCAGAAATTCACCTTATTTTGGGGTAAAATTGAAGAAATTTCACATATTTCAGGGCATAAAGGCAGAGAATTTCATTATTTGGGGGCAAAATTGCAGAAATTTCACTTATTTCAGGGTAATAAGTCAGAAATTCCCCTTATTTTGGGGCAAAAAGACAGAAATTCCCTTTGTTTTGGGGGAAAAAGACAGAAATTCCACTTATTTAGAGGCAAAAAGGCAGAAATTTCCTCTTATTTTGGAGCTCAAATGATGAAATTTCCCTTTTTTATGGCAAAAAGTTATGCATTCCCCTTATTTTCGAGCAAAAAGACAGAAATTCCCCGTATTTTGGAGCAAAATTGCAGAAATTCCCCTAATTGTGGGGCAAAAAGGCAGAAATTTCACTTATTTTAGAGAAAAAAGCAAAAATTTTTCTTAATTTGGGGCAAAAATGCAGAAATTCCCTTATTTTGGGGCAAAATTACAGTAATTTCCTTTACATTGGTGCAAAATTGCAGAAATTTCCTTTATTTTGGGGCAAAATTGCAGAAATTTCACTTATTTCAGGGTAATAAGTCAGAAATTCCCCTTATTTTGGGGCAAAAATAACAGCAATTCCCTGTATTTTGGGAGAAAATTGCAGAATTTCCACTTATTTAGAGGCAAAAAGGCAGAAATTTCTTTTATTTTGGGGCAAAATTGCAGAAATTTCACTTATTTCAGGGCATAATTCAAAAATTCCTTTTATTTTCAGGCAAAAAGACAGAAATTCCGTTGATTTTTGGGTCAAAAGGCCGAAATTTCACTTATTTTGAGGGAAAAAGGCAGAAATTCCTCTTATTTTGGGGCAAAAATGAAGAAATTTCCCTTTTTTGTGGCAAAAGGTATACATTCCCCTTACTTTTGGGATAAAAAGCAGAAATTCCCCGTATTTTGAAGCAAAATTGCAGATATTCTCATAATTTTCGGGTAAAAAGGCAGAAATTCTCTTTATTTTGGGGCAAAAAGACAGAAATCTTCTTTTTTCGGGAGCAAACAGTCAGAAATTCCCCTTATTTTGGGGCAAAATTGCAGAAATTTTCTTTACATTGGGGCAAAATTGTAGAATTTTTCCCTTATTTTGGGGCAAAATCGCAGAAATTTCACTTATTTCAGGGTAATAAGTCAGAAATTCCCCTTATTTTGGGGCAAAAAAGACAGAAATTCCCTTTGTTTTGGGGGAAAAAGACAGAAATTCCACATATTTAGAGGCAAAAAGGCAGAAATTCCCCTTATTTTGGAGCAAAAATGAAGAAATTTCTCTTTTTTATGGCAAAAAGTTATGCATTCCCCTTATTTTCGGGCAAAAAGGCAGAAATTCCCCGTATTTTAGAGCAAAATTGCAGAATTCCTTTAATTGTGGGGCAAAAGGGCAGAAATTCCCTATATAGTGGAACAAAAGACAGAAATTCTCCTTATTTTGGGGCAAAATGCCAGAAATTTCCTTTATTTTGGAGCAAAATTGCAGAAATTCCACTTATTTTGGGGCAAAATTGCAGAAATTTCACTTATTTCAGAGAAAAAAGGCAGAAATTTTCTTTATTTTGGGGCAAAAATGCAGAAATTCTTAATATTTTGTGGAAAAATGCAGGAATTCCCTTTATTTTGAGGTAAAAAGGCTGAAATTTCTTTTATTTGGGGGCAAAGAGGCAGAAATTTCCTTTATTTTAAGGCAAAAAGACAGAAATTTCCCTTATTTTGTGGCAAAAGCAGAAATTTCTTTTATTTTGGGGCAAAATTGCAGAAATTTCAATTATTTCAGGGCATAATTCAAAAATTTCTTTTATTTTGAGGCAAAAAGACAGAAATTCCATTTATTTTTGGGTCAAAAGGCAGAAATTTTACTTATTTTGAGGGTAAAAGGCAGAAATTCCTCCTATTTTGGGGTAAAAATGAAGAAATTTCCCTTTTTTGTGGCAAAAGGTATACATTCCCCTTACTTTCGGTATAAAAAGCAGAAATTCCCCGTATTTGAAGCAAAATTGCAGAAATTCTCATAATTTACGGGCAAAAAGGCAGAAATTCTCCTTATTTTGGGGCAAAAAGACAGAAAATCTTCTTTTTTTGGCAGCAAACAGTCAGAAATTCATTTACATTGAGGCAAAATTGCAGAAATTTCCTTTACATTGGTGCAAAATTGCTGAAATTTTCTTTATTTTGGGGCAAAATTGCAGAAATTTCACTTATTTCAGGGTAATAAGTAAGAAATTCCCCTTATTTTGGGGCAAAAAAGAAAGAAATTCCCTTTGTTTTGGGGGAAAAGGACAGAAATTCCACTTATTTAGAGGCAAAAATGCAGAAATTCCCCTTATTTTGGTGCAAAAATGAAGAAATTTACCTTTTTATGGCAAAAAGGTATGCATTCCCATTATTTTCAGGCAAAATAGCAGAAATTCCCCGTATTTTATAGCAAAATTGCAGAAATTCCCCTAATTTTGAGGCAAAAGGCAGAAATTCCCCTTATTTTGGAGAAAAATTCCAGGATTTTCTTTTTTGGGGGGGCAAAATTGCAGGAATTTAATTTAATTTGGAGATAAATTGCAGAAATTTTTCTTATTTGGGGCAAAATTGCAGAAATTTCACTTATTTTCAGGTAAAAAGGCTGAAATTTCATTTATTTTGGGGCAAAAAGAAAGAAATTCCCCTTATTTTGGCGCAAAAAAAGACAGAAATTCCCTTTGTTTTGGGGGAAAAAGACAGAAATTCCCCTTATTTTGGGGCAAAATTGTAGAAATTTCCCTTATTATGGGGAAAAATTGCAGAAATTTCCCTTATTTTAAGGCAAAATTGCAGAAATTTCACTTATTTCAGAGAAAAAAAGCAAAAGTTTTTTCTTATTTTGGGGAAAAAAGGCAGAAATTCCCATTATTTTGAGAAAAAAAGGCCGAAATTCACCTCATTTAGGGGTAAAATTGCAGAAATTTCATATATTTCAGAGCAAAAAGGCAAAAATTTTCCTTATTTTGGGGCAAAATTGCAGAAATTTCACTTATTTCAGAGTAATAAGTCAGAAATTTTCCTTATTTTGGGGCAAAAAGACAGAAATTCTCTTTGTTTTGGGAAAAAGACAGAAATTCCACTTATTTAGAGGCAAAAAGGCAGAAATTCCCCTTATTTTGAAGCAAAAATGAAGAAATTTCCCTTTTCTATGGCAAAAAGTTATGCATTCCCCTTATTTTCAGGCAAAAACAGAAATTCCCTGTATTTTGGAGCAAAATTGCAGAAATTCCCCTAATTGTTGGGCAATAAGGCAGAAATTCTTCGTATTTTGGAGCAAAATTGAAGAAATTCCCCTAATTGTTGGGAAATAAGGTAGAAATTCTCTATATTTTGGGGCAAAAAGACAGAAATTCTCCTTATTTTGGGGCAAAACTCAGAAATTCCACTTATTTTGGGGCAAAATTGCAGAAATTTCACTTATTTCAGGGAAAAAAGGCAGAAATTTTTCTTATTTTGCGGCAAAAATGCAGAAATTCTTAATATTTTGTGGCAAAAATGCAAAAATTCCCTTTATTTTGTGGTAAAAAGTCTGAAATTCCCCTCATTTGGGGGCAAAAAGGCAGAAATTCACCTTATTTTGGGGCAAAATTGCAGAAATTTCACTTATTTCTGAGTAATAAGTCAGAAATTCCCATTATTTGGGGAAAAAAAGTCAGAAATTCCCTTTGTTTTGGGAAAAAAGACAGAAATTTAACTTATTTAGAGGCAAAAAAGACAGAAATTCCCCTTATTTTGGAGCAAAAATGAAGAAATTTCACTTTTTTATGGCAAAAAGGTATGCATTCCTCTTATTTTCGGGCAAACAGGCAGAAATTCCATGTATTTTGGAGCAAAATTGCAGAAATTCCCCTAATTTTGGGGCAAAAGGCAAAAATTCCCTTTCTTATGGGGTAAAAATCAGAAATTCCCCTTATTTTGGGGCAAAATTCCAGAAATTTCCTTTATTTTGGGGCAATATAGCAGAAATTTACCTTATTTTGGGGAAAAATTGCAGAAATTTCCCTTATTTGGGGCAAAATTGCAGTAATTTCACTTATCTTCAGGTAAAAAGGCTGAAATTTCCTTTATTTTGGGGCAAAAAAGGAGAAATACCTCTTATTTTGGGACAAAATTGTATAAATTTTCTTTATTATGGGGCAAAAAGACAGAAATTCTGTAAATTTTGTGGCAAAAAATGCAGAAATTCCCCTTATTTTGAAGTAAAAAGGCTGAAATTCCCCTTATTTGGGGGCAAAAAAGCAGAAATTTCCCTTATTTTGGGACAAAATTGCAGAAATTTTACTTATTTCAGGGTAATGAGTCAGAAATTCCCCTTATTTTGGGGCAAAAAAGACAGAAATTCTCTTTTTTGGGGGGAAAAATACAGAAATTCCACTTATTTAGAGGCAAAAAGGCAGAAATTCCTCTTATTTTGTAGCAAAAATGAAGAAATTTCCCTTTTTATGGCAAAAAGGTATGCATTCCCATTATTTTCAGGCAAAAAGGCAGAAATTCCCCGTATTTTGGAGCAAAAATGAAGAAATTTCACTTTTTTATGGCAAAAAGATATGCATTCCCCTTATTTTCGGGCAAACAGGCAGAAATTCCCTGTATTTTGGAGCAAAATTGCAGAAATTCCCCTAATTTTGGGGCAAAAGGCAGAAATTCCCTTTATTTTGGGGTAAAAATCAGAAATTCCCCTTATTTTGGGGCAAAATTCCAGAAATTTCCTTTACTTTGGGGCAATATTGCAGAAATTTACCTTATTTTGGGGCAAAATTGCAGAAATTTCCGTTATTTGTAGCAAAATTGCAGTAATTTCACTTATCTTCAGGTAAAAAGGCTGAAATTTCCTTTATTTTGGGGCAAAAAAGGAGAAATTCCTCTTATTTTGGGGCAAAATTGTATGAATTTTCTTTATTAAGGGGCAAAAAGGCAGAAATTCTGTAAATTTAGTGGCAAAAATGCAGAAATTCCCCTTATTTTGAGTTAAAAAGGCTAAAATTCCCCTTATTTGGGGGCAAAAAAGCAGAAATTTCCCTTATTTTGGGACAAAATTGCAGAAATTTTTCTTATTTCAGGGTAATAAGTCAGAAATTCCCCTTATTTTGGGGCAAAAAAGACAGAAATTCTCTTTTTTGGAGGAAAAATACAGAAATTCCACTTATTTAGAGGCAAAAAGGCAGTAATTCCCCTTATTTTGTAGCAAAAATGAAGAAATATCCCTTTTTATGGCAAAAAGGTATGCATTCCCATTATTTTCAGGCAAAAAGGCAGAAATTCCCCGTATTTTGGAGCAAAATTGCAGAAATTCCTCTAATTTTGGGGCAAAAGGCAGAAATTCCCTTTATTTTGGGGCAAAAATCAGAAATTCCTTTTATTTTGGGGCAAAATTCTAGAAATTTCCTTTTTTTGGAAGGCAAAATTGCAGGAATTTACATTATATTGGGGCAAAATTGCAGGAATTTACATTATATTGGGGCAAAATTGCAGGAATTTACATTATATTGGGGCAAAATTGCAGAAATTTCCCTTATTTGGGGTAAAATTGCAGAAATTTCACTTATTTTCAGGTAAAAAGGCTGAAATTTCCTTTATTTTGGGGCAAAAAGGATGAAATTCTCTTTATTTTGGGGCAAAATTGCAGACATTTCCCTTATTATGGGGAAAAAATGCAGAAATTTATCTTATTTTAGGGCAAAATTGCAGAAATTTCACTTATTTAAGAGAAAAAAAGCTAAAATTTTTCTTATTTTCGGGCAAAAAGGCAGAAATTCCCCGTATTTTGGAGCAAAATTGCAGAAATTCCTTTAATTGTGGGGCAAAAGGGCAGAAATTCCCTATATAGTGGGGCAAAAAGACAGAAATTCTCCTTATTTTGGGGCAAAACTCAGAAATTCCACTTATTTTGGGGCAAAATTCCAGAAATTTCCCTTATTTTGGAGCAAAATTGCAGAAATTTCACTTATTTTGGGGCAAAATTGCAGAAATTTCACTTATTTCTGAGAAAAAAGGCAGAAATTTTCCTTATTTTGGAGCAAAAATGCAGAAATTCTTAATATTTGGTGGCAAAAATGCAGGAATTCCCTTTATTTTGAGGTAAAAAGGCTGAAATTTCTTTTATTTGGGGGCAAAAAGGCAGAAATTTCCCTTCTTTGGGGCAAAAAGACAGAAATTCCCCTTATTTTGTTTCAAAAAGGCAGAAATTTCTTTTATCTTGGGGCAAAATTGCAGAAATTTCACTTATTTCAGGGCATAATTCAAAAATTCCTTTTATTTTGAGGCAAAAAGACAGAAATTCCGTTTATTTTTTGGTCAAAAGGCAGAAATTTCACTTATTTTGAGGGAAAAAGGCAGAAATTCCTCTTATTTTGGGGCAAAAATGAAGAAATTTCCCTTTTTTGTGGCAAAAGGTATACATTCCCCTTACTTTTGGGATAAAAAGCAGAAATTCCCCGTATTTTTAAGCAAAATTGCAGAAATTCTCATAATTTTCTGGCAAAAAGGCAGAAATTCTCCTTATTTTGGGGCAAAAAGACAGAAAATCTTTTTTCGGGAGCAAACAGTCAGAAATTCCCCTTATTTTGGGGCAAAATTGCAAAAATTTCCTTTACATTGGGGCATAATTGCAGAAATTTCCCTTATTTTGAGGAAAAATTGCAGAAATTTCACCTATTTCAGGGTAACAATTCAGAAATTCCCATTATTTTGGGGAAAAAAGACAGAAATTCCCATTGTTTTGGGGGGAAAAGACAGAAATTCACTTATTTAGAGGCAAAGAGGAAGAAATTCCCCTTATTTTGGAGTAAAAATGAAGAAATTTCCCTTTTAATGGCAAAAAGGTATGCATTCCCATTATTTTCAGGCAAAAAGGCAGAAATTCCCCGTATTTTGGAGCAAAATTGCAGAAATTCCCCTAATTGTGGGGCAAAAAGGCAGAAATTCCCAATATGTTGGGGCAAAAAGAGAGAAATTCTCCTTATTTTGGGGCAAAACACAGAAATTCCACTTATTTTGGTGCAAAATTCCAGAAATTTCCCTTATTTTGGGGCAAAATTGCAGAAATTTCCCTTATTTTGCGGCAAAATTGCAGAAATTTCACTTATTTCAGAGAAAAAAAAGCAAAAATTTTTCTTATTTTGGGGCAAAAAGGCAGAAATTCTCATTATTTTAGGGCAAAAAGGCAGAAATTCACCTTATTTTGGGTTAAAATTGCAGAAATTTCACATATTTCAGGGCAAAAAGGCAGAAATTTCCCTTATTTTGGGGCAAAATTGCAGAAATTTCCCTTATTTTGGTGCAAAATTGCAGAAATTTCACTTATTTCAAAGAAAAAAGGCCGAAATTTTCCTTATTTTGGAGAAAAATGCAGAAATTCTTATTATTTTGTGGCAAAAATGCAGAAATTCCCCTTATTTTGAGGTAAAAAGGCTGAAATTCCCCTTATTTGAGGGCAAAAAGGCATAAATTTCCCTTATTTTGGGGCAAAAAGACTGAAATTCCCCTTATTTTGTGGCAAAAAGGCAGAAATTTCTTTTATTTTGGGGCATAATTGCAGAAATATCGCTTATTTCAGGGCATAACTCAAAAATTCCTATTATTTTGGGTCAAAAAGACAGAAATTCCATTTATTTTTTGGTAAAAGGGAAGAATTTTCACTTATTTTTATGTTAAAAGGCAGAAATTCCTCTTATTCTGGGGCAAAAATGAAGAAATTTCCCTTTTTTGTGGCAAAAGGTATACATTCCCCTTACTTTCGGGATAAAAAGCAGAAATTCCCCGTATTTTGAAGCAAAATTGCAGAAATTCTCATAATTTTCGGGCAAAAAGGCAGAAATTCCCCTTATTTTGGGGCAAAATTACAGTAATTTCCTTTACATTGGTGCAAAATTGCAGAAATTTCCTTTATTTTGGGCAAAATTGCAGAAATTTCACCTATTTCAGGGTAATAAGTCAGAAATTCCTTTTATTTTGGGGCAAAAATAACAGAAACTCCCTGTATTTTGGGGGAAAATTGCAGAAATTCCACTTATTTAGAGGCAAAAGCAGAAATTCCCCTTATTTTGGAGGAAAAATGAAGAAATTTCCCTTTTTTATGGCAAAAAGTTATGCATTCCCCTTATTTTCGGGCACAAAGGCAGAAATTCCCCGTATTTTGGAGTAAAATTGCAGAAATTCCTTTAATTGTGGGGCAAAAGGGCAGAAATTCCCTATATAGTGGGGCAAAAAGACAGAAATTCTCCTTATTTTGGGGCAAAACTCAGAAATTCCACTTATTTTGGGGCAAAATTCAAGAAATTTTCCTTATTTTGGAGCAAAATTGCAGAAATTTCACTTATTTTGGGGCAAAATTGCAGAAATTTCACTTATTTCTGGGAAAAAAGGCAGAAATTTTTTTTATTTTGGGGAAAAAATGCAGAAATTCTTAATATTTGGTGGCAAAAATGCAGGAATTCCTTTTATTTTGAGGTAAAAAGGATGAAATTTCTTTTATTTGGGGGCAAAAAGGCAGAAATTTCCCTTATTTTGGGGCAAAAAGACAGAAATTCCCCTTATTTTGTTTCAAAAAGGCAGAAATTTCTTTTATTTTGGGGCAAAATTGCAGAAATTTCACTTATTTCAGGGCATAATACAAAAATTCCTTTTATTTTGGGGCAAACAGACAGAAATTCCATTTATTTTTGGGTCAAAAGGCAGAAATTTCACTTATTTTGAGGGGAAAAGGTAGAAATTCCTCTTATTTTGGGGCAAAAATGAAGAAATTTCCCTTTTTTGTGGCAAAAGGTATACATTCCCCTTACTTTTGGAATAAAAAGCAGAAATTCCCCGCTTTTTAAGCAAAATTGCAGAAATTCTCATACTTTTCGGGCAAAAAGGCAGAAATTCTCCTTATTTTAGGGCAAAAAGACAGAAAATCTTCTTTTTTCGGGAGCAAACAGTCAGAAATTCCCGTTATTTTTGGGCAAAATTGCAAAAATTTCCTTTACATTGGGGCATAATTGCAGAAATTTCCCTTATTTTGGGGAAAATTTGCAGAAATTTCACCTATTTCAGGGTAATAAGTCAGAAATTCCCCTTATTTTGGGGGAAAAAGACAGAAATTTCCATTGTTTTGGGGGAAAAAGTCAGAAATTCCACTTATTTAGAGGCAAAAAGGCAGAAATTCCCTTTATTTTGGAGCAAAAATGAAGAAATTTCCCTTTTTATGGCAAAAAGGTATGCATTCCCATTATTTTCAGGCAAAAAGGCAGAAAATCCCTGTATTTTGGAGCAAAATTGCAGAAATTCCCCTGATTTTGGGGCAAAAGGCAGAAATTCCCTTTATTTTGGGGTAAAAATCAAAAATTCCCCTTATTTTAGGGCAAAATTCTAGAAATTTTCTTTTTTTGGGGTGCAAAATTGCATTAATCTACATTATTTTGGAGCATAATTGCAGAAATTTCCCTTATTTGGGGCAAAATTGCAGAAATTTCACATATTTTCAGGTAAAAAGGCTGAAATTTCCTTTAATTTGGGGCAAAAAGAAAGAAATTCCCCTTATTTTGGGGCAAAATTGCAGAAATTTCCCTTATTATGGAGAAAAATTGCAGAAATTTCCTTTATTTTAAGGCAAAATTGCACAAATTTCACTTATTTCAGAGATAAAAAGAAAAAATATTTCTTGTTTTTGGGCAAAAAGGCAGAATATCCCATTATTTTTGTGCAAAAATGCAGAAATTCACCTTATTTTGGGGTAAAATTGCAGAAATTTCATATATTTCAGAGCAAAAAGGCAAAAATTTTCCTTATTTTGGGGCAAAATTGCAGAAATTTCACTTATTTCAGAGTAATAAGTCAGAAATTTTCCTTATGTTGGGGCAAAAAGACAGAAATTCTCTTTGTTTTGGGAAAAAAGACAGAAATTCCACTTATTTAGAGGCAAAAAGGCAGAAATTCCCCTTATTTTGGAGCAAAAATGAAGAAATTTCCTTTTTCTATGGCAAAAAGGTATGCATTCCCCTTATTTTCAGGCAAAAAGGCAGAAATTCCCTGTATTTTGGAGCAAAATTGCAGAAATTCCCCTAATTGTTGGGCAAAAAGGCAGAAATTCTTCTTATTTTGGAGCAAAATTGAAGAAATTCCCCTAATTGTGGGGCAATAAGGTAGAAATTCTCTATATTTTGGGGCAAAAAGACAGAAATTCTCCTTATTTTGGTGCAAAACTCAGAAATTCCACTTATTTTGGGGCAAAATTGCAGAAATTTCACTTATTTCAGGGAAAAAAGGCAGAAATTTTCCTTATTTTGGGGCAAAAATGCAGAAATTCTTAATATTTTGTGGCAAAAATGCAAAAATTTCCCTTATTTTGTGGTAAAAAGTCTGAAATTCCCCTCATTTGGGGGCAAAAAGGCAGAAATTCACCTTATTTTGGGGCAAAATTGCAGAAATTTCACTTATTTCTGAGTAATAAGTCAGAAATTCCTATTATTTAGGGGCAAAAAAGTCAGAAATTCCCTTTGTTTTGGGGAAAAAAGACAGAAATTCAACTTATTTAGAGGCAAAAAGGCAGAAATTCCCCTTATTTTTGAGCAAAAATGAAGAAATTTCACTTTTTTATGGCAAAAAGGTATGCATTCCCCTTATTTTCGGGCAAACAGGCAGAAATTCCCTGTATTTTGGAGCAAAATTGCAGAAATTCCCCTAATTTTGGGGCAAAAGGCAGAAATTCCCTTTATTTTGGGGTAAAAATCAGAAATTCCACTTATTTTGGGGCAAAATTCCAGAAATTTCCTTTATTTTGGGGCAATATTGCAGAAATTTACCTTATTTTGGGGCAAAATTGCAGAAATTTCCCTTATTTGGGGCAAAATTGCAGTAATTTCACTTATCTTCAGGTAAAAAGGCTAAAATTTCCTTTATTTTGGGGAAAAAAAGGAGAAATTTCTCTTATTTTGGGGCAAAATTGTATAAATTTTCTTTATTATGGGGCAAGAAGGCAGAAATTCTGTAAATTTTGTGGCAAAAATGCAGAAATTCCCCTTATTTTGAGGTAAAAATGCTGAAATTCCCCTTATTTAGGGGCAAAAAAGCAGAAATTTCCCTTATTTTGGGACAAAATTGCAGAAATTTTACTTATTTCAGGGTAATAAGTCAGAAATTCCCCTTATTTTGGGGCAAAAAAGACAGAAATTCTCTTTTTTGGGGGGAAAAATACAGAAATTCCACTTATTTAGAGGCAAAAAGGCAGAAATTCCGCTTATTTTGTAGCAAAAATGAAGAAATTTCCCTTTTTATGGCAAAAAGGTATGCATTCCCATTATTTTCAGGCAAATAGGCAGAAATACCCAGTATTTTGGAGCAAAATTGCAGAAATTCCCCTAATTTTTGGGCAAAAGGCAGAAATTCCTTTTATTTTGGAGCAAAAATCAGAAATTCCCCTTATTTTGGGGCAAAATTCTAGAAATTTCCTTTTTTTGGAAGGCAAAATTGCAGGAATTTACATTATATTGGGGCAAAATTGCAGAAATTTCCCTTATTTGGGGTAAAATTTCAGAAATTTCACTTATTTTCAGGTAAAAAGGCTGAAATTTCCTTTATTTTGGGGCAAAAGGATGAAATTCTCTTTATTTTGGGGCAAAATTGCAGACATTTCCCTTATTATGGGGAAAAAATGCAGGAATTGATCTTATTTTAGGGCAAAATTGCAGAAATTTCACTTATTTAAGAGAAAATAAGCAAAAATTTTTCTTATTTTGGGGCAAAACGGCAGAAATTCCCATTATTTTGGGGCAAAAATGCAGAAATTCACCTTATTTTGGGGTAAAATTGAAGAAATTTCACATATTTCAGGGCATAAAGGCAGAGAATTCCCTTATTTAAGGGCAAAATTGCAGAATTTTCACTTATTTTAGGGTAATAAGTCAGAAAATCCCCTTATTTTGGGGCAAAATACAGAAATTCCCTTTGTTTTGGGGGAAAAAGACAGAAATTCCACTTATTTAGATGCAAAAATGCAGAAATTCCCCTTATTTTGGAGTAAAAATGAAGAAATTTCCCTTTTTTATGGCAACAAGTTATGCATTCCCCTTGTTTTCGGGCAAAAAGACAGAAATTCCCCGTATTTTGGAGCAAAATTGCAGAAATTCCCCTAATTTTGGGGCAAAAGGCAGAAATTCCCTTTATATCGGGGTAAAAATCAGAAATTCCCCTTTTTTTGGGGAAAAATTCTAGAAATTTTCTTTTTTTGGGGGGCAAAATTGCAGGAATCTACATTATTTTGGGGCATAATTGCAGAAATTTCCCTTATTTGGGGCAAAATTGCAGAAATTTCAAATATATTCAGGTAAAAAGGCTGAAATTTCCTTTAATTTGGGGCAAAAAGAAAGAAATTCCCCTTATTTTGGGGCAAAATTGCAGAAATTTCCCTTATTATGGGGAAAAATTGCAGAAATTTCCTTTATTTTAAGGCAAAATTGCACAAATTTCACTTATTTCAGAGAAAAAAAGAAAAAATTTTTCTTATTTTTGGGCAAAAAGGCAGAAATTCCCATTATTTTGGGGCAAAAACGCAGAAATTCACCTTATTTTGGGGTAAAATTGCAGAAATTTCATATATTTCAGAGCAAAAAGGCAAAAATTTTCCTTATTTTGGGGCAAAATTGCAGAAATTTCACTTATTTCAGAGTAATAAGTCAGAAATTCCCCTGATTTTGGGGCAAAAAAGACAGAAATTCTATTTTTTGGGGGGAAAAATACAGAAATTCCACTTATTTAGAGGCAAAAAGGCAGAAATTCCCCTTATTTTGTAGCAAAAATGAAGAAATTTCCCTCTTTAGGGCAAAAAGTTATGCATTTTCATTATTTTCAGGCAAAAAGGCAGAAATTCCCCATATTTTGGAGCAAAATTGCAGAAATTCCCCTAATTGTTGGGCAAAAAGGCAGAAATTCTTCTTATTTTGGAGCAAAATTGAAGAAATTCCCCTAATTGTGGGGTAATAAGGTAGAAATTCTCTATATTTTGGGGCAAAAAGACAGAAATTCTCCTTATTTTGGGGCAAAACTCAGAAATTCCACTTATTTTGGGGCAAAATTGCAGAAATTTCACTTATTTCAGGGAAAAAAGGCAGAAATTTTCCTTATTTTGGGGCAAAAATGCAGAAATTCTTAATATTTTGTGGCAAAAATGCAAAAATTCCCCTTATTTTGTGGTAAAAAATCTGAAATTCCCCTCATTTGGGGGCAAAAAGGCAGAAATTCACCTTATTTTGGGGCAAAATTGCAGAAATTTTACTTATTTCTGAGTAATAAGTCAGAAATTCCTATTATTTGGGGGCAAAAAAGTCAGAAATTCCCTTTGTTTTGGGAAAAAAAGACAGAAATTCAACTTATTTAGAGGCAAAAATGCAGAAATTCCTTTTATTTTTGAGCAAAAATAAAGAAATTTCACTTTTTTATGGCAAAAAGGTATGCATTCCCCTTATTTTCGGGCAAACAGGCAGAAATTCCCTGTATTTTGGAGCAAAATTGCAGAAAATCCCCTAATTTTGGGGCAAAAGGCAGAAATTCCCTTTATTTTGGGGTAAAAATCAGAAATTCCCCTTTTTTGGAGGAAAATTCCAGAAATTTCCTTTATTTTGGGGCAATATTGCAGAAATTTACCTTATTTTGGGGCAAAATTGCAGAATTTCCCCTAATTTTGGGGCAAAAGGCAGAAATTCCCTTTATATCGGGGTAAAAATCAGAAATTCCCCTTATTTTGGGGAAAAATTCTAGATATTTTCTTTTTTTGGGGGGCAAAATTGCAGGAATCTACATTATTTTGGGGCATAATTGCAGGAATTTCCCTTATTTGGGGCAAAATTGCAGAAATTTCACATATATTCAGGTAAAAAGGCTGAAATTTCCTTTAATTTGGGGCAAAAAGAAAGAAATTCCCCTTATTTTGGGGCAAAATTGCAGAAATTTCCCTTATTATGGGGAAAAATTGCAGAAATTTCCTTTATTTTAAGGCAAAATTGCACAAATTTTACTTATTTCAGAGAAAAAAAGAAAAAATTTTTCTTATTTTTGGGCAAAAAGGCAGAAATTCCCATTATTTTGGGGCAAAAACGCAGAAATTCACCTTATTTTGGGGTAAAATTGCAGAAATTTCATATATTTCAGAGCAAAAAGGCAGAAATTTCCCTTATTTTGGGGCAAAATTGCAGAAATTTCACGTATTTCAGAGTAATAAGTCAGAAATTCCCCTTATTTTGGGGCAAAAAAGACAGAAATTCTATTTTTTTGGGGGAAAAATACAGAAATTCCACTTATTTAGAGGCAAAAAGGCAGAAATTCCCCCTTATTTTGTAGCAAAAATGAAGAAATTTCCCTCTTTAGGGCAAAAAGTTATGCATTCCCATTATTTTCAGGCAAAAAGGCAGAAATTCCCCGTATTTTGGAGCAAAATTGCAGAAATTCCCCTAATTGTTGGGCAAAAAGGCAGAAATTCTTCTTATTTTGGAGCAAAATTGAAGAAATTCCCCTAATTGTGGGGCAATAAGGTAGAAATTCTCTATATTTTGGGGCAAAAAGACAGAAATTCTCCTTATTTTGGGGCAAAACTCAGAAATTCCACTTATTTTGGGGCAAAATTGCAGAAATTTCACTTATTTCAGGGAAAAAAGGCAGAAATTTTCCTTATTTTGGGGCAAAAATGCAGAAATTCTTAATATTTTGTGGCAAAAATGCAAAAATTCCCCTTATTTTGTGGTAAAAAGTCTGAAATTCCCCTCATTTGGGGGCAAAAAGGCAGAAATTCACCTTATTTTGGGGCAAAATTGCAGAAATTTTACTTATTTCTGAGTAATAAGTCAGAAATTCCTATTATTTGGGGGCAAAAAAGTCAGAAATTCCCTTTGTTTTGGGAAAAAAAGACAGAAATTCAACTTATTTAGAGGCAAAAATGCAGAAATTCCTTTTATTTTTGAGCAAAAATAAAGAAATTTCACTTTTTTATGGCAAAAAGGTATGCATTCCCCTTATTTTCGGGCAAACAGGCAGAAATTCCCTGTATTTTGGAGCAAAATTGCAGAAAATCCCCTAATTTTGGGGCAAAAGGCAGAAATTCCCTTTATTTTGGGGTAAAAATCAGAAATTCCCCTTTTTTGGAGCAAAATTCCAGAAATTTCCTTTATTTTGGGGCAATATTGCAGAAATTTACCTTATTTTGGGGCAAAATTGCAGAAATTCCCCTAATTTTGGGGCAAAAGGCAGAAATTCCCTTTATATCGGGGTAAAAATCAGAAATTCCCCTTATTTTGGGGAAAAATTCTAGAAATTTTCTTTTTTTGGGGGGCAAAATTGCAGGAATCTACATTATTTTGGGGCATAATTGCAGAAATTTCCCTTATTTGGGGCAAAATTGCAGAAATTTCACATATATTCAGGTAAAAAGGGTGAAATTTCCTTTAATTTGGGGCAAAAAGAAAGAAATTCCCCTTATTTTGGGGCAAAATTGCAGAAATTTCCCTTATTATGGGGAAAAATTGCAGAAATTTCCTTTATTTTAAGGCAAAATTGCACAAATTTCACTTATTTCAGAGAAAAAAAGAAAAAATTTTTCTTATTTTTGGGCAAAAAGGCAGAAATTTCCATTATTTTGGTGCAAAAACGCAGAAATTCACCTTATTTTGGGGTAAAATTGCAGAAATGTCATATATTTCAGAGCAAAAAGGCAGAAATTTCCCTTATTTTGGGGCAAAATTGCAGAAATTTCACTTATTTCAGAGTAATAAGTAAGAAATTCCCCTTATTTTGGGGCAAAAAAGACAGAAATTCTATTTTTTTGGGGGAAAAATACAGAAATTCCACTTATTTAGAGGCAAAAAGGCAGAAATTCCCCCTTATTTTGTAGCAAAAATGAAGAAATTTCCCTTTTTATGGCAAAAAGGTATGCATTCCCATTATTTTCAGGCAAAAAGGCAGAAATTCCCTGTATTTTGGAGCAAAATTGCAGAAATTCCCCTGATTTTGGGGCAAAAGGCAGAAATTCCCTTTATTTTGGGGTAAAAATCAAAAATTCCCCTTATTTTAGGGCAAAATTCTAGAAATTTTCTTTTTTTGGGGTGCAAAATTGCATTAATCTACATTATTTTGGAGCATAATTGCAGAAATTTCCCTTATTTGGGGCAAAATTGCAGAAATTTCACATATTTTCAGGTAAAAAGGCTGAAATTTCCTTTAATTTGGGGCAAAAAGAAAGAAATTCCCCTTATTTTGGGGCAAAATTGCAGAAATTTCCCTTATTATGGAGAAAAATTGCAGAAATTTCCTTTATTTTAAGGCAAAATTGCACAAATTTCACTTATTTCAGAGATAAAAAGAAAAAATATTTCTTGTTTTTGGGCAAAAAGGCAGAATATCCCATTATTTTTGTGCAAAAATGCAGAAATTCACCTTATTTTGGGGTAAAATTGCAGAAATTTCATATATTTCAGAGCAAAAAGGCAAAAATTTTCCTTATTTTGGGGCAAAATTGCAGAAATTTCACTTATTTCAGAGTAATAAGTCAGAAATTTTCCTTATGTTGGGGCAAAAAGACAGAAATTCTCTTTGTTTTGGGAAAAAAGACAGAAATTCCACTTATTTAGAGGCAAAAAGGCAGAAATTCCCCTTATTTTGGAGCAAAAATGAAGAAATTTCCTTTTTCTATGGCAAAAAGGTATGCATTCCCCTTATTTTCAGGCAAAAAGGCAGAAATTCCCTGTATTTTGGAGCAAAATTGCAGAAATTCCCCTAATTGTTGGGCAAAAAGGCAGAAATTCTTCTTATTTTGGAGCAAAATTGAAGAAATTCCCCTAATTGTGGGGCAATAAGGTAGAAATTCTCTATATTTTGGGGCAAAAAGACAGAAATTCTCCTTATTTTGGTGCAAAACTCAGAAATTCCACTTATTTTGGGGCAAAATTGCAGAAATTTCACTTATTTCAGGGAAAAAAGGCAGAAATTTTCCTTATTTTGGGGCAAAAATGCAGAAATTCTTAATATTTTGTGGCAAAAATGCAAAAATTTCCCTTATTTTGTGGTAAAAAGTCTGAAATTCCCCTCATTTGGGGGCAAAAAGGCAGAAATTCACCTTATTTTGGGGCAAAATTGCAGAAATTTCACTTATTTCTGAGTAATAAGTCAGAAATTCCTATTATTTAGGGGCAAAAAAGTCAGAAATTCCCTTTGTTTTGGGGAAAAAAGACAGAAATTCAACTTATTTAGAGGCAAAAAGGCAGAAATTCCCCTTATTTTTGAGCAAAAATGAAGAAATTTCACTTTTTTATGGCAAAAAGGTATGCATTCCCCTTATTTTCGGGCAAACAGGCAGAAATTCCCTGTATTTTGGAGCAAAATTGCAGAAATTCCCCTAATTTTGGGGCAAAAGGCAGAAATTCCCTTTATTTTGGGGTAAAAATCAGAAATTCCACTTATTTTGGGGCAAAATTCCAGAAATTTCCTTTATTTTGGGGCAATATTGCAGAAATTTACCTTATTTTGGGGCAAAATTGCAGAAATTTCCCTTATTTGGGGCAAAATTGCAGTAATTTCACTTATCTTCAGGTAAAAAGGCTAAAATTTCCTTTATTTTGGGGAAAAAAAGGAGAAATTTCTCTTATTTTGGGGCAAAATTGTATAAATTTTCTTTATTATGGGGCAAGAAGGCAGAAATTCTGTAAATTTTGTGGCAAAAATGCAGAAATTCCCCTTATTTTGAGGTAAAAATGCTGAAATTCCCCTTATTTAGGGGCAAAAAAGCAGAAATTTCCCTTATTTTGGGACAAAATTGCAGAAATTTTACTTATTTCAGGGTAATAAGTCAGAAATTCCCCTTATTTTGGGGCAAAAAAGACAGAAATTCTCTTTTTTGGGGGGAAAAATACAGAAATTCCACTTATTTAGAGGCAAAAAGGCAGAAATTCCGCTTATTTTGTAGCAAAAATGAAGAAATTTCCCTTTTTATGGCAAAAAGGTATGCATTCCCTTTATTTTCAGGCAAATAGGCAGAAATACCCAGTATTTTGGAGCAAAATTGCAGAAATTCCCCTAATTTTTGGGCAAAAGGCAGAAATTCCTTTTATTTTGGAGCAAAAATCAGAAATTCCCCTTATTTTGGGGCAAAATTCTAGAAATTTCCTTTTTTTGGAAGGCAAAATTGCAGGAATTTACATTATATTGGGGCAAAATTGCAGAAATTTCCCTTATTTGGGGTAAAATTTCAGAAATTTCACTTATTTTCAGGTAAAAAGGCTGAAATTTCCTTTATTTTGGGGCAAAAGGATGAAATTCTCTTTATTTTGGGGCAAAATTGCAGACATTTCCCTTATTATGGGGAAAAAATGCAGGAATTGATCTTATTTTAGGGCAAAATTGCAGAAATTTCACTTATTTAAGAGAAAATAAGCAAAAATTTTTCTTATTTTGGGGCAAAACGGCAGAAATTCCCATTATTTTGGGGCAAAAATGCAGAAATTCACCTTATTTTGGGGTAAAATTGAAGAAATTTCACATATTTCAGGGCATAAAGGCAGAGAATTCCCTTATTTAAGGGCAAAATTGCAGAATTTTCACTTATTTTAGGGTAATAAGTCAGAAAATCCCCTTATTTTGGGGCAAAATACAGAAATTCCCTTTGTTTTGGGGGAAAAAGACAGAAATTCCACTTATTTAGATGCAAAAATGCAGAAATTCCCCTTATTTTGGAGTAAAAATGAAGAAATTTCCCTTTTTTATGGCAACAAGTTATGCATTCCCCTTGTTTTCGGGCAAAAAGACAGAAATTCCCCGTATTTTGGAGCAAAATTGCAGAAATTCCCCTAATTTTGGGGCAAAAGGCAGAAATTCCCTTTATATCGGGGTAAAAATCAGAAATTCCCCTTTTTTTGGGGAAAAATTCTAGAAATTTTCTTTTTTTGGGGGGCAAAATTGCAGGAATCTACATTATTTTGGGGCATAATTGCAGAAATTTCCCTTATTTGGGGCAAAATTGCAGAAATTTCACATATATTCAGGTAAAAAGGCTGAAATTTCCTTTAATTTGGGGCAAAAAGAAAGAAATTCCCCTTATTTTGGGGCAAAATTGCAGAAATTTCCCTTATTATGGGGAAAAATTGCAGAAATTTCCTTTATTTTAAGGCAAAATTGCACAAATTTCACTTATTTCAGAGAAAAAAAGAAAAAATTTTTCTTATTTTTGGGCAAAAAGGCAGAAATTCCCATTATTTTGGGGCAAAAACGCAGAAATTCACCTTATTTTGGGGTAAAATTGCAGAAATTTCATATATTTCAGAGCAAAAAGGCAAAAATTTTCCTTATTTTGGGGCAAAATTGCAGAAATTTCACTTATTTCAGAGTAATAAGTCAGAAATTCCCCTTATTTTGGGGCAAAAAAGACAGAAATTCTAGTTTTTGGGGGGAAAAATACAGAAATTCCACTTATTTAGAGGCAAAAAGGCAGAAATTCCCCTTATTTTGTAGCAAAAATGAAGAAATTTCCCTCTTTAGGGCAAAAAGTTATGCATTTTCATTATTTTCAGGCAAAAAGGCAGAAATTCCCCGTATTTTGGAGCAAAATTGCAGAAATTCCCCTAATTGTTGGGCAAAAAGGCAGAAATTCTTCTTATTTTGGAGCAAAATTGAAGAAATTCCCCTAATTGTGGGGTAATAAGGTAGAAATTCTCTATATTTTGGGGCAAAAAGACAGAAATTCTCCTTATTTTGGGGCAAAACTCAGAAATTCCACTTATTTTGGGGCAAAATTGCAGAAATTTCACTTATTTCAGGGAAAAAAGGCAGAAATTTTCCTTATTTTGGGGCAAAAATGCAGAAATTCACCTTATTTTGGGGCAAAATTGCAGAAATTTTACTTATTTCTGAGTAATAAGTCAGAAATTCCTATTATTTGGGGGCAAAAAAGTCAGAAATTCCCTTTGTTTTGGGAAAAAAAGACAGAAATTCAACTTATTTAGAGGCAAAAATGCAGAAATTCCTTTTATTTTTGAGCAAAAATAAAGAAATTTCACTTTTTTATGGCAAAAAGGTATGCATTCCCCTTATTTTCGGGCAAACAGGCAGAAATTCCCTGTATTTTGGAGCAAAATTGCAGAAAATCCCCTAATTTTGGGGCAAAAGGCAGAAATTCCCTTTATTTTGGGGTAAAAATCAGAAATTCCCCTTTTTTGGAGCAAAATTCCAGAAATTTCCTTTATTTTGGGGCAATATTGCAGAAATTTACCTTATTTTGGGGCAAAATTGCAGAAATTCCCCTAATTTTGGGGCAAAAGGCAGAAATTCCCTTTATATCGGGGTAAAAATCAGAAATTCCCCTTATTTTGGGGAAAAATTCTAGAAATTTTCTTTTTTTGGGGGGCAAAATTGCAGGAATCTACATTATTTTGGGGCATAATTGCAGAAATTTCCCTTATTTGGGGCAAAATTGCAGAAATTTCACATATATTCAGGTAAAAAGGCTGAAATTTCCTTTAATTTGGGGCAAAAAGAAAGAAATTCCCCTTATTTTGGGGCAAAATTGCAGAAATTTCCCTTATTATGGGGAAAAATTGCAGAAATTTCCTTTATTTTAAGGCAAAATTGCACAAATTTCACTTATTTCAGAGAAAAAAAGAAAAAATTTTTCTTATTTTTGGGCAAAAAGGCAGAAATTCCCATTATTTTGGGGCAAAAACGCAGAAATTCACCTTATTTTGGGGTAAAATTGCAGAAATGTCATATATTTCAGAGCAAAAAGGCAGAAATTTCCCTTATTTTGGGGCAAAATTGCAGAAATTTCACTTATTTCAGAGTAATAAGTCAGAAATTCCCCTGATTTTGGGGCAAAAAAGACAGAAATTCTATTTTTTGGGGGGAAAAATACAGAAATTCCACTTATTTAGAGGCAAAAAGGCAGAAATTCCCCCTTATTTTGTAGCAAAAATGAAGAAATTTCCCTCTTTAGGGCAAAAAGTTATGCATTCCCATTATTTTCAGGCAAAAAGGCAGAAATTCCCCGTATTTTGGAGCAAAATTGCAGAAATTCCCCTAATTGTTGGGCAAAAAGGCAGAAATTCTTCTTATTTTGGAGCAAAATTGAAGAAATTCCCCTAATTGTGGGGCAATAAGGTAGAAATTCTCTATATTTTGGGGCAAAAAGACAGAAATTCTCCTTATTTTGGGGCAAAACTCAGAAATTCCACTTATTTTGGGGCAAAATTGCAGAAATTTCACTTATTTCAGGGAAAAAAGGCAGAAATTTTCCTTATTTTGGGGCAAAAATGCAGAAATTCTTAATATTTTGTGGCAAAAATGCAAAAATTCCCCTTATTTTGTGGTAAAAAGTCTGAAATTCCCCTCATTTGGGGGCAAAAAGGCAGAAATTCACCTTATTTTGGGGCAAAATTGCAGAAATTTTACTTATTTCTGAGTAATAAGTCAGAAATTCCTATTATTTGGGGGCAAAAAAGTCAGAAATTCCCTTTGTTTTGGGAAAAAAAGACAGAAATTCAACTTATTTAGAGGCAAAAATGCAGAAATTCCTTTTATTTTTGAGCAAAAATAAAGAAATTTCACTTTTTTATGGCAAAAAGGTATGCATTCCCCTTATTTTCGGGCAAACAGGCAGAAATTCCCTGTATTTTGGAGCAAAATTGCAGAAAATCCCCTAATTTTGGGGCAAAAGGCAGAAATTCCCTTTATTTTGGGGTAAAAATCAGAAATTCCCCTTTTTTGGAGCAAAATTCCAGAAATTTCCTTTATTTTGGGGCAATATTGCAGAAATTTACCTTATTTTGGGGCAAAATTGCAGAAATTCCCCTAATTTTGGGGCAAAAGGCAGAAATTCCCTTTATATCGGGGTAAAAATCAGAAATTCCCCTTATTTTGGGGAAAAATTCTAGAAATTTTCTTTTTTTGGGGGGCAAAATTGCAGGAATCTACATTATTTTGGGGCATAATTGCAGAAATTTCCCTTATTTGGGGCAAAATTGCAGAAATTTCACATATATTCAGGTAAAAAGGGTGAAATTTCCTTTAATTTGGGGCAAAAAGAAAGAAATTCCCCTTATTTTGGGGCAAAATTGCAGAAATTTCCCTTATTATGGGGAAAAATTGCAGAAATTTCCTTTATTTTAAGGCAAAATTGCACAAATTTCACTTATTTCAGAGAAAAAAAGAAAAAATTTTTCTTATTTTTGGGCAAAAAGGCAGAAATTTCCATTATTTTGGTGCAAAAACGCAGAAATTCACCTTATTTTGGGGTAAAATTGCAGAAATGTCATATATTTCAGAGCAAAAAGGCAGAAATTTCCCTTATTTTGGGGCAAAATTGCAGAAATTTCACTTATTTCAGAGTAATAAGTAAGAAATTCCCCTTATTTTGGGGCAAAAAAGACAGAAATTCTATTTTTTTGGGGGAAAAATACAGAAATTCCACTTATTTAGAGGCAAAAAGGCAGAAATTCCCCCTTATTTTGTAGCAAAAATGAAGAAATTTCCCTTTTTATGGCAAAAAGGTATGCATTCCCATTATTTTCAGGCAAAAAGGCAGAAATTCCCTGTATTTTGGAGCAAAATTGCAGAAATTCCCCTGATTTTGGGGCAAAAGGCAGAAATTCCCTTTATTTTGGGGTAAAAATCAAAAATTCCCCTTATTTTAGGGCAAAATTCTAGAAATTTTCTTTTTTTGGGGTGCAAAATTGCATTAATCTACATTATTTTGGAGCATAATTGCAGAAATTTCCCTTATTTGGGGCAAAATTGCAGAAATTTCACATATTTTCAGGTAAAAAGGCTGAAATTTCCTTTAATTTGGGGCAAAAAGAAAGAAATTCCCCTTATTTTGGGGCAAAATTGCAGAAATTTCCCTTATTATGGAGAAAAATTGCAGAAATTTCCTTTATTTTAAGGCAAAATTGCACAAATTTCACTTATTTCAGAGATAAAAAGAAAAAATATTTCTTGTTTTTGGGCAAAAAGGCAGAATATCCCATTATTTTTGTGCAAAAATGCAGAAATTCACCTTATTTTGGGGTAAAATTGCAGAAATTTCATATATTTCAGAGCAAAAAGGCAAAAATTTTCCTTATTTTGGGGCAAAATTGCAGAAATTTCACTTATTTCAGAGTAATAAGTCAGAAATTTTCCTTATGTTGGGGCAAAAAGACAGAAATTCTCTTTGTTTTGGGAAAAAAGACAGAAATTCCACTTATTTAGAGGCAAAAAGGCAGAAATTCCCCTTATTTTGGAGCAAAAATGAAGAAATTTCCTTTTTCTATGGCAAAAAGGTATGCATTCCCCTTATTTTCAGGCAAAAAGGCAGAAATTCCCTGTATTTTGGAGCAAAATTGCAGAAATTCCCCTAATTGTTGGGCAAAAAGGCAGAAATTCTTCTTATTTTGGAGCAAAATTGAAGAAATTCCCCTAATTGTGGGGCAATAAGGTAGAAATTCTCTATATTTTGGGGCAAAAAGACAGAAATTCTCCTTATTTTGGTGCAAAACTCAGAAATTCCACTTATTTTGGGGCAAAATTGCAGAAATTTCACTTATTTCAGGGAAAAAAGGCAGAAATTTTCCTTATTTTGGGGCAAAAATGCAGAAATTCTTAATATTTTGTGGCAAAAATGCAAAAATTTCCCTTATTTTGTGGTAAAAAGTCTGAAATTCCCCTCATTTGGGGGCAAAAAGGCAGAAATTCACCTTATTTTGGGGCAAAATTGCAGAAATTTCACTTATTTCTGAGTAATAAGTCAGAAATTCCTATTATTTAGGGGCAAAAAAGTCAGAAATTCCCTTTGTTTTGGGGAAAAAAGACAGAAATTCAACTTATTTAGAGGCAAAAAGGCAGAAATTCCCCTTATTTTTGAGCAAAAATGAAGAAATTTCACTTTTTTATGGCAAAAAGGTATGCATTCCCCTTATTTTCGGGCAAACAGGCAGAAATTCCCTGTATTTTGGAGCAAAATTGCAGAAATTCCCCTAATTTTGGGGCAAAAGGCAGAAATTCCCTTTATTTTGGGGTAAAAATCAGAAATTCCACTTATTTTGGGGCAAAATTCCAGAAATTTCCTTTATTTTGGGGCAATATTGCAGAAATTTACCTTATTTTGGGGCAAAATTGCAGAAATTTCCCTTATTTGGGGCAAAATTGCAGTAATTTCACTTATCTTCAGGTAAAAAGGCTAAAATTTCCTTTATTTTGGGGAAAAAAAGGAGAAATTTCTCTTATTTTGGGGCAAAATTGTATAAATTTTCTTTATTATGGGGCAAGAAGGCAGAAATTCTGTAAATTTTGTGGCAAAAATGCAGAAATTCCCCTTATTTTGAGGTAAAAATGCTGAAATTCCCCTTATTTAGGGGCAAAAAAGCAGAAATTTCCCTTATTTTGGGACAAAATTGCAGAAATTTTACTTATTTCAGGGTAATAAGTCAGAAATTCCCCTTATTTTGGGGCAAAAAAGACAGAAATTCTCTTTTTTGGGGGGAAAAATACAGAAATTCCACTTATTTAGAGGCAAAAAGGCAGAAATTCCGCTTATTTTGTAGCAAAAATGAAGAAATTTCCCTTTTTATGGCAAAAAGGTATGCATTCCCTTTATTTTCAGGCAAATAGGCAGAAATACCCAGTATTTTGGAGCAAAATTGCAGAAATTCCCCTAATTTTTGGGCAAAAGGCAGAAATTCCTTTTATTTTGGAGCAAAAATCAGAAATTCCCCTTATTTTGGGGCAAAATTCTAGAAATTTCCTTTTTTTGGAAGGCAAAATTGCAGGAATTTACATTATATTGGGGCAAAATTGCAGAAATTTCCCTTATTTGGGGTAAAATTTCAGAAATTTCACTTATTTTCAGGTAAAAAGGCTGAAATTTCCCTTATTTTGGGGCAAAAGGATGAAATTCTCTTTATTTTGGGGCAAAATTGCAGACATTTCCCTTATTATGGGGAAAAAATGCAGGAATTGATCTTATTTTAGGGCAAAATTGCAGAAATTTCACTTATTTAAGAGAAAATAAGCAAAAATTTTTCTTATTTTGGGGCAAAACGGCAGAAATTCCCATTATTTTGGGGCAAAAATGCAGAAATTCACCTTATTTTGGGGTAAAATTGAAGAAATTTCACATATTTCAGGGCATAAAGGCAGAGAATTCCCTTATTTAAGGGCAAAATTGCAGAATTTTCACTTATTTTAGGGTAATAAGTCAGAAAATCCCCTTATTTTGGGGCAAAATACAGAAATTCCCTTTGTTTTGGGGGAAAAAGACAGAAATTCCACTTATTTAGATGCAAAAATGCAGAAATTCCCCTTATTTTGGAGTAAAAATGAAGAAATTTCCCTTTTTTATGGCAACAAGTTATGCATTCCCCTTGTTTTCGGGCAAAAAGACAGAAATTCCCCGTATTTTGGAGCAAAATTGCAGAAATTCCCCTAATTTTGGGGCAAAAGGCAGAAATTCCCTTTATATCGGGGTAAAAATCAGAAATTCCCCTTTTTTTGGGGAAAAATTCTAGAAATTTTCTTTTTTTGGGGGGCAAAATTGCAGGAATCTACATTATTTTGGGGCATAATTGCAGAAATTTCCCTTATTTGGGGCAAAATTGCAGAAATTTCACATATATTCAGGTAAAAAGGCTGAAATTTCCTTTAATTTGGGGCAAAAAGAAAGAAATTCCCCTTATTTTGGGGCAAAATTGCAGAAATTTCCCTTATTATGGGGAAAAATTGCAGAAATTTCCTTTATTTTAAGGCAAAATTGCACAAATTTCACTTATTTCAGAGAAAAAAAGAAAAAATTTTTCTTATTTTTGGGCAAAAAGGCAGAAATTCCCATTATTTTGGGGCAAAAACGCAGAAATTCACCTTATTTTGGGGTAAAATTGCAGAAATTTCATATATTTCAGAGCAAAAAGGCAAAAATTTTCCTTATTTTGGGGCAAAATTGCAGAAATTTCACTTATTTCAGAGTAATAAGTCAGAAATTCCCCTTATTTTGGGGCAAAAAAGACAGAAATTCTAGTTTTTGGGGGGAAAAATACAGAAATTCCACTTATTTAGAGGCAAAAAGGCAGAAATTCCCCTTATTTTGTAGCAAAAATGAAGAAATTTCCCTCTTTAGGGCAAAAAGTTATGCATTTTCATTATTTTCAGGCAAAAAGGCAGAAATTCCCCGTATTTTGGAGCAAAATTGCAGAAATTCCCCTAATTGTTGGGCAAAAAGGCAGAAATTCTTCTTATTTTGGAGCAAAATTGAAGAAATTCCCCTAATTGTGGGGTAATAAGGTAGAAATTCTCTATATTTTGGGGCAAAAAGACAGAAATTCTCCTTATTTTGGGGCAAAACTCAGAAATTCCACTTATTTTGGGGCAAAATTGCAGAAATTTCACTTATTTCAGGGAAAAAAGGCAGAAATTTTCCTTATTTTGGGGCAAAAATGCAGAAATTCACCTTATTTTGGGGCAAAATTGCAGAAATTTTACTTATTTCTGAGTAATAAGTCAGAAATTCCTATTATTTGGGGGCAAAAAAGTCAGAAATTCCCTTTGTTTTGGGAAAAAAAGACAGAAATTCAACTTATTTAGAGGCAAAAATGCAGAAATTCCTTTTATATTTGAGCAAAAATAAAGAAATTTCACTTTTTTATGGCAAAAAGGTATGCATTCCCCTTATTTTCGGGCAAACAGGCAGAAATTCCCTGTATTTTGGAGCAAAATTGCAGAAAATCCCCTAATTTTGGGGCAAAAGGCAGAAATTCCCTTTATTTTGGGGTAAAAATCAGAAATTCCCCTTTTTTGGAGCAAAATTCCAGAAATTTCCTTTATTTTGGGGCAATATTGCAGAAATTTACCTTATTTTGGGGCAAAATTGCAGAAATTCCCCTAATTTTGGGGCAAAAGGCAGAAATTCCCTTTATATCGGGGTAAAAATCAGAAATTCCCCTTATTTTGGGGAAAAATTCTAGAAATTTTCTTTTTTTGGGGGGCAAAATTGCAGGAATCTACATTATTTTGGGGCATAATTGCAGAAATTTCCCTTATTTGGGGCAAAATTGCAGAAATTTCACATATATTCAGGTAAAAAGGCTGAAATTTCCTTTAATTTGGGGCAAAAAGAAAGAAATTCCCCTTATTTTGGGGCAAAATTGCAGAAATTTCCCTTATTATGGGGAAAAATTGCAGAAATTTCCTTTATTTTAAGGCAAAATTGCACAAATTTCACTTATTTCAGAGAAAAAAAGAAAAAATTTTTCTTATTTTTGGGCAAAAAGGCAGAAATTCCCATTATTTTGGGGCAAAAACGCAGAAATTCACCTTATTTTGGGGTAAAATTGCAGAAATGTCATATATTTCAGAGCAAAAAGGCAGAAATTTCCCTTATTTTGGGGCAAAATTGCAGAAATTTCACTTATTTCAGAGTAATAAGTCAGAAATTCCCCTGATTTTGGGGCAAAAAAGACAGAAATTCTATTTTTTGGGGGGAAAAATACAGAAATTCCACTTATTTAGAGGCAAAAAGGCAGAAATTCCCCCTTATTTTGTAGCAAAAATGAAGAAATTTCCCTCTTTAGGGCAAAAAGTTATGCATTCCCATTATTTTCAGGCAAAAAGGCAGAAATTCCCCGTATTTTGGAGCAAAATTGCAGAAATTCCCCTAATTGTTGGGCAAAAAGGCAGAAATTCTTCTTATTTTGGAGCAAAATTGAAGAAATTCCCCTAATTGTGGGGCAATAAGGTAGAAATTCTCTATATTTTGGGGCAAAAAGACAGAAATTCTCCTTATTTTGGGGCAAAACTCAGAAATTCCACTTATTTTGGGGCAAAATTGCAGAAATTTCACTTATTTCAGGGAAAAAAGGCAGAAATTTTCCTTATTTTGGGGCAAAAATGCAGAAATTCTTAATATTTTGTGGCAAAAATGCAAAAATTCCCCTTATTTTGTGGTAAAAAGTCTGAAATTCCCCTCATTTGGGGGCAAAAAGGCAGAAATTCACCTTATTTTGGGGCAAAATTGCAGAAATTTTACTTATTTCTGAGTAATAAGTCAGAAATTCCTATTATTTGGGGGCAAAAAAGTCAGAAATTCCCTTTGTTTTGGGAAAAAAAGACAGAAATTCAACTTATTTAGAGGCAAAAATGCAGAAATTCCTTTTATTTTTGAGCAAAAATAAAGAAATTTCACTTTTTTATGGCAAAAAGGTATGCATTCCCCTTATTTTCGGGCAAACAGGCAGAAATTCCCTGTATTTTGGAGCAAAATTGCAGAAAATCCCCTAATTTTGGGGCAAAAGGCAGAAATTCCCTTTATTTTGGGGTAAAAATCAGAAATTCCCCTTTTTTGGAGCAAAATTCCAGAAATTTCCTTTATTTTGGGGCAATATTGCAGAAATTTACCTTATTTTGGGGCAAAATTGCAGAAATTCCCCTAATTTTGGGGCAAAAGGCAGAAATTCCCTTTATATCGGGGTAAAAATCAGAAATTCCCCTTATTTTGGGGAAAAATTCTAGAAATTTTTTTTTGGGGGGCAAAATTGCAGGAATCTACATTATTTTGGGGCATAATTGCAGAAATTTCCCTTATTTGGGGCAAAATTGCAGAAATTTCACATATATTCAGGTAAAAAGGCTGAAATTTCCTTTAATTTGGGGCAAAAAGAAAGAAATTCCCCTTATTTTGGGGCAAAATTGCAGAAATTTCCCTTATTATGGGGAAAAATTGCAGAAATTTCCTTTATTTTAAGGCAAAATTGCACAAATTTCACTTATTTCATAGAAAAAAAGAAAAAATTTTTCTTATTTTTGGGCAAAAAGGCAGAAATTTCCATTATTTTGGTGCAAAAACGCAGAAATTCACCTTATTTTGGCGTAAAATTGCAGAAATGTCATATATTTCAGAGCAAAAAGGCAGAAATTTCCCTTATTTTGGGGCAAAATTGCAGAAATTTCACTTATTTCAGAGTAATAATTAAGAAATTCCCATTATTTTGGGGCAAAAAAGACAGAAATTCTATTTTTTTGGGGGAAAAATACAGAAATTCCACTTATTTAGAGGCAAAAAGGCAGAAATTCCCCCTTATTTTGTAGTAAAAATGAAGAAATTTCCCTCTTTAGGGCAAAAAGTTATGCATTCCCATTATTTTCAGGCAAAAAGGCAGAAATTCCCCGTATTTTGGAGCAAAATTGCAGAAATTCCCCTAATTGTTGGGCAAAAAGGCAGAAATTCTTCTTATTTTGGAGCAAAATTGAAGAAATTCCCCTAATTGTGGGGCAATAAGGTAGAAATTCTCTATATTTTGGGGCAAAAAGACAGAAATTCTCCTTATTTTGGGGCAAAACTCAGAAATTCCACTTATTTTGGGGCAAAATTGCAGAAATTTCACTTATTTCAGGGAAAAAAGGCAGAAATTTTCCTTATTTTGGGGCAAAAATGCAGAAATTCTTAATATTTTGTGGTAAAAATGCAAAAATTCCCCTTATTTTGTGGTAAAAAGTCTGAAATTCCCCTCATTTGGGGGCAAAAAGGCAGAAATTCACCTTATTTTGGGGCAAAATTGCAGAAATTTTACTTATTTCTGAGTAATAAGTCAGAAATTCCTATTATTTGGGGGCAAAAAAGTCAGAAATTCCCTTTGTTTTGGGAAAAAAAGACAGAAATTCAACTTATTTAGAGGCAAAAATGCAGAAATTCCTTTTATTTTTGAGCAAAAATAAAGAAATTTCACTTTTTTATGGCAAAAAGGTATGCATTCCCCTTATTTTCGGGCAAACAGGCAGAAATTCCCTGTATTTTGGAGCAAAATTGCAGAAAATCCCCTAATTTTGGGGCAAAAGGCAGAAATTCCCTTTATTTTGGGGTAAAAATCAGAAATTCCCCATATTTTGGGGCAAAATTCCAGAAATTTCCTTTATTTTGGGGCAATATTGCAGAAATTTACCTTATTTTGGGGCAAAATTGCAGAAATTTCCCTTATTTGGGGCAAAATTGCAGTAATTTCACTTATCTTCAGGTAAAAAGGCTGAAATTTCCTTTATTTTGGGGCAAAAAAGGAGAAATTCCTCTTATTTTGGGGCAAAATTGTATAAATTTTCTTTATTATGGGGCAAAAAGGCAGAAATTCTGTAAATTTTGTGGCAAAAATGCAGAAATTCCCCTTATTTTGAGGTAAAAGGCTGAAATTCCCCTTATTTGGGGGCAAAAAAGCAGAAATTTCCCTTATTTTGGGACAAAATTGCAAAAATTTTACTTATTTCAGGGTAATAAGTCAGAAATTCCCCTCATTTTGGGGCAAAAAAGACAGAAATTCCCTTTGTTTTGGGGGAAAAAGACAGATATTCCACTTATTTAGAGGCAAAAAAGAAGAAATTCCCCTTATTTTGGAGTAAAAATGAAGAAATTTCCCTTTTTTATGGCAACAAGTTATGCATTTCCCTTGTTTTCGGGCAAAAAAACAGAAATTCCCCGTATTTTGGAGCAAAATTGCAGAAATTCCCCTAATTGTCGGGCAAAAAGGCAGAAATTCCCTATATGTTGGGGCAAAAAAAGAGAAATTCTCCTTATTTTGGGACAAAACTCAGAAATTCCACTTATTTTGGTGCAAAATTCCAGAAATTTCCCTTATTTTGGGGCAAAATTGCAGAAATTTTCCTTATTTTGGGTCAAAATTGCAGAAATTTCACTTATTTCAGAGAAAAAACGCAAAAATTTTTCTTATTTTGGGGCAAAAAGGCAAAAATGCTCATTATTTTAGGGCAAAAAGGCAGAAATTCAACTTATTTTGTGGTAAAATTGCAGAAATTTCACATATTTCAGGGCAAAAAGGCAGAAATTTCCTTTATTTTGGGGCAAAATTGCAGAAATTTCCCTTATTTTGGGGCAAAATTGCAGAAATTTCACTTATTTCAAAAAAAAGGCAGAAATTTTCCTTATTTTGGTGCAAAAAATGCAGAAATTCTTAATATTTTGTGGCAAAAATGCAGAAATTCCCCTTATTTTGAGGTAAAAAGGCTGAAATTCCCCTTATTTGAGGGCAAAAAGGCATAAATTTCCCTTATTTTGGGGCAAAAATACTGAAATTCCCCTTATTTTGTGGCAAAAAGGCAGAAATTTCTTTTATTTTGGGGCATAATTGCAGAAATATCACTTATTTCAGGGCATAACTCAAAAATTCCTTTTATTTTGGGGCAAAAAGACAGAAATTCCATTTATTTTTGGGTAAAAAAGAAGAAATTTCACTTATTTTTATGTTAAAAGGCAGAAATTCCTCTTATTCTGGGGCAAAAATGAAGAAATTTCCCTTTTTTGTGGCAAAAGGTATACATTCCCCTTACTTCCGGGATAAAAAGCAGAAATTCCCCGTATTTTGAAGCAAAATTGCAGAAATTCTCATAATTTTCGGGCAAAAAGGCAGAAATTCCCCTTATTTTGGGGCAAAAATAACAGAAATTCCCTGTATTTTGGGGGAAAATTGCAGAAATTCCACTTATTTAGAGGCAAAAAGGCAGAAATTCCCCTTATTTTGGAGCAAAAATGAATAAATTTCCCTTTTTTATGGCAAAAAGTTATGCATTCCCCTTATTTTCTGGCAAAAAGGCAGAAATTCCCCGTATATTGGAGCAAAATTGCAGAAATTTTTTTAATTGTGGGGCAAAAGGGCAGAAATTCCCTATATAGTGGGGCAAAAAGACAGAAATTCTCCTTATTTTGGGGCAAAAATCAGAAATTCCACTTATTTTGGGGCAAAATTCCAGAAATTTCCCTTATTTTGGAGCAAAATTGCAGAAATTTCACTTATTTTGGGGCAAAATAGCAGAAATTTCACTTATTTCTGGGAAAAAAGGCAGAAATTTTCCTTATTTTGGGGCAAAAATGCAGAAATTCTTAATATTTGGTGGCAAAAATGCAGGAATTCCCTTTATTTTGAGGTAAAAAGGCTGAAATTTCTTTTATTTGGAGGCAAAAAGGCAGAAATTTCCCTTATTTTGGGGCAAAACTACAGAAATTCCCCTTATTTTGTTTCAAAAAGGCAGAAATTTCTTTTATTTTGGGGCTAAAATGCAGAAATTTCACTTATTTCAGGGCATAATTCAAATATTCCTTTTATTTTGAGGCAAAAAGACAGAAATTCTGTTTATTTTTGGGTCAAAAGGCAAAAATTTCACTTATTTTGAGGGAAAAAGGCAGAAATTCCTCTTATTTTGGGGCAAAAATGAAGAAATTTTCCTTTTTTGTGGCAAAAGGTATACATTCCCCTTACTTTTGGGATAAAAAGCAGAAGTTCCCCGTATTTTTAAGCAAAATTGCAGAAATTCTCATAATTTTCGGGCAAAAAGGCAGAAATTCTCCTTATTTTGAGGCAAAAAGACAGAAAATCTTCTTTTTTCGGGAGCAAACATTCAGAAATTCTTCTTATTTTGGGGCAAAATTGCAAAAATTTCCTTTACATTGAAGCATAATTGCAGAAATTTCCCTTATTTTGGGGAAAAATTGCAGAAATTTCACCTATTTCAGGGTAATAAGTTAGAAATTCCCCTTATTTTGGTGAAAAAAGACAGAAATTCCCTTTGTTTTGGGGGGAAAAGACAGAAATTCCACTTATTTAGAGGCAAAAAGGCAGAAATTCCCTTTATTTTGGAGCAAAAATGAAGAAATTTTCTTTTTTATGGCAAAAAGGTATGCATTCCCATTATTTTCAGGCAAAAAGGCAGAAATTCCCCGTATTTTGGAGCAAAATTGCAGAAATTCCCCTAATTTTGGGGCAAAAGGCAGAAATTCCCTTTATTTTGAGGTAAAAATCAGAAATTCCCCTTATTTTGGGGCAAAATTCTAGAAATTTTCTTTTTTTGGGTGGCAAAATTGCAGGAATCTAAATTATTTTGGGGCATAATTGAAAAAATTTCGCTTATTTGGGGCAAAATTTCAGAAATTTCACATATTTTCAGGTAAAAAGGCTGAAATTTCCTTTAATTTGGGGCAAAAAGATAGAAATTCCCCTTATTTTGGGGCAAAATTGCAGAAATTTCCCTTATTATGGGGAAAAATTGCAGAAATTTCCTTTATTTTAAGGCAAAATTGCACAAATTTCACTTATTTCAGAGAAAAAAAGAAAAAATTTTTCTTATTTTTTGTCAAAAAGGCAGAAATTCCCATTATTTTGGGGCAAAAACGCAGAAATTCACCTTATTTGGGGGTAAAATTGCAGAAATTTCACATATTTTAGGGCAAAAAGGCAGAAATTTCCCTTAATTTGGGGCAAAATTGCATAAATTTCACTAATTTCAGGGTAATAAGTCAGAAATTCCCCTTATTTTGGGGGAAAAAGACAGAAATTTCCTTTGTTTTGGGGAAAAAATACAGAAATTCCACTTATTTAGAGGCAAAAATGCAGAAATTCCCCTTATTTTTGAGCAAAAATGAAGAAATTTACATTTTTATGGCAAAAAGGTATGCATTCCCATTATTTTCAGGCAAAAAGGCAGAAATTCCCCGTATTTTGGAGCAAAATTGCAGAAATTCCCCTAATTTTGGGGCAAAAGGCAGAAATTACCTTTATTTTGGGGCAAAAATCAGAAATTCCCCTTATTTTGGGGCAAAATTCCAGAAATTTCTTTTTTGGGGGGCAAAATTGCAGGAATTTACTTTATTTTGGAGCTAAATTGCAGAAATTTTTCTTATTTGGGGCAAAATTGCAGAAATTTCACTTATTTTCAGGTAAAAAGACTGAAATTTCCTTTATTTTGGGGCAAAAAGGAAGAAAGTCCTCTTATTTTGGGGCAAAAAAGACAGAAATTCCCTTTGTTTTGGGGGAAAAAAGACAGAAATTCCCCTTATTTCTGGGCAAAATTGCAGAAATTTCCTTTATTATGGGGAAAAATTGCAGAAATTTCCCTTATTTTAGGGCAAAATTGCAGAAATTTCACTTATTTCAGAGAAGAAAAGCAAAATTTTTTCTTATATTGGGGCAAAAAAGCAGAAATTCCCATTATTTTGGGGCAAAAAGGCCGAAATTCACCTTATTTTGGGGTAAAATTGCAGAAATTTCACATATTTCAGGGCAAAAAGGCAAAAATTTCCCTTATTTTGGGGCATAATTGCGGAAATTTCACTTATTTCTGGGTGATAAGTTAGAAATTTTTCTTATTTTGTGGCAAAAAGACAGAAATTCTCTTTGTTTTGGGAAAAAAGACAGAAATTCCACTTATTTAGAGGCAAAAAGGCAGAAATTCCCCTTATTTTGGAGCAAAAATGAAGAAATTTCCTTTTTCTATGGCAAAAAGGTATGCATTCCCCTTATTTTCAGGCAAAAAGGCAGAAATTCCCTGTATTTTGGAGCAAAATTGCAGAAATTCCCCTAATTGTTGGGCAAAAAGGCAGAAATTCTTCGTATTTTGGAGCAAAATTGCAGAAATTCCACTAATTGTGGGGCAATAAGGTAGAAATTCTCTATATTTTGGGGCAAAAAGACAGAAATTCTCCTTATTTTGGGGCAAAACTCAGAAATTCCACTTATTTTGGGGCAAAATTGCAGAAATTTCACTTATTTCAGGGAAAAAAGGCAGAAATTTTCCTTATTTTAGGGCAAAAATGCAAAAATTCCTAATATTTTCTGGCAAAAATGCAAAAATTCCCCTTATTTTGTGGTAAAAAGGCTGAAATTCCACTCATTTGGGGGCAAAAAGGCAGAAATTCACCTTATTTTGGGGCAAAATTGCAGAAGTTTCATTTATTTCAGAGTAATAAGTCAGAAATTCCCATTATTTGGGGGCAAAAAAGTCAGAAATTTCCTTTGTTTTGGGGGAAAAAGAAAGAAATTCCACTTATTTAGAGGCAAAAAGGCAGAAATTCCCCTTATTTGGGAGCAAAAATGAAGAAATTTCACTTTTTTATGGCAAAAAGGTATGCATTCCCCTTATTTTCGGGCAAACAAGCAGAAATTCCCTGTATTTTGGAGCAAAATTGCAGAAATTCCCCTAATTTTGGGGCAAAAGACAGAAATTCCCTTTATTTTGGGGTAAAAATCAGAAATTCCCCTTTTTTAGAGCAAAATTCCAGAAATTTCCTTTATTTTGGGGCAATATTGCAGAAATTTACCTTATTTTGGGGCAAAATTGCAGAAATTTCCCATATTTGGGGCAAAATTGCAGTAATTTCACTTATCTTCAGGTAAAAAAGCTGAAATTTCCTTTATTTTGGGGCAAAAAAGGAGAAATTCCTCTTATTTTGGGGCAAAATTGTAGAAATTTTCCTTATTATAGGGCAAAAAGGCAGAAATTCTGTAAATTTTGTGGCAAAAATGCAGAAATTCCCCTTATTTTGAGGTAAAAAGGCTGAAATTCTCCTTATTTGGGGGCAAAAAAGCAGAAATTTCCCTTATTTTGGGACAAAATTGCAGAAATTTTACTTATTTCTGGGTAATAAGTCAGAAATTCCCCTTATTTTGGGGCAAAAAAGACAGCAATTCTCTTTGTTTTTTTCGGGGAAAAAGACAGAAATTCCACTTATTTAGAGGCAAAAAGGCAGAAATTCTCCTTATTTTGGGGCAAAAATGAAGAAATTTCCCTTTTATATGGCAAAAAGCTATGCATTCCCCTTATTTTCGGGGAAAAAGGCCGAAATTCACCGTATTTTTGAGCAAAATTGCAGAAATTCCCCTGTTTTGGGGGCAAAAAGGCAGAAATTCTCTATATGTTGGGGCAAAAAGACAGAAATTCTCCTTATTTTGAGGCAAAACTCAGAAATTCCACTTATTTTAGGTAAAATTGCAGAAATTTCATTTATTTCAGGGAAAAATGCAGAAATTTTCCTTATTTTGGGGCAAAAAGGCAGAAATTCCTAATATTTTGTGGCAAAAACGCAGAAATTCCCCTTATTTTGAGATAAAAAGGCTGAAATTCCTTTTATTTGGGGGAAAAAATGCAGAAATTTCCCTTATTTTGGGTCAAAATTGCAGAAATTTCAATTATTTCAGGGTAATAATTTAGAAATTCTCCTTATTTTGGGGTAAAAAAGACAGAAATTCCCTTTGTTTTGGGGGAAAAAGAAAGAAATTCCACTTATTTAGAGGCAAAAAGGCAGAAATTCCCCTTAATTTGAAGCAAAAATGAAGAAATTTCACTTTTTTATGGCAAAATGTAAGCATTCCCCTTATTTTTGGTCAAAAAGGCAGAAATTCCCCGTATTTGGGAGCAAAATTCCAGAAATTCCCCTAATTTTGGGGCAAAAGGCAGAAATTCCCTTTATTTTGGGGCAAAAATCAGAAATTCCCCATATTTTGGGGCAAAATTCCAGAAATTTTCTTTATTTTGGGGCAAAATTTCAGAAATTTCCCTTTTTTGGGGCAAAATTGCAGAAATTTCAATTATTTTATAGTAAAAAAGTGGATATTTAATTTATTTTGGGGCAAAAAGGGAGAAATTCCCCTTATTTGGGGCAAAATTGCAGTAATTTTCCTTATTTTGGAGCAAAAAGGCAGAAATTCTGTATATTTTGTGGCAAAAAGACAGAAATTTCCATTATTTAGAGGTAATAAGGTTGAAATTCCCTTTATTTGGGGGCAAAAAGGCTGAAATTCCCCTTATTTGGGGGCAAAAAGGCTGAAATTCCCCTTATTTGGGGGCAAAAAGGCAGAAATTTCACTTATTTTGGGGCAAAATTGCAGAAATTTCATTTATTTCAGGGAAAAAAGTCAGAAATTTTCCTTATTTTGGGGCAAAAAGCAGAAATTCCTAATATTTTGTGGAAAAAATGCAGAAAATCCCCATATTTTGAGGTAAAAAGGCTGGAATTCCCCTTATTTGGGGGCAAAAAGGCAGAAATTTCCCTTATGTTGGGGCAAAATTAAAAAAATTTCACTTATTTCAGGGAAAAAAGGCTGAAATTTTCTTTATTTTGGGGCAAAAAGACAGAAGTTTTCTTTGTTTTGGGAAAAAAAGACAGAAATTCCACTTATTTAGAGGCAAAAAGGAAGAAATTCCCATTATTTTGGAGCAAAAATGAAGAAATTTCACTTTTTTATGGCAAAAACGTATGCATTCCCCTTATTTTCAGGCAAAAAGGAAGAAATTCCCTGTATTTTGGAGCAAAATTGCAGAAATTCCCCTAATTTTGGGGCAAAAGGCAGAAATTCCCTTTATTTTGGGGTAAAAATCAGAAATTCCCCTTATTTTGGGGCAAAATTCCAGGAATTTCCTTTATTTTGGGGCAAAATTGCAGAAATTTACCTTATTTTGGGCAAAATTGCAGTAATTTCACTTATATTCAGGAAAAAAGGCTGAAATTGCCTTTTTGGGGGCAAAAAAGGAGAAATTCCCCTTATTTTGGGCAAAATTGCAGAAATTTTCCTTATGACGGGGCAAAAAGGCAGAAATTCCGTAAATTTTGTGGCAAAAATGCAGAAATTCCTTTTATTTTGAGGTAAAAAGGCTGAAATTTTCCTTATTTGGGGGCAAAAAGGCAGAAATTTCCCTTATTTTGGGACAAAATTGCAGAAATTTTACTTATTTCAGGGTAATAAGTCAGAAATTCCCCTTATTTTGGGGCAAAAAAGACAGAAATTCCTTTTGTTTTTAAGGAAAAAGAAAGAAATTCCACATATTTAGAGGCAAAAAGGCAGAAATTCTCCTTATTTTGGAGCAAAAATGAAGAAATTTCCCTTTTATATGGCAAAAAAATATGCATTCCCCTTATTTTCAGGCAAAAAGGCAGAAATTCCCCGTATTTTGGAGCAAAATTGCAGAAATTCCCCTAATTGTGGGGCAAAAAGGCAGAAATTCCCTATATGTTGGGGCAAAAAGACAGAAATTCTTCTTTTTTTGGGGCAAAACTCAGAAATTCCACTTATTTTGGGGCAAAATTGCATAAATTTCACTTATTTCTGGGAAAAAATGCAGAAATTTTCCTTATTTTGAGGCAAAAAGGCAGAAATTCCTTATATTTTGTGGCAAAAATGCAGAAATTCCCCTTATTTTGAGGTAAAAAGGCTGAAATACTCCTTCTTTGGGGACAAAAAGGCAGAAATTTCCTTTATTTTTGGGCAAAATTGCAGAAATTTACTTTATTTTGGGGCAAAATTTCAGAAATTTCCCTTATTTGGGGCAAAATTGCAGAAATTTCACTTATTTTTAGGTAAAAAGGATGATATTTAATACATTTTGGGGCAAAAAGGGAGAAATTCCCCTTATTTGGGGCAAAATTGCAGTAATTTTCCTTATTTTGGGGAAAAAAGGCAGAAATTCCGTATATTTTGTGGCAAAAAGGCAGAAATTTCCCTTATTTAGAGGTAATAAGGTTGAAATTCCCCTTATTTGTGGGCAAAAAGGTTGAAATTCCCCTTTATTTGGGGGCAAAAAGGCAGAAATTTCACTTATTTTGGGGAAAAATTGCAGAAATTTCAATTATTTCAGGGAAAAAAGGCAGAAATTTTCCTTATTTTGGGGCAAAAAGGCAGAAATTCCTAATATTTTGTTGCAAAAATGCAGAAATTCCCCTTATTTTGAGGTAAAAAGGATGGAATTCCCCTTATTTGTGGGCAAAAAGGCAGAAATTTCCCTTATGTTGGGGCAAAATTGCAGAAATTTCCCTTATTTCAGAAAAAAAAGGCCGAAATGTTCTTTATTTTGAGGCAAAAAGACAGAAATTCTCTTTGTTTTGGGAAAAAAAGAGAGAAATTCCACTTATTTAGAGGCAAAAAAGAAGAAATTTCGTTATTTTGGAGCAAAAATGAAGAAATTTCCCCTTTTTATGGCAAAAAGGTATGCATTCCCCTTATTTTCGGGCAAAAAGGCAGACATTCCCCTTATTTTGGGGCAAAAAGATGAAATCCCTAATTTTTGGCGAAAAATGAAGAAATTTCACTTATTTCGGGAGAAAAAGGCAGAAATTCCAATTAATTTCGGGGAAAAAGGAAGAAATGACCCGTATTTAGGAGCAAAATTGCAGAAATTCCCCTAATATTGGTGCAAAAATGCAGAAATTGTCTTTATTTTGGGGGAAAAAGGCAGAAATTGTCCATATTTTGGTGCAAAAATCAGAAATTTCCCTTATTTTGAGGTAAAATGCTGAAATTCCCCATATTTTGGGCCAAAAGGCAAAAATTTCCCTTATTTTGGAGTAAATTTGCAGAAATTTAACTTATTTGATGGTAATAAGAAAGAAATTTTCCTTATTTTGGTGCAAAAAAGACAGAAATTCCCTTTGTTTTAGGGGAAAAAGAAAGAAATTCCACTTATTTAGATGCAAAAAGGCAAAAGTTCCCCTTATTTTGGATCAAAAAATGAAGAAATTTTCCTTTTTTATGGCAAAAAGGTATGCATTCTTATTATTTTCGAACAAAAAGGCAGAAATTCCCCATATTTCGGGGCAAAAAGCAGAAATTCCCCTTATTTTGGGGCAAAATTGCAGAAATTTCCTTAATTGTGTTGCCAAAAAACAGAAATTCTCTTTATTTGAGGGCAAAATAGCAGAAATTTCCCTTATTATGGGGAAAAATTGCAGAAATTTCCCTTATTTTAGGGCAAAATTGCAGAAATTTCACTAATTGTGGGGCAAAAAGGCAGAAATTCTCCATATTTTGGGGCAAAACTCAAAAATTCCACTTATTTTGGGGCAAAATTCTAGAAATTTCCCTTATTTTGGGGCAAAATTGCAGAAATTTCACTTATTTTGGGGCAAAATTGCAGAAATTTCACTTATTTCAGGGAAAAAAGGCAGATTTTCCTTATTTTGGGGCAAAAATGCAGAAATTCTTAATATTTTGTGCCAAAATTCAGAAATTCCTTATATTTTGAGGTAAAAAGGCTAAAATTCCCCTTATTTGGGGGCAAAAAGGTAGAAATTTCTTTTATATTGGGGCAAAATTGCAGAAATTTCACTTATTTCAAGGTAATAAGTCAGAAATTTTTCTTATTTTGGGGCAAAAAAGACAGAAATCCCCTTGTTTTGGGGGAAAAAGACAGAAATTCCACTTATTTAGAGGCAAAGAAGCAGAAATTTCACTTATTTTGAAGCAAAAATAAAGAAATTTCCCTTTTTTGGCAAAAAGTTATGCATTCTTCTTATTTTCTGGCAAAAAGGCAGAAATTCCCCATATTTTGGGGCAAAAGGAAGAAATTCCCTTTATTTTGGGGCAAAAAGGCAAAAATTTCCCTTATTTTGGGGCAAAATTGCAGAAATTTCATTTATTTCAGGGCAAAAATTTAGAAATTCCCCTATTTTGGGGCAAAAAGCAGAAATTTCTTTTATTATGGTACAAAATTGAAGAAATTTTCCTTATTTTTGAGCAAAAATCAGAAATTCCCATATTTTGGTGCAAAAGGCAGAAATTCTTCTTATTTTGAGGTAAAATGCAGAAATTCCCCTTATTTGGAGGTAAAATGCAGAAATTCCCCAAATATTGGGGGAAAATGCAGAAATTCCCTTTATTTTGTGGCTAAAAGGCAGAAATTAACCGTATTTTAAAGCAAAATTGCAGAAATTCTCATAATTTTCGGGCAAAAAAGCAGAAATTCTCCTTATTTTGGGGCAAAAAGACAGAAAATCTCCTTTTTTTGAGAGCAAACAGTCAGAAATTCGCCTTATTTTGGGGCAAAATTGCAGAAATTTCCTTTACATTGGGGCAAAATTGCAGAAATTTCCCTTATTTTGAGGTAAAATTGCAGAAATTTCACTTATTTCAGAAAAATGGCAGAAATTTTCTTATTTTGGGGCAAAAAAGCAGAAACTTCTTTTATTTTGGTACAAAATTGCAGAATTTTTTTTTATTTTGGGGGAAAAAGGCAGAAATTCCCTATATTTTGGGGCAAAAAGGAAGAAATTCCCCTTATTTTGAGGTAAAAAGGCTGAAATTCCCCTTATTTTCGGGCAAAAAGTCAGAAATTCCCCTTATTTTGATGCAAAAAGACAGAAATTTTTTTTATTTTTAGGGAAAAGGCAGAAATTGCACTTATTTTAAGTCAAAAAGGCGGAAAATCCCCATATTTTGGGGCAAAAATGAAGAAATTTCCCTTTTTTATGGCAAAAAAGAAAACATTCCCTTTATTTTCGGGCAAAAAGGCAGAAATTTCCCATATTTTGGAGCAAAATTGCAGAAATTCCCCTAATTTTGGGGCAAAAGGCAGAAATTCTCTATATTTTGGGGCAAAAATTAGAAATTCCCCTTATTTTGGGGCAAAATTCCAGAAATTTTCTTTATTTTGGGGCAAAATTGCAGGAATTTACCTTTTTTTGGAACAAAATTGTAGAAATTTCTTTTATTTGGGGCAAAATTGCAGAAATTTCTCTTATTTTCAGGTAAAAAGTCTGAAATTTCCTTTATTTTGTGCAAAAAGGTAGAAATTCCTCTTATTTTGGGGCAAAATTGCAGAAATTTTTTTTTGGGGCAAAAAGGCAGAAATTCCGTATATTTTGTGGCAAAAGGCAGATATTTCCTTTATTTTGAGGTAATAAGGTTGAAATTCCCCTTATTTTGGGGCAAAAAGGCAGAAATTCACCTTATTTTGGGGTTATATTGCAGAAATTTCAAATATTTCAGGGCAAAATGGCAGAAGTTCCCCTTATTTTGGGGCAAAAATATGAAATCCCTAATTTTTGGCGAAAATTGAAGAAATTTCACTTATTTCGGGACAAAAAGCCAGAAATTCTAATTAATTTCGGGCAAAAAGGCGGAAATGACCCGTATTTTGGAGCAAAATTGCAGAAATTCCCCTAATATTGGTGCAAAAATGCAGAAATTTCCTTTATTATGGGGCAAAAAGGCAGAAATTTTCCATATTTTGGTGCAAAAATCAGAAATTTCCCTTATTTTGAGGTAAAATTCTCAAATTCCCCAAATTTTAGGGCAAAAGGCAAAATTTTCCATTATTTTGGGGCAAATTTGCAGAAATTTCACTTATTTCAGCGTAATAAGTCAGAAATTTTCCTTATTTTGAGGCAAAAAAGACAGAAATTCCCTTTGTTTTGAGGGAAAAACAGAAATTCCACTTATTTAGAGGCAAAAAGGCAAAAGTTCCTCTTATTTTGGAGCAAAAATGAAGAAATTTCCCTTTTATATGGCAAAAAAATATGCATTCCCCTTATTTTCAGGCAAAAAGGCAGAAATTCCCCTTATTTTGGAGCAAAAATGAAGAAATTTCACTTTTTTATGGCAAAATGTAAGCATTCCCCTTATTTTCGATCAAAAAGGCAGAAATTCCCTGTATTTGGGAGCAAAATTGCAGAAATTCCCCTAATTTTGGGGCAAAAGGCAGAAATTCCCTTTATTTTGGGGCAAAAATCAGAAATTCCCCATATTTTGGAACAAAATTCCAGAAATTTTCTTTATTTTAGGGCAAAATTTCAGAAATTTTTCTTATTTGGGGCAAAATTGCAGAAATTTCACTTATTTTATAGTAAAAAATTGATATTTAATTTATTTTGGGGCAAAAAGGGAGAAATGCCCCTTATTTGGGGCAAAATTGCAGTAATTTTCCTTATTTTGGAGCAAAAAGGCAGAAATTCTGTATATTTTGTGGCAAAAAGACAGAAATTTCCATTATTTAGAGGTAATAAGGTTGAAATTCCCTTTATTTGGGGGCAAAAAGGCTGAAATTCCCCTTATTTGGGGGCAAAAAGGCTGAAATTCCCCTTATTTGGGGGCAAAAAGGCAGAAATTTCACTTATTTTGGGGCAAAATTGCAGAAATTTCATTTATTTCAGGGAAAAAAGTCAGAAATTTTCCTTATTTTGGGGCAAAAAGCAGAAATTCCTAATATTTTGTGGAAAAAATGCAGAAAATCCCCATATTTTGAGGTAAAAAGGCTGGAATTCCCCTTATTTGGGGGCAAAAAGGCAGAAATTTCCCTTATGTTGGGGCAAAATTAAAAAAATTTCACTTATTTCAGGGAAAAAAGGCTGAAATTTTCTTTATTTTGGGGCAAAAAGACAGAAGTTTTCTTTGTTTTGGGAAAAAAAGACAGAAATTCCACTTATTTAGAGGCAAAAAGGAAGAAATTCCCATTATTTTGGAGCAAAAATGAAGAAATTTCACTTTTTTATGGCAAAAACGTATGCATTCCCCTTATTTTCAGGCAAAAAGGAAGAAATTCCCTGTATTTTGGAGCAAAATTGCAGAAATTCCCCTAATTTTGGGGCAAAAGGCAGAAATTCCCTTTATTTTGGGGTAAAAATCAGAAATTCCTCTTATTTTGGGGCAAAATTCCAGGAATTTCCTTTATTTTGGGGCAAAATTGCAGAAATTTACCTTATTTTGGGCAAAATTGCAGTAATTTCACTTATATTCAGGAAAAAAGGCTGAAATTGCCTTTTTGGGGGCAAAAAAGGAGAAATTCCCCTTATTTTGGGCAAAATTGCAGAAATTTTCCTTATGACGGGGCAAAAAGGCAGAAATTCCGTAAATTTTGTGGCAAAAATGCAGAAATTCCTTTTATTTTGAGGTAAAAAGGCTGAAATTTTCCTTATTTGGGGGCAAAAAGGCAGAAATTTCCCTTATTTTGGGACAAAATTGCAGAAATTTTACTTATTTCAGGGTAATAAGTCAGAAATTCCCCTTATTTTGGGGCAAAAAAGACAGAAATTCCTTTTGTTTTTAAGGAAAAAGAAAGAAATTCCACATATTTAGAGGCAAAAAGGCAGAAATTCTCCTTATTTTGGAGCAAAAATGAAGAAATTTCCCTTTTATATGGCAAAAAAATATGCATTCCCCTTATTTTCAGGCAAAAAGGCAGAAATTCCCCGTATTTTGGAGCAAAATTGCAGAAATTCCCCTAATTGTGGGGCAAAAAGGCAGAAATTCCCTATATGTTGGGGCAAAAAGACAGAAATTCTTCTTTTTTGGGTCAAAACTCAGAAATTCCACTTATTTTGGGGCAAAATTGCATAAATTTCACTTATTTCTGGGAAAAAATGCAGAAATTTTCCTTATTTTGAGGCAAAAAGGCAGAAATTCCTTATATTTTGTGGCAAAAATGCAGAAATTCCCCTTATTTTGAGGTAAAAAGGCTGAAATACTCCTTCTTTGGGGACAAAAAGGCAGAAATTTCCTTTATTTTTGGGCAAAATTGCAGAAATTTACTTTATTTTGGGGCAAAATTTCAGAAATTTCCCTTATTTGGGGCAAAATTGCAGAAATTTCACTTATTTTTAGGTAAAAAGGATGATATTTAATACATTTTGGGGCAAAAAGGGAGAAATTCCCCTTATTTGGGGCAAAATTGCAGTAATTTTCCTTATTTTGGGGAAAAAAGGCAGAAATTCCGTATATTTTGTGGCAAAAAGGCAGAAATTTCCCTTATTTAGAGGTAATAAGGTTGAAATTCCCCTTATTTGTGGGCAAAAAGGTTGAAATTCCCCTTTATTTGGGGGCAAAAAGGCAGAAATTTCACTTATTTTGGGGAAAAATTGCAGAAATTTCAATTATTTCAGGAAAAAAAGGCAGAAATTTTCCTTATTTTGGGGCAAAAAGGCAGAAATTTCACTTATTTCAGGGAAAAAAGGCAGATTTTCCTTATTTTGGGGCAAAAATGCAGAAATTCTTAATATTTTGTGCCAAAATTCAGAAATTCCTTATATTTTGAGGTAAAAAGGCTAAAATTCCCCTTATTTGGGGGCAAAAAGGTAGAAATTTCTTTTATATTGGGGCAAAATTGCAGAAATTTCACTTATTTCAAGGTAATAAGTCAGAAATTTTTCTTATTTTGGGGCAAAAAAGACAGAAATCCCCTTGTTTTGGGGGAAAAAGACAGAAATTCCACTTATTTAGAGGCAAAGAAGCAGAAATTTCACTTATTTTGAAGCAAAAATAAAGAAATTTCCCTTTTTTGGCAAAAAGTTATGCATTCTTCTTATTTTCTGGCAAAAAGGCAGAAATTCCCCATATTTTGGGGCAAAAGGAAGAAATTCCCTTTATTTTGGGGCAAAAAGGCAAAAATTTCCCTTATTTTGGGGCAAAATTGCAGAAATTTCATTTATTTCAGGGCAAAAATTTAGAAATTCCCCTATTTTGGGGCAAAAAGCAGAAATTTCTTTTATTATGGTACAAAATTGAAGAAATTTTCCTTATTTTTGAGCAAAAATCAGAAATTCCCATATTTTGGTGCAAAAGGCAGAAATTCTTCTTATTTTGAGGTAAAATGCAGAAATTCCCCTTATTTGGAGGTAAAATGCAGAAATTCCCCAAATATTGGGGGAAAATGCAGAAATTCCCTTTATTTTGTGGCTAAAAGGCAGAAATTAACCGTATTTTAAAGCAAAATTGCAGAAATTCTCATAATTTTCGGGCAAAAAAGCAGAAATTCTCCTTATTTTGGGGCAAAAAGACAGAAAATCTCCTTTTTTTGAGAGCAAACAGTCAGAAATTCGCCTTATTTTGGGGCAAAATTGCAGAAATTTCCTTTACATTGGGGCAAAATTGCAGAAATTTCCCTTATTTTGAGGTAAAATTGCAGAAATTTCACTTATTTCAGAAAAATGGCAGAAATTTTCTTATTTTGGGGCAAAAAAGCAGAAACTTCTTTTATTTTGGTACAAAATTGCAGAATTTTTTTTTATTTTGGGGGAAAAAGGCAGAAATTCCCTATATTTTGGGGCAAAAAGGAAGAAATTCCCCTTATTTTGAGGTAAAAAGGCTGAAATTCCCCTTATTTTCGGGCAAAAAGTCAGAAATTCCTCTTATTTTGATGCAAAAAGACAGAAATTTTTTTTATTTTTAGGGAAAAGGCAGAAATTGCACTTATTTTAAGTCAAAAAGGCGGAAAATCCCCATATTTTGGGGCAAAAATGAAGAAATTTCCCTTTTTTATGGCAAAAAAGAAAACATTCCCTTTATTTTCGGGCAAAAAGGCAGAAATTTCCCATATTTTGGAGCAAAATTGCAGAAATTCCCCTAATTTTGGGGCAAAAGGCAGAAATTCTCTATATTTTGGGGCAAAAATTAGAAATTCCCCTTATTTTGGGGCAAAATTCCAGAAATTTTCTTTATTTTGGGGCAAAATTGCAGGAATTTACCTTTTTTTGGAACAAAATTGTAGAAATTTCTTTTATTTGGGGCAAAATTGCAGAAATTTCTCTTATTTTCAGGTAAAAAGTCTGAAATTTCCTTTATTTTGTGCAAAAAGGTAGAAATTCCTCTTATTTTGGGGCAAAATTGCAGAAATTTTTTTTTGGGGCAAAAAGGCAGAAATTCCGTATATTTTGTGGCAAAAGGCAGATATTTCCTTTATTTTGAGGTAATAAGGTTGAAATTCCCCTTATTTTGGGGCAAAAAGGCAGAAATTCACCTTATTTTGGGGTTATATTGAAGAAATTTCAAATATTTCAGGGCAAAATGGCAGAAGTTCCCCTTATTTTGGGGCAAAAATATGAAATCCCTAATTTTTGGCGAAAATTGAAGAAATTTCACTTATTTCGGGACAAAAAGCCAGAAATTCTAATTAATTTCGGGCAAAAAGGCGGAAATGACCCGTATTTTGGAGCAAAATTGCAGAAATTCCCCTAATATTGGTGCAAAAATGCAGAAATTTCCTTTATTATGGGGCAAAAAGGCAGAAATTTTCCATATTTTGGTGCAAAAATCAGAAATTTCCCTTATTTTGAGGTAAAATTCTCAAATTCCCCAAATTTTAGGGCAAAAGGCAAAAATTTCCATTATTTTGGGGCAAATTTGCAGAAATTTCACTTATTTCAGCGTAATAAGTCAGAAATTTTCCTTATTTTGAGGCAAAAAAGACAGAAATTCCCTTTGTTTTGAGGGAAAAACAGAAATTCCACTTATTTAGAGGCAAAAAGGCAAAAGTTCCTCTTATTTTGGAGCAAAAATGAAGAAATTTCCCTTTTATATGGCAAAAAAATATGCATTCCCCTTATTTTCAGGCAAAAAGGCAGAAATTCCCCTTATTTTGGAGCAAAAATGAAGAAATTTCACTTTTTTATGGCAAAATGTAAGCATTCCCCTTATTTTCGATCAAAAAGGCAGAAATTCCCTGTATTTGGGAGCAAAATTGCAGAAATTCCCCTAATTTTGGGGCAAAAGGCAGAAATTCCCTTTATTTTGGGGCAAAAATCAGAAATTCCCCATATTTTGGAACAAAATTCCAGAAATTTTCTTTATTTTAGGGCAAAATTTCAGAAATTTTTCTTATTTGGGGCAAAATTGCAGAAATTTCACTTATTTTATAGTAAAAAATTGATATTTAATTTATTTTGGGGCAAAAAGGGAGAAATGCCCCTTATTTGGGGCAAAATTGCAGTAATTTTCCTTATTTTGGAGCAAAAAGGCAGAAATTCTGTATATTTTGTGGCAAAAAGACAGAAATTTCCATTATTTAGAGGTAATAAGGTTGAAATTCCCTTTATTTGGGGGCAAAAAGGCTGAAATTCCCCTTATTTGGGGGCAAAAAGGCTGAAATTCCCCTTATTTGGGGGCAAAAAGGCAGAAATTTCACTTATTTTGGGGCAAAATTGCAGAAATTTCATTTATTTCAGGGAAAAAAGTCAGAAATTTTCCTTATTTTGGGGCAAAAAGCAGAAATTCCTAATATTTTGTGGAAAAAATGCAGAAAATCCCCATATTTTGAGGTAAAAAGGCTGGAATTCCCCTTATTTGGGGGCAAAAAGGCAGAAATTTCCCTTATGTTGGGGCAAAATTAAAAAAATTTCACTTATTTCAGGGAAAAAAGGCTGAAATTTTCTTTATTTTGGGGCAAAAAGACAGAAGTTTTCTTTGTTTTGGGAAAAAAAGACAGAAATTCCACTTATTTAGAGGCAAAAAGGAAGAAATTCCCATTATTTTGGAGCAAAAATGAAGAAATTTCACTTTTTTATGGCAAAAACGTATGCATTCCCCTTATTTTCAGGCAAAAAGAAGAAATTCCCCGTATTTTGGAGCAAAATTGCAGAAATTCCCCTAATTTTGGGAGAAAAAGCAGAAATTCCCTTTATTTTGGGGTAAAAATCAGAAATTCCCCTTATTTGGGGGCAAAATTCTAGGAATTTCCTTTATTTTGGGGCAAAATTGCAGAAATTTACCTTATTTTGGGCAAAATTGCAGTAATTTCACTTATATTCAGGAAAAAAGGCTGAAATTGCCTTTTTGGGGGGCAAAAATAGAGAAATTCCCCTTATTTTGGGCAAAATTGCAGAAATTTTCCTTATTTTGGGGCAAAAATGCAGAAATTCCGTATATTTTGTTGCAAAAAGGGAGAAATTTCTTTTATTTAGAGGTAATAAGGTGGAAATTCCCCTTATTTGGGGGCAAAATTGCTGAAATTCCCCTTTATTTGGGGGTAAAAAGACAGAAATTTCACTTATTTTGGGGAAAAATTGCAGAAATTTCAATTATTTCAGGGAAAAAAGGCAGAAATTTTCCTTATTTTGGGGCAAAAAGGCAGAAATTCCTAATATTTTGTTGCAAAAATGCAGAAATTCCCCATATTTTGAGGTAAAAAGGATGGAATTCCCCTTATTTGGGGGCAAAAAGGCAGAAATTTCCCTTATGTTGGGGCAAAATTGCAGAAATTTCACTTATTTCAGAAAAAAAGGCCGAAATGTTCTTTATTTTGGGGCAAAAAGACAGAAATTCTCTTTGTTTTGGGAAAAAAAGAGAGAAATTCCACTTATTTAGAGGCAAAAAAGAAGAAATTTCGTTATTTTGGAGCAAAAATTAAGAAATTTCCCTTTTTTATGGCAAAAAGGTATGCATTCCTCTTAATTTCGGGCAAAAAGACAGAAATTCCCCTTATTTTGGGGCAAAAAGATGAAATCCCTAATTTTTGGCGAAAAATGAAGAAATTTCACTTATTTCGGGAGAAAAAGGCAGAAATTCCAATTAATTTCGGGCAAAAAGGAAGAAATGACTCGTATTTAGGAGCAAAATTGCAGAAATTTTCCTAATATTGGTGCAAAAATGCAGAAATTCCCTTTATTTTGGGGGAAAAAGGCAGAAATTGTCCATATTTTGGTGCAAAAATCAGAAATTTCCCTTATTTTGAGGTAAAATGCTGAAATTCCCCATATTTTGGGCCAAAAGGCAAAAATTTCCCTTATTTTGGGGCAAATTTGCAGAAATTTCACTTATTTGATGGTAATAAGTAAGAAATTTTCCTTATTTTGGGGCAAAAAAGACAGAAATTCCCTTTGTTTTAGGGGAAAAAGACAGAAATTCCAATTATTTAGAGGCAAAAAGGCAAAAGTTCCCCTTATTTTGGAGCAAAAATGAAGAAATTTTCCTTTTTTATGGCAAAAAGGTATGCATTCTTCTTATTTTCGAACAAAAAGGCAGAAATTCCCATTATTTTGGGGCAAAAAGCAGAAATTTCCCTTATTTTGGGGCAAAATTGCAGAAATTTCCCTAATTGTGTGGAAAAAAAACAGAAATTCCCTTTATTTGAAGGCAAAATAGCAGAAATTTCCCTTATTATGGAGAAAAATTGCAGAAATTTCTTATTTTTTAGGGCAAAATTGCAGAAATTTCACTCATTGTGGGGCAAAAAGGCAGAAATTCTCAATATTTTGGGGCAAAACTCAGATATTCCACTTATTTTGGGGCAAAATTCTAGAAATTTCCCTTATTTTGGGGCAAAATTGCAGAAATTTCACTTATTTTGGGGCAAAAACGCAGAAATTTCTAATATTTTGTGCCAAAATTCAGAAATTTCTTATATTTTGAGGTAAAAAGGCTGAAATTCCCCTTATTTGGGGGCAAAAAGGTAGAAATTTCCCTTATATTGGGGCAAAATTGCAGAAATTTCACTTATTTCAAGGTAATAAGTCAGAAATTTTTCTTATTTTGGGGCAAAAAAGACAGAAATTCCCTTTGTTTTGGGGGAAAAAGACAGAAATTCCACTTATTTAGAGGCAAAGAAGCAGAAATTTCGCTTATTTTGGAGCAAAAATGAAGAAATTTCCCTTTTTTATGGCAAAAAGGTATGCATTCTTCTTATTTTCGGGGAAAAAGGCAGAAATTCCCCATATTTTAGGGCAAAAGGAAGAAATTCCCTTTATTTTTGGGCAAAAAGGCAAAAATTTCCCTTATATTGGGGCAAAATTGCAGAAATTTCATTTATTTCAGGGCAAAAATTCAGAAATTCCACTATTTTGGGGCAAAAAGCAGAAATTTCTTTTATTATGGTACAAAATTGAAGAAATTTTCCTTATTTTGGAACAAAAAGGTAGAAATTCCCATATTTTGGTGCAAAAGGCAGAAATTCTTCTTATTTTGAGGTAAAATGCAGAAATTCCCCTTATTTGGAGGTAAAATGCAGAAATTCCCCAAATATTGGGGGAAAATGCAGAAATTCCCTTTATTTTGGGGCTAAAAGGCAGAAATTAACCGTATTTTAAAGCAAAATTGCAGAAATTCTCATAATTTTCGGGCAAAAAAGCAGAAATTCTCCTTAATTTGGGCAAAAAGACAAAAAATCTCCTTTTTTCGATAGCAAACAGTCTGAAATTCCCCTTATTTTGGGGCAAAATTGCAGAAATTTTCTTTACATTGGGGCAAAATTGCAGAAATTTCCCTTATTTTGAGGCAAAATTGCAGAAATTTCACTTATTTCAGAAAAAAGGCAGAAATTTTCTTATTTTGGGGCAAAAAGGCAGAAATTTCTTTTATTTTGGTACAAAATTGCCGAAATTTTTCTTATTTTGGGGCAAAAAGGCAGAAATTCCCCCATATTTTGGGGCAAAATGAAGAAATTCCCCTTATTTTGAGGTAAAAAGTCTGAAATTCCCCTTATTTTTGGGCAAAAAGTCAGAAATTCCCCTTATTTTGGTGCAAAAAGACAGAAATTTTGTTTATTTTTAGGGAAAAGGCATAAATTGCATTTATTTTGAGTCAAAAAGGTGGAAAATCCCCATATTTGGGGCAAAAATGAAGAAATTTCCCTTTTTTATGGCAAAAAGGAAAACATTCCCTTTATTTTCGGGCAAAAAGGCAGAAATTCCCCATATTTTGAAGCAAAATTGCAGAAATTCCCCTAATTTTGGGGCAAAAGGCAGAAATTCTCTATATTTTGGGGCAAAAGTCAGAAATTCCCCTTATTTTGTGGCAAAATTCCAGAAATTTTCTTTATTTTGGGGCAAAATTGCAGGAATTTACCTTTTTTTGGAACAAAATTGCAGAAATTTCTCTTATTTGGGGAAAAATTGCAGAAATTTCTCTTATTTTCAGGTAAAAAGTCTGAAATTTCCTTTATTTTGCGCAAAAAGGGAGAAATTCCTCTTATTTTGGGGCAAAATTGCAGAAATTTTCCTTATTTTGGGGCAAAAGGGCAGAAATTCCATATATTTTGTGGCAAAAAGGGAGAAATTTCCTTTATTTTGAGGTAATAAGGTTGAAATTCCCCAAATTTTGGGGCAAAAAGGCAGAAATTCACCTTATTTTGGGGTTCAATTGCAGAAATTTCAAATATTTCAGGGCAAAATGGCAGAAATTCCCCTTATTTTGGGGCAAAAAGATGAAATCCCTAATTTTTGGCGAAAATTGAAGAAATTTCACATATTTCTGGACAAAAAGCCAAAAATTCCAATTAATTTCGGGCAAAAAGGCAGAAATGACCCGTATTTTGGAGAAAAATTGCAGAAATTCCCCTAATATTGGTGCAAAAATGCAGAAATTCCTTTTATTATGGGGCAAAAAGGCAGAATTTCTCCATATTTTGGTGCAAAAATCAGAAATTTCCCTTATTTTGAGGTAAAATTCTCAAATTCCCCAAATTTTAGGGCAAAAGGCAAAAATTTCCATTATTTTGGGGCAAATTTGCAGAAATTTCACTTATTTCAGCGTAATAAGTCAGAAATTTTCCTTATTTTGAGGCAAAAAAGACAGAAATTCCCTTTGTTTTGAGGGAAAAACAGAAATTCCACTTATTTAGAGGCAAAAAGGCAAAAGTTCCCCTTATTTTGGAGCAAAAATGAAGAAATTTCCCTTTTATATGGCAAAAAAATATGCATTCCCCTTATTTTCAGGCAAAAAGGAAGAAATTCCTCTTATTTTGGAGCAAAAATGAAGAAATTTCACTTTTTTATGGCAAAATGTAAGCATTCCCCTTATTTTCGATTAAAGAGGCAGAAATTCCCTGTATTTGGGAGCAAAATTGCAGAAATTCCCCTAATTTTGGGACAAAAAGCAGAAATTCCCTTAATTTGGTGTAAAAATCAGAAATTCCCCATATTTTGGGTCAAAATTCCAGAAATTTTCTTTATTTTAGGGCAAAATTTCAGAAATTATCCTTATTTGGGGCAAAATTGCAGAAATTTCACTTATTTTTTAGTAAAAAAGTTGATATTTAATTTATTTTGGGGCAAAAAGGGAGAAATTTCCCTTATTTGGGGCAAAATTGCAGTAATTTTCCTTATTTTGGAGCAAAAAGGCAGAAATTCTGTATATTTTGTGGCAAAAAGACAGAAATTTCCATTATTTAGAGGTAATAAGGTTGAAATTCCCTTTATTTGGGGGCAAAAAGGCTGAAATTCCCCTTATTTGGGGGCAAAAAGGCTGAAATTCCCCTTATTTGGGGGCAAAAAGGCAGAAATTTCACTTATTTTGGGGCAAAATTGCAGAAATTTCATTTATTTCAGGGAAAAAAGTCAGAAATTTTCCTTATTTTGGGGCAAAAAGCAGAAATTCCTAATATTTTGTGGAAAAAATGCAGAAAATCCCCATATTTTGAGGTAAAAAGGCTGGAATTCCCCTTATTTGGGGGCAAAAAGGCAGAAATTTCCCTTATGTTGGGGCAAAATTAAAAAAATTTCACTTATTTCAGGGAAAAAAGGCTGAAATTTTCTTTATTTTGGGGCAAAAAGACAGAAGTTTTCTTTGTTTTGGGAAAAAAAGACAGAAATTCCACTTATTTAGAGGCAAAAAGGAAGAAATTCCCATTATTTTGGAGCAAAAATGAAGAAATTTCACTTTTTTATGGCAAAAACGTATGCATTCCCCTTATTTTCAGGCAAAAAGAAGAAATTCCCCGTATTTTGGAGCAAAATTGCAGAAATTCCCCTAATTTTGGGAGAAAAAGCAGAAATTCCCTTTATTTTGGGGTAAAAATCAGAAATTCCCCTTATTTGGGGGCAAAATTCTAGGAATTTCCTTTATTTTGGGGCAAAATTGCAGAAATTTACCTTATTTTGGGCAAAATTGCAGTAATTTCACTTATATTCAGGAAAAAAGGCTGAAATTGCCTTTTTGGGGGGCAAAAATAGAGAAATTCCCCTTATTTTGGGCAAAATTGCAGAAATTTTCCTTATTTTGGGGCAAAAATGCAGAAATTCCGTATATTTTGTTGCAAAAAGGGAGAAATTTCTTTTATTTAGAGGTAATAAGGTGGAAATTCCCCTTATTTGGGGGCAAAATTGCTGAAATTCCCCTTTATTTGGGGGTAAAAAGACAGAAATTTCACTTATTTTGGGGAAAAATTGCAGAAATTTCAATTATTTCAGGGAAAAAAGGCAGAAATTTTCCTTATTTTGGGGCAAAAAGGCAGAAATTCCTAATATTTTGTTGCAAAAATGCAGAAATTCCCCATATTTTGAGGTAAAAAGGATGGAATTCCCCTTATTTGGGGGCAAAAAGGCAGAAATTTCCCTTATGTTGGGGCAAAATTGCAGAAATTTCACTTATTTCAGAAAAAAAGGCCGAAATGTTCTTTATTTTGGGGCAAAAAGACAGAAATTCTCTTTGTTTTGGGAAAAAAAGAGAGAAATTCCACTTATTTAGAGGCAAAAAAGAAGAAATTTCGTTATTTTGGAGCAAAAATTAAGAAATTTCCCTTTTTTATGGCAAAAAGGTATGCATTCCTCTTAATTTCGGGCAAAAAGACAGAAATTCCCCTTATTTTGGGGCAAAAAGATGAAATCCCTAATTTTTGGCGAAAAATGAAGAAATTTCACTTATTTCGGGAGAAAAAGGCAGAAATTCCAATTAATTTCGGGCAAAAAGGAAGAAATGACTCGTATTTAGGAGCAAAATTGCAGAAATTTTCCTAATATTGGTGCAAAAATGCAGAAATTCCCTTTATTTTGGGGGAAAAAGGCAGAAATTGTCCATATTTTGGTGCAAAAATCAGAAATTTCCCTTATTTTGAGGTAAAATGCTGAAATTCCCCATATTTTGGGCCAAAAGGCAAAAATTTCCCTTATTTTGGGGCAAATTTGCAGAAATTTCACTTATTTGATGGTAATAAGTAAGAAATTTTCCTTATTTTGGGGCAAAAAAGACAGAAATTCCCTTTGTTTTAGGGGAAAAAGACAGAAATTCCAATTATTTAGAGGCAAAAAGGCAAAAGTTCCCCTTATTTTGGAGCAAAAATGAAGAAATTTTCCTTTTTTATGGCAAAAAGGTATGCATTCTTCTTATTTTCGAACAAAAAGGCAGAAATTCCCATTATTTTGGGGCAAAAAGCAGAAATTTCCCTTATTTTGGGGCAAAATTGCAGAAATTTCCCTAATTGTGTGGAAAAAAAACAGAAATTCCCTTTATTTGAAGGCAAAATAGCAGAAATTTCCCTTATTATGGAGAAAAATTGCAGAAATTTCTTATTTTTTAGGGCAAAATTGCAGAAATTTCACTCATTGTGGGGCAAAAAGGCAGAAATTCTCAATATTTTGGGGCAAAACTCAGATATTCCACTTATTTTGGGGCAAAATTCTAGAAATTTCCCTTATTTTGGGGCAAAATTGCAGAAATTTCACTTATTTTGGGGCAAAAACGCAGAAATTTCTAATATTTTGTGCCAAAATTCAGAAATTTCTTATATTTTGAGGTAAAAAGGCTGAAATTCCCCTTATTTGGGGGCAAAAAGGTAGAAATTTCCCTTATATTGGGGCAAAATTGCAGAAATTTCACTTATTTCAAGGTAATAAGTCAGAAATTTTTCTTATTTTGGGGCAAAAAAGACAGAAATTCCCTTTGTTTTGGGGGAAAAAGACAGAAATTCCACTTATTTAGAGGCAAAGAAGCAGAAATTTCGCTTATTTTGGAGCAAAAATGAAGAAATTTCCCTTTTTTATGGCAAAAAGGTATGCATTCTTCTTATTTTCGGGGAAAAAGGCAGAAATTCCCCATATTTTAGGGCAAAAGGAAGAAATTCCCTTTATTTTTGGGCAAAAAGGCAAAAATTTCCCTTATATTGGGGCAAAATTGCAGAAATTTCATTTATTTCAGGGCAAAAATTCAGAAATTCCACTATTTTGGGGCAAAAAGCAGAAATTTCTTTTATTATGGTACAAAATTGAAGAAATTTTCCTTATTTTGGAACAAAAAGGTAGAAATTCCCATATTTTGGTGCAAAAGGCAGAAATTCTTCTTATTTTGAGGTAAAATGCAGAAATTCCCCTTATTTGGAGGTAAAATGCAGAAATTCCCCAAATATTGGGGGAAAATGCAGAAATTCCCTTTATTTTGGGGCTAAAAGGCAGAAATTAACCGTATTTTAAAGCAAAATTGCAGAAATTCTCATAATTTTCGGGCAAAAAAGCAGAAATTCTCCTTAATTTGGGCAAAAAGACAAAAAATCTCCTTTTTTCGATAGCAAACAGTCTGAAATTCCCCTTATTTTGGGGCAAAATTGCAGAAATTTTCTTTACATTGGGGCAAAATTGCAGAAATTTCCCTTATTTTGAGGCAAAATTGCAGAAATTTCACTTATTTCAGAAAAAAGGCAGAAATTTTCTTATTTTGGGGCAAAAAGGCAGAAATTTCTTTTATTTTGGTACAAAATTGCCGAAATTTTTCTTATTTTGGGGCAAAAAGGCAGAAATTCCCCCATATTTTGGGGCAAAATGAAGAAATTCCCCTTATTTTGAGGTAAAAAGTCTGAAATTCCCCTTATTTTTGGGCAAAAAGTCAGAAATTCCCCTTATTTTGGTGCAAAAAGACAGAAATTTTGTTTATTTTTAGGGAAAAGGCATAAATTGCATTTATTTTGAGTCAAAAAGGTGGAAAATCCCCATATTTGGGGCAAAAATGAAGAAATTTCCCTTTTTTATGGCAAAAAGGAAAACATTCCCTTTATTTTCGGGCAAAAAGGCAGAAATTCCCCATATTTTGAAGCAAAATTGCAGAAATTCCCCTAATTTTGGGGCAAAAGGCAGAAATTCTCTATATTTTGGGGCAAAAGTCAGAAATTCCCCTTATTTTGTGGCAAAATTCCAGAAATTTTCTTTATTTTGGGGCAAAATTGCAGGAATTTACCTTTTTTTGGAACAAAATTGCAGAAATTTCTCTTATTTGGGGAAAAATTGCAGAAATTTCTCTTATTTTCAGGTAAAAAGTCTGAAATTTCCTTTATTTTGCGCAAAAAGGGAGAAATTCCTCTTATTTTGGGGCAAAATTGCAGAAATTTTCCTTATTTTGGGGCAAAAGGGCAGAAATTCCATATATTTTGTGGCAAAAAGGGAGAAATTTCCTTTATTTTGAGGTAATAAGGTTGAAATTCCCCAAATTTTGGGGCAAAAAGGCAGAAATTCACCTTATTTTGGGGTTCAATTGCAGAAATTTCAAATATTTCAGGGCAAAATGGCAGAAATTCCCCTTATTTTGGGGCAAAAAGATGAAATCCCTAATTTTTGGCGAAAATTGAAGAAATTTCACATATTTCTGGACAAAAAGCCAAAAATTCCAATTAATTTCGGGCAAAAAGGCAGAAATGACCCGTATTTTGGAGAAAAATTGCAGAAATTCCCCTAATATTGGTGCAAAAATGCAGAAATTCCTTTTATTATGGGGCAAAAAGGCAGAATTTCTCCATATTTTGGTGCAAAAATCAGAAATTTCCCTTATTTTGAGGTAAAATTCTCAAATTCCCCAAATTTTAGGGCAAAAGGCAAAAATTTCCATTATTTTGGGGCAAATTTGCAGAAATTTCACTTATTTCAGCGTAATAAGTCAGAAATTTTCCTTATTTTGAGGCAAAAAAGACAGAAATTCCCTTTGTTTTGAGGGAAAAACAGAAATTCCACTTATTTAGAGGCAAAAAGGCAAAAGTTCCCCTTATTTTGGAGCAAAAATGAAGAAATTTCCCTTTTATATGGCAAAAAAATATGCATTCCCCTTATTTTCAGGCAAAAAGGAAGAAATTCCTCTTATTTTGGAGCAAAAATGAAGAAATTTCACTTTTTTATGGCAAAATGTAAGCATTCCCCTTATTTTCGATTAAAGAGGCAGAAATTCCCTGTATTTGGGAGCAAAATTGCAGAAATTCCCCTAATTTTGGGACAAAAAGCAGAAATTCCCTTAATTTGGTGTAAAAATCAGAAATTCCCCATATTTTGGGTCAAAATTCCAGAAATTTTCTTTATTTTAGGGCAAAATTTCAGAAATTATCCTTATTTGGGGCAAAATTGCAGAAATTTCACTTATTTTTTAGTAAAAAAGTTGATATTTAATTTATTTTGGGGCAAAAAGGGAGAAATTTCCCTTATTTGGGGCAAAATTGCAGTAATTTTTCTTATTTTGGGGCAAAAAGGCAGAAATTCTGTATATTTTGTGGCAAAAAGGCAGAAATTTCCCTTATTTAGAGGTAATAAGATTGAAATTCCCTTTATTTGGGGGCAAAAAGGCTGAAATTCCCTATTTGGGGTCAAAAAGGCAGAAATTTCAATTATTTTGGGGCAAAATTGCAGAAATTTCATTTATTTCAGGGAAAAAATTCAGAAATTTTCCTTATTTTGGGGCAAAAAGCAGAAATTCCTAATATTTTGTGGAAAAAATGCAGAAATTCCCTATATTTTGAGGTAAAAAGGCTGGAATTCCCTTTATTTGGGGGCAAAAAGGCAGAAATTTCCCTTATGTTGGGGCAAAATTGCAGAAATTTCACTTATCTCAGGGAAAAAAGGCAGAAATTTCCTTTATTTTGGGGCAAAAAGACAGAAGTTTTCTTTGTTTTGTGAAAAAAGACAGAAATTCCACATATTTAGGGGCAAAAAGGAAGAAATTCCCATTATTTTGGAGCAAAAATGAAGAAATTTCACTTTTTTATGGCAATAACGTATGCATTCACCTTATTTTCAGGCAAAAAGAAGAAATTCCCCGTATTTTGGAGCAAAATTGCAGAAATTCCCCTAATTTTGGGGCAAAAGGCAGAAATTCCCTTTATTTTGGGGTAAAAATCAGAAATTTTCCTTATTTTGGGGAAAAATTCCAGGAATTTCCTTTATTTTGGGGCAAAATTGCAGAAATTTACCTTATTTTGGGCAAAATTGGAGTAATTTCACTTATATTCAGGAAAAAAGGCTGAAATTGCCTTTTTGGGGGCAAAAATAGAGAAATTCCCCTTATTTTGGGCAAAATTGCAGAAATTTTCCTTATGATGGAGCAAAAAGGCAGAAATTCCGTAAATTTTGTTGCAAAAATGCAGAAATTCCTTTTATTTTGAGGTAAAAAGGCTGAAATTCCCCTTATTTGGGGGCAAAAAGGCAGAAATTTCCCTTATTTTGGGACAAAATTGCAGAAATTTTACTTATTTCAGGGTAATAAGTCAGAAATTCCCCTTATTTTGGGGCAAAAAAGACAGAAATTCCTTTTGTTTTTAAGGAAAAAGACAGAAATTCCACTTATTTAGAGGCAAAAAGGCAAAAATTCTCCTTATTTTGGAGCAAAAATGAAGAAATTTCCCTTTTATATGGCAAAAAAATATGCATTACCCTTATTTTCAGGCAAAAAGTCAGAAATTCCTCTTATTTTGGTGCAAAAAGACAGAAATTTTCTTTATTTTTAGGGAAAAGGGAGAAATTGAACTTATTTTGAGTCAAAAAGGCAGAAAATCCCCATATTTTGGGGCAAAAATGAAGAAATTTCCCTTTTTTATGGCAAAAAGGAAAACATTCCCTTTATTTTCGGGCAAAAAGGCAGAAATTCCCCATATTTTGGAGCAAAATTGCAGAAATTCCCCTAATTTTGGAAGAAAAGGCAGAAATTCCCTATATTTTGGGGCAAAAATCAGAAATTCCCCTTATTTTGGGGCAAAATTCCAGAAATTTTCTTTATTTTGGGGGAAATTTGCAGAAATTTCACTTATTTCAGCGTAATAAGTCAGAAATTTTCCTTATTTTGAGGCAAAAAAGACAGAAATTCCCTTTGTTTTGAGGGAAAAAAAGAAATTCCCCTTATTTTCAGGCAAAAAGGCAGAAATTCCCCTTATTTTGGAGCAAAAATGAAGAAATTTCACTTTTTTATGGCAAAATGTAAGCATTCCCCTTATTTTTGGTCAAAAAGGCAGAAATTCCCCTTATTTGGGAGCAAAATTCCAGAAATTCCCCTAATTTTGGGGCAAAAAGCAGAAATTCCCTTTATTTTGGGGCAAAAATCAGAAATTCCCCATATTTTGGGACAAAATTCCAGAAATTTTCTTTATTTTGGGGCAAAATTTCAGAAATTTCCCTTTTTTGGGGCAAAATTGCAGAAATTTCACTTATTTTATAGTAAAAAAGTTGATATTTAATTTATTTTGGGGCAAAAAGGGAGAAATTCCCCTTACTTGGGGCAAAATTGCAGTAATTTTTCCTATTTTGGGGCAAAAAGGCAGAAATTCTGTATATTTTGTGGCAAAAAGACAGAAATTTCCATTATTTAGAGGTAATAAGGTTGAAATTCCCTTTATTTGGGGGCAAAAAGGCTGAAATTCCCCTTATTTGGGGGCAAAAAGAGAGAAATTTCACTTATTTTGGGGCAAAATTGCAGAAATTTCATTTATTTCAGGGAAAAAAGTCAGAAATTTTCCTTATTTTGGGGCAAAAAGCAGAAATTCCTAATATATTGTGGAAAAAATGCAGAAATTCCCCATATTTTGAGGTAAAAAGTCTGGAATTCCCCTTATTTGGGGGCAAAAATGCAGAAATTTCCCTTATGTTGGGGCAAAATTACAGAAATTTCACTTATTTCAGAGAAAAAAGGCAGAAATTTTCTTTATTTTGGGGCAAAAAGACAGAAGTTTTTTTCTTTGTTTAGGGAAAAAAAGACAGAAATTCCACTTATTTAGAGGCAAAAAGGTAGAAATTCCCATTATTTTGGAGCAAAAATGAAGAAATTTCACTTTTTATGGCAAAAACGTATGCATTTTCTTTATTTTCAGGCAAAAAGAAGAAATTCCCCGTATTTTGGAGCAAAATTGCAGAAATTCCCCTTATTTTGGGACAAAAGGCAGAAATTCCCTTTATTTTGGGGTAAAAATCAGAAATTCCCCTTATTTTGGGGAAAAATTCCAGGAATTTCCTTTATTTTGGGGCAAAATTGCAGAAATTTACCTTTTTTTGGGCAAAATTGCAGTAATTTACCTTATATTCAGGAAAAAAGGCTGAAATTGCCTTTTTGGGGGCAAAAATAGAGAAATTCCCCTTATTTTGGGCAAAATTGCAGAAATTTTCCTTATGATGGGGCAAAAAGGCAGAAATTCCATAAATTTTGTGGCAAAAATGCAGAAATTCCCCTTATTTTGAGGTAAAAAGGCTGAAATTCCCCTTATTTGGGGGCAAAAAGGCAGAAATTTCCCTTATTTTGGGACAAAATTGCAGAAATTTTACTTATTTCAGGGTAATAAGTCAGAAATTCCCCTTATTTTGGGGCAAAAAAGACAGAAATTCCTTTTGTTTTTAAGGAAAAAGACAGAAATTCCACTTATTTAGAGGCAAAAAGGCAGAAATTCTCCTTATTTTGGAGCAAAAATGAAGAAATTTCCATTTTATATGGCAAAAAAATATGCATTCCCCTTATTTTCAGGCAAAAAGGCAGAAATTCCCCGTATTTTGGAGCAAAATTGCAGAAATTCCCCTAATTGTGGGGCAAAAATGCAGAAATTCCCTATATGTTGGGGCAAAAAGACAGAAATTCTCCTTATTTTGGGGCAAAACTCAGAAATTTCACTTATTTTGGGGCAAAATTGCATAAATTTCACTTATTTCAGGGAAAAATGCAGAAATTTTCCTTATTTTGGGGCAAAAAGGCAGTAATTCCGTATATTTTGTGGCAAAAATGCAGAAATTCCCCTTATTTTGAGGCAAAAAGCTGAAATTCTCCTTATTTGGGGGCAAAAAGGCAGAAATTTCACTTATTTTGGGGAAAAATTGCAGAAATTTACCTTATTTTGGGGCAAAATTTCAGAAATTTCCCTTATTTGGGGCAAAATTGCAGAAATTTCACTTATTTTAAGGTAAAAAGGATGATAATTAGTATATTTTGGGGCAAAAAGGGAGAAATTTCTCTTATTTGGGGCAAAATTGCAGTAATTTTCCTTATTTTGGGGCAAAAATGCAGAAATTCCGTATATTTTGTTGCAAAAAGGGAGAAATTTCTTTTATTTAGAGGTAATAAGGTTGAAATTCCCCTTATTTGGGGGCAAAAAGGCTGAAATTCCCCTTTATTTGGGGGCAAAAATGCAGAAATTTCACTTATTTTGGGGAAAAATTGCAGAAATTTCAATTATTTCAGGGAAAAAATGCAGAAATTTTCCTTATTTTGGGGCAAAAAGCAGAAATTCCTAATATTTTGTTGCAAAAATGCAGAAATTCCCCATATTTTGAGGTAAAAAGGCTGGAATTCCCCTTATTTAGAAGCAAAAAGGCAGAAATTTCCTTTATGTTGGGGCAAAATTGCAGAAATTTCACTTATTTCAGAAAAAAAATGCCGAAATATTCTTTATTTTGGGGCAAAATAGAGAAATTCTCTTTGTTTTGGGAAAAAAAGATAGAAATTCCACTTATTTAGAGGCAAAAAAGAAGAAATTTCGTTATTTTGGAGCAAAAATGAAGAAATTTCCCTTTTTTATGGCAAAAAGGTATGCATTCCCCTTATTTTCGGGCAAAAAGGCAGAAATTCCCCTTATTTTGGGGCAAAAAGATGAAATCCCTAATTTTTGGATAAATTGAAGAAATTTCACTTATTTCGGGAGAAAAAGGCAGAAATCCAATTAATTTCGGGCAAAAAGGAAGAAATGATCCGTATTTAGGAGCAAAATTGTAAAAATTCCCCTAATATTGGTGCAAAAATGCAGAAATTCCCTTTATTTTGAAGGAAAAAGGCAGAAATTGTCCATATTTTGGTGCAAAAATCAGAAATTTCCCTTATTTTGAGGTAAAATGCTGAAATTCCCCATATTTTGAGCCAAAAGGCAAAAATTTCCCTTATTTTGGGGCAAATTTGCAGAAATTTTACTTATTTGATGGTAATAAGTAAGAAATTTTCCTTATTTTGGGGCAAAAAAGACAGAAATTCCCTTTGTTTTAGGGGAAAAAGACAGAAATTCCAATTATTTAGAGGCAAAAAGGCAAAAGTTCCCATTATTTTGGAGAAAAAATGAAGAAATTTTCCTTTTTTATGGCAAAAAGGTATGCATTCTTCTTATTTTCGAACAAAAAGGCAGAAATTCCCATTATTTTGGGGCAAAAAGCAGAAATTTCCCTTATTTTGGGGCAAAATTGCAGAAATTTCCCTAATTGTGTGGAAAAAAAACAGAAATTCCCTTTATTTGAAGGCAAAATAGCAGAAATTTCCCTTTTTATGGAGAAAATTGCAGAAATTTCCCTTTTTTTAGGGCAAAATTGCAGAAATTTCACTAATTGTGGGGCAAAAAGGCAGAAATTCTCAATATTTTGGGGCAAAACTCAGAAATTCCACTTATTTTGGGGCAAAATTCTAGAAATTTCCCTTATTTTGGGACAAAATTGCAGAAATTTCACTTATTTTGGGGCAAAATTGCAGAAATTTCACTTATTTCATGGAAAAAAGGCAGATTTTCCTTATTTTGGGACATAAACGCAGAAATTCCTAATATTTTGTGCCAAAATTCAGAAATTCCTTATATTTTGAGGTAAAAAGGCTGAAATTCCCCTTATTTGGGGGCAAAAAGGTAGAAATTTCCCTTATATTGGGGCAAAATTGCAGAAATTTCACTTATTTCAAGGTAATAAGTCAGAAATTTTTCTTATTTTGGGGCAAAAAAGACAGAAATTCCCTTTGTTTTGGGGGAAAAAGACAGAAATTCCACTTATTTAGAGGCAAAGAAGCAGAAATTTCGCTTATTTTGGAGCAAAAATGAAGAAATTTCCCTTTTTTATGGCAAAAAGGTATGCATTCTTCTTATTTTCGGGCAAAAAGGCAGAAATTCCCCATATTTTGGGGCAAAAGGAAGAAATTTCCTTTATTTTTGGGCAAAAAGGCAAAAATTTCCCTTATTTTGGGGCAAAATTGCAGAAATTTCATTTATTTTGGTACAAAATTGCCGAAATTTTTCTTATTTTGGGGCAAAAAGGCAGAAATTCCCCATATTTTGGGGCAAAAAGAAAGAAATTCCCCTTATTTTGAGGTAAAAATTCTGAAATTAACCTTATTTTCGGGCAAAAAGTCAGAAATTCCCCTTATTTTGGTGCAAAAAGACAGAAATTTTGTTTATTTTTAGGGAAAAGGCAGAAATTGCACTTATTTTGAGTCAAAAAGGCGGAAAATCCCCATATTTTGGGGCAAAAATGAAGAAATTTCCCTTTTTTATGGCAAAAAGGAAGACATTCCCTTTATTTTCGGGCAAAAAGGCAGAAATTCCCCATATTTTGGAGCAAAATTGCAGAAATTCCCCTAATTTTGGGGCAAAAGGAAGAAATTCCCTTTATTTTGGGGCAAAAATCATAAATTCTTCTTATTTTGGGGCAAAATTCCAGAAATTTTCTTTATTTTGGGGAAAAATTGCAGGAATTTACATTTTTTGGAACAAAATTGCAGAAATTTCTCTTATTTGGGGAAAAATTGCAGAAATTTCTTTTATTTTCAGGTAAAAAGTCTGAAATTTCCTTTATTTTGGGCAAAAAGGGAGAAATTCCTCTAATTTTGGGGCAAAATTGCAGAAATTTTCCTTATTTTGGGGCAAAAAGGCAGAAATTCCATATATTTTGTGGCAAAAGGGCAGAAATTTTCTTTATTTTGAGGTAATAAGGTTGAAATTCTTCTTATTTTGGGGCACAAAGGCAGAAATTCCCCTTATTTGGGGGTAAAATTGCAGAAATTTCAAATATTTCAGGGCAAAATGGCAGAAATTCCCATTATTTTGGGGCAAAAAGATGAAATCCTAATTTTTGGTGAAAATTGAAGAAATATCACTTATTTCGGGACAAAAAGCCAGAAATTCCAATTAATTTCAGGCAAAAAGGCAGAAATGACCCATATTTTGGAGCAAAATTGCAGAAATTCCCCTAATATTGGTGCAAAAATGCAGAAATTCCCTTTATTATGGGCCAAAAGGCAGAAATTCTCCATATTTTGGTGCAAAAATCAGAAATTTCCCTTATTTTGAGGTAAAATTCTCAAATTCCCCAAATATAGGGCAAAAGGCAAAAATTTCCAATATTTTGGGGCAAATTTGCAGAAATTTCACTTATTTCAGCGTAATAAGTCAGAAATTCTCCTTTTTTTGAGGCAAAAAAGACAGAAATTCCCTTTGTTTTGAAGGAAAAACAGAAATTCCACTTATTTAGAGGCAAAAAGGCAAAAGTTCCCCTTATTTTGGAGCAAGAATGAAGAAATTTCCCTTTTTTATGGCCAAAAGGTATGCATTCTTTTTATTTTCGGGCTAAAAGGCAGAAATTCCCCAAATTTTGGGGCAAAAGGCAGAAATTCCACTTATTTTGGGGCAAAAGTGCAGAAATTTCCCTTATTTTGGGGCAAAATTACAGAAATTTCACTTATTTTGGGGCAAAATTGCAGAAATTTCACTTATTTCAAAAAAAAGGCAGAAATTATCCTTATTTTGAGGCAAAAATGCAGAAATTCCTAATATTTTGTGCCAAAATTTAGAAATTCCCATTATTTTGAGGTAAAAAGTCTGAAATTCCCCTTATTTGGGGGCAAAAAGGCAGAAAATTCCCTTATATTGGGGCAAAATTTCAGAAATTTCACTTATTTCAGGGTAATAAGTCAGAAATTTTTTTATTTTGGGGCAAAAAAGACAGAAATTCCTTTTGTTTTGGGGGAAAAGGAAAGAAATTCCACATATTTAGAGTCAAAAAAGCAGAAATTCCCCTTATTTAGGAGCAAAAATGAAGAAATTTACCTTTTTTATGGCAAAAAGGTATGCATTCTTCTTATTTTCGGGCAAAAAGGCAGAAATTTCCCATATTTTAGGGCAAAAAACAGAAATTCCCTTTATTTCGGGGCAAAAAGGCAAAAATTTCCCTCATTTTGGGGCAAACTTGCAGAAATTTCATTTATTTCAGGGCAAAATTTCAGAAATTCCCCTTATTTTGGGACAAAAAGCAGAAATTTCTTTTATTATGGTACAAAATTGAAGAAATTTTCCTTATTTTGGAAGAAAAAGGCAGAAATTCCCCCATATTTTGGGGCAAAAGGCATAAATTCTTTTTATTTTGAGGTAAAATGCAGAAATTCCCCTTATTTAAAGGTAAAATACAGAAATTCCCCAAATATTGGGGTAAAATGCAGAAATTCCCTTTATTTTGGGGCTAAAAGGCAGAAATTAACCGTATTTTAAAGCAAAATTGCAAAAATTCTCATAATTTTCGGGCAAAAAAGCAGAAATTCTACTTATTTTGGGGCAAAAAGACAGAAAATCTCCTTTTTTCGAGAGCAAACAGTCAAAAATTCCCTTTATTTTGGGGCAAAATTGCACAAATTTCTTTTACATTAGGGCAAAATTGCAGATATTTCCCTTATTTTGGGGCAAAATTGCAGAAATTTCACTTATTTCAGGATAATAAGTCAGAAATTCTCCTTATTTTGATGCAAAAAAGACAAAAATTCCCTTTGTTTTGTGGGAAAAAGACAGAAATTCCACTTATTTAGAGGCAAAAAGGCAGAAATTTCCCTTATTTTGGAGCAAAAATGAAGAAATTTCCCTTTTTTATGGCAAAAAGGTATGCATTTTTTTTTATTTTCGGGCAAAAAGGCAGAAATTCTTCAAATTTTGGGGCATAAGGCAGAAATTCCACTTATTTTGGTCCAAAATTGCAGAAATTTCCCTTATTTTGGGGCAAAATTGCAGAAATTTCACTTATTTTGGGGCAAAATTGCAGAAATTTCACTTATTTCAAAGAAAAAAGGCAGAAATTTTCCTTATTTTGGGGCAAAAAGGCAGAAATTCCTAATATTTTGTGCCAAAATTTAGAAATTCCCATTATTTTGAGGTAAAAAGTCTGAAATTCCCCTTATTTGTGGGCAAAAAGGCAGAAATTTCGCTTATATTGGGGCAAAATTTCAGAAATTTCACTTATTTCAGGGTAATAAGTCAGAAATTTTTCTCATTTTGGGGCAAAAAAGACAGAAATTCCTTTTGTTTTGGGGGAAAAATAAAGAAATTCCACTTATTTAGAGGCAAAAAAGCAGAAATTCCCCTTATTTTGGAGCAAAAATGAAAAAATTTACCTTTTTTATGGCAAAAAGGTATGCATTCTTCTTATTTTCGGGCAAAAAGGCAGAAATTCCCCATATTTTGTGGCAAAAGGCAGAAATTCTCTTTATTTTGGGGCAAAAAGGCAAAAATTTCCCTTATTTTAGGGCAAAATTGCAGAAATTTCTTTATTTCAGGGCAAAAATTCAGAAATTTCCCTTATTTTGGGGCAAAAAGCAGAAATTTCTTTTATTATGGTACAAAATTGAAGAAATTTTCGTAATTTTGGAAAAAAAAGGCAGAAATTCCCCCATATTTTGGGGCAAAAGGCATAAATTCTTCTTATTTTGAGGTAAAATGCAGAAATTCCCCTTATTTAGAGGTAAAATGCAGAAATTCCCCAAATATTGGGGGAAAATGCAGAAATTCCCTTTATTTTGGGGCTAAAAGGCAGAAATTAACCGTATTTTAAAGCAAAATTGCAGAAATTCTCATAATTTTCGGGCAAAAAAGCAGAAATTCTACTTATTTTGGGGCAAAAAGACAGAAAATCTTCTTTTTTTGAGAGCAAACAATCAGAAATTCCCCTTATTTTCGGGCAAAATTGCATAAATTTCACTTATTTCAGGGTAATAAGTCAGAAATTCTCCTTATTTTGATGCAAAAAAGACAGAAATTTCCTTTGTTTTGTGGGAAAAAGACAGAAATTCCACTTATTTAGAGGCAAAAAGGCAGAAATTCCCATTATTTTGGAGCAAAAATGAAGAAATTTCCCTTTTTATGGCAAAAAGGTGTGAATTCCCATTATTTTCGGGCAAAAAGGCAGAAATTCCCCGTATTTTGGAGCAAAATTGCAGAAATTCCCCTAATTTTTGGGCAAAAAGCAAAAATTCCCTTTATTTTGGGGCAAAAATCAGAAATTCCCTTTATTTTGGGGCAAAATTCAAGAAATTTTCTTTATTTTGGGGCAAAATTGCAGGAATTTACCTTATTTTAGGGCAAAATAGCAGAAATTTCACTTATTTCAGGGTAATAAGTCAGAATTTCTCCTTATTTTTATGCAAAAATGACAGAAATTCCCTTTGTTTTGTGGGAAAAAGACAGAAATTCCACTTATTTAGAGGCAAAAAGGCAGAAATTCCCTTTATTTTGAAGCAAAAATGAAGAAATTTCCCTTTTTATGGCAAAAAGGTATGAATTCCCATTATTTTCGGGCAAAAAGGCAGAAATTCCCCGTATTTTGGAGCAAAATTGCAGAAATTCCCCTAATTTTGGGGCAAAAGGCAGAAATTTTCTTTATTTTGGGGAAAAATCAGAAATTCCCCTTATTTTGGGGCAAAATTCAAGAAATTTCCTTTATTTTGCGGCAAAATTGCAGGAATTTACCTTATTTTAGGGCAAAATTGCAGAAATTTCCCTTATTTGGGGCAAAATTGCAGAAATTTCACTTATATTCAGGTAAAAAGGCTGAAATTTCCTTTATTTTGGGGCACAAATGGAGAAATTCCCCTTATTTTGGGGCAAAATTGCAGAAATTTCCTTTATTATGGGAAAAAATTGCAGAAATTTCCCTTATTTCACGGCAAAATTGCAGAAATTTCACTTAATCAGGGTAATAACTCAGAAATTCCCCTTATTTTGGAGCAAAAATGAAGAAATTTCCATTTTTATGGCAAAAGGGTTTGCATTCCCATTATTTTCGGGCAAAAAGGCAGAAATTCCCCATATTTTGGAGCAAAATTGAAGAAATTCCCCTAATTTTGGGGCAAAAGGCAGAAATTCCCTTTATTTTGGGGCAAAAATCAGAAATTCCCCTTATTTTGGGGCAAAATTCAAGAAATTTTCTTTATTTTGGGGCAAAATTGCAGGAATTTACCTTATTTTGGGGCAAAATTGCAGAAATTTCCCTTATTTGGGGAAATATTGCAGAAATTTCACTTATTTTCAGGTAAAAAGGCTGAAATTTCCTTTATTTTGGGGCAAAAAGGGGGAAATTCCCCTTATTTTGGGGCAAAATTGCAGAAATTTCCTTTATTATGGGAAAAAATTGCAGAAATTTCCCTTATTTTAATGCAAAATTGCAGAAATTTCACTTATTTCAGAGAAATAAAGCAAAAATTTTTCTTATTTTGGGGCAAAAAGGCAGAAATTCCCATTATTTTGGGGCAAAAAGGCAGAAATTCACCTTATTTTGGGGTAAAATTGCAGAAATTTTAAATATTTCAGGGCCTAATGAGGGAAATTCTTCTTATTTTGGGGCAAAAATATGAAATCCCTAATTTTTGGTGAAAATTGAAGAAATTTCACTTATTTCGGGACAAAAAGCCAGAAATTCCAATTAATTTCGGGCAAAAACGCAGAAATGACCCGTATTTTGGAGCAAAATTGCAGAAATTCCCCTAATATTGGTGCAAAAATGCAGAAATTCCCTTTATTATGGGGCAAAAATGCAGAAATTCTCCATATTTTGGTGCAAAAATCAGAAATTTCCCTTATTTTGAGGTAAAATTCTCAAATTCCCCAAATTTTAGGGCAATAGAAAAAAATTTCCCTTAATTTGGGGCAAATTTGCCGAAATTTCACTTATTTCATGGTAATAAGTCAGAAATTTTCCTTATTTTGAGGCAAAAAATACAGAAATTCCCTTTGTTTTGGGGGAAAAACAGAAATTCCACTTATTTAGAGGCAAAAAGGCAAAAGTTCCCCTTATTTTGGAGCAAAAATGAAGAAATTTCCCTTTTTTATGGCAAAAAGGTATGCATTCTTTTTATTTTCGGGCTAAAAGGCAGAAATTCCCCAAATTTTGGGGCAAAAGACAAAAATTCCACTTATTTTGGGGCAAAATTGCAGAAATTTCCCTTATTTTGGGGCAAAATTGGAGAAATTTCACTTATTTTTGGGCAAAATTGCAGAAATTTCACTTATTTCAAGGAAAAAAGGCAGAAATTATCCTTATTTTGGGGCAAAAATGCAGAAATTCCAAATATTTTGTGCCAAAATTTAGAAATTCCCATTATTTTGAGGTAAAAAGTCTGAAATTCCCCTTATTTGGGGACAAAAAGGCAGAAAATTCCCTTATATTGGGGCAAAATTTCAGAAATTTCACTTATTTCAGGGTAATAAGTCAGAAATTTTCCTTATTTTGGGGCAAAAAAGACAGAAATTCCTTTTGTTTTGGGGGAAAAAGAAAGAAATTCCACATATTTAGAGGCAAAAAAGCAGAAATTCCCCTTATTTAGGAGCAAAAATGAAGAAATTTAGCTTTTTTATGGCAAAAAGGTATGCATTCTTCTTATTTTCGGGCAAAAAGGCAGAAATTTCCCATATTTTAGGGCAAAAAACAGAAATTCCCTTTATTTTGGGGCAAAAAGGCAAAAATTTCCCTCATTTTGGGGCAAACTTGCAGAAATTTCATTTATTTCAGGGCAAAAATTCAGAAATTCCTCTTATTTTGGGGCAAAAAGCAGAAATTTCTTTTATTATGGTACAAAATTGAAGAAATTTTCCTTATTTTGGAAGAAAAAGGCAGAAATTCCCCCATATTTGGGGGCAAAAGGCATAAATTCTTCTTATTTTGAGGTAAAATGCAGAAATTCCCCTTATTTAGAGGTAAAATACAGAAATTCCCCAAATATTGGGGGAAAATGCAGAAATTCCCTTTATTTTGGGGCTAAAAGGCAGAAATTAACCGTATTTTAAAGCAAAATTGCAGAAATTCTCATAATTTTCAGGCAAAAGAGCAGAAATTCTACTTATTTTGGGGCAAAAAGACAGAAAATCTCCTTTTTTCGAGAGCAAACAGTCAGAAATTCCCCTTATTTTGGGGCAAAATTGCAGAAATTTCTTTTACATTAGGGCAAAATTGCAGAAATTCCCCTAATTTTGGGGCAAAAGGCAGAAATTCCCTTTATTTTGGGGCAAAAATCAAAAATTCCCCTTATTTTAGGGCAAAATTCAAGAAATTTCTTTTATTTTGGGGCAAAATTGAAGGAATTTACCTTATTTTGGGGCAAAATTGCAGAAATTTCCCTTATTTGGGGCAAAATTTCAGAAATTTTACTTTTTTTCAGGTAAAAAGGCTGAAATTTCCTTTATTTTGAGGCAAAAAGGAAAAAATTCCCCTTATTTTGGGGCAAAATTGCAAAAATTTCCTTTATTATGGGAAAAAATTGCAAAAATTTCCCTTATTTTAGGGCAAAATTGCAGAAATTTCACTTATTTCAGAGAAATAAAGCAAAATTTTTTCTTATTTTGGGGCAAAAGGACAGAAATTCCCATTATTTTGGGGCAAAAAGGCAAAAATTCACCTTATTTTGGGGTAAAATTGCAGAAATTTCACATATTTCATGGCAAAAAGGCAGAAATTTCCCTTATTTTGGTGCAAAATTGCAGAAATTTCATTTATTTCAGGGCAAAAATTCAGAAATTCGCCTTATTTTGTGGCAAAAAGCAGAAATTTCTTTTATTATGGTACAAAATTGAAGAAATTTTCCTTATTTTAGAACAAAAAGCAGAAATTCCCCATATTTTGGAGCAAAGGGCAGAAATTCTTCTTATTTTGAGGTAAAATGCAGAAATTCTTCTTATTTAGAGGTAAAATGCAGAAATTCCCCAAATATTGGAGGAAAATGCAGAAATTCCCTTTATTTTGGGGCTAAAAGGCAGAAATTAACCGTATTTTAAAAGAAAATTGCAGAAATTCTCATAATTTTCGGGCAAAAAAGCAGAAATTCTTATTTTAGGGCAAAAAGACAGAAAATTTCCTTTTTTCGGGAGCATAAAGTCAGAAATTTCCCTTATTTTGGGGTAAAATTGCAGAAATTTCCTTTACATTTGGGCAAAATTGCAGAAATTTCCCTTGTTTTGAGGCAAAATTGCAGAAATTTCATTTATTTCAGAAAAAAGGCAGAAATTTTCTTATTTTGGGGCAAAAAGGCAGAAATTTCCCATATTTTGGGGCAAAAAGGAAGAAATTCCCCTTATTTTGAGGTAAAAAGGCTGAAATTCCCCTTATTTTCGGGCAAATTCAGAAATTCCCTTTTTTGGTGCAAAAAGACAGAAATTTTGTTTATTTTTAGGGAAAAGGAAGAAATTGCACTTATTTTAAATCAAAATAGCAAAAAATCCCCATATTTTGGGGCAAAAATGAAGAAATTTCCCTTTTTTATGGCAAAAAGGTAAACATTCCCTTTATTTTCGGGCAAAAAGGCAGAAATTCCCCATATTTTGGAGCAAAATTGCAGAAATTCCCCTAATTTTTGGGCAAAAGGCAGAAATTCCCTTTATTTTGGGGCAAAAATTAGAAATTCCCCTTATTTTGGGGCAAAATTCCAGACATTTTCTTTATTTTGGGGCAAAATTGCAGGAATTTACCTTATTTTGGAACAAAATTGCAGAAATTTCTTATATTTGGGGCAAAATTGCAGAAATTTCTCTTATTTTCAGGTAAAAAGTCTGAAATTTCCTTTATTTTGGGCAAAAAGTGAGAAATTCCTTTTATTTTGGGGCAAAATTGCAGAAATTTTCCTTATTTTGGGGCAAAAAGGAAGAAATTCCGTATATTTTGTGGAAAAAAGGCAGAAATTTCCTTTATTTTGAGGTAATAAAGTTGAAATTCTCCTTATTTTGGGGCAAAAAGGCAGAAATTCCCCTTATTTTGGGGTAAAATTGCAGAAATTTCAAATATTTCAGGGCAAAATGGCAGAAATTCCCCTTATTTTGGGGCAAAAAGATGAAATCCCTAATTTTTTGCGAAAATTGAAGAAATTTCACTTATTTCGGGACAAAAAGCCAGAAATTCCAATTAATTTCGGGCAAAAAGGCAAATGACCCGTATTTTGGAGAAAAATTGCAGAAATTCCCCTAATATTGGTGCAAAAATGCAGAAATTCCCTTTATTATGGGGCAAAAAGGCAGAAATTCTCCATATTTTGGTGCAAAAATCAGAAATTTCCCTTATTTTGAGGTAAAATTCTCAAATTCCCCAAATTTTAGGGCAAAAGGCAAAAATTTCCCTTATTTTGGGGCAAATTTGCAGAAATTTCACTTATTTCAGGGTAATAAGTCAGAAATTTTTCTTATTTTGAGGCAAAAAAGACAGAAATTCCCTTTGTTTTGGGGGAAAAACAGAAATTCCACTTATTTAGAGGCAAAAAGGCAAAAGTTCCCCTTATTTTGAGCAAAAATGAAGAAATTTCCCTTTTTTATGGCAAAAAGGTATGCATTCTTTTTATTTTCGGGCAAAAAGGCAGAAATTCCCCAAATTTTGGGGCAAAAGGCAGAAATTCCACTTATTTGGGGCAAAATTGCAGAAATTTCCCTTATTTTGGGGCAAAATTGGAGAAATTTCACTTATTTTGGGGCAAAAAGGCAGAAATTCCTAATATTTTGTGCCAAAATTTAGAAATTCCCATTACTTTGAGGTAAAAAGTCTGAAATTCCCCTTATTTGGGGGCAAAATGGCAGAAATTTCCTTTATATTGGGGCAAAATTTCAGAAATTTCACTTATTTCAGGGTAATAAGTAAGAAATTTTCCTTATTTTGGGGCAAAAAAGACAAAAATTCCTTTTGTTTTGGAAGAAAAAGAAAGAAATTCCACTTCTTTTGAGGCAAAAAAGCAGAAATTCCCCTTATTTTGGAGCAAAAATGAAAAAATTTACCTTTTTTATGGCAAAAAGGTATGCATTCTTCTTATTTTCGGGCAAAAATGCAGAAATTCGCCATATTTTGGGGCAAAAGGAAGAAATTCTCTTTATTTTGGGGCAAAAAAGCAAAAATTTCCCTTATTTTGGGGGAAATTGCAGAAATTTCATTTATTTCAGGGCAAAAATTCAGAAACTCCCCTTATTTTGGGGCAAAAAGCAGAAATTTCTTTTATTATGGTACAAAATTGAAGAAATTTTCCTTATTTTGAAACAAAAAGGCAGAAATTCCCCATATTTTGCGGCAAAAGTCAGAAATTGTTCTTATTTTGAGGTAAAATGCAGAAATTCCTCTTATTTAGAGGTAAAATGCAGAAATTCCCCAAATATTGGGGGAAAATGCAGAAATTCCCTTTATTTTGGGGCTAAAAGGCAGAAATTAACCGTATTTTAAAGCAAAATTGCAGAAATTCTCATAATTTTCAGGCAAAAAAGCAGAAATTCTCCTTATTTTGGGGTAAAATGACAGAAAATCTCCTTTTTTCGAGAGCAAACAGTCAGAAATTCCCCTTATTTTGGGGCAAAATTGCAGAAATTTCTTTTACATTGGGGCAAAATTGCAGAAATTTCCCTTATTTTGGGGCAAAATTGCAGAAATTTCACTTATTTCAGGGTAATAAGTCAGAAATTCTTCTTATTTTGATGCAAAAAAGACAGAAATTCTCTTGTTTTGGGGGAAAAGACAGAAATTCCACTTATTTAGAGGCACAAAGGCAGAAATTCCCCTTATTTTGGAGCAAAAATGAAGAAATTTCCATTTTTATGGCAAAAAGGTATGCATTCCCATTATTTTCAAGCAAAAAGGCAGAAATTCCCCGTATTTTGGAGCAAAATTTTAGAAATTCCCCTAATTTTGGGGCAAAAGGCAGAAATTCCCTTCATTTTGGGGCAAAAATCAGAAATTCCCCTTATTTTGGGGCAAAATTCAAGAAATTTCCTTTATTTTGGGGCAAAATTACAGGAATTTACCTTATTTTGGGGCAAAATTGCAGAAATTTCCCTTATTTGGGGTAAAATTGCAGAAATTTCACTTATTTTCAGGTAAAAAGCCTGAAATTTCCTTTATTTTGGGGCAAAAATAAAGAAATTCCCCTTATTTTGGGGCAAAATTGCAGAAATTTCCTTTATTATGGGAAAAAATTGCAGATATTTCCCTTATTTTAGGGCAAAATTGCAGAAATTTCACTTATTTCAGAGAAATAAAGCAAAAATTTTTCTTATTTTGGGGCAAAAAGGCAGAAATCCCCATTATTTTGGCGCAAAAAGGCAAAAATTAACCTTATTTTGGGGTAAAATGGCAGAAATTTCACATATTTCATGGCAACAAGGCAGAAATTTCCCTTATTTTGGGGCAAAATTGCAGAAATTTCATTTATTTCAGGGCAAAATTCAGAAATTCCCCTTATTTTGGGGCAAAAAGCAGAAATTTCTTTTATTATAGTACAAAATTGAAGAAATTTTCCTTATTTTAGAACAAAAATGCAGAAAATCCCCATATTTTGGGGCAAAAGGCAGGAATTCTTCTTATTTTGTGGTAAAATGCAGAAATTTCCATTATTTAGAGGTAAAATGCAGAAAAACCCCAAATATTGGGGGAAAATGCAGAAATTCCCTTTATTTTGTGGCTAAAAGGCAGAAATTAACCGTATTTTAAAACAAAATTGCAGAAATTCTCATAATTGTCGGGCAAAAGCAGAAATTCTCCTAATTTTGGGGTAAAAAGACAGAAAAATCTCCTTTTTTCGAGAGCAAACAGTCATAAATTCCCCTTATTTTGGGGCAAAATTGCAGAAATTTCTTTTACATTGGGGCAAAATTGCAGAAATTTCCCTTATTTTGGGGCAAAATTGCAGAATTTTCACTTATTTCAGGGTAATAAGTCAGACATTCTCTTTATTTTGATGCAAAAAAGACAGAAATTCCCTTTGTTTTGGGGGAAAAAGACAGAAATTCTACTTATTTAGAGGCAAAAATGAAGAAATTCCCCTTATTTTGGAGCAAAAAGGAAAAAATTTCCCTTTTTATGGCAAAAAGGTATGCATTCCCATTATTATCGGGCAAAAAGGCAGAAATTCCCCGTATTTTGGAGCAAAATCACAGAAATTCCCCTAATTTTGGGGCAAAAGGCAGAAATTCCCTTTATTTTGGGGCAAAAATCAGAAATTCCCCTTATTTTGTGGCAAAATTCAAGAAATTTCCTTTATTTTGCGTCAAAATTGCAGGAATTTACCTTATTTTGAGGCAAAATTGCAGAAATTTCACTTATTTAGGGCAAAATTGCAGAAATTTCACTTATTTTCAGGTAAAAAGGCTGAAATTTCCTTTATTTTGGGGCAAAAAAGGAGAAATTCCCCTTATTTCGAGGCAAAATTGCAGAAATTTCCTTTATTATGGGAAAAAATTGCAGAAATTTCCCTTATTTTAGGGCAAAATTGCAGAAATTTTACTTATTTCAGAGAAATAAAGCAAAAATCTTTCTTATTTTGGGGCAAAAATGCAGAAATTCCCATTATTTTCGGGCAAAAAGGCAGAAATTCACCTTATTTTGGGGTAATGTTGCAGAAATTTCACATATTTCATGGCAAAATAGCAGAAATTTCCCTTATTTTGGGGCAAAATTGCAGAAATTTCATTTATTTCAGGGCAAAAATTCAGAAATTCCCCTTATTTTGGGGCAAAAAGCAGAAATTTCTTTTATTATGGTATAAAATTGTAGAAATATTCCTTATTTTGGAACAAAAAGGCAGAAATTCTCCATATTTTGGGGCAAAAGGCAGAAATTCTTCTTATTTTGAGGTAAAATGCAGAAATTCCCCTTATTTAGAGGTAAAATGCAGAAATTCCCCAAATATTGGGGGAAAATGCAGAAATTCTTTTCATTTTGGGGCTAAAAGACAGAAATTAACCGTATTTTAAAGCAAAATTGCAGGAATTCTCATAATTTTCGGGCAAAAAAGCAGAAATTCTCCTTATTTTGGGGCAAAAAAACAGAAAATCTCCTTTTTTCGAGAGCAAACAGTCAGAAATTCCCCTTATTTTGGGGCAAAATTGCAGAAATTTCTTTTACATTGGGGCAAAATTGCAGAAATTTCCCTTATTTTGGGGCAAAATTGCAGAAATTTCACTTATTTCAGGGTAATAAGTCAGAAATTCTCCTTATTTTGATGCAAAAAAGACAGAAATTCCCTTTGTTTTGGGGGAAAAAGACAGAAATTCCACTTATTTAGAGGCAAAAAGGCAGAAATTCCTCTTATTTTGGAGCAAAAATGAAGAAATTTCCCTTTTTATGGCAAAAAGGTATGCATTCCCATTATTTTCAGGCAAAAAGGCAGAAATTCCCCGTATTTTGGAGCAAAATGCAGAAATTCCCCTAATTTTGGGCAAAAGACAGTAATTCCCTTTATTTTGGGACAAAAATCAGAAATTCCCCTTATTTTGGGGCAAAATTCAAGAAATTTCCTTTATTTTGGGGCAAAATTACACGAATTTACCTTATTTTGGGGCAAAATTGCAGTAATTTCCTTTATTTGGGGCAAAATTGCAGAAATTTCACTAATTTTCAGGTAAAAAGGCTGAAATTTCCTTTATTTTGGGGCAAAAAAGGAGAAATTCCCCTTATTTTGGGACAAAATTGCAGAAATTTCCTTTATTAGGGGAAAAAATTGCAGAAATTTCCCTTATTTTAGAGCAAAATTGCAGAAATTTCACTTATTTCAGAGAAATAAAGCAAAAATTTTTCTTATTTTGGGGCAAAAAGGCAGAAATTCCCAATATTTTGGGGCAAAAGGCAGAAATTTTTCTTATTTTGAGGTAAAATGCAGAAATTCCCCTTATTTAGAGATAAAATGCAGAAATTCCCCAAATATTGGAGGAAAATGCAGAAATTCTCTTTATTTTGGGGCTAAAAGGCAGAAATTAACCGTATTTTAAAGCAAAATTGCAGAAATTCTCATAATTTTCGGGCAAAAAAGCAGAAATTCTCCTTATTTTGGGGCAAAAGGACAGAAAATCTCCTTTTTTCGAGAGCAAACAGTCAGAAATTCCCCTTATTTTGGGGCAAAATTGCAGAAATTTCTTTTACATTGGGGCAAAATTGCAGAAATTTCCTTTATTTTGGGGCAAAATTGCAGAAATTTCACTTATTTCAGGGTAATAAGTCAGAAATTCTTCTTATTTTGATGCAAAAAAGACAGAAATTCCGTTTGTTTTGGGGGAAAAAGACAGAAATTCCACTTATTTAGAGGCAAAAAGGCAGAAATTCCCCTTATTTTGGAGCAAAAATGAAGAAATTTCCATTTTTATGGCAAAAAGGTATGCATTCTCATTATTTTCCAGCAAAAAGGCAGAAATTCCCCGTATTTTGGAGCAAAATTGTAGAAATTCCCCTAATTTTGGGGCAAAAGGCAGAAATTCCCTTTATTTTGGGGCAAAAATCAGAAATTCCCCTTATTTTGGGGCAAAATTCAAGATTTTTCCTTTATTTTGGGGCAAAATTGCAGGAATTTACCTTATTTTGGGGCAAAATTGCAGAAATTTCCCTTATTTGGGGTAAAATTGCAGAAATTTACTTATTTTCAGGTAAAAAGGCTGAAATTTCCTTTATTTTGGGGCAAAAAAGAAGAAATTCCCCTTATTTTGGGGCAAAATTGCAGAAATTTCCTTTATTATGGGAAAAAATTGCAGAAATTTCCCTTATTTTAGGGCAAAATTGCAGAAATTTCACTTATTTCAGAGAAATAAAGCAAAAATTTTTCTTATTTTGGGGCAAAAAGGCAGAAATCCCCATTATTTTGGCGCAAAAAGGCAAAAATTACCCCTATTTTGGGGTAAAATGGCAGAAATTTCACATATTTCATGGCAACAAGGGAGAAATTTCTCTTATTTTGCGGCAAAATTGCAGAAATTTCATTTATTTCAGGGCAAAATTCAGAAATTCCCCTTATTTTGGGGCAAAAATACAGAAATTCTATTTATTTTTGGAAAAAAGTCAGAAATTGCACTTATTTTGAGTCAAAAAGGCGGAAAATCCCTTTATTTTGGGGTAAAAATGAAAAAATTTCCCTTTTTATGGCAAAAAGGTATACATTCCCTTTATTTTCGGGCAAAAAGGCAGAAATTCTCTGTATTTTGGAGCAAAATTGTAGAAATTCCCCTAATATTGGGGCAAAAAGGCAGATATTCCCCTTATTTTGGGATAAAACTGCAGAAATTTCACTTATTTTGCGGCAAAATGGCAGAAATTCCCCTTATATTCTGGAAAAAGGCAGAAAATCCCCGTATTTTAGAGCAAAATTGCAGAAACTCTCCTAATTTTGGGTCAAAGAGGCAGAAATTCCCTTTTTTGGGGTGCAAAAATACAGAAATTCTCCTTATTTAGGGGCAAAAATCAGAAGTTTCCTTTATTTGGGGGCAAAATTTTAGAAATTTCTTTTATTTTGGTACAGAATTGCAGAAATTTTTCTTATTTTGTGGCAAAAAGGCAGAAATTCCCCATATTTTGGTGCAAAAAGGCTGAAATTCCTATTATTTTGAGGTAAAATGCTGAAATTCCTCATATTTTGGGGTTAAAAGGCAGAAATTCCCCTCTTTTTGGGGCAAAAAGGCACAAATTTCTCTTATTTTCGGGCAAAATTTCAGAAATTTCATTTATTTCAGGGCAAAAAGTCAGAAATTACTTTTATTTTGGGGCAGAAAGCAGAAATTTCTTTTATTTTGGTACAACATTGAAGAAATTTTCCTTATTTTGGAACAAAATGTCAGAAATTCCCCATATTTTGGGCAAAAGGCAGAAATTCCCCTTATTTTGGGGTAAAAAGGCTAAAATTCCCGTTATTTTGGGGCAAAAAGGCAAAAATTCCTCATATTTTGTGGCAAAAATGCGGAAATTCCCCTTATTTGAAGGTAAAATGCTGAAATTCCCCTTATTTTGGCAAAAAGGCAGAAATTCTCCTTATTTTGGAGCAAAATTGCAGAATTTTTACTTATTTCAGGGCAAAAAGTCAAAAATTTGCCTTAATTTGGGGCAAAAAGCAGAAATTCTCCTAATTTTGGGGCCAAAAACAGAAATTCCCCTTATTCTGGGGTAAAATTGTGGAAATTTCAAATATTTCAGGGCAAAAAGGCAGAAATTCCACTTTATTTCTGGCAATAAGGCAAAAATTCCCCGTATTTTGGAGCAAAATTTCAGAAATTCCCCTTATATTGGTGCAAAAATGCAGAAATTCCTTTATTTTGGTTCAATAAGGCAAAAATTCCCCGTATTTTGAAGCAAAATTGCACATATTCCCCTAAGTTTGAGGGAAAATGCAGAAATTCACATTATTTTGGGGCAAAAAGTCAGAAATTCTCTTTATTTCAGGGCAAAAATCAGAAATTCCCCTTATTTTGGGGCAAAATTCCAGAAATTTTCTTTATTTTGGGACAAAATTGCAGAAATTTCAATTTTTTGGGCCAAAATTGCAGAAATTTCACTTATTTCAGGAAAAAAAGGCAGAAATTTTTCTTATTTTGGGGCAAAAAGCAGAAATTCCTTATATTTTGTGGCAAAAATGCAGAAATTCCCCTTATTTTGTGGTAAAAAGGCAGAAATTTCCCTTATTTTGGGGCAAAAATACAGAAATTTCCCTTATTTTGGGGCAAAATTGCAGAAATTTACATTATTTTGGGGAAAAATTTTTGAAATTTAATTTATTTCAGGGCAAAAAGTCGGAAATTCCCCTTATTTTGGGGATAAAATACAGAAATTCCATTTATTTTTGGAAAAAATTCAGAAATTGCACTTATTTTGAGTCAAAAAGGCAGAAAATCCCCTTATTTTGGGGTAAAAATGAAGAAATTTCCCTTTTTATGGCAAAAAGGTATATATTCCCTTTATTTTCAGGCAAAAAGGCATAAATTCTCTGTATTTTGGAGCAAAATTGCAGAAATTCCCCTAATATTGGGGCAAAAGGCAGAAATTCCCTTTATTTTGGGGTAAAACTGCAGAAATTTCACTTATTTTGTGGCAAAATGGCAGAAATTCCCCTTATTTTCTTCGAAAAAGGCAGAAAATCCCCGTATTTTGGAGCAAAATTGCAGAAATTCACCTAATTTTGGCGTAAAACATGCAGTAATTTTCTTGTTTTGGGGCAAAAAGGCAGAAATTCTCTTTATTTTGGGGCAAAAGGAAGAAATTCTCTTTATTTTAGGGCAAAATTGCAGAAATTTCCCTTATTTGGGGACAAAAAACAGAAATTCCCTTTATTTTGCGGCAAAATTGCAAAAACTTTTTTTATTATGGGGAAAAATTGCAGAAATTTCTTTTATTTTAAGGCAAAATTGCAGAAATTTCACATATTTCAGAGAAAAAAAGCAAAAATTTTTCATATTTTGGGGCAAAAATGCAGAAATTCCCCTTATTTTGGGGTAAAAAGGCTGAAATTCCCGTTATTTTGGGTCAAAAATGCAGAAATTCCCCATATTTTGTGGCAAAAAGTCAGAAATTCCCCTTATTTGAAGGTAAAATGCTGAAATTCCTCTTATTTTGGCAAAAAGGCAGAAATTCTCCTTATTTTGGTGCAAAATTGCAGAAATTTCACTTATTTCAGGGCAAAAAGTCAGAAATTTGCCTTAATTTGGGGCAAAATCAGAAATTCTCCTAATTTTGGGGCCAAAAACAGAAATTCCCCTTATTTTGGGGTAAAATTGCAGAAATTTCAAATATTTCAGGGCAAAAAGGCAGAAATTCCACTTTATTTCTGGCAATAAGGCAAAAATTCCCCGTATTTTGGAGCAAAATTTCAGAAATTCCCCTTATATTGGTGCAAAAATGCAGAAATTCCTTTATTTTGGTTCAATAAGGCAAAAATTCCCCGTATTTTGAAGCAAAATTGCACATATTCCCCTAATTTTGAGGGAAAATGCAGAAATTCACATTATTTTGGGGCAAAAAGACAGAAATTCTCCTTATTTCAGGGCAAAAAATCAGAAATTCCCCTTATTTTGGGGCAAAATTCCAGAAATTTCCTTTATTTTGGGACAAAATTGCAGAAATTTCTTTTTTTTTGGGCCAAAATTGCAGAAATTTAACTTATTTCATGGAAAAAGGCAGAAATTTTTCTTATTTTGGGGCAAAAAGGCAGAAATTCCTTATATTTTGTGGCAAAAATGCAGAAATTCCCCTTATTTTGAGGTAAAAAGGCAGAAATTTCCCTTATTTTGGGGCAAAAATACAGAAATTTCCCTTATTTTGGGGCAAAATTGCAGAAATTTCAATTATTATGGGGAAAAATTTTTGAAATTTAACTTATTTCAGGGCAAAAAGTCGGAAATTCCCCTTATTTTGGGGAAAAAATACAGAAATTCCATTTATTTTTGGAAAAAAGTCAGAAATTGCACTTATTTTGAGTCAAAAAGGCAGAAAATCCCCTTATTTTGGGGTAAAAATGAAGAAATTTCCCTTTTTATGGCAAAAAGGTATATATTCCCTTTATTTTCAGGCAAAAGGGCATAAATTCTCTGTATTTTGGAGCAAAATTGCAGAAATTCCCCTAATATTGGGGCAAAAGGCAGAAATTCCCCTTATTTTGGGGTAAAACTGCAGAAATTTCACTTATTTTGTGGCAAAATGGCAGAAATTCCCCTTATTTTCTGCGAAAAAGGCAGATAATCCCCGTATTTTGGAGCAAAATTGCAGAAATTCACCGAATTTTGGCGTAAAACATGCAGTAATTTTCTTGTTTTGGGGCAAAAAGGCAGAAATTCTCCTTATTTTGGGGCAAAAGGAAGAAATTCTCTTTATTTTAGGGCAAAATTGCAGAAATTTCCCTTATTTGGGGACAAAAAACAGAAATTCCCTTTATTTTGCGGCAAAATTGCAAAAAATTTTTTTATTATGGGGAAAAATTGCAGAAATTTCTTTTATTTTAAGGCAAAATTGCAGAAATTTCACATATTTCAGAGAAAAAAAGCAAAAATTTTTCATATTTTGGGGCAAAAATGCAGAAATTCCCCTTATTTTGGGGTAAAAAGGCTGAAATTCCCATTATTTTGGGGCAAAAATGCAGAAATTCCCCATATTTTGTGGCAAAAAATCAGAAATTCCCCTTATTTGAAGGTAAAATGCTGAAATTCCCCTTATTTTGGCAAAAAGGCAGAAATTCTCCTTATTTTGGTGCAAAATTGCAGAAATTTCACTTATTTCAGAGCAAAAAGTCAGAAATTTGCCTTAATTTGGGGCAAAATCAGAAATTCTCCTAATTTTGGGGCCAAAAACAGAAATTCCCCTTATTTTGGGGTAAAATTGCAGAAATTTCAAATATTTCAGGGCAAAAAGGCAGAAATTCCACTTTATTTCTGGCAATAAGGCAAAAATTCCCCGTATTTTGGAGCAAAATTTCAGAAATTCCCCTTATATTGGTGCAAAAATGCAGAAATTCCTTTATTTTGGTTCAATAAGGCAAAAATTCCCCGTATTTTGAAGCAAAATTGCACATATTCCCCTAATTTTGAGGGAAAATGCAGAAATTCACATAATTTTGGGACAAAAAGACAGAAATTCTCCTTATTTCAGGGCAAAAAATCAGAAATTCCCCTTATTTTGGGGCAAAATTCCAGAAATTTCCTTTATTTTGGGACAAAATTGCAGAAATTTCAATTTTTTTGGGCCAAAATTGCAGAAATTTCACTTATTTCATGGAAAAAGGCAGAAATTTTTCTTATTTTGGGGCAAAAAGGCAGAAATTCCTTATAGTTTGTGGCAAAAATGCAGAAATTCCCCTTATTTTGAGGTAAAAAGGCAGAAATTTCCCTTATTTGGGGGCAAAAATACAGAAATTTCCCTTATTTTGGGGCAAAATTGCAGAAATTTCAATTATTATGGGGAAAAATTTTTGAAATTTAACTTATTTCAGGGCAAAAAGTCGGAAATTCCCCTTATTTTGGGGAAAAAATACAGAAATTCCATTTATTTTTGGAAAAAAGTCAGAAATTGCACTTATTTTGAGTCAAAAAGGCGGAAAATCCCCTTATTTTGGGGTAAAAATGAAAAAATTTCCCTTTTTATGGCAAAAAGTTATACATTCTCTTTATTTTCAGGCAAAAAGGCAGAAATTCTCTGTATTTTGGAGCAAAATTGCAGAAATTCCCCTAATATTGGTTTAAAAAGGCAGAAATTCCCCTCATTTTGGGGTAAAACTGCAGAAATTTCACTTATTTTGCGGCAAAATGGCAGAAATTCCCCTTATTTTCTGCGAAAAAGGCAGAAAATCCCCGTATTTTGGAGCAAAATTGCAGAAACTCCCCTAATTTTGGGTCAAAAAGGCAGAAATTACCTTTTTTGGGGTGCAAAAATACAGAAATTCTCCTTATTTAGGGGCAAAAATCAGAAGTTTCCTTTATTTGGGGGCAAAATTTTAGAAATTTCTTTTATTTTGGTACAGAATTGCAGAAATTTTTCTTATTTTGTGGCAAAAAGGCAGAAATTCCCCATATTTTGGTGCAAAAAGGCTGAAATTCCTATTATTTTGAGGTAAAATGCTGAAATTCCTCATATTTTGGGGTTAAAAGGCAGAAATTCCCCTCTTTTTGGGGCAAAAATGCACAAATTTCTCTTATTTTCGGGCAAAATTTCAGAAATTTCATTTATTTCAGGGCAAAAAGTCAGAAATTACTTTTATTTTGGGGCAGAAAGCAGAAATTTCTTTTATTTTGGTACAAAATTGAAGAAATTTTCCTTATTTTGGAACAAAATGTCAGAAATTCCCCATATTTTGGGCAAAAGGCAGAAATTCCCCTTATTTTGGGGTAAAAAGGCTGAAATTCCCATTATTTTGGGGCAAAAAGGCAGAAATTCCTCATATTTTGTGGCAAAAATGCGGAAATTCCCCTTATTTGAAGGTAAAATGTTGAAATTCCCCTTATTTTGGCAAAAATGCAGAAAATCTCCTTATTTTGGAGCAAAATTGCAGAATTTTCACTTATTTCAGGGCAAAAAGTCAAAAATTTGCCTTAATTTGGGGCAAAATGCAGAAATTCCCCTTATTTTGTGGTAAAAAGGCAGAAATTTCCCTAATTTTGGGGCAAAAATACAGAAATTCCCATTACTGTGGGGCAAAATTGCACAAATTTCAATTATTTTAAGGAAAAATTTTTGAAATTTAACTTATTTCAGGGCAAAAAGTCGGAAATTCCCCTTATTTTGGGGCAAGAAGACAGAAATTCCATTTATTTTTGGAAAAAAGTCAGAAATTGCACTTATTTTGAGTCAAAAAGGCGGAAAATCCTCTTATTTTGGGGTAAAAATGAAGAAATTTCCCTTTTTATGGCAAAAAGGTATACATTCCCTTTATTTTCAGGCAAAAAGGCATAAATTCTCTGTATTTTGGAGCAAAATTGCAGAAATTCCCCTAATATTGGGGCAAAAGGCAGAAATTCCCCTTATTTTGGGGTAAAACTGCCGAAATTTCACTTATTTTGTGGCAAAATGGCAGAAATTCCCCTTATTTTCTGCGAAAAAGGCAGATAATCCCCGTATTTTGGAGCAAAATTGCAGAAATTCACCTAATTTTGGCGTAAAACATGCAGTAATTTTCTTTGTTTTGGGATAAAAAGGCAGAAATTCTCCTTATTTTGGAGCAAAAGGAAGAAATTCTCCTTATTTTAGGGCAAAATTGCAGAAATTTCCCTTATTTGGGGACAAAAAACAGAAATTCCCTTTATTTTGCTGCAAAATTGCAAAAATTTTTTTATTATGGGGAAAAATTGCAGAAATTTCTTTTATTTTAAGGCAAAATTGCAGAAATTTCACATATTTCAGAAAAAAAAGCAAAAATTTTTCATATTTTGGAACAAAAATGCAGAAATTCCCCTTATTTTGGGGTAAAAAGGCTGAAATTCCCGTTATTTTGGGGCAAAAAGTCAGAAATTTGCCTTAATTTGGGGCAAAATCAGAAATTCTCCTAATTTTGGGGCCAAAAACAGAAATTCCCCTTATTTTGGGGTAAAATTGCAGAAATTTCAAATATTTCAGGGCAAAAAGGCAGAAATTTTACATTATTTCTGGCAATAAGGCAAAAATTCCCCGTATTTTGGAGCAAAATTTCAGAAATTCCCCTTATATTGGTGCAAAAATGCAGAAATTCCTTTATTTTGGTTCAATAAGGCAAAAATTCCCCGTATTTTGAAGCAAAATTGCACATATTCCCCTAATTTTGAGGGAAAATGCAGAAATTCACATTATTTTGGGGCAAAAAGTCAGAAATTCTCCTTATTTCAGGGCAAAAAGTCAGAAATTCCCCTTATTTTGGGGCAAAATTCCAGAAATTTTCTTTATTTTGGGACAAAATTGCAGAAATTTCAATTTTTTGGGCCAAAATTGCAGAAATTTCACTTATTTCAGGAAAAAAAGGCAGAAATTTTTCTTATTTTGGGGCAAAAAGCAGAAATTCCTTATATTTTGTGGCAAAAATGCAGAAATTCCCCTTATTTTGTGGTAAAAAGGCAGAAATTTCCCTTATTTTGGGGCAAAAATACAGAAATTTCCATTACTGTGGGGCAAAATTGCAGAAATTTCAATTATTTTAAGGAAAAATTTTTGAAATTTAACTTATTTCAGGGCAAAAATTCGGAAATTCCCCTTATTTTGGGGCAAGAAGACAGAAATTCCATTTATTTTTGGAAAAAAGTCAGAAATTGCACTTATTTTGAGTCAAAAAGGCGGAAAATCCCCTTATTTTGGGGTAAAAATGAAGAAATTTCCCTTTTTATGGCAAAAAGGTATACATTCCCTTTATTTTCAGGCAAAAAGGCATAAATTCTCTGTATTTTGGAGCAAAATTGCAGAAATTCCCCTAATATTGGGGCAAAAGGCAGAAATTCCCCTTATTTTGGGGTAAAACTGCCGAAATTTCACTTATTTTCTGGCAAAATGGCAGAAATTCCCCTTATTTTCTGCGAAAAAGGCAGATAATCCCCGTATTTTGGAGCAAAATTGCAGAAATTCACCTAATTTTGGCGTAAAACATGCAGTAATTTTCTTTGTTTTGGGGTAAAAAGGCAGAAATTCTCCTTATTTTGGGGCAAAAAGAAGAAATTCTCCTTATTTTAGGGCAAAATTGCAGAAATTTCCCTTATTTGGGGACAAAAAACAGAAATTCCCTATATTTTGCGGCAAAATTGCAAAATTTTTTTTTATTATGGGGAAAAATTGCAGAAATTTCTTTTATTTTAAGGCAAAATTGCAGAAATTTCACATATTTCAGAGAAAAAAAGCAAAAATTTTTCATATTTTGGGGCAAAAATGCAGAAATTCCCCTTATTTTGGGGTAAAAAGGCTGAAATTCCCGTTATTTTGGGGCAAAAAGTCAGAAATTTGCCTTAATTTGGGGCAAAATCAGAAATTCTCCTAATTTTGGGGCCAAAAACAGAAATTCCCCTTATTTTGGGGTAAAATTGCAGAAATTTCAAATATTTCAGGGCAAAAAGGCAGAAATTCCACTTTATTTCTGGCAATAAGGCAAAAATTCCCCGTATTTTGGAGCAAAATTTCAGAAATTCCCCTTATATTGGTGCAAAAATGCAGAAATTCCTTTATTTTGGTTCAATAAGGCAAAAATTCCCCGTATTTTGAAGCAAAATTGCACATATTCCCCTAATTTTGAGGGAAAATGCAGAAATTCACATAATTTTGGGACAAAAAGACAGAAATTCTCCTTATTTCAGGGCAAAAAATCAGAAATTCCCCTTATTTTGGGGCAAAATTCCAGAAATTTCCTTTATTTTGGGACAAAATTGCAGAAATTTCAATTTTTTTGGGCCAAAATTGCAGAAATTTCACTTATTTCATGGAAAAAGGCAGAAATTTTTCTTATTTTGGGGCAAAAAGGCAGAAATTCCTTATATTTTGTGGCAAAAATGCAGAAATTCCCCTTATTTTGAGGTAAAAAGGCAGAAATTTCCCTTATTTGGGGGCAAAAATACAGAAATTTCCCTTATTTTGGGGCAAAATTGCAGAAATTTCAATTATTATGGGGAAAAATTTTTGAAATTTAACTTATTTCAGGGCAAAAAGTCGGAAATTCCCCTTATTTTGGGGAAAAAATACAGAAATTCCATTTATTTTTGGAAAAAAGTCAGAAATTGCACTTATTTTGAGTCAAAAAGGCGGAAAATCCCCTTATTTTGGGGTAAAAATGAAAAAATTTCCCTTTTTATGGCAAAAAGTTATACATTCTCTTTATTTTCAGGCAAAAAGGCAGAAATTCTCTGTATTTTGGAGCAAAATTGCAGAAATTCCCCTAATATTGGTTTAAAAAGGCAGAAATTCCCCTCATTTTGGGGTAAAACTGCAGAAATTTCACTTATTTTGCGGCAAAATGGCAGAAATTCCCCTTATTTTCTGCGAAAAAGGCAGAAAATCCCCGTATTTTGGAGCAAAATTGCAGAAACTCCCCTAATTTTGGGTCAAAAAGGCAGAAATTACCTTTTTTGGGGTGCAAAAATACAGAAATTCTCCTTATTTAGGGGCAAAAATCAGAAGTTTCCTTTATTTGGGGGCAAAATTTTAGAAATTTCTTTTATTTTGGTACAGAATTGCAGAAATTTTTCTTATTTTGTGGCAAAAAGGCAGAAATTCCCCATATTTTGGTGCAAAAAGGCTGAAATTCCTATTATTTTGAGGTAAAATGCTGAAATTCCTCATATTTTGGGGTTAAAAGGCAGAAATTCCCCTCTTTTTGGGGCAAAAATGCACAAATTTCTCTTATTTTCGGGCAAAATTTCAGAAATTTCATTTATTTCAGGGCAAAAAGTCAGAAATTACTTTTATTTTGGGGCAGAAAGCAGAAATTTCTTTTATTTTGGTACAAAATTGAAGAAATTTTCCTTATTTTGGAACAAAATGTCAGAAATTCCCCATATTTTGGGCAAAAGGCAGAAATTCCCCTTATTTTGGGGTAAAAAGGCTGAAATTCCCATTATTTTGGGGCAAAAAGGCAGAAATTCCTCATATTTTGTGGCAAAAATGCGGAAATTCCCCTTATTTGAAGGTAAAATGTTGAAATTCCCCTTATTTTGGCAAAAATGCAGAAAATCTCCTTATTTTGGAGCAAAATTGCAGAATTTTCACTTATTTCAGGGCAAAAAGTCAAAAATTTGCCTTAATTTGGGGCAAAATGCAGAAATTCCCCTTATTTTGTGGTAAAAAGGCAGAAATTTCCCTAATTTTGGGGCAAAAATACAGAAATTCCCATTACTGTGGGGCAAAATTGCACAAATTTCAATTATTTTAAGGAAAAATTTTTGAAATTTAACTTATTTCAGGGCAAAAAGTCGGAAATTCCCCTTATTTTGGGGCAAGAAGACAGAAATTCCATTTATTTTTGGAAAAAAGTCAGTAATTGCACTTATTTTGAGTCAAAAAGGCGGAAAATCCTCTTATTTTGGGGTAAAAATGAAGAAATTTCCCTTTTTATGGCAAAAAGGTATACATTCCCTTTATTTTCAGGCAAAAAGGCATAAATTCTCTGTATTTTGGAGCAAAATTGCAGAAATTCCCCTAATATTGGGGCAAAAGGCAGAAATTCCCCTTATTTTGGGGTAAAACTGCCGAAATTTCACTTATTTTGTGGCAAAATGGCAGAAATTCCCCTTATTTTCTGCGAAAAAGGCAGATAATCCCCGTATTTTGGAGCAAAATTGCAGAAATTCACCTAATTTTGGCGTAAAACATGCAGTAATTTTCTTTGTTTTGGGATAAAAAGGCAGAAATTCTCCTTATTTTGGAGCAAAAGGAAGAAATTCTCCTTATTTTAGGGCAAAATTGCAGAAATTTCCCTTATTTGGGGACAAAAAACAGAAATTCCCTTTATTTTGCTGCAAAATTGCAAAAATTTTTTTATTATGGGGAAAAATTGCAGAAATTTCTTTTATTTTAAGGCAAAATTGCAGAAATTTCACATATTTCAGAAAAAAAAGCAAAAATTTTTCATATTTTGGAACAAAAATGCAGAAATTCCCCTTATTTTGGGGTAAAAAGGCTGAAATTCCCGTTATTTTGGGGCAAAAAGTCAGAAATTTGCCTTAATTTGGGGCAAAATCAGAAATTCTCCTAATTTTGGGGCCAAAAACAGAAATTCCCCTTATTTTGGGGTAAAATTGCAGAAATTTCAAATATTTCAGGGCAAAAAGGCAGAAATTTTACATTATTTCTGGCAATAAGGCAAAAATTCCCCGTATTTTGGAGCAAAATTTCAGAAATTCCCCTTATATTGGTGCAAAAATGCAGAAATTCCTTTATTTTGGTTCAATAAGGCAAAAATTCCCCGTATTTTGAAGCAAAATTGCACATATTCCCCTAATTTTGAGGGAAAATGCAGAAATTCACATTATTTTGGGGCAAAAAGTCAGAAATTCTCCTTATTTCAGGGCAAAAAGTCAGAAATTCCCCTTATTTTGGGGCAAAATTCCAGAAATTTTCTTTATTTTGGGACAAAATTGCAGAAATTTCAATTTTTTGGGCCAAAATTGCAGAAATTTCACTTATTTCAGGAAAAAAAGGCAGAAATTTTTCTTATTTTGGGGCAAAAAGCAGAAATTCCTTATATTTTGTGGCAAAAATGCAGAAATTCCCCTTATTTTGTGGTAAAAAGGCAGAAATTTCCCTTATTTTGGGGCAAAAATACAGAAATTTCCATTACTGTGGGGCAAAATTGCAGAAATTTCAATTATTTTAAGGAAAAATTTTTGAAATTTAACTTATTTCAGGGCAAAAATTCGGAAATTCCCCTTATTTTGGGGCAAGAAGACAGAAATTCCATTTATTTTTGGAAAAAAGTCAGAAATTGCACTTATTTTGAGTCAAAAAGGCGGAAAATCCCCTTATTTTGGGGTAAAAATGAAGAAATTTCCCTTTTTATGGCAAAAAGGTATACATTCCCTTTATTTTCAGGCAAAAAGGCATAAATTCTCTGTATTTTGGAGCAAAATTGCAGAAATTCCCCTAATATTGGGGCAAAAGGCAGAAATTCCCCTTATTTTGGGGTAAAACTGCCGAAATTTCACTTATTTTGTGGCAAAATGGCAGAAATTCCCCTTATTTTCTGCGAAAAAGGCAGATAATCCCCGTATTTTGGAGCAAAATTGCAGAAATTCACCTAATTTTGGCGTAAAACATGCAGTAATTTTCTTTGTTTTGGGGTAAAAAGGCAGAAATTCTCCTTATTTTGGGGCAAAAAGAAGAAATTCTCCTTATTTTAGGGCAAAATTGCAGAAATTTCCCTTATTTGGGGACAAAAAACAGAAATTCCCTATATTTTGCGGCAAAATTGCAAAATTTTTTTTTATTATGGGGAAAAATTGCAGAAATTTCTTTTATTTTAAGGCAAAATTGCAGAAATTTCACATATTTCAGAGAAAAAAAGCAAAAATTTTTCATATTTTGGGGCAAAAATGCAGAAATTCCCCTTATTTTGGGGTAAAAAGGCTGAAATTCCCGTTATTTTGGGGCAAAAAGTCAGAAATTTGCCTTAATTTGGGGCAAAATCAGAAATTCTCCTAATTTTGGGGCCAAAAACAGAAATTCCCCTTATTTTGGGGTAAAATTGCAGAAATTTCAAATATTTCAGGGCAAAAAGGCAGAAATTTTACATTATTTCTGGCAATAAGGCAAAAATTCCCCGTATTTTGGAGCAAAATTTCAGAAATTCCCCTTATATTGGTGCAAAAATGCAGAAATTCCTTTATTTTGGTTCAATAAGGCAAAAATTCCCCGTATTTTGAAGCAAAATTGCACATATTCCCCTAATTTTGAGGGAAAATGCAGAAATTCACATTATTTTGGGGCAAAAAGTCAGAAATTCTCCTTATTTCAGGGCAAAAAGTCAGAAATTCCCCTTATTTTGGGGCAAAATTCCAGAAATTTTCTTTATTTTGGGACAAAATTGCAGAAATTTCAATTTTTTGGGCCAAAATTGCAGAAATTTCACTTATTTCAGGAAAAAAAGGCAGAAATTTTTCTTATTTTGGGGCAAAAAGCAGAAATTCCTTATATTTTGTGGCAAAAATGCAGAAATTCCCCTTATTTTGTGGTAAAAAGGCAGAAATTTCCCTTATTTTGGGGCAAAAATACAGAAATTTCCATTACTGTGGGGCAAAATTGCAGAAATTTCAATTATTTTAAGGAAAAATTTTTGAAATTTAACTTATTTCAGGGCAAAAATTCGGAAATTCCCCTTATTTTGGGGCAAGAAGACAGAAATTCCATTTATTTTTGGAAAAAAGTCAGAAATTGCACTTATTTTGAGTCAAAAAGGCGGAAAATCCCCTTATTTTGGGGTAAAAATGAAGAAATTTCCCTTTTTATGGCAAAAAGGTATACATTCCCTTTATTTTCAGGCAAAAAGGCATAAATTCTCTGTATTTTGGAGCAAAATTGCAGAAATTCCCCTAATATTGGGGCAAAAGGCAGAAATTCCCCTTATTTTGGGGTAAAACTGCCGAAATTTCACTTATTTTGTGGCAAAATGGCAGAAATTCCCCTTATTTTCTGCGAAAAAGGCAGATAATCCCCGTATTTTGGAGCAAAATTGCAGAAATTCACCTAATTTTGGCGTAAAACATGCAGTAATTTTCTTTGTTTTGGGGTAAAAAGGCAGAAATTCTCCTTATTTTGGGGCAAAAAGAAGAAATTCTCCTTATTTTAGGGCAAAATTGCAGAAATTTCCCTTATTTGGGGACAAAAAACAGAAATTCCCTATATTTTGCGGCAAAATTGCAAAATTTTTTTTTATTATGGGGAAAAATTGCAGAAATTTCTTTTATTTTAAGGCAAAATTGCAGAAATTTCACATATTTCAGAGAAAAAAAGCAAAAATTTTTCATATTTTGGGGCAAAAATGCAGAAATTCCCCTTATTTTGGGGTAAAAAGGCTGAAATTCCCGTTATTTTGGGGCAAAAATTCAGAAATTTGCCTTAATTTGGGGCAAAATCAGAAATTCTCCTAATTTTGGGGCCAAAAACAGAAATTCCCCTTATTTTGGGGTAAAATTGCAGAAATTTCAAATATTTCAGGGCAAAAAGGCAGAAATTCCACTTTATTTCTGGCAATAAGGCAAAAATTCCCCGTATTTTGGAGCAAAATTTCAGAAATTCCCCTTATATTGGTGCAAAAATGCAGAAATTCCTTTATTTTGGTTCAATAAGGCAAAAATTCCCCGTATTTTGAAGCAAAATTGCACATATTCCCCTAATTTTGAGGGAAAATTCAGAAATTCACATTATTTTGGGGCAAAAAGACAGAAATTCTCCTTATTTCAGGGCAAAAAGTCAGAAATTCCCCTTATTTTGGTGCAAAAAGGCTGAAATTCCCCTTATTTTGAGGTAAAATGCTGAAATTCCCCATATTTTGGGGCAAAAAGGCAGAAATTCCCTACAATTTGGGGCAAAAGGCACAAATTTCCCTTATTTTCGGTCAAAATTGCAGAAATTTCATTTATTTCAGGGCAAAAAGTCAGATATTCCTTTTATTTTGGGGCAAAAAGCAGAAATTTCTTTTATATTGGTACAAAATTGCAAAAATTTTTCTTATTTTGGGCAAAATCGCAGAAATTTCACTTATTTCAGGGAAAGAAAGAAGGAATTTCTCTTATTTTGGGGCAAAAAGGCAGAAATTTCTTTTATTTTGGTACAACATTGCAGAAATTTTCTTTATTTTGGGGCAAAAATGCAGAAATTCCCCTTATTTTGTGGCAAAAAGGCAGAAATTTCCCTTATTTTGGGGCAAAATTTCAGAAATTTTTCTTATTTTGGGCAAAATTGCAGAAAATTCACTTATTTCAGGGAAAGAAGGCAGGAATTTCTCTTATTTTGGGGCAAAAAGGCAGAAATTTCTTTTATTTTGGTACAAAATTGCAAAAATTTTCTTTATTTTGAGGCAAAAATGCAGAAATTCCCTATATTTTGGGGCAAAAAGGCAGAGATTCCCCTTATTATGAGGTAAAAAGGCTGAAATTCCTTTTATTTTGGGGCAAAAAGACAGAAATTTCCCTTATTTTGTGGCAAAAAGGAAGAAATTTCCCGTATTTTGGGGCAAAATTGAAGAAATTTCCCATATTTTCGGGCAAAATTTTAGAAATTTCTTTTATTTTGGTACAGAATTGCAGAAATTTTTCTTATTTTGTGGCAAAAAGTCAGAAATTCCCCATATTTTGGTGCAAAAAGGCTGAAATTCCCCTTATTTTGAGGTAAAATGATGAAATTCCCCATATTTTTGGGCAAAAAGGCAGAAATTCCCTACATTTTGTGGCAAAAAAGCACAAATTTCCCTTTTTTTGGGCAAAATTGCAGAAATTTCATTTATTTCAGGGCAAAAAGTCAGAAATTCCTTTTATTTTGGGGCAAAAAGCAGAAATTTCTTTTATTTTGGTACAAAGGTGAAGAAATTTTTCTTATTTTGGAACAAAAAGGCAGAAATTCCCTATATTTTGGGGCAAAAGGCAGAAATTCCCCTTATTTTGAGATAAAAAGGCTGAAATTCTTCTTATTTTGGGGCAAAAAGGCAGAAATTCCCTTTATTTTGTGGCAAAAAGGCAGAAATTCCCATTAATTGGGGCAGAAAAGCAGAAACTTTCCTTATTTGGGGGCAATAATGCAGAAATTCCCCATATTTTGTGGCAAAAAGGCAGAAATTCTTCTTATTTGGAGGTAAAATGCTGAAATTCCCCTTATTTTGGGCAAAAGGCAGAAATTCCTTTTATTTTAAGGCAAAATTGCAGAAATTTCACTTATTTTAGGGCAAAAAGTCAGAAATTTGCCTTATTTTTGGGCAAAAAGCAGAAATTCTCCTAATTTTGGGGCCAAAAACTGAAATTCCCCTTATTTTAGAGTATAATTGCAGAAATTTCAAATATTTCAGTGCAAAATGGCAGAAATTCCACTTAATTTTAGGCAATAAGGCACAAATTTTCTGTATTTTAGAGCAAAATCTCAGAAATTCCCCTTATATTGGTGCAAAAATGCAGAAATTCCCTTTATTTTGGTGTAATAAGGCAGAAATTCCCCGTGTTTTGAAGCAAAATTGCACAAATTCATCTAATTTTGAGGAATAATGCAGAAATTCAAATTATTTTGGGGCAAAAAGACAGAAATTCTCTTTATTTCAGGGCATAACGTCAGAAATTCCCATTATTTTGGGGTAAAATTGCAGAAATTTCCCTTATTTTGTAGCAAAATTGCAGAAATTTTTCTTATTTTGGGGAAAATTGCAGAAATTTCACTTTTCAGGAAAAGAAGGCAGGAATTTCTCTTATTATTTTGCAAAAAGGCAGAAATTTCTTTTTTTTCGTACAAAATTGGAGAAATTTTCTTTATTTTGGGGCAAAAATGCAGAAATTCCCCTTATTTTGTGGCAAAAAGGCAAAAATTTCCCTTATTTTGGGGCAAAATTGCAGAAATTTCACTTATTTCAAGGCAAAATTCAAAAATTCCTTTTATTTTGGGGCAAAAAGACAGAAATTCCGTTTATTTTTGGGTAAAAAGGCAGAAATTTCACTTATTTTAAGGTAAAAAGAAAGAAATTACTCTTATTTTAGGGCTAAAATGAAGAAATTTTCCTTTTTTGTGGCAAAATTGCAAAAATTTTTCTTATTTTGGGCAAAATTGCAGAAATTTCACTTATTTCAGGGAAAGAAGGCAGGAATTTCTTTTATTTTGTGGCAAAAAAGAAGAAATTCCCCTTAATTGAAGGTAAAATGCAGAAATTCCCCTTATTTTGTGGCAAAAAGGCAAAAATTTCCCTTATTTTGGGGCAAAATTGCAGGAATTTCACTTATTTCAAGGCAAAATTCAAAAATTCCTTTTATTTTGGGGCAAAAAGACAGAAATTCCGTTTATTTTTGGGTAAAAAGGCAGAAATTTCACTTATTTTAAGGTAAAAAGAAAGAAATTACTCTTATTTTAGGGCTAAAATGAAGAAATTTTCCTTTTTTGTGGCAAAATTGCAAAAATTTTTCTTATTTTGGGCAAAATTGCAGAAATTTCACTTATTTCAGGGAAAGAAGGCAGGAATTTCTTTTATTTTGTGGCAAAAAAGAAGAAATTCCCCTTAATTGAAGGTAAAATGCAGAAATTCCCCTTATTTTGTGGCAAAAAGGCAAAAATTTCCCTTATTTTGGGGCAAAATTGCAGGAATTTCACTTATTTCAAGGCAAAATTCAAAAATTCCTTTTATTTTGGGGCAAAAAGACAGAAATTCCGTTTATTTTTGGGTAAAAAGGCAGAAATTTCACTTATTTTAAGGTAAAAAGAAAGAAATTACTCTTATTTTGGGGCTAAAATGAAGAAATTTTCCTTTTTTGTGGCAAAATTGCAAAAATTTTTCTTATTTTGGGCAAAATTGCAGAAATTTCACTTATTTCAGGGAAAGAAGGAAGGAATTTCTCTTATTTGGGGGGAAAAAGGCAGAAATTTCTTTACTTTTGGTACAACATTGCAGAAATTTTCTCTAATTTGGGGCAAAAATGCAGAAATTCTTCTTATTTTGTGGTAAAAAGGCAGAAATTTCCCTTATTTTGGGGCAAAATTTCAGAAATTTTTCTTATTTTGGGCAAAATTGCAGAAATTTCACTTATTTCTGGGAAAGAAAACAGGAATTTCTCTTACTTTGGGGCAAAAAAGCAGAAATTTCTTTTATTTTGGTACAAAATTACAAAAATTTTCTTTATTTTGAGGCAAAAATGCAGAAATTCCCCATATTTTGGGGCAAAAAGGCAGAGATTCCCCATATTATGAGGTAAAAAGGCTGACATTCCTTTTATTTTGGGGCAAAAAGACAGAAATTCCCCTTATTTTGTGGCAAAAAGGCAGAAATTTCCCTTATTTTGAGGCAAAATTGCAGAAATTTCCCTTATTTTGGGGCAAAATTGCAGAAATTCTTTTTATTTTGGTGCAATAAGGCAGAAATTCCCCATATTTTGAAGCAAAATTGAAAAAATTCCCCTAATTTTGAGGGATAATGCAGAAATTCACATTATTTTAAGGCAAAAAGTCGGAAATTCTCCTTATTTCATGGCAAAAAGTCAGAAATTCCCCTTATTTTGGGGCAAAATTGCAGAAATTTCCCTTATTTTGTGGCAAAATTGCAGAAATTTTTCTTATTTTGGGCAAAATTGCAGAAATTTCACTTATTTCAGGGAAAGAAGGCAGGAATTTCTCTTATTTTGGGGCAAAAAGGCAGAAATTCCTTTTATTTTGGTACAAAATTGCAGAAATTTTTTTTATTTTGAGGCAAAAATGCAGAAATTCCCCATATTTTGGGGCAAAAAAAACAGAGATTCCCCTTATTATGAGGTAAAAAGGCTGAAATTTCTTTTATTTTGGGGCAAAAAGACAGAAATTCCCCTTATTTTATGGCAAAAAGGCAGAAATTTCCCTTATTTTGGGGCAAAATTGCAGAAATTTCCCTTATTTTCAGGCAAAATTTTAGAAATTTCTTTTATTTTGGTACAGAATTGCAGAAATTTTTCTTATTTTGTGGCAAAAAGTCAGAAATTCCCCATATTTTGGTGCAAAAAGGCTGAAATTCCCCTTATTTTGAGGTAAAATGCTGAAATTCCCCATATTTTGGGGCAAAAAGGCAGAAATTCCCTACAATTTGGGGCAAAAGGCACAAATTTCCCTTATTTTCGGTCAAAATTGCAGAAATTTCATTTATTTCAGGGCAAAAAGTCAGATATTCCTTTTATTTTGGGGCAAAAAGCAGAAATTTCTTTTATATTGGTACAAAATTGAAAAAATTTTCCTTATTTTGAAACAAAAAAGCAGAAATTCCCCATATTTTGGGGTAAAAGGCAGAAATTCCCCTTATTTTGAGGTTAAAAGGTTGAAATTCCCTTTATTTTAGGGCAAAAAGGCAAAAATTTTCTTTACTTTGTGGCAAAAATGCAGAAATTCTTGTTAATTCGGGCAGAAAAGTAGAAATTTTCCTTATTTGAAAGCAATAAGGCAGAAATACCAAATATTTTGCGGCAAAAAGGCAGAAATTCCCCTTATTTGGAGGTAAAATGATGAAATTCCCCTTATTTTGGGCAAAAAGGCAGAAATTTCCCTTAATTTGGGGCAAAATTGCACAAATTTCACTTATTTTAGGGCAAAAAGTCAGAAATTTGCTTTATTTTGGGGCAAAAAGCAGAAATTCTCCTAATTTTGGGGCCAAAAACAGAAATTCCCTCTATTTTGGGGTAAAATTGCAGAAATTTCAAATATTTCAGGGCAAAAAGTCAGAAATTCCACTTAATTTCGGGCAATAAGGCAGAAATTTTCTGTATTTTAAGCAAAATCTAAGAAATTCCTTTTATATTGGTGCAAAAATGCAGAAATTCCCTTTATTTTGGTGCAATAAGGCTAAAATTACCCATATTTTGAAGCAAAATTGCACAAATTCCCCTAATTTTGAGAGAAAATGCAGAAATTCACATTATTTTGGGGCAAAAAGACAGAAATTCTCCTTATTTCACGGCAAAAATTTAGAAATTCCCCTTATTTTGGGGCAAAATTGCAGAAATTTCCCTTATTTTGTCGCAAAATTGCAGAAATTTTTCTTATTTTGGTACAAAATTGCAGAAATTTTCTTTATTTTGAGGCAAAAATGCAGAAATTCCCCATATTTTGGGGCAAAAATGCAGAGATTCCCCTTATTATGAGGTAAAAAGGCTGAAATTCCTTTTATTTTGGGGCAAAAAGACAGAAATTTCCCTTATTTTGTGGCAAAATTGCAGAAATTCCCCTTATTTTGTGGCAAAAAGGCAGAAATTTCCCTTATTTTGGGGCAAAATTGCAGAAATTTCACTTATTTCAAGGCAAAATTCAAAAATTCCTTTTATTTTGGAGCAAAAAGACAGAAATTCCGTTTATTTTTGGGTAAAAAGGCAGAAATTTCACTTATTTTGAGGTAAAAAGGCAGAAATTACTCTTATTTTGGGGCTAAAATGAAGAAATGTCCCTTTTTTGTGGCAAAATTGCAGAAATTTCTCTTATTTCAGAAAATGAAGGCAGGAATTTCTCTTATTTTGGTGCAAAAAGGCAGAAATTTCTTTTATTTTGGTACAACATTGCAGAAATTTTCTTTATTTTGGGGCAAAAATGCAGAAATTCCCTTTGTTTTGTGGCAAAAAGACAGAACTTTCCCTTATTTGGGGGAAAAATTGCAGAAATTCCCTTTATTTTGGTGCAAGAAGGCAGAAATTTCCCATATTTTGAAGCAAAATTGCACAAATTCCCTTAATTTTGAGGGAAAGTGAAGAAATTCACATTATTTTGGGGCAAAAAGACAGAAATTCTCCTTATTTCACGGCAAAAAGTCAGAAATTCCCCTTATTTTTGGGCAAAATTGCAGAAATTTCCCTTATTTTGTGGCAAAATTGCAGAATTTTTTCTTATTTTGGGCAAAATTGCAGAAATTTCACTTATTTCAGGGAAAGAAGGCAGGAATTTCTCTTATTTTGGGGCAAAAAGTCAAAAATTTCTTTTATTTTGTTACAAAATTGCAGAAATTTTCTTTATTTTGAGGCAAAAATGCAGAAATTCCCCATATTTTTGGGCAAAAAGGCAGAGATTCCCCTTATTATGAGGTAAAAAGGCTTAAAATCCTTTTATTTTGAGGCAAAAAGACAGAAATTCCCCTTAATTTGTGGCAAAAAGGCAGAAATTTTCCTTTTTTTGGGGAAAAATTGCAGAAATTTCCCTTATTTTGGGGAAAAATTTTAGAAATTTCTTTTATTTTGGTACAGAATTGCAGAAATTTTTCTTATTTTGTGACAAAAAGGCAGAAATTCCCTATATTTTGGTGCAAAAAGGCTGAAATTCCCCTTATTTTGAGGTAAAATGCTGAAATTCCCCATATTTTGGAGCAAAAAGGCAGAAATTTCTCTTATTTTGAGGCAAAATTGCAGAAATTTCACTTATTTCAGGGTAATAAGTCAGAATTTTTTTTTATTTTCGCGAAAAAAGACAGAAATTCCCTTTGATTTGGGGCAAAACTCAGAAATTCCACTTATTTTAAGCAAAATTCCAAAAATTCCCCTTATTTTGGGGCAAAATTGCAATAATTTCACTTATTTTGGGGCAAAATTGCAGAAATTTCACTTATTTCAGGGGAAAAAAGCAGAAATTTTTTATTTTGGGGCAAAAAGGCAGAAATTTCATTTATTTTGGTACAAAATTGCAGAAATTATTCTTTTTTTGGCAAAAATAAGAAATTTCCCATATTTTGGGGCAAAAATGCAGAAATTCCCCTTATTTTGAGGTAAAAAGCCTGAAATTCCTTTTATTTGGGGGCAAAAATTAAGAAATTCCCATTATTTTGGGGCAAAAAGCAGACATTTCCCGTATTTTGGGAAAAAATTTTAGAAATTTAACTTATTTCAGGGCAAAAATTAAGAAATTTTCCTTATTTTGGGGCAAAAAGGCAGAAATTCCCCTTATTTACAGGTAAAAAAGCTGAAATTCCCCTTATTTGGGGGCAAAAATGCAGAAATTTACCATTTTTTGGGGCAAAATTGCAAAAATATCACTTACTTCAGGGTAATAAGTCAGAAATTTTCCTTATTTTGGGGCAAAAAAGACAGAAATTCTCTTTGTTTTGGGGGAGAAAGACAGAAATTCCACTTATTTAGAGGCAAAAAAGCAGAAATTCCCCTTATTTTGGAGCAAAAATGAAGAAATTTTCCTTTTTATGTCAAAAATGTATGCATTCTTCTTATTTTCGGGCAAAAAGGCAGAAATTCCCCGTATTTTGCAGCAAAATTGCAGAAATTCCCCTAATTGTGGGGCAAAAAAGTAGAAATTCCCTATATGTTGGGGCAAAACGACAGAAATTCTCCTTATTTTGGGGCAAAATACAGAAATTCCACTTATTTTGGGGCAAAATTCCAGAAATTTTCCTTATTTTTGGGCAAAATTACAGAAATTTAACTTATTTTGGGGCAAAATTGAAGAAATTTCACGTATTTCAGGGAAAAAAGGCAGAAATTTTCCTTATTTTGTGGCAAAAAGGCAGAAATTCCAAATATTTTTTGGCAAAAATGCAGAAATTCCTGTTATTTTGAGGTAAAAAGGCTGAAATTTTCCTTATTTGGGGGCAAAAAGGCAGAAATTTCCCTTATTATGGGGCAAAATTGCAGAAATTTCACTTATTTCAGGGTAATAAGTCAGAAATTTTCCTTATTTTGGGGCAAAAAAATACAGAAATTCCCTTTGTTTTGGTGGAAAAAGACAGCAATTCCACTTATTTAGAGGCAAAAAAGCAGAAACTCCCCTTATTTTAAAGCAAAATTGCCGAAATTTTCCTTTTTTATGGCAAAAAGTTATGCATTCTTCTTATTTTCGGGCAAAAAGGCAGAAATTCCCCGTATTATGCAGCAAAATATCAGAAATTCCTCTAATTGTGGGGCAAAAAGGCAGAAATTCCCTATATGTTGGGGCAAAAAGACAGAAATTCTCCTTATTTTGGGGCAAAACTCAGGAATTCCACTTATTTTGAAGGAAAATTCCAGAAATTTCCCTTATTTTGGGCAAAATTGCAGAACTTTCACTCATTTTGGAACAAAATTGCAGAAGTTTCAATTATTTCTGGGAAAAAAAGGAGAAATTTTCTTATTTTGGGGCAAAAAAAACAGAAATTTCTTTTATTATGGTACAAAATAGCAGAAATTTTTCTTATTTTGGGCAAAAAGGCAGAAATTTCCCATATTTTGTGTCAAAAATGCAGAAATTGCCCTTATTTTGAGGTAAAAATGCTGAAATTCCCCTTATTTGGGGGCAAAAAGTAAGAAATTCCCCTTGTTTTGGAACAAAAAGCAGACAATTCCATTATTTTGTGGAAAAAATTTAGATATTTAACTAATTTCAGTGGAAAAAGTCAGAAATTTTCCTTAATTTGGGGTAAAAAGGCAGAAATTCTTAATATTTTGTGGCTAAAATACAGATATTCCTATTATTTTGAGGTAAAAAGGCTGAAATTCCCCTTATGGGGGCCAAAAGGCAGAAATTTCCCTTATTTTGGCGTAAAATTGCAGATATATTACTTACTTCAGGGTAATAAGTCAGAAATTTTCACTATTTTGGGGCAAAAAATACAGAAATTCCTATTATTTTGAGGTAAAAAGGCTGAAATTCCCCTTATTTGGGGGCCAAAAGGCAGAAATTTTCCTTATTTTGGGCCAAAATTGCAGAAATTTCACTTATTTCAGGGTAATAAGTCAGAAATTTTCCTTATTTTTGGGCAAAAAAGACAGAAATTCCCTTTGTTTTGGGGGAGAAAGACAGAAATTCCACTTATTTAGAGGCAAAAAAGCAAAAATTCTTCTTATTTTGGAGCAAAAATAAAGAAATTTCACTTTCTATGGCAAAAAGATATGCATTCTTTTTATTTTCGGGCAAAAAGGCAGAAATTCTCTGTATTTTGGAACAAAATTGCAGAAATTCCCCTAATTGTGGGGCAAAAAGGCAGAAATTCCCTATATGTTGGGGCAAAAAGACAGAAGTTCTCTTTATTTTGGGTCAAAACTCAGAAATTCCACTTATTTTGGGGGAAAATTCCAGAAATTTCCCTTATTTTGGGGCAAAATTGCAGAAATTTCACTCATTTTGGGGCAAAATTGCAGAAATTTCAATTATTTCAGAGAAAAAAAGAAGAAATTTTCTTATTTTGGGGAGAAAAAACAGAAATTTATTTTATTATGGTACAAAATAGCAGAAATTTTTCTTATTTTGGGCAAAAAGGCAGAAATTTCCCATATTTTGGGGAAAAAATGCAGAAATTCCCCTTATTTTGAGGTAAAAAGGCTGAAATTCCTTTTATTTGGGGGCAAAAAGTAAGAAATTCCCCTTATTTTGAAACAAAAAGCAGACATTTACATTATTTTGGGGAAAAAATTTAGAAATTTAACTTATTTCAGGGCAAAAAGTCAGAAATTTTCCTTATTTTGGGGCAAAAAGGCAGAAATTCTTAATATTTTGTGGCAAAAATACAGAAATTCCTATTATTTTGAGGTGAAAAGGCTGAAATTCTTCATATTTGAGTGCCAAAAGGCAGAAATTTCCCTTAATTTGGGGCAAAATTGCAGAAATTTCACTTATTTTGGGGCAAAATTGCACAAATTTCACTTATCAGAAAAAAAGCAGAAATTTTCTTATTTTGGGGCAAAAAGGCAGTAATTTCTTTTATTTTGTACAAAAGTGCAGAAATATTTCTTATTTTGGGACAAAAAGGCAGAAATTCCCCTTATTTGGGGGCAAAAAAGCAGAAATTTCCCTTATTTTGAGGCAAAATTGCAGAAATTTCACTTATTTCAGGGTATTAAGTCAGAAATTTTCCTTATTTTGGGGCAAAAAAGACAGAAATTCCCTTTGTTTTGGGGGAAAAAGACAGAAATTCCACTTATTTAGAGGCAAAAAAGCAGAAATCCTCCTTATTTTGGAGCAAAATTGCAGATTGTTCCCTTTTTTATGGCAAAAAGGTATGCATTCTTCTTATTTTCGGGCAAAATGAAGAAATTTCCTGTATTTTGGAGCAAAATTGCAGAAATTCCCCTAATTGTGGGGCAAAAAGGCAGAAATTCCCTATATTTTTTGGCAAAAAACAGAAATTCTCCTTATTTTGGGGCAAAACTCGAAAATTCCTCTTATTTTGGGGCTAAATTCCAGAAATTTCTTTTATTTTGGCGCAAAATTGCTGAAATTTCACTTATTTTGTGGCAAATTGCAGAAATTTCACTTATTTCAGAAAAAAAAAAGCAGAAATTTTCTTATTTTGTGGCAAAAAGGCAGAAATTTATTTTATTTTGATACAAAATTGCAGAAAATTTTCTTATTTTGGGACCAAAAGGCAGAAATTTCCCATATTGTGGGGCAAAATGCAGAAATTCCCCTTATTTTGAGTTAAAAAGACTGAAATTCCCCTTATTTGGGGGCAAAAAGGAAGAAATTTCCCTTATTTTGAGGCAAAATTGCAGAAATTTCACTTATTTCAGGGTAATAAGTCAGAAATTTTCCTTATTTTGGGGCAAAAAAGACAGAAATTCCCTTTGTTTTGGGGGAAAAAAAGAGAAATTCCACTTATTTAGAGGCAAAAAAGCAGAAATTCCCCTTATTTTGGAGCAAAAATGAAGAAATTTTCCTTTTTTGTGGCAAAAGTTATACATTCCCCTTATTTTCGGGCTAAAAAGCAGAAATTCCCCGTATTTTGGAGCAAAATTGCAGAAATTCCCCTAATTGTTGGGCAAAAAGGCAGAAATTCCTTATATGTTAGGGCAAAAAGACAGAAATTCTCCTTATTTTGAGGCAAAACTCAGAAATTCCACTTATTTTGGAGCAAAATTTCAGAAATTTCCCTTATTTTGGGGCTAAATTACAGAAATTTAACTTATTTTGGGGCAAAATTGCAGAAATTTCACTTCTTTCAGGGAAAAAAAGCAGAAATTTTCCTTATTTTGTGGCAAAAAGGCAGAAATTCCTAATATTTTTGGCAAAAATGCAGAAATTCCCCTTATTTGGGGTAAAAAGGCTGAAATTCCTCTTATTTGGGGGCAAAAAGGCAGAAATTTCCCTTATTTTGGGGCAAAATTGCAGAAATTTCACTTATTTCAGGGTAATAAGTCAGAAATTTTCCTTATTTTGGGGCAAAAAATACAGAAATTCCCTTTGTTTGGGGGGAAAAAACAGAAATTCCACTTATTTAGAGACAAAACAGCAGAAATTCCCCTTATTTTGGAGCAAAATTGCAGAAATTTCCCTTTTTTATGGCAAAAAGGTATGCATTCTTCTTATTTTCGGGCAAAAAAACAGAAATTCCCCATATTTTGGAGCAAAATTACAGAAATTCCCCTAATTGTGGGGCAAAAAGACAGAAAATCCCTATATGTTGGGGCAAAAAGACAGAAATTCTCCTTATTTTAGGGCAAAACACAGAAATTCCACTTATTTTGGGGGAAATTCCAGAAATTTCCCTTATTTTGGGGCAAAATTGCAGAAATTTCACTCATTTTGGGGCAAAATTGCAGAAATTTCAATTATTTCAGGAAAAAATATAAGAAATTTTCTTATTTTGGGGCAAATACAGAAATTTTTTTTATTATGGTACAAAATAGCAGAAATTTTTCTTATTTTGAACAAAAAGGCAGAAATTTCCCATATTTTGGGTCAAAAATGCAGAAATTCTCCTTATTTTGAGGTAAAAAGGCTGAAATTCCTTTTATTTGGGGGCAAAAAGTAAGAAATTCCCCTTATTTTGGAACAAAAAGCAGACATTTCCATTATTTTGGGGAAAAAATTAAGAAATATAACTTATGTCAGGGCAAAAAGTCAGAAATTTTCTTTATTTTCGGGCAAAAAGGCAGAAATTCTTAATCGTTTGTGGCAAAAATACAGAAATTCCTATTATTTTGAGGTAAAAAGCCTGAAATTCCCTTATTTGGGCCCCAAAAGACAGAAATTTCCCTTACTTTGGGGCAAAATTCCAGAAAATTCCCTTATTTTCGGGCAAAATTGCAGAAATTTCACTTATTATGGGGCAAAATTGCAGAAATTTCACTTATTTCAGAAAAAAAAGCAGAAATTTTCTTATTTTGGGGCAAAAAGGCAGAAATTTCTTTTATTTTGGTACAAAATTGCAGAAATTTTTCTTCTTTTCGGACAAAAAGGCAGAAATTTTCCTTATTTTGGGGCAAAAATGCAGAAATTTCCCTTATTTTGAGGTAAAAAGACTGAAATTCCCCTTATTTGGCAGCAAAAAGGCAGAAATTTCTCTTATTTTGGGGCAAAATTGCAGAAATTTCACTTATTTCAGGGAAATAAGTCAGAAATTTTCCTTATTTTGTGGCAAAAAAGACTGAAATTCCCTTTGTTTTGGGGGAAAAAGACAGAAATTCCACTTATTTAGAGGCAAAAAAGCAGAAATTCCCCTTATTTTGGAGCAAAATTGCAGAAATTTCCCTTTTTTATGGCAAAAAGTTATGCATTCTTCTTATTTACGGGCAAAAAGGCAGAAATTCCCTGTATTTTGCAGCAAAATTGCAGAAATTTCCCTAATTGTGGGGCAAAAAGACAGAAATTCCCTATATGTTGGGGCAAAAAGACAGAAATTCTCCTTATTTTGGGTCAAAACTCAGAAATTCCACTTATTTTGGGGGAAAATTCCAGAAATTTCCCTTATTTTGGGGCAAAATTGCAGAAATTTCACTCATTTTGGGGCAAAATTGCAGAAATTTCAATTATTTCAGGAAAAAATATAAGAAATTTTCTTATTTTGGGGCGAAAAAACAGAAATTTCTTTTATTATGGTACAAAATAGCAGAAATTTTTCTTATTTTGGGCAAAAAGGCAGAAATTTCTTATATTTTGGGTCAAAAATGCAGAAATTCCCCTTATTTTGAGGGAAAAAGGCTGAAATTCCTTTTATTTGGGGGCAAAAAGTTAGAAATTCCCCTTATTTTGGAACAAAAAGCAGATATTTACATTATTTTGGGGAAAAATTTAGAAATTTAACTTATTTCAGGGCAAAAAGTCAGAAATTTTCCTTATTTTGGGGCAAAAAGGCAGAAATTCTTAATCGTTTGTGGCAAAAATACAGAAATTCCTATTATTTTGAGGTAAAAAGGCTGAAATTCTTCATATTTGGGTGCCAAAAGGCAGAAATTTCCCTTATTTTGGGGCAAAATTGTAGAAATTTCACTTATTTTGGGGCAAAATTGCACAAATTTCACTTATTTCAGAAAAAAAGCAGAAATTTTCTTATTTTGGGGCAAAAAGGCAGAAATTTCTTTTATTTTGTACAAAATTGCAGAAATATTTCTTATTTTGGGACAAAAAGGCAGAAATTCCCATTATTTGGGGGCAAAAAGGCAGAAATTTCCCTTATTTTGAGGCAAAATTGCAGAAATTTCACTTATTTCAGGGTATTAAGTCAGAAATTTTCCTTATTTTGGGGCAAAAAAGACAGAAATTCCCTTTGTTTTTGGGAAAAAAAAGATAAATTCCACTTATTTAGAGGCAAAAAAGCAGAAATTCCCCTTATTTCGGAGCAAAAATGAAGAAATTTCCCTTTTTTGTGGCAAAAGGTATACATTCCCCTTATTTTCGGGCTAAAAAGCAGAAATTCCCTGTATTTTGGAGCAAAATTGAAGAAATTCCCCTAATTGTGGGGCAAAAAGGCAGAAATTTCTTATATGTTAGGGCAAAAACAGAAATTCTTCTTATTTTGAGGCAAAACTCAGAAATTCCATTTATTTTGGGGCATAATTCCAGAAATTTCCCTTATTTTGGGGCAAAATTGCAGAAATTTCACTTATTATGGGGCAAAATTGCAGAAATTTCACATATTTCAGAGACAAATGGCAGAAATTTTCTTTATTTTGGGGCAAAAACGCAGAAATTCCCCTTATTTTAAGGTAAAATGCTGAAATTCCTCTTATTTGGGGGCAAAAAGGCTGAAATTTCTCTTATTTTGGGGCAAAATTGCAGAAATTTCACATATTTCAGGGTAATAAGTCAGAAATTTTCCTTATTTTGGGGCAAAATAGACAGAAATTCCCTTTGTTTTGGGGGAAAAAGAAATTCCACTTATTTAGAGGCAAAAAAGCAGAAATCCTTCTTATTTTGGAGCAAAATTGCAGATTGTTCCCTTTTTTATGGCAAAGAGGTATGCATTCTTCTTATTTTCGGGCAAAAAGGAAGAAATTTCCTGTATTTTGGAGCAAAATTGCAGAAATTCCCCAAATTGTGGGGCAAAAAGGCAGAAATTCCCTATATTTTTTGGCAAAAAGACAGAAATTCTCCTTATTTTGGGGAAAAACTCGAAAATTCCTCTTATTTGGGGCAAAATTCCAGAAATTTCTTTTATTTTGGGGCAAAATTGCAGAAATTTTACTTATTTTGTGGCAAATTGCAGAAATTTCACTTATTTCAAAAAAAAGCAGAAATTTTCTTATTTTGTAGCAAAAAGGCAGAAATTTATTTTATTTTGATACAAAATTGCAGAAAATTTTTTTATTTTGGGACAAAAAAGCAGAAATTTCCCATATTTTGGGGCAAAAATGTAGAAATTCCCCTTATTTTGAGTTAAATAGACTGAAATTCCCCTTATTTGGGGGCAAAAAGGCAGAAATTTCCCTTATTTTGATGCTAAATTGCAGAAATTTCACTTATTTCAGGGTAATAAGTCAGAAATTTTCCTTATTTTGGGGCAAAAATGACAGAAATTCCCTTTGTTTTGGTGCCAAAAGAGATAAATTCCACTTATTTAGAGGCAAAAAAGCAGAAATTCCCCTTATTTCGGAGCAAAAATGAAGAAATTTCCCTTTTTTGTGGCAAAAGGTATACATTCCTTTTATTTTCGGGCTAAAAAGAAGAAATTTCTTTGTATTTTGGAGCAAAATTGCAAAAATTCCCCTAATTGTGGGGCAAAAAGGCAGAAATTCTTTATATGTTAGGGCAAAAAGAAAGAAATTCTCCTTATTTTGAGGCAAAACTCAGAAATTCCACTTATTTTGAGGCAAAATTCCAGAAATTTCCCTTATTTTGGGGCAAAATTGCAGAAATTTCACATATTTTGGAGAAAAATTGCAGAAATTACACTTATTTCATGGAAAAAAGCAGAAATTTCCTTATTTTGGGGAAAAACTTAGAAATTTCCAATATTTTGGAGCAAAAATGCTAAAATTCCCCTTATTTTGAGGTAAAAAGGCAGAAATTTCCCTTATTTTGGAGCAAAATTGCAGAAATTTTACTTATGTCAGGGTAGTAAGTCAGAAATTTTCCTTATTTTGGAGCAAAAAAGACAGAAATACCCTTTGTTTTGGGGGAAAAAGACAGAAATTCCACTTATTTAAAGGCAAAATTGCAGAAATTCCCCTTATTTTGGAGCAAAAATGAAGAAATTTCCTTTATTTATGGCAAAAAGTTATGCATTCTTCTTATTTTCGTACAAAAAGGAAAAATGCCCCGTATTTTGGAGCAAAAGTGCAAAATTCCCCTAATTGTTGGGCAAAAAAGCAGAAATTCCCTATATGTTGGGGCAAAAAGACAGAAATTCTCCTTATTTTGGGGCAAAACTCAGAAATTCCACTTATTTTGAAGCAAAATTCGAGAAATTTCCCTCATTTTGGGGCAAAATTGCAAAAATGTCAATTATTTTGGAGCAAAATTGCAGAAATTTCACTTATTTCAGGGGAAAAAAGCAGAAATTTTTATATTTTGTGGCAAAAAGGCAGAAATTTCTTTTATTTTGGTACAAAATTGCAGAAGTTTTTCTTATTTTGGGGCAAAAATGCAGAAATTCCCCTTATTTTGAGGTAAAAAGGCTGAAATTCCTTTTATTTGGGGGCAAAAATTAAGAAATTCCCATTATTTTAGGGCAAAAAGCAGACATTTCTATTATTTTGGGAAAAAATTTTAGAAATTTAACTTATTTCAGGGCAAAAATTCAGAAATTTTCCTTATTTTGGGACAAAAATTCAGAAATTTCTAATATATTTGACAAAAATGCAGAAATTCCCCTTATTTAGAGGTAAAAAGGCTGAAATTCCTCTTATTTGGGGGCAAAAAAGCAGAAATTTCCCTTATTTTGCGGCAAAATTGCAGAAATTTCACGTACTTCAGGGTAAAGTCAGAAATTTTCCTCATTTTGGGGCAAAAAAGACAGAAATTCCCTTTGTTTTGGGGGAGAAGACAGAAATTCCACTTATTTAGAGGCAAAAAAGCAGAAATTCTCCTTATTTTGGAGCATAAATAAAGAAATTTCCCTTTTTATGACATAAAGGTAGGCATTCTTCTTATTTTCAGGCAAAAAGGCAGAAATTCCCCGTATTTTGCAGCAAAAATGCAGAAATTCCCCTAATTGTGGGGCAAAAAGTCAGAAATTCCCTATGTGTTGGGGCAAATAGACAGAAATTCTCCTTATTTTGGGGCAAAACTCAGAAATTCCACTTATTTTGGGGCAAAATTCCGGAAATTTCCCTTATTTTGGGGCAAAATTACAGAAATTTAACTTATTTTGTGGCAAAATTGCAGAAATTTCACTTATTTCAGGGAAAAAAGGCAGAAATTTTCCATATTTTGTGGCAAAAATGCAGAAATTCCTAATATTTTGTGGCAAAAATGTAGAAATTCCCCTTATTTTGAGGTAAAAAGGCTGAAATTCCTCTTATTTGGGGGCAAAAAGGCAGAAATTTTCCTTATTTTGGGGCAAAATTGCAGAAATTTCACTTATTTCAGGGTAATAAGTCAGAAATTTTTCTTATTTTGGGGCAAAAAATACAGAAATTCCCTTTTTTTGGGGGGAAAAAACAGAAATTCCACTTATTTAGAGGCAAAAAAGCAGAAATTCCCCTTATTTTGGAGCAAAATTGCAGAAATTTCCCTTTTTTATGGCAAAAAGGTATGCATTCTTCTTATTTTCGGGCAAAAAAACAGAAATTCCCCGTATTTTGGAGCAAAATTGCACAAATTCCCCTAATTGTGGGGCAAAAAGGCAGAAATTCCCTATATGTTGGGGCAAAAAGTCAGAAATTCTTCTTATTTTAGGGTAAAACACAGAAATTCCACTTATTTTGGGGGAAAATTCCAGAAATTTCCCTTATTTTGGGGCAAAATTACAGAAATTTCACTCATCTTGGGGCAAAACTGCAGAAATTTCAATTATTTCAGGGAAAAAAAGCAGAAATTTTTTTATTTTGTGGCAAATACAGAAATTTCTTTTATTATGGTACAAAATAGCAGAATTTTTTCTTATTTTGGGCAAAAAGGCAGAAATTTCTCATATTTTGGATCAAAAATGCAGAAATTCCTCTTATTTTGAGGTAAAAAGGCTGAAATTCCCCTTATTTGAGGGCAAAAAGTAAGAAATTCCTTTTATTATTGAACAAGAAGCAGACATTTCCATTATTTTGGGGAAAAATTAAGAAATATAACTTATTTCAGGGCAAAAAGTCAGAAATTTTTCTTATTTTCGGGCAAAAAGGCAGAAATTCTTAATCGTTTGTGGCAAAAATAAAAAAATTCCTATTATTTTGAGGTAAAAAGCCTGAAATTCCCTTATTTGGGGGACAAAAGGCAGAAATTTCCTTTACTTTGGGGCAAAATTGCAGAAATTTCACTTACTTCAGGGTAATAAGTCAGAAATTTTCCTTATTTTGGGGCAAAAAAGACAGAAATTCCCTTTGTTTTGGGGGAAAAAGACAGAAATTCCACTTATTTATAGGCAAAAAAGCAGAAATTCCCCTTATTTTGGAGCAAAAATGAGGAAATTTCCCTTTTTTTTTGGCAAAAGGTATACATTTCACTTTTTTTCGGGCTAAAAAGCAGAAATTCCCTGTATTTTGGAGCAAAATTGCAGAAATTCCCCTAATTGTGGGGCAAAAAGGCAGAAATTCCCTATATGTTAGGGCAAAAAGACAGAAATTCTCCTTATTTCGGGGCAAAACTCAGAAATTCCACTTATTTTGGGGCAAAATTCCAGAAAATTCCCTTATTTTCGGGCAAAATTGCAGAAATTTCACTTATTTTGGGGCAAAATTGCAGAAATTTCACTTATTTCACAAAAAAAAGCAGAAATTTTCTTATTTTGGGGCAAAAAGGCAGAAATTTCTTTTATTTTGGTACAAAATTGCAGAATTTTTCTTATTTTGGGACAAAAAGGCAGAAATATCCCTTATTTTGGGGCAAAAATGCAGAAATTCCCCTTATTTTGAGGTAAAAAGACTGAAATTCCCCTTATTTGGCGGCAAAAAGGCAGAAATTTTTCTTATTTTGGGGCAAAATTGCAGAAATTTCACTTATTTCAGGGTAATAAGTCAGAAATTTTCCTTATTTTGGGGCAAAAAAGACAGAAATTCCCTTTGTTTTGGAGGAAAAAGACAGAAATTCCACTAATTTAGAGGCAAAAAAGCAGAAATTCCCCTTATTTTGGAGCAAAATTGCAGAAATTTACCTTTTTTATGGCAATAAGGTAGGCATTCTTCTCATTTTCTGAAAAAGGCAGAAATTCCCCGTATTTTGGAGCAAAATTGCAGAAATTCCCCTAATTGTGGGGCAAAAAGGCAGAATTTCCCTATATGTTGGGGCAAAAAGGCAGAAATTCTCCTTATTTTGTGGCAAAACTCAGAAATTCCACTTATTCTGGGGCAAAATTCCAGAAATTTCCGTTATTTTGGGGCAAAATTGCAGAAATTTCATTAATTTTGGGGCAAAATTGCAGAAATTTCACTTATTTCATGGAAAAAAGCAGAAATTTTCTTATTTTGAGGAAAGAAAGGCAGAAATTTCCTATATTTTGGTGCAAAAATGCAGAAATTCCCCTTATTTTTAAATAAAAAGTCTGAAATACTCCGTATTTGGGTGCAAAAAGGCAGAAATTTCCCTTATTTTGGGGCAAAATTGCAGGAATTTCACTTATTTCAGGGTAATAAGTCAGAAATTGTTTTTATTTTGGAGCAAAAATGACAGAAATTCCCTTTGTCTTGGGGGAAAAAGACAGAAATTCCACTTATTTAGAGGAAAAAAAGCAGAAATTCCCCTTATTTTGGAGCAAAAATGAAGAAATTTCCCTTTTTTATGGCAAAAAGGTATGCATTCTTCTTTTTTCGTACAAAAAGGCAGAAATTCCCACTATTTTGGAGCAAAATTGCAGAAATTCCTCTAATTGTTAGGCAAAAAAGTAGAAATTCCCTATATGTTGGGGCAAAAAGACAGAAATTCTCCTCATTTTGGGTCAAAACTCAGAAATTACACTTATTTTGGGGCAAAATTCCAGAAATTTCCCTTATTTTGGGGCAAAATTGCAGAAATTTCACTTATTTCAGGAGAAAAAAGGAGAAATTTTTTTATTTTAGGGCAAGAAGTCAGAAATTTCCCATATTTTGGGGCAAAAATGCAGAAATTCCCCTTATTTTGGAGCAAAAATGAAGAAATTTCCCTTTTTATGGCAAAAGGTAGGCATTCTTCTTATTTTCGGGAAAGAAAGGCAGAAATTCCTCGTATTTTGGAGCAAAATTACAGAAATTCCCCTAATTGTGGGGCAAAAAGGCAGAAATTCCCTATATGTTGGGGCAAAAATACAGAAATTCTCCTTATTTTGAGGCAAAACTCAGAAATTCCACTTATTTTGGGACAAAATTCCAGAAATTTCCCTTATTTTGGGGCAAAATTGCAGAAATTTCACTTATTTTGGGGCAAAATTGCAGAAATTTCACGTATTTCATGGAAAAAAAGCAGAATTTTTCTTATTTTTGGCAAAAAGGCAGAAATTTTTCATATTTTGGGGCAAGAATGCAGAAATTCCCCTTATTTTGAGGTAAAAAGGCTGAAATTCCCATTATTTGGGGGCAAAAAGTAAGAAATTCCCATTATTTTGGGGCAAAAAGCAGACATTTCCCTTATTTTGGGGAAAAATTTTAGAAATTTAACTAATTTCAGTGCAAAAAGTCAGAAATTTTCATTATTTTGGGGCAAAAAGCAGAAATTCCCAATATTTTGTGGCAAGAATGCAGAAATTCCCCTTATTTTGAGGTAAAAAGGCTGAAATTCCCCTTATTTGGGGGCAAAAAGGCAGAAATTTCCCTTATTTTGGGGCAAAATTGCAGAAACTTCACTTACTTCAGGGTAATAAGTCAGAAATTTTCCTTGTTTTGGGGCAAAAAAGACAGAAATTCCCTCTGTTTTGGGAGAAAAAGACAGAAATTCCACTTATTTCGAGGCAAAAAAGCAGAAATTCCCCTTATATTGGAGCAAAATTGCAGAAATTTCCCTTTTTTATGGCAAAAATGTATGCATTCTTCTTATTTTTAGGCAAAAAGTCAGAAATTCCTCGTATTTTGGAGCAAAATTGCAGAAATTCCCCTAATTGTGAAGTCAAAAGGCAGAAATTCCCTATATGTTGGGGCAAAAAACAGAAATTCTCCTTATTTTGAGGCAAAACTCAGAAATTCCACTTATTTTGGGGCAAAATTCCAGAAATTTCCGTTATTTGGGGGCAAAATTGCAGAAATTTATTTAATTTTGGGGAAAAATTGCAGAAATTTCACTTATTTCATGGAAAAATGAGAAATTTTCTTAATTTGGGGCAAAAAGGCAGAAATTTCCAATATTTTGGTGCAAAAATGCAGAAATTCCCTTATTTTGAAATAAAAAGTCTGAAATTCCCTGTATTTGGGGGCAAAAAGGCAGAAATTTCCTTATTTTGGGGCAAAATTGCAGAAATTTCACTTATTTCAGGGTAATAAGTCAGAGATTGTTTATATTTTGAAGCAAAAAAGACAGAAATTCCCTTTGTTTTGGGATAAAATAACAGAAATTCCACTTATTTAGAGGAAAAAAAGCAGAAATTCCCCTTATTTTGGAGCAAAAATGACGAAATTTCCCTTTTTTATGGCAAAAAGGTATGCATTCTTCTTATTTTCGTACAAAAAGGCAGAAATTCCCTGTATTTTGGAGCAAAATTGCAGAAATTCCCCTAATTGTTAGGCAAAAAAGCAGAAATTTCCTATATGTTGGGGCAAAAAGACAGAAATTCTCATCATTTTGGGTCAAAACTCAGAAATTCCACTTATTTTGGGGCAAAATTCCAGAAATTTCCCTTATTTTGGGGCAAAATTACAAAAATTTCACTTATTTCAGGGGAAAAAATGAGAAATTTTCTTATTTTGGGGCAAAAAGTCAGAAATTTCTCATATTTTGGGGCAAAAATGCAGAAATTCCCCTTATTTTGAGGTAAAAAGGCTGAAATTCCCCTTATTTGGGGGCAAAAAGTAAGAAATTCGAAATATTTGAGGACAAAAAGCAGACATTTCCCTTATTTTGTGGAAAATTTTAGAAATTTAACTTATTTCAGGGCAAAAAGTCAGTAATTTTCCTTATTTTAGGGCAAAAAGGCAGAAATTCCCAATATTTTGTGGCAAGAATGCAGAAATTACCCTTATTTTGAGGTAAAAAGGCTGAAATTCCCCTTATTTGGGGGCAAAAACGCAAAAATTTCCCTTATTTTGGAGCAAAATTGCAGAAATTTCACATACTTCAGGGTAATAAGTCAGAAATTTTCCTTATTTTGGGGCAAAAAAGACAGAAATTCCCTTTGTTTTGGGGGAAAAAGACAGAAATTCCACTTATTTAAAGACAAAAAAGCAGAAATTCCCCTTATTTTGGAGCAAAAATGAAGAAATTTCCTTTTTATATGGCAAAAATGTATGCATTCTTCTTATTTTCGTACAAAAAGGCAGAAATTCCCCGTATTTTGGAGCAAAATTGCAAAAATTCCCCTAATTGTTGGGCAAAAAAGCAGAAATTCCTTATATGTTTGGGCAAAAAGACAAAAATTCTCCTTATTTTGGGGCAAAACTCAGAAATTCCACTTATTTTGATGCAAAATTCCAGAAATTTCCCTTATTTTGGGGCAAAATTGCAATAATTTCCCTTATTTTGGGGCAAAATTGCAGAAATTTCACTTATTTCAGTGTAATAAGGCAGAAATTTCCTTATTTTGGGAATAAAAAGACAGAAATTCTTTTTGTTTTGGGGGAAAAGGAAAGAAATTCCACTTATTGGGAGGCAAAAAAGCAGAAATTCCCCATATTTAGAGGTAATAAGGCTGAAATTTTCCTTATTTGGGGGCAAAAGGCAGAAATTTCCCCTTATTTTGGGGCAAAATTGCAGAAATTTCACTTATTTCAGGGTAATAAGTCAGAAATTTTCCTTATTTTGGGGCAAAAAAGACAGAAATTCCCTTTGTTTTGGGGGAAAAATACAGAAATTCCACTAATTTAGAGGCAAAAAAGCAGAAATTCCCCTTAATTTGGAGCAAAAATGAAGAAATTTCCCTATTTATGGCAATAAGGTTGGCATTCTTTTTATTTTCGGGCAAAAAGGCAGAAATTCCCCGTATTTTGGAGCAAAATTGCAGAAATTCCCCTAATTGTGGGGCAAAAAGGCAGAAATTCCCTATATGTTGGGGCAAAAAGGCAGAAATTCTCCTTATTTTGAGGCAAAACTCAGAAATTCCACTTATTTTGGGGGAAAATTCCAGAAATTTCCCTTATTTTGGGGCAAAATTGCAGAAATTTCCATTATTTGGGGGCAAAATTGCAGAAATTTCATTAATTTTGGGGCAAAAGTGCAGAAATTTCACTTATTTCATGGAAAAAAGCAGAAATTTTCTTAATTTGGGGCAAAAAGGCAGAAATTTCCAATATTTTGGTGCAAAAATGCAGAAATTCCCTTATTTTGAAATAAAAAGTCTGAAATTCCCCGTATTTGGGGGCAAAAAGGCAGAAATTTCCCTTATTTTGGGGCAAAATTGCAGAAATTTCACTTATTTCAGGGTAATAAGTCAGAGATTGTTTATATTTTGGAGCAAAAAAGACAGAAATTCCTTTTGTTTTGGGGGAAAAAGACAGAAATTCCACTTATTTAAAGACAAAAAAGCAGAAATTCCCCTTATTTTGGAGCAAAAATGAAGAAATTTCCTTTTTATATGGCAAAAATGTATGCATTCTTTTATTTTCGTACAAAAAGGCAGAAATTCCCCGTATTTTGGAGCAAAATTGCAAAAATTCCCCTAATTGTTGGGCAAAAAAGCAGAAATTCCTTATATGTTGGGGCAAAAAGACAAAAATTCTCCTTATTTTGGGGCAAAACTCAGAAATTCCACTTATTTTGATGCAAAATTTCAGAAATTTCCCTTATTTTGGGGCAAAATTGCAATAATTTCCCTTATTTTGGGGCAAAATTGCAGAAATTTCACTTATTTCAGTGTAATAAGGCAGAAATTTCCTTATTTTGGGAATAAAAAGACAGAAATTCTTTTTGTTTTGGGGGAAAAGGAAAGAAATTCCACTTATTGGGAGGCAAAAAAGCAGAAATTCCCCATATTTAGAGGTAATAAGGCTGAAATTTTCCTTATTTGGGGGCAAAAGGCAGAAATTTCCCCTTATTTTGGGGCAAAATTGCAGAAATTTCACTTATTTCAGGGTAATAAGTCAGAAATTTTCCTTATTTTGGGGCAAAAAAGACAGAAATTCCCTTTGTTTTGGGAGAAAAATACAGAAATTCCACTAATTTAGAGGCAAAAAAGCAGAAATTCCCCTTAATTTGGAGCAAAAATGAAGAAATTTCCCTATTTATGGCAATAAGGTAGGCATTCTTTTTATTTTCGGGCAAAAAGGCAGAAATTCCCCGTATTTTGGAGCAAAATTGCAGAAATTCCCCTAATTGTGGGGCAAAAAGGCAGAAATTCTCCTTATTTTGAGGCAAAACTCAGAAATTCCACTTATTTTGGTGGAAAATTCCAGAAATTTCCCTTATTTTGGGGCAAAATTGCAGAAATTTCCATTATTTGGATGCAAAATTGCAGAAATTTCATTAATTTTGGGGCAAAATTGCAGAAATTTCACTTATTTCATGGAAAAAAGCAGAAATTTTCTTAATTTGGGGCAAAAAGGCAGAAATTTCCAATATTTTGGTGCAAAAATGCAGAAATTCCCTTATTTTGAAATAAAAAGTCTGAAATTTCCCGTATTTGGGGGCAAAAAGGCAGAAATTTCCCTTATTTTGGGGCAAAATTGCAGAAATTTCACTTATTTCAGGGTAATAAGTCAGAGATTGTTTATATTTTGGAGCAAAAAATACAGAAATTCCCTTTGTTTTGGGGGAAAAAGACAGAAATTCCACTTATTATAGGAAAAAAGCAGAAATTCCCCTTATTTTGGAGCAAAAATGAAGAAATTTCCCTTTTTTATGGCAAAAAGGTATGCATTCTTCTTATTTTCGTACAAAAAGACAGAAATTCCCTGTATTTTGGAGCAAAATTGCAGAAATTCCCCTAATTGTTAGGCAAAAAAGCAGAAATTTCCTATATGTTGGGGCAAAAAGACAGAAATTCTCCTCATCTTGGGTCAAAACTCAGAAATTCCACTTATTTTGGGGCAAAATTCCAGAAATTTCCCTTATTTTGGGGCAAAATTGCAGAAATTTCACTTATTTCAGGGGAAAAAAGGAGAAATTTTCTTAATTTGCGGCAAAAAGTCAGAAATTTCTCATATTTTGGGGCAAAAATGCAGAAATTCCCCTTATTTTGAGGTAAAAAGGCTGAAATTCCCCTTATTTGGGGGCAAAAAGTAAGAAATTCGCATTATTTGGGGGCAAAAAGCAGACATTTCCCTTATTTTGTGGAAAATTTTAGAAATTTAACTTATTTCAGGGCAAAAAGTCAGTAATTTTCCTTATTTTGAAACAAAAGGCTGAAATTCCCCTTATTTTGGGGCAAAATGCAAAAATTTCCCTTATTTTGGAGCAAAATTGCAGAAATTTCACTTACCTCAGGGTAATAAGTCAGAAATTTTCCTTATTTTGGGGCAAAAAAGACAGAAATTCCCTTTGTTTTTGGGGAAAAAGACAGAAATTCCACTTATTTAAAGGCAAAAAAGCAGAAATTCCCCTTATTTTGGAGCAAAAATGAAGAAATTTCCTTTTTATATGGCAAAAATGTATGCATTCTTCTTATTTTCGTACAAAAAGGCAGAAATTCCCCGTATTTTGGAGCAAAATTGCAAAAATTCCCCTAATTGTTGGGCAAAAAAGCAGAAATTCCTTATATGTTGGGGCAAAAAGACAAAAATTCTCCTTATTTTGGGGCAAAACTCAGAAATTCCACTTATTTTGAAGCAAAATTCCAGAAATTTCCCTTATTTTGGGGCAAAATTGCAATAATTTCACTCGTTTTGTGGCAAAATTGCAGAAATTTCAATTATTTCAGAAAAAAAAAGCAGAAATTTTCTTTTTTGTGGCAAAAAGGCAGAAATTTCTTTTATTTTGGTACAAAATTGCAGAAATTTTTTCTTATTTGGGGGCAAAAAGGCAGAAATTTCCCATATTTTGGGGCAAAAATGCAGAAATTCCCTTTATTTTGAGGTAAAAAGAATGAAATTCCCCTTATTCGGGGGCAAAAAGTAAGAAATTCCCATTATTTTGGGGCAAAAAGCAGACATTTCTCTTATTTTGGGTAAAAAATTTAGAAATTTAACTTATTTCAGGGCAAAAATTCAGAAATTTTCCTTATTTTGGGGCACAAAGGCAGAAATTCCTAATATTTTGTGGCAAAAATACAGAAATTCTTTTTATTTAGAGGTAAAAAAGCTGAAATTCCCCTTATTTGGGGGCAAAAAGGCAGAAATTTCCCTTATTTTGGGGCAAAATTGCAGAAATTTCACTTACTTCAGGGTAACAAGTCAGAAATTTTCCTTATTATGGGGCAAAAACGACAGAAATTCCCTTTGTTTTAGGGAAAAAAGACAGAAATTCCACTAATTTAGAGGCAAAAAAGCAGAAATTCCCCTTATTTTGGAGCAAAAATGAAGAAATTTCCCTTTTTATGGCAAAAAGGTATGCATTCTTCTTATTTTCGGAAAAAAAAGGCAGAAATTCCCCGTATTTTCGAGCAAAATTACAGAAATTCCCCTAATTGTGGGGCAAAAGGGCAGAAATTCCCTATATGTTGGGGCAAAAATACAGAAATTCTCCTTATTTTGAGGCAAAACTCAGAAATTCCAATTATTTTGGGGCAAAATTCCAGAAATTTCCCTTATTTTGGGGCAAAATTGTAGAAATTTCACTTATTTTGGGGCAAAATTGCAGAAATTTCACTTATTTCATGGAAAAACAGAATTTTTCTTATTTTGGGCAAAAAGGCAGAAATTTCCCATATTTTGGGGCAAGAATGCAGAAATTCCCTTTATTTTGAGGTAAAAAGGCTGAAATTCCCATTATTTGGGGGCAAAAAGTAAGAAATTCCCATTATTTTGGGGCAAAAAGCAGACATTTCCCTTATTTTTGGGAAAAATTTTAGAAATTTAACTTATTTCAGTGCAAAAAGTCAGAAAATTTCCTTATTTTGGAGCAAAAAGGCAGAAATTCCCAATATTTTGTGGCAAGAATGCAGAAATTCCCCTTATTTTGAGGTAAAAAGGCTGAAATTCCCCTTATTTGGGGGCAAAAAGGCAGAAATTTCCCTTATTTTGGGGCAAAATTGCAGAAACTTCACTTACTTCAGGGTAATAAGTCAGAAATTTTCCTTGTTTTGGGGCATAAAAGACAGAAATTCCCTTTGTTTTTGGGGAAAAAGACAGAAATTCCACTTATTTAGAGGCAAAAAAGCAGAAATTCCCCTTATATTGGTACAAAATTGCAGAAATTTTCCTTTTTTATGGCAAAAATGTATGCATTCTTCTTATTTTCGGGCAAAAAGGCAGAAATTCCCCGTATTTTGGAGCAAAATTGCAGAAATTCCCCTAATTGTGAAGCAAAAAGGCAGAAATTCCCTATATGTTGGGGCAAAAAGACAGAAATTCTCCTTATTTTGGGGCAAAAGTCAGAAATTCCACTTATTTTGGGGCAAAATTCCAGAAATTTCAGTTATTTTGGCGCAAAATTGCAGAAATTTCACTTATTTTGGGGCAAAATTGCAGAGATTTCACTCATTTCATGGAAAAAAGCAGAAATCTTATTTTGGGGCAAAATTGCAGAAATTTCACTTATTTCAGTGTAATAAGTCAGAAATTTTCCTTATTTTGGGAATAAAAAGACAGAAATTCTTTTTGTTTTGGGGGAAAAGGAAAGAAATTCCACTTATTGGGAGGCAAAAAAGCAGAAATTCCCCATATTTAGAGGTAATAAGGCTAAAATTTTCCATATTTGGGGGCAAAAGGCAGAAATTTCCTCTTATTTTGGGGCAAAATTGCAGAAATTTCACTTATTTCAGGGTAATAAGTCAGAAATTTTCCTTATTTTGGGCCAAAAAAGACAGAAATTCTTTTTGTTTTGGGAGAAAAAGACAGAAATTCCACTAATTTAGAGGCAAAAAAGCAGAAATTCCCCTTATTTTGGAGGAAAAATGAAGAAATTTCCCTTTTTATGGCAAAAAGGTATGCATTCTTTTATTTTCGGGCAAAAAGGCAGAAATTCCCCGTATTTTGGAGCAAAATTACAGAAATTCCCCTAATTGTGGGGCAAAAAGGCAGTAATTCCCTATATGTTGGGGCAAAAATACAGGAATTCTCCTTATTTTGAGGCAAAACTCAGAAATTCCACTTATTTTGGGGCAAAATTCCAGAAATTTCCTTTATTTTGGGGCAAAATTGCAGAAATTTCACTTATTTTAGGGCAAAATTGCAGAAATTTCACTTATCTCATGGAAAAAAGCAGAATTTTTCTTATTTTGGGCAAAAAGGCAGAAATTTCCCATATTTTGGGGCAAGAATGCAGAAATTCCCCTTATTTTGAGGTAAAAAGGCTTAAATTCCCATTATTTGGGGGCAAAAAGTAAGAAATTCCCATTATTTTTGGGCAAAAAGCAGACATTTCCCTTATTTTGGGGAAAAATTTTAGAAATTTAACTTATTTCAGGGCAAAAAGTCAGAAATTTCCCTTATTTTGGGGCAAAAAGGCAGAAATTCCCAATATTTTGTGGCAAGAATGCAGAAATTCCCCTTATTTTGAGGTAAAAAGGCTGAAATTCCCCTTATTTGGGGGCAAAAAAAACAGAAATTTCCCTTATTTTGGGGCAAAATTGCAGAAACTTCACTAACTTCAGGGTAATAAGTCAGAAATTTTCCTTGTTTTGGGGCAAAAAAGACAGAAATTCCCTTTGTTTTGGGGGAAAAAGACAGAAATTCCACTTATTTAGAGGCAAAAAGGCAGAAATTACCCTTATATAGGAGCAAAATTGCAGAAATTTTCCTTTTTTATGGCAAAAAGGTATGCATTCTTCTTATTTTCGGGCAAAAAGGCAGAAGTTCCACGTATTTTGGAGCAAAATTGCAGAAATTCCCCTAATTGTGAAGCAAAAAGGCAAAATTCCCTATATGTTAGGGCAAAAAGACAGAAATTCTCCTTATTTTGGGGCAAAACTCAGAAATTCCACTAATTTTGGGGCAAAATTCCTGAAATTTCCCTTATTTTGGCGCAAAATTTCAGAAATTTCACTTATTTTGGGGCAAAATTGCAGAAATTTCACTCATTTCATGGAAAAAAGCAGAAATCTTATTTTGGGGCAAAAAGGCAGAAATTTCCCATATTTTGGGGAAAAATGCAGAAATTCCCCTTATTTTTTGGTAAAAAGGCTGAAGTTCCCCGTATTTGGGGGCAAAAAGGCAGAAATTTCCCTTATTTTGGGGCAAAATTGCAGAAATTTCACTTATTTCAGTGTAATAAGTCAGAAATTTTCCTTATTTTGGGAATAAAAAGACAGAAATTCTTTTTGTTTTGGGGGAAAAGGAAAGAAATTCCACTTATTGGGAGGCAAAAAAGCAAAAATTCCCCATATTTAGAGGTAATAAGGCTGAAATTTTCTTTATTTGAGGGCAAAAGGCAGAAATTTCCCCTTATTTTTGGGCAAAATTGCAGAAATTTCACTTATTTCAGGGTAATAAGTCAGAAATTTTCCTTATTTTGGGGCAAAAAAGACAGAAATTCCCTTTGTTTTGGGGGGAAAAGACAGAAATTCCACTTATTTAGAGCCAAAAAAGCAGAAATTCCTTTTATTTTGGAGCAAAATTGCAGAAATTTCCTTTTTATGGCAAAAAGGTATGCATTCTTCTTATTTTCGGGCAAAAAGGCAGAAATTCCCCATATTTTGGAGCAAAATTGCAGAAATTCCCCTAATTGTGGGGCAAAAAGGCAGAAATTCCCTATATGTTGGGGCAAAAAGACAGAAATTCTCCTTATTTTGGGGCAAAACACAGAAATTCCACTTATTTTGGGGGAAAATTCCAGAAATTTCCCTTATTTTGGGGCAAAATTGCAGAAATTTCACTCATTTTGGGGCAAAATTGCAGAAATTTCAATTATTTCAGGGCAAAGAAGCAGAAATTTCTTTTATTATGCTACAAAATAGCAGAAATTTTTCTTATTTTGTGCAAAAAGGCAGAAATTTCACATATTTTGGGTCAAAAATGCAGAAATTCTCCTTATTTTGAGGTAAAAAGGCTGAAATTCCCCTTATTAGGGGGCCAAAAGTAAGAAATTCCCCTTATTTTGGGGCAAAAAGCAGACATTTCCATTATTTTGGGGAAAAAATTTAGAAATTTAACTTATTTCAGGGCAAAAAGTCAGAAATTTTCCTTATTTTGGGGCAAAAAGGCAGAAATTCTTAATCGTTTGTGGCAAAAATACAGAAATTCCTATTATTTTGAGGTAAAAAGGCTGAAATTCCCCCTATTTGAGGGCAAAAATGCAGAAATTCTCCTTATTTTGAGGTAAAAAGGCTGAAATTCCCCCTATTTGAGGGCAAAAAAACAGAAATTTCCCTTATTTTGAGGAAAAATTGCAGAAATTTCACTTATTTCAGGGTAATAATTCATAAATTTTCCTTATTTTGGGGCAAAAATGAGAGAAATTCCCTTTGTTTTGGGGGAAAAAGACAGAAATTCCACTTATTTATAGGCAAAAAAGCAGAAATTCCCCCTTATTTTGGAGCAAAAATGAAGAAATTTCCCTTTTTTGTGGCAAAAGGTATACATTCCACTTATTTTGGGCTAAAAAGCAGAAATTCCCCGTATTTTGGAGCAAAATTGCAGAAATTCCGCTAATTGTGGGGCAAAAAGGCAGAAATTCCCTATATGTTAGGGCAAAAAGACAGAAATACTCCTTATTTTGGGGCAAAACTCAGAAATTCCACTTATTTTGGGGCAAAATTCCAGAAAATTCCCTTATTTTCGGGCAAAATTGCAGAAATTTCACTTATTTTGGGGCAAAATTGCAGAAATTTCACTTATTTCAGAAAAAAAAGCAGAAATTTTCTTATTTTGGGGCAAAAAGGCAGAAATTTCTTTTAATTGGTACAAAATTGCAGAAATTTTTCTTATTTTGGGACAAAAAGGCAGAAATTTCCCTTATTTTGGGGCAAAAATGCAGAAATTCCCCTTATTTTGAGGTAACAAGACTGAAATTCCCCTTATTTGGTGGCAAAAGGCAGAAATTTCTCTTATTTTGGGGCAAAATTGCAGAAATTTCACTTATTTCAGGGTAATAAGTCAGAAATTTTCCTTATTTTGGGGCAAAAAAGACAGAAATTCCCTTTGTTTTGGGGGAAAAAGACAGTAATTCCACTTATTTAGAGGCAAAAAGGAAAAATTTTCCTTATTTTGGAGCAAAAATGAAGAAATTTCCCTTTTTTATGGCAAAAAGTTATGCATTCTTCTTATTTTCGGGCAAAAAGGCAGAAATGCCCCGTATTTTGGAGCAAAATTGCAGAAATTCCCCTAATTGTCGGGCAAAAAGGTAGAAATTCCCTATATGTTGGGGAAAAAAGACAGAAATTCTCCTTATTTTGGGGCAAAACTATGAAATTCCACTAATTTTGGGGCAAAATTCCTGAAATTTCCCTTATTTTGGCGCAAAATTTCAGAAATTTTACTTATTTTGGGGCAAAATTGCAGAAATTTCACTCATTTCATGGAAAAAAGCAGAAATCTTCTTATTTTGGGGCAAAAAGGCAGAAATTTCCCATATTTTGGGGAAAAAATGCAGAAATTCCCCTTATTTTGTGGTAAAAAGGCTGAAGTTCCCCGTATTTGGGGGCAAAAAGGCAGAAATTTCCCTTATTTTGGGGCAAAATTGCAGAAATTTCACTTATTTCAGTGTAATAAGTCAGAAATTTTCCTTATTTTGGGAATAAAAAGACAGAAATTCTTTTTGTTTTGGGGGAAAAGGAAAGAAATTCCACTTATTGGGAGGCAAAAAAGCAAAAATTCCCCATATTTAGAGGTAATAAGGCTGAAATTTTCTTTATTTGAGGGCAAAAGGCAGAAATTTCCCCTTATTTTTGGGCAAAATTGCAGAAATTTCACTTATTTCAGGGTAATAAGTCAGAAATTTTCCTTATTTTGGGGCAAAAAAGACAGAAATTCCCTTTGTTTTGGGGGGAAAAGACAGAAATTCCACTTATTTAGAGCCAAAAAAGCAGAAATTCCTTTTATTTTGGAGCAAAATTGCAGAAATTTCCTTTTTATGGCCAAAAGGTATGCATTCTTCTTATTTTCGGGCAAAAAGGCAGAAATTCCCCATATTTTGGAGCAAAATTGCAGAAATTCCCCTAATTGTGGGGCAAAAAGGCAGAAATTCCCTATATGTTGGGGCAAAAAGACAGAAATTCTCCTTATTTTGGGGCAAAACACAGAAATTCCACTTATTTTGGGGGAAAATTCCAGAAATTTCCCTTATTTTGGGGCAAAATTGCAGAAATTTCACTCATTTTGGGGCAAAATTGCAGAAATTTCAATTATTTCAGGGCAAAGAAGCAGAAATTTCTTTTATTATGGTACAAAATAGCAGAAATTTTTCTTATTTTGTGCAAAAAGGCAGAAATTTCACATATTTTGGGTCAAAAATGCAGAAATTCTCCTTATTTTGAGGTAAAAAGGCTGAAATTCCCCTTATTAGGGGGCCAAAAGTAAGAAATTCCCCTTATTTTGGGGCAAAAAGCAGACATTTCCATTATTTTGGGGAAAAAATTTAGAAATTTAACTTATTTCAGGGCAAAAAGTCAGAAATTTTCCTTATTTTGGGGCAAAAAGGCAGAAATTCTTAATCGTTTGTGGCAAAAATACAGAAATTCCTATTATTTTGAGGTAAAAATGCTGAAATTCCCCCTATTTGAGGGCAAAAATGCAGAAATTCTCCTTATTTTGAGGTAAAAAGGCTGAAATTCCCCCTATTTGAGGGCAAAAAAACAGAAATTTCCCTTATTTTGAGGAAAAATTGCAGAAATTTCACTTATTTCAGGGTAATAATTCATAAATTTTCCTTATTTTGGGGCAAAAAAGAGAGAAATTCCCTTTGTTTTGGGGGAAAAAGACAGAAATTCCACTTATTTATAGGCAAAAAAGCAGAAATTCCCCCTTATTTTGGAGCAAAAATGAAGAAATTTCCCTTTTTTGTGGCAAAAGGTATACATTCCACTTATTTTGGGCTAAAAAGCAGAAATTCCCCGTATTTTGGAGCAAAATTGCAGAAATTCCGCTAATTGTGGGGCAAAAAGGCAGAAATTCCCTATATGTTAGGGCAAAAAGACAGAAATTCTCCTTATTTTGGGGCAAAACTCAGAAATTCCACTTATTTTGGGGCAAAATTCCAGAAAATTCCCTTATTTTCGGGCAAAATTGCAGAAATTTCACTTATTTTGGGGCAAAATTGCAGAAATTTCACTTATTTCAGAAAAAAAAGCAGAAATTTTCTTATTTTGGGGCAAAAAGGCAGAAATTTCTTTTAATTGGTACAAAATTGCAGAAATTTTTCTTATTTTGGGACAAAAAGGCAGAAATTTCCCTTATTTTGGGGCAAAAATGCAGAAATTCCCCTTATTTTGAGGTAACAAGACTGAAATTCCCCTTATTTGGTGGCAAAAAGGCAGAAATTTCTCTTATTTTGGGGCAAAATTGCAGAAATTTCACTTATTTCAGGGTAATAAGTCAGAAATTTTCCTTATTTTGGGGCAAAAAAGACAGAAATTCCCTTTGTTTTGGGGGAAAAAGACAGAAATTCCACTAATTTAGAGTCAAAAAAGCAGAAATTCCCCTCATTTTGGAGCAAAATTGCAGAAATTTAACTTTTTTATGGCAAAAGGGTAGGCATTCTTCTTATTTTCGGGCAAAAAGGCAGAAATTCCCCGTATTTTGGAGCAAAATTGCAGAAATTCCCCTAATTGTGGGCAAAAAGGCAGAAATTCCCTATATGATGGGCCAAAAAGGCAGAAATTTTCCTTATTTTGAGGCAAAACTCAGAAATTCCACTTATTTTGGTGCAAAATTCCAGAAATTTCCCTTACTTTGGGGCAAAAATGCAGAAATATCATTAATTTTGGGGCAAAATTGCAGATATTTAAGTTATTTCATGGAAAAAAAGGAGAAATTTTCTTATTTTGGGGCAAAAAGGCAGAAATTTCCAATATTTTAGTGCAAAAATGCAGAAATTCCTCTTATTTTGAAATAAAAAGTCTGAAATTCCCCGTATTTGGGGGCAAAAAGGCAGAAATTTTCCTTATTTATGGGCAAAATTGCAAAAATTTCACTTATTTCAGGGTAATAAGTCAGAAATTGTTTTTATTTTTGATCAAAAAAGACAGAAATTCCCTTTGTTTTGGGGGAAAAAGACAGAAATTCCACTTATTTAGAGGAAAAAAAGCAGAAATTTCCCTTATTTTGGAGCAAAAATGAAGAAATTTCCCTTTTTTATGGCAAAAAGGTATGCATTCTTCTTATTTTCGTACAAAAAGAAAGAAATTCCCCGTATTTTGGAGCAAAATTGCAGAAATTCCCCTAATTGTTAGGCAAAAAAGCAGAAATTCCCTATATGTTGGGGCAAAAAGACAGAAATTCCCCTTATTTTGGAGCAAAACTCAGAAATTCCACATATTTTGCGGCAAAATTCCAGAAATTTCCCTTATTTTGGGGCAAAATTGCAGAAATTTCACTTATTTCAGGGGAAAAAAGGAGAAATTTTCTTATTTTGGGGCAAAAAGTAAGAAATTTCCCATATTTTGTGGCAAAAATGCAGAAATTCCCCTTATTTTGAGGTAAAAAGGCTGAAATTCCCCTTATTTGGGGGCAAAAAGTAAAAAATTCCCATTATTTGGGGCAAAAAGCAGACATTTCCCTTTTTTGGGGAAAAATTTTAGAAATTTAACTTATTTCAGGGCAAAAAGTCAGAAATTTTCCTTATTTTGGGGCAAAAAGGCAGAAATTCCCAATATTTTGTGGCAAGAATGCAAAAATTCCCCTTATTTTGAGGTAAAAAGGCTGAAATTCCCCTTATTTGGGGGCAAAAAGGCAGAAATTTCCCTTATTTTGGGGCAAAATTGCAGAAATTTAACTTACTTCAGGGTAATAAGTCAGAAATTTTCCTTATTTTGGGGCAAAAAAGACAGAAATTTCCTTTCTTTTGGGGGGAAAAGACAGAAATTCCACTTATTTAGAGGCAAAAAGGCAGAAATTACCCTTATATTGGAGCAAAATTGCAGAAATTTTCCTTTTTTATGGCAAAAAGGTATGCATTCTTCTTATTTTCGGGCAAAAAGGCAGAAGTTTCCCGTATTTTGGAGCAAAATTGCAGAAATTCCCCTAATTGTGAAGCAAAAAGGCAAAATTCCCTATATGTTGGGGCAAAAAGACAGAAATTCTCTTTATTTTGGGGCAAAACTCAGAAATTCCACTTATTTTGGGGCAAAATTCCAGAAATTTCCCTTATTTTGGCGCAAAATTGCAGAAATTTCACTTATTTTGGGGCAAAATTGCAGAAATTTCACTCATTTCATGGAAAAAAGCAGAAATCTTCTTATTTTGGGGCAAAAAGGCAGAAATTTCCCATATTTTGGGGAAAAAATGCAGAAATTCCCCTTATTTTGAGGTAAAAAGGCTGAAGTTCCCCGTATTTGGGGGCAAAAAGGCAGAAATTTCCCTTATTTTGGGGCAAAATTGCAGAAATTTCACTTATTTCAGTGTAATAAGTCAGAAATTTTCCTTATTTTGGGAATAAAAAGACAGAAATTCTTTTTGTTTTGGGGGAAAAGGAAAGAAATTCCACTTATTGGGAGGCAAAAAAGCAAAAATTCCCCATATTTAGAGGTAATAAGGCTGAAATTTTCTTTATTTGAGGGCAAAAGGCAGAAATTTCCCCTTATTTTTGGGCATAATTGCAGAAATTTCACTTATTTCAGGGTAATAAGTCAGAAATTTTCTTTATTTTGGGGCAAAAAAGACAGAAATTCCCTTTGTTTTGGGGGGAAAAGACAGAAATTCCACTTATTTAGAGCCAAAAAAGCAGAAATTCCTTTTATTTTGGAGCAAAATTGCAGAAATTTCCTTTTTATGGCAAAAAGGTATGCATTCTTCTTATTGTCGGGCAAAAAGGCAGAAATTCCCCATATTTTGGAGCAAAATTGCAGAAATTCCCCTAATTATGGGGCAAAAAGGCAGAAATTCCCTATATGTTGGGGCAAAAAGACAGAAATTCTCCTTATTTTGGGTCAAAACTCAGAAATTCCACTTATTTTGGGGCAAAATTCCAATAATTTCACTTATTTTGAGGCAAAATTGCAGAAATTTCACTTATTTCAGGGTAATAAGACAGAAATTTTCCTTATTTTGGGGCAAAAAAGACAGATATTCCATTTGTTTTGGGGGAAAAAGACAGAAATTCCACTTATTTAGAGGCATAAAAGCAGAAATTCCCCTCATTTTGGAGCAAAAATGAAGAAATTTCCCTTTTTTATGGCAAAAAGTATGCATTCTTATTATTTTCGGGCAAAAAGGCAGAAATTCCTTGTATTTTGGGGCAAAAATGCAGAAATTCCCCTTATTTTGAGGTAAAAAGGCTGAAATTCCCCCTATTTGAGGGCAAAAAGGCAGAAATTTCCCTTATTTTGAGGAAAAATTGCAGAAATTTTACTTATTTCAGGGTAATAATTCAGAAATTTTCCTTATTTTGGGGCAAAAAAGACAGAAATTCCCTTTGTTTTGGGAAAAAAAGACAGAAATTCCACTTATTTATAGGCAAAAAAGCAGAAATTCTCCCTTATTTTGGAGCAAAAATGAAGAAATTTCCCTTTTTTGTGGCAAAAGGTATACAATCCACTTATTTTGGGCTAAAAAGCAGAAATTCCCTGTATTTTGGAGCAAAATTGCAGAAATTCCGCTAATTGTGGGGCAAAAAGGCAGAAATTCCCTATATGTTAGGGCAAAAAGACAGAAATTCTCCTTATTTTGGGGCAAAAGTCAGAAATTCCACTTATTTTGGGGCAAAATTCCAGAAAATTCCTTTATTTTCGGGCAAAATTGCAGAAATTTCACTTATTTTGGGGCAAAATTGCAGAAATTTCACTTATTTCAGAAAAAAAAGCAGAAATTTTCTTATTTTGGGGCAATAAGGCAGAAATTTCTTTTATTTTGGAACAAAATTGCAGAAATTTTTCTTATTTTGGGACAAAAAGGCAGAAATTTCCCTTATTTTGGGGCAAAAATGCAGAAATTCCCCTTATTTTGAGGTAACAAGACTGAAATTCCCCTTATTTGGTGGCAAAAAGGCAGAAATTTCTCTTATTTTGGGGCAAAATTGCAGAAATTTCACTTATTTCAGGGTAATAAGTCAGAAATTTTCCTTATTTTGGGGCAAAAAAGACAGAAATTCCCTTTGTTTTGGGGGAAAAAGACAGAAAATCCACTAATTTAGAGTCAAAAAAGCAGAAATTCCCCTTATTTTGGAGCAAAATTTCAGAAATTTACCTTTTTTATGGCAATAAGGTAGGCATTCTTCTTATTTTCGGGCAAAAATGCAGAAATACCCCGTATTTTCGAGCAAAATTGCAGAAATTCCCCTAATTGTGGGCAAAAAGGCAGAAATTCCCTATATGATGGGCCAAAAAGGCAGAAATTCTCCTTATTTTGAGGCAAAACTCAGAAATTCCACTTATTTTGGGGCAAAATTCCAGAAATTTCCCTTATTTTGGGGCAAAATTGCAGAAATTTCATTAATTTTGTGGCAAAATTGCAGATATTTCACTTATTTCATGGAAAAAAGGAGAAATTTTCTTATTTTGGGGCGAAAAGGCAGAAATTTCCAATATTTTAGTGCAAAAATGCAGAAATTCCTCTTATTTTGAAATAAAAAGTCTGAAATTCCCCTGTATTTGGGGGCAAAAAGGCAGAAATTTCCCTTATTTATGGGCAAAATTGCAGAAATTTCACTTATTTCAGGGTAATAAGTCAGAAATTTTCCTTATTTTGGGGCAAAAAAGACAGAAATTCCCATTGTTTTGGGGGAGAAAGACAGAAATTCCACTTATTTAGAGGCAAAAAAGCAGAAATTCCCCTTATTTTGGAGCAAAAATGAAGAAATTTCCCTTTTTTATAGCAAAAAGGTATGCATTCTTCTTATTTTCGTACAAAAAGAAAGAAATTTTCCGTATTTTGGAGCAAAATTGCAGAAATTCCCCTAATTGTTAGGCAAAAAAGCAGAAATTCCCTATATGTTGGAACAAAAAGACAGAAATTCCCCTTATTTTGGAGCAAAACTCAGAAATTCCACTTATTTTGGGGCAAAATTCCAGAAATTTCCCTTATTTTGGGGCAAAATTGCAGAAATTTCACTTATTTCATGGGAAAAAAGGAGAAATTTTCTTATTTTGGGGCAAAAAGTCAGAAATTTCCCATATTTTGTTTCAAAAATGCAGAAATTCCCCTTATTTTGAGGTAAAAAGGCTGAAATTCCCCTTATTTGGGCGCAAAAAGTAAAAAATTCCCATTTTTGGGGGGCAAAAAGCAGACATTTCCCTTATTTTGGGGAAAAATTTTAGAAATTTAACTTATTTCAGGGCAAAAAGTCAGAAATTTTCTTATTTTGGGGCAAAAAAACAGAAATATCTTTTATTATGGTACAAAATAGCATAAATTTTACTTATTTTGGGCAAAAAGGCAGAAATTTCCTATATTTTGGTCAAAAATGCAGAAATTCCCCTTATTTTGAGGTAAAAATGCTGAAATTCCCCTTATTTGGGGGCAAAAAGTAAGAAATTCCCCTTATTTTGGGGCAAAAAGCAGACATTTCCATTATTTTGGGGAAAAAATTTAGAAATCTAACTTATTTCAGGGCAAAAATCAGAAATTTTCCTTATTTTGGGGCAAAAAGGCAGAAACTCTTAATCGTTTGTGGCAAAAATACAGAAATTCCTATTAATTTGAGGTAAAAAGCCTGAAATTCCCCTTATTTGGGGGCCAAAAGGCAGAAATTTCCCTTATTTTGGGGAAAAATTGCAGAAATTTCACTTACTTCAGCGTAATAAGTCAGAAATTTTCCATATTTTGGGGCAAAAAAGACAGAAATTCCCTTTGTTTTGGGGGAGAAAGACAGAAATTCCACTTATTTAGAGGCAAAAAAGCAGAAATTCCCCTTATTTTGCAGCAAAAATGAAGAAATTTCCCTTTTTTATAGCAAAAAGGTATGCATTCTTCTTATTTTCGTACAAAAAGAAAGAAATTCCCAGTATTTTGGAGCAAAATTGCAGAAATTCCCCTAATTGTTAGGCAAAAAAGCAGAAATTCCCTATATGTTGGGGCAAAAAGACAGAAATTCCCTTTATTTTGGAGCAAAACTCAGAAATTCCACTTATTTTGGGGCAAAATTCCAGAAATTTCCCTTATTTTGGGGCAAAATTGCAGAAATTTCACTTATTTCAGGGGAAAAAAGGAGAAATTTTCTTATTTTGGGGCAAAAAGTCAGAAATTTCTCATATTTTGTGGCAAAAATGCAGAAATTTCCCCTTATTTTGCGGTAAAAAGGCTGAAATTCCCCTTATTTGGGGGCAAAAAGTAAAAAATTCCCATTATTTGGGGGCAAAAAGCAGACATTTCCCTTATTTTGGGGAAAAATTTTAAGAATTTAACTTATTTCAGGGCAAAAAGTCAGAAATTTTCCTTATTTTGGGGAAGAAAGGCAGAAATTCCTAATATTTTGTGGCAAAAATTCAGGAATTCCCCTTATTTTGAGGTAAAAAGGCTGAAATTCCCCTTATTTGGGGGCAAAAAGGCAGAAATTTCTCTTATTTTGGGGCAAAATTGCAGAAACTTCACTTACTTCAGGGTAATAAGTCAGAAATTTTCCTTATTTTGTGCCAAAAAAGACAGAAATTCCCTTTGTTTTGGGGGAAAAAGACAGAAATTCAACTTATTTAAAGGCAAAAAAGCAGAAATTCCCCTTATTTTGGAGCAAAAATGAAGATATTTCCTTTTTTTATGGCAAAAATGTATGCATTCTTCTTATTTTAGTACAAAAAGGCAGAAATTCCCCGTATTTTGGAGCAAAATTGCAAAAATTCCCCTGATTCTTGGGCAAAAAAGCAGAAATTCCCTATATGTTGGGGCAAAAAGACAAAAATTCTCCTTATTTTGGGGCAAAACTCAGAAATTCCACTTATTTTGAAGCAAATTCAGGAAATTTCCCTTATTTGGGGGCAAAATTGCAATAATTTCACTCATTTTGGGGCAAAATTGCAGAAATTTCAATTATTTCAGGAAAAAAAAGCAGAAATTTTCTTATTTTGTGGCAAAAAGGCAGAAATTTCTTTTATTTTGGTACAAAATTGCAGAAATTTTTCTTATTTGGGGGCAAAAAGGCAGAAATTTCTCATATTTTGGGGCAAAAAGGCAGAAATTTCACTTATTTCAGGGTAATAAGTCAGAAATTTTCCTTATTTTGGGGCAAAAAAGACAGAAATTCCCTTTGTTTTTGGGGAAAATGAAAGAAATTCCACTTATTTAGAGGCAAAAAAGCAAAAATTCCCAATATTTAGAGGTAATAAGGCTGAAATTTTCCTTATTTGGAGGCAAAAGGCAGAAATTTTCCTTATTTTGGGACAAAATTGCAGAAATTTCACTTATTTCATGGTAATAAGTAAGAAATTTTCCTTATTTTGTGGCAAAAAGACAGAAATTCCCTTTGTGTTGGGGTAAAAAGACAGAAATTCCACTTATTTAGAGGCAAAAAAGAGGAAATTCCCTTTATTTTGGAGCAAAAATGAGGAAATTTCCCTTTTTTATGGCAAAAAGTTATGCATTCTTCTTATTTTCGGGTAAAAAGGAAGAAATTCACTTTATTTTGGAGCAAAATTTCAGAAATTCACCTAATTGTGGGGCAAAAAGGCAGAAATTCCCTATATGTTGTGGCAAAAAGACAAAAATTCTCATATTTTGGGGCAAAACTCAGAAATTCCACTTATTTTGGGGCAAAATTCCCGAAATTTCCCTTATTTTGAGGCATAATTAAAGAAATTTCACTTATTTTGGGGCAAAATTGCAGAAATTTTTCTTATTTTGGGCAAAAAGGCAGAAATTTCCCATATTTTGGGGCAAAAATGCAGAAATTTCTTTTATTTTGAAGTAAAAAAGCTGAAATTCCACTTATTAGGGGCAAAAAGTAAGAAATTCCCATTATTTTGGGGCCAAGCAGACATTTCCCTTATTTTTGGGAAAAATTTTAGAAATTTAACTTATTTCAGTGCAAAAAATCAGAATGTTTTTTATTTTGGGGCAAAAAGGCAGAAATTCCTAATATTTTATGGCAAAAATGCAGAAATTCCCCTTATTTTGAGGTAAAAGGCTTAAATTCCCCTTATTTGGCGGCAAAAAGGCAGAAATTTCTCTTATTTTGGAACAAAATTGCAGAAATTTCACTTATTTCAGGGTAATAAGTCAGAAATTTTCCTTATTTTGGGGCTAAAAGGACAGAAATTCTATTTGTTTTGGGGGAAAAAGACAGAAATTCCACTTATTCAGAGGCAAAAAAGCAAAAATTCCCCTTGTTTTGGAGCAAAATTGCAGAAATTTCCCTTTTTTATGGCAATAAGGTATGCATTCTTCTTATTTTCGGGCAAAAAGGCAGAAATTCCCCGTATTTTTGAGCAAAATTGCAGAAATTCCCCTAATTGTGGGGCATAAAGGCAGAAATTCCCTATATAATGGGGCAAAAAGACAGAAATTCTCCTTATTTTGAGGCAAAACTGAGAAATTCCACTTATTTTGGGGAAAAAAATTTCAGAAATTTCCCTTATTTTGGGGCAAAATTGCAGAAATTTCACTTATTTTGGGGCAAAATTTCAGAAATTTCACTCATTTCATGGAAAAAAGCAGAATTTTTATTATTTTGGGCAAAAAGGCAGAAATTTCCCATATTTTGGGGCAAGAATGCAGAAATTCCCTTTATTTTGAGGTAAAAAGGCTGAAATTCCCCTTATTTGGGGGCAAAAAGTAAGAAATTCACATTATTTTGGCGCAAAAAGCAGACATTTCTCTTATTTTGGGGAAAAATTTTAGAAATTTAACTTATTTCAGTGCAAAAAGTCAGAAATTTTCCTTATTTTGGGGCAAAAAGGCAGAAATTCCCAATATTTTTTGGGGCAAAAAGGCAGAAATTCCCAATATTTTTTGGCAAGAATGCAGAAATTCCCCTTATTTTGAGGTAAAAAGGCTGAAAATCTCCTCTTTTGGGGGCAAAAAGGCAGACATTTCCCTTATTTTGGGGCAAAATTGCAGAAATTTCACTTACTTCAGGGTAATAAGTCAGAAATTTTCCTTATTTTGGGGCAAAAAAGACAGAAATTCCTTTTGTTTTGGGGGAAAAAGACAGAAATTCCACTTATTTAGAGGCAAAAAAGAAGAAATTCCCATTACATTGGATCAAAATTACAGAAATTTCCCTTTTTTATGGCAAAAATGTATGCATTCTTTATATTTTCGGGCAAAAAAGATTTAATTCCCCGTATTTTGGAGCAAAATTGCAGAAATTCCCCTAATTGTGGGGCAAAAAGGCAGAAATTCCCTATATGTTGGGGCAAAAAGACAAAAATTATCCTTATTTTGGGGCAAAACTCAGAAATTCCACTTATTTTGGGGCAAAATTCCAGAAATTTCCCTTATTTTGGGGCTAAATTGCAGAAATTTCACTTATTTTGGGGCAAAATTGCAGAAATTTCACTTATTTCATGGAAAAAAGCAGAAATTTTCTTATTTTGGAGCAAAAAGGCAGAAATTTCCCATATTTTGGGGAAAAAATACAGAAATTCCCCTTATTTTGAGGTAAAAAGGCTGAAATTCCCCATATTTGGGGGCAAAAAGGCAGAAATTTCCCTTGTTTTGGGGCAAAATTGTAGAAATTTCACTTATTTCAGGGTAATAAGTAAGAAATTTTCCTTATTTTAGGGATAAAAAGACAGAAATTCCCTTTGTTTTGGGGGAAAAGGAAAGAAATTCCACTTATTTAGAGGCAAAAACGCAGAAATTCCCCCATATTTAGAGGTAATACGGCTTAAATTTTCCTTATTTGGGGGCAAAAGGCAGAAATTTCCCTTATTTTGGGGCAAAATTGCAGAAATTTCACTTCCTTCAGGGTAATAAGTCCGAAATTTTCCTTATTTTGGGGCAAAAAATACAGAAATTCCCTTTGTTTTGGGGGAAAAAGACAGAAATTCCACTTATTTAGAGGCAAAAAAGCAGAAATTCCCCTTATTTTGGAGCAAAAATGAAGAAATTTCCCTTTTTTTATGGCAAAAAGTTATGCATTCTTCTTATTTTCGGGTAAAAAGAAAGAAATTCCCTGTATTTTGGAGCAAAATTGCAGAAATTCCCCTAATTGTGGGGCAAAAAGGCAGAAATTTCCTATATGTTGGGGTAAAAAGATAGAAATTCTCCTTATTTTGGGGCAAAACTCAGAAATTCCACTTATTTTGGGGCAAAATTCCCGAAATTTCCCTTATTTTGGGGCAAAATTGCAGAAATTTCACTTATTTTGGGGCAAAATTGCAGAAATTTCACTTATTTCCAGGAAAAAATGCAGAAATTTTCTTATTTTGAGGCAAAAAGGCAGAAATATCTTTTATTTTGGTACAAAATTGCAAAAATTTTTCTTATGTTGGGCAAAAAAGCAGAAATTTCTCATATTTTGGGGCAACAATGCAAACATTTCTTTTATTTTGAGGTAAAAAATCTGAAATTTCCCTTATGTGGGGGCAAAAAGCAAGAATTCCCCTTTATTTTGCAGCCAAAAGCAGACATTTCCCTTATTTTTGGGAAAAATTTTAGAAATTTAACTTATTTCAGGGCAAAAAGTCAGAAATTTTCCTTATTTTAGGGCAAAAATGGAGAAATTCCTAATATTTTGCGGCAAAAATGCAGAAATTCCCCTTACTTTGAGGTAAAAAGGCTGAAATTCCTTTTATTTGGGGGCAAAAAGGCAGAAATTTCCCTTATTTTGTGGCAAAATTGCCAAAATTTCACTTACTTAAGGGTAGTAAGTCAGAAATTTTCCTTATTTTGGGGCAAAAAAGACAGAAATTCCCTTTGTTTTGGGGGAAAAAGACAGAAATTCCACTTATTTAGAGGCAAAACAGCAGAAATTCCCCTTATTTTGGAGCAAAAATGAAGAAATTTCCCTTTATTATGGCAAAAAGTTATGCATTCTTTTTATTATCGGGCAAAAAGGCAGAAATTCCCCGTATTTTGGAGCAAAATTTCAGAAATTCCCCTAATTGTGGGGCAAAAAGGCAGAAATTTTCTATATGTTGGGGCAAAAAGACAGAAATTCTCCTTATTTTATGGCAAAAAGGCAGAAATTCCTAATATTTTGTGGCAAAAATGCAGACATTCCCTTTATTTTGAGGTAAAAAGGCTGAAATTCCCCTTATTTGGGGGCAAAAAGGCAGAAATTTCCCTTATTTTGGAACAAAATTGCAGAAATTTCAATTATTTTGGGGCGAAATTGCAAAAATTTCACGTATTTCAGGGAAAAAATGCAGAAATTTTTTATTTTGAGGCAAAAAGGCAGAAATTTCTTTTATTTTGGTACAAAATTGCAGAAATTTTTCTTATTTTGGGCAAAAAGGCAGAAATTTCCCATATTTTGGGGCAAAAATGCAAAACTTCCTTTTATTTTGAGGTAAAAAGGCTGAAATTCCTCTTATTTGGGGGAAAAAGTAAGAAATTCCCATTATTTTGGTGCCAAAAGGAGACATTTCCCTTATTTTCAGGAAAAATTTTAGAAATTTAACTTATTTCAGGGCAAAAAGTCAGAAATTTTCCTTATTTTGGGGCAGAAAGGCAGAAATTCCTAATATTTTGTGGCAAAAATGCAGAAATTCCCCTTATTTTGAGGTAAAAAGGCTGAAATTCCCCTTATTTGGGGGCAAAAAGGCAGAAATTTCTCTTATTTTGGGGCAAAATTGCAGATACTTCACTTACTTCAGGGTAATAAGTCAGAAATTTTCCTTATTTTGTGCCAAAAAAGACAGAAATTCCCTTTGTTTTGGGGGAAAAAGACAGAAATTCAACTTATTTAAAGGCAAAAAAGCAGAAATTCCCCTTATTTTGGAGCAAAAATGAAGATATTTCCTTTTTTTATGGCAAAAATGTATGCATTCTTCTTATTTTAGTACAAAAAGGCAGAAATTCCCCGTATTTTGGAGCAAAATTGCAAAAATTCCCCTGATTCTTGGGCAAAAAAGCAGAAATTCCCTATATGTTGGGGCAAAAAGACAAAAATTCTCCTTATTTTGGGGCAAAACTCAGAAATTCCACTTATTTTGAAGCAAATTCAGGAAATTTCCCTTATTTGGGGGCAAAATTGCAATAATTTCACTCATTTTGGGGCAAAATTGCAGAAATTTCAATTATTTCAGGAAAAAAAAGCAGAAATTTTCTTATTTTGTGGCAAAAAGGCAGAAATTTCTTTTATTTTGGTACAAAATTGCAGAAATTTTTCTTATTTGGGGGCAAAAAGGCAGAAATTTCTCATATTTTGGGGCAAAAAGGCAGAAATTTCACTTATTTCAGGGTAATAAGTCAGAAATTTTCCTTATTTTGGGGCAAAAAAGACAGAAATTCCCTTTGTTTTTGGGGAAAATGAAAGAAATTCCACTTATTTAGAGGCAAAAAAGCAAAAATTCCCAATATTTAGAGGTAATAAGGCTGAAATTTTCCTTATTTGGAGGCAAAAGGCAGAAATTTTCCTTATTTTGGGACAAAATTGCAGAAATTTCACTTATTTCATGGTAATAAGTAAGAAATTTTCCTTATTTTGTGGCAAAAAGACAGAAATTCCCTTTGTGTTGGGGTAAAAAGACAGAAATTCCACTTATTTAGAGGCAAAAAAGAGGAAATTCCCTTTATTTTGGAGCAAAAATGAGGAAATTTCCCTTTTTTATGGCAAAAAGTTATGCATTCTTCTTATTTTCGGGTAAAAAGGAAGAAATTCACTTTATTTTGGAGCAAAATTTCAGAAATTCACCTAATTGTGGGGCAAAAAGGCAGAAATTCCCTATATGTTGTGGCAAAAAGACAAAAATTCTCATATTTTGGGGCAAAACTCAGAAATTCCACTTATTTTGGGGCAAAATTCCCGAAATTTCCCTTATTTTGAGGCATAATTAAAGAAATTTCACTTATTTTGGGGCAAAATTGCAGAAATTTTTCTTATTTTGGGCAAAAAGGCAGAAATTTCCCATATTTTGGGGCAAAAATGCAGAAATTTCTTTTATTTTGAAGTAAAAAAGCTGAAATTCCACTTATTAGGGGCAAAAAGTAAGAAATTCCCATTATTTTGGGGCCAAGCAGACATTTCCCTTATTTTTGGGAAAAATTTTAGAAATTTAACTTATTTCAGTGCAAAAAATCAGAATGTTTTTTATTTTGGGGCAAAAAGGCAGAAATTCCTAATATTTTATGGCAAAAATGCAGAAATTCCCCTTATTTTGAGGTAAAAGGCTTAAATTCCCCTTATTTGGCGGCAAAAAGGCAGAAATTTCTCTTATTTTGGAACAAAATTGCAGAAATTTCACTTATTTCAGGGTAATAAGTCAGAAATTTTCCTTATTTTGGGGCTAAAAGGACAGAAATTCTATTTGTTTTGGGGGAAAAAGACAGAAATTCCACTTATTCAGAGGCAAAAAAGCAAAAATTCCCCTTGTTTTGGAGCAAAATTGCAGAAATTTCCCTTTTTTATGGCAATAAGGTATGCATTCTTCTTATTTTCGGGCAAAAAGGCAGAAATTCCCCGTATTTTTGAGCAAAATTGCAGAAATTCCCCTAATTGTGGGGCATAAAGGCAGAAATTCCCTATATAATGGGGCAAAAAGACAGAAATTCTCCTTATTTTGAGGCAAAACTGAGAAATTCCACTTATTTTGGGGAAAAAAATTTCAGAAATTTCCCTTATTTTGGGGCAAAATTGCAGAAATTTCACTTATTTTGGGGCAAAATTTCAGAAATTTCACTCATTTCATGGAAAAAAGCAGAATTTTTATTATTTTGGGCAAAAAGGCAGAAATTTCCCATATTTTGGGGCAAGAATGCAGAAATTCCCTTTATTTTGAGGTAAAAAGGCTGAAATTCCCCTTATTTGGGGGCAAAAAGTAAGAAATTCACATTATTTTGGCGCAAAAAGCAGACATTTCTCTTATTTTGGGGAAAAATTTTAGAAATTTAACTTATTTCAGTGCAAAAAGTCAGAAATTTTCCTTATTTTGGGGCAAAAAGGCAGAAATTCCCAATATTTTTTGGGGCAAAAAGGCAGAAATTCCCAATATTTTTTGGCAAGAATGCAGAAATTCCCCTTATTTTGAGGTAAAAAGGCTGAAAATCTCCTCTTTTGGGGGCAAAAAGGCAGACATTTCCCTTATTTTGGGGCAAAATTGCAGAAATTTCACTTATTAAAGGGTAATAAGTCAGAAATTTTCCTTATTTTGGGGCAAAAAAGACAGAAATTCCTTTTGTTTTGGGGGAAAAAGACAGAAATTCCACTTATTTAGAGGCAAAAAAGAAGAAATTCCCATTACATTGGATCAAAATTACAGAAATTTCCCTTTTTTATGGCAAAAATGTATGCATTCTTTATATTTTCGGGCAAAAAAGATTTAATTCCCCGTATTTTGGAGCAAAATTGCAGAAATTCCCCTAATTGTGGGGCAAAAAGGCAGAAATTCCCTATATGTTGGGGCAAAAAGACAAAAATTATCCTTATTTTGGGGCAAAACTCAGAAATTCCACTTATTTTGGGGCAAAATTCCAGAAATTTCCCTTATTTTGGGGCTAAATTGCAGAAATTTCACTTATTTTGGGGCAAAATTGCAGAAATTTCACTTATTTCATGGAAAAAAGCAGAAATTTTCTTATTTTGGAGCAAAAAGGCAGAAATTTCCCATATTTTGGGGAAAAAATACAGAAATTCCCCTTATTTTGAGGTAAAAAGGCTGAAATTCCCCATATTTGGGGGCAAAAAGGCAGAAATTTCCCTTGTTTTGGGGCAAAATTGTAGAAATTTCACTTATTTCAGGGTAATAAGTAAGAAATTTTCCTTATTTTAGGGATAAAAAGACAGAAATTCCCTTTGTTTTGGGGGAAAAGGAAAGAAATTCCACTTATTTAGAGGCAAAAACGCAGAAATTCCCCCATATTTAGAGGTAATACGGCTTAAATTTTCCTTATTTGGGGGCAAAAGGCAGAAATTTCCCTTATTTTGGGGCAAAATTGCAGAAATTTCACTTCCTTCAGGGTAATAAGTCCGAAATTTTCCTTATTTTGGGGCAAAAAATACAGAAATTCCCTTTGTTTTGGGGGAAAAAGACAGAAATTCCACTTATTTAGAGGCAAAAAAGCAGAAATTCCCCTTATTTTGGAGCAAAAATGAAGAAATTTCCCTTTTTTTATGGCAAAAAGTTATGCATTCTTCTTATTTTCGGGTAAAAAGAAAGAAATTCCCTGTATTTTGGAGCAAAATTGCAGAAATTCCCCTAATTGTGGGGCAAAAAGGCAGAAATTTCCTATATGTTGGGGTAAAAAGATAGAAATTCTCCTTATTTTGGGGCAAAACTCAGAAATTCCACTTATTTTGGGGCAAAATTCCCGAAATTTCCCTTATTTTGGGGCAAAATTGCAGAAATTTCACTTATTTTGGGGCAAAATTGCAGAAATTTCACTTATTTCCAGGAAAAAATGCAGAAATTTTCTTATTTTGAGGCAAAAAGGCAGAAATATCTTTTATTTTGGTACAAAATTGCAAAAATTTTTCTTATGTTGGGCAAAAAAGCAGAAATTTCTCATATTTTGGGGCAACAATGCAAACATTTCTTTTATTTTGAGGTAAAAAATCTGAAATTTCCCTTATGTGGGGGCAAAAAGCAAGAATTCCCCTTTATTTTGCAGCCAAAAGCAGACATTTCCCTTATTTTTGGGAAAAATTTTAGAAATTTAACTTATTTCAGGGCAAAAAGTCAGAAATTTTCCTTATTTTAGGGCAAAAATGGAGAAATTCCTAATATTTTGCGGCAAAAATGCAGAAATTCCCCTTACTTTGAGGTAAAAAGGCTGAAATTCCTTTTATTTGGGGGCAAAAAGGCAGAAATTTCCCTTATTTTGTGGCAAAATTGCCAAAATTTCACTTACTTAAGGGTAGTAAGTCAGAAATTTTCCTTATTTTGGGGCAAAAAAGACAGAAATTCCCTTTGTTTTGGGGGAAAAAGACAGAAATTCCACTTATTTAGAGGCAAAACAGCAGAAATTCCCCTTATTTTGGAGCAAAAATGAAGAAATTTCCCTTTATTATGGCAAAAAGTTATGCATTCTTTTTATTATCGGGCAAAAAGGCAGAAATTCCCCGTATTTTGGAGCAAAATTTCAGAAATTCCCCTAATTGTGGGGCAAAAAGGCAGAAATTTTCTATATGTTGGGGCAAAAAGACAGAAATTCTCCTTATTTTATGGCAAAAAGGCAGAAATTCCTAATATTTTGTGGCAAAAATGCAGACATTCCCTTTATTTTGAGGTAAAAAGGCTGAAATTCCCCTTATTTGGGGGCAAAAAGGCAGAAATTTCCCTTATTTTGGAACAAAATTGCAGAAATTTCAATTATTTTGGGGCGAAATTGCAGAAATTTCACGTATTTCAGGGAAAAAATGCAGAAATTTTTTATTTTGAGGCAAAAAGGCAGAAATTTCTTTTATTTTGGTACAAAATTGCAGAAATTTTTCTTATTTTGGGCAAAAAGGCAGAAATTTCCCATATTTTGGGGCAAAAATGCAAAACTTCCTTTTATTTTGAGGTAAAAAGGCTGAAATTCCTCTTATTTGGGGGAAAAAGTAAGAAATTCCCATTATTTTGGTGCCAAAAGGAGACATTTCCCTTATTTTCAGGAAAAATTTTAGAAATTTAACTTATTTCAGGGCAAAAAGTCAGAAATTTTCCTTATTTTGGGGCAGAAAGGCAGAAATTCCTAATATTTTGTGGCAAAAATGCAGAAATTCCCCTTATTTTGAGGTAAAAAGGCTGAAATTCCCCTTATTTGGGGGCAAAAATGCAGAAATTTCCCTTATTTTGGGGCAAAATTGCAAAAATTTCACTTACGTCAAAGTAATAAGTCAGAAATTTTCCTTATTTTGGGGTAAAAAAAACAGAAATTCCCTTTGTTTTGGGGGAGAAAGAGAGAAATTCCACTAATTTAGAGTCAAAAAAGCAGAAATTCCCCTTATTTTGGAGCAAAAATGAAGAAATTTCCCTTTTTATGCCAAAAAAGTATGCATTCTTCTTATTTTCGGCAAAAAGGCAGAAATTCCTCGTATTTTAGAGCAAAATTGCAGAAATTCCCCTAATTGTGGGGCAAAAAGGCAGAAATTCCCTATATGTTGGGGCAAAAAGGCAGAAATTCTCCTTATTTTGGGGCAAAACTCAGAAATTCCACTTATTTTGGGGCAAAATTCCAGAAATTTCCCTTATTTTGGGGCAAAAAGTCAGAAATTCCTAATATTTTGTGGCAAAAATGCAGAAATTCCCCTTATTTTGAGGTAAAAAGGCTGAAATTCCCCTCATTTGGGGGCAAAAAAGCATAAATTTTTTCTTATTTTGGGGCAAATTTGCAGAAATTTCACTTATTTCAGGGTAATAATCAGAAATATTCCTTATTTTGGGCCAAAAAGGACAGATTCCCTTTGTTTTGGGGGAAAAAGACTTCTTTTTCTACTTATTTAGAAGCAAAAAACAGAAATTCCTCTTATTTTGGAGCAAAAATGAAGAAGTTCAATTTTTTATAGCAAAAAGTTATGCATTCTTTATATTTTCCAGCAAAAAGGTAGAAATTTTCTGTATTTTGGAGCAAAATTGCAGAAATTCCTCTAATTGTGGGGCAAAAAGGCAGAAATTCCCTATATGTTGGGGCAAAATGAAAGAAATTCTCCTTATTTTGGGGCAAAACTCAGAAATTCCACATATTTTGGGGCAAAATTCCAGAAATTTCTCTTATTTTGTGGCAAAATTGCAGAAATTTCATTTATTTTGAAGCAAAATTGTAGAAATTTCACTTATTTCAGAAAAAAAAAAGCAGAAATTTTCTTATTTTGGGGCAAAAAGGCAGAAATGTCTTTTATCTTGGTACAAAATTTCAGAAATTTTTCTTATTTTGGGGCAAAATGCAGAAATTTCCGATATTTTAGGGAAAAATGCAGAAATTCCCATTATCTTGAGGTAAAAAGGCTGAAATTCCCCTTATTTGGGGGCAAAAAGGCAGAAATTTCCCTTATTTTGGAGCAAAATTTCAGAAATTTCACTTATTTCAGGGTAATAAGTAAGAAATTTTCCTTATTTTGGGGCAAAAAAGACAGAAATTTCCTTAGTTTTTAGGGGAAAAAGACAGAAATTCCACATTTTTGGAGGCAAAAAAGCAGAAATTCCTTTTATTTTGGAGCAAAAATGAAGAAATTTCCCTTTTTTGTGGCAAAAGGTATACATTCCCCTTATTTTCAGGCTAAAAAGCAGAAATTCCCTTTATTTTGGAGCAAAATTGCAGAAATTCCCCTAATTGTGGGGCAAAAAGGCAGAAATTCCCTATATGTTAGGGCAAAAAGACAGAAATTCTCCTTATTTTGGGGCAAAACTCTGAAATTCCACTTATTTTGGGGCAAAATTCCAGAAATTTACCTTATTTTGGGGCAAAATTGCAGAAATTTCACTTATATTGGGGCAAAATTGCAGAAATTTCACTTATTTCAGTCAAAAAAGGCAGAAATTTTCCTTATTTTTGAGCAAAATGCAGAAATTCCTAATATTTTGTGATTAAAATGCAGAAATTCGCCTTATTTTGAGGTAAAATGGCTGAAATTTCCCTTATTTGGGAGCAAAAAGGCAGAAATTTCATTTATTTTGGGGCAAAATTTCAGAAATTTCACTTATTAAAGGGTAATAAGTCAGAAATTTTCCTTAATTTGGGGCAAAAAAGACAGAAATTCTCTTTGTTTTGGGGGAATAAGACAAAAATTCCACTTATTTAGAGGCAAAAAAGCAGCAATTCCCCTTATTTTGGAGCAAAATTGCAGAAATTTCCCTTTTTTTATGGCAAAAACGTATGCATTCTTCTTATTTTCGGGCAAAAGGCAGAAATTCCTCGTATTTTGGAGCAAAATTGCAGAAATTCCCCTAATTTTGGGGCAAAAAGGCAGAAATTCCCTAAATGTTGGGGCAAAAAGACAGAAAGTCTCCTTATTTTAGGGCAAAACTCAGAATTTCCACTTATTTTGGGGCAAAATTCCAGAAATTTCCCTTATTTTGGGGCAAAATTGCAGAAATTTCACTTATTTTGGGGCAAAATATCAGAAATTTCACTTATTTCATGGAAAAAAGCAGAAATTTTCTTATTTTGGCGCGAAAGGCAGAAATTTCCCATTATTTGGGGCAAAAATGCAGAAATTCCTTTTATTTTGAGGTAAAAAGGCTGAAATTCCCCGTATTTGGTGGCAAAAAGGAAGAAATTTCCCTTATTTTGGGGCAAAATTGCAGAAATTTCACTTATTTCAGGGTAATAAGTCAGAAATTTTCCTTATTTTGGGGCAAAAAAGACAGAAATTTCCTTAGTATTGGGGGAAAAGGACAGATATTCCACTTATTTAGAGGCAAAAGATCAGAAATTCCCCTTATTTTGGAGCAAAAATGAAGAAATTTCCCTTTTTTATGGCAAAAATTATGCATTCTTTTTATTTTCGGGCAAAAAGGCAGAAATTCCCCGTATTTTGGAGCAAAATTTCAGAAATTACCCTAATTGTGGGGCAAAAAGGCAGAAATTCCCTATATGTTGGGGCAAAAAGACAGAAATTCTCCTTATTTTGGGGAAAACTCGGAAATTACACTTATTATGGGGCAAAATTCCAGAAATTTCCCTTATTTTGGGCCAAAATTGCAGAAATTTCACTTATTTTGCGGCGAAATTGCAGAAATTTCACTTATTTCAGGGAAAAAATGCAGAAATTTTCTTATTTTGAGACAAAAAGGCAGAAATTTCTTTTATTTTGGTACAAAATTGCAGAAATTTTTCTTATTTTGGGCAAAAAGGCAGAAATTTCCCATATTTTGGGGCAAAAATGCAAAAATTCCTTTTATTTTGAGGTAAAAAGGCTGAAATTCCTCTTATTTGGGGGCAAAAAGTAAGAAATTCCCATTATTTTGGTGCCAAAAGCAGACATTTCTCTTATTTTCGGGAAAATTTTTAGGAATTTAACTTATTTCAGGGAAAAAAGTCAGAAATTTTCCTCATTTTGGGGCAGAAAGGCAGAAATTGCTAATATTTTGTGGCAAAAATGCAGGAATTCCTCTTATTTTGAGGTAAAAAGGCTGAAATTCCCCTTATTTGGAGGCAAAAAGGCAGAAATTTCCCTTATTTTGGGGCAAAATTGCAGAAATTTCACTTACTTCAAAGTAATAAGTCAGAAATTTTCATTATTTTGGGGTAAAAAGGACAGAAATTCCCTTTGTTTTGGGGGAGAAAAAGAGAAATTCCACTAATTTAAAGGCAAAAAAGCAGAAATTCCCCTTATTTTGGAGCAAAAATGAAGAAATTTCCCTTTTTATGGCAAAAAGGTATGCATTCTTCTTATTTTCGGGCAAAAAGGCAGAAATTCCTCGTATTATAGAGCAAAATTGCAGAAATTCTCCTAATTGTGGGGCAAAAAGGCAGAAATTCCCTATATGTTGGGGCAAAAAGGCAGAAATTCTCTTTATTTTGGGGCAAAACTCAGAAATTCCACTTATTTTGGGACAAAATAGAAATTTTCATTATTTTGGGGCAAAAAGGCAGAAATTCCTAATATTTTGTGGCAAAAATGCAGAAATTCCCCTTATTTTGAGGTAAAAAGGCTAAAATTCCTTTTATTTGGGGGCAAAAAAGCAGAAATTTTTTCTTATTTTGGGGCAAAATTGCAAAAATTTCACTTATTTCAGGGTAATAATCAGAAATATTCCTTATTTTGGGGCAAAAAGACAGAAATCCCCTTTGTTTTGGGGGAAAAAGACTGAAATTCTACTTATTTAGAAGCAAAAAAGCAGAAATTCCCCTTATTTTGGAGCAAAAATGAAGAAATTTCCCTTTTTTATAGCAAAAAGTTATGCATTCTTCTTATTTTCCAGCAAAAAGGCAGAAATTTTCCTTATTTTGGAGCAAAATTGCAGAAATTCCACTAATTGTGGGGCTAAAAGGCAGAAATTCCCTATATGTTGGGGGAAAAAGACAGAAATTCTCCTTATTTTGGGGCAAAACTCAGAAATTCCACTTATTTTGGGGCAAAATTCCAGAAATTTCCTTTATTTTGGGGCAAAATTGCAGAAATTTCACTTATTTTGGGGCAAAATTGTAGAAATTTCACTTATTTCAGAAAAAAAAGCAGAAATTTTCTCATTTTGGGGCAAAAAGGCAGAAATTTCTTTTATCTTGGTACAAAATTGCAGAATTTTTTTTATTTTGGGGCAAAAAGTCAGAAATTTCCGATATTTTGGGGCAAAAATGCAGAAATTCCCATTATCTTGAGGTAAAAAGGCTGAAATTCCCCTTATTTGGGGGCAAAAAGGCAGAAATTTCCCTTATTTTGAAGGAAAATTTCAGAAATTTCACTTACTTCAGGGTAATAAGTCAGAAATTTTCCTTATTTTGGGGCAAAAAAGACAAATTTCCTTTGTTTTTAGGGGAAAAAGACAGAAATTCCACATTTTTGGAGGTAAAAAAGCAGAAATTTCTAATTTTTTGGAGCAAAAATGTAGAAATTTCCCTTTTTTTGTGGCAAAAGGTATACATTCCCCTTATTTTCAGGCTAAAAAGCAGAAATTCCCTTTATTTTGGAGCACAATTGCAGAAATTCCCCTAATTGTGGGGCCAAAAGGCTGAAATTCCCTATATGTTAGTGCAAAAAGACAGAAATTCTCCTTATTTTTGGGCAAAACTCTGAAATTCCACTTATTTTGGGGCAAAATTCCAGAAATTTCCCTTATTTTGGGTCAAAATTGCAGAAATTTTCACTTATTTTGGGGCAAAATTGCAGAAATTTGAATAATTTTGGGGCAAAATTGCAGAAATTTCACTTATTTCAGGGAATATAGGCAGAAATTTTCCTTATTTTTGGGCAAAATGCAGAAATTCCTAATATTTTGTGACAAAAATGCAAAAATTCCCCTTATTTAGAGGTAGAAAGGCTGAAATTTCCCTTATTTGGGGGCAAAATGGCAGAAATTTCTATTATTTTGGGGCAAAATTGCAGAAATTTCACTTATTTCAGGGTAATAAGTCAGAAATTTTCCTTATTTTGGGGCAAAAAAGACAGAAATTCTCTTTGTTTTGGGGGAATAAGACAGAAATTCCACTTATTTAGAGGCAAAAAAGCAGCAATTCCCCTTATTTTGGAGCAAAATTGCAGAAATTTCCCTTTTTTATGGCAAAAAGGTATGCATTCTTCTTATTTTCGTGCAAAAGGCAGAAATTCCTCGTATTTTGGAGCAAAATTGCAGAAATTCCCCTAATTTTGGGGCAAAAAGGCAGAAATTCCCTAAATGTTGGGGCAAAAACACAGAAAGTCTCCTTATTTTGGGGCAAATCTCAGAATTTCCACTTATTTTGTGGCAAAATTCCAGATATTTCCCTTATTTTGGGGCAAAATTGCAGAAATTCCACTTATTTTGGGGCAAAATATCAGAAATTTCAATTATTTCATGGAAAAAAGCAGAAATTTTCTTATTTTGGCGCAAAAGGCAGAAATTTCCCATTATTTAGGGCAAAAATGCAGAAATTCCTTTTATTTTGAGGTAAAAAGGCTGAAATTCCCCGTATTTGGTGGCAAAAAGGAAGAAATTTCCCTTATTTTGGGGCAAAATTGCAGAAATTTCACTTATTTCAGGGTAATAAGTCAGAAATTTTCCTTATTTTGGGGCAAAAAAGACAGAAATTCCCTTTGTTTTGGGGGAAAAGGACAGAAATTCCACTTATTTAGAGGCAAAAAAGCAGAAATTCCCCTTATTTTGGAGCAAAAATGAAGAAATTTCCCTTTTTTATGGCAAAAAGTTATGCATTCTTTTTATTTTCGGGCAAAAAGGCAGAAATTCCCCGTATTTTGGAGCAAAATTGCAGAAATTCCCCTAATTGTGGGGCAAAAAGGCAGAAATTCCCTATATGTTGGGGCAAAAAGACAGAAATTCTCCATATTTTGGAGCAAAACTCAGAAATTCCACTTACTTTGGGGCAAAATTCCAGAAATTTCCCTTATTTTGGGGCAAAATTGCAGAAATTTCACTTATTTTGGGGCGAAATTGCAGAAATTTCACTTATTTCAGGGAAAAAATGCAGAAATTTTCTTATTTTGAGACAAAAAGGCAGAAATTTCTTTTATTTTGGTACAAAATTGCAGAAATTTTTCTTATTTTGGGCAAAAAGGCAGAAATTTCCCATATTTTGGGGCAAAAATGCAAAAATTCCTTTTATTTTCAGGTAAAAAGGCAGAAATTCCTCTTATTTGTTGGCAAAAAGTAAGAAATTCCCATTATTTTGGTGCCAAAAGCAGACATTTCTCTTATTTTCGGGAAAAATTTTAGGAATTTAACTTATTTCAGGGCAAAAAGTCAGAAATTTTCCTTATTTTGGGGCAGAAAGGCAGAAATTCCTAATATTTTGTGGCAAAAATGCAGGAATTCCCCTTATTTTGAGGTAAAAAGGCTGAAATTCCCCTTATTTGGGGGCAAAAAGGCAGAAATTTCCCTTATTTTGGGGCAAAATTGCAGAAACTTCACTTACTTCAAAGTAATAAGTCAGAAATTTTCCTTATTTTGGGGTAAAAAAGACAAAAATTCCCTTTGTTTTGGGGGAGAAAAAGAGAAATTCCACTAATTTAGAGGCAAAAAAGCAGAAATTCCTCTTATTTTGGAGCAAAAATGAAGAAATTTCCCTTTTTATGGCAAAAAGGTATGCATTCTTCTTATTTTCGGGCAAAAAGGCAGAAATTCCTCGTATTATAGAGCAAAATTGCAGAAATTCTCCTAATTGTGGGGCAAAAAGGCAGAAATTCCCTATATGTTGGGGCAAAAAGGCAGAAATTCTCTTTATTTTGGGGCAAAACTCAGAAATTCCACTTATTTTGGGGCAAAATAGAAATTTTCATTATTTTGGGGCAAAAGGCAGAAATTCCTAATATTTTGTGGCAAAAATGCAGAAATTCCCCTTATTTCGAGGTAAAAAGGCTAAAATTCCTTTTATTTGGGGGCAAAAAAGCAGAAATTTTTTCTTATTTTGGGGCAAAATTGAAGAAATTTCACTTATTTCAGGGTAATAATCAGAAATATTCCTTATTTTGGGGCAAAAAGACAGAAATTCCGTTTGTTTTGGGGGAAAAAGATAGAAATTCTACTTATTTAGGAGCAAAAAAGCAGAAATTCCCCTTATTTTGGAACAAAAATGAAGAAATTTCCCTTTTTTATAGCAAAAAATTATGCATTCTTCTTATTTTCCAGCAAAAAGGCAGAAATTTTCCGTATTTTGGAGCAAAATTGCAGAAATTCCCCTAATTATGGGGCAAAAAGGCAGAAATTCCCTATATGTTGGGGCAAAAAGACAGAAATTCTCCTTATTTTGGGGCAAAACTCAGAAATTCCACTTATTTTGGGGAAAATTCCAGAAATTTCCTTTATTTTGGGGCAAAATTGCAGAAATTTCACTTATTTTGGGGCAAATATGCAGAAATTTCACTTATTTCAGGGAAAAAATGCAGAAATTTTCTTATTTTGAGACAAAAAGGCAGAAATTTCTTTTATTTTGGTACAAAATTGCAGAAATTTTTCTTATTTTGGGCAAAAAGGCAGAAATTTCCCATATTTTGGGGCAAAAATGCAATAATTCCTTTCATTTTGAGGTAAAAAGGCTGAAATTCCTCTTATTTGGGGGCAAAAAGTAAGAAATTCCCATTATTTTGGTGCCAAAGCAGACATTTCTCTTATTTTCGGGAAAAATTTTAGGAATTTAACTTATTTCAGGGCAAAAAGTCAGAAATTTTCCTTATTTTGGGGCAGAAAGGCAGAAATTCCTAATATTTTGTGGCAAAAATGCAGGAATTCCCCTTATTTTGAGGTAAAAAGGCTGAAATTCCCCTTATTTGGGGGCAAAAAGGCAGAAATTTCCCTTATTTTGGGGCAAAATTGCAGAAATTTCACTTACTTCAAAGTAATAAGTCAGAAATTTTCCTTATTTTGGGGTAAAAAAGACAGAAATTCCCTTTGTTTTCGGGGAGAAAAAGAGAAATTCCACTAATTTAGAGGCAAAAAAGCAGAAATTCCTCTTATTTTGGAGCAAAAATGAAGAAATTTCCCTTTTTATGGCAAAAAGGTATGCATTCTTCTTATTTTCGGGCAAAAAGGCAGAAATTCCTCGTATTATAGAGCAAAATTGCAGAAATTCTCCTAATTGTGGGGCAAAAAGGCAGAAATTCCCTATATGTTGGGGCAAAAAGGCAGAAATTCTCTTTATTTTGGGGCAAAACTCAGAAATTCCACTTATTTTGGGGCAAAATAGAAATTTTCATTATTTTGGGGCAAAAAGGCAGAAATTCCTAATATTTTGTGGCAAAAATGCAGAAATTCCCCTTATTTCGAGGTAAAAAGGCTAAAATTCCTTTTACTTGGGGGCAAAAAAGCAGAAATTTTTTCTTATTTTGGGGCAAAATTGCAGAAATTTCACTTATTTCAGGGTAATAATCAGAAATATTCCTTATTTTGGGGTAAAAAGACAGAAATTCCCTTTGTTTTGGGGGAAAAAGACAGAAATTCTACTTATTTAGAAGCAAAAAAGCAGAAATTCCCCTTATTTTGGAGCAAAAATGAAGAAATTTCCCTTTTTTATAGCAAAAAGTTATGCATTCTTCTTATTTTCCAGCAAAAAGACAGAAATTTTCCGTATTTTGGAGCAAAATTGAAGAAATTCCCCTAATTGTGGGGCAAAAAGGCAGAAATTCCCTATATGTTGGGGCAAAAAGACAGAAATTCTCCTTATTTTGGGGCAAAACTCAGAAATTCCACTTATTTTGGGGCAAAATTCCACAAATTTCCTTTATTTTGGGGCAAAATTGCAGAAATTTCACTTATTTTGGGGCAAAATTGTAGAAATTTCACTTATTTCAGAAAAAAAACAGAAGTTTTCTTATTTTGGGGCAAAAAGGCAGAAATTTCTTTTATCTTGGTACAAAATTGCAGAAATTTTTTTATTTTGGGGCAAAAAGTCAGAAATTTCCGATATTTTGGGGCAAAAATGCAGAAATTCCCATTATCTTGAGGTAAAAAGGCTGAAATTCCCCTTATTTGGGGGCAAAAAGGCAGAAATTTCTTTTATTTTGAAGGAAAATTTCAGAAATTTCACTTACTTCAGGGTAATAAGTCAGAAATTTTCCTTATTTTGGGGCAAAAAAGACAGAAATTTCCTTTGTTTTTAGGGGATAAAGACAGAAATTCCACATTTTTGGAGGCAAAAAAGCAGAAATTTCTATTATTTTGGAGCAAAAATGAAGAAATTTCCCTTTTTTTTTGTGGCAAAAGGTATACATTCCCCTTATTTTCAGGCTAAAAAGCAGAAATTCCCTTTATTTTGGAGCAAAATTGCAGAAATTCCCCTAATTGTCTGGCAAAAAGGCAGAAATTATCTATATGTTAGCGCAAAAAGACAACAATTCTCCTTATTTTGGGGCAAAACTCTGAAATTCCACTTATTTTGGGGCAAAATTCCAGAAATTTCCCTTATTTTGGGTCAAAATTGCAGAAATTTTCACTTATTTTGGGGCAAAATTGCAGAAATTTCACTAATTTTGGGGCAAAATTGCAGAAATTTCATTTATTTCAGGGAAAATAGGCAGAAATTTTCCTTATTTTTGGGCAAAATGCAGAAATTCCTAATATTTTGTGACAAAAATGCAGAAATTCCCCTTATTTTGAGGTAGAAAGGCTGAAATTCCCCTTATTTGGGGGCAAAAAGGCAGAAATTTCTATTATTTTGGAGCAAAATTGCAGAAATTCCTTTAATTTTGGGGCAAAAAGGCAGAAATTCCCTATATGTTGGGGCAAAAAGACAGAAAGTCTCGTTATTTTGGGGCAAAACTCAGAAATTCCACTTATTTTGGGGCAAAATTCCAGAAATTTCCCTTATTTTGGGGCAAAATTGCAGAAATTTCACTTATTTTGGGGCAAAATTGCAGAAATTTCACTTATTTCATGGAAAAAAGCAGAAATTTTCTCATTTTGGGGCAAAAGGCAGAAATTTCCCATATTTTGGCGCAAAATTGCAGAAATTTCACTTATTTAAGGGTAAAAAGTCAGAAATTTTCCTTATTTTGGGGCAAAAAAGACAGAAATTCCCTTTGTTTTGCGAAAAAGGACAGAAATTTCCCTTATTTAGAGGCAAAAAAGCAGAAATTCCCCTTATTTTGGAGCAAAAATGAAGAAATTTCCATTTTTATGGCAAAAAGGTATGCATTCTTCTCATTTTCGGACAAAAAGGCAGAAATTCCCTGTATTTTAAAGCAAAATTGCTGAAATTCCCCTAATTGTTGGGCAAAAATGCAGAAATTCCCTATATGTTGGGGCAAAAAGACAGAAATTCTCCTTATTTTGGGGCAAAACTCAGAAATTACACTTATTTTGGGGCAAAATTGCAGAAATTTCAATTATTTCAAAAAAAAAAAGCAGAAATTTTCTTATTTTGGGGCAAAAAGGCAGAAATTTTTTTTTTTATTTTTGTACAAAATTGCAGTTATTTTTCTTATTTTGGGGCCAAAAGGCAGAAATTTCCCATATTTTGGGGCAAAAATGCAGAAATTCCCTTTATTTTGAGGTAACAAGGCTCAAATTCCCCTTATTTGGAGGCAAAAAGGCAGAAATTTCTCTTATTTTGGGGCAAAATTTCAGAAACTTCATCTATTTCAGGGTAATAAGTCAGAAATTTTCCTTATTTTGGGGCCAAAAAATAGAAATTCTCTTTGTTTTGGGGGAAAAAGACAGAAATTCCACTTATTTAGAGGCAAAAAAGCAGAAATTCCCCTTATTTTGGAGCAAAAATGAAGAAATTTCCCTTTTTTATGGCAAAAAATTATGCATTCTTTTATTTTCGGGCAAAAAGGCAGAAATTCCTCGTATTTTGGAGCAAAATTTCAGGAATCCCCTAATTGTGGGGCAAAAAGGCAGAAATTCCCTATATGTTGGGGCAAAAAGACAGAAATTCTCCTATTTTAAGGCAAAACTCAGAAATTCCACTTATTTTGGGGCAAAATTCCAGAAATTTCCCTTATTTTGGGGCAAAATAGCAGAAATTTCACTTATTTTGGGGCAAAATTGCAGAAATTTCAATTATTTCAGGGAAAAAATGCAGAAATTTTCTTATTTTGAGGCAAAAAGGCAGAAATTTCTTTTATTTTGGTACAAAATTGCAGAAATTTTTCTTATTTTGGGCAAAAAGGCAGAAATTCACCATATTTTTGGGCAAAAATGCAGAAATTTTTTTTTATTTTGAGGTAAAAAGGCTGAAATTCCTATTATTTGGGGGCAAAAAGTAAGAAATTCCCATTATTTTGGTGCCAAAAACAGACATTTCCCTTATTTTTGGGAAAAATTTTAGAAATTTAACTTATTTCAGAGCAAAAAGTCAGATATTTTCCTTATTTTGGGGCAGAAAGGTAGAAATTCCTAATATTTTGTGGCAAAAATGCTGAAATCCCCCATATTTTGAGGTAAAAAGGCTGAATTTCCCCTTATTTCGGGGCAAAAAGGCAGAAATTTCCCTTATTTTGGGGCAAAATTGCAGAAATTTCACTTACTTCAAAGTAATAAGTCAGAAATTTTCCTTATTTTGGGGTAAAAAAGACAGAAATTCCTTTTGTTTTAGGGAAAAAGACAGAAATTCCACTTATTTAGAGGAAAAAAGCAGAAATTCCCCTTATTTTGGAGCAAAAATGAAGAAATTTCCCTTTTTATGGCAAAAAGGTATGCATTCTTCTTATTTTCGGGCAAAAAGGGAGAAATTCACCATATTTTATAGCAAAATTGCAGAAATTCCCCTAATTGTGAGGGAAAAAGGCAGAAATTCCCTATATGTTGGGTCAAAAAGACAGAAATTCTCTTTATTTTGGGGCAAAACTCAGAAATTCCACTTATTTTGGGCAAAATTCCAGAAATTTCCCTTCTTTTTGGGCAAAAAGGCAGAAATAACTAATATTTTGTAGCAAAAATGCCGAAATTCTCCTTATTTTGAGGTAAAAAGGCGGAAATTCCCTTTATTTGGGGGCAAAAAAGGAGAAATTTCCATTATTTTGGGGCAAAATTGCAGAAATTTCACTTACTTCAAAGTAATAAGTCAGAATTTTATTTATTTTGGGGCAAAAAAGACAGAAATTCTTTTTGTTTTGGGGGAGAAAGACAGAAATTCCACTTATTTAGAGGCAAAAAGCAGAAATTCCCCTTATTTTGGAGCAAAAATGAAGAAATTTCCCTTTTTATGGCAAAAAGGTATGCATTCTTCTTATTTTCGGGCAAAAAGGCAGAAATTCCTTGTATTTTAGAGCAAAATTGCAGAAATTGCCCTAATTGTCGGGCAAAAAGGCAGAAATTCCCTATATGTTGGGGCAAAAAGGCAGAAATTCTCCTTATTATGGGGCAAAACTCAGAAATTCCACTTATTTTGGGGCAAAATACAGAAATTTCCCTTATTTTGGGGCAAAAATTCAGAAATTCCTAATATTTTGTGGCAAAAATGCAGAAATTCCCTTTATTTTGAGGTAAAAAGGCTGAAATTCCTTTTATTTGGGGGCCAAAAAGACCGAAATTCTCCTTATTTTAGGCCAAAACTTAGAAATTCCACTTATTTTGAGGCAAAATTCCAGAAATTTCCCTTATTTTGGGGCAAAATTGCAGAAATTTCACTTATTTTGGGGCAAAATTGCAGAAATTTCACTTATTTAATGGAAAAAAGCAGAAATTTTCTTATTTTGGGGCAAAAAGGCAGAAATTTTCCTTATTTTGGGGCAAAAATGCAGAAATTCCCCTTGTTTTGATTTAAAAAGGCTGAAATTCCCCGTATTTGGGGGCAAAAATGCAGAAATTCCAATTATCTTGAGGTAAAAAGGCTGAAATTCCCCTTATTTGGGGGCAAAAAGGCAGAAATTTCCTTTATTTTGGGGCAAAATTTCAGAAATTTCACTTATTTCAGGGTAATAAGTCAGAAATTTTCCTTATTTGGGGCAAAAAAGACAGAAATTCCCTTTGTTTTTAGGGGAAAAAGACAGAAATTCCACATTTTTAGAGGCAAAAAAGCAGAAATTTCTTTTATTTTGGAGCAAAAATGAAGAAATTTCTCTTTTTTGTGGCAAAGGTATACATTCCCCTTATTTTCAGGCTAAAAAGTAGATATTCCCTTTATTTTGGAGCAAAATTGCAGAAAATCTTCTAATTGTGGGGCAAAAAAGCAGAAATTCCCTATTTGTTAGGGCAAAAAGACAGAAATTCTCCTTATTTTGAGGCAAAACTCTGAAATTCCACTTATTTTGGGGCAAAATTCCAGAAAATTCCCTTATTTTGGGGCAAAATTGCAGAAATTTCACTTATTTTAAGGCAAAATTGCAGAAATTTCACTTATTTCAGGGAAAAAAGCAGAAAATTTTTTTATTTTGGGGCAAAAAGCCAGAAATTCTTAATATTATGTGGCAAAAATGCAGAAATTCCCCTTATTTTGAGGTAAAAAGGATGAAATTCCCCTTATTTGGGGGCAAAAAGGCAGAAATTTCCCTTATTTTGGGGCAAAATTGCAGAAATTTCACTTATTACAGGGTAATAATTCAGAAATTTTCCTTATTTTGGGGCAAAAAATACAGAAATTCCCTCTGTTTTGGGGGGAAAAGATAGAAATTCCACTTATTTAGAGGCAAAAAAGAAGAGATTCCCCTTATTTTGGAGCAAAAATGAAGAAATTTCCCTTTTTTATGGCAAAAAGGTATGCATTCTTATTTTCGGGCAAAAAGGCAGAAATTCCCCGTATTTTGGAGCAAAATTGCAGAAATTCCCCTAATTGTGGGGCAAAGAGGCAGAAATTGCCTATATGTTGGGGCAAAAAGACAGAAATTCTCCTTATTTTGGGGCAAAACTCAGAAATTCCACTTATTTTGGGGCAAAATTCGAGAAATTTCCCTTATTTTGGGGCAAAATTGCAGAAATTTCAATTATTTCAAAAAAAAGCAGAAATTTTCTTATTTTGGGGCAAAAAGGCAGAAATTTTTTTTTTATTTTTGTACAAAATTGCAGTTATTTTTCTTATTTTGGGGCCAAAAGGCAGAAATTTCCCATATTTTGGGGCAAAAATGCAGAAATTCCCTTTATTTTGAGGTAACAAGGCTCAAATTCCCCTTATTTGGAGGCAAAAAGGCAGAAATTTCTCTTATTTTGGGGCAAAATTTCAGAAACTTCATCTATTTCAGGGTAATAAGTCAGAAATTTTCCTTATTTTGGGGCCAAAAAATAGAAATTCTCTTTGTTTTGGGGGAAAAAGACAGAAATTCCACTTATTTAGAGGCAAAAAAGCAGAAATTCCCCTTATTTTGGAGCAAAAATGAAGAAATTTCCCTTTTTTATGGCAAAAAATTATGCATTCTTTTATTTTCGGGCAAAAAGGCAGAAATTCCTCGTATTTTGGAGCAAAATTTCAGGAATCCCCTAATTGTGGGGCAAAAAGGCAGAAATTCCCTATATGTTGGGGCAAAAAGACAGAAATTCTCCTATTTTAAGGCAAAACTCAGAAATTCCACTTATTTTGGGGCAAAATTCCAGAAATTTCCCTTATTTTGGGACAAAATAGCAGAAATTTCACTTATTTTGGGGCAAAATTGCAGAAATTTCAATTATTTCAGGGAAAAAAATGCAGAAATTTTCTTATTTTGAGGCAAAAAGGCAGAAATTTCTTTTATTTTGGTACAAAATTGCAGAAATTTTTCTTATTTTGGGCAAAAAGGCAGAAATTCACCATATTTTTGGGCAAAAATGCAGAAATTTTTTTTTATTTTGAGGTAAAAAGGCTGAAATTCCTATTATTTGGGGGCAAAAAGTAAGAAATTCCCATTATTTTGGTGCCAAAAACAGACATTTCCCTTATTTTCGGGAAAAATTTTAGAAATTTAACTTATTTCAGAGCAAAAAGTCAGATATTTTCCTTATTTTGGGGCAGAAAGGTAGAAATTCCTAATATTTTGTGGCAAAAATGCTGAAATCCCCCATATTTTGAGGTAAAAAGGCTGAAATTCCCCTTATTTCGGGGCAAAAAGGCAGAAATTTCCCTTATTTTGGGGCAAAATTGCAGAAATTTCACTTACTTCAAAGTAATAAGTCAGAAATTTTCCTTATTTTGGGGTAAAAAAGACAGAAATTCCTTTTGTTTTAGGGAAAAAGACAGAAATTCCACTTATTTAGAGGAAAAAAGCAGAAATTCCCCTTATTTTGGAGCAAAAATGAAGAAATTTCCCTTTTTATGGCAAAAAGGTATGCATTCTTCTTATTTTCGGGCAAAAAGGGAGAAATTCACCATATTTTATAGCAAAATTGCAGAAATTCCCCTAATTGTGAGGGAAAAAGGCAGAAATTCCCTATATGTTGGGTCAAAAAGACAGAAATTCTCTTTATTTTGGGGCAAAACTCAGAAATTCCACTTATTTTGGGCAAAATTCCAGAAATTTCCCTTCTTTTTGGGCAAAAAGGCAGAAATAACTAATATTTTGTAGCAAAAATGCCGAAATTCTCCTTATTTTGAGGTAAAAAGGCGGAAATTCCCTTTATTTGGGGGCAAAAAAGGAGAAATTTCCATTATTTTGGGGCAAAATTGCAGAAATTTCACTTACTTCAAAGTAATAAGTCAGAATTTTATTTATTTTGGGGCAAAAAAGACAGAAATTCTTTTTGTTTTGGGGGAGAAAGACAGAAATTCCACTTATTTAGAGGCAAAAAGCAGAAATTCCCCTTATTTTGGAGCAAAAATGAAGAAATTTCCCTTTTTATGGCAAAAAGGTATGCATTCTTCTTATTTTCGGGCAAAAAGGCAGAAATTCCTTGTATTTTAGAGCAAAATTGCAGAAATTGCCCTAATTGTCGGGCAAAAAGGCAGAAATTCCCTATATGTTGGGGCAAAAAGGCAGAAATTCTCCTTATTATGGGGCAAAACTCAGAAATTCCACTTATTTTGGGGCAAAATACAGAAATTTCCCTTATTTTGGGGCAAAAATTCAGAAATTCCTAATATTTTGTGGCAAAAATGCAGAAATTCCCTTTATTTTGAGGTAAAAAGGCTGAAATTCCTTTTATTTGGGGGCCAAAAAGACCGAAATTCTCCTTATTTTAGGCCAAAACTTAGAAATTCCACTTATTTTGAGGCAAAATTCCAGAAATTTCCCTTATTTTGGGGCAAAATTGCAGAAATTTCACTTATTTTGGGGCAAAATTGCAGAAATTTCACTTATTTAATGGAAAAAAGCAGAAATTTTCTTATTTTGGGGCAAAAAGGCAGAAATTTCCCATATTTGGGGCAAAAATGCAGAAATTCCCCTTGTTTTGATTTAAAAAGGCTGAAATTCCCCGTATTTGGGGGCAAAAATGCAGAAATTCCCATTATCTTGAGGTAAAAAGGCTGAAATTCCCCTTATTTGGGGGCAAAAAGGCAGAAATTTCCTTTATTTTGGGGCAAAATTTCAGAAATTTCACTTATTTCAGGGTAATAAGTCAGAAATTTTCCTTATTTGGGGCAAAAAAGACAGAAATTCCCTTTGTTTTTAGGGGAAAAAGACAGAAATTCCACATTTTTAGAGGCAAAAAAGCAGAAATTTCTTTTATTTTGGAGCAAAAATGAAGAAATTTCTCTTTTTTGTGGCAAAGGTATACATTCCCCTTATTTTCAGGCTAAAAAGTAGATATTCCCTTTATTTTGGAGCAAAATTGCAGAAAATCTTCTAATTGTGGGGCAAAAAAGCAGAAATTCCCTATTTGTTAGGGCAAAAAGACAGAAATTCTCCTTATTTTGAGGCAAAACTCTGAAATTCCACTTATTTTGGGGCAAAATTCCAGAAAATTCCCTTATTTTGGAACAAAATTGCAGAAATTTCACTTATTTTAAGGCAAAATTGCAGAAATTTCACTTATTTCAAGGAAAAAAGCAGAAAATTTTTTTATTTTGGGGCAAAAAGCCAGAAATTCTTAATATTATGTGGCAAAAATGCAGAAATTCCCCTTATTTTGAGGTAAAAAGGATGAAATTCCCCTTATTTGGGGGCAAAAAGGCAGAAATTTCCCTTATTTTGGGGCAAAATTGCAGAAATTTCACTTATTACAGGGTAATAATTCTGAAATTTTCCTTATTTTGGGGCAAAAAATACAGAAATTCCCTCTGTTTTGGGGGGAAAAGATAGAAATTCCACTTATTTAGAGGCAAAAAAGAAGAAATTCCCCTTATTTTGGAGCAAAAATGAAGAAATTTCCCTTTTTTATGGCAAAAAGGTATGCATTCTTATTTTCGGGCAAAAAGGCAGAAATTCCCCGTATTTTGGAGCAAAATTGCAGAAATTCCCCTAATTGTGGGGCAAAGAGGCAGAAATTGCCTATATGTTGGGGCAAAAAGACAGAAATTCTCCTTATTTTGGGGCAAAACTCAGAAATTCCACTTTTTTTGGGGCAAATTTCGAGAAATTTCCCTTATTTTGGGGCAAAATTGCAGAAATTTCAATTATTTCAAAAAAAAGCAGAAATTTTCTTATTTTGGGGCAAAAAGGCAGAAATTTTTTTTTTATTTTTGTACAAAATTGCAGTTATTTTTCTTATTTTGGGGCCAAAAGGCAGAAATTTCCCATATTTTGGGGCAAAAATGCAGAAATTCCCTTTATTTTGAGGTAACAAGGCTCAAATTCCCCTTATTTGGAGGCAAAAAGGCAGAAATTTCTCTTATTTTGGGGCAAAATTTCAGAAACTTCATCTATTTCAGGGTAATAAGTCAGAAATTTTCCTTATTTTGGGGCCAAAAAATAGAAATTCTCTTTGTTTTGGGGGAAAAAGACAGAAATTCCACTTATTTAGAGGCAAAAAAGCAGAAATTCCCCTTATTTTGGAGCAAAAATGAAGAAATTTCCCTTTTTTATGGCAAAAAATTATGCATTCTTTTATTTTCGGGCAAAAAGGCAGAAATTCCTCGTATTTTGGAGCAAAATTTCAGGAATCCCCTAATTGTGGGGCAAAAAGGCAGAAATTCCCTATATGTTGGGGCAAAAAGACAGAAATTCTCCTATTTTAAGGCAAAACTCAGAAATTCCACTTATTTTGGGGCAAAATTCCAGAAATTTCCCTTATTTTGGGACAAAATAGCAGAAATTTCACTTATTTTGGGGCAAAATTGCAGAAATTTCAATTATTTCAGGGAAAAAAATGCAGAAATTTTCTTATTTTGAGGCAAAAAGGCAGAAATTTCTTTTATTTTGGTACAAAATTGCAGAAATTTTTCTTATTTTGGGCAAAAAGGCAGAAATTCACCATATTTTTGGGCAAAAATGCAGAAATTTTTTTTTATTTTGAGGTAAAAAGGCTGAAATTCCTATTATTTGGGGGCAAAAAGTAAGAAATTCCCATTATTTTGGTGCCAAAAACAGACATTTCCCTTATTTTCGGGAAAAATTTTAGAAATTTAACTTATTTCAGAGCAAAAAGTCAGATATTTTCCTTATTTTGGGGCAGAAAGGTAGAAATTCCTAATATTTTGTGGCAAAAATGCTGAAATCCCCCATATTTTGAGGTAAAAAGGCTGAAATTCCCCTTATTTCGGGGCAAAAAGGCAGAAATTTCCCTTATTTTGGGGCAAAATTGCAGAAATTTCACTTACTTCAAAGTAATAAGTCAGAAATTTTCCTTATTTTGGGGTAAAAAAGACAGAAATTCCTTTTGTTTTAGGGAAAAAGACAGAAATTCCACTTATTTAGAGGAAAAAAGCAGAAATTCCCCTTATTTTGGAGCAAAAATGAAGAAATTTCCCTTTTTATGGCAAAAAGGTATGCATTCTTCTTATTTTCGGGCAAAAAGGGAGAAATTCACCATATTTTATAGCAAAATTGCAGAAATTCCCCTAATTGTGAGGGAAAAAGGCAGAAATTCCCTATATGTTGGGTCAAAAAGACAGAAATTCTCTTTATTTTGGGGCAAAACTCAGAAATTCCACTTATTTTGGGCAAAATTCCAGAAATTTCCCTTCTTTTTGAGCAAAAAGGCAGAAATAACTAATATTTTGTAGCAAAAATGCCGAAATTCTCCTTATTTTGAGGTAAAAAGGCAGAAATTCCCTTTATTTGGGGGCAAAAAAGGAGAAATTTCCATTATTTTGGGGCAAAATTGCAGAAATTTCACTTACTTCAAAGTAATAAGTCAGAATTTTATTTATTTTGGGGCAAAAAAGACAGAAATTCTTTTTGTTTTGGGGGAGAAAGACAGAAATTCCACTTATTTAGAGGCAAAAAGCAGAAATTCCCCTTATTTTGGAGCAAAATTGCAGAAATTTCTCTTTTTTGTGGCAAAAAGGTATGCATTCTTATTTTCGGGCAAAAAGGCAGAAATTCCCCGTATTTTGGAGCAAAATTGCAGAAATTCCCCTAATTGTGGGGAAAAAGGCAGAAATTCCCTATATGTTGGGGCAAAAAGACAGAAATTCTACTTATTGTGGGGCAAAACTCAGAAATTTCACTTATTTTTGGGCAAAATTGCAGAAATTTCACTTATTTCAGTAAAAAAAAGCAGAAATTTTCTTATTTTGGGGCAAAAAGGCAGAAATTACTTTTATTTTAGTACAAAATTGCAGAATTTTTTCTTATTTTGGGGCAAAAAGGCAGAAATTTCCCATATTTTTGGGCAAAAATGCAGAAATTCCCCTTATTTTGAGGTAAAAAGGCTGAAATTCCCCTTATTTGGGGGCAAAAAGCAGAAATTTCCCTTATTTTGAGGCAAAATTGCAGAAATTTCACTTATTTCAGGGTAATAAGTCAGAAATTTTTTTTATTTTGGGATAAAAAAGACAGAAATTCCCTTTGTTTTGGGGGGAAAAGAGAGTAATTCCACTTTTAGAGGCAAAAAAGCAGAAATTCACCTTATTTTGGAGCAAAATTGCAGAAATTTCCCTTTTTTGTGGCAAAAAGGTATGAATTCTTCTTATTTTGAACAAAAAGGCAGAAGTTCCCTGTATTTTGGAGCAAAATTGCAGAAATTTCCCTAATTGTGGGAAAAAAAGGCAGAAATTCCCTATATGTTGGGGCAAAAAGACAGAAATTCTCCTTATTTTGGGGCAAAACTCAGAAATTCCACTTATTTTGGGGCAAAATTGCAAAAATTTCACTTATTTTGGGGCAAAAGTGCAGAAATTTCACTTATTTCAGGGAAAAAAGCAGAAATTTTCTTATTTTGGGGCAAAAAGGCAGAAATTTCTCATATTTTGTGGCAAAAATGCAGAAATTCCCCTTATTTTGAGGTAAAAAGGCTGAAATTCACCTTATTTGGGGGCAAAAAGGCAGAAATTTCCCTTATTTTGGGGCAAAATTGCAGAAATTTCACTTATTTCAGGGTAATAAGTCAAAAATTTTTCTTATTTTGCGGCAAAAAAGACAGAAATTTTCTTTGTTTTGTGGGAAAAAGACAGAAATTTTACTTATTTAGAGGCAAAAAAGCAGAAATTCCTCTTATTTTGGAGCAAAAATGAGGAAATTTCCCTTTTTTATGGCAAAAAGTAATGCATTCTTCTTATTTTCAGGCAAAAAGGCAGAAATTCCCCGTATTTTGTGGCAAAATTCCAGAAATTTCCTTTATTTTGGGGCAAAATTGCAGAAATTTCACTTATTTTGGGGCAAAATTGCAGAAATTTCACTTATTTCTTGGAAAAAAAGCAGAATTTGTCTCATTTTGGGGCAAAAGGCAGTAATTTCTCATATTTTGTGGCAAAAAAGCAGATATTCCCCTTATTTTGGAGCAAAAATAAAGAAATTTACCTTTTTTATGCCAAAAAAAATGCATTCTTCTTATTTTCGGGCAAAAAGGCAGAAAGTCAGCGTATTTTATAGCAAAATTGCAGAAATTCCCCTAATTGTGGGGCAAAAAGGCAGAAATTCCCTATATGTTGGGTCAAAAAGACAGAAATTCTCCTTATTTTGGGGCAAAACTCAGAAATTCCACTTATTTTGGGGCAAAATTCCAGAAATTTCTTTTCTTTTGGGGCAAAAAGGCACAAATTCCTAATATTTTGTAGCAAAAATGCCGAAATTCCCTTTATTTTGAGGTAAAAAGGCTGACATTCCCCATATTTGGGGGCAAAAAAGCAGAAATTTTCTCTCATTTTGGGGCAAAATTGCAGAAATTTCACTTATTTCAGGGTAATAATCAGAAATATTCCTTATTTGGGGGCAAAAAGGACAGATATTCCCTTTGTTTTGGGGGAAAAAGATAGAAATTCTACTTATTTAGAAGCAAAAAAGCAGAAATTCCCTTTATTTTGGAGCAAAAATGAAAAAATTTCCCTTTTTTATGGCAAAAAGTTATGCATTCTTCTTATTTTCCAGCAAAAAGGCAGAAATTTTCCGTATTTTGGAGCAAAATTGCAGAAATTCCCCTAATTGTGGGGCAAAAAGGCAGAAATTCTCTATATGTTGGGGCAAAAAGACAGAAATACTCCTTATTTTGGGGCAAAACTCAGAAATCCACTTATTTTGGGGCAAAATTCCAGAAATTTCCCTTATTTGGGGGCAAAATTGCAGAAATTTCACTTATTTCAGAAAAAAAAAGCAGAAAATTTCTTATTTTGGGGCAAAAAGGCAGAAATTTCTTTTCTCTTGGTAGAAAATTGCAGACATTTTTCTTATTTTGGGGCAAAAAGGCAGAAATATCCCATATTTTGGGGCAAAAATGCAGAAATTATCATTATCTTGAGGTAAAAAGGCTGAAATTCCCCTTATTTGGGGGGAAAAAGGCAGAAATTTCCCTTATTTTGGGGCAAAATTTCAGAAATTTCACTTATTTCAGGGTAATAAGTCAGAAATTTTCTTAATTTTGGGGCAAAAAAGACAGAAATTCCCTTGGTTTTTAGGGAAAAAAGACAGAAATTCCACATTTTTGAAGGCAAAAAAAGCAGAAATTCCTTTTATTTTGGAGCAAAAATGAAGAAATTTCCCTTTTTTGTGGCAAAAGGTATACATTCCCCTTATTTTCAGGCTAAAAAGCAGAAATTCGCTTTATTTTGGAGCAAAATTGCAGAAATTCCCCTAATTGTGGGGCAAAAAGGCAGAAATTCTCCTTATTTTGGGACAAAACTCTGAAATTCCACTTATTTTGGAGCAAAATTCCAGAAATTTCCCTTATTTTCGGGCAAAATTGCAGAAATTTCACTTATTTTGGGGCAAAATTGCAGAAATTTCATTTATTTCAGGGAAAAAAGGCAGAAAATTTTTTTATTTTTGGGCAAAATGCAGAAATTCCTAATATTTTGTGGCAAAAATGCAGAAATTCCTTTTATTTTGAGGTAAAAAAGGCTGAAATTCCCCTTATTCTGGGGCAAAAAGGCAGAAATTTCTCATATTTTGGGGCAAAATTGCAGAAATTTCACTTATTTCAGGGTAATAAGTCAGAAATTTTCCTTATTTTGGTGCAAAAAAGACAGAAATTCTCTTTGTTTTGGGGGAAAAAGACTGAAATTCAACTTATTTAGAGGCAAAAAAGCAGTAATTCCCATTATTTTGGAGCAAAATTGCAGAAATTTCCCTTTTTTATTGCAAAAAGGTATGCATTCTTTTTATTTTCGGGCAAAAAGGCAGAAATTCCACACTATTTTGGAGCAAAATTGCAGAAATTCCCCTAATTGTGGGGCAAAAAGGCAGAAATTCCCTATATGTTGGGGCAAAAAGACAGAAATTCTCCTTATTTTGGAGCAAAACTCAGAAATTCCACTTATTTTGGGGCAAAATTCCAGAAATTTCCCTTATTTTGAGGCAAAATTGCAGAAATTTCACTTATTTCAGAAAAAAAAAGCAGAAATTTTCTTATTTTGGGCAAAAGGAAGAAATTTCTTTCATCTTGGTACAAAATTGCAGAAATTTTTCTTATTTTGGGGCAAAAAGGCAGAAATATCTCATATTTTGGGGAAAAAATGCAGAAATTATCATTATCTTGAGGTAAAAAGGCTGAAATTCCCCTTATTTGGGGGCAAAAAGGCAGAAATTTCCCTTATTTTGGGGCAAAATTTCAGAAATTTCACTTATTTCAGGGTAATAAGTCAGAAATTTTCTTTATTTTGGGGCAAAAAGACGGAAATTCCCTTTGTTTTTAGGGGAAAAAGACAGAAATTCCACATATTTGAAGGTAAAAAAGCAGAAATTCCTTTTATTTTAAAGCAAAAATGAAGAAATTTCCTTTTTTTGTGGCAAAAGGTATACATTCCCCTTATTTACAGGCTAAAAAGCAGAAATTCCCTTTATTTTGGAGCAAAATTGCAGAAATTCCGCTAATTGTGTGGCAAAAAGGCAGAAATTCCCTATATGTTAGGGCAAAAATACAGAAATTCTCCTTATTTTGGGGCAAAACAATGAAATTCCACTTATTTTAAGGAAAAATTCCAGAAATTTCCCTTATTTTGGGGCAAAATTGCAGAAATTTCACTTATTTTGGGGCAAAATTGCAGAAATTTCACTTATTTCAGGGAAAAAAGGCAGAAATTTTTTTTATTTTTTGGCAAAATGCAGAAATTCCTAATATTTTGTGGCAAAAATGCAGAAATTCCCTTTATTTTGAGGTAAAAAGGCTGAAATTCCCCTTATTCGGGGGCAAAAAGGCAGAAATTTCTCTTATTTTGGGGCAAAATTGCAGAAATTTCACTTATTTCAGGGTAATAAGTCAGAAATTTTCCTTATTTTGGGGCAAAAAGACAGAAATTCTCCTTATTTTGGAGCAAAACTCAGAAATTCCACTTATTTTGGGGCAAAATTCCAGAAATTTCTTTTATTTTGTGGCAAAATTGCAGAAATTTCACTTATTTTTTGGCAAAAATGCAGAAATTTCACTTATTTCATGGAAAAAAGCAGAAATTTTCTTATTTTGGGGCAAAAAGGCAGAAATTTCCTATATTTTGGGGCAAAATGCAGAAATTCCCCTTATTTTGAGGTAAAAAGGCTTAAATTCCCCGTATTTGGGGGCATAAAGGCAGAAATTTTCCTTATTTTGGGGCAAAATTGCAGAAATTTCACTTATTTCAGAAAAAAATGCAGAAATTTTTTTATTTTGGGGCAAAAAGGCACAAATTTCTTTTATTTTGGTACAAAATTGCAGAAATTTTTCTTATTTTGGGGCAAAAAGGCAGAAATTTCCCATATTTTGGGGCAAAAATGCAGAAATTCCCCTTATTTTGAGGTAAAAAGGCTGAAATTCCTTTTATTTGGGGGCAAAAAGGAAGAAATTTCCCATATTTTGGGACAAAAATGCAAAAATTTCCATTATTTTGGGCAAAAAGGCAGAAATTTCCTATATTTTGGGGCAAAAATGCAGAAATTTCCATTATTTTGAGGTAAAAAGGCTGAAATTCCCCTTATTTGGGGGCAAAATAAGAAATTCCCTTTATTTTGGGGCGAAAAGCAGACATTTCCCATATTTTGAGGAAAATTTTTAGAAATTTAACTTATTTCAGGGCAAAAAGTCAGAAATTATCCATATTTTGTGGCAAAAATGCAGAAATTCCTAATATTTTGTGGTAAAAAGGCTGAAATTCCCCTTATTTGGGGGCAAAAAGGCAGAAATTTCCCTTATTTTGAGGCAAAATTGAAGAAATTTCACTTATTTCAGGGTAATAAGTCAGAAATTTTTCTTATTTTGAAGCAAAAAGACAGAAATTCCCTTAGTTTTGTGGGAAAAAGACAGAAATTTTACTTATATAAAGGCAAAAAAGCAGAAATTCCCCTTATTTTGGAGCAAAATTGCAGAAATTTCTCTTTTTTGTGGCAAAAAGGTATGCATTCTTCTTATTTTGGACACAAAGGCAGAAATTTCCTGTATTTTGGAGCAAAATTGCAGAAATTCCCCTAATTGTGGGGCAAAAAGGCTGAAATTCCCTATATGTTGGGGCAAAAAGACAGAAATTTTTTTTATTTTGGGGCAAAACTCAGAAATTCCACTTATTTTGGGGCAAAATTGCAGAAATTTCCCTTATTTTGGGGGCAGAATTGCAAAAATTTTACTTATTTTGGGGCAAAATTGCAGAAATTTCACTTATTTCAGGGAAAAAAAGGAGAAATTTTCTTATTTTGGGGCAAAAGAGAAGAAATTTCTCATATTTTGTGGCAAAAATGCAGAAATTCCCCTTATTTTGAGGTAAAAAAGCTGAAATTCCCCTTATTTGGGTGCAAAAAGGCAGAATTTTCTTTTATTTTGGGAAAAAATTACAGAATTTCACTTATTTCAGGGTTATAAGTCAGAAATTTTCCTTATTTTGGGGCCAAAAACAGAAAATCCCTTTGTTTTGTGGGAAAAAGACAAAAATTTTACTTATTTAGAGGCAACAAAGCAGAAATTCTCCTTATTTTGAAGCAAAAATGAAGAAATTCTCCTTTTTGATGGAAAAAAAGGAATGCATTCTTCTTATTTTCAGGCAAAAAGGCAGAAATTCCCCGTATTTTGGAGCAAAATTGCAGAAATTCCCCTATTTGTGAGGCAAAAAGGCAGAAATTCCCTATATGTTGGGGCAAAAAGACAGAATTTCTTTTTATTTTGGGGCAAAACTCAGAAATTCCACTTATTTTGGGGCAAAATTACAGAAATTCACCTTATTTTGGGGCAAAACTCAGAAATTCCACTTATTTTGGGGCAAAATTTCAGAAATTTCCCTTATTTTGGGGCAAAATTGCAGAATGTTCACTTATTTTGGGGCAAAATTGCATAAATTTCACTTATTTCAGAAAAAAAAGCAGAATTTATCTTATTTCGGGGCAAAATGGCAGAAATTTCTCATATTTTGTGGCAAAAAAGCAGAAATTCCCCTTATTTTGAAGCAAAAATGAAGAAATTTTCCTTTTTTATTCCAAAAAGGAGTGCATTCTTCTTATTTTCGGGCAAAAAGGCAGAAATTCACCGTATTTTATAGCAAAATTGCAGAAATTCCCCGAATTGTGGGGCAAAAATGCAGAAATTCCCTATATGTTGGGTCAAAAAGACAGAAATTCTCCTTATTTTTGGGGCAAAACTCAGAAATTCCACTTATTTTGGGGCAAAATTCCAGAAATTTTCTTTCTTTTGGGGCAAAAAGGCAGAAATTCCTAATATTTTGTAGCAAAAATGCCGAAATTCCCCTTATTTTGAGGTAAAAATGCTGAAATTCCCTTTATTTGGGAGCAAAAAGTCAGAAATTTCCATTATTTTGGGGCAAAATTGCATAAATTTCACTTACTTCAAAGTAATATGTCAGAAATTTTATTTATTTTGGGGCAAAAAAGACAGAAATTTTTTTTGTTTTGGGAGAGAAATACAGAAATTCCAATTATTTCGTGGCAAAAAGCAAAAATTCCCCTTATTTTGGAGCAAAAATTAAGAAATTTCCCTTTTTATGGCAAAAAGGTATGCATTTTTCTTATTTTCGGGCCAAAAGGCAGAATTTCCTCGTATTTTAGAGCAAAATTGCAGAAATTCCCCTAATTGTGGGGCAAAAAGTCAGAAATTCCCTATATGTTGGGGCAAAAAGGCAGAAATTCTCCTTACTTTGGGGCAAAACTCAGAAATTCCACTTATTATGGGGGCAAAATTCCAGAAATTTCCCTTTATTTTGGAGCAAAATGCAGAAATTCCTAATATTTTGTGGCAAAACTGCAGAAATTCCCCTTATTTTGAGGTAAAAAGGCTGAAATTCCCCTTATTTGGGGGCAAAAAAGCAGAAATTTTCTCTTATTTTGGGGCAAAATTGCAGAAATTTCACTTATTTCAGGGTAATAATCAGAAATATTCTTTATTATGGGGCAAAATGGACAGAAATTCCCTTTGTTTTGGGGGAAAAAGACAGAAATTCTGCTTATTTAGAAGCAAAAAAGCAGAAATTCCCCTTATTTTGGAACAAAAATGAAGAAATTTCCCTTTTTTATTCCAAAAAGGAGTGCATTCTTTTTATTTTCGGGCAAAAAGGCAGAAATTCCCCGAATTGTGGGCCAAAAATGCAGAAATTCCCTATAAGTTGGGTCAAAAAGACAGAAATTCTCCTTATTTTGGGGCAAAACTCAGAAATTCCACTTATTTTGGGGCAAAATTCCAGAAATTTTCTTTCTTTTGGGGCAAAAAGGCAGAAATTCCTAATATTTTGTAGCAAAAATGCCGAAATTCCCCTTATTTTGAGGTAAAAATGCTGAAATTCCCTTTATTTGGGGGCAAAAAGTCAGAAATTTCCATTATTTTGGGGCAAAATTGCATAAATTTCACTTACTTCAAAGTAATATGTCAGAAATTTTATTTATTTTGGGGCAAAAAAGACAGAAATTCTTGTTGTATTGGGAGAGAAATACAGAAATTCCAATTATTTAGTGGCAAAAAGCAGAAATTCCCCTTATTTTGGAGCAAAAATTAAGAAATTTCCCTTTTTATGGCAAAAAGGTATGCATTTTTCTTATTTTCAGGGAAAAAAGGCAGAAATTCCTCGTATTTTAGAGCAAAGTTGCAGAAATTCCCCTAATTGTGGGGCAAAAAGTCAGAAATTCCCTATATGTTGGGGCAAAAAGGCAGAAATTCTCCTTACTTTGGGGCAAAACTCAGAAATTCCACTTATTTTGGGGGCAAAATTCCAGAAATTTCCCTTTATTTTGGAGCAAAAAGGCAGAAATTCCTAATATTTTGTGGCAAAAATGCAGAAATTCCCCTTATTTTGAGGTAAAAAGGCTGAAATTCCCCTAATTTGGGGGCAAAAAAGCAGAAATTTTCTCTTATTTTGGGGCAAAATTGCAGAAATTTCACTTATTTCAGGGTAATAATCAGAAATATTCTTTATTATGGGGCAAAATGGACAGAAATTCCCTTTGTTTTGGGGGAAAAAGACAGAAATTCTGCTTATTTAGAAGCAAAAAAGCAGAAATTCCCCTTATTTTGGAACAAAAATGAAAAAATTTACCTTTTTTATGGCAAAAAGTTATGCATTCTTCTTATTTTCCAGCCAAAAGGCAGAAATTTTCCGTATTTTGGAGCAAAATTGCAGTAATTCCCCTAATTGTGGGGCAAAAATGCAGAAATTCCCTATATGTTGCGGCAAAAAGACAGAAATTCTCCTTATTTTGGGGCAAAACTCAGAAATTCCACTTATTTTGGGGCAAAATTCCAGAAATTTCTTTTATTTTGTGGCAACATTGCAGAAATTTCACTTATTTTGGGGCAAAATTGCAGAAATTTCACTTATTTCAGAAAAAAAAAAGCAGAAATTTTCTTATTTTGGGGCAAAAAGGCAGAAATTTCTTTTATCTTGGTACAAAATTGCAGAAATTTTTCTTATTTTGGGTCAAAAAGGCAGAAATTTCTCATATTTTGGGGAAAAAATGCAGAAATTCCCATTATCTTGAGGTAAAAAGGCTGAAATTCCCCTTATTTGGGGGCAAAAAGGCAGAAATTTCCCTTATTTTGGGGCAAAATTTCAGAAATTTCACTTATTTCAGGGTAATAAGTCAGAAATTTTCTTAATTTTGGGGCAAAAAAGACAGAAATTCCCTTTGTTTTTAAGGGAAAAAGACAAAAATTCCACATTTTTGGAGGAAAAAAAGCAGAAATTCCTTTTATTTTGTAGCAAAAATGAATTTTTCTTTTTTGTGTCAAAAGGTATACATTCTCCTTATTTTCAGGCTAAAAAGCAGAAATTCCCTTTATTTTTGAGCAAAATTGCAGAAATTCCCTTAATTGTGGGGCAAAAAGGCAGAAATTGCCTATATGTTGGGGCAAAAAGACAGAAATTCTCCTTATTTGGGGGCAAAACTCAGAAATTGCACTTATTTTGGGGCAAAATTCCAGAAATTTCCCTAATTTTGGGGCAAAATTGCAGAAATTTCAGTTATTTTGGGGCAAAATTGCAGAAATTTCACTTATTTCAGAGAAAAAAAACAGAAATTTTCCTTATTTTGTGCAAAATACAGAAATTCCTAATATTTTGTGGCAAAAATGCAGAAATTCCCCTTTATTGAGGTAAAAAGGCTGAAATTTCCCTTATTTGGGGGCAAAAAGGCAGAAATTTCTCTTATTTTGGGGCAAAATTGCAGAAATTTCACTTATTTCAGGGTAATAAGTCAGAAATTTTCCTTATTTTGGAGCAAAAATGACAGAAATTCTCTTTGTTTTGCGGGAAAAAGACAGAAATTCCACTTATTTAGAGGCAAAAAAGCAGAAATTCCCCTTATTTTGGAGCAAAATTGCAGAAATTTCCCTTTTTTATGGCAAAAAGGTATGCATTCTTTTTATTTTTGGGCAAAAAGGCAGAAATTCCCTGTATTTTGGAGCAAAATTTCAGAAATTCCCATAATTGTGGGGCAAAAAGGCAGAAATTCCCTATATTTTGAGGCAAAAATCAGAAATTCTCTTTATTTTGGGGCAAAACTCAGAAATTCCACTTATTTTGGAGCACAATTCCAGAAATTTCTTTTATTTTGTCGCAAAATTTCAGAAATTTCATTTATTTTGGGGCAAAATTGCAGAAATTTCACTTATTTCATGGAAAAAAGAAGAAATTTTCTTTTTTTTGAGGCAAAAAGTCAGAAATTTCCCATATTTTGGTGCAAAAATGCAGAAATTCCCCTTATTTTGAGGTAAAAAGGCTGAAATTCCCCGTATTTGGGGGCAAAAAGGTAGAAATTTCCCTTATTTTGGGGCAAAATTGCAGAAATTTCACTTATTTCAGAAAAAAAGCAGAAATTTTCTTATTTTGGGGCAAAAAGGCAGAAATTTTTTTATTTTGGTACAAAATTGCAGAAATTTTTCTTATTTTGGGGCCAAAAGGCAGAAATTTCCCATATTTTGGGGCAAAAATGCAGAAATTCCCCTTATTTTGAGGGAAATAGGCTAAAATTTCCCTTACTTGGAGGCAAAAAGGCAGAAATTTCTCTTATTTTGGGGAAAAATTGCAGAAACATCACTAATTTCAGGGTAATAATTCAGAAATTTTCCTTATTTTGGGGCAAAAAAGACAGAAATTCCCTTTGTTTTGGGGAAAAAAGACATAAATTCCACTTATTTAGAGGCAAAAAAGCAGAAATTGCCCTTATTTTGGAGCAAAATTTCAGAAATTTCCCTTTTTTATGGCAAAAAGGTATGCATTCTTTTTATTTTCGGGCAAAAAGGCAGAAATTCCTCGTATTTTGGAGCAAAATTTCAGAAATTCCCCTAATTGTGGGGCAAAAAGGCAGAAATTCCCTATATGTTGTGGCAAAAAGACAGAAATTCTCATTATTTTGGGGCAAAACTCGGAAATTCCACTTATTTTGGAGCAAAATTTCAGAAATTTCCCTTATTTTGGGGCAAAATTGCAGAATGTTCACTTATTTTGGGGCAAAATTGCATAAATTTCACTTATTTCAGAAAAAAAAAGCAGAATTTATCTTATTTCGGGGCAAAATGGCAGAAATTTCTCATATTTTGTGGTAAAAAAGCAGAAATTCCCCTTATTTTGAAGCAAAAATGAAGAAATTTCCCTTTTTTATTCCAAAAAGGAGTGCATTCTTCTTATTTTCGGGCAAAAAGGCAGAAATTCACCGTATTTTATAGCAAAATTGCAGAAATTTCTCTTTTTTGTGGCAAAAAGGTATGCATTCTTCTTATTTTGGACACAAAGGCAGAAATTTCCTGTATTTTGGAGCAAAATTGCAGAAATTCCCCTAATTGTGGGGCAAAAAGGCTGAAATTCCCTATATGTTGGGGCAAAAAGACAGAAATTTTTTTATTTTGGGGCAAAACTCAGAAATTCCACTTATTTTGGGGCAAAATTGCAGAAATTTCCCTTATTTTGGGGGCAGAATTGCAAAAATTTTACTTATTTTGGGGCAAAATTGCAGAAATTTCACTTATTTCAGGGAAAAAAAAGCAGAAATTTTCTTATTTTGGGGCAAAAGAGAAGAAATTTCTCATATTTTGTGGCAAAAATGCAGAAATTCCCCTTATTTTGAGGTAAAAAAGCTGAAATTCCCCTTATTTGGGTGCAAAAAGGCAGAATTTTCTTTTATTTTGGGAAAAAATTGCAGAAATTTCACTTATTTCAGGGTAATAAGTCAGAAATTTTCCTTATTTTGGGGCCAAAATACAGAAAATCCCTTTGTTTTGGGGGGAAAAGACAGAAATTCCACTTATTTAGAGGCAAAAAGCAGAAATTCTTCTTATTTTGGAACAAAAATGAAGAAATTTCACTTTTTTATGGCAAAAAGGTATGCATTCTTCTTATTTACAGACAAAAAGGAAGAAATTTCCTGTATTTTGCAGCAAAATTGCAGAAATTCCTCTAATTGTGGCTAGAAAACGCAGAAATTCCCTATATGTTGGGGCAAAAAGACAGAAATTCTCCTTATTTTGGGGCAAAACTAAGAAATTTCACTTATTTTGGGGCAAAATTGCAGAAATTTCACTTATTTCAGAAAAAAAGCAGAAATTTTCTTATTTTGGATCAAAAAGGCAGAAATTGCTTTTATTTTGGTACAAAATTGAAGAAATTTTTCTTATTTTGGGGCAAAAGGCAGAAATTCTTAATATTTTGTGGCAAAAATGCAGAAATTCCCCTTATTTTGAGGTAAAAAGGCTGAAATTCCCCTTATTTGGGGGCAAAAAGGCAGAAATTTCTTTTATTTTGGTACAAAATTGCAAAAATTTTTCTTATTTTGGGCAAAATCAGAAATTTCCCATATTTTGGGGCAAAAATGCAGAAATTCCCCTTATTTTGAGGTAAAAAGGCTGAAATTCCCCTTATTTGGGGGCAAAAAGTAACAAATTCCTCTTATTTTTGGGCAAAAAGCAGACATTTCACTTATTTTGGGGAAAATTTTAGAAATTTAACTTATTTCAGGGCAAAAAGTCAGAAATTTTCCTCATTTTGGGGCAGAAAGGCAGAAATTCCTAATATTTTGTGGCAAAAATGCAGAAATTCCCCTTATTTTGAGGTAAAAAGGCTGAAATTCCCCTTATTTGGGGGCAATAAGGCAGAAATTTCCCTTATTTTGAAGCAAAATTGCAGAAATTTAACTTATTTCAGGGTAATAAGTCAAAAATTTTTCTTTTTTTGCGGCAAAAAAGACAGAAATTCCCTTTGTTTTGTGGGAAAAAGACAGAAATTTTACTTATTTAGAGGCAAAAAAGCAGAAATTCTCCTTATTTTGAAGCAAAAATGAAGAAATTCTCCTTTTTTATGGAAAAAAAGGAATGCATTCTTCTTATTTTCAGGCAAAAAGGCAGAAATTCCCCGTATTTTGGAGCAAAATTGCAGAAATTCCCCTATTTGTGAGGCAAAAAGGCAGAAATTCCCTATATGTTGGGGCAAAAAGACAGAATTTCTTTTTATTTTGGGGCAAAACTCAGAAATTCCACTTATTTGGGGGCAAAATTCCAGAAATTTCCCTTATTTTGGAGCGAAATTGCAGAAATTTCCCTTATTTTGGGGCAAAATTGCAGAAATTTCACTTATTTTAGGGTAATAAGTAAGAAATTTTCCTTATTTTGGGACATAAAAGACAGAAATTCCCTTTGTTTTGGGGGGAAAAGACAGAAATTTTACTTATTTAGATGCAAAAAAGCAGAAATTCCCCTTATTTTGGAGTAAAAATGAAGAAATTTCCCTTTTTTATGGCAAAAAGAAATGCATTCTTCTTATTTTCAGGCAAAAAGGTTGGAATTCCTCGTATTTTGGAGCAAAATTGCAGAAATTTCCCTATTTGTGGGGAAAAAAGGCAGAAATTTCCTATATATTGGGGCAAAATTACAGAAATTCACCTTATTTTGGGGCAAAACTCAGAAATTCCACTTATTTTGGGGCAAAATTTCAGAAATTTCCCTTATTTTGGGGCAAAATTGCAGAATGTTCACTTATTTTGGGGCAAAATTGCATAAATTTCACTTATTTCAGAAAAAAAAGCAGAATTTATCTTATTTCGGGGCAAAATGGCAGAAATTTCTCATATTTTGTGGCAAAAAAGCAGAAATTCCCCTTATTTTGAAGCAAAAATGAAGAAATTTCCCTTTTTTATTCCAAAAAGGAGTGCATTCTTCTTATTTTCGGGCAAAAAGGCAGAAATTCACCGTATTTTATAGCAAAATTGCAGAAATTCCCCGAATTGTGGGGCAAAAATGCAGAAGTTCCCTATATGTTGGGTCAAAAAGACAGAAATTCTCCTTATTTTGGGGCAAAACTCAGAAATTCCACTTATTTTGGGGCAAAATTCCAGAAATTTCCTTTCTTTTGGGGCAAAAAGGCAGAAATTCCTAATATTTTGTAGCAAAAATGCCAAAATTCCCCTTATTTTGAGGTAAAAATGCTGAAATTCCCTTTATTTGGGGGCAAAAAGTCAGAAATTTCCATTATTTTGGGGCAAAATTGCATAAATTTCACTTACTTCAAAGTAATATGTCAGAAATTTTATTTTTTGGGGGCAAAAAAGACAGAAATTCTTGTATTGGGAGAGAAATACAGAAATTCCAATTATTTAGTGGAAAAAAGCAGAAATTCCCCTTATTTTGGAGCAAAAATTAAGAAATTTCCCTTTTTATGGCAAAAAGGTATGCATTTTTCTTATTTTCGGGCATAAAGGCAGAAATTCCCCGTATTTTAGAGCAAAATTGCAGAAATTCCCCTAATTGTGGGGCAAAAAGGCAAAATTTCCCTATATGTTGGGGCAAAAAGACAGAAATTCTCCTTATTTTGGGGCAAAACTCAAAAATTCCACTTATTTTTGGGCAAAATTCCAGAAATTTCCCTTATTTTGGGGCAAAATTGCAGAAATTTCACTTATTTTGGGGCAAAATTGCAGAAATTTCACTTATTTCAGAAAAAAAAGCAGAAATTTTCTTATTTTGGGGCAAAAAGGCAGAAATTAATAATATTTTGTGGCAAAAATTCAGAAATTCCCCTTATTTTGAGGTAAAAAGGCTGAAATTCCCCTTATTTGGGGGCAAGAAGGCAAAAATTTTTTTTTATTTTGGGGCAAAATTGCAGAAATTTCACTTATTTCAGGGTAGTAAGTCAGAAATTTTCCTTATTTTGGGGCAAAAAAGAAAGGAATTCCTTTTGTTTTGGGGAAAAAAGACAGAAATTCCACTTATTTAGAGGCAAAAATGCAGAAATTTTCCTTATTTTGGAGCAAAAATGAAGAAATTCGCAATTTTTATGGCAAAAAGTTATGCATTCTTCTTATTTTCGGGCAAAAAGGCAGTAATTTCCTGTATTTTGGAGCAAAATTGCAGAAATTCCCCTAATTGTTTGGCAAAAAGGCAGAAATTCTCTATATGTTGGGGCAAAAAGACAGAAATTCTTCTTATTTTGGGGCAAAACTCAGAAATTCCACTTGTTTTGGGGCAAAATTCCAGAAATTTCCCTTAATTTGGGGCAAAATTGCAGAAATTTCACTTATTTTGGGGCAAAATTGCAGAAATTTCACTTATTTTGGGGCAAAATTGCAGAAATTTCACTTATTTCAGAAAAAAGGCAGAAATTTTCCTTATTTTGGGAAAAAAGGCAGAAATTCCTAATATTTTGTGACAAAAATGCAGAAATTCTTCTTTTTTTGAGGTAAAAAGGCTGAAATTCCCCTTATTTGGGGGCAAAAAGGCAGAAATTTCCCTAATTTTGAGGCAAAATTGCAGAAATTTCACTTATTTCAGGGAAAAAAAAGCAGAAATTTTCTTATTTTGGGGCAAAAAGGCAGAAATTCCTAATATTTTGAGGCATAAATGCAGAAATTCCCCTTATTTTGAGGTAAAAAGGCTGAAATTCCCCTTATTTGGGGGCAATAAGGCAAAAATTTCTTTTATTTTGGGGCAAAATTGCAGAAATTTCATTTATTTCAGGGTAATAAGTCAGAAATTTTCTTTATTTTGGGGCAAAAAAGACAGGAATTCCCTTTGTTTTTGGGGAAAAATACAGAAATTACACTTATTTAGAGGCAAAAAAGCAGAAATTCCCCTTATTTTGGAGCAAAAATGAAGAAATTTCCTTTTTATGGCAAAAATGTTTGCATTCTTCTTATTTTTGGGCAAAAAGGCAGAAATTCCCCATATTTTGGAGCAAAATTGCAGAAATTCCCCCAATTGTGGGGCAAAAAGGCAGAAATTCTCTATATGTTGGGGCAAAAAGACAGAAATTCTTCTTATTTTGGGGCAAAACTCAGAAATTCCACTTATTTTGGGGCAAAATTGCAGAAATTTCCCTTATTTTGGGGGCAGAATTGCAAAAATTTTACTTATTTTGGGGCAAAATTGCAGAAATTTCACTTATTTCAGGGAAAAAAAGCAGAAATTTTCTTATTTTGGGGCAAAAGAGAAGAAATTTCTCATATTTTGTGGCAAAAATGCAGAAATTCCCCTTATTTTGAGGTAAAAAAGCTGAAATTCCCCTTATTTGGGTGCAAAAAGGCAGAATTTTCTTTTATTTTGGGAAAAAATTGCAGAAATTTCACTTATTTCAGGGTAATAAGTCAGAAATTTTCCTTATTTTGGGGCCAAAATACAGAAAATCCCTTTGTTTTGGGGGGAAAAGACAGAAATTCCACTTATTTAGAGGCAAAAGGCAGAAATTCTTCTTATTTTGGAACAAAAATGAAGAAATTTCACTTTTTTATGGCAAAAAGGTATGCATTCTTCTTATTTACGGACAAAAAGGAAGAAATTTCCTGTATTTTGCAGCAAAATTGCAGAAATTCCTCTAATTGTGGCTAGAAAACGCAGAAATTCCCTATATGTTGGGGCAAAAAGACAGAAATTCTCCTTATTTTGGGGCAAAACTAAGAAATTTCACTTATTTTGGGGCAAAATTGCAGAAATTTCACTTATTTCAGAAAAAAAGCAGAAATTTTCTTATTTTGGATCAAAAAGGCAGAAATTGCTTTTATTTTGGTACAAAATTGAAGAAATTTTTCTTATTTTGGGGCAAAAGGCAGAAATTCTTAATATTTTGTGGCAAAAATGCAGAAATTCCCCTTATTTTGAGGTAAAAAGGCTGAAATTCCCCTTATTTGGGGGCAAAAAGGCAGAAATTTCTTTTATTTTGGTACAAAATTGCAAAAATTTTTCTTATTTTGGGCAAAATCAGAAATTTCCCATATTTTGGGGCAAAAATGCAGAAATTCCCCTTATTTTGAGGTAAAAAGGCTGAAATTTCCCTTATTTGGGGGCAAAAAGTAAGAAATTCCTCTTATTTTTGGGCAAAAAGCAGACATTTCACTTATTTTGGGGAAAATTTTAGAAATTTAACTTATTTCAGGGCAAAAAGTCAGAAATTTTCCTCATTTTGGGGCAGAAAGGCAGAAATTCCTAATATTTTGTGGCAAAAATGCAGAAATTCCCCTTATTTTGAGGTAAAAAGGCTGAAATTCCCCTTATTTGGGGGCAATAAGGCAGAAATTTCCCTTATTTTGAAGCAAAATTGCAGAAATTTAACTTATTTCAGGGTAATAAGTCAAAAATTTTTCTTTTTTTGCGGCAAAAAAGACAGAAATTCCCTTTGTTTTGTGGGAAAAAGACAGAAATTTTACTTATTTAGAGGCAAAAAAGCAGAAATTCTCCTTATTTTGAAGCAAAAATGAAGAAATTCTCCTTTTTTATGGAAAAAAAGGAATGCATTCTTCTTATTTTCAGGCAAAAAGGCAGAAATTCCCCGTATTTTGGAGCAAAATTGCAGAAATTCCCCTATTTGTGAGGCAAAAAGGCAGAAATTCCCTATATGTTGGGGCAAAAAGACAGAATTTCTTTTTATTTTGGGGCAAAACTCAGAAATTCCACTTATTTGGGGGCAAAATTCCAGAAATTTCCCTTATTTTGGAGCGAAATTGCAGAAATTTCCCTTATTTTGGGGCAAAATTGCAGAAATTTCACTTATTTTAGGGTAATAAGTAAGAAATTTTCCTTATTTTGGGGCATAAAAGACAGAAATTCCCTTTGTTTTGGGGGGAAAAGACAGAAATTTTACTTATTTAGATGCAAAAAAGCAGAAATTCCCCTTATTTTGGAGTAAAAATGAAGAAATTTCCCTTTTTTATGGCAAAAAGAAATGCATTCTTCTTATTTTCAGGCAAAAAGGTTGGAATTCCTCGTATTTTGGAGCAAAATTGCAGAAATTTCCCTATTTGTGGGGAAAAAAGGCAGAAATTTCCTATATATTGGGGCAAAATTACAGAAATTCACCTTATTTTGGGGCAAAACTCAGAAATTCCACTTATTTTGGGGCAAAATTTCAGAAATTTCCCTTATTTTGGGGCAAAATTGCAGAATGTTCACTTATTTTGGGGCAAAATTGCATAAATTTCACTTATTTCAGAAAAAAAAGCAGAATTTATCTTATTTCGGGGCAAAATGGCAGAAATTTCTCATATTTTGTGGCAAAAAAGCAGAAATTCCCCTTATTTTGAAGCAAAAATGAAGAAATTTCCCTTTTTTATTCCAAAAAGGAGTGCATTCTTCTTATTTTCGGGCAAAAAGGCAGAAATTCACCGTATTTTATAGCAAATTGCAGAAATTCCCCGAATTGTGGGGCAAAAATGCAGAAGTTCCCTATATGTTGGTTCAAAAAGACAGAAATTCTCCTTATTTTGGGGCAAAACTCAGAAATTCCACTTATTTTGGGGCAAAATTCCAGAAATTTCCTTTCTTTTGGGGCAAAAAGGCAGAAATTTCTAATATTTTGTAGCAAAAATGCCAAAATTCCCCTTATTTTGAGGTAAAAATGCTGAAATTCCCTTTATTTGGGGGCAAAAAGTCAGAAATTTCCATTATTTTGCGGCAAAATTGCATAAATTTCACTTACTTCAAAGTAATATGTCAGAAATTTTATTTTTTTGGGGCAAAAAAGACAGAAATTCTTGTATTGGGAGAGAAATACAGAAATTCCAATTATTTAGTGGCAAAAAGCAGAAATTCCCCTTATTTTGGAGCAAAAATTAAGAAATTTCCCTTTTTATGGCAAAAAGGTATGAATTTTTCTTATTTTCGGGCAAAAAGGCAGAAATTCCTCGTATTTTAGAGCAAAATTGCAGAAATTCCCCTAATTGTGGGGCAAAAAGTCAGAAATTCCCTATATGTTGGGGCAAAAAGGCAGAAATTCTCCTTACTTTGGGGCAAAACTCAGAAATTCCACTTATTTTGGGGGCAAAATTCCAGAAATTTCCCTTTATTTTGGAGCAAAAAGGCAGAAATTCCTAATATTTTGTGGCAAAAATGCAGAAATTCCCCTTATTTTGAGGTAAAAAGGCTGAAATTCCCCTTATTTGGGGGCAAAAAAGTAGAAATTTTCTCTTATTTTGGGGCAAAATTGCAGAAATTTCACTTATTTCAGGGTAATAATCAGAAATATTCTTTATTATGGGGCAAAATGGACAGAAATTCTCTTTGTTTTGGGGGAAAAAGACAGAAATTCTGCTTATTTAGAAGCAAAAAAGCAGAAATTCCCCTTATTTTGGAACAAAAATGAAGAAATTTACCTTTTTTATGGCAAAAAGTTATGCATTCTTCTTATTTTCCAGCCAAAAGGCAGAAATTTTCCGTATTTTGGAGCAAAATTGCAGTAATTCCCCTAATTGTGGGGCAAAAATGCAGAAATTCCCTATATGTTGCGGCAAAAAGACAGAAATTCTCCTTATTTTGGGGCAAAACTCAGAAATTCCACTTATTTTGGGGCAAAATTCCAGAAATTTCTTTTATTTTGTGGCAAAATTGCAGAAATTTCACTTATTTTGGGGCAAAATTGCAGAAATTTCACTTATTTCAGAAAAAAAAAGCAGAAATTTTCTTATTTTGGGGCAAAAAGGCAGAAATTTCTTTTATCTTGGTACAAAATTGCAGAAATTTTTCTTATTTTGGGTCAAAAAGGCAGAAATTTCTCATATTTTGGGGAAAAAATGCAGAAATTCCCATTATCTTGAGGTAAAAAGGCTGAAATTCCCCTTATTTGGGGGCAAAAAGGCAGAAATTTCCCTTATTTTGGGGCAAAATTTCAGAAATTTCACTTATTTCAGGGTAATAAGTCAGAAATTTTCCTTATTTTGGGGCAAAAAAGACAGAAATTCCCTTTGTTTTTAGGGGAAAAAGAGAGAAATTACACATTTTTGGAGGCAAAAAAGCAGAAATTCCTTTTATTTTCGAGCAAAAATGAATTTTCCTTTTTTGTGGCAAAAGGTATACATTCTCCTTATTTTCAGGCTAAAAAGCAGAAATTCCCTTTATTTTTGAGCAAAATTGCAGAAATTCCCTTAATTGTGGAGCAAAAAGGCAGAAATTGCCTATATGTTGGGGCAAAAAGACAGAAATTCTCCTAATTTGGGGCAAAACTCAGAAATTGCACTTATTTTGGGGCAAAATTCCAGAAATTTCCCTAATTTTGGGGCAAAATTGCAGAAATTTCAGTTATTTTGGGGCAAAATTGCAGAAATTTCACTTATTTCAGAGAAAAAAAACAGAAATTTTCCTTATTTTGTGCAAAATACAGAAATTCCTAATATTTTGTGGCAAAAATGCAGAAATTCCCCTTATTTTGAGGTAAAAAAGCTGAAATTTCCCTTATTTGGGGGCAAAAAGGCAGAAATTTCTCTTATTTTGGGGAAAATTGCAGAAATTTCACTTATTTCAGGGTAATAAGTCAGAAATTTTCCTTATTTTGGAGCAAAAATGACAGAAATTCTCTTTGTTTTGCGGGAAAAAGACAGAAATTCCACTTATTTAGAGGCAAAAAAGCAGAAATTCCCCTTATTTTGGAGCAAAATTGCAGAAATTTCCCTTTTTTATGGCAAAAAGGTATGCATTCTTTTTATTTTTGGGCAAAAAGGCAGAAATTCCCTGTATTTTGGAGCAAAATTTCAGAAATTCCCATAATTGTGGGGCAAAAAGGCAGAAATTCCCTATATTTTGAGGCAAAAATCAGAAATTCTCTTTATTTTGGGGCAAAACTCAGAAATTCCACTTATTTTGGAGCACAATTCCAGAAATTTCTTTTATTTTGTCGCAAAATTTCAGAAATTTCACTTATTTTGGGGCAAAATTGCAGAAATTTCACTTATTTCATGGAAAAAAGAAGAAATTTTCTTTTTTTTTGAGGCAAAAAGTCAGAAATTTCCCATATTTTGGTGCAAAAATGCAGAAATTCCCCTTATTTTGAGGTAAAAAGGCTGAAATTCCCCGTATTTGGGGGCAAAAAGGTAGAAATTTCCCTTATTTTGGGGCAAAATTGCAGAAATTTCACTTATTTCAGAAAAAAAGCAGAAATTTTCTTATTTTGGGGCAAAAAGGCAGAAATTTTTTTATTTTGGTACAAAATTGCAGAAATTTTTCTTATTTTGGGGCCAAAAGGCAGAAATTTCCCATATTTTGGGGCAAAAATGCAGAAATTCCCCTTATTTTGAGGGAAATAGGCTAAAATTTCCCTTACTTGGAGGCAAAAAGGCAGAAATTTCTCTTATTTTGGGGAAAAATTGCAGAAACATCACTTATTTCAGGATAATAATTCAGAAATTTTCCTTATTTTGGGGCAAAAAAGACAGAAATTCCCTTTGTTTTGGGGAAAAAAGGCATAAATTCCACTTATTTAGAGGCAAAAAAGCAGAAATTGCCCTTATTTTGGAGCAAAATTTCAGAAATTTCCCTTTTTTATGGCAAAAAGGTATGCATTCTTTTTATTTTCGGGCAAAAAGGCAGAAATTCCTCGTATTTTGGAGCAAAATTTCAGAAATTCCCCTAATTGTGGGGCAAAAAGGTAGAAATTCCCTATATGTTGGGGCAAAAAGACAGAAATTCTCATTATTTTGGGGCAAAACTCAGAAATTCCACTTATTTTGGGGCAAAATTTCAGAAATTTCCCTTATTTTGGGGCAAAATTGCAGAATGTTCACTTATTTTGGGGCAAAATTGCATAAATTTCACTTATTTCAGAAAAAAAAAGCAGAATTTATCTTATTTCGGGGCAAAATGGCAGAAATTTCTCATATTTTGTGGTAAAAAAGCAGAAATTCCCCTTATTTTGAAGCAAAAATGAAGAAATTTCCCCTTTTTATTCCAAAAAGGAGTGCATTCTTCTTATTTTCGGGCAAAAAGGCAGAAATTCACCGTATTTTATAGCAAAATTGCAGAAATTACTCTTTTTTGTGGCAAAAAGGTATGCATTCTTCTTATTTTGGACACAAAGGCAGAAATTTCCTGTATTTTGGAGCAAAATTGCAGAAATTCCCCTAATTGTGGGGCAAAAAGGCTGAAATTCCCTATATGCCGGGGCAAAAAGACAGAATTTTTTTTATTTGGGGCAAAACTCAGAAATTCCACTTATTTTGGGGCAAAATTGCAGAAATTTCCCTTATTTTGGGGGCAGAATTGCAAAAATTTTACTTATTTTGGGGCAAAATTGCAGAAATTTCACTTATTTCAGGGAAAAAAAGCAGAAATTTTTTTATTTTGGGGCAAAAGAGAAGAAATTTCTCATATTTTGTGGCAAAAATGCAGAAATTCCCCTTATTTTGAGGTAAAAAAGCTGAAATTCCCCTTATTTGGGTGCAAAAAGGCAGAATTTTTTTTTATTTTGGGAAAAAATTGCAGAAATTTCACTTATTTCAGGGTAATAAGTCAGAAATTTTCCTTATTTTGGGGCCAAAATACAGAAAATCCCTTTGTTTTGGGGGGAAAAGACAGAAATTCCACTTATTTAGAGGCAAAAGGCAGAAATTCTTCTTATTTTGGAACAAAAATGAAGAAATTTCACTTTTTTATGGCAAAAAGGTATGCATTCTTCTTATTTACGGACAAAAAGGAAGAAATTTCCTGTATTTTGCAGCAAAATTGCAGAAATTCCTCTAATTGTGGCTAGAAAACGCAGAAATTCCCTATATGTTGGGGCAAAAAGACAGAAATTCTCCTTATTTTGGGGCAAAACTAAGAAATTTCACTTATTTTGGGGCAAAATTGCAGAAATTTCACTTATTTCAGAAAAAAAGCAGAAATTTTCTTATTTTGGATCAAAAAGGCAGAAATTGCTTTTATTTTGGTACAAAATTGAAGAAATTTTTCTTATTTTGGGGCAAAAGGCAGAAATTCTTAATATTTTGTGGCAAAAATGCAGAAATTCCCCTTATTTTGAGGTAAAAAGGCTGAAATTCCCCTTATTTGGGGGCAAAAAGGCAGAAATTTCTTTTATTTTGGTACAAAATTGCAAAAATTTTTCTTATTTTGGGCAAAATCAGAAATTTCCCATATTTTGGGGCAAAAATGCAGAAATTCCCCTTATTTTGAGGTAAAAAGGCTGAAATTCCCCTTATTTGGGGGCAAAAAGTAAGAAATTCCTCTTATTTTTGGGCAAAAAGCAGACATTTCACTTATTTTGGGGAAAATTTTAGAAATTTAACTTATTTCAGGGCAAAAAGTCAGAAATTTTCCTCATTTTGGGGCAGAAAGGCAAAAATTCCTAATATTTTGTGGCAAAAATGCAGAAATTCCCCTTATTTTGAGGTAAAAAGGCTGAAATTCCCCTTATTTGGGGGCAATAAGGCAGAAATTTCCCTTATTTTGAAGCAAAATTGCAGAAATTTAACTTATTTCAGGGTAATAAGTCAAAAATTTTTCTTTTTTTGCGGCAAAAAAGACAGAAATTCCCTTTGTTTTGTGGGTTAAAGACAGAAATTTTACTTATTTAGAGGCAAAAAAGCAGAAATTCTCCTTATTTTGAAGCAAAAATGAAGAAATTCTCCTTTTTTATGGAAAAAAAGGAATGCATTCTTCTTATTTTCAGGCAAAAAGGCAGAAATTCCCCGTATTTTGGAGCAAAATTGCAGAAATTCCCCTATTTGTGAGGCAAAAAGGCAGAAATTCCCTATATGTTGGGGCAAAAAGACAGAATTTCTTTTTATTTTGGGGCAAAACTCAGAAATTCCACTTATTTGGGGGCAAAATTCCAGAAATTTCCCTTATTTTGGGGCAAAATTGCAGAAATTTCCCTTATTTTGGGGCAAAATTGCAGAAATTTCACTTATTTTAGGGTAATAAGTAAGAAATTTTCCTTATTTTGGGGCATAAAAGACAGAAATTCCCTTTGTTTTGGGGGGAAAAGACAGAAATTTTACTTATTTAGATGCAAAAAAGCAGAAATTCCCCTTATTTTGGAGTAAAAATGAAGAAATTTCCCTTTTTTATGGCAAAAAGAAATGCATTCTTCTTATTTTCAGGCAAAAAGGTTGAAATTCCTCGCATTTTGGAGCAAAATTGCAGAAATTCCCCTATTTGTGGGGAAAAAAGGAGGAAATTTCCTATATATTGGGGCAAAATTACAGAAATTCACCTTATTTTGGGGCAAAACTCAGAAATTCCACTTATTTTGGGGCAAAATTTCAGAAATTTCCCTTATTTTGGGGCAAAATTGCAGAATGTTCACTTATTTTGGGGCAAAATTGCATAAATTTCACTTATTTCAGAAAAAAAAGCAGAATTTATCTTATTTCAGGGCAAAATGGCAGAAATTTCTCATATTTTGTGGCAAAAAAGCAGAAATTCCCCTTATTTTGAAGCAAAAATGAAGAAATTTCCCTTTTTTATTCCAAAAAGGAGTGCATTCTTCTTATTTTCGGGCAAAAAGGCAGAAATTCAACGTATTTTATAGCAAAATTGCAGAAATTCCCCGAATTGTGGGGCAAAAATGCAGAAATTCCCTATGTGTTGGGTCAAAAAGACAGAAATTCTCCTTATTTTGGGGCAAAACTCAGAAATTCCACTTATTTTGGGGCAAAATTCCAGAAATTTCCTTTCTTTTGGGGCAAAAAGGCAGAAATTCCTAATATTTTGTAGCAAAAATGCCAAAATTCCCCTTATTTTGAGGTAAAAATGCTGAAATTCCCTTTATTTGGGGGCAAAAAGTCAGAAATTTCCATTATTTTGGGGCAAAATTGCATAAATTTCACTTACTTCCAAGTAATATGTCAGAAATTTTATTTATTTTGGGGCAAAAAAACAGAAATTCTTTTTGTTTTGGGAGAGAAATACAGAAATTCCAATTATTTAGTGGCAAAAAGCAGAAATTCCCCTTATTTTGGAGCAAAAATTAAGAAATTTCCCTTTTTATGGCAAAAAGGTATGCATTTTTCTTATTTTCGGGCAAAAAGGCAGAAATTCCTCGTATTTTAGAGCAAAATTGCAGAAATTCCCCTAATTGTGGGGCAAAAAGTCAGAAATTCCCTATATGTTGGGGCAAAAAGGCAGAAATTCTCCTTACTTTGGGGCAAAACTCAGAAATTCCACTTATTTTGGGGGCAAAATTCCAGAAATTTCCCTTTATTTTGGAGCAAAAAGGCAGAAATTCCTAATATTTTGTGGCAAAAATGCAGAAATTCCCCTTATTTTGAGGTAAAAAGGCTGAAATTCCCCTTATTTGGGGGCAAAAAAGCAGAAATTTTCTCTTATTTTGGGGCAAAATTGCAGAAATTTCACTTATTTCAGGGTAATAATCAGAAATATTCTTTATTATGGGGCAAAATGGACAGAAATTCCCTTTGTTTTGGGGGAAAAAGACAGAAATTCTGCTTATTTAGAAGCAAAAAAGCAGAAATTCCCCTTATTTTGGAACAAAAATGACGAAATTTACCTTTTTTATGGCAAAAAGTTATGCATTCTTCTTATTTTCCAGCCAAAAGGCAGAAATTTTCCGTATTTTGGAGCAAAATTGCAGTAATTCCCCTAATTGTGGGGCAAAAAGGCAGAAATTCCCTATATGTTGCGGCAAAAAGACAGAAATTCTCCTTATTTTGGGGCAAAACTCAGAAATTCCACTTATTTTGTGGCAAAATTCCAGAAATTTCTTTTATTTTGTGGCAACATTGCAGAAATTTCACTTATTTCAGAAAAAAAAAGCAGAAATTTTCTTATTTTGGGGCAAAAAGGCAGAAATTTCTTTTATCTTGGTACAAAATTGCAGAAATTTTTCTTATTTTGGGTCAAAAAGGCAGAAATTTCTCATATTTTGGGGAAAAAATGCAGAAATTCCCATTATCTTGAGGTAAAAATGCTGAAATTCCCCTTATTTGGGGGCAAAAAGGCAGAAATTTCCCTTATTTTGGGGCAAAATTTCAGAAATTTCACTTATTTCAGGGTAATAAGTCAGAAATTTTCCTTATTTTGGGGCAAAAAAGACAGAAATTCCCTTTGTTTTTAGGGGAAAAAGACAGAAATTCTACATTTTTGGAGGCAAAAAAGCAGAAATTCCTTTTATTTTGGAGAAAAAATGAATTTTTCTTTTTTGTGGCAAAAGGTATACATTCTCCTTATTTTCAGGCTAAAAAGCAGAAATTCCCTTTATTTTTGAGCAAAATTGCAGAAATTCCCTTAATTGTGGGGCAAAAAGGCAGAAATTCCCTATATTTTGAGGCAAAAATCAGAAATTCTCTTTATTTTGGGGCAAAACTCAGAAATTCCACTTATTTTGGAGCACAATTCCAGAAATTTCTTTTATTTTGTGGCAAAATTGCAGAAATTTCACTTATTTTGGGGCAAAATTGCAGAAATTTCACTTATTTCATGGAAAAAAGAAGAAATTTTCTTTTTTTTTGAGGCAAGAAGTCAGAAATTTCCCATATTTTGGTGCAAAAATGCAGAAATTCCCCTTATTTTGAGGTAAAAATGCTGAAATTCCCCGTATTTGGGGGCAAAAAGGTAGAAATTTCCCTTATTTTGGGGCAAAATTGCAGAAATTTCACTTATTTCAGAAAAAAAGCAGAAATTTTCTTATTTTGGGGCAAAAAGGCAGAAATTTTTTTATTTTGGTACAAAATTGCAGAAATTTTTCTTATTTTGGGGCCAAAAGGCAGAAATTTCCCATATTTTGGGGCAAAAATGCATAAATTCCCCTTATTTTGAGGGAAATAGGCTAAAATTTCCCTTACTTGGAGGCAAAAAGGCAGAAATTTCTCTTATTTTGGGGAAAAATTGCAGAAACATCACTTATTTCAGGGTAATAATTCAGAAATTTTCCTTATTTTGGGGCAAAAAAGACAGAAATTCCCTTTGTTTTGGGGAAAAAAGACATAAATTCCACTTATTTAGAGGCAAAAAAGCAGAAATTGCCCTTATTTTGGAGCAAAATTTCAGAAATTTCCCTTTTTTATGGCAAAAAGGTATGCATTCTTTTTATTTTCGGGCAAAAAGGCAGAAATTCCTCGTATTTTGGAGCAAAATTTCAGAAATGCCCCTAATTGTGGGGCAAAAAGGCAGAAATTCCCTATATGTTGGGGCAAAAAGACAGAAATTCTCATTATTTTGAAGCAAAACTCAGAAATTCCACTTATTTTTGGGCAAAATTTCAGAAATTTCCCTTATTTTGGGGCAAAATTGCAGAATGTTCACTTATTTTGGGGCAAAATTGCATAAATTTCACTTATTTCAGAAAAAAAAAGCAGAATTTATCTTATTTCTTGGCAAAATGGCAGAAATTTCTCATATTTTGTGGTAAAAAAGCAGAAATTCCCCTTATTTTGAAGCAAAAATGAAGAAATTTCCCTTTTTTATTCCAAAAAGGAGTGCATTCTTCTTATTTTCGGGCAAAAAGGCAGAAATTCACCGTATTTTATAGCAAAATTGCAGAAATTTCTCTTTTTTGTGGCAAAAAGGTATGCATTCTTTTTATTTTGGACACAAAGGCAGAAATTTCCTGTATTTTGGAGCAAAATTGCAGAAATTCCCCTAATTGTGGGGCAAAAAGGCTGAAATTCCCTATATGTTGGGGCAAAAAGACAGAAATTCTTTCTATTTTAGGGCAAAACTCAGAAATTCCACTTATTTTGGGGCAAAATTGCAGAAATTTCCCTTATTTTGGGGGCAGAATTGCAAAAATCTTACTTATTTTGGGGCAAAATTGCAGAAATTTCACTTATTTCAGGAAAAAAAAGCAGAAATTTTCTTATTTTGGGGCAAAAGAGAAGAAATTTCTCATATTTTGTGGCAAAAATGCAGAAATTCCCCTTATTTTGAGGTAAAAAAGCTGAAATTCCCCTTATTTGGGTGCAAAAAGGCAGAATTTTTTTTTATTTTGGGAAAAAATTGCAGAAATTTCACTTATTTCAGGGTAATAAGTCAGAAATTTTCCTTATTTTGGGGTCAAAAAACATAAAATCCCTTTGTTTTGGGGGGAAAAGACAGAAATTCCACTTATTTAGAGGCAAAAAGCAGAAATTCTTCTTCTTTGGAACAAAAATGAAGAAATTTCACTTTTTTATGGCAAAAAGGTATGCATTCTTCTTATTTACGTACAAAAAGGAAGAAATTTCCTCTATTTTGCAGCAAAATTGCAGAAATTCCTCTAATTGTGGCTAGAATAGGCAGAAATTCCCTATATGTTGGGGCAAAAAGACAGAAATTCTCCTTATTTTGGGGCAAAACTAAGAAATTTCACTTATTTTGGGGCAAAATTGCAGAAATTTCACTTATTTCAGAAAAAAAGCAGAAATTTTCTTATTTTGGATCAAAAAGGCAGAAATTGCTTTTATTTTGGTACAAAATTGAAGAAATTTTTCTTATTTTGGGCAAAATCAGAAATTTCCCATATTTTGGGGCAAAAATGCAGAAATTCCCTTTATTTTGAGGTAAAAAGGCTGAAATTCCCCTTATTTGGGGGCAAAAAGTAAGAAATTCCTCTTATTTTTGGGCAAAAAGCAGACATTTCACTTATTTTGGGGAAAATTTTAGAAATTTAACTTATTTCAGGGCAAAAAGTCAGAAATTTTCCTCATTTTGGGGCAGAAAGGCAGAAATTCCTAATATTTTGTGGCAAAAATGCAGAAATTCCTTTTATTTTGAGGTAAAAAGGCTGAAATTCCCCTTATTTGGGGGCAATAAGGCAGAAATTTCCCTTATTTTGAAGCAAAATTGCAGAAATTTAACTTATTTCAGGGTAATAAGTCAAAAATTTTTCTTTTTTTGCGGCAAAAAAGACAGAAATTCCCTTTGTTTTGTGGGAAAAAGACAGAAATTTTACTTATTTAGAGGCAAAAAAGCAGAAATTCTCCTTATTTTGAAGCAAAAATGAAGAAATTTTCCTTTTTTATGGAAAAAAAGGTATGCATTCTTCTTATTTTCAGGCAAAAAGGCAGAAATTCCCCGTATTTTGGAGCAAAATTGCAGAAATTCCCCTATTTGTGAGGCAAAAAGGCAGAAATTCCCTATATGTTGGGGCAAAAACACAGAATTTCTTTTTATTTTGGGGCAAAACTCAGAAATTCCACTTATTTTGGGGCAAAACTCAGAAATTCCACTTATTTTCGGGCAAAATTCCAGAAATTTCCTTTCTTTTGAGGCAAAAAGGCAGAAATTCCTAATATTTTGTAGCAAAAATGCCGAAATTCCCCTTATTTTGAGGTAAAAATGCTGAAATTCCCTTTATTTGGGGGCAAAAAGTCAGAAATTTCCATTATTTTGGGGCAAAATTGCATAAATTTCACTTACTTCAAAGTAATATGTCAGAAATTTTATTTATTTTGGGGCAAAAAAGACAGAAATTCTTTTTGTTTTGGGAGAGAAATACAGAAATTCCAATTATTTAGTGGCAAAACAGAAATTCCCCTTATTTTGGGGCAAAAATTAAGAAATTTCCCTTTTTATGGCAAAAAGGTATGCATTTTTCTTATTTTCGGGCAAAAAGGCAGAAATTCCTCGTATTTTAGAGCAAAATTGCAGAAATTCCCCTAATTGTGGGGCAAAAAGTCAGAAATTCCCTATATGTTGGGGCAAAAAGGCAGAAATTCTCCTTACTTTGGGGCAAAACTCAGAAATTCCACTTATTTTGGGGGCAAAATTCCAGAAATTTCCCTTTATTTTGGTGCAAAAAGGCAGAAATTCCTAATATTTTGTGGCAAAAATGCAGAAATTCCCCTTATTTTGAGGTAAAAAGGCTGAAATTCCCCTTATTTGGGGGCAAAAAAGCAGAAATTTTCTCTTATTTTGGGGCAAAATTGCAGAAATTTCACTTATTTCAGGGTAATAATCAGAAATATTCTTTATTATGGGGCAAAATGGACAGAAATTCCCTATGTTTTAGGGGAAAAAGACAGAAATTCTGCTTATTTAGAAGCAAAAAAGCAGAAATTCCCCTTATTTTGGAACAAAAATGAAGAAATTTACCTTTTTTATGGCAAAAAGTTATGCATTCTTCTTATTTTCCAGCCAAAAGGCAGAAATTTTCCGTATTTTGGAGCAAAATTGCAGTAATTCCCCTAATTGTGGGGCAAAAAGGCAGAAATTCCCTATATGTTGCGGCAAAAAGACAGAAATTCTCCTTATTTTGGGGCAAAACTCAGAAATTCCACTTATTTTGGGGCAAAATTCCAGAAATTTCTTTTATTTTGTGGCAACATTGCAGAAATTTCACTTATTTTGGGGCAAAATTGCAGAAATTTCACTTATTTCAGAAAAAAAAAGCAGAAATTTTCTTATTTTGGGGCAAAAAGGCAGAAATTTCTTTTATCTTGGTACAAAATTGCAGAAATTTTTCTTATTTTGGGTCAAAAAGGCAGAAATTTCTCATATTTTGGGGAAAAAATGCAGAAATTCCCATTATCTTGAGGTAAAAAGGCTGAAATTCCCCTTATTTGGGGGCAAAAAGGCAGAAATTTCCCTTATTTGGGGGCAAAATTTCAGAAATTTCACTTATATCAGGGTAATAAGTCAGAAATTTTCCTTATTTTGGGGCAAAAAAGACAGAAATTCCCTTTGTTTTTAGGGGAAAAAGACAGAAATTCCACATTTTTGGAGGCAAAAAAGCAGAAATTCCTTTTATTTTGGAGCAAAAATGAATTTTTCTTTTTTGTGGCAAAAGGTATACATTCTCCTTATTTTCAGGCTAAAAAGCAGAAATTCCCTTTATTTTTGAGCAAAATTGCAGAAATTCCCTTAATTGTGGGGCAAAAAGGCAGAAATTGCCCATATGTTGGGGCAAAAAGACAGAAATTCTCCTTATTTTGGGGCAAAACTCAGAAATTGCACTTATTTTGGGGCAAAATTCCAGAAATTTCCCTAATTTTGCGGCAAAATTGCAGAAATTTAAGTTATTTTGGGGCAAAATTGCAGAAATTTCACTTATTTCAGAAAAAAAAAACAGAAATTTTCCTTATTTTGTGCAAAATACAGAAATTCCTAATATTTTGTGGCAAAAATGCAGAAATTCCCCTTATTTTGAGGTAAAAAGGCTGAAATTCCTCTTATTTGGGGGCAAAAAGGCAGAAATTTCTCTTATTTTGGGGCAAAATTGCAGAAATTTCACTTATTTCAGGGTAATAAGTCAGAAATTTTCCTTATTTTGGAGCAAAAAAGATAGAAATTCTCTTTGTTTTGCGGGAAAAAGACAGAAATTCCACTTATTTAGAGACAAATAGCAGAAATTCCCCTTATTTTGGAGCAAAATTGCAGAAATTTCCCTTTTTTATGGCAAAAAGGTATGCATTCTTTTTATTTTTGGGCAAAAAGGCAGAAATTCCCTGTATTTTGGAGCAAATTCAGAAATTCCCATAATTGTGGGGCAAAAAGGCAGAAATTCCCTATATTTTGAGGCAAAAATCAGAAATTCTCCTTATTTTGGGGCAAAACTCAGAAATTCCACTTATTTTGGAGCACAATTCCAGAAATTTTTTTTATTTTGTGGCAAAATTGCAGAAATTTCACTTATTTTGGGGCAAAATTGCAGAAATTTCACTTATTTCATGAAAAAAAGAAGAAATTTTTTTTTGAGGCAAAAAGTCGGAAATTTCCCATATTTTGTTGCAAAAATGCAGAAATTCCCCTTATTTTGAGGTAAAAAGGCTGAAATTCCTTGTATTTGGGGGCAAAAAGGCAGAAATTTCCCTTATTTTGGGGCAAAATTGCAGAAATTTCACTTATTTCAGAAAAAAAGCAGAAATTTTCTTATTTTGGGGCAAAAAGGCAGAAATTTTTTTATTTTGGTACAAAATTGCAGAAATTTTTCTTATTTTGGGGCCAAAAGGCAGAAATTTCCCATATTTTGGGGCAAAAATGCAGAAATTCCTTTTATTTTGAGGGAAATAGGCTAAAATTTCCCTTACTTGGAGGCAAAAAGGCAGAAATTTCTCTTATTTTGGGTCAAAATTGCAGAAACATCACTTATTTCAGGGTAATAATTCAGAAATTTTCCTTATTTTGGGGCAAAAAAGATAGAAATTCCCTTTGTTTTGGGGAAAAAAGACATAAATTCCACTTATTTAGAGGCAAAAAAGCAGAAATTGCCCTTATTTTGGAGCAAAATTTCAGAAATTTCCCTTTTTTATGGCAAAAAGGTATGCATTCTTTTTATTTTCGGGCAAAAAGGCAGAAATTCCTCGTATTTTGGAGCAAAATTTCAAAAATTCCCCTAATTGTGGGGCAAAAAGGCAGAAATTCCCTATATGTTGTGGCAAAAAGACAGAAATTCTCATTATTTTGGGGCAAAACTCAGAAATTCCACTTATTTTGGGGCAAAATTCCAGAAATTCCACTTATTTTGGGGCAAAATTGCAGAAATTTCCCTTATTTTGGGGCAAAATTGCAGAAATTTCACTTATTTTAGGGTAATAAGTAAGAAATTTTCCTTATTTTGGGGCATAAAAGACAGAAATTCCCTTTGTTTTGGGGGGAAAAGACAGAAATTTTACTTATTTAGATGCAAAAAAGCAGAAATTCCCCTTATTTTGGAGTAAAAATGAAGAAATTTCCCTTTTTTATGGCAAAAAGAAATGCATTCTTCTTATTTTCAGGCAAAAAGGTTGAAATTCCTCGTATTTTGGAGCAAAATTGCAGAAATTCCCCTATTTGTGAGGAAAAAAGGCAGAAATTTCCTATATATTGGGGCAAAATTACAGAAATTCACCTTATTTTGGGGCAAAACTCAGAAATTCCACTTATTTTGGGGCAAAATTTCAGAAATTTCCCTTATTTTGGGGCAAAATTGCAGAATGTTCACTTATTTTGGGGCAAAATTGCATAAATTTCACTTATTTCAGAAAAAAAAGCAGAATTTATCTTATTTCTTGGCAAAATGGCAGAAATTTCTCATATTTTGTGGCAAAAAAGCAGAAATTCCCCTTATTTTGAAGCAAAAATGAAGAAATTTCCCTTTTTTATTCCAAAAGGAATGCATTCTTCTTATTTTCGGGCAAAAAGGCAGAAATTCACCGTATTTTATAGCAAAATTGCAGAAATTCCCCGAATTGTGGGGCAAAAATGCAGAAATTCCCTATATGTTAGGTCAAAAAGACAGAAATTCTCCTTATTTTGGGGCAAAACTCAGAAATTCCACTTATTTTGGGTCAAAATTCCAGAAATTTCCTTTCTTTTGAGGCAAAAAGGCAGAAATTCCTAATATTTTGTAGCAAAAATGCCGAAATTCCCCTTATTTTGAGGTAAAAATAATGAAATTCCCTTTATTTGGGGGCAAAAAGTCAGAAATTTCCATTATTTTGGGGCAAAATTGCATAAATTTCACTTACTTCAAAGTAATATGTCAGAAATTTTATTTATTTTGGGGCAAAAAAGACAGAAATTCTTTTTGTTTTGGGAGAGAAATACAGAAATTCCAATTATTTAGTGGCAAAAAGCAGAAATTCCCCTTATTTTGGGGCAAAAATTAAGAAATTTCCCTTTTTATGGCAAAAAGGTATGCATTTTTCTTATTTTCGGGCAAAAAGGCAGAAATTCCTCGTATTTTAGAGCAAAATTGCAGAAATTCCCCTAATTGTGGGGCAAAAAGTCAGAAATTCCCTATATGTTGGGGCAAAAAGGCAGAAATTCTCCTTACTTTGGGGCAAAACTCAGAAATTCCACTTATTTTGGGGGCAAAATTCCAGAAATTTCCCTTTATTTTGGTGCAAAAAGGCAGAAATTCCTAATATTTTGTGGCAAAAATGCAGAAATTCCCCTTATTTTGAGGTAAAAAGGCTGAAATTCCCCTTATTTGGGGGCAAAAAAGCAGAAATTTTCTCTTATTTTGGGGCAAAATTGCAGAAATTTCACTTATTTCAGGGTAATAATCAGAAATATTCTTTATTATGGGGCAAAATGGACAGAAATTCCCTATGTTTTAGGGGAAAAAGACAGAAATTCTGCTTATTTAGAAGCAAAAAAGCAGAAATTCCCCTTATTTTGGAACAAAAATGAAGAAATTTACCTTTTTTATGGCAAAAAGTTATGCATTCTTCTTATTTTCCAGCCAAAAAGGCAGAAATTTTCCGTATTTTGGAGCAAAATTGCAGTAATTCCCCTAATTGTGGGGCAAAAAGGCAGAAATTCCCTATATGTTGCGGCAAAAAGACAGAAATTCTCCTTATTTTGGGGCAAAACTCAGAAATTCCACTTATTTTGGGGCAAAATTCCAGAAATTTCTTTTATTTTGTGGCAACATTGCAGAAATTTCACTTATTTTGGGGCAAAATTGCAGAAATTTCACTTATTTCAGAAAAAAAAAGCAGAAATTTTCTTATTTTGGGGCAAAAAGGCAGAAATTTCTTTTATCTTGGTACAAAATTGCAGAAATTTTTCTTATTTTGGGTCAAAAAGGCAGAAATTTCTCATATTTTGGGGAAAAAATGCAGAAATTCCCATTATCTTGAGGTAAAAATGCTGAAATTCCCCTTATTTGGGGGCAAAAAGGCAGAAATTTCCCTTATTTGGGGGCAAAATTTCAGAAATTTCACTTATTTCAGGGTAATAAGTCAGAAATTTTCCTTATTTTGGGGCAAAAAAGACAGAAATTCCCTTTGTTTTTAGGGGAAAAAGACAGAAATTCCACATTTTTGGAGGCAAAAAAGCAGAAATTCCTTTTATTTTGGAGCAAAAATGAATTTTTCTTTTTTGTGGCAAAAGGTATACATTCTCCTTATTTTCAGGGTAAAAAGCAGAAATTCCCTTTATTTTTGAGCAAAATTGCAGAAATTCCCTTAATTGTGGGGCAAAAAGGCAGAAATTGCCTATATGTTGGGGCAAAAAGACAGAAATTCTCCTTATTTTGGGGCAAAACTCAGAAATTGCACTTATTTTGGGGCAAAATTCCAGAAATTTCCCTAATTTTGGGGCAAAATTGCAGAAATTCCACTTATTTTGGGGCAAAATTCCAGAAATTCCACTTATTTTGGGGCAAAATTGCAGAAATTTCCCTTATTTTGGGGCAAAATTGCAGAAATTTCACTTATTTTAGGGTAATAAGTAAGAAATTTTCCTTATTTTGGGGCATAAAAGACAGAAATTCCCTTTGTTTTGGGGGGAAAAGACAGAAATTTTACTTATTTAGATGCAAAAAAGCAGAAATTCCCCTTATTTTGGAGTAAAAATGAAGAAATTTCCCTTTTTTATGGCAAAAAGAAATGCATTCTTCTTATTTTCAGGCAAAAATGTTGAAATTCCTCGTATTTTGGAGCAAAATTGCAGAAATTCCCCTATTTGTGGGGAAAAAAGGCAGAAATTTCCTATATATTGGGGCAAAATTACAGAAATTCACCTTATTTTGGGGCAAAACTCAGAAATTCCACTTATTTTGGGGCAAAATTTCAGAAATTTCCCTTATTTTGGGGCAAAATTGCAGAATGTTCACTTATTTTGGGGCAAAATTGCATAAATTTCACTTATTTCAGAAAAAAAAGCAGAATTTATCTTATTTCTTGGCAAAATGGCAGAAATTTCTCATATTTTGTGGCAAAAAAAGCAGAAATTCCCCTTATTTTGAAGCAAAAATGAAGAAATTTCCCTTTTTTATTCCAAAAGGAATGCATTCTTCTTATTTTCGGGCAAAAAGGCAGAAATTCACCGTATTTTATAGCAAAATTGCAGAAATTCCCCGAATTGTGGGGCAAAAATGCAGAAATTCCCTATATGTTAGGTCAAAAAGACAGAAATTCTCCTTATTTTGGGGCAAAACTCAGAAATTCCACTTATTTTGGGTCAAAATTCCAGAAATTTCCTTTCTTTTGAGGCAAAAAGGCAGAAATTCCTAATATTTTGTAGCAAAAATGCCGAAATTCCCCTTATTTTGAGGTAAAAATAATGAAATTCCCTTTATTTGGGGGCAAAAAGTCAGAAATTTCCATTATTTTGGGGCAAAATTGCATAAATTTCACTTACTTCAAAGTAATATGTCAGAAATTTTATTTATTTTGGGGCAAAAAAGACAGAAATTCTTTTTGTTTTGGGAGAGAAATACAGAAATTCCAATTATTTAGTGGCAAAAAGCAGAAATTCCCCTTATTTTGGGGCAAAAATTAAGAAATTTCCCTTTTTATGGCAAAAAGGTATGCATTTTTCTTATTTTCGGGCAAAAAGGCAGAAATTCCTCGTATTTTAGAGCAAAATTGCAGAAATTCCCCTAATTGTGGGGCAAAAAGTCAGAAATTCCCTATATGTTGGGGCAAAAAGGCAGAAATTCTCCTTACTTTGGGGCAAAACTCAGAAATTCCACTTATTTTGGGGGCAAAATTCCAGAAATTTCCCTTTATTTTGGTGCAAAAAGGCAGAAATTCCTAATATTTTGTGGCAAAAATGCAGAAATTCCCCTTATTTTGAGGTAAAAAGGCTGAAATTCCCCTTATTTGGGGGCAAAAAAGCAGAAATTTTCTCTTATTTTGGGGCAAAATTGCAGAAATTTCACTTATTTCAGGGTAATAATCAGAAATATTCTTTATTATGGGGCAAAATGGACAGAAATTCCCTATGTTTTAGGGGAAAAAGACAGAAATTCTGCTTATTTAGAAGCAAAAAAGCAGAAATTCCCCTTATTTTGGAACAAAAATGAAGAAATTTACCTTTTTTATGGCAAAAAGTTATGCATTCTTCTTATTTTCCAGCCAAAAAGGCAGAAATTTTCCGTATTTTGGAGCAAAATTGCAGTAATTCCCCTAATTGTGGGGCAAAAAGGCAGAAATTCCCTATATGTTGCGGCAAAAAGACAGAAATTCTCCTTATTTTGGGGCAAAACTCAGAAATTCCACTTATTTTGGGGCAAAATTCCAGAAATTTCTTTTATTTTGTGGCAACATTGCAGAAATTTCACTTATTTTGGGGCAAAATTGCAGAAATTTCACTTATTTCAGAAAAAAAAAGCAGAAATTTTCTTATTTTGGGGCAAAAAGGCAGAAATTTCTTTTATCTTGGTACAAAATTGCAGAAATTTTTCTTATTTTGGGTCAAAAAGGCAGAAATTTCTCATATTTTGGGGAAAAATGCAGAAATTCCCATTATCTTGAGGTAAAAATGCTGAAATTCCCCTTATTTGGGGGCAAAAAGGCAGAAATTTCCCTTATTTGGGGGCAAAATTTCAGAAATTTCACTTATTTCAGGGTAATAAGTCAGAAATTTTCCTTATTTTGGGGAAAAAAGACAGAAATTCCCTTTGTTTTTAGGGGAAAAAGACAGAAATTCCACATTTTTGGAGGCAAAAAAGCAGAAATTCCTTTTATTTTGGAGCAAAAATGAATTTTTCTTTTTTGTGGCAAAAGGTATACATTCTCCTTATTTTCAGGGTAAAAAGCAGAAATTCCCTTTATTTTTGAGCAAAATTGCAGAAATTCCCTTAATTGTGGGGCAAAAAGGCAGAAATTGCCTATATGTTGGGGCAAAAAGACAGAAATTCTCCTTATTTTGGGGCAAAACTCAGAAATTGCACTTATTTTGGGGCAAAATTCCAGAAATTTCCCTAATTTTGGGGCAAAATTGCAGAAATTTCAGTTATTTTGGGGCAAAATTGCAGAAATTTCACTTATTTCAGAAAAAAAAAACAGAAATTTTCCTTATTTTGTGCAAAATACAGAAATTCCTAATATTTTGTGGCAAAAATGCAGAAATTCCCCTTATTTTGAGGTAAAAAGGCTGAAATTCCTCTTATTTGGGGGCAAAAGGCAGAAATTTCTCTTATTTTGGGGCAAAATTGCAGAAATTTCACTTATTTCAGGGTAATAAGTCAGAAATTTTCCTTATTTTGGAGCAAAAAAGACAGAAATTCTCTTTGTTTTGCGGGAAAAAGACAGAAATTCCACTTATTTAGAGGCAAATAGCAGAAATTCCCCTTATTTTGGAGCAAAATTGCAGAAATTTCCCTTTTTTATGGCAAAAAGGTATGCATTCTTTTTATTTTTGGGCAAAAAGGCAGAAATTCCCTGTATTTTGGAGCAAATTCAGAAATTCCCATAATTGTGGGGCAAAAAGGCAGAAATTCCCTATATTTTGAGGCAAAAATCAGAAATTCTCCTTATTTTGGGGCAAAACTCAGAAATTCCACTTATTTTGGAGCACAATTCCAGAAATTTTTTTTATTTTGTGGCAAAATTGCAGAAATTTCACTTATTTTGGGGCAAAATTGCAGAAATTTCACTTATTTCATGAAAAAAAGAAGAAATTTTTTTTTGAGGCAAAAAGTCGGAAATTTCCCATATTTTGTTGCAAAAATGCAGAAATTCCCCTTATTTTGAGGTAAAAAGGCTGAAATTCCTTGTATTTGGGGGCAAAAAGGCAGAAATTTCCCTTATTTTGGGGCAAAATTGCAGAAATTTCACTTATTTCAGAAAAAAAGCAGAAATTTTCTTATTTTGGGGCAAAAAGGCAGAAATTTTTTTATTTTGGTACAAAATTGCAGAAATTTTTCTTATTTTGGGGCCAAAAGGCAGAAATTTCCCATATTTTGGGGCAAAAATGCAGAAATTCCTTTTATTTTGAGGGAAATAGGCTAAAATTTCCCTTACTTGGAGGCAAAAAGGCAGAAATTTCTCTTATTTTGGGGCAAAATTGCAGAAACATCACTTATTTCAGGGTAATAATTCAGAAATTTTCCTTATTTTAGGGCAAAAAAGACAGAAATTCCCTTTGTTTTGGGGAAAAAAGACATAAATTCCACTTATTTAGAGGCAAAAAAGCAGAAATTGCCCTTATTTTGGAGCAAAATTTCAGAAATTTCCCTTTTTTATGGCAAAAAGGTATGCATTCTTTTTATTTTCGGTCAAAAAGGCAGAAATTCCTCGTATTTTGGAGCAAAATTTCAGAAATTCCCCTAATTGTGGGGCAAAAAGGCAGAAATTCCCTATATGTTGTGGCAAAAAGACAGAAATTCTCATTATTTTGGGGCAAAACTCAGAAATTCCACTTATTTTGGGGCAAAATTTCAGAAATTTCCCTTATTTTGGGGCAAAATTGCAGAATGTTCACTTATTTTGGGGCAAAATTGCATAAATTTCACTTCTTTCAGAAAAAAAAAGCAGAATTTATCTTATTTCGGGGCAAAATGGCAGAAATTTCTCATATTTTGTGGTAAAAAAGCAGAAATTCCCCTTATTTTGAAGCAAAAATGAAGAAATTTCCCTTTTTTATTCCAAAAAGGAGTGCATTCTTCTTATTTTCGGGCAAAAAGGCAGAAATTCCCCTTATTTTGGAGCAAAATTGCAGAAATTTCTCTTTTTTGTGGCAAAAAGGTATGCATTCTTCTTATTTTGGACACAAAGGCAGAAATTTCCTGTATTTTGGAGCAAAATTGCAGAAATTCCCCTAATTGTGGGGCAAAAAGGCTGAAATTCCCTATATGTTGGGGCAAAAAGACAGAAATTCTTTTTATTTTGGTGCAAAACTCAGAAATTCCACTTATTTTGGGGCAAAATTGCAGAAATTTCTGTTATTTTGGGGGCAGAATTGCAAAAATTTTACTTATTTTGGGGCAAAATTGCAGAAATTTCACTTATTTCAGGGAAAAAAAGCAGAAATTTTCTTATTTTGGGGCAAAAGAGAAGAAATTTCTCATATTTTGTGGCAAAAATGCAGAAATTCCCCTTATTTTGAGGTAAAAAAGCTGAAATTCCCCTTATTTGGGTGCAAAAAGGCAGAATTTTCTTTTATTTTGGGAAAAAATTGCAGAAATTTCACTTATTTCAGGGTAATAAGTCAGAAATTTTTCTTATTTTGGGGCCAAAAAACAGAAAATCCCTTTGTTTTGGGGGGAAAAGACAGAAATTCCACTTATTTAGAGGCAAAATGCAGAAATTCTTTTTATTTTGGAACAAAAATGAAGAAATTTCACTTTTTTATGGCAAAAAGGTATGCATTCTTCTTATTTACGGACAAAAAGGAAGAAATTTCCTGTATTTTGCAGCAAAATTGCAGAAATTCTTCTAATTGTGGCTAGAAAACGCAGAAATTCCCTATATGTTGGGGCAAAAAGACAGAAATTCTCCTTATTTTGGGGCAAAACTAAGAAATTTCACTTATTTTGGGGCAAAATTGCAGAAATTTCACTTATTTCAGAAAAAAAGCAGAAATTTTCTTATTTTGGATCAAAAAGGCAGAAATTGCATTTATTTTGGTACAAAATTGCAGAAATTTTTCTTATTTTGGGGCAAACGGCAGAAATTCTTAATATTTTGTGGCAAAAATGCAGAAATTTTCCTTATTTTGAGGTAAAAAGGCTGAAATTCCCCTTATTTGGGGGCAAAAAGTAAGAAATTCCTCTTATTTTTGGGCAAAAAGCAGACATTTCACTTATTTTGGGGAAAATTTTAGAAATTTAACTTATTTCAGGGCAAAAAGTCAGAAATTTTCCTCATTTTGGGGCAGAAAGGCAGAAATTCCTAATATTTTTTGGCAAAAATGCAGAAATTCCCCTTATTTTGAGGTAAAAAGGCTGAAATTCCCTTTATTTGGGGGCAAAAAGGCAGAAATTTCCCTTATTTTGAAGCAAAATTGCAGAAATTTAACTTATTTCAGGGTAATAAGTCAAAAATTTTTCTTTTTTTGCGGCAAAAAAGACAGAAATTCCCTTTGTTTTGTGGGAAAAAGACAGAAATTTTACTTATTTAGAGGCAAAAAAGCAGAAATTCTCCTTATTTTGAAGCAAAAATGAAGAAATTTTCCTTTTTTATGGAAAAAAGGAATGCATTCTTCTTATTTTCAGGCAAAAAGGCAGAAATTCCCAGTATTTTGGAGCGAAATTGCAGAAATTCCCCTATTTGTGAAGCAAAAAAGCAGAAATTCCCTATATGTTGGGGCAAAAAGACAGAATTTCTTTTTATTTTGGAGCAAAACTCAGAAATTCCACTTATTTTGGGGCAAAATTCCAGAAATTTCCCTTATTTTGGGGCAAAATTGCAGAAATTTCCCTTATTTTGGGGCAAAATTGCAGAAATTTCACTTATTTTAGGGTAATAAGTAAGAAATTTTCCTTATTTTGGGGCATAAAAGACAGAAATTCCCTTTGTTTTGGGGGGAAAAGACAGAAATTTTACTTATTTAGATGCAAAAAAGCAGAAATTCCCCTTATTTTGGAGTAAAATGAAGAAATTTCCCTTTTTTATGGCAAAAAGAAATGCATTCTTCTTATTTTCAGGCAAAAATGTTGAAATTCCTCGTATTTTGGAGCAAAATTGCAGAAATTCCCCTATTTGTGGGGAAAAAAGGCAGAAATTTCCTATATATTGGGGCAAAATTACAGAAATTCACCTTATTTTGGGGCAAAACTCAGAAATTCCACTTATCTTGGGGCAAAATATCAGAAATTTCCTTTATTTTGGGGCAAAATTGCAGAATGTTCACTTATTTTGGGGCAAAATTGCATAAATTTCACTTATTTCAGAAAAAAAAGCAGAATTTATCTTATTTCGGGGCAAAATGGCAGAAATTTCTCATATTTTGTGGCAAAAAAGCAGAAATTCCCCTTATTTTGAAGCAAAAATGAAGAAATTTCCCTTTTTTATTCCAAAAAGGAGTGCATTCTTCTTATTTTCGGGCAAAAAGGCAGAAATTCACCGTATTTTATAGCAAAATTGCAGAAATTCCCCGAATTGTGGGGCAAAAATGCAGAAGTTCCCTATATGTTGGGTCAAAAAGACAGAAATTCTCCTTATTTTGGGGCAAAACTCAGAAATTCCACTTATTTTGGGGCAAAATTCCAGAAATTTCCTTTCTTTTGGGGCAAAAAGGCAGAAATTCCTAATATTTTGTAGCAAAAATGCCAAAATTCCCCTTATTTTGAGGTAAAAATGCTGAAATTCCCTTTATTTGGGGGCAAAAAGTCAGAAATTTCCATATTTTGGGGCAAAATTGCATAAATTTCACTTACTTCAAAGTAATATGTCAGAAATTTTATTTATTTGGGGCAAAAAAGACAGAAATTCTTTTTGTTTTGGGAGAGAAATACAGAAATTCCAATTATTTAGTGGCAAAAAGCAGAAATTCCCCTTATTTTGGAGCAAAAATTAAGAAATTTCCCTTTTTATGGCAAAAAGGTATGCATTTTTCTTATTTTCGGGCAAAAAGGCAGAAATTCCTCGTATTTTAGAGCAAAATTGCAGAAATTCCCCTAATTGTGGGGCAAAAAGTCAGAAATTCCCTATATGTTGGGGCAAAAAGGCAGAAATTCTCCTTACTTTGGGGCAAAACTCAGAAATTCCACTTATTTTGGGGGCAAAATTCCAGAAATTTCCCTTTATTTTGGAGCAAAAAGGCAGAAATTCCTAATATTTTGTGGCAAAAATGCAGAAATTCCCCTTATTTTGAGGTAAAAAGGCTGAAATTCCCCTTATTTGGGGGCAAAAAAGCAGAAATTTTCTCTTATTTTGGGGCAAAATTGCAGAAATTTCACTTATTTCAGGGTAATAATCAGAAATATTCTGTATTATGGGGCAAAATGGACAGAAATTCCCTATGTTTTGGGGGAAAAAGACAGAAATTCTGCTTATTTAGAAGCAAAAAAGCAGAAATTCCCCTTATTTTGGAACAAAAATGAAGAAATTTACCTTTTTTATGGAAAAAAGTTATGCATTCTTCTTATTTTCCAGCCAAAAGGCAGAAATTTTCCGTATTTTGGAGCAGAATTGCAGTAATTCCCCTAATTGTGGGGCAAAAAGGCAGAAATTCCCTATATGTTGCGGCAAAAAGACAGAAATTCTCCTTATTTTGGGGCAAACTCAGAAATTCCACTTATTTTGGGGCAAAATTCCAGAAATTTCTTTTATTTTGTGGCAAAATTGCAGAAATTTCACTTATTTTGGGGCAAAATTGCAGAAATTTCACTTATTTCAGAAAAAAAAGCAGAAATTTTTTTATTTTGGGGCAAAAAGGCAGAAATTTCTTTTATCTTGGTACAAAATTGCACAAATTTTTCTTATTTTGGGTCAAAAAGGCAGAAATTTCTCATATTTTGGGGAAAAAATGCAGAAATTCCCATTATCTTGAGGTAAAAAGGCTGAAAATCCCCTTATTTGGGGGCAAAAAGGCAGAAATTTCCCTTATTTGGGGGCAAAATTTCAGAAATTTCACTTATTTCAGGGTAATAAGTCAGAAATTTTCCTTATTTTGGGGCAAAAAGACAGAAATTCCCTTTGTTTTTAGGGGAAAAAGACAGAAATTTCACATTTTTGGAGGCAAAAAAGCAGAAATTCCTTTTATTTTGGAGCAAAAATGAATTTTTCTTTTTTGTGGCAAAAGGTATACATTCTCCTTATTTTCATGCTAAAAAGCAGAAATTCCCTTAATTGTGGGGCAAAAAGGCAGAAATTGCCTATATGTTGGGGCAAAAAGACAGAAATTCTCCTTATTTTGGGGCAAAACTCAGAAATTGCACTTATTTTGGGGCAAAATTCCAGAAATTTCCCTAATTTTGGGGCAAAATTGCAGAAATTTCAGTTATTTTGGGGCAAAATTGCAGAAATTTCACTTATTTCAGAAAAAAAAAACAGAAATTTTCCTTATTTTGTGCAAAATGCAGAAATTCCTAATATTTTGTGGCAAAAATGCAGAAATTCCCCTTATTTTGAGGTAAAAAGGCGGAAATTCCCCTTATTTGGGGGCAAAAAGGCAGAAATTTCTCTTATTTTGGGGCAAAATTGCAGAAATTTCACTTATTTCAGGGTAATAAGTCAGAATTTTTCCTTATTTTGGAGCAAAAAAGACAGAAATTCTCTTTGTTTTGCGGGAAAAAGACAGAAATTCCACTTATTTAGAGGCAAAAAAGCAGAAATTCCCCTTATTTTGGAGCAAAATTGCAGAAATTTCCCTTTTTTATGGCAAAAAGGTATGCATTCTTTTTATTTTTGGGAAAAAAGGCAGAAATTCCCTGTATTTTGGAGCAAAATTTCAGAAATTCCCATAATTGTGGGGCAAAAAGGCAGAAATTCCCTATATTTTGGGGCAAAAATAAGAAATTCTCTTTATTTTGGGGCAAAACTCAGAAATTCCACTTATTTTGGAGCACAATTCCAGAAATTTCTTTTATTTTGTGGCAAAATTGCAGAAATTTCACTTATTTTGGGGCAAAATTGCAGAAAATTCACTTATTTCATGAAAAAAAGAAGAAATTTTCTTTTTTTTGAGGCAAAAAGTCAGAAATTTCCCATATTTTGGTGCAAAAATGCAGAAATTCCCCTTATTTTGAGGTAAAAAGGCTGAAATTCCCCGTATTTGGGGGCAAAAAGGCAGAAATTTCCCTTATTTTGGGGCAAAATTGCAGAAATTTCACTTATTTCAGAAAAAAAGCAGAAATTTTCTTATTTTGGGGCAAAAAGGCAGAAATTTTTTTATTTTGGTACAAAATTGCAGAAATTTTTCGTATTTTGGGGCCAAAAGGAAGAAATTTCCCATATTTTGGGGCAAAAATGCAGAAATTCCCCTTATTTTGAGGGAAATAGGCTAAAATTTCCCTTACTTGGAGGCAAAAGGGCAGAAATTTCTCTTATTTTGGGGCAAAATTGCAGAAACATCACTTATTTCAGGGTAATAATTCAGAAATTTTCCTTATTTTGGGGCAAAAAAGACTGAAATTCCCTTTGTTTTGGGGAAAAAAGACATAAATTCCACTTATAGAGACAAAAAAGCAGAAATTGCCCTTATTTTGGAGCAAAATTTCAGAAATTTCCCTTTTTTATGGCAAAAAGGTATGCATTCTTTTTATTTTCGGGCAAAAAGGCAGAAATTCCTCGTATTTTGGAGCAAAATTTCAGAAATTCCCCTAATTGTGGGGCAAAAAGGCAGAAATTCCCTATATGTTGGGGCAAAAAGACAGAAATTCTCATTATTTTGGGGCAAAACTCAGAAATTCCACTTATTTTGGGGCAAAATTCCAGAAATTTCCCTTATTTTGGGGGCAAAATTGCAGAAATTTCACTTATTTTGGGGCAAATTGCAGAAATTTCACTTATTTCAAGGATAAAATGAAGAATTTCTCTTATTTGGAGGCAAAAACGTAGAAATTTCTTTTATTTTGGTACAAAATTGCAGAATTTTTTCTTATTTTGGGCAAAAAGGCAGAAATTTCCCATATTTTGGGGCAAAAATGCAGAAATTCCTTTTATTTTGAGGTAAAAAAGGCTGAAATTCCTATTATTTGGGGGCAAAAAGTAAGAAATTCCCATTATTTTGGTGCCAAAAGCAGACATTTCCCTTGTTTTTGGGAAAAATTTCAGAAATTTAACTTATTTCAGGGCAAAAAGTCAGAAATTTTCCTTATTTTGGGGCAGAAAGGCAGAAATTCCTAATATTTTGTGGCAAAATGCAGAAATTCCCCTTATTTTGAGGTAAAAAGGCTGAAATTCCCCTTATTTGGGGGCAAAAAGTCAGAAATTTCCCTTATTTTGGGGCAAAATTTCAGAAATTTCACTTACTTCAAAGTAATAAGTCAGAAATTTTTTTTATTTTGGGGTAAAAAAGACAGAAATTCCTTTTGTTTTGGGGGAGAAAGACAGAAATTCCACTTATTTAGAGGCAAAAAAGCAGAAATTCCCCTTATTTTGGGGCAAAAATGAAGAAATTTCCATTTTTTATGGCATAAAGGTATGCATTCTTATTATTTTCGGGCAAAAAGGCAGAAATTCCCCGTATTTTGGAGCAAAATTGCAGAAATTCCCCTAATTGTGGGGCAAAGAGGAAGAAATTTTCTATATGTTGGGCAAAAAGACAGAAATTCTTCTTATTGTGGGGCAAAACTCAGAATTTTCACATATTTTGGGGCAAAATTGCAGAAATTTCACTTATTTCAGAAAAAAAGCAGAAATTTTCTTATTTTCGGGCAAAAAGGCAGAAATTTCTTTTATTTTGGTACAAAATTGCAGAAATTTTTTTTATTTTGGGGCAAAAAGGCAGAAATTTCCCATATTTTAGGGCAAAAATGCAGAAATTCCCCTTATTTTGAGGTAAAAAGGCTGAAATTCCCCTTATTTGGGGGCAAAAAAGCAGAAATTTCTTTAATTTTGGTACAAAATTGCAGAAATTTTTCTTATTTTGGGCAAAAAAGCAGAAATTTCCCATATTTTGGGGCTAAAATGCAGAAATTCCCATTATTTTGAGGTAAAAAGGCTGAAATTCCCCTTATTTGGGGGCAAAAAGTAAGAAATTCCCCTTATTTTGGGTCAAAAAGCAGACATTTCCCATATTTTGGGGAAAAATTTTAGAAATTTAACTTATTTCAGGGCAAAAAGTCAGAAATTTTTCTTATTTTGGGGCACAAAGGCAGAAATTCCTAATATTTTGTGGCAAAAATGCAGAAATTCCTTTTATTTTGAGGTAAAAAGACTGAAATTCCCCTTATTTGGGGGCAAAAAGGCAGAAATTTCCCTTATTTTGGGGCAAAATTGAAGAAATTTCACTTATTTCAGGGTAATAAGTCAGAAATTTTTCTTATTTTGAAGCAAATAGACAAAAATTCCCTTTGTTTTGTGGGAAAAAGACAGAAATTTTACTTATTTAGAGGCATAAAAGCAGAAATTCCCCTTATTTTGGAGCAAAAATGAGGAGATTTCCCTTTTTTATGGCAAAAAGGTATGCATTCCTCTTATTTTCAGGCAAAAAGGCAGAAATTCCCTGTATTTTGGAGCAAAATTGAAGAAATTCCTCTAATTTTGGGGCAAAATGGCAGAAATTCCCTATATGTTGGGGCAAAAAGACAGAAATTCCCCTTATTTTGGAGCAAAAATGAAGAAATTTCCCTTTTTTATGGCATAAAGGTATGCATTCCTCTTATTTTCAGGCAAAAAGGCAGAAATTCCCTGTATTTTGGAGCAAAATTAAAGAAATTCTCCTAATTGTGGGGCAAAAAGGCTGAAATTCCCTATATGTTGGGGCAAAAAGACAGAAATTCTCCTTATTTAGGAGAAAAACTCAGAAATTTCAATTATTTTGAGGCAAAATTGCAGAAATTTCACTTGTTTCAGAAAAAAAGCAGAAATTTTCTTATTTTGGGGCAAAAAAGCAGAAATTTCTTTTATTTTGGTACAAAATTGCAGAAATTTTTCTTATTTTGGGGCAAAAAAGCAGAAATTTCCCATATTTTGGGGCAAAAATGCAGAAATTCCCCTTATGTTGAGGTAAAAATGCTGAAATTCTCCTTATTTGGGGGCAAAAATGCAGAAATTTCTCTTATTTTGAGGCAAAATTGCAGAAATTTCACTTATTTCAGGGTAATAAGTCAGAAATTTTTTCTTTATTTTGGGACAAAAAAGACAGAAATTCTCTTTGTTTTGGGGAGAAAAGAGAGTAATTCCACTTATTTAGAGGCAAAAAAGCAGAAATTCCCCTTATTGTGGAGCAAAATTGCAGAAATTTCCCTATTTTGTGGTAAAAAGGTATGCATTCTTCTTATTTTGGACACAAAGGCAGAAATTCCCTGTATTTTGGAGCAAAATTGAAGAAATTCCCCTAATTGCGGGGCAAAAGGCTGAAATTCCCTATATGTTGGGGCAAAAAGACAGAAATTCTCCTTATTTTGGGGCAAAACTCAGAAATTTCACTTATTTTGGGGCAAAATTGCAGAAATTTCCCGTATTTTGGGGCAAAATTGAAAAAATTTCACTTATTTTGGGGCAAAATTCCAGAAATTTCACTTATTTCAGGGAAAAAAAGCAGAAATTTTTTTATTTTGGAGCAAAATTGCAGAAATTTCCCGTATTTTGGGGCAAAATTGAAAAAATTTCACTTATTTTGGGGCAAAATTCCAGAAATTTCACTTATTTCAGGGAAAAAAAGCAGAAATTTTTTTATTTTGGGGCAAAAAGGCAGAAATTTCTCATATTTTGTGGCAAAAATGCAGAAATTCTCCTTATTTTGAGGTAAAAAAGCTGAAATTCCCCTTATTTGGATGCAAAAAGGCAGAAATTTCTATTATTTTGGAAAAAAATTGCAGAAATTTCACTTATTTCAGGGTAATAAGTCAGAAATTTTCTTATCTTGGGGCAAATAAAACAGAAAATCCCTTTGTTTTGGGGGGAAAAGACAGAAATTCCACTTATTTAGAGGCAAAAACGGAGAAATTCCTCTTATTTTGGAACAAAAATGAAGAAAGTTCACTTTTTTATGGCAAAAGGTATGCATTCTTCTTATTTTCGTTCAAAAAGGCAGAAATTTCCCGTATTTTGGAGCAAAATTGCAGAAATTCCTCTAATTGTGGGGCAAAAAGCAGAAATTCCCAATATGTTGGGGCAAAAAGACAGAAATTCTCCTTATTTTGGGGCAAAACTCAGAAATTTCACTTATTTTGGGGCAAAATTGCAGAAATTTCACTTATTTCAGAAAAAAAGCAGAAATTTTCTTATTTTGGATCAAAAAGGCAGAAATTTCTTTTATTTTGGTACAAAATTGCAGAAATTTTTCTTATTTTGGGGCAAAAAGGCAGAAATTCCTAATATTTTGTGGCAAAAAATCAGAAATTCCCCTTATTTTGAGGTAAAAAGGCTGAAATTCCCCTTATTTGGGGGCAAAAAGGCAGAAATTTCTTTTATTTTGGTACAAAATTGCAGAAATTTTTCTTATTTTGGGCAAAATGCAGAAATTTCCCATATTTTGGGGAAAAATGCAGAAATTCCCATTATTTTGAGGTAAAAAGGCTGAAATTCCCCTTATTTGGGGGCAAAAAGTAAGAAATTCCTCTTAATTTGTGGCAAAAAGCAGACATTTCCCTTATTTTGGGGAAAATTTTAGAAATTTATCTCATTTCAGGGCAAAAAGTCAGAAATTTTCCTTATTTTGAGGCAGAAAGGCAGAAATTTCTAATATTTTGTGGCAAAAATGCAGAAATTCCCCTTATTTTGAGGTAAAAAGGCTGAAATTCCCCTTATTTTGGGGAAAAAAGGCAGAAATTTCCTTTATTTTGGGGCAAAATTGCAGAAATTTCACTCATTTCAGGGTAATAAGTCAAAAATTTTTCTTATTTTGCGGCAAAAAAGACAGAAATTCCCATTGTTTTGTGGGAAAAAGACAGAAATTTTACTTATTTCGAGGCAATAAAGCAGAAATTCCCCTTATTTTGGAGCAAAAATGAAGAAATTTATCTTTTTTATGGCAAAAAGGAATGCATTCTTCTTATTTTCAGGCAAAAAGGCAGAAATTCCCCGTATTTTGGAGCAAAATTGCAGAAATTCCCCTAATTGTGGGGCAAAAATGCAGAAATTCCCTATATGTTTGGGCAAAAAGACAGAAATTCTCCTTATTTTGGGGTAAAATTCTAAAATTCCACTTATTTTGGGGCAAAATTCCAGAAATTTCCCTTATTTTGGGGCCAAATTGTAGAAATTTCACTTATATTGGGGCAAAATTGCAGAAATTTCACTTCTTTCTGGGAAAAAAATTAGAATTTTTCTTATTGTGGGGCAAAAAGGCAGAAATTTCTCATATGTTGTGGCAAAAATGCAGAAATTCCCCTTATTTTGAGGTAAAAAGGCTGAAAATCCTCTTATTTGGGAGCAAAAATGCAGAAATTTCCATTATTTGGGGGTAAAATTGCAGAAATTTCACTTATTTCAGGGTAATAAGTCAGAAATTTTTCTTGTTTTGGGGCAAAAAACAGAGAAATTCCCTTTGTTTTGGGGGGAAAAGACAGAAATTTTACTTATTTAGAGGCAATAAAGCAGAAATTCCCCTTATTTTGGAGCAAAAATGAAGAAATTTCCCTTTTTTTATGGCAAAAAGGAATGCATTCTTCGTATTTTCAGGCAAAAAGGCAGAAATTTCCCGTATTTTGGAGCAAAATTGCAGAAATTCCCCTAAATGTGGGGCCAAAAGGCAGAAATTCCCTATATGTTGGGGCAAAAAGACAGAAATTCTTCTTATTATGGGGCAAAACTCAGAAATTTCACATATTTTGGGGCAAAATTCCAGAAATTTTTTTTATTTTGGAGAAAAATTGCAGAAATTTCACTTATTTTAGGGCAAAATTGCAGAAATTTCACTTATTTCATGGAAGAAAGGCAGAAATTTTCCTTATTTTGGGGCAAAAAGGCAGAAATTCCTAATATTTTGTGGCAAAAATGCAGAAATTCCCCTTATTTTGAGGTAAAAAGTCAGAAATTCCCCTTTTTTAGGGGCAGAAAGGCAGAAATTTCTCTTATTTTGGGGCAAAATTGATGAAATTTCACTATTTTCAGTGTAATAAGTCAGAAATTTTGCTTATTTTGGGGCAAAAATGACAGAAATTTTCTTTGTTTTGAGGGAAAAAGACAGAAATTCCACTTATTTAGAGGCAAAAAAGCAGAAATTCCCCTTATTTTGGAGCAAAAATGAAGAAATTTCCCTTTTTTGTGGCAAAAGGTATAAATTCCCCTTATTTTCGGGCTAAAAAGTAGAAATTCCCCGTATTTTGGAGCAATATTGTAGAAATTCCCCTAATTGTGGTGCAAAAAGGCAGAAATTCCCTATATGTTAGGGCAAAGAGACAGAAATTCTCCTTATTTTGGGGCAAAACTCAGAAATTCCACTTATTTTGGGGCAAAATTCCAGAAATTTCCCTTAATTTGGGGCAAAATTGGAGAAATTTCCCTCATTTTGGGGCAAAATTTCAGAAATTTCACATATTTCAGGGTAATAAGTCAGAAATTTTCTTTATTTTGGGGCCAAAAAGACAGAAATTCCCTTTTTTTGGGGGGGGGGAAAGAGAGAAATTTTACTTATTTAGAGGCAAAAAAGCAGAAATTCCCCTTATTTTGGAGCAAAATTGCAGAAATTTCTCTTTTTTATGGCAAAAAGGTATGCAGTCTTCTTATTTTCGGGCAAAAAGGCAGAAATTCCCCGTATTTTAGAGCAAAATTGCAGAAATTCCCCTAATTGTGGGGCAAAAAAGAAAAATTTCCCTATATATTGGGGCAAAAAGACAGAAATTCTACTTATTTTGGGGCAAAACTCAAAAATTCCACTTATTTTTGGGCAAAATTCCAGAAATTTCCTTTATTTTGGGGCAAAATTGCAGAAATTTCACTTATTTTGGGGCAAAATTGCAGAAATTTCACTTATTTCAGAAAAAAAAGCAGAAATTTTCTTATTTGGGGCAAAAAGGCAGAAATTAATAATATTTTGTGGCAAAAATGCAGAAATTCCTCTTATTTTGAGGTAAAAAGGCTGAAATTCCCCTTATTTGGGGGCAAGAAGGCAAAAATTTTTTTTTATTTTGGGGCAAAATTGCAGAAATTTCACTTATTTCAGGGTAGTAAGTCAGAAATTTTCCTTATTTTTGGGCAAAAAAGAAAGGAATTCCTTTTGTTTTGGGGGAAAAAGACAGAAATTCCACTTATTTAGAGGCAAAAATGCAGAAATTTTCCTTATTTTGGAGCAAAAATGAAGAAATTCGCCATTTTTATGGCAAAAAGGTATGCATTCTTCTTATTTTCGGGCAAAAAGGCAGTAATTCCCTGTATTTTGGAGCAAAATTGCAGAAATTCCCCTAATTGTTTGGCAAAAAGGCAGAAATTCTCTATATGTTGGGGCAAAAAGACAGAAATTCTTCTTATTTTGGGGCAAAACTCAGAAATTCCACTTATTTTGGGGCAAAATTCCAGAAATTTCCCTTAATTTGGGGCAAAATTGCAGAAATTTCACTTATTTTGGGGCAAAATTGCAGAAATTTCACTTATTTTGGGGCAAAATTGCAGAAATTTCACTTATTTCAGAAAAAAGGCAGAAATTTTCCTTATTTTGGGAAAAAAGGCAGAAATTCCTAATATTTTGTGACAAAAATGCAGAAATTCTTCTTTTTTTGAGGTAAAAAGGCTGAAATTCCCCTTATTTGGGGGCAAAAAGGCAGAAATTTCCCTAATTTTGAGGCAAAATTGCAGAAATTTCACTTATTTCAGGGAAAAAAAGCAGAAATTTTCTTATTTTGGAGCAAAAAGGCAGAAATTCCTAATATTTTGAGGCATAAATGCAGAAATTCCCCTTATTTTGAGGTAAAAAGGCTGAAATTCCCCTTATTTGGGGGCAATAAGGCAAAAATTTCTTTTATTTTGGGGCAAAATTGCAGAAATTTCACTTATTTCAGGGTAATAAGTCAGAAATTTTCTTTATTTTGGGGCAAAAAAGACAGGAATTTCCTTTGTTTGGGGTGAAAAATACTTAAATTCCACTTATTTAGAGGCAAAAAAGCAGAAATTCCCCTTATTTTGGAGCAAAAATGAAGAAATTTCCTTTTTATGGCAAAAAATGTTTGCATTCTTCTTATTTTTGGGCAAAAAGGCAGAAATTCCACATATTTTGGAGCAAAATTGCAGAAATTCCCCCAATTGTGGGGCAAAAATGCTGAAATTCTCTATATGTTTGGGCAAAAAGACAGAAATTCTTCTTATTTTGGGGCAAAACTCAGAAATTCCACTTATTTTGGGGCAAAATGCAGAAATTTCACTTATTTTGGGGCAAAATGCAGAAATTTCACTTATTTCAGGAAAAAAAGGCAGAAATTTTCCTTATATTGAGGCAAAAAGGCAGAAATTCTTAATATTTTGTAGCAAAAATGCAGAAATTCCCCTTATTTCGAGGTAAAAAGGTTGAAATTCCCTTTATTTGGTAGCAAAAAAGTAGAAATTTCCCTTATTTTGGGGCAAAATTGCAGAAATTTCACTTATTTCAGGGTAATAAGTCAGAAATTTTCTTTATTTTGGGGCAAAAAGGACAGGAATTTCCTTTGTTTTGAAGGAAAAATACAGAAATTCCACTTATTTAGAGGCAAAAAAATAGAAATTCCCTTTATTTTGGAGCAAAAATGAAGAAATTTCTTTTTTATGGCATAAATGTTTGCATTCTTCTTATTTTCGGGCAAAAAGGCAGAAATTCCCCATATTTTGGAGCAAAATTGCAGAAATTCCCCCAATTGTGGAGCAAAAAGGCAGAAATTCTCTATATGTTGGGGCAAAAAGACAGAAATTCTTCTTATTTTGAAGAAAAACTCAGAAATTCCACTTATTTTGAAGCAAAATTCCAGAAATTTCCATTATTTTAGGACAAAATTGCAGAAATTTCACTTATTTTGGGGCAAAATTGCAGAAATTTCAATTATTTCAGGGAAAAAAGCAGAAATTTTCTTATTTTGGGGCAAATAGGCAGAAATTCCTAATATTTTGTGGCAAAAATTCGGAAATTCCCCTTATTTTGAGGTAAAAAGGCTGAAATTCCCCTTATTTGGGGGCAAAAATGCAGAAATTCCCCTTGATTTGAGGTAAAAAGGCTGAAATTCCCTTTATTTGGGGGAAAAAAGGCAAAAATTTCCTTTATTTTGGGGCAAAATTGCAGAAATTTCACATATTTCAGGGTAATAAGTCAGAAATTTTCCTTATTTTGGGGCAAAAAAGACAGGAATTCCCTTTGTTTTGGAGGAAAAAGACAGAAATTCCACTTATTTAAAGGCAAAAAAGCAGAAATTCCCCTTAATTTGGAGCAAAAATGAAGAAATTTCCCTTTTTTATGGCAAAAAGTTATGCATTCTTCTTATTTTCGGGCAAAAAGGCAGAAATTTTCCGTATTTTGGAGCAAAATTGCAGAAATTTCCTTAATTGTGGGACAAAAATGCAGAAATTCTCTATATGTTGGGGCAAAAAGACAGAAATTCTCCTTATTTTGTGTCAAAACTCAGAAATTCCACTTATTTTGGGGCAAAATTCCAGAAATTTCCTTTAATTTGGGGCAAAATTGCAGAAATTTCACTTATTTTTGGGCAAAATTGCAGAAATTTCACTTATTTTGGGGCAAAATTGCAGAAATTTCACTTATTTCAGAGAAAAAAGAAAAAATTTCCTTATTTTGGGGCAAAAAGGCAGAAATTCCTAATATTTTGTGACAAAAATGCAGAAATTCTCCTTATTTTGAGGTAAAAAGGCTGAAATTCCCCTTATTTGGAAGCAAAAATGCAGAAAATTCCCTAATTTTGGGGCAAAATTGCAAAAATTTAACTTACTTCAGGGTAATAAGTCAGAATTTTTCCTTATTTTGGGGCAAAAAAGACAGAAATTCCCTTTGTCTTGGGGGAAAAAGACAGAAATTCCATTTATAAAAAGGCCAAAAAGCAGAAATTCCCCTTATTTTGGAGCAAAAATGAAGAAATTTCTCTTTTTTATGGCAAAAAGTTATGCATTCTTCTTATTTTCGGGCAAAAAGGCAGAAATTCCCCGTATTTTGGAGCAAAATTGCAGAAATTCCCCTAATTGTGGGGCAAAAAGGCAGATATTCCCCGTATTTTGGAGCAAAATTGAAAAAATTCCCCTAAATATTGGGCAAAAAGGCAGAAATTGCCTATATGTTGGGGCAAAAAGACAGAAATTCTCCTTATTTTGGGGCAAAATTCCAGAAATTTTCCTTATTTTGGGGCAAAATTGAAGAAATTTCACTTATTTTGGGGCAAAATTGCAGAAATTTCACTTATTTTGGGGCAAAATTGCAGAAATTTAACTTATTTCAGAGAAAAAAGGCAGAAATTTTCCTTATTTTGGGGCAAAAAGCAGATATTCCTAATATTTTGTGGCAAAAATGCAGAAATTCCCCTTATTTTGAGGTAAAAAGGCTGAAATTCGCATTATTTGGGGCAAAAAGGCAGAAATTTCCCTAATTTTGGAGCAAAAGTGCAGGAATTTCACGTACTTCAGGGTAATAAGTCAGAATTTTTCCTTATTTTGGGGCAAAAAAGACAGAAATTCCCTTTGTTTTGGGAGAAAAAGACAGAAATTCCACTTATTTAGAGGCAAAAAAGCAGAAATTCCCCTTATTTTGGAGCAAAAATGAAGAAATTTCCCTTTTTTATGGCAAAAAGGTATGCATTCTTCTTATTTTCGGGCAAAAAGGCAGAAATTCTCGGTATTTTGGAGCAAAATTGCAGAAATTCCCCTAATTGTGAGGCAAAAAGGCAGAAATTCCCTATATGTTGGGGCAAAAAGACAGAAATTCTCCATTTTTTGGGGCAAAACTCAGAAATTCCACTTATTTTGTGGCAAAATTCCAGAAATTTCCCTTATTTTGGGGCAAAATTGCAGAAATTTCACTTATTTTGGGGCAAAATTGCAGATATTTCATTTATTTCAGGGAAAAAAAGCAGAAATTTTCTTATTTTGGGGCAAAAGGCAGAAATTAATAATATTTTGTGGCAAAAATGCAGAAATTCCCCTTATTTTGAGGTAAAAGGGCTGAAATTCCCCTTATTTGGGGGCAAAAAAGAAAAAATTTCCTTTATTTTGGGGCAAAATTGCAGAAATTTCACATATTTCAGGGTAGTCAGTCAGAAATTTTCCTTATTTTGGGGCAAAAAAGACAGGAATTCCCTTTGTTTTGGGGGAAAAAGACAGAAATTCCACTTATTTAGAGGCAAAAAAGCAGAAATTCCCTTTATTTAGGAGGAAAAATGAAGAAATTTCCCTTTTTTTTAAGGCAAAAAGGTATGCATTCTTCTTATTTTCGGGCAAAAAGGCAAAAATTCCCCGTATTTTGGAGCAAAATTGCAGAAATTCTCCGAATTGTGGGGCAAAAATGCAGAAATTCTTTATATGTTGGGGCAAAAAGACAGAAATTCTCCTTATTTTGGGGCAAAACTCAGAAATTCCACTTATTTTGGGGCAAAATTCCAGAAATTTCCCTTATTTTGGGGCAAAATTGCAGAAATTTCACTTATTTTGGGCTAAAATTGCAGAACTTTCACTTATTTTGGGGCAAAATTTCAGAAATTTCACTTATTTTAGAGAAAAAAGGCAAAAATTTTCCTTATTTTGGGGCAAAAATGCAGAAATTACTAATATTTTGTGGAAAAAATTCAGAAATTCCTCTTATTTTATGTAAAAAGGCTGAAATTCCCCTTATTTGGGGGCAAAAAGTCAGAATTTTCCCTTATTTTGGGGCAAAATTGCAGAAATTTTACTTAGTTCATGGTAATAAGACAGAATTTTTTTTTTATTTTGAGGCAAAAAAGACAGTAATTCCCTTGTTTTGGGGAAAAAAGACAGAAATTCCACTTATTTATAGGCAAAAAAGCAGAAATTCCCCTTATTTTGGAGCAAAAATGAAGAAATTTCCCTTTTTTATGGCAAAAAGTTATGCATTCTTCTTATTTTCGGGCAAAAAGGCAGAAATTCCCCGTATTTTAGAGCAAAATTGCAGAAATTCCTTTAATTGTGGGACAAAAATGCAGAAATTCTCTATATATTGGGGCAAAAAGACAGAAATTCTCCTTATTTTGTGTCAAAACACAGAAATTCCACTTATTTTGGGGCAAAATTCCAGAAATTTTCCTTATTTTGGGGCAAAATTGCAGAAATTTCACTTATTTTGGGGCAAATATGAAGAAATTTTACTTATTTTGTGGCAAAATTGAAGAAATTTCACATATTTTAGGGAAAAAAGGCAGAAATTTTCTTTATTTTGGGGCAAAAAGGCAGAAATTCCTAATATTTTGTTGCAAAAATGCAGAATATCCCCTTATTTCGAGGTAAAAAGGCTGAAATTCCCCTTATTTGGGGGCAAAAAGGCAGAAATTTCCCTAATTTTGGGGCAAATTTGCAGAAATTTCACTTACTTCAGGGTAATAAGTCAGAAATTTTCTTTATTTTGGGGCAAAAAAGTCAGAAATTCCCTTTGTCTTGGGGGATAAAAGACAGAAATTCCACTTATTTAAAGGCCAAAAAGCAGAAATTTCCCTTATTTTGGAGCAAAAATGAAGAAATTTCCCTTTTTTATGGCAAAAAGTTATGCATTCTTCTTATTTTCGGGCAAAAAGGCAGAAATTCCCCATATTTTGGAGCATAATTGCAGAAATTCCCCTAATTGTGGGGCAAATATGCAGAAAATCTCTATATGTTGGGGCAAAAAGCCAGAAATTCTCCTTATTTTGGGGCAAAACTAAGAAATTCCACTTATTTTGGGGCAAAATTCCAGATATTTTCCTTATTTTGGGGCAAAATTGCATAAATTTCACTTATTTTGGGGCAAATATGAAGAAATTTTACTTATTTTGTGGCAAAATTGAAGAAATTTCACATATTTTAGGGAAAAAAGGCAGAAATTTTCTTTATTTTGGGGCAAAAAGGCAGAAATTCCTAATATTTTGTGGCAAAAATGCAGAAATTCCCCTTATTTCGAGGTAAAAAGGCTGAAGTTCCCCTTATTTGGGGGCAAAAAGGCAGAAATTTCCCTTATTTTGGGGCAAAATTGCAGAAATTTCACTTACTTCATGGTAATAAGTCAGAATTTTTCTTTTTTTGGTGCAAAAATACAAAAGTTCCATTTGTTTTGGGGGAAAAAGACAGAAATTCCACTTATTTAGAGGCAAAAAAGCAGAAATTCCCCTTATTTGGAGCAAAAATGAAGAAATTTCCCTTTTTTATGGCAAAAAGTTATGCATTCTTTTTATTTTCGGGCAAAAAGGCAGAAATTCCCCGTATTTTGGAGCAAAATTGCAGAAATTCCCCTAATTGTGGGGCAAAGAGGCAGAAATTGCCTATATGTTGGGGCAAAAAGACAGAAATTCTCCTTATTTTGGGGCAAAACTCAGAAATTCCACTTATTTTGGGGCAAAATTCGAGAAATTTCCCTTATTTTGGGGCAAAATTGCAGAAATTTCACTTATTTTGGGGCAAAATTGCAGAAATTTCACTTATTTTAGGGAAAAAAAGCAGAAATTTTTCTTATTTTGGGGCAAAAATGTAGAAATTTCTAATATTTTGTGGCAAAAATGCAGAAATTCCCCTTATTTTGAGGTAAAAAGGCTGAAATTCCCCATATTTGGGGGCAAAAAGCAGAAATTCCCCTTATTTTGAGGTAAAAAGGCTGAAATTCCCCTTATTTGGGGGCAAAAAGGCAGAAAGTTCTTTTATTTGGGGGCAAAATTTCAGAAATTTCACTTACTTCAGGGTAATAAGTCAGAATTTTTCCTTATTTTGGGGCAAAAAAGACAGAAATTCTCTTTGATTTGGGGGAAAAATACAGAAATTCCACGTATTTAGAGGCAAAAAAGCAGAAATTCCTCTTATTTTGGAGCAAAAATGAAGAAATTTCCCATTTTTAAGGCAAAAAGGTATGCATTCTTCTTATATTCGGGTAAAAAGGCAGAAATTCCCTGTATTTTGGAGCAAAATTGCAGAAATTCCCCTAATTGTGGGGCAGAAAGGCAGAAATTGCCTATATGTTGGGGAAAAAACAGAAATTCTCCTTATTTTGGGGAAAAACTCAGAAATTCCACTTATTTTGGGGCAAAATTCCAGAAATTTCCCTTATTGTGGGGCAAAATTGCAGAAATTTCACTTATTTTGGGGCAAAATTGCAGAAATTTCACTTATTTCAGGGAAAAAATGCAGAAATTTTCTTATTTTGGGGCAAAAAGGCAGAAATTCCTAATATTTTGTGGCAAAAATGAAGAAATTCCCCTTATTTTGGGGCAAAAAGCAAAAATTTCCTTTATTTTGGGGCAAAATTGCAGAAATTTCACTTATTTCAGGGTAGTAAGTCAGAAATTTTCCTTATTTTGTGGCAAAAAATACAGGAATTCCCTATGTTTTGGGGGAAAAAAAACAGAAATTTCATTTATTTAAAGGTAAAAAAGCAGACATTCCCCTTATTTTGGAGCAAAAATGAAGAAATTTCCCTTTTTTATGGCAAAAAGTTATGCATTCTTCTTATTTTCGGGCAAAAAGTCAAAAATTCCCCGTATTTTGGAGCAAAATTGCAGAAATTCCCCTAATTGTGAGGGAAAAAGGCAGAAATTCTTTATATGTTGGGGCAAAAAGACAGAAATTCTCCTTATTTTGGGGCAAAATTCAGAAATTCCACTTATTTTGGGGCAAAATTCCAGAAATTTCCCTTATTTTGGGGCAAAATTGCAGAAATTTCACTTATTTTGGGCTAAAATTGCAGAACTTTCACTTATTTTGGGGCAAAATTTCAGAAATTTCACTTATTTCAGAGAAAAAAGGCAGAAATTTTCCTGATTTTGGGGCAAAAATGCAGAAATTCCTAATATTTTGTGGCAAAAATTCAGAAATTCCTCTTATTTTAGGTAAAAAGGCTGAAATTCCCCTTATTTGGGGGCAAAAAGTCAGAATTTTCCCTTATTTTGGGGCAAAAGTGCAGAAATTTTACTTAGTTCAGGGTAATAAGACAGAATTTTTCCTTATTTTGGGGCAAAAAAGACAGCAATTCCCTTTGTTTTGGGGAAAAAAGACAGAAATTCCACTTATTTAGAGGCAAAAAAGCAGAAATTCCTCTTATTTTGGAGCAAAAATGAAGAAATTTCCCATTTTTATGGCAAAAAGGTATGCATTCTTCTTATTTTCGGGCAAAAAGGCAGAAATTTCCTGTATTTTGGAGCAAAATTGCAGAAATTCACCTAATTGTGGGGCAGAAAGGCAGAAATTGCCTATATGTTGGGGAAAAAACAGAAATTCTCCTTATTTTGGGGAAGAACTCAGAAATTCCACTTATTTTAGGGCAAAATTCCAGAAATTTCCCTTATTGTGGGGCAAAATTGCAGAAATTTCACTTATTTTGGGGCAAAATTACAGAAATTTCACTTATTTCAAGGAAAAAAAGCAGAAATTTTCTTATTTTGGGGCAAAAAGGCAGAAATTCCTAATATTTTGTGGCAAAAATGCAGAAATTCCCCTTATTTTGAGGTAAAAAGGCTGAAATTCCCTTTATTTGGGGGCAAAAAGGCAGAAATTTCCCTAATTTTGGGGCAAAATTGCAGAAATTTCACTTATTTCAGGGTAATAAGTCAGAAATTTTCCTTATTTTGGGGCAAAAAAGACAAAAATTCCCTTTGTTTTGGGGGAAAAAGACGGAAATTCCACTTATTTAGAGGCAAAAAAGCAGAAATTCCCCTTATTTTGGAGCAAAAATGAAGAAATTTCCCTTTTTTATGGCAAAAAGTTATGCATTCTTCTTATTTTCGGGCAAAAAGGCAGAAATTCCCCGTATTTTGGAGCAAAATTGCAGAAATTCCCCTAATTGTGGGGCAAAGAGGCAGAAATTGCCTATATGTATGGGCAAAAAGACAGAAATTCTCCTTATTTTGGGGCAAAACTCAGAAATTCCACTTATTTTGGGGCAAAATTCGAGAAATTTGCCTTATTTTGGGGCAAAATTGCAGAAATTTCACTTATTTTGGGGCAAAATTGCATAAATTTCACTTATTTCAGGGAAAAAAAGCAGAAATTTTTCTTATTTTGGGGCAAAAATGTAGAAATTTCTAATATTTTGTGGCAAAAATGCAGAAATTTCCCTTATTTTGAGGTAAAAAGGCTGAAATTCCCCTTATTTGGGGGCAAAAATCAGAAATTCCCCTTATTTTGAGGTAAAAAGGCTGAAATTCCCCTTATTTGGGGGCAAAAAGGCAGAAAGTTCCCTTATTTTGGGGCAAAATTTCAGAAATTTCACTTACTTCAGGGTAATAAGTCAGAATTTTCCCTTATTTTGGGGCAAAAAACTCAGAAATTCTCTTTGTTTTGGGGGAAAAAGACAGAAATTCCACTTATTTAGAGGCAAAAAAGCAGAAATTCCTCTTATTTTGGAGTAAAAATGAAGAAATTTCCCATTTTTATGGCAAAAAGGTATGCAGTATTCTTATTTTCGGGCAAAAAGGCAGAAATTTCCTGTATTTTGGAGCAAAATTCCAGAAATTTCCCTTATTGTGGGGCAAAATTGCAGAAATTTCACTTATTTTGGGGCAAAATTACAGAAATTTCACTTATTTCAGGGAAAAAAAGCAAAAATTTTCTTATTTTGGGGCAAAAAGGCAGAAATTCCTAATATTTTGTGGCAAAAATGCAGAAATTCCCCTTATTTTGAGGTAAAAAGGCTGAAATTCCCCTTATTTTGGGGCAAAAAGGCAAAAATTTCCTTTATTTTGGGGCAAAATTGCAGAAATTTCACTTATTTCAGGGTAATAAGTCAGAAATTTTCCTTATTTTGGGGCAAAAAATACAGGAATTCCCTATGTTTTGGGGGAAAAAAAACAGAAATTTCATTTATTTAAAGGTAAAAAAGCAGACATTCCCCTTCTTTTGGAGCAAAAATGAAGAAATTTCACTTTTTTTATGGCAAAAAGTTATGCATTCTTCTTATTTTCGGGCAAAAAGGCAAAAATTCCCCGTATTTTGGAGCAAAATTGCAGAAATTCCCCTAATTGTGGGGCAAAAAGGCAGAAATTCTTTATATGTTGTGGCAAAAAGACAGAAATTTTCCTTATTTTGGGGCAAAACTCAGAAATTCCACTTATTTTGGGGCAAAATTCCAGAAATTTCCCTTAATTTGGGGCAAAATTGCAGAAATTTCACTTATTTTGGGCTAAAATTGCAGAACTTTCACTTATTTTGGGGCAAAATTTCAGAAATTTCACTTATTTCAGAAAAAAAAGGCAGAAATTTTCCTTATTTTGGGGCAAAAATGCAGAAATTCCTAATATTTTGTGGCAAAAATTCAGAAATTCCTCTTATTTTAGGTAAAAAGGCTGTAATTCCCCTTATTTGGGGGCAAAAAGTCAGAAATTTCCCTTATTTTGGGGCAAAATTGCAGAAATTTTACTTAGTTCAGGGTAATAAGATAGAATTTTTCCTTATTTTGGGGCAAAAAAGACCGTAATTCCCTTTGTTTTGGGGAAAAAAGACAGAAATTCCACTTATTTATAGGCAAAAAAGCAGAAAATCTCCTTATTTTAGAGCAAAAATGAAGAAATTTCCCTTTTTTATGGCAAAAAGATATGCATTCTTCTTATTTTTGGGCAAAAAGGCAGAAATTCTCCGTATTTTGGAGCAAAATTGCAGAAATTCCCCTAATTGTGAGGCAAAAAGGCAGAAATTGCCTATATGTTGGGGCAAAAAGACAGAAATTCTCCTTATTTTGGGGCAAAACTCAGAAATTCCACTTATTTTGGGAAAAAATTTCAGAAATTTCCCTTATTTTGGGGCAAAATTGCAGAAATTTCACTTATTTTAGGGCAAAATTGCAAAATTTCACTTATTTCAGAGAAAAAAAGCAGAAATTTTCTTATTTTGGGGCAAAAAGGCAGAAATTCCTAATATTTTGTTGCAAAAATGCAGAAATTCCCCTTATTTTGAGGTAAAAATGCTGAAATTCCCTTTATTTGGGGGCAAAAAGGCAAAAATTTCCTTTATTTTGGGGAAAAATTGCAGAAATTTCACTTATTTCAGGTAACAAGTCAGAAATTTTCCTTATTTTGGGGCAAAAAAGACAGGAATTCCCTTTGTTTTGGGGGAAAAAGACAGAAATTCCACTTATTTAGAGGCAAAAAAGCAGAAATTCCCCTGATTTTGGAGCAAAAATGAAGAAATTTCCCTTTTTTATGGCAAAAAGTTATGCATTCTTCTTATTTTCGGGCAAAAAGGCAGAAATTCCCTGTATTTTTGAGCAAAATTGCAGAAATTCCCTTAATTGTGGGACAAAAATGCAGAAATTCTCTATATATTGGGGCAAAAAGACAGAAATTCTCCTTATTTTGTGTCAAAACTCAGAAATTCCACTTATTTTGGGGCAAAATTCCAGAAATTTCCCTTAATTTGGGGCAAAATTGCAGAAATTTCACTTATTTTTGGGCAAAATTGCAGAAATTTCACTTATTTTGTGGCAAAATTGCAGAAATTTAAATTATTTCAGAGAAAAAAGACAGAAATTTTTCTTATTATGGGGCAAAAAGGCAGAAATTCCTAATATTTTGTGACAAAAATGCAGAAATTCTCTTTCTTTTGAGGTAAAAAGGCTGAAATTCCCCTTATTTGGAGGCAAAAAGGCAGAAATTTCCCTAATTTTGGGGCAAAATTGCAGAAATTTCACTTACTTCAGGGTAATAAGTCAGAATTTTTCCTTATTTTGGGGCAAAAAAGACAGAAATTCCCTTTGTCTTTGGGGAAAAAGACAGAAATTCCACTTATTTAAAGGCCAAAAAGCAGAAATTCCCCTTATTTTGGAGCAAAAATGAAGAAATTTCCCTTTTTTATGGCAAAAAGTTATGCATTCTTCTTATTTTCGGGCAAAAAGGCAGAAATTCCCCTAATTGTGGGGCAAAAATGCAGAAAATCTCTATATGTTGGGGCAAAAAGACAGAAATTCTCTTTATTTTGGGGCAAAACTAAGAAATTCCACTTATTTTGGGGCAAAATTCCAGAAATTTTCCTTATTTTGGGGCAAAATTGCAGAAATTTCACTTATTTTGGGGCAAATATGCAGAAATTTTACATATTTTGTAACAAAATTGCAGAAATTTCACTTATTTCAGGGAAAAAAGGCAGAAATTTTCCTTATTTTGGGGCAAAATTGCAGAAATTCTTAATATTTTGTGGCAAAAATGCAGAAATTCCCCTTATTTCGAGGTAAAAAGGCTGAAATTCCCCTTATTTGGGGGCAAAAGTCAGAAATTTCCCTTATTTTGGGGCAAAATTGCAGAAATATCACTTACTTCAGGGTAATAAGTCAGAATTTTTTTTTATTTTGGGGCAAAAAAGACAGAAATTCCCTTTGTTTTGAGGGAAAAAGAAAGAAATTCCACTTATTTAGAGGCAAAAAAGCAGAAATTCCCCTTTTTGGAGCAAAAATGAAGAAATTTTCTTTTTTTATGGCAAAAAGGTATGCATTCTTCTTATTTTCAAGCAAAAAGGCAGAAATTCCCCGGATTTAGGAGTAAAATTGCAGAAATTCCCCTAATTGTGGGGCAAAAAGGCAGAAATTTCCCTTATTTTAGGGCAAAATTGCAGACATTTCACTTATTTTGGGGCAAAATTGCAGAAATTTCACTTATTTAAGGGAAAAAAACAGAAATTTTCTTATTTTGGGGCAAAAAGACAGAAATTCCTAATATTTTGTGGCAAAAATGCAGAAATTCCCCTTATTTTAAGGTAAAAAGGCTCAAATTCCCCTTATTTGGGGGCAATAAGGCAAAAATTTCTTTTATTTTCGGGCAAAATTGCAGAAATTTCACTTATTTAAGGGTAATAAGTCAGAAATTTTCTTTATTTTGGGGCAAAAAAGACAGGAATTCCCTTTGTTTTGGGGGATAAACACAGAAATTCCACTTATTTAGAGGCAAAAAAGCAGAAATTCCCCTTATTTTAGAGCAAAAATGAAGAAATTTCTTTTTTATGGCTAAAATGTATGCATTCTTCTTATTTTCTGACAAAAAGGAAGAAATTCCCCGTATTTTGGAGCAAAATTGCAGAAATTCCCCTAATTGTGGGGCAAAAAGGCAGAAATTCTCTATATGTTGGGGCAAAAAGACAGAAATTCTTCTTATTTTGGGGAAATACTCAGAAATTCCACTTATTTGTGGGCAAAATTCCAGAAATTTCCCTTATTTTGGGACAAAATTGCAGAAATTTAACATAATTTGGGGCAAAATTGCAGAAATTTCACTTTTTTCAGGGAAAAAAATGAGAAATTATCTTATTTTGGGGTAAAAAGGAAGAAATTCCTAATGTTTTGTTCCAATAATGCAGAAATTCCCCTTATTTTGAGATATAAAGGCTGAAATTCCCCTTATTTGGGGGCAAAAATGCAGAAATTCACCATATTTTGAGGTAAAAAGGCGGAAATTCCCCTATTTTGGAGGCAAAAAGGCAGAAATTTCCCTTATTCTTTGGCAAAATTGCAGAAATTTCACTTACTTCAGGGTAATAAGTCAGAATTTTTCCTTATTTTGGTGCAAAAATACAAAATTCCCTTTGTTTTGGAGGAAAAAGACAGAAATTCCACTTATTTAGAGGCAAAAAAGCAGAAATTCCTTTTATTTTGGAGCAAAAATAAAGAAATTTCCTTTTTATGGCAAAAAGGTATGCATTCTTCTTATTTTCGGGCAAAAAGGCAGAAATTCCCCGTATTTTGGAGCAAAATTGCAGAAATTCCCGTAATTGTGGGGCAAAAAGGCAGAAATTCTCTATATGCTGGGGCAAAAAAGAGAAATTCTCCTTATTTTGGGGCAATACTCAGAAATTTCACTTATTTTGGGGCAAAATTGCAGAAATTTCACTTATTTCATAGAAAAAAGACAGAAATTTTCCTTATTTTGGGGCAAAAAGGCAGAAATTCCTAATATTTTGTGACAAAAATGCAGAAATTCCCCTTATTTTGAGGTAAAAAGGCTAAAATTCTCCTTATTTGGGGGCAAAAAGGCACTAATTTCCCTAATTTTGGGGCAAGATTGCAGAAATTTCACTTACTTCAGGGTAATAAGTCAGAATTTTTTCTTATTTTGGGGCAAAAAAGACAGAAATTCCCTTTGTTTTGGGGAAAAAAGACAGAAATTCCACTTATTTAGAGGCAAAAAAGCAGAAATTCCCCTTATTTTGGAGCAAAAATTTAGAAATTTCCCTTTTTTATGGCAAAAAAGTATGCATTCTTCTTATTTTCGTGCAAAAAGGCAGAAATTCTCCGTATTTTGAAGCAATATTGCAGAAATTCCTCTAATTGTGGGGCAAAAAGGCAGAAATTGCCTATATGTTGGGCTAAAAAGACAGAAATTCTCCTTATTTTGCGGCAAAACTCAGAAATTCCACTTATTTTGGAGCAAAATTCTAGAAATTTCCCTTATTTTGGGGCAAAATTGCAGAAATTTCACTTACTTCAGGGTAATAAGTCAGAATTTTTCCTTATTTTGGTGCAAAAATACAAAAATTCCCTTTGTTTTGGGGGAAAAAGACAGATATTCCACTTATTTAGAGGCAAAAATGCAGAAATTCCCCTTATTATGGAGCAAAAATGAAGAAATTTCCCTTTTTTATGGCAAAAAGTTATGCATTCTTCTTATTTTCAGGCAAAAAGGCAGATATTCCCCATATTTTGGAGCAAAATTGAAGAAATTCCCCTAAATGTTGGGCAAAGAGGCACAAATTGCCTATATGTTGGGGCAAAAAGACAGAAATTCTCCTTATTTTGGGGCAAAATTCCAGAAATTACCTTATTTTGGGGCAAAATTGCAGAAATTTCACTTATTTTGGGGCAAAATTGCAGAAATTTCACTTATTTTGGGGCAAAATTGCAGAAATTTCACTTATTTCAGAGAAAAAAGGCAGAAATTTTCCTTATTTTGGGGCAAAAAGCAGATATTCCTAATATTTTGTGGCAAAAATGCAGAAATTCCCCTTATTTTGAGGTAAAAAGGCTGAAATTGGCATTATTTTGGGGCAAAAAGTCAGAAATTTCCCTAATTTTGGAGCAAAAGTGCAGGAATTTCACTTACTTCAGGGTAATAAGTCAGAATTTTTCCTTATTTTGGGGCAAAGAAGACAAAAATTCCCTTTGTTTTGGGAGAAAAAGACTAAAATTCCACTTATTTAGAGGCAAAAAAGCAGAAATTCCTTTTATTTTGGAGCAAAAATAAAGAAATTTCCTTTTTATGGCAAAAAGGTATGCATTCTTCTTATTTTCGGGCAAAAAGGCAGAAATTCCCCGTATTTTGGAGCAAAATTGCAGAAATTCCCGTAATTGTGGGGCAAAAAGGCAGAAATTCTCTATATGCTGGGGCAAAAAAGAGAAATTCTCCTTATTTTGGGGCAAAACTCAGAAATTTCACTTATTTTGGGGCAAAATTGCAGAAATTTCACTTATTTCATAGAAAAAAGACAGAAATTTTCCTTATTTTGGGGCAAAAAGGCAGAAATTCCTAATATTTTGTGACAAAAATGCAGAAATTCCCCTTATTTTGAGGTAAAAAGGCTAAAATTCTCCTTATTTGGGGGCAAAAAGGCACTAATTTCCCTAATTTTGGGGCAAGATTGCAGAAATTTCACTTACTTCAGGGTAATAAGTCAGAATTTTTTCTTATTTTGGGGCAAAAAAGACAGAAATTCCCTTTGTTTTGGGGAAAAAAGACAGAAATTCCACTTATTTAGAGGCAAAAAAGCAGAAATTCCCCTTATTTTGGAGCAAAAATTTAGAAATTTCCCTTTTTTATGGCAAAAAAGTATGCATTCTTCTTATTTTCGTGCAAAAAGGCAGAAATTCTCCGTATTTTGAAGCAATATTGCAGAAATTCCTCTAATTGTGGGGCAAAAAGGCAGAAATTGCCTATATGTTGGGCTAAAAAGACAGAAATTCTCCTTATTTTGCGGCAAAACTCAGAAATTCCACTTATTTTGGAGCAAAATTCTAGAAATTTCCCTTATTTTGGGGCAAAATTGCAGAAATTTCACTTACTTCAGGGTAATAAGTCAGAATTTTTCCTTATTTTGGTGCAAAAATACAAAAATTCCCTTTGTTTTGGGGGAAAAAGACAGATATTCCACTTATTTAGAGGCAAAAATGCAGAAATTCCCCTTATTATGGAGCAAAAATGAAGAAATTTCCCTTTTTTATGGCAAAAAGTTATGCATTCTTCTTATTTTCAGGCAAAAAGGCAGATATTCCCCATATTTTGGAGCAAAATTGAAGAAATTCCCCTAAATGTTGGGCAAAGAGGCACAAATTGCCTATATGTTGGGGCAAAAAGACAGAAATTCTCCTTATTTTGGGGCAAAATTCCAGAAATTACCTTATTTTGGGGCAAAATTGCAGAAATTTCACTTATTTTGGGGCAAAATTGCAGAAATTTCACTTATTTTGGGGCAAAATTGCAGAAATTTCACTTATTTCAGAGAAAAAAGGCAGAAATTTTCCTTATTTTGGGGCAAAAAGCAGATATTCCTAATATTTTGTGGCAAAAATGCAGAAATTCCCCTTATTTTGAGGTAAAAAGGCTGAAATTGGCATTATTTTGGGGCAAAAAGGCAGAAATTTCCCTAATTTTGGAGCAAAAGTGCAGGAATTTCACTTACTTCAGGGTAATAAGTCAGAATTTTTCCTTATTTTGGGGCAAAGAAGACAAAAATTCCCTTTGTTTTGGGAGAAAAAGACTAAAATTCCACTTATTTAGAGGCAAAAAAGCAGAAATTCCTTTTATTTTGGAGCAAAAATAAAGAAATTTCCTTTTTATGGCAAAAAGGTATGCATTCTTCTTATTTTCGGGCAAAAAGGCAGAAATTCCCCGTATTTTGGAGCAAAATTGCAGAAATTCCCGTAATTGTGGGGCAAAAAGGCAGAAATTCTCTATATGCTGGGGCAAAAAAGAGAAATTCTCCTTATTTTGGGGCAAAACTCAGAAATTTCACTTATTTTGGGGCAAAATTGCAGAAATTTCACTTATTTCATAGAAAAAAGACAGAAATTTTCCTTATTTTGGGGCAAAAAGGCAGAAATTCCTAATATTTTGTGACAAAAATGCAGAAATTCCCCTTATTTTGAGGTAAAAAGGCTAAAATTCTCCTTATTTGGGGGCAAAAAGGCACTAATTTCCCTAATTTTGGGGCAAGATTGCAGAAATTTCACTTACTTCAGGGTAATAAGTCAGAATTTTTTCTTATTTTGGGGCAAAAAAGACAGAAATTCCCTTTGTTTTGGGGAAAAAAGACAGAAATTCCACTTATTTAGAGGCAAAAAAGCAGAAATTCCCCTTATTTTGGAGCAAAAATTTAGAAATTTCCCTTTTTTATGGCAAAAAAGTATGCATTCTTCTTATTTTCGTGCAAAAAGGCAGAAATTCTCCGTATTTTGAAGCAATATTGCAGAAATTCCTCTAATTGTGGGGCAAAAAGGCAGAAATTGCCTATATGTTGGGCTAAAAAGACAGAAATTCTCCTTATTTTGCGGCAAAACTCAGAAATTCCACTTATTTTGGAGCAAAATTCTAGAAATTTCCCTTATTTTGGGGCAAAATTGCGGAAATTTCACTTACTTCAGGGTAATAAGTCAGAATTTTTCCTTATTTTGGTGCAAAAATACAAAAATTCCCTTTGTTTTGGGGGAAAAAGACAGATATTCCACTTATTTAGAGGCAAAAATGCAGAAATTCCCCTTATTATGGAGCAAAAATGAAGAAATTTCCCTTTTTTATGGCAAAAAGTTATGCATTCTTCTTATTTTCAGGCAAAAAGGCAGATATTCCCCATATTTTGGAGCAAAATTGAAGAAATTCCCCTAAATGTTGGGCAAAGAGGCACAAATTGCCTATATGTTGGGGCAAAAAGACAGAAATTCTCCTTATTTTGGGGCAAAATTCCAGAAATTACCTTATTTTGGGGCAAAATTGCAGAAATTTCACTTATTTTGGGGCAAAATTGCAGAAATTTCACTTATTTTGGGGCAAAATTGCAGAAATTTCACTTATTTCAGAGAAAAAAGGCAGAAATTTTCCTTATTTTGGGGCAAAAAGCAGATATTCCTAATATTTTGTGGCAAAAATGCAGAAATTCCCCTTATTTTGAGGTAAAAAGGCTGAAATTCGCATTATTTTGGGGCAAAAAGGCAGAAATTTCCCTAATTTTGGAGCAAAAGTGCAGGAATTTCACTTACTTCAGGGTAATAAGTCAGAATTTTTCCTTATTTTGGGGCAAAGAAGACAAAAATTCCCTTTGTTTTGGGAGAAAAAGACTAAAATTCCACTTATTTAGAGGCAAAAAAGCAGAAATTCCCCTTATTTTGGAGCAAAAATGAAGAAATTTCCCTTTTTTATGGCAAAAAGGTATGCATTCTTCTTATTTTCGGGCAAAAAGGCAGAGATTCTCGGTATTTTGGAGCAAAATTGCAGAAATTCCCCTAATTGTGGGGCAAAAATGCAGAAAATCTCTATATGTTGGGGCAAAATGACAGAAATTCTCTTTTTTTGGGGGCAAAACTCAGAAATTCCACTTATTTTGTGGCAAAATTGCAGAAATTTCCCTTATTTTGGGGCAAAATTGCAGAAATTTCACTTATTTTGGGGCAAAAAGGCAGAAATTTCACTTATTTCAGGGAAAAAAGGCAGAAATTTTCCTTATTTTATGCAAAAAGGCAGATATTCCTAATATTTTGTGGTAAAAATGCAGAAATTCCCCTTATTTTGAGGTAAAAAGACTGAAATTCCCCTTATTTGGGGGGAAAAAGGCAGAAATTTCCCTTATTTTGGGGCAAAATTGAAGAAATTTCACTTACTACAGAGTAAGAAGTCAGAATTTTTCCTTATTTTAGGGCAAAAAAGACAGAAATTCCCTTTGTTTTGATGGAAAAAAACAGAAATTCCACTTATTTAGAGGCAAAAAAATAGAAATTCCCTTTATTTGGAAGCAAAATAGAAGAAATTACATTTTTGATGGCAAAAAGGTATGCATTCTTCTTATTTTCGGGCAAAAAGGCAGAAATTCCCCGTCTTTTGGAGCAAAATTGCTGAAATTCCCCTAATTGTGGGGCAAAAAGGCAAAAATTTCCTATAAGTTGGGGCAAAAAGACAGAAATTCTCCTTATTTTGAAGGAAAACTCAGAAATTCCTCTTATTTTGAAGCAAAATTCCAGAAATTTCCCTTATTTTAGGACAAAATTGCAGAAATTTCACTTATTTTGGGGCAAAATTGCAGAAATTTCAATTGTTTCAGGAAAAAAAAGCAGAAATTTTCTTATTTTGGGGCAAAAAGGCAGAAATTCCTAATATTTTGTGACAAAAATGCGGATATTCCCCTTATTTTGAGGTAAAAAGGCTGAAATTCCCCTTATTTGGGGGCAAAAATTCAGAAATTCCCCTTATTTTGAGGTAAAAAGGCTGAAATTCCCCTTATTTGGGGGCAAAAAGGCAGAAATTTCCCTTATTTGGGGCAAAATTGCAGAAATTTCACTTACTTCAGGGTAATAAGTCAGAATTTTTCCTTATTTTGGGCAAAAAAGACAGAAATTCTCTTTATTTTGGGGGAAATAGACAGAAATTCCACTTATTTAGAGGCAAAAAAGCAGAAATTCCTTTTATTTTGGAGCAAAAATGAAGAAATTTCCCATTTTTTGGCAAAAAGGTATTCATTCTTCTTATTTTCGGGCAAAAAGGCAGAAATTACCCGTATTTTGGAGCAAAATTACAGAAATTTCCCTAATTGTGTGGCAAAAAAACAGAAATTCTCTATATGTTTGGGCAAAAATACAGAAATTCTCTTTATTTTGGGGAAAAACACAAAAATTCCACTTATTTTGGGGCAAAATTCTTGAAATTTCCCTTATTTTGGTGCAAAATTGCAGAAATTTTACTTACTTCAGGTTAATAAGTCAGAATTTTTCCTTATTTTGGGGCAAAAAAGACAGAAATTCCCTTTGTTTTGGGGGAAAAAGACAAAAATTCCACTTATTTAGAGGCAGAAAAGCAGAAATTCCCCTTAATTTGGAGCAAAAATGAAGAAATTTCCCTTTTTTATGGAAAAAGGTATGCATTCTTCTTATTTTCGTGCAAAAAGGGAGAAATTCCCCGTATTTTGGAGCAAAATTGCAGAAATTCCCCTAATTGTGGGGCAAAGAGGCAGAAATTGCCTATATGTATGGGCAAAAAGACAGAAATTCTCCTTATTTTGGGGCAAAACTCAGAAATTCCACTTATTTTGGGGCAAAATTCGAGAAATTTGCCTTATTTTGGGGCAAAATTGCAGAAATTTCACTTATTTTGGGGCAAAATTGCAGAAATTTCACTTATTTCAGGGAAAAAAAGCAGAAATTTTTCTTATTTTGGGGCAAAAATGTAGAAATTTCTAATATTTTGTGGCAAAAATGCAGAAATTTCCCTTATTTTGAGGTAAAAAGGCTGAAATTCCCCTTATTTGGGGGCAAAAAGCAGAAATTCCCCTTATTTTGAGGTAAAAAGGTTGAAATTCCCCTTATTTGGGGGCAAAAAGGCAGAAAGTTCCCTTATTTTGGGGCAAAATTTCAGAAATTTCACTTACTTCAGGGTAATAAGTCAGAATTTTCCCTTATTTTGGGGCAAAAAAGACAGAAATTCTCTTTGTTTTGGGGGAAAAAGACAGAAATTCCACTTATTTAGAGGCAAAAAAGCAGAAATTCCTCTTATTTTGGAGTAAAAATGAAGAAATTTCCCATTTTTATGGCAAAAAGGTATGGAGTCTTCTTATTTTCGGGCAAAAAGGCAGAAATTTCCTGTATTTTGGAGCAAAATTCCAGAAATTTCCCTTATTGTGGGGCAAAATTGCAGAAATTTCACTTATTTTGGGGCAAAATTATAGAAATTTCACTTATTTCAGGGAAAAAAAGCAAAAATTTTCTTATTTTGGGGCAAAAAGGCAGAAATTCCTAATATTTTGTGGCAAAAATGCAGAAATTCCCCTTATTTTGAGGTAAAAAGGCTGAAATTCCCCTTATTTTGGGGCAAAAAGGCAAAAATTTCCTTTATTTTGGGGCAAAATTGCAGAAATTTCACTTATTTCAGGGTAATAAGTCAGAAATTTTCCTTATTTTGGGGCAAAAAATACAGGAATTCCCTATGTTTTGGGGGAAAAAAAACAGAAATTTCATTTATTTAAAGGTAAAAAAGCAGACATTCCCCTTCTTTTGGAGCAAAAATGAAGAAATTTCACTTTTTTATGGCAAAAAGTTATGCATTCTTCTTATTTTCGGGCAAAAAGGCAAAAATTCCCCGTATTTTGGAGCAAAATTGCAGAAATTCCCCTAATTGTGGGGCAAAAAGGCAGAAATTCTTTATATGTTGTGGCAAAAAGACAGAAATTTTCCTTATTTTGGGGCAAAACTCAGAAATTCCACTTATTTTGGGGCAAAATTCCAGAAATTTCCCTTAATTTGGGGCAAAATTGCAGAAATTTCACTTATTTTGGGCTAAAATTGCAGAACTTTCACTTATTTTGGGGCAAAATTTCAGAAATTTCACTTATTTCAGAAAAAAAAGGCAGAAATTTTCCTTATTTTGGGGCAAAAATGCAGAAATTCCTAATATTTTGTGGCAAAAATTCAGAAATTCCTCTTATTTTAGGTAAAAAGGCTGTAATTCCCCTTATTTGGGGGCAAAAAGTCAGAAATTTCCCTTATTTTGGGGCAAAATTGCAGAAATTTTACTTAGTTCAGGGTAATAAGATAGAATTTTTCCTTATTTTGGGGCAAAAAATACCGTAATTCCCTTTGTTTTGGGGAAAAAAGACAGAAATTCCACTTATTTATAGGCAAAAAAGCAGAAAATCTCCTTATTTTAGAGCAAAAATGAAGAAATTTCCCTTTTTTATGGCAAAAAGATATGCATTCTTCTTATTTTTGGGCAAAAAGGCAGAAATTCTCCGTATTTTGGAGCAAAATTGCAGAAATTCCCCTAATTGTGAGGCAAAAAGGCAGAAATTGCCTATATGTTGGGGCAAAAAGACAGAAATTCTCCTTATTTTGGGGCAAAACTCAGAAATTCCACTTATTTTGGGAAAAAATTTCAGAAATTTCCCTTATTTTGGGGCAAAATTGCAGAAATTTCACTTATTTTAGGGCAAAATTGCAAAATTTCACTTATTTCAGAGAAAAAAAGCAGAAATTTTCTTATTTTGGGGCAAAAAGGCAGAAATTCCTAATATTTTGTTGCAAAAATGCAGAAATTCCCCTTATTTTGAGGTAAAAATGCTGAAATTCCCTTTATTTGGGGGCAAAAAGGCAAAAATTTCCTTTATTTTGGGGAAAAATTGCAGAAATTTCACTTATTTCAGGGTAACAAGTCAGAAATTTTCCTTATTTTGGGGCAAAAAAGACAGGAATTCCCTTTGTTTTGGGGGAAAAAGACAGAAATTCCACTTATTTAGAGGCAAAAAAGCAGAAATTCCCCTGATTTTGGAGCAAAAATGAAGAAATTTCCCTTTTTTATGGCAAAAAGTTATGCATTCTTCTTATTTTCGGGCAAAAAGGCAGAAATTCCCTGTATTTTTGAGCAAAATTGCACAAATTCCCTTTTTTGTGGGACAAAAATGCAGAAATTCTCTATATATTGGGTCAAAAAGACAGAAATTCTCCTTATTTTGTGTCAAAACTCAGAAATTCCACTTATTTTGGGGCAAAATTCCAGAAATTTCCTTTAATTTGGGGCAAAATTGCAGAAATTTCACTTATTTTTGGGCAATATTGCAGAAATTTCACTTATTTTGTGGCAAAATTGCAGAAATTTAAATTATTTCAGAGAAAAAAGACAGAAATTTTTCTTATTATGGGGCAAAAAGGCAGAAATTCCTAATATTTTGTGACAAAAATGCAGAAATTCTCCTTATTTTGAGGTAAAAAGGCTGAAATTCCCCTTATTTGGAGGCAAAAAGGCAGAAATTTCCCTAATTTTGGGGCAAAATTGCAGAAATTTCACTTACTTCAGGGTAATAAGTCAGAATTTTTCCTTATTTTGGGGCAAAAAAGACAGAAATTCCCTTTGTCTTTGGGGAAAAAGACAGAAATTCCACTTATTTAAAGGCCAAAAAGCAGAAATTCCCCTTATTTTGGAGCAAAAATGAAGAAATTTCCCTTTTTTATGGCAAAAAGTTATGCATTCTTCTTATTTTCGGGCAAAAAGGCAGAAATTCCCCTAATTGTGGGGCAAAAATGCAGAAAATCTCTATATGTTGGGGCAAAAAGACAGAAATTCTCTTTATTTTGGGGCAAAACTAAGAAATTCCACTTATTTTGGGGCAAAATTCCAGAAATTTTCCTTATTTTGGGGCAAAATTGCAGAAATTTCACTTATTTTGGGGCAAATATGCAGAAATTTTACATATTTTGTAACAAAATTGCAGAAATTTCACTTATTTCAGGGAAAAAAGGCAGAAATTTTCCTTATTTTGGGGCAAAATTGCAGAAATTCTTAATATTTTGTGGCAAAAATGCAGAAATTCCCCTTATTTCGAGGTAAAAAGGCTGAAATTCCCCTTATTTGGGGGCAAAAGTCAGAAATTTCCCTTATTTTGGGGCAAAATTGCAGAAATATCACTTACTTCAGGGTAATAAGTCAGAATTTTTTTTTATTTTGGGGCAAAAAAGACAGAAATTCCCTTTGTTTTGAGGGAAAAAGAAAGAAATTCCACTTATTTAGAGGCAAAAAAGCAGAAATTCCCCTTTTTGGAGCAAAAATGAAGAAATTTTCTTTTTTTATGGCAAAAAGGTATGCATTCTTCTTATTTTCAAGCAAAAAGGCAGAAATTCCCCGTATTTAAGAGTAAAATTGCAGAAATTCCCCTAATTGTGGGGCAAAAAGGCAGAAATTTCCCTTATTTTGGGGCAAAATTGCAGAAATTTCACTTATTTTGGGGCAAAATTGCAGAAATTTCACTTATTTAAGGGAAAAAAACAGAAATTTTCTTATTTTGGGGCAAAAAGGCAGAAATTCCTAATATTTTGTGGCAAAAATGCAGAAATTCCCCTTATTTTAAGGTAAAAAGGCTGAAATTCCCCTTATTTGGGGGCAATAAGGCAAAAATTTCTTTTATTTTCGGGCAAAATTGCAGAAATTTCACTTATTTAAGGGTAATAAGTCAGAAATTTTCTTTATTTTGGGGCAAAAAAGACAGGAATTCCCTTTGTTTTGGGGGATAAACACAGAAATTCCACTTATTTAGAGGCAAAAAAGCAGAAATTCCCCTTATTTTAGAGCAAAAATGAAGAAATTTCTTTTTTATGGCAAAAATGTATGCATTCTTCTTATTTTCTGACAAAAAGGCAGAAATTCCCCGTATTTTGGAGCAAAATTGCAGAAATTCCCCTAATTGTGGGGCAAAAAGGCAGAAATTCTCTATATGTTGGGGCAAAAAGACAGAAATTCTTCTTATTTTGGGGAAATACTCAGAAATTCCACTTATTTGGGGGCAAAATTCCAGAAATTTCCCTTATTTTGGGACAAAATTGCAGAAATTTAACATATTTTGGGGCAAAATTGCAGAAATTTCACTTTTTTCAGGGAAAAAAATGAGAAATTATCTTATTTTGGGGTAAAAAGGCAGAAATTCCTAATGTTTTGTTCCAATAATGCAGAAATTCCCCTTATTTTGAGATATAAAGGCTGAAATTCCCCTTATTTGGGGGCAAAAATGCAGAAATTCACCATATTTTGAGGTAAAAAGGCGGAAATTCCCCTATTTTGGAGGCAAAAAGGCAGAAATTTCCCTTATTTTTTGGCAAAATTGCAGAAATTTCACTTACTTCAGGGTAATAAGTCAGAATTTTTCCTTATTTTGGTGCAAAAATACAAAATTCCCTTTGTTTTGGAGGAAAAAGACAGAAATTCCACTTATTTAGAGGCAAAAAAGCAGAAATTCCTTTTATTTTGGAGCAAAAATAAAGAAATTTCCTTTTTATGGCAAAAAGGTATGCATTCTTCTTATTTTCGGGCAAAAAGGCAGAAATTCCCCGTATTTTGGAGCAAAATTGCAGAAATTCCCGTAATTGTGGGGCAAAAAGGCAGAAATTCTCTATATGCTGGGGCAAAAAAGAGAAATTCTCCTTATTTTGGGGCAAAACTCAGAAATTTCACTTATTTTGGGGCAAAATTGCAGAAATTTCACTTATTTCATAGAAAAAAGACAGAAATTTTCCTTATTTTGGGGCAAAAAGGCAGAAATTCCTAATATTTTGTGACAAAAATGCAGAAATTCCCCTTATTTTGAGGTAAAAAGGCTAAAATTCTCCTTATTTGGGGGCAAAAAGGCACTAATTTCCCTAATTTTGGGGCAAGATTGCAGAAATTTCACTTACTTCAGGGTAATAAGTCAGAATTTTTTCTTATTTTGGGGCAAAAAAGACAGAAATTCCCTTTTTTTTGGGGAAAAAAGACAGAAATTCCACTTATTTAGAGGCAAAAAAGCAGAAATTCCCCTTATTTTGGAGCAAAATTTAGAAATTTCCCTTTTTTATGACAAAAAAATATGCATTCTTCTTATTTTCGTGCAAAAAGGCAGAAATTCTCCGTATTTTGAAGCAATATTGTAGAAATTCCTCTAATTGTGGGGCAAAAAGGCAGAAATTGCCTATATGTTGGGCTAAAAAGACAGAAATTCTCCTTATTTTGCGGCAAAACTCAGAAATTCCACTTATTTTGGAGCAAAATTCTAGAAATTTCCCTTATTTTGGGGCAAAATTGCAGAAATTTCACTTACTTCAGGGTAATAAGTCAGAATTTTTCCTTATTTTGGTGCAAAAATACAAAAATTCCCTTTGTTTTGGGGGAAAAAGACAGATATTCCACTTATTTAGAGGCAAAAATGCAGAAATTCCCCTTATTATGGAGCAAAAATGAAGAAATTTCCATTTTTTATGGCAAAAAGTTATGCATTCTTCTTATTTTCAGGCAAAAAGGCAGATATTCCCCATATTTTGGAGCAAAATTGAAGAAATTCCCCTAAATGTTGGGCAAAGAGGCACAAATTGCCTATATGTTGGGGCAAAAAGACAGAAATTCTCCTTATTTTGGGGCAAAATTCCAGAAATTACCTTATTTTGGGGCAAAATTGCAGAAATTTCACTTATTTTGGGGCAAAATTGCAGAAATTTCACTTATTTTGGGGCAAAATTGCAGAAATTTCACTTATTTCAGAGAAAAAAGACAGAAATTTTCCTTATTTTGGGGCAAAAAGCAGATATTCCTAATATTTTTTGGCAAAAATGCAGAAATTCCCCTTATTTTGAGGTAAAAAGGCTGAAATTCGCATTATTTTGGGGCAAAAAGGCAGAAATTTCCCTAATTTTGGAGCAAAAGTGCAGGAATTTCACTTACTTCAGGGTAATAAGTCAGAATTTTTCCTTATTTTGGGGCAAAGAAGACAAAAATTCCCTTTGTTTTGGGAGAAAAAGACTAAAATTCCACTTATTTAGAGGCAAAAAAGCAGAAATTCCCCTTATTTTGGAGCAAAAATGAAGAAATTTCCCTTTTTTATGGCAAAAAGGTATGCATTCTTCTTATTTTCGGGCAAAAAGGCAGAGATTCTCAGTATTTTGGAGCAAAATTGCAGAAATTCCCCTAATTGTGGGGCAAAAATGCAGAAAATCTCTATATGTTGGGGCAAAATGACAGAAATTCTCTTTTTTTGGGGGCAAAACTCAGAAATTCCACTTATTTTGTGGCAAAATTGCAGAAATTTCCCTTATTTTGGGGCAAAATTGCAGAAATTTCACTTATTTTGGGGCAAAAAGGCAGAAATTTCACTTATTTCAGGGAAAAAAGGCAGAAATTTTCCTTATTTTGTGCAAAAAGGCAGAAATTCCTAATATTTTGTGGTAAAAATGCAGAAATTCCCCTTATTTTGAGGTAAAAAGACTGAAATTCCCCTTATTTGGGGGGAAAAAGGCAGAAATTTCCCTTATTTTGGGGCAAAATTGAAGAAATTTCACTTACTACAGAGTAAGAAGTCAGAATTTTTCCTTATTTTAGGGCAAAAAAGACAGAAATTCCCTTTGTTTTGAGGGAAAAAAACAGAAATTCCACTTATTTAGAGGCAAAAAAATAGAAATTCCCTTTATTTGGAAGCAAAATAGAAGAAATTACATTTTTGATGGCAAAAAGGTATGCATTCTTCTTATTTTCGGGCAAAAAGGCAGAAATTCCCCGTCTTTTGGAGCAAAATTGCTGAAATTCCCCTAATTGTGGGGCAAAAAGGCAAAAATTTCCTATAAGTTGGGGCAAAAAGACAGAAATTCTCCTTATTTTGAAGGAAAACTCAGAAATTCCTCTTATTTTGAAGCAAAATTCCAGAAATTTCCCTTATTTTAGGACAAAATTGCAGAAATTTCACTTATTTTGGGGCAAAATTGCAGAAATTTCAATTGTTTCAGGAAAAAAAAGCAGAAATTTTCTTATTTTGGGGCAAAAAGGCAGAAATTCCTAATATTTTGTGACAAAAATGCGGATATTCCCCTTATTTTGAGTTAAAAAGGCTGAAATTCCCCTTATTTGGGGGCAAAAATTCAGAAATTCCCCTTATTTTGAGGTAAAAAGGCTGAAATTCCCCTTATTTGGGGGCAAAAAGGCAGAAATTTCCCTTATTTGGGGCAAAATTGCAGAAATTTCACTTACTTCAGGGTAATAAGTCAGAATTTTTCCTTATTTTGGGCAAAAAAGACAGAAATTCTCTTTATTTTGGGGGAAATAGACAGAAATTCCACTTATTTAGAGGCAAAAAAGCAGAAATTCCTTTTATTTTGGAGCAAAAATGAAGAAATTTCCCATTTTTTGGCAAAAAGGTATTCATTCTTCTTATTTTCGGGCAAAAAGGCAGAAATTACCCGTATTTTGGAGCAAAATTACAGAAATTTCCCTAATTGTGTGGCAAAAAAACAGAAATTCTCTATATGTTTGGGCAAAAATACAGAAATTCTCTTTATTTTGGGGAAAAACACAAAAATTCCACTTATTTTGGGGCAAAATTCTTGAAATTTCCCTTATTTTGGTGCAAAATTGCAGAAATTTTACTTACTTCAGGTTAATAAGTCAGAATTTTTCCTTATTTTGGGGCAAAAAAGACAGAAATTCCCTTTGTTTTGGGGGAAAAAGACAAAAATTCCACTTATTTAGAGGCAGAAAAGCAGAAATTCCCCTTAATTTGGAGCAAAAATGAAGAAATTTCCCTTTTTTATGGCAAAAAGGTATGCATTCTTCTTATTTTCGTGCAAAAAGGGAGAAATTCCACGTATTTTGGAGCAAAATTGCAGAAATTCCCCTAATTGTGGGGCAAAAAGGCAGAAATTGCCTATATGTTGGGGCAAAAAAACAGAAATTCTCCTTATTTTGGGGCAAAAATCAGAAATTCCACTTATTTTGGGGCAAAATTCCAGAAATTTCCCTTATTTTGGGGCAAAATTGCAAAAATTTCACTTATTTTGGGGCAAAATTGCAAAATTTCACTTATTTCAGAGTAAAAAAGCAGAAATTTTCTTATTTTGGGGCAAAAAGGCAGAAATTCCTAATATTTTGTGGCAAAAATGCAGAAATTTCCCTTATTTTGAGGTAAAAAGGCTGAAATTCCCTTTATTTGAGGGCAAAAGGCAAAAATTTCCTTTATTTTGGGGCAAAATTGCAGAAATTTCACTTATTTCAGGGTAATAAGTCAGAAATTTTCCTTATTTTGGGGCAAAAAAGACAGGAATTCCCTTTGTTTTGGGGGAAAAAGACAGAAATTCCACTTATTTAGAGGCAAAAAAGCAGAAATTCCCCTTATTTTGGAGCAAAAATGAAGAAATTTCCCTTTTTTATGGCAAAAAGTTATGCATTCTTCTTATTTTCGGGCAAAAAGGCAGAAATTCCCTGTATTTTGGAGCAAAATTGCAGAAATTCCCTTAATTGTGGGACAAAAATGCAGAAATTCTCTATATATTGGGGCAAAAAGACAGAAATTCTCCTTATTTTGTGTCAAAACTCAGAAATTCCACTTATTTTGGGGAAAATTCCAGAAATTTCCCTTAATTTGGGGCAAAATTGCAGAAATTTCACTTAATCTTGGGCAAAATTGCAGAAATTTCACTTATTTTGGGGCAAAATTGCAGAAATTTCACTTATTTCAGAGAAAAAAGACAGAAATTTTCCTTATTTTGAGGCAAAAAGGCAGAAATTCCTAATATTTTGTGACAAAAATGCAGAAATTCTCCTTGTTTTGAGGTAAAAAGGCTGAAATTCCCCTTATTTGGAGGCAAAAAGGCAGAAATTTCCCTAATTTTGGGGAAAAATTGCAGAAATTTCACTTACTTCAGGGTAATAAGTCAGAATTTTTCCTTATTTTGGGGCAAAAAAGACAGAAATTCCCTTTGTCTTGGGTGAAAAAGACAGAAATTCCACTTATTTAAAGGCCAAAAAGCAGAAATTCCCCTTATTTTGGAGCAAAAATGAAGAAATTTACATTTTTTATGGCAAAAAGTTATGCATTCTTCTTATTTTCGGGGAAAAAGGCAGAAATTCCCCGTATTTTGGAGCAAAATTGCAGAAATTCCCCTAATTGTGGGGCAAAAATGCAGAAAATCTCTATATCTTGGGGCAAAAAGACAGAAATTCTCCTTATTTTGGGGCAAAACTAAGAAATTACACTTATTTTGGGGCAAAATTCCAGAAATTTTCCTTATTTTGGGGCAAAATTGCAGAAATTTCACTTATTTTGGGGCAAATATGAAGAAATTTTACTTATTTTGTGGCAAAATTGCAGAAATTTCACATATTTTAGGGAAAAAAGGCAGAAATTTCTTTATTTTGTGGCAAAGAGGCAAAAATTCCTAATATATTGTGGCAAAAATGCAGAAATTCCCCTTATTTCGAGGTAAAAAGGCTGAAATTCCCCTTATTTGGGGGCAAAAAGGCAGAAATTTTCCTTATTTTGGGGCAAAATTGCAGAAATTTCACTTACTTCAGGGTAATAAGTCAGAATTTTTCCTTATTTTGGGGCAAAAAGACAGAAATTCCCTTTGTTTTGGGGGAAAAAAACAGAAATTCCACTTATTTAGTGGCAAAAAAGCAGAAATTCCCCTTTTTGGAGCAAAAATTAAGAAATTTCCCTTTTTTATGTCAAAAAGGTATGCATTCTTCTTATTTTCGGGCAAAAGGCAGAAATTCCCCGTATTTTGGAGCAAAATTGAAGAAATTCCCCTAATTGTGGGGCCAAAAGGCAGAAATTGCCTATATGTTGGGGCAAAAAGACAGAAATTCTCCTTATTTTGGGGCAAAACTCAGAAATTCCACTTTTTTTTGGGCAAAATTCCAGAAATTTCCCTTATTTTGGGGCAAAATTGCAGACATTTCACTTATTTTGGGGCAAAATTGCAGAAATTTCACTTATTTAAGGAAAAAAAAGCAGAAATTTTCTTATTTTGGGGCAAAAAGGCAGAAATTCCTAATATTTTGTGGCATAAATGCAGAAATTCCCTTTATTTTGAGGTAAAAAGGCTGAAATTCTCCATATTTGGGGCAATAAGGCAAAAATTTCCTTTATTTTTGGGGCAAAATTGCAGAAATTTCACTTATTTAAGGGTTAAAAGTCAGAAATTTCCTTTATTTTGGGACAAAAAAGACAGGAATTCCCTTTGCCTTGAGGGAAAAAGACAGAAATTTCACTTATTCACAGGCAAAAAAGCAGAAATTCCCCTTATTTTGGAGCAAAAATGAAGAAATTTCCTTTTTTTATGGCAAAAAGGTATGCATTCTTCTTATTATTGGGCAAAAAAGCAGAAATTCCCCGTGTTTTTGAGCAAAATTGCAGAAATTCCCCTAATTGTGGGGCAAAAATGCATAAAATCTCTATATGTTGGGGCAAAAAGACCGAAATTCTCTTTATTTTGGGGCAAAACTCATAAATTCCACTTATTTTGGGGCAAAATTACAGAAATTTTCCTTTTTTTGGGGCAAAATTGCAGAAATTTCACTCATTTTGGGGCAAATATGCAGAAATTTTACATATTTTGTAACAAAATTGCAGAAATTTCACTTATTTCAGGGAAAAATGCAGAAATTTTTCTTAATTTTGGGGCAAAAAGGCAGAAATTCCTAATATTTTGTGGCAAAAATGCAGAAATTCCCCTTATTTCGAGGTAAAAAGGCTGAAATTCCCCTTATTTGGGGGCAAAAGGCAGAAATTTCCCTTATTTTGGGGCAAAATTGCAGAAATATCACTTACTTGAGGGTAATAAGTCAGAATTTTTCCTTATTTTGGGGCAAAAAAGACAGAAATTCCCTTTGTTTTGAGGGAAAAAGAAAGAAATTCCACTTATTTAGAGGCAAAAAAGCAGAAATTCCCCTTTTTAGATCAAAAATGAAGAAATTTTTTTTTTATGGCAAAAAGGTATGCATTCTTCTTATTTTCAAGCAAAAAGGCAGAAATTCCCCGTATTTTGGAGCAAAATTGGAGAAATTCCCCTAATTGTGGGGCAAAAAGGCAGAAATTGCCTATATGTTGGGGCAAAAAAACAGAAATTCTCCTTATTTTGGGGCAAAACTCAGAAATTCCACATATTTTTGGGCAAAATTCCAGAAATTTCCCTTATTTTGGGGCAAAATTGCAGACATTTCACTTATTTTGGGGCAAAATTGCAGAAATTTCACATATTTTCGGGAAAAAAGGCAGAAATTTTCTTTATTTTGGGGCAAAGAGGCAGAAATTCCTAATATTTTGTGGCAAAAATGCAGAAATTCCCCTTATTTTAAGGTAAAAAGACTGAAATTCCCCTTATTTGGGGGCAAAAAGGCAGAAATTTCCCTTATTTTGGGGCAAAATTGAAGAAATTTCACTTACTACACGGTAATAAGTCAGAATTTTTCCTTATTTTAGGGCAAAAAAGACAGAAATTCCCTTTGTTTTGAGGGAAAAAGACAGAAATTCCACTTATTTAGAGGCAACAAAATAGAAATTCCCTTTATTTTGAAGCAAAATAGAAGAAATTACATTTTTGATGGCAAAAAGGTATGCATTCTTCTTATTTTCGGGCAAAAAGGCAGAAATTCCCCGTCTTTTGGAGCAAAATTGCTGAAATTCCCCTAATTGTGGGGCAAAAAGGCAGAAATTTCCTATATGTTGTGGCAAGAAGACAGAAATTCTCCTTATTTTGAAGCAAAACTCAGAAATTCCTCTTATTTTGAAGCAAAATTCCAGAAATTTCCCTTATTTTAGGACAAAATTGCAGAAATTTCACTTATATTGGGGCAAAATTGCAGAAATTTCAATTATTTCAGGGAAAAAAAGCAGAAATTTTCTTATTTTGGGGCAAAAAGGAAGAAATTCCTAATATTTTGTGGCAAAAATGCGGAAATTCCCCTTATTTTGAGGTAAAAAGGCTGAAATTCCCCTTATTTGGGGGCAAAAATGCAGAAATTTTACTTACTTCAGGTTAATAAGTCAGAATTTTTCCTTATTTTGGGGCAAAAAAGACAGAAATTCTCTTTGTTTTTTGGGAAAAAGACAAAAATTCCACTTATTTAGAGGCAAAAAAGCAGAAATTCCCCTTAATTTGGAGCAAAAATGAAGAAATTTCCCTTTTTTATGGCAAAAAGGTATGCATTCTTCTTATTTTCGTGCAAAAAGGGAGAAATTCCACGTATTTTGGAGCAAAATTGCAGAAATTCCCCTAATTGTGGGGCAAAAAGGCAGAAATTGCCTATATGTTGGGGCAAAAAAACAGATATTCTCCTTATTTTGGGGCAAAACTCAGAAATTCCACTTATTTTGGGGCAAAATTCCAGAAATTTCCCTTATTTTGGGGCAAAATTGCAGAAATTTCACTTATTTTGGGGCAAAATTGCAAAATTTCACTTATTTCAGAGTAAAAAAGTAGAAATTTTCTTATTTTGGGGCCAAAAGGCAGAAATTCCTAATATTTTGTGGCAAAAATGCAGAAATTCCCCTTATTTTGAGGTAAAAAGGCTGAAATTCCCTTTATTTGAGGGCAAAAGGCAAAAATTTCCTTTATTTTGGGGCAAAATTGCAGAAATTTCACTTATTTCAGGGTAATAAGTCAGAAATTTTCTTTTTTTGGGGGCAAAAAAGACAGGAATTCCCTTTGTTTTGGGGGAAAAAGACAGAAATTCCACTTATTTAGAGGCAAAAAAGCAGAAATTCCCCTGATTTTGGAGCAAAAATGAAGAAATTTCCCTTTTTTATGGCAAAAAGTTATGCATTCTTCTTATTTTCGGGCAAAAAGGCAGAAATTCCCTGTATTTTGGAGCAAAATTGCAGAAATTCCCTTAATTGTTGGACAAAAATGCAGAAATTCTCTATATATTGGGGCAAAAAGACAGAAATTCTCCTTATTTTGTGTCAAAACTCAGAAATTCCACTTATTTTGGGGAAAAATTCCAGTAATTTCCCTTAATTTGGGGCAAAATTGCAGAAATTTCACTTATTTTTGGGCAAAATTGCAGAAATTTCCCTTATTTTGGGGCAAAATTGCAGACATTTCACTTATTTTGGGGCAAAATTGCAGAAATTTCACTTATTTAAGGACAAAAAAGCAGAAATTTTCTTATTTTGGGGCAAAAAGGCAGAAATTCCTAATATTTTGTGGCATAAATGCAGAAATTCCCTTTATTTTGAGGTAAAAAGGCTGAAATTCCCCTTATTTGGGGCAATAAGGCAAAAATTTCCTTTATTTTTGGGGCAAAATTGCAGAAATTTCACTTATTTAAGGGTTAAAAGTCAGAAATTTCCTTTATTTTGGGACAAAAAAGACAGGAATTCCCTTTGCCTTGAGGGAAAAAGACAGAAATTTCACTTATTCACAGGCAAAAAAGCAGAAATTCCCCTTATTTTGGAGCAAAAATGAAGAAATTTCCTTTTTTTATGGCAAAAAGGTATGCATTCTTCTTATTATTGGGCAAAAAAGCAGAAATTCCCCGTGTTTTTGAGCAAAATTGCAGAAATTCCCCTAATTGTGGGGCAAAAATGCATAAAATCTCTATATGTTGGGGCAAAAAGACCGAAATTCTCTTTATTTTGGGGCAAAACTCATAAATTCCACTTATTTTGGGGCAAAATTACAGAAATTTTCCTTTTTTTGGGGCAAAATTGCAGAAATTTCACTCATTTTGGGGCAAATATGCAGAAATTTTACATATTTTGTAACAAAATTGCAGAAATTTCACTTATTTCAGGGAAAAATGCAGAAATTTTTCTTAATTTTGGGGCAAAAAGGCAGAAATTCCTAATATTTTGTGGCAAAAATGCAGAAATTCCCCTTATTTCGAGGTAAAAAGGCTGAAATTCCCCTTATTTGGGGGCAAAAGGCAGAAATTTCCCTTATTTTGGGGCAAAATTGCAGATATATCACTTACTTGAGGGTAATAAGTCAGAATTTTTCCTTATTTTGGGGCAAAAAAGACAGAAATTCCCTTTGTTTTGAGGGAAAAAGAAAGAAATTCCACTTATTTAGAGGCAAAAAAGCAGAAATTCCCCTTTTTAGATCAAAAATGAAGAAATTTTTTTTTTATGGCAAAAAGGTATGCATTCTTCTTATTTTCAAGCAAAAAGGCAGAAATTCCCCGTATTTTGGAGCAAAATTGGAGAAATTCCCCTAATTGTGGGGCAAAAAGGCAGAAATTGCCTATATGTTGGGGCAAAAAAACAGAAATTCTCCTTATTTTGGGGCAAAACTCAGAAATTCCACATATTTTTGGGCAAAATTCCAGAAATTTCCCTTATTTTGGGGCAAAATTGCAGACATTTCACTTATTTTGGGGCAAAATTGCAGAAATTTCACATATTTTCGGGAAAAAAGGCAGAAATTTTCTTTATTTTGGGGCAAAGAGGCAGAAATTCCTAATATTTTGTGGCAAAAATGCAGAAATTCCCCTTATTTTAAGGTAAAAAGACTGAAATTCCCCTTATTTGGGGGCAAAAAGGCAGAAATTTCCCTTATTTTGGGGCAAAATTGAAGAAATTTCACTTACTACAGGGTAATAAGTCAGAATTTTTCCTTATTTTAGGGCAAAAAAGACAGAAATTCCCTTTGTTTTGAGGGAAAAAGACAGAAATTCCACTTATTTAGAGGCAACAAAATAGAAATTCCCTTTATTTTGAAGCAAAATAGAAGAAATTACATTTTTGATGGCAAAAAGGTATGCATTCTTCTTATTTTCGGGCAAAAAGGCAGAAATTCCCCGTCTTTTGGAGCAAAATTGCTGAAATTCCCCTAATTGTGGGGCAAAAAGGCAGAAATTTCCTATATGTTGTGGCAAAAAGACAGAAATTCTCCTTATTTTGAAGCAAAACTCAGAAATTCCTCTTATTTTGAAGCAAAATTCCAGAAATTTCCCTTATTTTAGGACAAAATTGCAGAAATTTCACTATTATTGGGGCAAAATTGCAGAAATTTCAATTATTTCAGGGAAAAAAAGCAGAAATTTTCTTATTTTGGGGCAAAAAGGAAGAAATTCCTAATATTTTGTGGCAAAAATGCGGAAATTCCCCTTATTTTGAGGTAAAAAGGCTGAAATTCCCCTTATTTGGGGGCAAAAATGCAGAAATTTTACTTACTTCAGGTTAATAAGTCAGAATTTTTCCTTATTTTGGGGCAAAAAAGACAGAAATTCTCTTTGTTTTGGGGGAAAAAGACAAAAATTCCACTTATTTAGAGGCAAAAAAGCAGAAATTCCCCTTAATTTGGAGCAAAAATGAAGAAATTTCCCTTTTTTATGGCAAAAAGGTATGCATTCTTCTTATTTTCGTGCAAAAAGGGAGAAATTCCACGTATTTTGGAGCAAAATTGCAGAAATTCCCCTAATTGTGGGGCAAAAAGGCAGAAATTGCCTATATGTTGGGGCAAAAAAACAGATATTCTCCTTATTTTGGGGCAAAACTCAGAAATTCCACTTATTTTGGGGCAAAATTCCAGAAATTTCCCTTATTTTGGGGCAAAATTGCAGAAATTTCACTTATTTTGGGGCAAAATTGCAAAATTTCAATTATTTCAGAGTAAAAAAGTAGAAATTTTCTTATTTTGGGGCAAAAAGGCAGAAATTCCTAATATTTTGTGGCAAAAATGCAGAAATTCCCCTTATTTTGAGGTAAAAAGGCTGAAATTCCCTTTATTTGAGGGCAAAAGGCAAAAATTTCCTTTATTTTGGGGCAAAATTGCAGAAATTTCACTTATTTCAGGGTAATAAGTCAGAAATTTTCTTTTTTTGGGGGCAAAAAAGACAGGAATTCCCTTTGTTTTGGGGGAAAAAGACAGAAATTCCACTTATTTAGAGGCAAAAAAGCAGAAATTCCCCTGATTTTGGAGCAAAAATGAAGAAATTTCCCTTTTTTATGGCAAAAAGTTATGCATTCTTCTTATTTTCGGGCAAAAAGGCAGAAATTCCCTGTATTTTGGAGCAAAATTGCAGAAATTCCCTTAATTGTTGGACAAAAATGCAGAAATTCTCTATATATTGGGGCAAAAAGACAGAAATTCTCCTTATTTTGTGTCAAAACTCAGAAATTCCACTTATTTTGGGGCAAAATTCCAGTAATTTCCCTTAATTTGGGGCAAAATTGCAGAAATTTCACTTATTTTTGGGCAAAATTGCAGAAATTTCACTTATTTTGGGGCAAAATTGCAGAAATTTCACTTATTTCAGAGAAAAAAGACAGAAATTTTCCTTATTTTGGGGCAAAAACGCAGAAATTCCTAATATTTTGTGACAAAAATGCAGAAATTCTCCTTGTTTTGAGGTAAAAAAGCTGAAATTCCCCTTATTTGGATGCAAAAAGGCAGAAATTTCCTTAATTTTGGTGAAAAATTGCAGAAATTTCACTTACTTCAGGGTAATAAGTCAGAAATTTTCCTTATTTTGGGGCAAAAAAGACTGAAATTCCCTTTGTCTTGGGGGAAAAAGACAGAAATTCCACTTATTTAAAGGCCAAAAAGCAGAAATTCCCCTTATTTTGGAGCAAAAATGAAGAAATTTCCATTTTTTATGGCAAAAAGTTATGCATTCTTCTTATTTTCGGGGAAAAAGGCAGAAATTCCCCGTATTTTGGAGCAAAATTGCAGAATTTCTCCTAATTGTGGGGCAAAAATGCAGAAAATCTCTATATGTTGGGGCAAAAAGACAGAAATTCTCCTTATTTTGGGGCAAAACTAAGAAATTCCACTTATTTTGGGGCAAAATTCCAGAAATTTTCCTTATTTTGGGCAAAATTGCAGAAATTTCACTTATTTTGGGGCAAATTTGAAGAAATTTTACTTATTTTGTGGCAAAATTGCAGAAATTTCACATATTTTAGGGAAAAAAGGCAGAAATTTTCTTTATTTTGGGGCAAAAATGCAGAAATTCCTAATATTTTGTGGCAAAAATGCAGAAATTTCCCTTATTTCGAGGTAAAAAGGCTGAAATTCCCCTTATTTGGGGGCAAAAAGGCAGAAATTTCCCTTATTTTGGGGCAAATTTGCAGAAATTTCACTTACTTCAGGGTAATAAGTCAGAATTTTTCCTTATTTTGGGGCAAAAAGACAGAAATTCCCTTTGTTTTGGGGGAAAAAAACATAAATTCCATTTATTTAGAGGCAAAAAAGCAGAAATTCCCCTTTTTGGAGCAAAAACTAAGAAATTTCCCTTTTTTATGGCAAAAGGTATGCATTCTTCTTATTTTCGGGCAAAAGGCAGAAATTCCCCGTATTTTGGAGCAAAATTGAAGAAATTCCCCTAATTGTGGGGCCAAAAGGCAGAAATTGCCTATATGTTGGGGCAAAAAGACAGAAATTCTCCTTATTTTGGGGCAAAACTCAGAAATTCCACTTATTTTGGGGCAAAATTCCAGAAATTTCCCTTATTTTGGGGCAAAATTGCAGACATTTCACTTATTTTGGGGCAAAATTGCAGAAATTTCACTTATTTAAGGAAAAAAAAGCAGAAATTTTCTTATTTTGGGGCAAAAAGTCAGAAATTCCTAATATTTTGTGGCATAAATGCAGAAATTCCCTTTATTTTGAGGTAAAAAGGCTGAAATTCCCCTTATTTGGGGGCAATAAGGCAAAATTTCCTTTATTTTGGGGCAAAATTGCAGAAATTTCACTTATTTAAGGGTTATAAGTCAGAAATTTTCTTTATTTTGGGACAAAAAAGACAGGAATTCCCTTTGCCTTGGGGGAAAAAGACAGAAATTCCACTTATTCAGAGGCAAAAAAGCAGAAATTCCCCTTATTTTGGAGCAAAAATGAAGAAATTTCCCTTTTTTATGGCAAAAAGGTATGCATTCTTCTTATTATCGGGCAAAAAAGCAGAAATTCCCCGTATTTTTGAGCAAAATTGCAGAAACTCCCCTAATTGTGAGGCAAAAATGCAGAAAATCTCTATATGTTGGAGCAAAAAGACCAAACTTCTCTTTATTTTGGGGCAAAACTCAGAAATTCCACTTATTTTGGGGCAAAATTACAGAAATTTTCTTTTTTTGGGGGCAAAATTGCAGAAATTTCACTTATTTTTGGGCAAATATGCAGAAATTTTACATATTTTGTAACAAAATTGCAGAAATTTCACTTATTTCAGGGAAAAAAGGCAGAAATTTTCCTTATTTTGTGGCAAAAAGGCAGAAATTACTAATATATTGTGGCAAAAATGCAGAAATTCCCCTTATTTCGAGGTAAAAAGGCTGAAATTCCTCTTATTTGGGGGCAAAAAGGCAAAAATTTCCTTTATTTTGGGGCAAAAGTGCAGAAATTTCACTTACTTCAGGGTAATAAGTCAGAAATTTTCTTTATTTTGGGGAAAAAAAGACAGGAATTCCCTTTGTTTTGGAGGATAAAGACAGAAATTCCACTTATTTAGAGGCAAAAAAGCAGAAATTCCCCTTATTTTAGAGCAAAAATGAAGAAATTTCTTTTTTATGACAAAAATGTATGCATTCTTCTTATTTTCGGACAAAAAGGAAGAAATTCTCCGTATTTTGGAGCAAAATTGCAGAAATTTAAAAATTGTGTTGCAAAAAGGCAGAAATTCTCTATATGTTGGGGCAAAAAGACAGAAATTCTTCTTATTTTGGGGAAATACTCAGAAATTCCACTTATTTGGGGGCAAAATTCCAGAAATTTCTCTTATTTTGGGACAAAATTGCAGAAATTTAACATATTTTGGGGCAAAATTGCAGAAATTTCACTTTTTTTAGGGAAAAAATGAGAAATTTTCTTATTTTGGGGCAAAAAGGCAGAAATTCCTAATGTTTTGTGGAAATAATGCAGAAATTCTCCTTATTTTGAGATATGAAAGCTGAAATTCCCCTTATTTGGGGGCAAAAATGCAGAAATTCACCATATTTTGAGGTAAAAAGGCTGAAATTCCCCTTATTTGGAGGCAAAAATTCAGAAATTTCCCTTATTTTTTGGCAAAATTGCAGAAATTTCACTTACTTCAGGGTAATAAGTCAGAATTTTTCCTTATTTTTGTGCAAAAACACAAAAATTCCCTTTGTTTTGGGGGAAAAAGACAGAAATTCCACTTATTTAGAGGCAAAAAAGCAGAAATTCCTTTTATTTTGGAGCAAAAATAAAGAAATTTCCTTTTTATGGCAAAAAGGTATGCATTCTTCTTATTTTCGGGCAAAAAGGCAGAAATTCTCCGTATTTTGGAGCAAAATTGCAGAAATTCCCGTAATTGTGGGGCAAAAAGGCAGAAATTCTCGATATGCTGGGGCAAAAAACAGAAATTCTCCTTATTTTGGGGCAAAACTCAGAAATTTCACTTATTTTGGGGCAAAATTGCAGAAATTTCACTTATTTCAGAGAAAAAAGACAGAAATTTTCCTTATTTTGGGGCAAAAAGGCAGAAATTCCTAATATTTTGTGACAAAAATGCAGAAATTCCCCTTATTTTGAGGTAAAAAGGCTAAAATTCTTCTTATTTGGGGGCAAAAAGGCACTAATTTCCCTAATTTTGGTGCAAGATTGCAGAAATTTCACTTACTTCAGGGTAATAAGTCAGAATTTTTTCTTATTTTGGGGCAAAAAATACAGAAATTCCCTTTGTTTTGGGGAAATAAGAGAGAAATTCCACTTATTTAGAGGCAAAAAAGCAGAAATTCCCCTTATTTTGGAGCAAAAATGAAGAAATTTCCCCTTTTTATGGCAAAAAAGTATGCATTCTTCTTATTTTCATGCAAAAAGCAGAAATTCTCCGTATTTTGGAGAAAAATTGCAGAAATTCCTCTAATTGTGGGGCAAAAAGGCAGAAATTGCCTATATGTTGGGCTAAAAAGACAGAAATTCTCCTTATTTTGCGGCAAAACTCAGAAATTCCACTTATTTTGGGGCAACATTCCAGAAATTTCCTTTATTTTGGGGCAAAATTGCAGAAATTTCACTTATTTTGGGGCAAAATTGGAGAAATTACACTTATTTCAGGGTAGTAAGTCAGAAATTTTCCTTATTTTGGGGCAAAAAAGACAGGAATTTTCTTTGTTTTGGGGGAAAAAGACAGAAATTCCACTTATTTAGAGGCAAAAAATCAGAAATTCCCCTTATTTTGGAGCAAAAATGAAGAAATTTCAATTTTTTATGGCAAAAAGGTATGCATTCTTCTTATTTTCGGGCAAAAAGGCAGTAATTCCCCGTATTTTGGAGCAAAATTTCAGAAATTCCCCTAATTGTGGGGCAAAAAGGCAGAAATTCCCTTTAGTTAGGGCAAAAAGACAGAAATTCTCCTTATTTTGGGGCAAAACTCAGAAATTCCACTTATTTTGTAGCAAAATTGCAGAAATTTCCCTTATTTTGGGGCAAAATTGCAGAAATTTTACTTGTATTGGGGCAAAAAGGCAGAAATTTCACTTATTTCGGGGAAAAAAAGCAGAAATTTTTTTATTTTGGGGCAAAAAGGCAGAAATTAATAATATTTTGTGGCAAAAATGCAGAAATTCTCCTTATTTTGAGGTAAAAAGGCTGAAATTCCCCTTATTTGGGGGCAAAAAGGCAGAAATTTCCCTTATTTTGGGGCAAAATTGCAGAAATTTCACTTACTTCAGGGTAATAAATCAGAATATTTCCTTTTTTGGTGCAAAAATACAAAAATTCCATTTGTTTTGGGGGAAAAAGACAGAAATTCCACTTATTTAGAGGCAAAAAAGCAGAAATTCCCCTTATTTGGAGCAAAAATGAAGAAATTTCCCTTTTTTATGGCAAAAAGTTATGCATTCTTTTTATTTTCGGACAAAAAGGCAGAAATTCCCCGTATTTTGGAGCAAAATTGCAGAAATTCCCCTAATTGTGGGGCAAAGAGGCAGAAATTGCCTATATGTTGGGGCAAAAAGACAGAAATTCTCCTTATTTTGGGGCAAAACTCAGAAATTCCACTTATTTTGGGGCAAAATTCGAAAAATTTCCCTTATTTTGGGGCAAAATTGCAGAAATTTCACTTATTTTGGGGCAAAATTGCAGAAATTTCACTTATTTCAGGGAAAAAAGCAGAAATTTTTCTTATTTTGCGGCAAAAATGTAGAAATTTCTAATATTTTGTGGCAAAAATGCAGAAAATCCCCTTATTTTGAGGTAAAAAGGCTGAAATTCCCCTTATTTGGGGGCAAAAAGCAGAAATTCCCCTTATTTTGAGGTAAAAAGGCTGAAATTCCCCTTATTTGGGGGCAAAAAGGCAGAAAGTTCCCTTATTTTGTGGCAAAATTTCAGAAATTTCACTTACTTCAGGGTAATAAGTCAGAATTTTTCCTTATTTTGCGGCAAAAAAGACAGAAATTCCCTTTGTTTTGGGGGAAAAAGACAGAAATTCCACTTATTTAGAGGCAAAAAAGCAGAAATTCCTCTTATTTTGGAGCAAAAATGAAGAAATTTCCCATTTTTATGGCAAAAAGGTATGCATTCTTCTTATTTTCGGGCAAAAAGGCAGAAATTCCCTGTATTTTGGAGCAAAATTGCAGAAATTCCCCTAATTGTGGGGCAGAAAGGCAGAAATTGCCTATATGTTGGGGAAAAAACAGAAATTCTCCTTATTTTGGGGAAAAACTCAGAAATTCCACTTATTTTGGGGCAAAATTCCAGAAATTTCCCTTATTGTGGGGCAAAATTGCAGAAATTTCACTTATTTTGGGGCAAAATTGCAGAAATTTCACTTATTTCAGGGAAAAAATGCAGAAATTTTCTTATTTTGGGGCAAAAAGGCAGAAATTCCTAATATTTTGTGGCAAAAATGCAGAAATTCCTATTATTTTGAGGTAAAAAGGCGGAAATTCCCCTTATTTTGGGGCAAAAAGGCAAAAATTTCCTTTATTTTGGGGCAAAATTGCAGAAATTTCACTTATTTCAGGGTAATAAGTCAGAAATTTTCCTTATTTTGGGGCAAAAATTACAGGAATTCCCTATGTTTTGGGGGAAAAAAACACAAATTTCATTTATTTAAAGGTAAAAAAGCAGGCATTACCCTTATTTTGGAGCAAAAATGAAGAAATTTCCCTTTTTTATGGCAAAAAGTTATGCATTCTTCTTATTTTCGGGCAAAAAGGCAAAAATTCCCAGTATTTTGGAGCAAAATTGCAGAAATTCCCCTAATTGTGGGGCAAAAAGGCAGAAATTCTTTATATGTTGGGGCAAAAAGACAGAAATTCTCCTTATTTTGGGGCAAAACTCAGAAATTCCAATTATTTTGGGGCAAAATTCCAGAAATTTTCCTTATTTTGGTGCAAAATTGCAGAAATTTCACTTATTTTGGGCTAAAATTGCAGAACTTAAACTTATTTTGGGGCAAAATTTCAGAAATTTCACTTATTTCAGAGAAAAAAGGCAGAAATTTTTCTTATTTTGGGGCAAAAATGCAGAAATTCCTAATATTTTGTGGCAAAAATTCAGAAATTCCTCTTATTTTAGGTAAAAAGGCTAAAATTCCCCTTATTTGGGGGCAAAAAGTCAGAAATTTCCCTTATTTTGGGGCAAAATTGCAGAAATTTTACTTAGTTCAGGGTAATAAGGCAGAATTTTTCCTTATTTTGGGGTAAAAAAGACGGTAATTCCCTTTGTTTTGGGGGAAAAAGACAGAAATTCCACTTATTTAGAGGCAAAAAAGCAGAAATTCCCCTGATTTTGGAGCAAAAATGAAGAAATTTCCCTTTTTTATGGCAAAAAGTTATGCATTCTTCTTATTTTCGGGCAAAAAGGCAGAAATTCCCTGTATTTTGGAGCAAAATTGCAGAAATTCCCTTAATTGTTGGACAAAAATGCAGAAATTCTCTATATATTGGGGCAAAAAGACAGAAATTCTCCTTATTTTGTGTCAAAACTCAGAAATTCCACTTATTTTGGGGCAAAATTCCAGTAATTTCCCTTAATTTGGGGCAAAATTGCAGAAATTTCACTTATTTTTGGGCAAAATTGCAGAAATTTCACTTATTTTGGGGCAAAATTGCAGAAATTTCACTTATTTCAGAGAAAAAAGACAGAAATTTTCCTTATTTTGGGGCAAAAACGCAGAAATTCCTAATATTTTGTGACAAAAATGCAGAAATTCTCCTTGTTTTGAGGTAAAAAAGCTGAAATTCCCCTTATTTGGATGCAAAAAGGCAGAAATTTCCTTAATTTTGGTGAAAAATTGCAGAAATTTCACTTACTTCAGGGTAATAAGTCAGAAATTTTCCTTATTTTGGGGCAAAAAAGACAGAAATTCCCTTTGTCTTGGGGGAAAAAGACAGAAATTCCACTTATTTAAAGGCCAAAAAGCAGAAATTCCCCTTATTTTGGAGCAAAAATGAAGAAATTTCCATTTTTTATGGCAAAAAGTTATGCATTCTTCTTATTTTCGGGGAAAAAGGCAGAAATTCCCCGTATTTTGGAGCAAAATTGCAGAATTTCTCCTAATTGTGGGGCAAAAATGCAGAAAATCTCTATATGTTGGGGCAAAAAGACAGAAATTCTCCTTATTTTGGGGCAAAACTAAGAAATTCCACTTATTTTGGGGCAAAATTCCAGAAATTTTCCTTATTTTGGGCAAAATTGCAGAAATTTCACTTATTTTGGGGCAAATTTGAAGAAATTTTACTTATTTTGTGGCAAAATTGCAGAAATTTCACATATTTTAGGGAAAAAAGGCAGAAATTTTCTTTATTTTGGGGCAAAAATGCAGAAATTCCTAATATTTTGTGGCAAAAATGCAGAAATTTCCCTTATTTCGAGGTAAAAAGGCTGAAATTCCCCTTATTTGGGGGCAAAAAGGCAGAAATTTCCCTTATTTTGGGGCAAATTTGCAGAAATTTCACTTACTTCAGGGTAATAAGTCAGAATTTTTCCTTATTTTGGGGCAAAAAGACAGAAATTCCCTTTGTTTTGGGGGAAAAAAACATAAATTCCATTTATTTAGAGGCAAAAAAGCAGAAATTCCCCTTTTTGGAGCAAAAACTAAGAAATTTCCCTTTTTTATGGCAAAAGGTATGCATTCTTCTTATTTTCGGGCAAAAGGCAGAAATTCCCCGTATTTTGGAGCAAAATTGAAGAAATTCCCCTAATTGTGGGGCCAAAAGGCAGAAATTGCCTATATGTTGGGGCAAAAAGACAGAAATTCTCCTTATTTTGGGGCAAAACTCAGAAATTCCACTTATTTTGGGGCAAAATTCCAGAAATTTCCCTTATTTTGGGGCAAAATTGCAGACATTTCACTTATTTTGGGGCAAAATTGCAGAAATTTCACTTATTTAAGGAAAAAAAAGCAGAAATTTTCTTATTTTGGGGCAAAAAGTCAGAAATTCCTAATATTTTGTGGCATAAATGCAGAAATTCCCTTTATTTTGAGGTAAAAAGGCTGAAATTCCCCTTATTTGGGGGCAATAAGGCAAAATTTCCTTTATTTTGGGGCAAAATTGCAGAAATTTCACTTATTTAAGGGTTATAAGTCAGAAATTTTCTTTATTTTGGGACAAAAAAGACAGGAATTCCCTTTGCCTTGGGGGAAAAAGACAGAAATTCCACTTATTCAGAGGCAAAAAAGCAGAAATTCCCCTTATTTTGGAGCAAAAATGAAGAAATTTCCCTTTTTTATGGCAAAAAGGTATGCATTCTTCTTATTATCGGGCAAAAAAGCAGAAATTCCCCGTATTTTTGAGCAAAATTGCAGAAACTCCCCTAATTGTGAGGCAAAAATGCAGAAAATCTCTATATGTTGGAGCAAAAAGACCAAACTTCTCTTTATTTTGGGGCAAAACTCAGAAATTCCACTTATTTTGGGGCAAAATTACAGAAATTTTCTTTTTTTGGGGGCAAAATTGCAGAAATTTCACTTATTTTTGGGCAAATATGCAGAAATTTTACATATTTTGTAACAAAATTGCAGAAATTTCACTTATTTCAGGGAAAAAAGGCAGAAATTTTCCTTATTTTGTGGCAAAAAGGCAGAAATTACTAATATATTGTGGCAAAAATGCAGAAATTCCCCTTATTTCGAGGTAAAAAGGCTGAAATTCCTCTTATTTGGGGGCAAAAAGGCAAAAATTTCCTTTATTTTGGGGCAAAAGTGCAGAAATTTCACTTACTTCAGGGTAATAAGTCAGAAATTTTCTTTATTTTGGGGAAAAAAAGACAGGAATTCCCTTTGTTTTGGAGGATAAAGACAGAAATTCCACTTATTTAGAGGCAAAAAAGCAGAAATTCCCCTTATTTTAGAGCAAAAATGAAGAAATTTCTTTTTTATGACAAAAATGTATGCATTCTTCTTATTTTCGGACAAAAAGGAAGAAATTCTCCGTATTTTGGAGCAAAATTGCAGAAATTTAAAAATTGTGTTGCAAAAAGGCAGAAATTCTCTATATGTTGGGGCAAAAAGACAGAAATTCTTCTTATTTTGGGGAAATACTCAGAAATTCCACTTATTTGGGGGCAAAATTCCAGAAATTTCTCTTATTTTGGGACAAAATTGCAGAAATTTAACATATTTTGGGGCAAAATTGCAGAAATTTCACTTTTTTTAGGGAAAAAATGAGAAATTTTCTTATTTTGGGGCAAAAAGGCAGAAATTCCTAATGTTTTGTGGAAATAATGCAGAAATTCTCCTTATTTTGAGATATGAAAGCTGAAATTCCCCTTATTTGGGGGCAAAAATGCAGAAATTCACCATATTTTGAGGTAAAAAGGCTGAAATTCCCCTTATTTGGAGGCAAAAATTCAGAAATTTCCCTTATTTTTTGGCAAAATTGCAGAAATTTCACTTACTTCAGGGTAATAAGTCAGAATTTTTCCTTATTTTTGTGCAAAAACACAAAAATTCCCTTTGTTTTGGGGGAAAAAGACAGAAATTCCACTTATTTAGAGGCAAAAAAGCAGAAATTCCTTTTATTTTGGAGCAAAAATAAAGAAATTTCCTTTTTATGGCAAAAAGGTATGCATTCTTCTTATTTTCGGGCAAAAAGGCAGAAATTCTCCGTATTTTGGAGCAAAATTGCAGAAATTCCCGTAATTGTGGGGCAAAAAGGCAGAAATTCTCGATATGCTGGGGCAAAAAACAGAAATTCTCCTTATTTTGGGGCAAAACTCAGAAATTTCACTTATTTTGGGGCAAAATTGCAGAAATTTCACTTATTTCAGAGAAAAAAGACAGAAATTTTCCTTATTTTGGGGCAAAAAGGCAGAAATTCCTAATATTTTGTGACAAAAATGCAGAAATTCCCCTTATTTTGAGGTAAAAAGGCTAAAATTCTTCTTATTTGGGGGCAAAAAGGCACTAATTTCCCTAATTTTGGTGCAAGATTGCAGAAATTTCACTTACTTCAGGGTAATAAGTCAGAATTTTTTCTTATTTTGGGGCAAAAAATACAGAAATTCCCTTTGTTTTGGGGAAATAAGAGAGAAATTCCACTTATTTAGAGGCAAAAAAGCAGAAATTCCCCTTATTTTGGAGCAAAAATGAAGAAATTTCCCCTTTTTATGGCAAAAAAGTATGCATTCTTCTTATTTTCATGCAAAAAGCAGAAATTCTCCGTATTTTGGAGAAAAATTGCAGAAATTCCTCTAATTGTGGGGCAAAAAGGCAGAAATTGCCTATATGTTGGGCTAAAAAGACAGAAATTCTCCTTATTTTGCGGCAAAACTCAGAAATTCCACTTATTTTGGGGCAACATTCCAGAAATTTCCTTTATTTTGGGGCAAAATTGCAGAAATTTCACTTATTTTGGGGCAAAATTGGAGAAATTACACTTATTTCAGGGTAGTAAGTCAGAAATTTTCCTTATTTTGGGGCAAAAAAGACAGGAATTTTCTTTGTTTTGGGGGAAAAAGACAGAAATTCCACTTATTTAGAGGCAAAAAATCAGAAATTCCCCTTATTTTGGAGCAAAAATGAAGAAATTTCAATTTTTTATGGCAAAAAGGTATGCATTCTTCTTATTTTCGGGCAAAAAGGCAGTAATTCCCCGTATTTTGGAGCAAAATTTCAGAAATTCCCCTAATTGTGGGGCAAAAAGGCAGAAATTCCCTTTAGTTAGGGCAAAAAGACAGAAATTCTCCTTATTTTGGGGCAAAACTCAGAAATTCCACTTATTTTGTAGCAAAATTGCAGAAATTTCCCTTATTTTGGGGCAAAATTGCAGAAATTTTACTTGTATTGGGGCAAAAAGGCAGAAATTTCACTTATTTCGGGGAAAAAAAGCAGAAATTTTTTTATTTTGGGGCAAAAAGGCAGAAATTAATAATATTTTGTGGCAAAAATGCAGAAATTCTCCTTATTTTGAGGTAAAAAGGCTGAAATTCCCCTTATTTGGGGGCAAAAAGGCAGAAATTTCCCTTATTTTGGGGCAAAATTGCAGAAATTTCACTTACTTCAGGGTAATAAATCAGAATATTTCCTTTTTTGGTGCAAAAATACAAAAATTCCATTTGTTTTGGGGGAAAAAGACAGAAATTCCACTTATTTAGAGGCAAAAAAGCAGAAATTCCCCTTATTTGGAGCAAAAATGAAGAAATTTCCCTTTTTTATGGCAAAAAGTTATGCATTCTTTTTATTTTCGGACAAAAAGGCAGAAATTCCCCGTATTTTGGAGCAAAATTGCAGAAATTCCCCTAATTGTGGGGCAAAGAGGCAGAAATTGCCTATATGTTGGGGCAAAAAGACAGAAATTCTCCTTATTTTGGGGCAAAACTCAGAAATTCCACTTATTTTGGGGCAAAATTCGAAAAATTTCCCTTATTTTGGGGCAAAATTGCAGAAATTTCACTTATTTTGGGGCAAAATTGCAGAAATTTCACTTATTTCAGGGAAAAAAGCAGAAATTTTTCTTATTTTGCGGCAAAAATGTAGAAATTTCTAATATTTTGTGGCAAAAATGCAGAAAATCCCCTTATTTTGAGGTAAAAAGGCTGAAATTCCCCTTATTTGGGGGCAAAAAGCAGAAATTCCCCTTATTTTGAGGTAAAAAGGCTGAAATTCCCCTTATTTGGGGGCAAAAAGGCAGAAAGTTCCCTTATTTTGTGGCAAAATTTCAGAAATTTCACTTACTTCAGGGTAATAAGTCAGAATTTTTCCTTATTTTGCGGCAAAAAAGACAGAAATTCCCTTTGTTTTGGGGGAAAAAGACAGAAATTCCACTTATTTAGAGGCAAAAAAGCAGAAATTCCTCTTATTTTGGAGCAAAAATGAAGAAATTTCCCATTTTTATGGCAAAAAGGTATGCATTCTTCTTATTTTCGGGCAAAAAGGCAGAAATTCCCTGTATTTTGGAGCAAAATTGCAGAAATTCCCCTAATTGTGGGGCAGAAAGGCAGAAATTGCCTATATGTTGGGGAAAAAACAGAAATTCTCCTTATTTTGGGGAAAAACTCAGAAATTCCACTTATTTTGGGGCAAAATTCCAGAAATTTCCCTTATTGTGGGGCAAAATTGCAGAAATTTCACTTATTTTGGGGCAAAATTGCAGAAATTTCACTTATTTCAGGGAAAAAATGCAGAAATTTTCTTATTTTGGGGCAAAAAGGCAGAAATTCCTAATATTTTGTGGCAAAAATGCAGAAATTCCTATTATTTTGAGGTAAAAAGGCGGAAATTCCCCTTATTTTGGGGCAAAAAGGCAAAAATTTCCTTTATTTTGGGGCAAAATTGCAGAAATTTCACTTATTTCAGGGTAATAAGTCAGAAATTTTCCTTATTTTGGGGCAAAAATTATAGGAATTCCCTATGTTTTGGGGGAAAAAAACACAAATTTCATTTATTTAAAGGTAAAAAAGCAGGCATTACCCTTATTTTGGAGCAAAAATGAAGAAATTTCCCTTTTTTATGGCAAAAAGTTATGCATTCTTCTTATTTTCGGGCAAAAAGGCAAAAATTCCCAGTATTTTGGAGCAAAATTGCAGAAATTCCCCTAATTGTGGGGCAAAAAGGCAGAAATTCTTTATATGTTGGGGCAAAAAGACAGAAATTCTCCTTATTTTGGGGCAAAACTCAGAAATTCCAATTATTTTGGGGCAAAATTCCAGAAATTTTCCTTATTTTGGTGCAAAATTGCAGAAATTTCACTTATTTTGGGCTAAAATTGCAGAACTTAAACTTATTTTGGGGCAAAATTTCAGAAATTTCACTTATTTCAGAGAAAAAAGGCAGAAATTTTTCATATTTTGGGGCAAAAATGCAGAAATTCCTAATATTTTGTGGCAAAAATTCAGAAATTCCTCTTATTTTAGGTAAAAAGGCTAAAATTCCCCTTATTTGGGGGCAAAAAGTCAGAAATTTCCCTTATTTTGGGGCAAAATTGCAGAAATTTTACTTAGTTCAGGGTAATAAGGCAGAATTTTTCCTTATTTTGGGGTAAAAAAGACGGTAATTCCCTTTGTTTTGGGGAAAAAAGACAGAAATTCCACTTATTTATAGGCAAAAAAGCAGAAATTCTCCTTATTTTGGAGCAAAAATGAAGAAATTTCCCTTTTTTATGGCAAAATGGTATGCATTCTTCTTATTTTCAGGCAAAAAGGCAGAAATTCCCCATATTTTGGAGCAAAATTGCAGAAATTCCCCTAATTGTGAGGCAAAAAGGCAGAAATTGCCTATATGTTGGGGCAAAAAGACAGAAATTCTCCTTATTTTGGGGCAAAACTCAGAAATTCCACTTATTTTGGGGCAAAATTTCAGAAATTTCCCTTATTTTGGGACAAAAGTGCAGAAATTTCACTTCTTTTGGGGCAAAATTACAGAAATTTCACTTATTTAAGGGTAATAAGTCAGAAATTTTCCTTATTTTAGGGCAAAAAAGACAGCACTTTTCTTTGTTTTGGGGGAAAAGACAGAAATTCCACTTACTTAGAGGCAAAAAAGCAGAAATTCCCCTTATTTTGAAGCAAAAATGAAGAAATTTCACTTTTTTATGGCAAAAAGATATGCATTCTTCTTATTTTCGGGCAAAAAAGCAAAAATTCCCCATATTTTGGAGCAAAATTGCAGAAATTCCCGTAATTGTGGAGCAAAAAGGCAGAAATTCCCTTTAGTTAGGGCCAAAAGACAGAAATTCTCCTTATTTTGGGGCAAAACTCAGAAATTCCACATATTTTGGGGCAAAATTCCAGAAATTTCCTTTATTTTGGGGCAAAATTGCAGAAATTTCACTTATTTTGGGGCAAAAAGGCAGAAATTTCACTTATTTCAGGGAAAAAAAGCAGAAATTTTCTTATTTTGGGCAAAAAGGCAGAAATTCCTAGTATTTTGTGTCAAAATTCAGAAATTCCCCTTATTTTGAGGTAAAAAGGCTGAAATTCCCCTTAATAGGGGGCAAAAAGGCAGAAATTTTTCTTATTTTAGGGCAAAATTGCAGAAATTTCACTTACTTCAGGGTAATAAGTCAGAAATTTTCCTTATTTTGGGGCAAAAAAGACAAGAATTTTCTTTGTTTTGGGGGAAAAAGACAGAAATTCTACTTATTTAGAGGCAAAAAAGCAGAAATTCCCCTTATTTTGGAGCAAAAATGACGAAATTTCCCTTTCTTATGGCAAAAACGTATGCATTCTTCTTATATTCGGGCAAATAGGCAGAAATTCCCCGTGTTTTGGAGCAAAATTGCAGAAATTTGCCTAATTGTAGGGCAAAAAGGCAGAAATTCTCTATATGTTGGGGCAAAAAGACAGAAATTCTCCTTATTTTGGGGCAAAACTCAGAAATTCCATTTTTTGGGGCAAAATTCCAGAAATTTCCCTTAATTTGGGGCAAAATTGTAGAAATTTCACTTATTTTGGGGCAAAATTGCAGAAATTTCACTTATTTCAGAGAAAAAATGCAGAAATTTTCTTATTTTGGGCCAAAAAGGCAGAAATTCCTAATATTTTGTGGCAAAAATGCATAAATTCCCCTTATTTTGAGGTAAAAATACTGAAATTCCCTTAATAGAGGGTAAATATGCAGAAATTCCCCTAATTTAAGGTAAAATGGCTGAAATTCCCCTTATTTTGTAAACAAAAATGCAGAAAATTCCCTTATTTTAGGGCAAAATTGCATAAATTTCACTTACTTCAGGGTAATAAGTCAGAATTTTTCCTTATTTTGGGGCAAAAAAGACAGAAATTCCCTTTGTTTTGGGGGAAAAAGACAGAAATTCTACTTATTTAGAGGCAAAAAAGCAGAAATTCCCCTTATTTTGGAGCAAAAATAAAGAAATTTCCCTTTCTTATGGCAAAAAGGTATGCATTCTTCTTATTTTCGGGCAAAAAGGCAGAAATTCCCCTTATTTTGGAGTAAAAATTGCAGAAATTCCCCTAATTGTGGGGCAAAAATGCAGAAAATCTCTATATGTTGGGGCAAAAAACAGAAATTCTCCTTATTTTGGGGCAAAACTCAGAAACTCCACTTATTTTGGGGCAAAATTCCAGAAATTTCCCTTATTTTGGGGCAAAATTGCAGAAATTTCACTTATTTGAGGCAAATTTGCAGAAATTTCACTTATTTTGGGGCAAAATTGCAGAAATTTCACTTATTTCAGGGAAAAAAGGCAGAAATTTTTCTTATTTTGGGGCAAAAAGCAGAAATTCCTAATATTTTGTGGAAAAAATTTAGAAATTCCACTTATTTTGAGGTAAAAAGGCTGAAATTCCCCTTAATAGGGGGCAAAAAGGCAGAAATTTTTCTTATTTTCGGGCAAAATTGCAGAAATTTTACTTACTTCAGGGTAATAAGTCAGAATTTTTCTTTATTTTGGGGCAAAAAAACTGAAATTCCATTTGTTTTAGGGGAAAAAGACAGATATTCCACATATTTAGAGGCAAAAAAGCAGAAATTCCCCTTATTTTGGAGCAAAAATGAAGAAATTTCCCTTTTTTATGGCAAAAAGGTATGCATTCTTCTTATTTTCGGGCAAAAAGGCAGAAATTCTCTGTATTTTGGAGCAAAATTGCAGAAATTCCCATAACTGTGGGGCAAAAATGCAGAAATTGCCTATATGTTGGGGCAAAAAGACAGAAATTCTCCTTATTTTGGGGCAAAACCTAGAAATTCCACTTTTTTGGGGCAAAATTCCAGAAATTTCTCTTATTTTGGGCCAAAATTGCAGAAATTTCACTTATTTTGGGGCAAAATTGCAGAAATTTCACATATTTCAGGGTAATAATTCAGAAATTTTTCTTATTTTGGGGCAAAAAAGACAGGAATTTTCTTTGTTTTGGGGGAAAAAGACAGAAATTCCACTGATTTAGAGGCAAAAAACCAGAAATTCCCCTTATTTTGATCAAAAATGAAGAAATTTCCCTTTTTTATGGCAAAAAGGTATTCATTCTTCTTATTTTCGGGCAAAAAGGCAAAAATTCACGGTATTTTGGAGCAAAATTGCAGAAATTTGCCTAATTGTGGGGCAAAAAGGCAGAAATTCTCTATATGTTGGGGCAAAAAGACAGAAATTCTCCTTATTTTGGGGCAAAACTCAGAAATTCCATTATTTTGGGGCAAAATTCCAGAAATTTCCCTTTTTTTGGGGCAAAATTGCAGAAATTTCACTTATTTTGGGGCATAATTGCAGAAATTTCACTTATTTCAGGGAAAAAAAGCAGAAATTTTCTTATTTTGGGCAAAAAGGCAGAAATTCCTAGTATTTTGTGTCAAAATTCAGAAATTCCCCTTATTTTGAGGTAAAAAGGCTGAAATTCCCCTTAATAGGGGGCAAAAAGGCAGAAATTTTTCTTATTTTAGGGCAAAATTGCAGAAATTTCACTTACTTCAGGGTAATAAGTCAGAAATTTTCCTTATTTTGGGGCAAAAAAGACAAGAATTTTCTTTGTTTTGGGGGAAAAAGACAGAAATTCTACTTATTTAGAGGCAAAAAAGCAGAAATTCCCCTTATTTTGGAGCAAAAATGACGAAATTTCCCTTTCTTATGGCAAAAACGTATGCATTCTTCTTATATTCGGGCAAATAGGCAGAAATTCCCCGTGTTTTGGAGCAAAATTGCAGAAATTTGCCTAATTGTAGGGCAAAAAGGCAGAAATTCTCTATATGTTGGGGCAAAAAGACAGAAATTCTCCTTATTTTGGGGCAAAACTCAGAAATTCCATTTTTTGGGGCAAAATTCCAGAAATTTCCCTTAATTTGGGGCAAAATTGTAGAAATTTCACTTATTTTGGGGCAAAATTGCAGAAATTTCACTTATTTCAGAGAAAAAAAGCAGAAATTTTCTTATTTTGGGCCAAAAAGGCAGAAATTCCTAATATTTTGTGGCAAAAATGCATAAATTCCCCTTATTTTGAGGTAAAAATACTGAAATTCCCTTAATAGAGGGTAAATATGCAGAAATTCCCCTAATTTAAGGTAAAATGGCTGAAATTCCCCTTATTTTGTAAACAAAAATGCAGAAAATTCCCTTATTTTAGGGCAAAATTGCATAAATTTCACTTACTTCAGGGTAATAAGTCAGAATTTTTCCTTATTTTGGGGCAAAAAAGACAGAAATTCCCTTTGTTTTGGGGGAAAAAGACAGAAATTCTACTTATTTAGAGGCAAAAAAGCAGAAATTCCCCTTATTTTGGAGCAAAAATAAAGAAATTTCCCTTTCTTATGGCAAAAAGGTATGCATTCTTCTTATTTTCGGGCAAAAAGGCAGAAATTCCCCTTATTTTGGAGTAAAAATTGCAGAAATTCCCCTAATTGTGGGGCAAAAATGCAGAAAATCTCTATATGTTGGGGCAAAAAACAGAAATTCTCCTTATTTTGGGGCAAAACTCAGAAACTCCACTTATTTTGGGGCAAAATTCCAGAAATTTCCCTTATTTTGGGGCAAAATTGCAGAAATTTCACTTATTTGAGGCAAATTTGCAGAAATTTCACTTATTTTGGGGCAAAATTGCAGAAATTTCACTTATTTCAGGGAAAAAAGGCAGAAATTTTTCTTATTTTGGGGCAAAAAGCAGAAATTCCTAATATTTTGTGGAAAAAATTTAGAAATTCCACTTATTTTGAGGTAAAAAGGCTGAAATTCCCCTTAATAGGGGGCAAAAAGGCAGAAATTTTTCTTATTTTCGGGCAAAATTGCAGAAATTTTACTTACTTCAGGGTAATAAGTCAGAATTTTTCTTTATTTTGGGGCAAAAAAACTGAAATTCCATTTGTTTTAGGGGAAAAAGACAGATATTCCACATATTTAGAGGCAAAAAAGCAGAAATTCCCCTTATTTTGGAGCAAAAATGAAGAAATTTCCCTTTTTTATGGCAAAAAGGTATGCATTCTTCTTATTTTCGGGCAAAAAGGCAGAAATTCTCTGTATTTTGGAGCAAAATTGCAGAAATTCCCATAACTGTGGGGCAAAAATGCAGAAATTGCCTATATGTTGGGGCAAAAAGACAGAAATTCTCCTTATTTTGGGGCAAAACCTAGAAATTCCACTTTTTTGGGGCAAAATTCCAGAAATTTCTCTTATTTTGGGCCAAAATTGCAGAAATTTCACTTATTTTGGGGCAAAATTGCAGAAATTTCACATATTTCAGGGTAATAATTCAGAAATTTTTCTTATTTTGGGGCAAAAAAGACAGGAATTTTCTTTGTTTTGGGGGAAAAAGACAGAAATTCCACTGATTTAGAGGCAAAAAACCAGAAATTCCCCTTATTTTGATCAAAAATGAAGAAATTTCCCTTTTTTATGGCAAAAAGGTATTCATTCTTCTTATTTTCGGGCAAAAAGGCAAAAATTCACGGTATTTTGGAGCAAAATTGCAGAAATTTGCCTAATTGTGGGGCAAAAAGGCAGAAATTCTCTATATGTTGGGGCAAAAAGACAGAAATTCTCCTTATTTTGGGGCAAAACTCAGAAATTCCATTATTTTGGGGCAAAATTCCAGAAATTTCCCTTTTTTTGGGGCAAAATTGCAGAAATTTCACTTATTTTGGGGCATAATTGCAGAAATTTCACTTATTTCAGGGAAAAAAAGCAGAAATTTTCTTATTTTGGGCAAAAAGGCAGAAATTCCTAGTATTTTGTGTCAAAATTCAGAAATTCCCCTTATTTTGAGGTAAAAAGGCTGAAATTCTCCTTAATAGGGGGCAAAAAGGCAGAAATTTTTCTTATTTTAGGGCAAAATTGCAGAAATTTCACTTACTTCAGGGTAATAATTCAGAAATTTTCCTTATTTTGGGGCATAAACGACAGGAATTTTCTTTGTTTTGGGGGAAAAAGACAGAAATTCTACTTATTTAGAGGCCAAAAAGCAGAAATTCTTTTTATTTTAGAGCAAAAATGAAGAAATTTCCATTTTTTATGGCAAAAAGGTATGCATTCTTCTTATTTTCGGGCAAAAAGGCAGAAATTCCCCGTATTTTGGAGCAAAATTGCAGAAATTTGCCTAATTGTAGGGCAAAAAGGCAGAAATTCTCTATATGTTGGGGCAAAAAGACAGAAATTCTCCTTATTTTGGGGCAAAACTCAGAAATTCCATTTTTTGGGGCAAAATTCCAGAAATTTCCCTTAATTTGGGGCAAAATTGTAGAAATTTCACTTATTTTGCGGCAAAATTGCAGAAATTTCACTTATTTCAGAGAAAAAAAAGCAGAAATTTTCTTATTTTGGGCCAAAAAGGCAGAAATTCCTAATATTTTGTGGCAAAAATGCATAAATTCCCCTTATTTTGAGATAAAAATACTGAAATTCCCTTAATAGAGGGTAAATATGCAGAAATTCCCCTAATTTGAGGTAAAATGGCTGAAATTCCCCTTATTTTGTAAACAAAAACGCAGAAAATTCCCTTATTTTAGGGCAAAATTGCATAAATTTCACTTACTTCAGGGTAATAAGTCAGAATTTTTCCTTATTTTGGGGCAAAAAAGACAGAAATTCCCTTTGTTTTGGGGGAAAAAGACAGAAATTCTACTTATTTAGAGGCAAAAAAGCAGAAATTCCCCTTATTTTGGAGCAAAAATGAAGAAATTTCCCTTTCTTATGACAAAAAGGTATGCATTCTTCTTATTTTCGGGCAAAAAGGCAGAAATTCCCCGTATTTTGGAGTAAAAATTGCAGAAATTCCCCTAATTGTTGGGCAAAAATGCAGAAAATCTCTATATGTTGGGGCAAAAACAGAAATTCTCCTTATTTTTGGGCAAAACTCAGAAATTCCACTTATTTTGGGGCAAAATTCCAGAAATTTCCCTTATTTTGGGGCAAAATTGCAGAAATTTCACTTATTTGAGGCAAATTTGCAGAAATTTCACTTATTTTGGGGCAAAATTGCAGAAATTTCACTTATTTCAGGGAAAAAAGGCAGAAATTTTTCTTATTTTGGGGCAAAAAGCAGAAATTCCTAATATTTTGTGGAAAAAATTTAGAAATTCCACTTATTTTGAGGTAAAAAGGCTGAAATTCCCCTTAATAGGGGGCAAAAAGGCAGAAATTTTTCTTATTTTCGGGCAAAATTGCAGAAATTTTACTTACTTCAGGGTAATAAGTCAGAATTTTTCTTTATTTTGGGGCAAAAAAACTGAAATTCCATTTGTTTTAGGGGAAAAAGACAGATATTCCACATATTTAGAGGCAAAAAAGCAGAAATTCCCCTTATTTTGGAGCAAAAATGAAGAAATTTCCCTTTTTTATGGCAAAAAGGTATGCATTCTTCTTATTTTCGGGCAAAAAGGCAGAAATTCTCTGTATTTTGGAGCAAAATTGCAGAAATTCCCATAACTGTGGGGCAAAAATGCAGAAATTGCCTATATGTTGGGGCAAAAAGACAGAAATTCTCCTTATTTTGGGGCAAAACCTAGAAATTCCACTTTTTTGGGGCAAAATTCCAGAAATTTCTCTTATTTTGGGCCAAAATTGCAGAAATTTCACTTATTTTGGGGCAAAATTGCAGAAATTTCACATATTTCAGGGTAATAATTCAGAAATTTTTCTTATTTTGGGGCAAAAAAGACAGGAATTTTCTTTGTTTTGGGGGAAAAAGACAGAAATTCCACTGATTTAGAGGCAAAAAACCAGAAATTCCTCTTATTTTGATCAAAAATGAAGAAATTTCCCTTTTTTATGGCAAAAAGGTATTCATTCTTCTTATTTTCGGGCAAAAAGGCAAAAATTCACGGTATTTTGGAGCAAAATTGCAGAAATTTGCCTAATTGTGGGGCAAAAAGGCAGAAATTCTCTATATGTTGGGGCAAAAAGACAGAAATTCTCCTTATTTTGGGGCAAAACTCAGAAATTCCATTATTTTGGGGCAAAATTCCAGAAATTTCCCTTTTTTTGGGGCAAAATTGCAGAAATTTCACTTATTTTGGGGCATAATTGCAGAAATTTCACTTATTTCAGGGAAAAAAAGCAGAAATTTTCTTATTTTGGGCAAAAAGGCAGAAATTCCTAGTATTTTGTGTCAAAATTCAGAAATTCCCCTTATTTTGAGGTAAAAAGGCTGAAATTCTCCTTAATAGGGGGCAAAAAGGCAGAAATTTTTCTTATTTTAGGGCAAAATTGCAGAAATTTCACTTACTTCAGGGTAATAATTCAGAAATTTTCCTTATTTTGGGGCATAAACGACAGGAATTTTCTTTGTTTTGGGGGAAAAAGACAGAAATTCTACTTATTTAGAGGCCAAAAAGCAGAAATTCTTTTTATTTTAGAGCAAAAATGAAGAAATTTCCATTTTTTATGGCAAAAAGGTATGCATTCTTCTTATTTTCGGGCAAAAAGGCAGAAATTCCCCGTATTTTGGAGCAAAATTGCAGAAATTTGCCTAATTGTAGGGCAAAAAGGCAGAAATTCTCTATATGTTGGGGCAAAAAGACAGAAATTCTCCTTATTTTGGGGCAAAACTCAGAAATTCCATTTTTTGGGGCAAAATTCCAGAAATTTCCCTTAATTTGGGGCAAAATTGTAGAAATTTCACTTATTTTGCGGCAAAATTGCAGAAATTTCACTTATTTCAGAGAAAAAAAAGCAGAAATTTTCTTATTTTGGGCCAAAAAGGCAGAAATTCCTAATATTTTGTGGCAAAAATGCATAAATTCCCCTTATTTTGAGATAAAAATACTGAAATTCCCTTAATAGAGGGTAAATATGCAGAAATTCCCCTAATTTGAGGTAAAATGGCTGAAATTCCCCTTATTTTGTAAACAAAAACGCAGAAAATTCCCTTATTTTAGGGCAAAATTGCATAAATTTCACTTACTTCAGGGTAATAAGTCAGAATTTTTCCTTATTTTGGGGCAAAAAAGACAGAAATTCCCTTTGTTTTGGGGGAAAAAGACAGAAATTCTACTTATTTAGAGGCAAAAAAGCAGAAATTCCCCTTATTTTGGAGCAAAAATGAAGAAATTTCCCTTTCTTATGACAAAAAGGTATGCATTCTTCTTATTTTCGGGCAAAAAGGCAGAAATTCCCCGTATTTTGGAGTAAAAATTGCAGAAATTCCCCTAATTGTTGGGCAAAAATGCAGAAAATCTCTATATGTTGGGGCAAAAACAGAAATTCTCCTTATTTTTGGGCAAAACTCAGAAATTCCACTTATTTTGGGGCAAAATTCCAGAAATTTCCCTTATTTTGGGGCAAAATTGCAGAAATTTCACTTATTTGAGGCAAATTTGCAGAAATTTCACTTATTTTGGGGCAAAATTGCAGAAATTTCACTTATTTCAGGGAAAAAAGGCAGAAATTTTCCTTATTTTGGGGCAAAACGCAGAAATTCCTAATATTTTGTGGCAAAAATTTAGAAATTCCCCTTATTTTGAGGTAAAAAGGCTGAAATTCCCCTTAATAGGGGGCAAAAAGGCAGAAACTTTTCTTATTTTGGGGCAAAATTGCAGAAATTTTACTTACTTCAGGGTAATAAGTCAGAATTTTTCTTAATTTTAGGGCAAAAAAACTGAAATTCCATTTGTTTTAGGGGAAAAAGACAGATATTCCACATATTTAGAGGCAAAAAAGCAGAAATTCCCCTTATTTTGGAGCAAAAATGAAGAAATTTCCCTTTTTTATGGCAAAAAGGTATGCATTCTTCTTATTTTCGGGCAAAAAGGCAGAAATTCTCTGTATTTTGGAGCAAAATTGCAGAAATTCCCATAATTGTGGGGCAAAAATGCAGAAATTGCCTATATGTTGGGGCAAAAAGACAGAAATTCTCCTTATTTTGGGGCAAAACCTAGAAATTCCACTTTTTTGGGGCAAAATTTCAGAAATTTCCCTTATTTTGGGCCAAAATTGCAGAAATTTCACTTATTTTGGGGCAAAATTGCAGAAATTTCACTTATTTCAGGGTAATAAGTCAGAAATTTTTCTTATTTTGGGGCAAAAAAGACAGGAATTTTCTTTGTTTTGGGGGAAAAATACAGAAATTCCACTGATTTAGAGGCAAAAAACCAGAAATTCCCCTTATTTTGGAGCAAAAATGAAGAAATTTCCCTTTTTTATGGCAAAAAGGTATTCATTCTTCTTATTTTCGGGCAAAAAGGCAGAAATTCCCCGTATTTTGGTGCAAAATTGCAGAAATTTGCCTAATTGTGGGGCAAAAAGGCAGAAATTCCCTATATGTTGGGGCAAAATACAGAAATTCTCCTTATTTTGGGGCAAAACTCTGAAATTCCACTTATTTTGGGGCAAAATTCCAGAAATTTCCCTTATTCTGGGACAAAAGTGCAGAAATTTCACTTATTTGGCGGCACAATTGCAGAAATTTCACTTATTTCAGGGTAATAAGTCAGAAATTTTTCTTATTTTGGGGCAAAAAAGACAGGAATATTCTTTGTTTTGGGGAAAAAGACAGAAATTCCACTTATTTATAGGCAAAAAAGCAGCAATTCCCCTTATTTTGAAGCAAAAATGAAGAAATTTCCCTTTTTTATGGCAAAAAGGTATGCATTCTTCTTATTTTCGTGCAAAAAGGCCAAAATTCATGGTAATTTGGAGCAAAATTGCAGAAATTTGCCTAATTGTGGGGCAAAAAGGCAGAAATTCTCTATATGTTGGGGCAAAAAGACAGAAATTCTCCTTATTTTGGGGCAAAACTCAGAAATTCCATTATTTTGGGGCAAAATTCCAGAAATTTCCCTTATTTTGGGGCAAAATTGCAGAAATTTCACTTATTTTGGGGCATAATTGCAGAAATTTCACTTATTTCAGGGAAAAAAAGCAGAAATTTTCTTATTTTGGGGCAAAAAGGCAGAAATTCCTAGTATTTTGTGTCAAAATTCAGAAATTCCCCTTATTTTGAGGTAAAAAGGCTGAAATTCCCCTTAATAGGGGGCAAAAAGGCAGAAATTTTTCTTATTTTAGGGCAAAATTGCAGAAATTTCACTTACTTCAGGGTAATAAGTCAGAAATTTTCCTTATTTTGGGGCAAAAAAGAAAGGAATTTTCTTTGTTTTGGGGGAAAAAGACAGAAATTCTACTTATTTAGAGGCCAAAAAGCAGAAATTCCTTTTATTTTAGAGCAAAAATGAAGAAATTTCCATTTTTTATGGCAAAAAGGTATGCATTCTTCTTATATTCGGGCAAAAAGGCAGAAATTCCCCGTAATTTGGAGCAAAATTGCAGAAATTTGCCTAATTGTAGGGCAAAAAGGCAGAAATTCTCTATATGTTCGGGCAAAAAGACAGAAATTCTCCTTATTTTGGGGCAAAACTCAGAAATTCCATTTTTTGGGGCAAAATTCCAGAAATTTCCCTTAATTTGGGGCAAAATTGTAGAAATTTCACTTATTTGGGGCAAAATTGCAGAAATTTCACTTATTTCAGAGAAAAAAAAGCAGAAATTTCTTATTTTGGGCCAAAAAGGCAGAAATTCCTAATATTTTGTGGCAAAAATGCATAAATTCCCCTTATTTTGAGATAAAAATACTGAAATTCCCTTAATAGAGGGTAAATATGCAGAAATTCCCCTAATTTGAGGGAAAATGGCTGAAATTCCCCTTATTTTGTAAACAAAAACGCAGAAAATTCCCTTATTTTAGGGCAAAATTGCATAAATTTCACTTACTTCAGGGTAATAAGTCAGAATTTTTCCTTATTTTGGGGCAAAAAAGACAGAAATTCCCTTTGTTTTGGGGGAAAAAGACAGAAATTCTACTTATTTAGAGGCAAAAAAGCAGAAATTCCCCTTATTTTGGAGCAAAAATGAAGAAATTTCCCTTTCTTATGGCAAAAAGGTATGCATTCTTCTTATTTTCGGGCAAAAAGGCAGAAATTCCCCGTATTTTGGAGTAAAAATTGCAGAAATTCCCCTAATTGTGGGGCAAAAATGCAGAAAATCTCTATATGTTGGGGCAAAAAACAGAAATTCTCCTTATTTTGGGGCAAAACTCAGAAATTCCACTTATTTTGGGGCAAAATTCCAGAAATTTCCCTTATTTTGGGGCAAAATTGCAGAAATTTCACTTATTTGAGGCAAATTTGCAGAAATTTCACTTATTTTGGGGCAAAATTGCAGAAATTTCACTTATTTCAGGGAAAAAAGGCAGAAATTTTCCTTATTTTGGGGCAAAACGCAGAAATTCCTAATATTTTGTGGCAAAAATTTAGAAAATCCCCTTATTTTGAGGTAAAAAGGCTGAAATTCCCCTTAATAGGGGGCAAAAAGGCAGAAATTTTTCTTATTTTGGGGCAAAATTGCAGAAATTTTAGTTACTTCAGGGTAAAAAGTCAGAATTTTTCCTAATTTTAGGGCAAAAAAACTGAAATTCCATTTGTTTTAGGGGAAAAAGACAGATATTCCACATATTTAGAGGCAAAAAAGCAGAAATTCCCCTTATTTTGGAGCAAAAATGAAGAAATTTCCCTTTTTTATGGCAAAAAGGTATGCATTCTTCTTATTTTCGGGCAAAAAGGCAGAAATTCTCTGTATTTTGGAGCAAAATTGCAGAAATTCCCATAATTGTGGGGCAAAAATGCAGAAATTGCCTATATGTTGGGGCAAAAAGACAGAAATTCTCCTTATTTTGGGGCAAAACCTAGAAATTCCACTTTTTTGGGGCAAAATTCCAGAAATTTCCCTTATTTTGGGCCAAAATTGCAGAAATTTCACTTATTTTGGGGCAAAATTGCAGAAATTTCACTTACTTCAGGGTAATAAGTCAGAAATTTTTCTTATTTTGGGGCAAAAAAGACAGGAATTTTCTTTGTTTTGGGGGAAAAATACAGAAATTCCACTGATTTAGAACTAAAAAACCAGAAATTCCCCTTATTTTGGAGCAAAAATGAAGAAATTTCCCTTTTTTATGGCAAAAAGGTATTCATTCTTCTTATTTTCGGGCAAAAAGGCAGAAATTCCCCGTATTTTGGTGCAAAATTGCAGAAATTTGCCTAATTGTGGGGCAAAAAGGCAGAAATTCCCTATATGTTGGGGCAAAATACAGAAATTCTCCTTATTTTGGGGCAAAACTCTGAAATTCCACTTATTTTGGGGCAAAATTCCAGAAATTTCCCTTATTCTGGGACAAAAGTGCAGAAATTTCACTTATTTGGCGGCACAATTGCAGAAATTTCACTTATTTCAGGGTAATAAGTCAGAAATTTTTCTTATTTTGGGGCAAAAAAGACAGGAATATTCTTTGTTTTGGGGGAAAAGACAGAAATTCCACTTATTTATAGGCAAAAAAGCAGAAATTCCCCTTATTTTGAAGCAAAAATGAAGAAATTTCCCTTTTTTATGGCAAAAAGGTATGCATTCTTCTTATTTTCGGGCAAAAAGGCAAAAATTCACGGTATTTTGGAGCAAAATTGCAGAAATTTGCCTAATTGTGGGGCAAAAAGGCAGAAATTCTCTATATGTTGGGGCAAAAAGACAGAAATTCTCCTTATTTTGGGGCAAAACTCAGAAATTCCATTATTTTGGGGCAAAATTCCAGAAATTTCCCTTATTTTCGGGCAAAATTGCAGAAATTTCACTTATTTTGGGGCATAATTGCAGAAATTTCACTTATTTCAGGGAAAAAAAGCAGAAATTTTCTTATTTTGGGGCAAAAAGGCAGGAATTCCTAGCATTTTGTGTCAAAATTCAGAAATTCCCCTTATTTTGAGGTAAAAAGGCTGAAATTCCCCTTAATAGGGGGCAAAAAGGCAGAAATTTTTCTTATTTTAGGGCAAAATTGCAGAAATTTCACTTACTTCAGGGTAATAAGTCAGAAATTTTCCTTATTTTGGGGCAAAAAAGAAAGGAATTTTCTTTGTTTTGGGGGAAAAAGACAGAAATTCTACTTATTTAGAGGCCAAAAAGCAGAAATTCCTTTTATTTTAGAGCAAAAATGAAGAAATTTCCATTTTTTATGGCAAAAAGGTATGCATTCTTCTTATATTCGGGCAAAAAGGCAGAAATTCTCTATATGTTGGGGCAAAAAGACAGAAATTCTCCTTATTTTGGGGCAAAACTCAGAAATTCCATTTTTTGGGGCAAAATTCCAGAAATTTCCCTTAATTTGGGGCAAAATTGTAGAAATTTCACTTATTTTGGGGCAAAATTGCAGAAATTTCACTTATTTCAGAGAAAAAAAAGCAGAAATTTTCTTATTTTGGGCCAAAAAGGCAGAAATTCCTAATATTTTGTGGCAAAAATGCATAAATTCCCCTTATTTTGAGGTAAAAATACTGAAATTCCCTTAATAGAGGGTAAATATGCAGAAATTCCCCTAATTTGAGGTAAAATGGCTGAAATTCCCCTTATTTTGTAAACAAAAACGCAGAAAATTCCCTTATTTTAGGGCAAAATTGCATAAATTTCACTTACTTCAGGGTAATAAGTCAGAATTTTTCCTTATTTTGGGGCAAAAAAGACAGAAATTCCCTTTGTTTTGGGGAAAAAAGACAGAAATTCTACTTATTTAGAGGCAAAAAAGCAGAAATTCCCCTTATTTTGGAGCAAAAATGAAGAAATTTCCCTTTCTTATGGCAAAAAGGTATGCATTCTTCTTATTTTCGGGCAAAAAGGCAGAAATTCCCCGTATTTTGGAGTAAAAATTGCAGAAATTCCCCTAATTGTTGGGCAAAAATGCAGAAAATCTCTATATGTTGGGGCAAAAACAGAAATTCTCCTTATTTTTGGGCAAAACTCAGAAATTCCACTTATTTTGGGGCAAAATTCCAGAAATTTCCCTTATTTTGGGGCAAAATTGCAGAAATTTCACTTATTTGAGGCAAATTTGCAGAAATTTCACTTATTTTGGGGCAAAATTGCAGAAATTTCACTTATTTCAGGGAAAAAAGGCAGAAATTTTCCTTATTTTGGGGCAAAACGCAGAAATTCCTAATATTTTGTGGCAAAAATTTAGAAATTCCCCTTATTTTGAGGTAAAAAGGCTGAAATTCCCCTTAATAGGGGGCAAAAAGGCAGAAACTTTTCTTATTTTGGGGCAAAATTGCAGAAATTTTACTTACTTCAGGGTAATAAGTCAGAATTTTTCTTAATTTTAGGGCAAAAAAACTGAAATTCCATTTGTTTTAGGGGAAAAAGACAGATATTCCACATATTTAGAGGCAAAAAAGCAGTAATTCCCCTTATTTTGGAGCAAAAATGAAGAAATTTCCCTTTTTTATGGCAAAAAGGTATGCATTCTTCTTATTTTCGGGCAAAAAGGCAGAAATTCTCTGTATTTTGGAGCAAAATTGCAGAAATTCCCATAATTGTGGGGCAAAAATGCAGAAATTGCCTATATGTTGGGGCAAAAAGACAGAAATTCTCCTTATTTTGGGGCAAAACCTAGAAATTCCACTTTTTTGGGGCAAAATTTCAGAAATTTCCCTTATTTTGGGCCAAAATTGCAGAAATTTCACTTATTTTGGGGCAAAATTGCAGAAATTTCACTTATTTCAGGGTAATAAGTCAGAAATTTTTCTTATTTTGGGGCAAAAAAGACAGGAATTTTCTTTGTTTTGGGGGAAAAATACAGAAATTCCACTGATTTAGAGGCAAAAAACCAGAAATTCCCCTTATTTTGGAGCAAAAATGAAGAAATTTCCCTTTTTTATGGCAAAAAGGTATTCATTCTTCTTATTTTCGGGCAAAAAGGCAGAAATTCCCCGTATTTTGGTGCAAAATTGCAGAAATTTGCCTAATTGTGGGGCAAAAAGGCAGAAATTCCCTATATGTTGGGGCAAAATACAGAAATTCTCCTTATTTTGGGGCAAAACTCTGAAATTCCACTTATTTTGGGGCAAAATTCCAGAAATTTCCCTTATTCTGGGACAAAAGTGCAGAAATTTCACTTATTTGGCGGCACAATTGCAGAAATTTCACTTATTTCAGGGTAATAAGTCAGAAATTTTTCTTATTTTGGGGCAAAAAAGACAGGAATATTCTTTGTTTTGGGGGAAAAGACAGAAATTCCACTTATTTATAGGCAAAAAAGCAGAAATTCCCCTTATTTTGAAGCAAAAATGAAGAAATTTCCCTTTTTTATGGCAAAAAGGTATGCATTCTTCTTATTTTCGTGCAAAAAGGCAAAAATTCACGGTATTTTGGAGCAAAATTGCAGAAATTTGCCTAATTGTGGGGCAAAAAGGCAGAAATTCTCTATATGTTGGGGCAAAAAGACAGAAATTCTCCTTATTTTGGGGCAAAACTCAGAAATTCCATTATTTTGGGGCAAAATTCCAGAAATTTCCCTTATTTTGGGGCAAAATTGCAGAAATTTCACTTATTTTGGGGCATAATTGCAGAAATTTCACTTATTTCAGGGAAAAAAAGCAGAAATTTTCTTATTTTGGGGCAAAAAGGCAGAAATTCCTAGTATTTTGTGTCAAAATTCAGAAATTCCCCTTATTTTGAGGTAAAAAGGCTGAAATTCCCCTTAATAGGGGGCAAAAAGGCAGAAATTTTTCTTATTTTAGGGCAAAATTGCAGAAATTTCACTTACTTCAGGGTAATAAGTCAGAAATTTTCCTTATTTTGGGGCAAAAAAGAAAGGAATTTTCTTTGTTTTGGGGGAAAAAGACAGAAATTCTACTTATTTAGAGGCCAAAAAGCAGAAATTCCTTTTATTTTAGAGCAAAAATGAAGAAATTTCCATTTTTTATGGCAAAAAGGTATGCATTCTTCTTATATTCGGGCAAAAAGGCAGAAATTCCCCGTATTTTGGAGCAAAATTGCAGAAATTTGCCTAATTGTAGGGCAAAAAGGCAGAAATTCTCTATATGTTCGGGCAAAAAGACAGAAATTCTCCTTATTTTGGGGCAAAACTCAGAAATTCCATTTTTTGGGGCAAAATTCCAGAAATTTCCCTTAATTTGGGGCAAAATTGTAGAAATTTCACTTATTTGGGGCAAAATTGCAGAAATTTCACTTATTTCAGAGAAAAAAAAGCAGAAATTTCTTATTTTGGGCCAAAAAGGCAGAAATTCCTAATATTTTGTGGCAAAAATGCATAAATTCCCCTTATTTTGAGATAAAAATACTGAAATTCCCTTAATAGAGGGTAAATATGCAGAAATTCCCCTAATTTGAGGGAAAATGGCTGAAATTCCCCTTATTTTGTAAACAAAAACGCAGAAAATTCCCTTATTTTAGGGCAAAATTGCATAAATTTCACTTACTTCAGGGTAATAAGTCAGAATTTTTCCTTATTTTGGGGCAAAAAAGACAGAAATTCCCTTTGTTTTGGGGGAAAAAGACAGAAATTCTACTTATTTAGAGGCAAAAAAGCAGAAATTCCCCTTATTTTGGAGCAAAAATGAAGAAATTTCCCTTTCTTATGGCAAAAAGGTATGCATTCTTCTTATTTTCGGGCAAAAAGGCAGAAATTCCCCGTATTTTGGAGTAAAAATTGCAGAAATTCCCCTAATTGTGGGGCAAAAATGCAGAAAATCTCTATATGTTGGGGCAAAAAACAGAAATTCTCCTTATTTTGGGGCAAAACTCAGAAATTCCACTTATTTTGGGGCAAAATTCCAGAAATTTCCCTTATTTTGGGGCAAAATTGCAGAAATTTCACTTATTTGAGGCAAATTTGCAGAAATTTCACTTATTTTGGGGCAAAATTGCAGAAATTTCACTTATTTCAGGGAAAAAAGGCAGAAATTTTCCTTATTTTGGGGCAAAACGCAGAAATTCCTAATATTTGTGGCAAAAATTTAGAAAATCCCCTTATTTTGAGGTAAAAAGGCTGAAATTCCCCTTAATAGGGGGCAAAAAGGCAGAAATTTTTCTTATTTTGGGGCAAAATTGCAGAAATTTTAGTTACTTCAGGGTAAAAAGTCAGAATTTTTCCTAATTTTAGGGCAAAAAAACTGAAATTCCATTTGTTTTAGGGGAAAAAGACAGATATTCCACATATTTAGAGGCAAAAAAGCAGAAATTCCCCTTATTTTGGAGCAAAAATGAAGAAATTTCCCTTTTTTATGGCAAAAAGGTATGCATTCTTCTTATTTTCGGGCAAAAAGGCAGAAATTCTCTGTATTTTGGAGCAAAATTGCAGAAATTCCCATAATTGTGGGGCAAAAATGCAGAAATTGCCTATATGTTGGGGCAAAAAGACAGAAATTCTCCTTATTTTGGGGCAAAACCTAGAAATTCCACTTTTTTGGGGCAAAATTCCAGAAATTTCCCTTATTTTGGGCCAAAATTGCAGAAATTTCACTTATTTTGGGGCAAAATTGCAGAAATTTCACTTACTTCAGGGTAATAAGTCAGAAATTTTTCTTATTTTGGGGCAAAAAAGACAGGAATTTTCTTTGTTTTGGGGGAAAAATACAGAAATTCCACTGATTTAGAACTAAAAAACCAGAAATTCCCCTTATTTTGGAGCAAAAATGAAGAAATTTCCCTTTTTTATGGCAAAAAGGTATTCATTCTTCTTATTTTCGGGCAAAAAGGCAGAAATTCCCCGTATTTTGGTGCAAAATTGCAGAAATTTGCCTAATTGTGGGGCAAAAAGGCAGAAATTCCCTATATGTTGGGGCAAAATACAGAAATTCTCCTTATTTTGGGGCAAAACTCTGAAATTCCACTTATTTTGGGGCAAAATTCCAGAAATTTCCCTTATTCTGGGAAAAAAGTGCAGAAATTTCACTTATTTGGGGGCACAATTGCAGAAATTTCACTTATTTCAGGGTAATAAGTCAGAAATTTTTCTTATTTTGGGGCAAAAAAGACAGGAATATTCTTTGTTTTGGGGGAAAAGACAGAAATTCCACTTATTTATAGGCAAAAAAGCAGAAATTCCCCTTATTTTGAAGCAAAAATGTAGAAATTTCCCTTTTTTATGGCAAAAAGGTATGCATTCTTCTTATTTTCGGGCAAAAAGGCAAAAATTCACGGTATTTTGGAGCAAAATTGCAGAAATTTGCCTAATTGTGGGGCAAAAAGGCAGAAATTCTCTATATGTTGGGGCAAAAAGACAGAAATTCTCCTTATTTTGGGGCAAAACTCAGAAATTCCATTATTTTGGGGCAAAATTCCAGAAATTTCCCTTATTTTCGGGCAAAATTGCAGAAATTTCACTTATTTTGGGGCATAATTGCAGAAATTTCACTTATTTCAGGGAAAAAAAGCAGAAATTTTCTTATTTTGGGGCAAAAAGGCAGGAATTCCTAGCATTTTGTGTCAAAATTCAGAAATTCCCCTTATTTTGAGGTAAAAAGGCTGAAATTCCCCTTAATAGGGGGCAAAAAGGCAGAAATTTTTCTTATTTTAGGGCAAAATTGCAGAAATTTCACTTACTTCAGGGTAATAAGTCAGAAATTTTCCTTATTTTGGGGCAAAAAAGAAAGGAATTTTCTTTGTTTTGGGGGAAAAAGACAGAAATTCTACTTATTTAGAGGCCAAAAAGCAGAAATTCCTTTTATTTTAGAGCAAAAATGAAGAAATTTCCATTTTTTATGGCAAAAAGGTATGCATTCTTCTTATATTCGGGCAAAAAGGCAGAAATTCTCTATATGTTGGGGCAAAAAGACAGAAATTCTCCTTATTTTGGGGCAAAACTCAGAAATTCCATTTTTTGGGGCAAAATTCCAGAAATTTCCCTTAATTTGGGGCAAAATTGTAGAAATTTCACTTATTTTGGGGCAAAATTGCAGAAATTTCACTTATTTCAGAGAAAAAAAAGCAGAAATTTTCTTATTTTGGGCCAAAAAGGCAGAAATTCCTAATATTTTGTGGCAAAAATGCATAAATTCCCCTTATTTTGAGGTAAAAATACTGAAATTCCCTTAATAGAGGGTAAATATGCAGAAATTCCCCTAATTTGAGGTAAAATGGCTGAAATTCCCCTTATTTTGTAAACAAAAACGCAGAAAATTCCCTTATTTTAGGGCAAAATTGCATAAATTTCACTTACTTCAGGGTAATAAGTCAGAATTTTTCCTTATTTTGGGGCAAAAAAGACAGAAATTCCCTTTGTTTTGGGGGAAAAAGACAGAAATTCTACTTATTTAGAGGCAAAAAAGCAGAAATTCCCCTTATTTTGGAGCAAAAATGAAGAAATTTCCCTTTCTTATGGCAAAAAGGTATGCATTCTTCTTATTTTCGGGCAAAAAGCCAGAAATTCCCCGTATTTTGGAGTAAAAATTGCAGAAATTCCCCTAATTGTGGGGCAAAAATGCAGAAAATCTCTATATGTTGGGGCAAAAAACAGAAATTCTCCTTATTTTGGGGCAAAACTCAGAAATTCCACTTATTTTGGGGCAAAATTCCAGAAATTTCCCTTATTTTGGGGCAAAATTGCAGAAATTTCACTTATTTGAGGCAAATTTGCAGAAATTTCACTTATTTTGGGGCAAAATTGCAGAAATTTCACTTATTTCAGGGAAAAAAGGCAGAAATTTTCCTTATTTTGGGGCAAAACGCAGAAATTCCTAATATTTTGTGGCAAAAATTTAGAAATTCCCCTTATTTTGAGGTAAAAATGCTGAAATTCCCCTTAATAGGGGGCAAAAAGGCAGAAATTTTTCTTATTTTGGGGCAAAATTGCAGAAATTTTACTTACTTCAGGGTAATAAGTCAGAATTTTTCTTAATTTTAGGGCAAAAAAACTGAAATTCCATTTGTTTTAGGGGAAAAAGACAGATATTCCACATATTTAGAGGCAAAAAAGCAGAAATTCCCCTTATTTTGGAGCAAAAATGAAGAAATTTCCCTTTTTTATGGCAAAAAGGTATGCATTCTTCTTATTTTCGGGCAAAAAGGCAGAAATTCTCTGTATTTTGGAGCAAAATTGCAGAAATTCCCATAAATGTGGGGCAAAAATGCAGAAATTGCCTATATGTTGGGGCAAAAAGACAGAAATTCTCCTTATTTTGGGGCAAAACCTAGAAATTCCACTTTTTTGGGGCAAAATTCCAGAAATTTCCCTTATTTTGGGCCAAAATTGCAGAAATTTCACTTATTTTGGGGCAAAATTGCAGAAATTTCACTTATTTCAGGGTAATAAGTCAGAAATTTTTCTTATTTTGGGGCAAAAAAGACAGGAATTTTCTTTGTTTTGGGGGAAAAATACAGAAATTCCACTGATTTAGAGGCAAAAAACCAGAAATTACCCTTATTTTGGAGCAAAAATGAAGAAATTTCACTTTTTTATGGCAAAAAGGTATTCATTCTTCTTATTTTCGGGCAAAAAGGCAGAAATTCCCCGTATTTTGGTGCAATATTGCAGAAATTTGCCTAATTGTGTGGCAAAAAGGCAGAAATTCCCTATATGTTGGGGCAAAATACAGAAATTCTCCTTATTTTGGGGCAAAACTCTGAAATTCCACTTATTTTGGGGCAAAATTCCAGAAATTTCCCTTATTCTGGGACAAAAGTTCAGAAATTTCACTTATTTGGCGGCACAATTGCAGAAATTTCACTTATTTCAGGGTAATAAGTCAGAAATTTTTCTTATTTTGGGGCAAAAAAGACAGGAATATTCTTTGTTTTGGGGGAAAAGACAGAAATTCCACTTATTTATAGGCAAAAAAGCAGAAATTCCCCTTATTTTGAAGCAAAAATGAAGAAATTTCCCTTTTTAATGGCAAAAAGGTATGCATTCTTCTTATTTTCGGGCAAAAAGGCAAAAAATTCACGGTATTTTGGAGCAAAATTGCAGAAATTTGCCTAATTGTGGGGCAAAAAGGCAGAAATTCTCTATATGTTGGGGCAAAAAGACAGAAATTCTCCTTATTTTGGGGCAAAACTCAGAAATTCCATTATTTTGGGGCAAAATTCCAGAAATTTCCCTTATTTTCGGGCAAAATTGCAGAAATTTCACTTATTTTGGGGCATAATTGCAGAAATTTCACTTATTTCAGGGAAAAAAAGCAGAAATTTTCTTATTTTGGGGCAAAAAGGCAGAAATTCCTAGTATTTTGTGTCAAAATTCAGAAATTCCCCTTATTTTGAGGTAAAAAGGCTGAAATTCCCCTTAATAGGGGGCAAAAAGGCAGAAATTTTTCTTATTTTAGGGCAAAATTGCAGAAATTTCACTTACTTCAGGGTAATAAGTCAGAAATTTTCCTTATTTTGGGGCAAAAAAGACAAGAATTTTCTTTGTTTTGGGGGAAAAAGACAGAAATTCTACTTATTTAGAGGCAAAAAAGCAGAAATTCCCCTTATTTTGGAGCAAAAATGAAGAAATTTCCCTTTCTTATGGCAAAAACGTATGCATTCTTCTTATATTCGGGCAAAAAGGCAGAAATTCCCCGTATTTTGGAGCAAAATTGCAGAAATTTGCCTAATTGTAGGGCAAAAAGGCAGAAATTCTCTATATGTTGGGGCAAAAAGACAGAAATTCTCCTTATTTTGGGGCAGAACTCAGAAATTCCATTTTTTGGGGCAAAATTCCAGAAATTTCCCTTATTTTGGGGCAAAATTGCAGAAATTTCACTTATTTGAGGCAAATTTGCAGAAATTTCACTTATTTTGAAGCAAAATTGCAGAAATTTCACTTATTTCAGGGAAAAAAGGCAGAAATTTTCCTTATTTTGGGGCAAAACGCAGAAATTCCTAATATTTTGTGGCAAAAATTTAGAAATTCCCCTTATTTTGAGGTAAAAAGGCTGAAATTCCCCTTAATAGGGGGCAAAAAGGCAGAAATTTTTCTTCTTTTGGGGCAAAATTGCAGAAATTTTACTTACTTCAGGGTAATAAGTCAGAATTTTTCTTAATTTTAGGGCAAAAAAACTGAAATTCCATTTGTTTTAGGGGAAAAAGACAGATATTCCACATATTTAGAGGCAAAAAAGCAGAAATTCCCCTTATTTTGGAGCAAAAATGAAGAAATTTCCCTTTTTTATGGCAAAAAGGTATGCATTCTTCTTATTTTCGGGCAAAAAGGCAGAAATTCTCTGTATTTTGGAGCAAAATTGCAGAAATTCCCATAATTGTGGGGCAAAAATGCAGAAATTGCCTATATGTTGGGGCAAAAAGACAGAAATTCTCCTTATTTTGGGGCAAAACCTAGAAATTCCACTTTTTTGGGGCAAAATTCCAGAAATTTCCCTTATTTTGGGCCAAAATTGCAGAAATTTCACTTATTTTGGGGCAAAATTGCAGAAATTTCACTTATTTCAGGGTAATAAGTCAGAAATTTTTCTTATTTTGGGGCAAAAAAGACAGGAATTTTCTTTGTTTTGGGGGAAAAATACAGAAATTCCACTGATTTAGAGGCAAAAAACCAGAAATTCCCCTTATTTTGGAGCAAAGATGAAGAAATTTCCCTTTTTTATGGCAAAAAAATATTCATTCTTCTTATTTTCGGGCAAAAAGGCAGAAATTCCCCGTATTTTGGTGCAAAATTGCAGAAATTTGCCTAATTGTGGGGCAAAAAGGCAGAAATTCCCTATATGTTGGGGCAAAATACAGAAATTCTCCTTATTTTGGGGCAAAACTCTGAAATTCCACTTATTTTGTGGCAAAATTCCAGAAATTTCCCTTATTCTGGGAAAAAAGTGCAGAAATTTCACTTATTTGGGGGCACAATTGCAGAAATTTCACTTATTTCAGGGTAATAAGTCAGAAATTTTTCTTATTTTGGGGCAAAAAAGACAGGAATATTCTTTGTTTTGGGGGAAAAGACAGAAATTCCACTTATTTATAGGCAAAAAAGCAGAAATTCCCCTTATTTTGAAGCAAAAATGAAGAAATTTCCCTTTTTTATGGCAAAAAGGTATGCATTCTTCTTATTTTCGGGCAAAAAGGCAAAAATTCACGGTATTTTGGAGCAAAATTGCAGAAATTTGCCTAATTGTGGGGCAAAAAGGCAGAAATTCTCTATATGTTGGGGCAAAAAGACAGAAATTCTCCTTATTTTGGGGCAAAACTCAGAAATTCCATTATTTTGGGGCAAAATTCCAGAAATTTCCCTTATTTTCGGGCAAAATTGCAGAAATTTCACTTATTTTGGGGCATAATTGCAGTAATTTCACTTATTTTAAGGAAAAAAAGCAAAAATTTTCTTATTTTGGGGCAAAAAGCAGAAATTCCTAGTATTTTGTGTCAAAATTCAGAAATTCCCCTTATTTTGAGGTAAAAAGGCTGAAATTCCCCTTAATAGGGGGCAAAAAGGCAGAAATTTTTCTTATTTTAGGGCAAAATTGCAGAAATTTCACTTACTTCAGGGTAATAAGTCAGAAATTTTCCTTATTTTGGGGCAAAAAAGACAGGAATTTTCTTTGTTTTGGGGGAAAAAGACAGAAATTCTACTTATTTAGAGACCAAAAAGCAGAAATTCCTTTTATTTTAGAGCAAAAATGAAGAAATTTCCATTTTTTATGGCAAAAAGGTATGCATTCTTCTTATTTTCGGGCAAAAAGGCAGAAATTCTCCGTATTTTGGAGCAAAATTGCAGAAATTCGCCTAATTGTAGGGCAAAAAGGCAGAAATTCTCTATATGTTGGGGCAAAAAGACAGAAATTCTCCTTATTTTGGGGCAAAACTCAGAAATTCCATTTTTGGGGGCAAAATTCCAGAAATTTCCCTTAATTTGGGGCAAAATTGTAGAAATTTCACTTATTTTGGGGCAAAATTGCAGAAATTTCACTTATTTCAGAGAAAAAAAAGCAGAAATTTTCTTATTTTGGGCCAAAAAGGCAGAAATTCCTAATATTTTGTGGCAAAAATGCATAAATTCCCCTTATTTTGAGGTAAAAATACTGAAATTCCCTTAATAGAGGGTAAATATGCAGAAATTCCCCTAATTTGAGGTAAAATGGCTGAAATTCCCCTTATTTTGTAAACAAAAACGCAGAAAATTCCCTTATTTTAGGGCAAAATTGCATAAATTTCACTTACTTCAGGGTAATAAGTCAGAATTTTTCCTTATCTTGGGGCAAAAAAGACAGAAATTCCCTTTGTTTTGGGGGAAAAAGACAGAAATTCTACTTATTTAGAGGCAAAAAAGCAGAAATTCCCCTTATTTTGGAGCAAAAATGAAGAAATTTCCCTTTCTTATGGCAAAAAGGTATGCATTCTTCTTATTTTCGGGCAAAAAGGCAGAAATTCCCCGTATTTTGGAGTAAAAATTGCAGAAATTCCCCTAATTGTGGGGCAAAAATGCAGAAAATCTCTATATGTTGGGGCAAAAAACAGAAATTCTCCTTATTTTGGGGCAAAACTCAGAAACTCCACTTATTTTGGGGCAAAATTCCAGAAATTTCCCTTATTTTGGGGCAAAATTGCAGAAATTTCACTTATTTGAGGCAAATTTGCAGAAATTTCACTTATTTTGGGGCAAAATTGCAGAAATTTCACTTATTTCAGGGAAAAAAGGCAGAAATTTTCCTTATTTTGGGGCAAAACGCAGAAATTCCTAATATTTTGTGGCAAAAATTTAGAAAATCCACTTATTTTGATGTAAAAAGGCTGAAATTCCCCTTAATAGGGGGCAAAAAGGCAGAAATTTATCTTATTTTCGGACAAAATTGCAGAAATTTTACTTACTTCAGGGTAATAAGTCAGAATTTTTCTTTATTTTGGGGCAAAAAAACTGAAATTCCATTTGTTTTAGGGGAAAAAGACAGATATTCCACATATTTAGAGGCAAAAATGCAGAAATTCCCCTTAATTTTGAGCAAAAATGAAGAAATTTCCCTTTTTTATGGAAAAAAGGTATGCATTCTTCTTATTTTCAGGCAAAAAGGCAGAAATTCTCTGTATTTTGGAGCAAAATTGCAGAAATTCCCATAACTGTGGGGCAAAAATGCAGAAATTGCCTATATGTTGGGGCAAAAAGACAGAAATTCTCCTTTTTTTGGGGCAAAACCTAGAAATTCCAATTTTTGGGGCAAAATTCCAGAAATTTCTCTTATTTTGGGCCAAAATTGCAGAAATTTCACTTATTTTGGGGCAAAATTGCAGAAATTTCACTTATTTCAGGGTAATAAGTCAGAAATTTTTCTTATTTTGGGGCAAAAAAGACAAGAATTTTCTTTGTTTAGGGGGAAAAATACAGAAATTCCACTGATTTAGAGGCAAAAAACCAGAAATTCCCCTTATTTTGATCAAAAATGAAGAAATTTCCCTTTTTTATGGCAAAAAGGTATTCATTCTTCTTATTTTCGGGCAAAAAGGCAGAAATTTCCCGTATTTTGGTGCAAAATTGCAGAAATTTGCCTAATTGTGGGGCAAAAATGCAGAAATTCCCTATATGTTGGGGCAAAATACAGAAATTCTCCTCATTTTGGGGCAAAACTCAGAAATTTCAATTATTTTGGGGCAAAATTGCATAAATTTCCCTTATTTTGGGGCAAAATTGCAGAAATTTCACTTATTTCAGGGTAATAAGTCAGAAATTTTTCTTATTTTGGGGCAAAAAAGACAGGAATTTTCTTTGTTTTGGGGGAAAAGACAGAAATTCCACTTATTTAGAGGCAAAAAAGCAGAAATTCCCCTTATTTTGAAGCAAAAATGAAGAAATTTCCCTTTTTTATGGCAAAAAGGTATGCATTCTTCTTATTTTCGGGCAAAAAGGCAAAAATTCACGGTATTTTGGAGCAAAATTGCAGAAATTTGCCTAATTGTGGGGCAAAAAGGCAGAAATTCTCTATATGTTGGGGCAAAAAGACAGAAATTCTCCTTATTTTGGGGCAAAACTCAGAAATTCCATTTTTTGGGGCAATATTCCAGAAATTTCCCTTAATTTGGGGCAAAATTGTAGAAATTTCACTTATTTTGGGGCAAAATTGCAGAAATTTCACTTATTTCAGAGAAAAAAAAGCAGAAATTTTCTTATTTTGGGCCAAAAAGGCAGAAATTCCTAATATTTTGTGGCAAAAATGCATAAATTCCCCTTATTTTGAGGTAAAAATACTGAAATTCCCTTAATAGAGGGTAAATATGCAGAAATTCCCCTAATTTGAGGTAAAATGGCTGAAATTCCCCTTATTTTGTAAACAAAAACGTAGAAAATTCCCTTATTTTAGGGCAAAATTGCATAAATTTCACTTACTTCAGGGTAATAAGTCAGAATTTTTCCTTATTTTGGGGCAAAAAAGAAAGAAATTCCCTTTGTTTTGGGGGAAAAAGACAGAAATTCTACTTATTTAGAGGCAAAAAAGCAGAAATTCCCCTTATTTTGGAGCAAAAATGAAGAAATTTCCCTTTCTTATGGCAAAAAGGTATGCATTCTTCTTATTTTCGGGCAAAAAGGCAGAAATTCCCCGTATTTTGGAGTAAAAATTGCAGAAATTCCCCTAATTGTGGGGCAAAAATGCAGAAAATCTCTATATGTTGGGGCAAAAAACAGAAATTCTCCTTATTTTGGGGCAAAACTCAGAAATTCCACTTATTTTGGGGCAAAATTCCAGAAATTTCCCTTATTTTGGGGCAAAATTGCAGAAATTTCATTTATTTGAGGCAAATTTGCAGAAATTTCACTTATTATGGGGCAAAATTGCAGAAATTTCACTTATTTCAGGGAAAAAAGGCAGAAATTTTCCTTATTTTGAGGCAAAACGCAGAAATTCCTAATATTTTGTGGCAAAAATTTAGAAATTCCCCTTATTTTGAGGTAAAAAGGCTGAAATTCCCCTTAATAGGGGGCAAAAGGGCAGAAATTTTTCTTATTTTGGGGCAAAATTGCAGAAATTTTACTTACTTCAGGGTAATAAGTCAGAATTTTTCTTAATTTTAGGGCAAAAAAACTGAAATTCCATTTGTTTTAGGGGAAAAAGACAGATATTCCACATATTTAGAGGCAAAAAAGAAGAAATTCCCCTTATTTTGGAGCAAAAATGAAGAAATTTCCCTTTCTTATGGCAAAAAGGTATGCATTCTTCTTATTTTCGGGCAAAAAGGCAGAAATTCCCCGTATTTTGGAGTAAAAATTGCAGAAATTCCCCTAATTGTGGGGCAAAAATGCAGAAAATCTCTATATGTTGGGGCAAAAAACAGAAATTCTCCTTATTTTGGGGCAAAACTCAGAAACTCCACTTATTTTGGGGCAAAATTCCAGAAATTTCCCTTATTTTGGGGCAAAATTGCAGAAATTTCACTTATTTGAGGCAAATTTGCAGAAATTTCACTTATTTTGGGGCAAAATTGCAGAAATTTCACTTATTTCAGGGAAAAAAGGCAGAAATTTTCCTTATTTTGGGGCAAAAAGCAGAAATTCCTAATATTTTGTGGAAAAAATTTAGAAATTCCCCTTATTTTGATGTAAAAAGGCTGAAATTCCCCTTAATAGGGGGCAAAAAGGCAGAAATTTATCTTATTTTCGGACAAAATTGCAGAAATTTTACTTACTTCAGGGTAATAAGTCAGAATTTTTCTTTATTTTGGGGCAAAAAAACTGAAATTCCATTTGTTTTAGGGGAAAAAGACAGATATTCCACATATTTAGAGGCAAAAATGCAGAAATTCCCCTTAATTTTGAGCAAAAATGAAGAAATTTCCCTTTTTTATGGAAAAAAAGGTATGCATTCTTCTTATTTTCAGGCAAAAAGGCAGAAATTCTCTGTATTTTGGAGCAAAATTGCAGAAATTCCCATAACTGTGGGGCAAAAATGCAGAAATTGCCTATATGTTGGGGCAAAAAGACAGAAATTCTCCTTATTTTGGGGCAAAACCTAGAAATTCCAATTTTTGGGGCAAAATTCCAGAAATTTCTCTTATTTTGGGCCAAAATTGCAGAAATTTCACTTATTTTGGGGCAAAATTGCAGAAATTTCACTTATTTCAGGGTAATAAGTCAGAAATTTTTCTTATTTTGGGGCAAAAAAGACAAGAATTTTCTTTGTTTTGGGGGAAAAAGACAGAAATTCCACTGATTTAGAGGCAAAAAACCAGAAATTCCCCTTATTTTGATCAAAAATGAAGAAATTTCCCTTTTTTATGGCAAAAAGGTATTCATTCTTCTTATTTTCGGGCAAAAAGGCAGAAATTTCCCGTATTTTGGTGCAAAATTGCAGAAATTTGCCTAATTGTGGGGCAAAAAGGCAGAAATTCCCTATATGTTGGGGCAAAATACAGAAATTCTCCTCATTTTGGGGCAAAACTCAGAAATTTCAATTATTTTGGGGCAAAATTGCATAAATTTCCCTTATTTTGGGGCAAAATTGCAGAAATTTCACTTATTTCAGGGTAATAAGTCAGAAATTTTTCTTATTTTGGGGCAAAAAAGACAGGAATTTTCTTTGTTTTGGGGGAAAAGACAGAAATTCCACTTATTTAGAGGCAAAAAAGCAGAAATTCCCCTTATTTTGAAGCAAAAATGAAGAAATTTCCCTTTTTTATGGCAAAAAGGTATGCATTCTTCTTATTTTCGGGCAAAAAGGCAAAAATTCACGGTATTTTAGAGCAAAATTGCCGAAATTTTCCTAATTGTGGGGCAAAAAGGCAGAAATTCTCTATATGTTGGGGCAAAAAGACAGAAATTCTCCTTATTTTGGGGCAAAACTCAGAAATTCCATTTTTTGGGGCAATATTCCAGAAATTTCCCTTAATTTGGGGCAAAATTGTAGAAATTTCACTTATTTTGGGGCAAAATTGCAGAAATTTCACTTATTTCAGAGAAAAAAAAGCAGAAATTTTCTTATTTTGGGCCAAAAAGGCAGAAATTCCTAATATTTTGTGGCAAAAATGCATAAATTCCCCTTATTTTGAGGTAAAAATACTGAAATTCCCTTAATAGAGGGTAAATATGCAGAAATTCCCCTAATTTGAGGTAAAATGGCTGAAATTCCCCTTATTTTGTAAACAAAAACGCAGAAAATTCCCTTATTTTAGGGCAAAATTGCATAAATTTCACTTACTTCAGGGTAATAAGTCAGAATTTTTCCTTATTTTGGGGCAAAAAAGACAGAAATTCCCTTTGTTTTGGGGGAAAAAGACAGAAATTCTACTTATTTAGAGGCAAAAAAGCAGAAATTCCCCTTATTTTGGAGCAAAAATGAAGAAATTTCCCTTTCTTATGGCAAAAAGGTATGCATTCTTCTTATTTTCGGGCAAAAAGGCAGAAATTCCCCGTATTTTGGAGTAAAAATTGCAGAAATTCCCCTAATTGTGGGGCAAAAATGCAGAAAATCTCTATATGTTGGGGCAAAAAACAGAAATTCTCCTTATTTTGGGGCAAAACTCAGAAATTCCACATATTTTGGGGCAAAATTCCAGAAATTTCCCTTATTTTGGGGCAAAATTGCAGAAATTTCACTTATTTGAGGCAAATTTGCAGAAATTTCACTTATTTTGGGGCAAAATTGCAGAAATTTCACTTATTTCAGGGAAAAAAGGCAGAAATTTTCCTTATTTTGGGGCAAAACGCAGAAATTCCTAATATTTTGTGGCAAAAATTTAGAAATTCCCCTTATTTTGAGGTAAAAAGGCTGAAATTCCCCTTAATAGGGGGCAAAAAGGCAGAAATTTTTCTTATTTTGGGGCAAAATTGCAGAAATTTTACTTACTTCAGGGTAATAAGTCAGAATTTTTCTTAATTTTAGGGCAAAAAAACTGAAATTCCATTTGTTTTAGGGGAAAAAGACAGATATTCCACATATTTAGAGGCAAAAAAGAAGAAATTCCCCTTATTTTGGAGCAAAAATGAAGAAATTTCCCTTTCTTATGGCAAAAAGGTATGCATTCTTCTTATTTTCGGGCAAAAAGGCAGAAATTCCCCGTATTTTGGAGTAAAAATTGCAGAAATTCCCCTAATTGTGGGGCAAAAATGCAGAAAATCTCTATATGTTGGGGCAAAAAACAGAAATTCTCCTTATTTTGGGGCAAAACTCAGAAACTCCACTTATTTTGGGGCAAAATTCCAGAAATTTCCCTTATTTTGGGGCAAAATTGCAGAAATTTCACTTATTTGAGGCAAATTTGCAGAAATTTCACTTATTTTGGGGCAAAATTGCAGAAATTTCACTTATTTCAGGGAAAAAAGGCAGAAATTTTCCTTATTTTGGGGCAAAAAGCAGAAATTCCTAATATTTTGTGGAAAAAATTTAGAAATTCCCCTTATTTTGATGTAAAAAGGCTGAAATTCCCCTTAATAGGGGGCAAAAAGGCAGAAATTTATCTTATTTTTGGACAAAATTGCAGAAATTTTACTTACTTCAGGGTAATAAGTCAGAATTTTTCTTTATTTTGGGGCAAAAAAACTGAAATTCCATTTGTTTTAGGGGAAAAAGACAGATATTCCACATATTTAGAGGCAAAAATGCAGAAATTCCCCTTAATTTTGAGCAAAAATGAAGAAATTTCCCTTTTTTATGGAAAAAAGGTATGCATTCTTCTTATTTTCAGGCAAAAAGGCAGAAATTCTCTGTATTTTGGAGCAAAATTGCAGAAATTCCCATAACTGTGGGGCAAAAATGCAGAAATTGCCTATATGTTGGGGCAAAAAGACAGAAATTCTCCTTATTTTGGGGCAAAACCTAGAAATTCCAATTTTTGGGGCAAAATTCCAGAAATTTCTCTTATTTTGGGCCAAAATTGCAGAAATTTCACTTATTTTGGGGCAAAATTGCAGAAATTTCACTTATTTCAGGGTAATAAGTCAGAAATTTTTCTTATTTTGGGGCAAAAAAGACAAGAATTTTCTTTGTTTTGGGGGAAAAAGACAGAAATTCCACTGATTTAGAGGCAAAAAACCAGAAATTCCCCTTATTTTGATCAAAAATGAAGAAATTTCCCTTTTTTATGGCAAAAAGGTATTCATTCTTCTTATTTTCGGGCAAAAAGGCAGAAATTTCCCGTATTTTGGTGCAAAATTGCAGAAATTTGCCTAATTGTGGGGCAAAAAGGCAGAAATTCCCTATATGTTGGGGCAAAATACAGAAATTCTCCTCATTTTGGGGCAAAACTCAGAAATTTCAATTATTTTGGGGCAAAATTGCATAAATTTCCCTTATTTTGGGGCAAAATTGCAGAAATTTCACTTATTTCAGGGTAATAAGTCAGAAAATTTTCTTATTTTGGGGCAAAAAAGACAGGAATTTTCTTTGTTTTGGGGGAAAAGACAGAAATTCCACTTATTTAGAGGCAAAAAAGCAGAAATTCCCCTTATTTTGAAGCAAAAATGAAGAAATTTCCCTTTTTTATGGCAAAAAGGTATGCATTCTTCTTATTTTCGGGCAAAAAGGCAAAAATTCACGGTATTTTAGAGCAAAATTGCCGAAATTTGCCTAATTGTGGGGCAAAAAGGCAGAAATTCTCTATATGTTGGGGCAAAAAGACAGAAATTCTCCTTATTTTGGGGCAAAACTCAGAAATTCCATTTTTTGGGGCAATATTCCAGAAATTTCCCTTAATTTGGGGCAAAATTGTAGAAATTTCACTTATTTTGGGGCAAAATTGCAGAAATTTCACTTATTTCAGAGAAAAAAAAGCAGAAATTTTCTTATTTTGGGCCAAAAAGGCAGAAATTCCTAATATTTTGTGGCAAAAATGCATAAATTCCCCTTATTTTGAGGTAAAAATACTGAAATTCCCTTAATAGAGGGTAAATATGCAGAAATTCCCCTAATTTGAGGTAAAATGGCTGAAAATCCCCTTATTTTGTAAACAAAAACGCAGAAAATTCCCTTATTTTAGGGCAAAATTGCATAAATTTCACTTACTTCAGGGTAATAAGTCAGAATTTTTCCTTATTTTGGGGCAAAAAAGACAGAAATTCCCTTTGTTTTGGGGGAAAAAGACAGAAATTCTACTTATTTAGAGGCAAAAAAGCAGAAATTCCCCTTATTTTGGAGCAAAAATGAAGAAATTTCCCTTTCTTATGGCAAAAAGGTATGCATTCTTCTTATTTTCGGGCAAAAAGGCAGAAATTCCCCGTATTTTGGAGTAAAAATTGCAGAAATTCCCCTAATTGTGGGGCAAAAATGCAGAAAATCTCTATATGTTGGGGCAAAAAACAGAAATTCTCCTTATTTTGGGGCAAAACTCAGAAATTCCACTTATTTTGGGGCAAAATTCCAGAAATTTCCCTTATTTTGGGGCAAAATTGCAGAAATTTCACTTATTTGAGGCAAATTTGCAGAAATTTCACTTATTTTGGGGCAAAATTGCAGAAATTTCACTTATTTCAGGGAAAAAAGGCAGAAATTTTCCTTATTTTGGGGCAAAACGCAGAAATTCCTAATATTTTGTGGAAAAAATTTAGAAATTCCCCTTATTTTGAGGTAAAAAGGCTGAAATTCCCCTTAATAGGTGGCAAAAAGGCAGAAATTTATCATATTTTCGGGCAAAATTGCAGAAATTTTACTTACTTCAGGGTAATAAGTCAGAATTTTTCTTTATTTTGGGGCAAAAAAACTGAAATTCCATATGTTTTAGGGGAAAAAGACAGATATTCCACATATTTAGAGGCAAAAAAGCAGAAATTCCCCTTAATTTTGAGCAAAAATGAAGAAATTTCCGTTTTTTATGGCAAAAAGGTATGCATTCTTCTTATTTTCAGGCAAAAAGGCAGAAATTCTCTGTATTTTGGAGCAAAATTGCAGAAATTCCCATAACTGTGGGGCAAAAATGCAGAAATTGCCTATATGTTGGGGCAAAAAGACAGAAATTCTCCTTATTTTGGGGCAAAACCTAGAAATTCCAATTTTTGGGGCAAAATTCCAGAAATTTCTCTTATTTTGGGCCAAAATTGCAGAAATTTCACTTATTTTGGGGCAAAATTGCAGAAATTTCACTAATTTCAGGGTAATAAGTCAGAAATTTTTCTTATTTTGGGGCAAAAAAGACAAGAATTTTCTTTGTTTTGGGGGAAAAAGACAGAAATTCCACTGATTTAGAGGCAAAAAACCAGAAATTCCCCTTATTTTGATCAAAAATGAAGAAATTTCCCTTTTTTATGGCAAAAAGGTATTCATTCTTCTTATTTTCGGGCAAAAAGGCAGAAATTTCCCGTATTTTGGTGCAAAATTGCAGAAATTTGCCTAATTGTGGGGCAAAAAGGCAGAAATTCCCTATATGTTGGGGCAAAATACAGAAATTCTCCTCATTTTGGGGCAAAACTCAGAAATTTCAATTATTTTGGGGCAAAATTGCATAAATTTCCCTTATTTTGGGGCAAAATTGCAGAAATTTCACTTATTTCAGGGTAATAAGTCAGAAATTTTTCTTATTTTGGGGCAAAAAAGACAGGAATTTTCTTTGTTTTGGGGGAAAAGACAGAAATTCCACTTATTTAGAGGCAAAAAAGCAGAAATTCCCCTTATTTTGAAGCAAAAATGAAGAAATTTCCCTTTTTTATGGCAAAAAGGTATGCATTCTTCTTATTTTCGGGCAAAAAGGCAAAAATTCACGGTATTTTAGAGCAAAATTGCCGAAATTTGCCTAATTGTGGGGCAAAAAGGCAGAAATTCTCTATATGTTGGGGCAAAAAGACAGAAATTCTCCTTATTTTGGGGCAAAACTCAGAAATTCCATTTTTTGGGGCAATATTCCAGAAATTTCCCTTATTTTGGGGCAAAATTGTAGAAATTTCACTTATTTTGGGGCAAAATTGCAGAAATTTCACTTATTTCAGAGAAAAAAAAGCAGAAATTTTCTTATTTTGGGCCAAAAAGGCAGAAATTCCTAATATTTTGTGGCAAAAATGCATAAATTCCCCTTATTTTGAGGTAAAAATACTGAAATTACCTTAATAGAGGGTAAATATGCAGAAATTCCCCTAATTTGAGGTAAAATGGCTGAAATTCCCCTTATTTTGTAAACAAAAACGCAGAAAATTCCCTTATTTTAGGGCAAAATTGCATAAATTTCACTTACTTCAGGGTAATAAGTCAGAATTTTTCCTTATTTTGGGGCAAAAAAGACAGAAATTCCCTTTGTTTTGGGGGAAAAAGACAGAAATTCTACTTATTTAGAGGCAAAAAAGCAGAAATTCCCCTTATTTTGGAGCAAAAATGAAGAAATTTCCCTTTCTTATGGCAAAAAGGTATGCATTCTTCTTATTTTCGGGCAAAAAGGCAGAAATTCCCCGTATTTTGGAGTAAAAATTGCAGAAATTCCCCTAATTGTGGGGCAAAAATGCAGAAAATCTCTATATGTTGGGGCAAAAAACAGAAATTCTCCTTATTTTGGGGCAAAACTCAGAAATTCCACTTATTTTGGGGCAAAATTCCAGAAATTTCCCTTATTTTGGGGCAAAATTGCAGAAATTTCACTTATTTGAGGCAAATTTGCAGAAATTTCACTTATTTTGGGGCAAAATTGCAGAAATTTCACTTATTTCAGGGAAAAAAGGCAGAAATTTTCCTTATTTTGGGGCAAAACGCAGAAATTCCTAATATTTTGTGGAAAAAATTTAGAAATTCCCCTTATTTTGAGGTAAAAAGGCTGAAATTCCCCTTAATAGGGGGCAAAAAGTCAGAAATTTATCATATTTTCGGGCAAAATTGCAGAAATTTTACTTACTTCAGGGTAATAAGTCAGAATTTTTCTTTATTTTGGGGCAAAAAAACTGAAATTCCATATGTTTTAGGGGAAAAAGACAGATATTCCACATATTTAGAGGCAAAAAAGCAGAAATTCCCCTTAATTTTGAGCAAAAATGAAGAAATTTCCGTTTTTTATGGCAAAAAGGTATGCATTCTTCTTATTTTCAGGCAAAAAGGCAGAAATTCTCTGTATTTTGGAGCAAAATTGCAGAAATTCCCATAACTGTGGGGCAAAAATGCAGAAATTGCCTATATGTTGGGGCAAAAAGACAGAAATTCTCCTTATTTTGGGGCAAAACCTAGAAATTCCAATTTTTGGGGCAAAATTCCAGAAATTTCTCTTATTTTGGGCCAAAATTGCAGAAATTTCACTTATTTTGGGGCAAAATTGCAGAAATTTCACTTATTTCAGGGTAATAAGTCAGAAATTTTTCTTATTTTGGGGCAAAAAAGACAAGAATTTTCTTTGTTTTGGGGGAAAAATACAGAAATTCCACTGATTTAGAGGCAAAAAACCAGAAATTCCCCTTATTTTGATCAAAAATGAAGAAATTTCCCTTTTTTATGGCAAAAAGGTATTCATTCTTCTTATTTTCGGGCAAAAAGGCAGAAATTTCCCGTATTTTGGTGCAAAATTGCAGAAATTTGCCTAATTGTGGGGCAAAAATGCAGAAATTCCCTATATGTTGGGGCAAAATACAGAAATTCTCCTCATTTTGGGGCAAAACTCAGAAATTTCAATTATTTTGGGGCAAAATTGCATAAATTTCCCTTATTTTGGGGCAAAATTGCAGAAATTTCACTTATTTCAGGGTAATAAGTCAGAAATTTTTCTTATTTTGGGGCAAAAAAGACAGGAATTTTCTTTGTTTTTGGGGAAAAGACAGAAATTCCACTTATTTAGAGGCAAAAAGCAGAAATTCCCCTTATTTTGAAGCAAAAATGAAGAAATTTCCATTTTTTATGGCAAAAAGGTATGCATTCTTCTTATTTTCGGGCAAAAAGGCAAAAATTCACGGTATTTTGGAGCAAAATTGCAGAAATTTGCCTAATTGTGGGGCAAAAAGGCAGAAATTCTCTATATGTTGGGGCAAAAAGACAGAAATTCTCCTTATTTTGGGGCAAAACTCAGAAATTCCATTTTTTGGGGCAAAATTCCAGAAATTTCCCTTAATTTGGGGCAAAATTGTAGAAATTTCACTTATTTTGGGGCAAAATTGCAGAAATTTCACTTATTTCAGAGAAAAAAAAGCAGAAATTTTCTTATTTTGGGCCAAAAAGGCAGAAATTCCTAATATTTTGTGGCAAAAATGCATAAATTCCCCTTATTTTGAGGTAAAAATACTGAAATTCCCTTAATAGAGGGTAAATATGCAGAAATTCCCCTAATTTGAGGTAAAATGGCTGAAATTCCCCTTATTTTGTAAACAAAAACGCAGAAAATTCCCTTATTTTAGGGCAAAATTGCATAAATTTCACTTACTTCAGGGTAATAAGTCAGAAATTTTCCTTATTTTGGGGCAAAAAAGACAGAAATTCCCTTTGTTTTGGGGGGAAAAGACAGAAATTCTACTTATTTAGAGGCAAAAAAAGCAGAAATTCCCCTTATTTTGGAGCAAAAATGAAGAAATTTCCCTTTCTTATGGCAAAAAGATATGCATTCTTCTTATTTTCGGGCAAAAAGGCAGAAATTCCCCGTATTTTGGAGTAAAAATTGCAGAAATTCCCCTAATTGTGGGGCAAAAATGCAGAAAATCTCTATATGTTGGGGCAAAAAACAGAAATTCTCCTTATTTTGGGGCAAAACTCAGAAATTCCACTTATTTTGGGGCAAAATTCCAGAAATTTCCCTTATTTTGGGGCAAAATTGCAGAAATTTCACTTATTTGAGGCAAATTTGCAGAAATTTCACTTATTTTGGGGCAAAATTGCAGAAATTTCACTTATTTCAGGGAAAAAAGGCAGAAATTTTCCTTATTTTGGGGCAAAACGCAGAAATTCCTAATATTTTGTGGAAAAAATTTAGAAATTCCCCTTATTTTGAGGTAAAAAGGCTGAAATTCCCCTTAATAGGGGGCAAAAAGGCAGAAATTTATCATATTTTCGGGCAAAATTGCAGAAATTTTACTTACTTCAGGGTAATAAGTCAGAATTTTTCTTTATTTTGGGGCAAAAAAACTGAAATTCCATATGTTTTAGGGGAAAAAGACAGATATTCCACATATTTAGAGGCAAAATGCAGAAATTCCCCTTAATTTTGAGCAAAAATGAAGAAATTTCCGTTTTTTATGGCAAAAAGGTATGCATTCTTCTTATTTTCAGGCAAAAAGGCAGAAATTCTCTGTATTTTGGAGCAAAATTGCAGAAATTCCCATAACTGTGGGGCAAAAATGCAGAAATTGCCTATATGTTGGGGCAAAAAGACAGAAATTCTCCTTATTTTGGGGCAAAACCTAGAAATTCCAATTTTTGGGGCAAAATTCCAGAAATTTCTCTTATTTTGGGCCAAAATTGCAGAAATTTCACTTATTTTGGGGCAAAATTGCAGAAATTTCACTTATTTCAGGGTAATAAGTCAGAAATTTTTCTTATTTTGGGGCAAAAAAGACAAGAATTTTCTTTGTTTTGGGGGAAAAATACAGAAATTCCACTGATTTAGAGGCAAAAAACCAGAAATTCCCCTTATTTTGATCAAAAATGAAGAAATTTCCCTTTTTTATGGCAAAAAGGTATTCATTCTTCTTATTTTCGGGCAAAAAGGCAGAAATTTCCCGTATTTTGGTGCAAAATTGCAGAAATTTGCCTAATTGTGGGGCAAAAATGCAGAAATTCCCTATATGTTGGGGCAAAATACAGAAATTCTCCTCATTTTGGGGCAAAACTCAGAAATTTCAATTATTTTGGGGCAAAATTGCATAAATTTCCCTTATTTTGGGGCAAAATTGCAGAAATTTCACTTATTTCAGGGTAATAAGTCAGAAATTTTTCTTATTTTGGGGCAAAAAAGACAGGAATTTTCTTTGTATTTGGGGAAAAGACAGAAATTCCACTTATTTAGAGGCAAAAAGCAGAAATTCCCCTTATTTTGAAGCAAAAATGAAGAAATTTCCATTTTTTATGGCAAAAAGGTATGCATTCTTCTTATTTTCGGGCAAAAAGGCAAAAATTCACGGTATTTTGGAGCAAAATTGCAGAAATTTGCCTAATTGTGGGGCAAAAAGGCAGAAATTCTCTATATGTTGGGGCAAAAAGACAGAAATTCTTATTATTTTGGGGCAAAACTCAGAAATTCCATTTTTTGGGGCAAAATTCCAGAAATTTCCCTTAATTTGGGGCAAAATTGTAGAAATTTCACTTATTTTGGGGCAAAATTGCAGAAATTTCACTTATTTCAGAGAAAAAAAAGCAGAAATTTTCTTATTTTGGGCCAAAAAGGCAGAAATTCCTAATATTTTGTGGCAAAAATGCATAAATTCCCCTTATTTTGAGGTAAAAATACTGAAATTCCCTTAATAGAGGGTAAATATGCAGAAATTCCCCTAATTTGAGGTAAAATGGCTGAAATTCCCCTTATTTTGTAAACAAAAACGCAGAAAATTCCCTTATTTTAGGGCAAAATTGCATAAATTTCACTTACTTCAGGGTAATAAGTCAGAATTTTTCCTTATTTTGGGGCAAAAAAGACAGAAATTCCCTTTGTTTTGGGGGGAAAAGACAGAAATTCTACTTATTTAGAGGCAAAAAAGCAGAAATTCCCCTTATTTTGGAGCAAAAATGAAGAAATTTCCCTTTCTTATGGCAAAAAGATATGCATTCTTCTTATTTTCGGGCAAAAAGGCAGAAATTCCCCGTATTTTGGAGTAAAAATTGCAGAAATTCCCCTAATTGTGGGGCAAAAATGCAGAAAATCTCTATATGTTGGGGCAAAAAACAGAAATTCTCCTTATTTTGGGGCAAAACTCAGAAATTCCACTTATTTTGGGGCAAAATTCCAGAAATTTCCCTTATTTTGGGGCAAAATTGCAGAAATTTCACTTATTTGAGGCAAATTTGCAGAAATTTCACTTATTTTGGGGCAAAATTCCAGAAATTTCCCTTATTTTGGCACAAAATTGCAGAAATTTCACTTATTTGGGGGCAAAATTGCAGAAATTTCACTTATTTCAGGGTAATAAGTCAGAAATTTTTCTTATTTTGGGGCAAAAAAGACAGGAATTTTCTTTGTTTTGGGGGAAAAATACAGAAATTCCACTGATTTAGAGGCAAAAAACCAGAAATTCCCCTTATTTTGGAGCAAAAATGAAGAAATTTCCCTTTTTTATGGCAAAAAGGTATTCATTCTTCTTATTTTCGGGCAAAAAGGCAGAAATTCCCCGTATTTTGGTGCAAAATTGCAGAAATTTGCCTAATTTTGGGGCAAAAAGGCAGAAATTCCCTATATGTTGGGGCAAAATACAGAAATTCTCCTTATTTTGGGGCAAAACTCTGAAATTCCACTTATTTTGGGGCAAAATTCCAGAAATTTCCCTTATTCTGGGACAAAAGTGCAGAAATTTCACTTATTTGGGGGCACAATTGCAGAAATTTCACTTATATCAGGGTAATAAGTCAGAAATTTTTCTTATTTTGGGGCAAAAAAGACAGGAATATTCTTTGTTTTGGGGGAAAAGACAGAAATTCCACTTATTTATAGGCAAAAAAGCAGAAATTCCCCTTATTTTGAAGCAAAAATGAAGAAATTTCCCTTTTTTATGGCAAAAAGGTATGCATTCTTCTTATTTTCGAGCAAAAAGGCAAAAATTCACGGTATTTTGGAGCAAAATTGCAGAAATTTGCCTAATTGTGGGGCAAAAAGGCAGAAATTCTCTATATGTTGGGGCAAAAAGACAGAAATTCTCCTTATTTTGGGGCAAAACTCAGAAATTCCATTATTTTGGGGCAAAATTCCAGAAATTTCCCTTATTTTCGGGCAAAATTGCAGAAATTTCACTTATTTTGGGACATAATTGCAGAAATTTCACTTATTTCAGGGAAAAAAAGCAGAAATTTTCTTATTTTGGGGCAAAAAGGCAGAAATTCCTAGTATTTTGTGTCAAAATTCAGAAATTCCCCTTATTTTGAGGTAAAAAGGCTGAAATTCCCCTTAATAGGGGGCAAAAAGGCAAAAATTTTTCTTATTTTAGGGCAAAATTGAAGAAATTTCACTTACTTCAGGGTAATAAGTCAGAAATTTTCCTTATTTTGGGGCAAAAAAGACAGGAATTTTCTTTGTTTTGGGGGAAAAAGACAGAAATTCTACTTATTTAGAGGCCAAAAAGCAGAAATTCCTTTTATTTTAGAGCAAAAATGAAGAAATTTCCATTTTTTATGGCAAAAAGGTATGCATTCTTCTTATTTTCGGGCAAAAAGGCAGAAATTCCCCGTATTTTGGAGCAAAATTGCAGAAATTTGCCTAATTGTAGGGCAAAAAGGCAGAAATTCTCTATATGTTGGGGCAAAAAGACAGAAATTCTCCTTATTTTGGGGCAAAACTCAGAAATTCCATTTTTGGGGGCAAAATTCCAGAAATTTCCCTTAATTTGGGGCAAAATTGTGGAAATTTCACTTATTTTGGGGCAAAATTGCAGAAATTTCACTTATTTCAGAGAAAAAAAAGCAGAAATTTTCTTATTTTGGGCCAAAAAGGCAGAAATTCCTAATATTTTGTGGCAAAAATGCATAAATTCCCCTTATTTTGAGGTAAAAATACTGAAATTCCCTTAATAGAGGGTAAATATGCAGAAATTCCCCTAATTTGAGGTAAAATGGCTGAAATTCCCCTTATTTTGTAAACAAAAACGCAGAAAATTCCCTTATTTTAGGGCAAAATTGCATAAATTTCACTTACTTCAGGGTAATAAGTCAGAATTTTTCCTTATTTTGGGGCAAAAAAGACAGAAATTCCCTTTGTTTTGGGGGAAAAAGACAGAAATTCTACTTATTTAGAGGCAAAAAAGCAGAAATTCCCCTTATTTTGGAGCAAAAATGAAGAAATTTCCCTTTCTTATGGCAAAAAGGTATGCATTCTTCTTATTTTCGGGCAAAAAGGCAGAAATTCCCCGTATTTTGGAGTAAAAATTGCAGAAATTCCCCTAATTGTGGGGCAAAAATGCAGAAAATCTCTATATGTTGGGGCAAAAAACAGAAATTCTCCTTATTTTGGGGCAAAACTCAGAAATTCCACTTATTTTGGGGCAAAATTCCAGAAATTTCCCTTATTTTAGGGCAAAATTGCAGAAATTTCACTTATTTGAGGCAAATATGCAGAAATTTCACTTATTTTGGGGCAAAATTGCAGAAATTTCACTTATTTCAGGGAAAAAAGGCAGAAATTTTCCCTATTTTGGGGCAAAAAGCAGAAATTCCTAATATTTTGTGGCAAAAATTTAGAAATTCCCCTTATTTTGAGGTAAAAAGGCTGAAATTCCCCTTAATAGGGGGCAAAAAGGCAGAAATTTTTCTTATTTTGGGGCAAAATTGCAGAAATTTTACTTACTTCAGGGTAATAAGTCAGAATTTTTCTTAATTTTAGGGCAAAAAAACTGAAATTCCATTTGTTTTAGGGGAAAAAGACAGATATTCCACATATTTAGAGGCAAAAAAGCAGAAATTCCCCTTATTTTGGAGCAAAAATGAAGAAATTTCCCTTTTTTATGGCAAAAAAGTATGCATTCTTCTTATTTTCGGGCAAAAAGGCAGAAATTCTTTGTATTTTGGAGCAAAATTGCAGAAATTCCCATAATTGTGGGGCAAAAATGCAAAAATTGCCTATATGTTGGGGCAAAAAGACAGAAATTCTCCTTATTTTGTGGCGAAACCTAGATATTCCACTTTTTTGGGGCAAAATTCCAGAAATTTCCCTTATTTTGGGCAAAATTGCAGAAATTTCACTTATTTTGGGGCAAAATTGCAGAAATTTCACTTATTTCAGGGTAATAAGTCAGAAATTTTTCTTATTTTGGGGCAAAAAAGACAGGAATTTTCTTTGTTTTGGGGGAAAAATACAGAAATTCCACTGATTTAGAGGCAAAAAACCAGAAATTCCTCTTATTTTGGAGCAAAAATGAAGAAATTTCCCTTTTTTATGGCAAAAAGGTATTCATTCTTCTTATTTTCGGGCAAAAAGGCAGAAATTCCCCGTATTTTGGTGTAAAATTGCAGAAATTTGCCTAATTGTGGGGTAAAAAGGCAGAAATTCCCTATATGTTGGGGCAAAATACAGAAATTTTCCTTATTTTGGGGCAAAACTCTGAAATTCCACTTATTTTGGGGCAAAATCCCAGAAATTTCCCTTATTCTGGGACAAAAGTGCATAAATTTCACTTATTTGGGGGCACAATTGCAGAAATTTCACTTATTTCAGGGAAATAAGTCAGAAATTTTTCTTATTTTGGTGAAAAAAGACAGGAATATTCTTTGTTTTGGGGGAAAAGACAGAAATTCCACTTATTTATAGGCAAAAAAGCAGAAATTCCCCTAATTTTGAAGCAAAAATGAAGAAATTTCCCTTTTTTATGGCAAAAAGGTATGCATTCTTCTTATTTTCGGGCAAAAAGGCAAAAATTCATGGTATTTTGGAGCAAAATTGCCGAAATTTGCCTAATTGTGGGGCAAAAAGGCAGAAATTCTCTATATGTTGGGGCAAAAAGACAGAAATTCTCCTTATTTTGGGGCAAAACTCAGAAATTCCATTATTTTGGGGCAAAATTCCAGAAATTTCCCTTATTTTGGGGCAAAATTTCAGAAATTTCACTTATTTTGGGGCATAATTGCAGAAATTTCACTTATTTCAGGGAAAAAAAGCAGAAATTTTCTTATTTTGGGGCAAAAAGGCAGAAATTCCTAGTATTTTGTGTCAAAATTCAGAAATTCCCCTTATTTTGAGGTAAAAAGGCTGAAATTCCCTTAATAGGGGGCAAAAAGGCAGAAATTTTTTCTTATTTTAGGGCAAAATTGCAGAAATTTCACTTACTTCAGGGTAATAAGTCAGAAATTTTCCTTATTTTGGGGCAAAAAAGACAGGAATTTTCTTTGTTTTGGGGGAAAAAGACAGAAATTCTACTTATTTAGAGGCCAAAAAGCAGAAATTCCTTTTATTTTAGAGCAAAAATGAAGAAATTTCCATTTTTTATGGCAAAAAGGTATGCATTCTTCTTATTTTCGGGCAAAAAGGCAGAAATTCCCCGTATTTTGGAGCAAAATTGCAGAAATTTGCCTAAATGTAGGGCAAAAAGGCAGAAATTCTCTATATGTTGGGGCAAAAAGACAGAAATTCTCCTTAATTTGGGGCAAAACTCAGAAATTCCATTTTTTGGGGCAAAATTCCAGAAATTTCCCTTAATTTGGGGCAAAATTGTAGAAATTTCACTTATTTTGGGGCAAAATTGTAGAAATTTCACTTATTTCAGAGAAAAAAAAGCAGAAATTTTCTTATTTTGGGCCAAAAAGGCAGAAATTCCTAATATTTTGTGGCAAAAATGCATAAATTCCCCTTATTTTGAGGTAAAAATACTGAAATTCCCTTAATAGAGGGTAAATATGCAGAAATTCCCCTAATTTGAGGTAAAATGGCTGAAATTCCCCTTATTTTGTAAACAAAAACGCAGAAAATTCCCTTATTTTAGGGCAAAATTGCATAAATTTCACTTACTTCAGGGTAATAAGTCAGAATTTTTCCTTATTTTGGGGCAAAAAAGACAGAAATTCCCTTTGTTTTGGGGGAAAAAGACAGAAATTCTACTTATTTAGAGGCAAAAAAGCAGAAATTCCCCTTATTTTGGAGCAAAAATGAAGAAATTTCCCTTTCTTATGGCAAAAAGGTATGCATTCTTCTTATTTTCGGGCAAAAAGGCAGAAATTCCCCGTATTTTGGAGTAAAAATTGCAGAAATTCCCCTAATTGTGGGGCAAAAATGCAGAAAATCTCTATATGTTGGGGCAAAAAGACAGAAATTCTCCTTATTTTGGGGCAAAACTCAGAAATTCCATTATTTTGGGGCAAAATTCCAGAAATTTCCCTTATTTTCGGGCAAAATTGCAGAAATTTCACTTATTTTGGGACATAATTGCAGAAATTTCACTTATTTCAGGGAAAAAAAGCAGAAATTTTCTTATTTTGGGGCAAAAAGGCAGAAATTCCTAGTATTTTGTGTCAAAATTCAGAAATTCCCCTTATTTTGAGGTAAAAAGGCTGAAATTCCCCTTAATAGGGGGCAAAAAGGCAAAAATTTTTCTTATTTTAGGGCAAAATTGAAGAAATTTCACTTACTTCAGGGTAATAAGTCAGAAATTTTCCTTATTTTGGGGCAAAAAAGACAGGAATTTTCTTTGTTTTGGGGGAAAAAGACAGAAATTCTACTTATTTAGAGGCCAAAAAGCAGAAATTCCTTTTATTTTAGAGCAAAAATGAAGAAATTTCCATTTTTTATGGCAAAAAGGTATGCATTCTTCTTATTTTCGGGCAAAAAGGCAGAAATTCCCCGTATTTTGGAGCAAAATTGCAGAAATTTGCCTAATTGTAGGGCAAAAAGGCAGAAATTCTCTATATGTTGGGGCAAAAAGACAGAAATTCTCCTTATTTTGGGGCAAAACTCAGAAATTCCATTTTTGGGGGCAAAATTCCAGAAATTTCCCTTAATTTGGGGCAAAATTGTGGAAATTTCACTTATTTTGGGGCAAAATTGCAGAAATTTCACTTATTTCAGAGAAAAAAAAGCAGAAATTTTCTTATTTTGGGCCAAAAAGGCAGAAATTCCTAATATTTTGTGGCAAAAATGCATAAATTCCCCTTATTTTGAGGTAAAAATACTGAAATTCCCTTAATAGAGGGTAAATATGCAGAAATTCCCCTAATTTGAGGTAAAATGGCTGAAATTCCCCTTATTTTGTAAACAAAAACGCAGAAAATTCCCTTATTTTAGGGCAAAATTGCATAAATTTCACTTACTTCAGGGTAATAAGTCAGAATTTTTCCTTATTTTGGGGCAAAAAAGACAGAAATTCCCTTTGTTTTGGGGGAAAAAGACAGAAATTCTACTTATTTAGAGGCAAAAAAGCAGAAATTCCCCTTATTTTGGAGCAAAAATGAAGAAATTTCCCTTTCTTATGGCAAAAAGGTATGCATTCTTCTTATTTTCGGGCAAAAAGGCAGAAATTCCCCGTATTTTGGAGTAAAAATTGCAGAAATTCCCCTAATTGTGGGGCAAAAATGCAGAAAATCTCTATATGTTGGGGCAAAAAACAGAAATTCTCCTTATTTTGGGGCAAAACTCAGAAATTCCACTTATTTTGGGGCAAAATTCCAGAAATTTCCCTTATTTTAGGGCAAAATTGCAGAAATTTCACTTATTTGAGGCAAATATGCAGAAATTTCACTTATTTTGGGGCAAAATTGCAGAAATTTCACTTATTTCAGGGAAAAAAGGCAGAAATTTTCCCTATTTTGGGGCAAAAAGCAGAAATTCCTAATATTTTGTGGCAAAAATTTAGAAATTCCCCTTATTTTGAGGTAAAAAGGCTGAAATTCCCCTTAATAGGGGGCAAAAAGGCAGAAATTTTTCTTATTTTGGGGCAAAATTGCAGAAATTTTACTTACTTCAGGGTAATAAGTCAGAATTTTTCTTAATTTTAGGGCAAAAAAACTGAAATTCCATTTGTTTTAGGGGAAAAAGACAGATATTCCACATATTTAGAGGCAAAAAAGCAGAAATTCCCCTTATTTTGGAGCAAAAATGAAGAAATTTCCCTTTTTTATGGCAAAAAAGTATGCATTCTTCTTATTTTCGGGCAAAAAGGCAGAAATTCTTTGTATTTTGGAGCAAAATTGCAGAAATTCCCATAATTGTGGGGCAAAAATGCAAAAATTGCCTATATGTTGGGGCAAAAAGACAGAAATTCTCCTTATTTTGTGGCGAAACCTAGAAATTCCACTTTTTTGGGGCAAAATTCCAGAAATTTCCCTTATTTTGGGCAAAATTGCAGAAATTTCACTTATTTTGGGGCAAAATTGCAGAAATTTCACTTATTTCAGGGTAATAAGTCAGAAATTTTTCTTATTTTGGGGCAAAAAAGACAGGAATTTTCTTTGTTTTGGGGGAAAAATACAGAAATTCCACTGATTTAGAGGCAAAAAACCAGAAATTCCTCTTATTTTGGAGCAAAAATGAAGAAATTTCCCTTTTTTATGGCAAAAAGGTATTCATTCTTCTTATTTTCGGGCAAAAAGGCAGAAATTCCCCGTATTTTGTTGTAAAATTGCAGAAATTTGCCTAATTGTGGGGTAAAAAGGCAGAAATTCCCTATATGTTGGGGCAAAATACAGAAATTTTCCTTATTTTGGGGCAAAACTCTGAAATTCCACTTATTTTGGGGCAAAATCCCAGAAATTTCCCTTATTCTGGGACAAAAGTGCAGAAATTTCACTTATTTGGGGGCACAATTGCAGAAATTTCACTTATTTCAGGGAAATAAGTCAGAAATTTTTCTTATTTTGGTGAAAAAAGACAGGAATATTCTTTGTTTTGGGGGAAAAGACAGAAATTCCACTTATTTATAGGCAAAAAAGCAGAAATTCCCCTTATTTTGAAGCAAAAATGAAGAAATTTCCCTTTTTTATGGCAAAAAGGTATGCATTCTTCTTATTTTCGGGCAAAAAGGCAAAAATTCATGGTATTTTGGAGCAAAATTGCCGAAATTTGCCTAATTGTGGGGCAAAAAGGCAGAAATTCTCTATATGTTGGGGCAAAAAGACAGAAATTCTCCTTATTTTGGGGCAAAACTCAGAAATTCCATTATTTTGGGGCAAAATTCCAGAAATTTCCCTTATTTTGGGGCAAAATTTCAGAAATTTCACTTATTTTGGGGCATAATTGCAGAAATTTCACTTATTTCAGGGAAAAAAAGCAGAAATTTTCTTATTTTGGGGCAAAAAGGCAGAAATTCCTAGTATTTTGTGTCAAAATTCAGAAATTCCCCTTATTTTGAGGTAAAAAGGCTGAAATTCCCTTAATAGGGGGCAAAAAGGCAGAAATTTTTTCTTATTTTAGGGCAAAATTGCAGAAATTTCACTTACTTCAGGGTAATAAGTCAGAAATTTTCCTTATTTTGGGGCAAAAAAGACAGGAATTTTCTTTGTTTTGGGGGAAAAAGACAGAAATTCTACTTATTTAGAGGCCAAAAAGCAGAAATTCCTTTTATTTTAGAGCAAAAATGAAGAAATTTCCATTTTTTATGGCAAAAAGGTATGCATTCTTCTTATTTTCGGGCAAAAAGGCAGAAATTCCCCGTATTTTGGAGCAAAATTGCAGAAATTTGCCTAAATGTAGGGCAAAAAGGCAGAAATTCTCTATATGTTGGGGCAAAAAGACAGAAATTCTCCTTAATTTGGGGCAAAACTCAGAAATTCCATTTTTTGGGGCAAAATTCCAGAAATTTCCCTTAATTTGGGGCAAAATTGTAGAAATTTCACTTATTTTGGGGCAAAATTGTAGAAATTTCACTTATTTCAGAGAAAAAAAAGCAGAAATTTTCTTATTTTGGGCCAAAAAGGCAGAAATTCCTAATATTTTGTGGCAAAAATGCATAAATTCCCCTTATTTTGAGGTAAAAATACTGAAATTCCCTTAATAGAGGGTAAATATGCAGAAATTCCCCTAATTTGAGGTAAAATGGCTGAAATTCCCCTTATTTTGTAAACAAAAACGCAGAAAATTCCCTTATTTTAGGGCAAAATTGCATAAATTTCACTTACTTCAGGGTAATAAGTCAGAATTTTTCCTTATTTTGGGGCAAAAAAGACAGAAATTCCCTTTGTTTTGGGGGAAAAAGACAGAAATTCTACTTATTTAGAGGCAAAAAAGCAGAAATTCCCCTTATTTTGGAGCAAAAATGAAGAAATTTCCCTTTCTTATGGCAAAAAGGTATGCATTCTTCTTATTTTCGGGCAAAAAGGCAGAAATTCCCCGTATTTTGGAGTAAAAATTGCAGAAATTCCCCTAATTGTGGGGCAAAAATGCAGAAAATCTCTATATGTTGGGGCAAAAAACAGAAATTCTCCTTATTTTGGGGCAAAACTCAGAAATTCCACTTATTTTGGGGCAAAATTCCAGAAATTTCCCTTATTTTGGGGCAAAATTGCAGAAATTTCACTTATTTGAGGCAAATTTGCAGAAATTTCACTTATTTTGGGGCAAAATTGCAGATATTTCACTTATTTCAGGGAAAAAAGGCAGAAATTTTCCTTATTTTGGGGTAAAAAGCAGAAATTCCTAATATTTTGTGGCAAAAATTTAGAAATTCCCCTTATTTTGAGGTAAAAAGGCTGAAATTCCCCTTAATAGGGGGCAAAAAGGCAGAAATTTTTCGTATTTTGGGGCAAAATTGCAGAAATTTTACTTACTTCAGGGTAATAAGTCAGAATTTTTCTTTATTTTGGGGCAAAAAAACTGAAATTCCATTTGTTTTAGGGGAAAAAGACAGATATTCCACATATTTAGAGGCAAAAAAGCAGAAATTCCCCTTATTTTGGAGCAAAAATGAAGAAATTTCCCTTTTTTATGGCAAAAAGGTATGCATTCTTCTTATTTTCGGGCAAAAAGGCAGAAATTCTTTGTATTTTGGAGCAAAATTGCAGAAATTCCCATAATTGTGGGGCAAAAATGCAGAAATTGCCTATATGTTGGGGCAATAAGACAGAAATTCTCCTTATTTTGGGGCGAAACCTAGAAATTCCACTTTTTTGGAGCAAAATTCCAGAAATTTCCCTTATTTTGGGCCAAAATTGCAGAAATTTCACTTATTTTCGGGCAAAATTGCAGAAATTTCACTTATTTTGGGGCATAATTGCAGAAATTTCACTTATTTCAGGGAAAAAAAGCAGAAATTTTCTTATTTTGGGCAAAAAGGCAGAAATTCCTAGTATTTTGTGTCAAAATTCAGAAATTCCCCTTATTTTGAGGTAAAAAGCCTGAAATTCCCCTTAATAGGGGGCAAAAAGGCAGAAATTTTTTTTATTTTAGGGCAAAATTGCAGAAATTTCACTTACTTCAGGGTAATAAGTCAGAAATTTTCCTTATTTTGGGGCAAAAAAGACAGGAATTTTCTTTGTTTTGGGGGAAAAAGACAGAAATTCTACTTATTTAGAGGCCAAAAAGCAGAAATTCCTTTTATTTTAGAGCAAAAATGAAGAAATTTCCATTTTTTATGGCAAAAAGGTATGCATTCTTCTTATTTTCGTGCAAAAAGGCAGAAATTCCTTGTATTTTGGAGCAAAATTGCAGAAATTTGCCTAATTGTAGGGCAAAAAGGCAGAAATTCTCTATATGTTGGGGCAAAAAGACAGAAATTCTCCTTATTTTGGGGCAAAACTCAGAAATTCCATTTTTTGGGGCAAAATTCCAGAAATTTCCCTTAATTTGGGGCAAAATTGTAGAAATTTCACTTATTTTGGGGCAAAATTGCAGAAATTTCACTTATTTCAGAGAAAAAAAAGCAGAAATTTTCTTATTTTGGGCCAAAAAGGCAGAAATTCCTAATATTTTGTGGCAAAAATGCATAAATTCCCCTTATTTTGAGGTAAAAATACTGAAATTCCCTTAATAGAGGGTAAATATGCAGAAATTCCCCTAATTTGAGGTAAAATGGCTGAAATTCCCCTTATTTTGTAAACAAAAACGCAGAAAATTCCCTTATTTTAGGGCAAAATTGCATAAATTTCACTTACTTCAGGGTAATAAGTCAGAATTTTACCTTATTTTGGGGCAAAAAAGACAGAAATTCCCTTTGTTTTGGGGGAAAAAGACAGAAATTCTACTTATTTAGAGGCAAAAAAGCAGAAATTCCCCTTATTTTGGAGCAAAAATGAAGAAATTTCCCTTTCTTATGGCAAAAAGGTATGCATTCTTCTTATTTTCGGGCAAAAAGGCAGAAATTCCCCGTATTTTGGAGTAAAAATTGCAGAAATTCCCCTAATTGTGGGGCAAAAATGCAGAAAATCTCTATATGTTGGGGCAAAAAACAGAAATTCTCCTTATTTTGGGGCAAAACTCAGAAATTCCACTTATTTTGGGGCAAAATTCCAGAAATTTCCCTTATTTTAGGGCAAAATTGCAGAAATTTCACTTATTTGAGGCAAATTTGCAGAAATTTCACTTATTTTGGGGCAAAATTGCAGAAATTTCACTTATTTCAGGGAAAAAAGGCAGAAATTTTCCTTATTTTGGGGCAAAAAGCAGAAATTCCTAATATTTTGTGGCAAAAATTTAGAAATTCCCCTTATTTTGAGTTAAAAGGCTGAAATTCCCCTTAATAGGGGGCAAAAAGGCAGAAATTTTTCTTATTTTGGGGCAAAATTGCAGAAATTTTACTTACTTCAGAATAATAAGTCAGAATTTTTCTTAATTTTAGGGCAAAAAAACTGAAATTCCATTTGTTTTAGGGGAAAAAGACAGATATTCCACATATTTAGAGGCAAAAAAGCAGAAATTCCCCTTATTTTGGAGCAAAAATGAAGAAATTTCCCTTTTTTATGGCAAAAAAGTATGCATTCTTCTTATTTTCGGGCAAAAAGGCAGAAATTCTTTGTATTTTGGAGCAAAATTGCAGAAATTCCCATAATTGTGGGGCAAAAATGCAGAAATTGCCTATATGTTGGGGCAAAAATACAGAAATTCTCCTTATTTTGGGGCGAAACCTAGAAATTCCACTTTTTTGGGGCAAAATTCCAGAAATTTCCCTTATTTTGGGCCAAAATTGCAGAAATTTCACTTATTTTCGGGCAAAATTGCAGAAATTTCACTTATTTCAGGGTAATAAGTCAGAAATTTTTCTTATTTTGGGGCAAAAAAGACAGGAATTTTCTTTGTTTTGGGGGAAAAATACAGAAATTCCACTGATTTAGAGGCAAAAAACCAGAAATTCCTCTTATTTTGGAGCAAAAATGAAGAAATTTCCCTTTTTTATGGCAAAAAGGTATTCATTCTTCTTATTTTCGGGCAAAAAGGCAGAAATTCCCCGTATTTTGGTGTAAAATTGCAGAAATTTGCCTAATTGTGGGGTAAAAAGGCAGAAATTCCCTATATGTTGGGGCAAAATACAGAAATTTTCCTTATTTTGGGGCAAAACTCTGAAATTCCACTTATTTTGGGGCAAAATCCCAGAAATTTCCCTTATTCTGGGACAAAAGTGCATAAATTTCACTTATTTGGGGGCACAATTGCAGAAATTTCACTTATTTCAGGGAAATAAGTCAGAAATTTTTCTTATTTTGGTGAAAAAAGACAGGAATATTCTTTGTTTTGGGGGAAAAGACAGAAATTCCACTTATTTATAGGCAAAAAAGCAGAAATTCCCCTAATTTTGAAGCAAAAATGAAGAAATTTCCCTTTTTTATGGCAAAAAGGTATGCATTCTTCTTATTTTCGGGCAAAAAGGCAAAAATTCATGGTATTTTGGAGCAAAATTGCCGAAATTTGCCTAATTGTGGGGCAAAAAGGCAGAAATTCTCTATATGTTGGGGCAAAAAGACAGAAATTCTCCTTATTTTGGGGCAAAACTCAGAAATTCCATTATTTTGGGGCAAAATTCCAGAAATTTCCCTTATTTTGGGGCAAAATTTCAGAAATTTCACTTATTTTGGGGCATAATTGCAGAAATTTCACTTATTTCAGGGAAAAAAAGCAGAAATTTTCTTATTTTGGGGCAAAAAGGCAGAAATTCCTAGTATTTTGTGTCAAAATTCAGAAATTCCCCTTATTTTGAGGTAAAAAGGCTGAAATTCCCTTAATAGGGGGCAAAAAGGCAGAAATTTTTTCTTATTTTAGGGCAAAATTGCAGAAATTTCACTTACTTCAGGGTAATAAGTCAGAAATTTTCCTTATTTTGGGGCAAAAAAGACAGGAATTTTCTTTGTTTTGGGGGAAAAAGACAGAAATTCTACTTATTTAGAGGCCAAAAAGCAGAAATTCCTTTTATTTTAGAGCAAAAATGAAGAAATTTCCATTTTTTATGGCAAAAAGGTATGCATTCTTCTTATTTTCGGGCAAAAAGGCAGAAATTCCCCGTATTTTGGAGCAAAATTGCAGAAATTTGCCTAAATGTAGGGCAAAAAGGCAGAAATTCTCTATATGTTGGGGCAAAAAGACAGAAATTCTCCTTATTTTGGGGCAAAACTCAGAAATTCCATTTTTTGGGGCAAAATTCCAGAAATTTCCCTTAATTTGGGGCAAAATTGTAGAAATTTCACTTATTTTGGGGCAAAATTGTAGAAATTTCACTTATTTCAGAGAAAAAAAAGCAGAAATTTTCTTATTTTGGGCCAAAAAGGCAGAAATTCCTAATATTTTGTGGCAAAAATGCATAAATTCCCCTTATTTTGAGGTAAAAATACTGAAATTCCCTTAATAGAGGGTAAATATGCAGAAATTCCCCTAATTTGAGGTAAAATGGCTGAAATTCCCCTTATTTTGTAAACAAAAACGCAGAAAATTCCCTTATTTTAGGGCAAAATTGCATAAATTTCACTTACTTCAGGGTAATAAGTCAGAATTTTTCCTTATTTTGGGGCAAAAAAGACAGAAATTCCCTTTGTTTTGGGGGAAAAAGACAGAAATTCTACTTATTTAGAGGCAAAAAAGCAGAAATTCCCCTTATTTTGGAGCAAAAATGAAGAAATTTCCCTTTCTTATGGCAAAAAGGTATGCATTCTTCTTATTTTCGGGCAAAAAGGCAGAAATTCCCCGTATTTTGGAGTAAAAATTGCAGAAATTCCCCTAATTGTGGGGCAAAAATGCAGAAAATCTCTATATGTTGGGGCAAAAAACAGAAATTCTCCTTATTTTGGGGCAAAACTCAGAAATTCCACTTATTTTGGGGCAAAATTCCAGAAATTTCCCTTATTTTGGGGCAAAATTGCAGAAATTTCACTTATTTGAGGCAAATTTGCAGAAATTTCACTTATTTTGGGGCAAAATTGCAGATATTTCACTTATTTCAGGGAAAAAAGGCAGAAATTTTCCTTATTTTGGGGTAAAAAGCAGAAATTCCTAATATTTTGTGGCAAAAATTTAGAAATTCCCCTTATTTTGAGGGAAAAAGGCTGAAATTCTCCTTAATAGGGGGCAAAAAGGCAGAAATTTTTCGTATTTTGGGGCAAAATTGCAGAAATTTTACTTACTTCAGGGTAATAAGTCAGAATTTTTCTTTATTTTGGGGCAAAAAAACTGAAATTTCATTTGTTTTAGGGGAAAAAGACAGATATTCCACATATTTAGAGGCAAAAAAGCAGAAATTCCCCTTATTTTGGAGCAAAAATGAAGAAATTTCCCTTTTTTATGGCAAAAAGGTATGCATTCTTCTTATTTTCGGGCAAAAAGGCAGAAATTCTTTGTATTTTGGAGCAAAATTGCAGAAATTCCCATAATTGTGGGGCAAAAATGCAGAAATTGCCTATATGTTGGGGCAATAAGACAGAAATTCTCCTTATTTTGGGGCGAAACCTAGAAATTCCACTTTTTTGGAGCAAAATTCCAGAAATTTCCCTTATTTTGGGCCAAAATTGCAGAAATTTCACTTATTTTCGGGCAAAATTGCAGAAATTTCACTTATTTTGGGGCATAATTGCAGAAATTTCACTTATTTCAGGGAAAAAAAGCAGAAATTTTCTTATTTTGGGCAAAAAGGCAGAAATTCCTAGTATTTTGTGTCAAAATTCAGAAATTCCCCTTATTTTGAGGTAAAAAGCCTGAAATTCTCCTTAATAGGGGGCAAAAAGGCAGAAATTTTTTTTATTTTAGGGCAAAATTGCAGAAATTTCACTTACTTCAGGGTAATAAGTCAGAAATTTTCCTTATTTTGGGGCAAAAAAGACAGGAATTTTCTTTGTTTTGGGGGAAAAAGACAGAAATTCTACTTATTTAGAGGCCAAAAAGCAGAAATTCCTTTTATTTTAGAGCAAAAATGAAGAAATTTCCATTTTTTATGGCAAAAAGGTATGCATTCTTCTTATTTTCGGGCAAAAAGGCAGAAATTCCCCGTATTTTGGAGCAAAATTGCAGAAATTTGCCTAATTGTAGGGCAAAAAGGCAGAAATTCTCTATATGTTGGGGCAAAAAGACAGAAATTCTCCTTATTTTGGGGCAAAACTCAGAAATTCCATTTTTTGGGGCAAAATTCCAGAAATTTCCCTTAATTTGGGGCAAAATTGTAGAAATTTCACTTATTTTGGGGCAAAATTGCAGAAATTTCACTTATTTCAGAGAAAAAAAAGCAGAAATTTTCTTATTTTGGGCCAAAAAGGCAGAAATTCCTAATATTTTGTGGCAAAAATGCATAAATTCCCCTTATTTTGAGGTAAAAATACTGAAATTCCCTTAATAGAGGGTAAATATGCAGAAATTCCCCTAATTTGAGGTAAAATGGCTGAAATTCCCCTTATTTTGTAAACAAAAACGCAGAAAATTCCCTTATTTTAGGGCAAAATTGCATAAATTTCACTTACTTCAGGGTAATAAGTCAGAATTTTTCCTTATTTTGGGGCAAAAAAGACAGAAATTCCCTTTGTTTTGGGGGAAAAAGACAGAAATTCTACTTATTTAGAGGCAAAAAAGCAGAAATTCCCCTTATTTTGGAGCAAAAATGAAGAAATTTCCCTTTCTTATGGCAAAAAGGTATGCATTCTTCTTATTTTCGGGCAAAAAGGCAGAAATTCCCCGTATTTTGGAGTAAAAATTGCAGAAATTCCCCTAATTGTGGGGCAAAAATGCAGAAAATCTCTATATGTTGGGGCAAAAAACAGAAATTCTCCTTATTTTGGGGCAAAACTCAGAAATTCCACTTATTTTGGGGCAAAATTCCAGAAATTTCCCTTATTTTGGGGCAAAATTGCAGAAATTTCACTTATTTGAGGCAAATTTGCAGAAATTTCACTTATTTTGGGGCAAAATTGCAGATATTTCACTTATTTCAGGGAAAAAAGGCAGAAATTTTCCTTATTTTGGGGTAAAAAGCAGAAATTCCTAATATTTTGTGGCAAAAATTTAGAAATTCCCCTTATTTTGAGGTAAAAAGGCTGAAATTCCCCTTAATAGGGGGCAAAAAGGCAGAAATTTTTCGTATTTTGGGGCAAAATTGCAGAAATTTTACTTACTTCAGGGTAATAAGTCAGAATTTTTCTTAATTTTAGGGCAAAAAAACTGAAATTCCATTTGTTTTAGGGGAAAAAGACAGATATTCCACATATTTAGAGGCAAAAAGCAGAAATTCCCCTTATTTTGGAGCAAAAATGAAGAAATTTCCCTTTTTTATGGCAAAAAAGTATGCATTCTTCTTATTTTCGGGCAAAAAGGCAGAAATTCTTTGTATTTTGGAGCAAAATTGCAGAAATTCCCATAATTGTGGGGCAAAAATGCAGAAATTGCCTATATGTTGGGGCAAAAAGACAGAAATTCTCCTTATTTTGGGGCGAAACCTAGAAATTCCACTTTTTTGGGGCAAAATTCCAGAAATTTCCCTTATTTTGGGCCAAAATTGCAGAAATTTCACTTATTTTGGGGCAAAATTGCAGAAATTTCACTTATTTCAGGGTAATAAGTCAGAAATTTTTCTTATTTTGGGGCAAAAAAGACAGGAATTTTCTTTGTTTTGGGGGAAAAATACAGAAATTCCACTGATTTAGAGGCAAAAAACCAGAAATTCCTCTTATTTTGGAGCAAAAATGAAGAAATTTCCCGTTTTTATGGCAAAAAGGTATTCATTCTTCTTATTTTCGGGCAAAAAGGCAGAAATTCCCCGTATTTTGGTGTAAAATTGCAGAAATTTGCCTAATTGTGGGGTAAAAAGGCAGAAATTCCCTATATGTTGGGGCAAAATACAGAAATTTTCCTTATTTTGGGGCAAAACTCTGAAATTCCACTTATTTTGGGGCAAAATCCCAGAAATTTCCCTTATTCTGGGACAAAAGTGCAGAAATTTCAATTATTTGGGGGCACAATTGCAGAAATTTCACTTATTTCAGGGAAATAAGTCAGAAATTTTTCTTATTTTGGTGAAAAAAGACAGGAATATTCTTTGTTTTGGGGGAAAAGACAGAAATTCCACTTATTTATAGGCAAAAAAGCAGAAATTCCCCTTATTTTGAAGCAAAAATGAAGAAATTTCCCTTTTTTATGGCAAAAAGGTATGCATTCTTCTTATTTTCGGGCAAAAAGGCAAAAATTCATGGTATTTTGGAGCAAAATTGCCGAAATTTGCCTAATTGTGGGGCAAAAAGGCAGAAATTCTCTATATGTTGGGGCAAAAAGACAGAAATTCTCCTTATTTTGGGGCAAAACTCAGAAATTCCATTATTTTGGGGCAAAATTCCAGAAATTTCCCTTATTTTGGGGCAAAATTTCAGAAATTTCACTTATTTTGGGGCATAATTGCAGAAATTTAACTTATTTCAGGGAAAAAAAGCAGAAATTTTCTTATTTTGGGGCAAAAAGGCAGAAATTCCTAGTATTTTGTGTCAAAATTCAGAAATTCCCCTTATTTTGAGGTAAAAAGGCTGAAATTCCCTTAATAGGGGGCAAAAAGGCAGAAATTTTTTCTTATTTTAGGGCAAAATTGCAGAAATTTCACTTACTTCAGGGTAATAAGTCAGAAATTTTCCTTATTTTGGGGCAAAAAAGACAGGAATTTTCTTTGTTTTGGGGGAAAAAGACAGAAATTCTACTTATTTAGAGGCCAAAAAGCAGAAATTCCTTTTATTTTAGAGCAAAAATGAAGAAATTTCCATTTTTTATGGCAAAAAGGTATGCATTCTTCTTATTTTCGGGCAAAAAGGCAGAAATTCCCCGTATTTTGGAGCAAAATTGCAGAAATTTGCCTAATTGTAGGGCAAAAAGGCAGAAATTCTCTATATGTTGGGGCAAAAAGACAGAAATTCTCCTTATTTTGGGGCAAAACTCAGAAATTCCATTTTTTGGGGCAAAATTCCAGAAATTTCCCTTAATTTGGGGCAAAATTGTAGAAATTTCACTTATTTTGGGGCAAAATTGTAGAAATTTCACTTATTTCAGAGAAAAAAAAGCAGAAATTTTCTTATTTTGGGCCAAAAAGGCAGAAATTCCTAATATTTTGTGGCAAAAATGCATAAATTCCCCTTATTTTGAGGTAAAAATACTGAAATTCCCTTAATAGAGGGTAAATATGCAGAAATTCCCCTAATTTGAGGTAAAATGGCTGAAATTCCCCTTATTTTGTAAACAAAAACGCAGAAAATTCCCTTATTTTAGGGCAAAATTGCATAAATTTCACTTACTTCAGGGTAATAAGTCAGAATTTTTCCTTATTTTGGGGCAAAAAAGACAGAAATTCCCTTTGTTTTAGGGGAAAAAGACAGAAATTCTACTTATTTAGAGGCAAAAAAGCCAAAATTCCCCTTATTTTGGAGCAAAAATGAAGAAATTTCCCTTTCTTATGGCAAAAAGGTATGCATTCTTCTTATTTTCGGGCAAAAAGGCAGAAATTCCCCGTATTTTGGAGTAAAAATTGCAGAAATTCCCCTAATTGTGGGGCAAAAATGCAGAAAATCTCTATATGTTGGGGCAAAAAACAGAAATTCTCCTTATTTTGTGGCAAAACTCAGAAATTCCACTTATTTTGGGGCAAAATTCCAGAAATTTCCCTTATTTTGGGGCAAAATTGCAGAAATTTCACTTATTTGAGGCAAATTTGCAGAAATTTCACTTATTTTGGGGCAAAATTGCAGAAATTTCACTTATTTCAGGGAAAAAAGGCAGAAATTTTCCTTATTTTGGGGCAAAAAGCAGAAATTCCTAATATTTTGTGGAAAAAATTTAGAAATTCCCCTTATTTTGAGGTAAAAAGGCTGAAATTCCCCTTAATAGGGGGCAAAAAGGCAGAAATTTATCTTATTTTCGGGCAAAATTGCAGAAATTTTACTTACTTCAGGGTAATAAGTCAGAATTTTTCTTTATTTTGTGGCAAAAAACCTGAAATTCCATTTGTTTTAGGGGAAAAAGACAGATATTCCACATATTTAGAGGCAAAAAAGCAGAAATTCCCCTTATTTTTGAGCAAAAATGAAGAAATTTCCCTTTTTTATGGCAAAAAGGTATGCATTCTTCTTATTTTCAGGCAAAAAGGCAGAAATTCTCTGTATTTTGGAGCAAAATTGCAGAAATTCCCATAACTGTGGGGCAAAAATGCAGAAATTGCCTATATGTTGGGGCAAAAAGACAGAAATTCTTCTTATTTTGGGGCAAAACCTAGAAATTCCAATTTTTGGGGCAAAATTCCAGAAATTTCTCTTATTTTGGGCCAAAATTGCAGAAATTTCACTTATTTTGGGGCAAAATTGCAGAAATTTCACTTATTTCAGGGTAATAAGTCAGAAATTTTTCTTATTTTGGGGCAAAAAAGACAAGAATTTTCTTTGTTTTGGGGGAAAAAGACAGAAATTCCACTGATTTAGAGGCAAAAACCAGAAATTCCCCTTATTTTGATCAAAAATGAAGAAATTTCCCTTTTTTATGGCAAAAAGGTATTCATTCTTCTTATTTTCGGGCAAAAAGGCAAAAATTTCCCGTATTTTGGTGCAACATTGCAGAAATTTGCCTAATTGTGGGGCAAAAAGGCAGAAATTCCCTATATGTTGGGGCAAAATACAGAAATTCTCCTCATTTTGGGGCAAAACTCAGAAATTTCAATTATTTTGGGGCAAAATTGCAATAATTTCCCTTATTTTGGGGCAAAATTGCAGAAATTTCACTTATTTCAGGGTAATAAGTCAGAAATTTTTCTTTTTTTGGGGCAAAAAAGACAGGAATTTTCTTTGTTTTGGGGGAAAAGACAGAAATTCCACTTATTTAGAGGCAAAAAAGCAGAAATTCCCCTTATTTTGAAGCAAAAATGAAGAAATTTCCCTTTTTTATGGCAAAAAGGTATGCATTCTTCTTATTTTCGGGCAAAAAGGCAAAAATTCACGGTATTTTAAAGCAAAATTGCAGAAATTTGCCTAATTGTTGGGCAAAAAGGCAGAAATTCTCTATATGTTGGGGCAAAAAGACAGAAATTCTCCTTATTTTGGGGCAAAACTCAGAAATTCCATTATTTTGGGGCAAAATTCCAGAAATTTCCCTTATTTTGGGGCAAAATTGCAGAAATTTCACTTATTTTGGGGCATAATTGCAGAAATTTCACTTATTTCAGGAAAAAAAAGCAGAAATTTTCTTATTTTTGGGGCAAAAAGGCAGAAATTCCTAATATTTTGTGTCAAAATTCAAAAATTCCCCTTATTTTGAGGTAAAATGCTGAAATTCCCCTTAATAGGGGGCAAAAAGGCAGAAATTTTTCTTATTTTAGGGCAAAATTGCAGAAATTTCACTTACTTCAGGGTAATAAGTCAGAAATTTTCCTTATTTTCGGGCAAAAAAGACAGGAATTTTCTTTGTTTTGAGGGAAAAAGACAGAAATTCTACTTATTTAGAGGCCAAAAAGCAGAAATTCCTTTTATTTTAGAGCAAAAATGAAGAAATTTCCATTTTTTATGGCAAAAAGGTATGCATTCTTCTCATTTTCGGGCAAAAAGGCAGAAATTCCCCGTATTTTGGAGCAAAATTGCAGAAATTTGCCTAATTGTAGGGCAAAAAGGCAGAAATTCTCTATATGTTGGGGCAAAAAGACAGAAATTCTCCTTATTTTGGGGCAAAACTCAGAAATTCCATTTTTTGGGGCAAAATTCCAGAAATTTCCCTTAATTTGGGGCAAAATTGTAGAAATTTCACTTATTTTGGGGCAAAATTGCAGAAATTTCACTTATTTCAGAGAAAAAAAAGCAGAAATTTTCTTATTTTGGGCCAAAAAGGCAGAAATTCCTATTATTTTGTGGCAAAAATGCATAAATTCCCCTTATTTGAGGTAAAAATACTGAAATTCCCTTAATAGAGGGTAAATATGCAGAAATTCCCCTAATTTGAGGTAAAATGGCTGAAATTCCCCTTATTTTGTAAACAAAAACGCAGAAAATTCCCTTATTTTAGGGCAAAATTGCATAAATTTCACTTACTTCAGGGTAATAAGTCAGAATTTTTCCTTATTTTGGGGCAAAAAAGACAGAAATTCCCTTTGTTTTGGGGGAAAAAGACAGAAATTCTACTTATTTAGAGGCAAAAAAGCAGAAATTCCCCTTATTTTGGAGCAAAAATGAAGAAATTTCCCTTTCTAATGTCAAAAAGGTATGCATACTTTTATTTTCGGGTAAAAAGGCAGAAATTCCCCGTATTTTAGAGTAAAAATTGCAGAAATTCCCCTAATTGTGGGGAAAAAATGCAGAAAATCTCTATATGTTGGGGCAAAAACCAGAAATTCTCCTTATTTTGGGCCAAAACTCAGAAATTCCACTTATTTTGGGGCAAAATTCCAGAAATTTCCCTTATTTTGGGGCAAAATTGCAGAAATTTCACTTATTTGAGGCAAATTTGCAGAAATTTCACTTATTTTGGGGCAAAATTGCAGAAATTTCACTTATTTCAGGGAAAAAAGGCAGAAATTTTCTTATTTTTGGGGCAAAAAGCAGAAATTCCTAATATTTTGTGGCAAAAATTTAGAAATTCCCCTTATTTTGAGGTAAAAAGGCTGAAATTCCCCTTAATAGGGGGCAAAGAGGCAGAAATTTTTCTTATTTTGGGGCAAAATTGCAGAAATTTTACTTACTTCAGGGTAATAAGTCAGAATTTTTCTTTATTTTGGGGCAAAAAAACTGAAATTCCATTTGTTTTAGGGGAAAAAGACAGATATTCCACATATTTAGAGGCAAAAATGCAGAAATTCCCCTTATTTTGTAGCAAAAATGAAGAAATTTCCCTTTTTTATGGCAAAAAGGTATGCATTCTTCTTATTTTCAGGCAAAAAGGCAGAAATTCTCTGTATTTTGGAGCAAAATTGCAGAAATTCCCATAATTGTGGGGCAAAAATGCAGAAATTGCCTATATGTTGGGGCAAAAAGACAGAAATTCTCCTTATTTTGGGGCAAAACCTAAAAATTCCACTTATTTTGGGGCAAAATTCCAGAAATTTCCCTTATTTTGGGCCAAAATTGCAGAAATTTCACTTATTTTGGGGCAAAATTGCAGAAATTTCACTTATTTCAGGGAAATAAGACAGAAATTTTTCTTATTTTGGGGCAAAATAGACAGGAATTTTCTTTGTTTTGGGGGAAAAAGACAGAAATTCCACTGATTTAGAGGCAAAAAACCAGAAATTCCCCTTATTTTGATCAAAAATGAAGAAATTTCCCTTTTTTATGGCAAAAAGGTATTCATTCTTCTTATTTTCGGGCAAAAAGGCAGAAATTCCCCGTATTTTGGTGCAAAATTGCAGAAATTTGCCTAATTGTTGGGCAAAAAGGCAGAAATTCCCTATATCTTGGGGCAAAATACAGAAATTCTCCTCATTTTGGGGCAAAACTCAGAAATTTCAATTATTTTGGGGCAAAATTGCAGAAATTTTCCTTATTTTGGGGCAAAATTGCAGAAATTTCACTTATTTTGGGGCAAAATTGCAGAAATTCCACTTATTTCAGGGAAAAAAGGCAGAAATTTTCCTTATTTTGGGGCATAAATTGAAATTCCTAATATTTTGTGGCAAAAATGCAGAAATTCCCCTTCTTTTGAGGTTAAAAGGCTGAAATTCCCCTTATTTGGGGGCAAAAAGTCAGAAATTTCCCATATTTTGGGGCAAAATTGCAGAAATTTCACTTACTTCAGGGTAATAAGTTAGAATTTCTTCTTATTTTGGGGCAAAAAAGACAGAAATTCCCTTTGTTTTGGGGGAAAAAGACAGAAATTCCACTTATTTAGAGGCAAAAAAGCAGAAATTCCCCTTATTTTGGAGCAAAAATAAAGAAATTTCCTTTTTTGATGGCAAAAAGGTATGCATTCTTCTTATTTTGGGGCAAAAATGCAGAAATTCCCCGTATTTTGGAGCAAAATAGAAGAAATTCCCCTTATTGTGTGGCAAAAAGGCAGAAATTCCCTATATGTTGGGGCAAAAATACAGAAATTCTCCTTATTTGGGGGCAAAATTCATAAATTCCACATATTTTGGGGCAAAATTCCAGAAATTTCCTTTATTTTGGGACAAAATTGCAGAAATTTCACTTATTTTGGGGCAAAATTGCAGAAATTTCACTTATTTCAGGGAAAAAAGGCAGAAATTCCGATTATTTTGAGGTAAAAAGCCTGAAATTCCCCTTAATTGGGGGCAAAAGGCAGAAATTTCCCTTATTTTGAGGCAAAATTGCAGAAATTTCACTTATGTCAGGGTAATAAGTGAGAAATTTTCCTTATTTTGGGGCAAAAAAGACAAAAATTTCTTTTGTTTTGGAGGAAAAAGACAGAAATTCCACTTATTTAGAGGCAAAATTCCAGAAATTCCCCTTTTTGGAGCAAAAATGAAGAAATTTCCTTTTTTATGGCAAAAAGGTATGCATTCTTCTTATTTTCGGGCAAGAAGGCAGAAATTCTTCGTATTTTGGAGCAAAATTGCAGAAATTTCCCTAATTGTAGGGCAAAAAGGCAGAAATTCTCTATATGTTGGGACAAAAAGACAGAAATTCTCTTTATTTCGGGGCAAAACTCAGAAATTCCACTTATTTGGGGCAAAATTCCAGAAATTTCCCTTATTTTGATGCAAAATTGCAGAAATTTCACTTATTTTGAGGCAAAATTGCAGAAATTTCACCTATTTCAGGGAAAAAAAGCAGAAATTTTCTTATTTAGGGGCAAAAAGGCAGAAATTCTTAATATTTTGTGGCAAAAATGCAGAAATTCTTCTTATTTTGAGGTAAAAAAACTGAAATTCTCCTTATTTAGGGGCAAAAATGCAGAAATTCCCCTTATTTTGTGGTAAAAAGGGTGAATTTCTTTTTATTTGGGGGCAAAAATGCAGAAATTTCCCTTATTTTGGGGCAAAATTGCAGAAATTCCACTTACTTCAGGGTAATAAGTCAGTATTTTTTTTTATTTTGGGGCAAAAAAGACAGAAATTCCCTTTGTTTTGGAAGAAAAAGACAGAAATTCCACTTATTTAGAGGCAAAAAAGCAGAAATTCCTTTTATTTTGGAGCAAAAATGAAGAAATTTTCCATTTTTATGGCAAAAAGGTATGCATTCTTCTTATTTTCGGGCAAAAAGGCAGAAATTTTCCGTATTATGGAGCAAAATTGCAGAAATTCCCCTAATTGTGGGGCAAAAAGTCAGAAATTCTCTATATGTTGGGGCAAAAAGACAGAAATTCTCCTTATTTTGGGGCAAAACTCAGAAATTCCACTTATTTTGGGGCAAAATTCCAGAAATTTCCCATATTTTGGGGCAAAATTGCAGAAATTTCACATACTTCAGTGTAATAAGTCAGAATTTTTTCTTATTTTGGTGCAAAAGAGACAGAAATTCCCTTTGTTTTGGGGGAAAAAGACAGAAATTCCACTTATTTAGAGGCAAAAAAGCAGAAATTCGCCTTAGTTTGGAGCAAAAATGAAGAAATTTCCCTTTTTTATGGCAAAAAGTTATGCATTCTTCTATTTTCGGGCACAAAGGCAGAAATTCCCCGTATTTTTGAGCAAAATTGCAGAAATTTTCCTAATAGCGGGGCAAAAGGCAGAAATTGCCAATATGTTGGGGCAAAAATACAGAAATTCTCCTTATTTTGGGGCAAAACTCAGAAATTCAACTTATTTTGGGGCAAAATTCCAGAAATTTCCCCTATTTGGGGCAAAATTGTAGAAGTTTCACTTATTTTGTGGCAAAATTGCAGAAATTTCACTTATTTCAGGGAAAAAAGCAGAAATTTTCTTATTATGGTGTAAAAAGGAAGAAATTCCTAATATTTTGTGGCAAAAATGCAGAAATTCCCCTTATTTTGAGGTAAAAAGGCTGAAATTCCTCTTATTTGGGGGCAAAAATGCAGAAATTCCCCTTATTTTGAGGTAAAAAGGCTGAAATTCCCCTTATTTAAGAACAAAAAGGCAGAAATTTCCCTTATTTTGGGGCAAAATTGCAGAAATTTTACTTACTTCAGGGTAATAAGTCAGAAGTTTTTCTTATTTTGGGGCAAAAAAGACAAAAATTTCATTTGTTTTTGGAGAAAATACAGAAATTCAACTTATTTAGAGGCCAAAATGCAGAAATTCCCCTTAGTTTGGAGCAAAAATGAAGAAATTTTCCTATTTTATGGCAAAAAGGTATGCATTCTTCTTATTTTCGGGCAAAAAGGAAGAAATTCCCCGTATTTTGGAGCAAAATTGCAGAAATTCCCCTAATTGTGGGGCAAAAAGGCAGAAATTGCCTATATGTTGGGGCAAAAAGACAAAAATTCTCCTTATTTTGGGGCAAAACTCAGAAATTCCACTTATTTTGGGGCAAAATTCCAGAAATTTCCCTAATTTTGGGGCAAAATTGGAGAAATTTCACTTATTTTGGGGCAAAATTGCAGAAATTTCACATATTCCAGGGAAAAAAAGCAGAAATTTTCTTACTTTGGGGCAAAAATGCAGAAATTCCTAATATTTTCTGGCAAAAATGCATAAATTCCCCTTATTTTGAGGTAAAAATGCTGAAATTCCCCTTATTTGGGAAGAAAAAGGCAGAAATTTTTGTTATTTTCGGGCAAAATTGCAGAAATTTCACTTACTTATGGGTAATAAGTCAGAATTTTTCCTTATTTTGTGGCAAAAAAGACAGAAATTTTCTTTGTATTGGGGGAAAAAGACAGAAATTCCACTTATTTAGAGGCAAAAAAGCAGAAATTCCCCTTATTTTGGAGCAAAAAATGAAGAAATTTCCCTTTTTTATGGCAAAAAGGTATGCATTCTTCTTATTTTCGGGCAAAAAGGCAAAAATTCCCCGTATTTTGGAGCAAAATTGGAGAAATTCCCTTAATTGTGGGGCAAAAAGGCAGAAATTTCCTTTAGTTAGGGCAAAAAGACAGTAATTCTGCTCATTTTGGGGCAAAACTCAGAAATTCCACTTAATTTGAGGCAAAATTCCTGAAATTTCCCTTATTTTGGGGCAATATTGCAGAAATTTCACTTATTTTGGGGCAAAATTGGAGAAATTTCACTTATTTTGGGGCAAAATTGCAGAAATTTCACTTATTTCAGAGAATAAAGGCAGAAATTTTCCTTATTTTGGGGCAAAAGAGCAGAAATTCCTAATATTTTGTGGCAAAAATGCAGAAATTCCCTTTATTTTGAGGTAAAAAGACTAAAATTCCTCTGATTTGGGGGCAAAAATAAAGAAATTTCCATTATTTTGGGGAAAAATTGCAGAAATTTTACTTACTTCAGGGTAATAAGTCAGAATTTTTCCTTATTTTGGGGCAAAAAAGACAAAAATTTCATTTGTTTTTGGGCAAAATACAGAAATTCCACTTATTTTGAGGCCAAAATGCAGAAATTCCCCTTAGTTTGGAGCAAAAATGAAGAAATTTTCCTATTTTATGGCAAAAAGGTATGCATTCTTCTTATTTTCGGGCAAAAAGGAAGAAATTCCCCGTATTTTAAAGCAAAATTGCAGAAATTCCCCTAATTTTGGGGCAAAAAGGCAGAAATTGCCTATATGTTGGTGCAAAAAGACAAAAATTCTCCTTATTTTGGGGCAAAACTCAGAAATTCCACTTATTTTGGGGCAAAATTCCAGAAATTTCCCTTATTTTGGGGCAAAATTGTAGAAATTTCACTTATTTCAGGGAAAAAAAGCAGAAATTTTCTTACTTTGAGGCAAAAATGCAGAAATTACTAATATTTTCTGGCAAAAATGCATAAATTCCCCTTATTTTGAGGTAAAAATGCTGAAATTCCCCTTATTTGGGAAGAAAAAGGCAGAAATTTTTGTTATTTTGGGGCAAAATTGCAGAAATTTCACTTACTTCAGGGTAATAAGTCAGAATTTTTCCTTATTTTGTGGCAAAAAAGACAGAAATTCCCTTTGTTTTGGGGGAAAAAGACAGAAATTCCACTTATTTAGAGGCAAAAAAGCAGAAATTACCCTTATTTTGGAGCAAAAATGAAGAAATTTCCCTTTTTTATGGCAAAAAGGTATGCATTCTTTTTATTTTCGGGCAAAAAGGCAGAAATTCCCCGTATTTTGGAGCAAAATTGGAGAAATTCCCTTAATTGTGGGGCAAAAAGGCAGAAATACCCTTTAGTTAGGGCAAAAAGACAGTAATTCTGCTTATTTTGGGGCAAAACTCAGAAATTCCACTTATTTTGGGGCAAAATTCCTGAAATTTCCCTTATTTTGGGGCAATATTTCAGAAATTTCACTTATTTTTGGACAAAATTGGAGAAATTTCACTTATTTTGGGGCAAAATTGCAGAAATTTCACTTATTTCAGAGAAAAAAGGCAGAAATTTTCCTTATTTTGGGGCAAAAGAGCAAAAATTCCTAATATTTTGTGGCAAAAATGCAGAAATTCCCTTTATTTTGAGGTAAATAGGCTGAAATTCACCTGATTTGGGGGCAAAAATGCAGAAATTCCCTGTATTTTGGAGTTAAATTGCAGAAATTTCCCTAATTGTGGGGCAAAAAGGCAGAAATTCTCTATATGTTGGCGAAAAAGACAGAAATTCTCCTTATTTTGGGGCAAAACTCAGAAATTCCATTTATTTTGGGGCAAAATTCTAGAAATTTCGCTTATTTTGGGGCAAAATTGAAGAAATTTCACTTATCTTAAGGCAAGATTGCAGAAATTTTACTTATTTTGGGGCAAAATTTTAGAAATTTCACTTATTTCAAAGAAAAAAGGCAGAAATTTTCCTTATTTTGGGGCAAAAGAGCAGAAATTCCTAATATTTTGTGGCAAAAATGCAGAAATTCCCTTTATTTTGAGGTAAAAAGGCTGAAATTCCCCTGATTTGGGGGCAAAAAGGCAGAGATTTCCCTTATTTTGGGGAAATATTGCAGAAATTTTACTTACTTCATGGTAATAAGTCAGAATTTTTCCTTATTTTGGGGCAAAAAAGACAAAAATTTCATTTGTTTTTGGGGAAAATACAGAAATTCCACTTATTTAGAGGCCAAAATGCAGAAATTCCCCTTAGTTTGGAGGAAAAATGAAGAAATTTTCCTATTTTATGGCAAAAAGTTATGCATTCTTCTTATTTTCGGGAAAAAAGGAAGAAATTCCCCGTATTTTGGAGCAAAATTGCAGAAATTCCCCTAATTGTGGGGCAAAAAGGCAGAAATTGCCTATATGTTGGGGCAAAAAGACAAAAATTCTCCTTATTTTGGGGCAAAACTCAGAAATTCCACTTATTTTGGGGCAAAATTCCAGAAATTTCCCTTATTTTGGGGCAAAATTGCAGAAATTTCACTTATTTTGGGGCAAAATTGTAGAAATTTCACTTATTTCAGGGTAAAAAAGCAGAAATTTTCTTACTTTGGGGCAAAAATGCAGAAATTCCTAATATTTTGTGGCAAAAATGCATAAATTCCCCTTATTTTCAGGGAAAAATGCTGAAATTCCCCTTATTTGGGAAGAAAAAGGCAGAAATTTTTGTTATTTTGCGGCAAAATTGCAGAAATTTCACTTACTTCAGGGTAATAAGTCAGAATTTTTCCTTATTTTGGGGCAAAAAAGACAGAAATTCCCTTTGTTATGGGGGGAGGAAAAGACAGAAATTCTACTTATTTAGAGGTAAAAAAGCAAAAATTCCCCTTATTTTGGAGCAAAAATGAAGAAATATCCCTTTTTTATGGCAAAAAGGTATGCATTCTTCTTATTTTCAGGCAAAAAGGCAGAAATTCCCCGTATTTTTGAGCAAAATTGCAGAAATTCACCTAATTGTGGGGCAAAAAGGCAGAAATTGCCTATATGTTGGGGCAAAAAGACAAAAATTCTCCTTATTTTGGGGCAAAACTCAGAAATTCCACTTATTTTGGGGCAAAATTTTAGAAATTTGCCTTATTTTGGGGCAAAATTGCAGAAATTTCACTTATTTTGGGGCAAAATTGCAGAAATTTCACTTATTTCAGGGTAAAAAAGCAGAAATTTTCTTACTTTGGGGCAAAAATGCAGAAATTCCTAATATTTTGTGGCAAAAATGCATAAATTCCCCTTATTTTCAGGTAAAAATGCTGAAATTCCCCTTATTTGGGAAGAAAAAGGCAGAAATTTTTGTTATTTTGGGGCAAAATTGCAGAAATTTCACTTACTTCAGGGTAATAAGTCAGAATTTTTCCTTATTTTGGGGCAAAAAAGACAGAAATTCCCTTTGTTTTGGGGGAAAAAGACAGAAATTCCACTTATTTTGAGGCAAAAAAGCAGAAATTCCCCTTATTTTGGAGCAAAAATGAAGAAATTTCCCTTTTTTATGGCAAAAAGGTATGCATTCTTCTTATTTTCGGGCAAAAAGGCAGAAATTCCCCGTATTTTGGAGCAAAATTGCAGAAATTCCCTTAATTGTGGGGCAAAAAGGTAGAAATTCCCTTTAGTTAGGGCAAAAACAGTAATTCTCCTTATTTTTGGGCAAAACTCAGAAATTCTTCTTATTTTGGGGCAAAATTCCTGAAATTTCCCTTATTTTGGCTCAAAATGCAGAAATTTCACTTATTTCAGGGAAAAAAGGCAGAAATTTTCCTTATTTTGGGGCTAAAAGGCAGAAATTCCTAATATTTTGTGGCAAAAATGCAGAAATTCCCCGTATTTTGAGGTAAAAAGGCAAAATTCCCCTTATTTGGGGGCAAAAAGGCAGAAATTTTTGTTATTTTGGGGCAAAATTGCAGAAATTTCACTTACTTCAGGGTAATAAATCAGAATTTTTCCTTATTTTGGGGCAAAAAAGACAGAAATTCCCTTTGTTATGGGGGGAGGAAAAGACAGAAATTCTACTTATTTAGAGGTAAAAAAGCAGAAATTCCCCTTATTTTGGAGCAAAAATGAAGAAATATCCCTTTTTTATGGCAAAAAGGTATGCATTCTTCTTATTTTCAGGCAAAAAGGCAGAAATTCCCCGTATTTTTGAGCAAAATTGCAGAAATTCACCTAATTGTGGGGCAAAAAGGCAGAAATTGCCTATATGTTAGGGCAAAAAGACAAAAATTCTCCTTATTTTGGGGCAAAACTCAGAAATTCTTTTTATTTTGGGGAAAAATTCCAAAAAATTCCCTTATTTTTGGGCAAAATTGCAGAAATTTCACTTATGTTGGGGCACAAAGGCAGAAATTCCTAATATTTTGTGGCAAAAATGCAGAAATTCCCCTTATTTTGAGGTAAAAAGGCTGAAATTCCACTTATTTGGGGGCAAAAGTCAGAAATTTCCCTTATTTTGGGGCAAAATTTCAGAAATTTCACTCATTTCAGGGTAATAAGTCAGAAATTTTCCTTATTTTGGGGCAAAAAGGACAGAATTTTCCTTTTTTTGGGGGGGAAAAAGACAGAAATTCCACTTATTTAGAGGCAAAAAAGCAGAAATTCCCCTTATTTTGGAGCAAAAATGAAGAAATTTCCATTTATTATGGCAAAAAGGTATGCATTCTTCTTATTTTCAGGCAAAACGGCAGAAATTCTCCGTATTTTGCAGCAAAATTGAAGAGATTTCTCTAATTGTGGGGCAAAAATGCAGAAATTCTATATATGTTGGAGCAAAAAGGCAGAAATTCTTTTTATTTTCGGGCAAAACTCAGAAATTCCACTTATTTTGGGGCAAAATTTCAGAAATTTCCCTTATTTTGGGGCAAAATTGCAGAAATTTCATTATTTTGGGGCAAAATTGCAGAAATTTCACTTATTTCAAGGAAAAAATGCAGAATTTTTTTTTTATTTTGGTACAAAAAGGCAGAAATTCCTAATATTTTGTGGCAAAAATGCAGAAATTCCCCTTATTTTGAGGTAAAAAGGCTGAAATTCCCCTTATTTGGGGGCAAAAAGGCAAAAATTTCCTTTATTTTGGGGAAAAATTGCATAAATTTCACTTATTTCAGGGTAATAATTCAGAAATTTTCCTTATTTTGGGGCAAAAAAGACAGGTATTCCCTTTGTTTTGGGGCAAAAAGACAGAAATTCCACTTATTTAGAGGCAAAAAAGCAGAAATTCCCCTTATTTTGGAGCAAAAATGAAGAAATTTCCCTTTTTTATGGCAAAAAGGTATGCATTCTTTTTATTTTCGGGCAAAAAGGAAGAAATTTCCCATATTTTGGAGCAAAATTGCAGAAATTCCCCTAATTGTGGGGTAAAAAGGCAGAAATTCTCTATATGTTGGGGCAAAAAGTCAGAAATTCTCATTGTTTTGGGGCAAAACTCAGAAATTCCAATTATTTTGGGGCAAAATTCCAGAAATTTCCCTTATTTTGGGGCAAAATTGCAGAAATTTCACTTATTTTGGGGCAAAATAGCAGAAATTTCACTTATTTCAAGAAAAAAAGCAGAAATTTTCTTATTTTGGGGGAAAAAGGCAGAAATTCCTAATATTTTGTCGCAATAATGCAGAAATTCCCCTTATTTTGAGATAAAAAGGCTGAAATTACCTTTATTTGGGGGCAAAAAGGAAGAAATTTCACTTATTTTGGGGCAAAATTGCAGAAATTTCACTTATTTCAGGGTAATAAGTCTTAAATTTTCCTTATTTTGGTGCAAAAAAGACAGGATTTCCCTTGGTTTTGGGGGAAAAAGACAGAAATTCCACTTATTTAGAGGCAAGAAAGCAGAAATTCCCCATATTTTGGAGCAAAAATGAATAAAATTCTCTTTTTTATTGCAAAAAGGTATGCATTCTTCTTATTTTCGGGAAAAAAGGCAGAAAATCCCCGTATTTTGGAGCAAAATTGCAGAAATTCCCCTAATTGTGGGGCAAAAAGGCAGAAATTGCCTATATGTTGGGGCAAAAAGACAGAAATTCTCCTTATTTTGGGGCAAAACTCAAAAATTCCACTTATTTTGGGGAAAAATTCCAGAAATTTCCCTTATTTTGGGGCAAAATTGCAGAAATTTCACTTATTTTGGGGCAAAATTTCAAAAATTTCACTTATTTCAGGAAAAAAAGGCAGAAATTTTTCTTATTTTGAAGAAAAAGGCAGAAATTTTTAATATTTTGTGGCAAAAAAGCAGAAATTCCCCTTATTTTGAGGTAAAAAGCTGAAATTCCCTTTATTTGGGGACAAAAAAGCAAAAATTTCCCTTATTTTAGGACTAAAATTGCAGAAATTTCACTTATTTGGGGGCAAAATTGCAGAAATTTCAATTATTTCAGGGAAAAAAGGCAGAATTTTTCCTTATTTTGGGGCAAAAAGCAAAAATTCCTAATATTTTGTGGCAAAAATGCAGAAATTCCCCTTATTTTGAGGTAAAAAGGCTGAAATTCCCTTTATTTGGGTGCAAAAAGGCTGAAATGTCCCATATTTTGGGGCAAAATTGCAGAAATTTCACTTACTTCAGAATAATAAGTCAGAATTTTTTCTTATTTTGGGGCAAAAAAGACAAAAATTCCCTTTGTTTTGGGGGAAAAAGACAAAAATTCCACTTATTTAGAGGCAAAAAAGCAGAAATTCTTCTTATTTCGGAGCAAAAATGAAGAAATTTCCCTTTTCTATGGCAAAAGGTATGCATTCTTCTTATTTTCCGGCAAAAAGGCAGAAATTCCCCGTATTTTGGAGCAAAATTGCAGAAATTTCCCTAATTGTGGGGCAAAAAGGCAGAAATTGCCTATATGTTGGGGCAAAAAGACAGAAATTCTCCTTATTTTGGGGCAAAATTTTAGAAATTTCTCTTATTTTGGGGCAAAATTGCAGAAATTTCACTTATTTTGGGCAAAATTCCAAAAATTTCACTTATTTCAGGGAAAAAAGGCAGAAATTTTTCTTATTTTGGGGCAAAAAGGCAGAAATTTTTAATATTTTGTGGCAAAAATGCAGAAATTCCTCTTATTTTGAGGTAAAAAGGCTGAAATTCCCCTTATTTGCGGGCAAAAAGGCAGAAATTGCCTATATTTTGGGGCAAAATTGCAAAAATTTCAATTACTTCAGGGTAATAAGTCAGAATTTTTTCTTATTTTGGGGCAAAAAAGACAGGAATTCCCTTCGTTTTGAAGGAAAAAGACAGAAATTCCACTTATTTAGAGGCAAAAAAGCAGAAATTCCCCTTATTTTGGAGCAAAAATGTAGAAATTTCCCTTTTCTATGGCAAAAAGTTATGCATTCTTCTTATTTTCTGGCAAAAAGGCAGAAATTCCCCATATTTTGGAGCAAAATTGCAGAAATTCCCCTAATTGTGGGGCAAAAAGGCAGAAATTGCCTATATGTTGGGGCAAAAATACAGAAATTCTCCTTATTTTGGGGCAAAACTCAGAAATTCCACTTATTTTGGGGCAAAATTCCAGAAATTTCCCTTATTTTGGGGCAAAATTGCATAAATTTTTCTTATGTTGAAGCAAAATTGCAGAAATTTCACTTATTTTGGGGTAAAATTGCAGAAATTTCACTTATTTTGGGGCAAAATTGCAAATTTCACTTATTTCAGAGAAAAAAAACAGAAATTTTTCTAATTTTTGGGGCAAAAAGGCAGAAATTCTTAATACTTTGTGGCAAAAATGTAGAAATTCCCCTTATTTTGAGGTAAAAAGGCTGAAATTCCTCTTATTTGGGGGCAAAAAGGCAGAAATTTCGCTTATTTAGGGGCAAAATTGCAGAATTTTCACTTACTTCAGGGTAATAAGTCAGAGATCTTTTTATTTTGGGGCTAAAAAGACAGAAATTCCCTTTGTTTTGGGGGAAAAAGACAGAAATTCCACTTTTTTAGAGGTAAAAAGCAGAAATTCCCCTTTTTTGGAACAAAAATGAAGAAATTTCCATTTTTTATGGCAAAAAGTATGCATACTTCTTATTTTCGGGCAAAAAGGCAGAAACTCCTCGTATTTTGGAGCAAAATTGCAGAAATTCCCCTAAATATGGGGCAAAAAGGCAAAAATTCCCTATATGTTAGGGCAAAAAGACAGAAATTCTCTTTATTTTGGGGCAAAATTGCAGAAATTTCACTTATTTTGGGGCAAAAGTGAAGAAATTTCACTTATTTCAGGATAAAAATGCAGAAATTTTCCTTATTTTGGGGCAAAAAGCAGAAATTCCTAATATTTTGTGGCAAAAATGCAGAAATTCTCCTTATTTTGAGGTAAAAAGCCTGAAATTCCCCTTATTTGGGGGCAAAAAGGCGGAAATTTCCCATACTTTGGGGCAAAATTGCAGACATTTCACTTACTTCAGGGTAATAAGTCAGAATTTTTCCTTATTTTGGGGCAAAAATACAGGAATTCCCTTTGTTTTGGAGGAAAAAGACAGAAATTCCACTTATTTAGAGGCAAAAAAGCAGAAATTCCCCTTATTTCGGAGCAAAAATGAAGAAATTTCCCTTTTCTATGGCAAAAGGTATGCATTCTTCTTATTTTCCGGCAAAATGGCAGAAATTCACCATATTTTGGAGCAAAATTGCAGAAATTTCCCTATTTGTGGGGCAAAAAGGCAGAAATTTTATATATGTTAGGGCAAAAAGACAGAAATTCTCCTTATTTTGGGGCAAAATTCTGAAATTCCACTTAGTTTGGGGCAAAATTCCAGAAATTTCCCTTATTTTGGGGCAAAATTGCAGAAATTTCTTTTATTTTGGGGCAAAATTGCAGAAATTTCAATTATTTTGTGGCAAAATTGCAGAAATTTCACTTATTTCAGGGAAAAAAGTCAGAAATTTTTGTTATTTTAGGGCAAAAATGCAGAAATTCCTAATATTTTGTGGCAAAAATGCAGAAATTCCCATTATTTTGAGATAAAAAGGCTGAAATTCACCTTATTTCGGGGCAAAAAGGCAGAAATTTTTCATATTTTGGGGCAAAATTGCAGAAATTTCACTTACTTCAGGGTAATAAGTCAGAATTTTTTCTTATTTTGGGGCAAAAAAACAGAAATTCACTTTGTTTTGAATGAAAAAGACAGAAATTCCACTTATTTAGAGGCAAAAAAGCAGAAATTCCCCTTATTTTGGAGCAAAAATGAAGAAAGTTCCCTTTTCTATGGCAAAAAGTTATGAATTCTTCTTATTTTCGGGCAAAAAGGCAGAAATTCCCCGTATTTTGGAGCAAAATTGCAGAAATTCCCCTAATTGTGGGGCAAAAAGGCAGAAATTGCCTATATGTTGGGGCAAAAAGACAGAAATTCTCCTTATTTTGGGGCAAAACTCAGAAATTCCACTTATTTTGAGGCAAAATTCAAGAAATTTCCCTTATTTTGGGGCAAAATTGCATAAATTTTTCTTATTTTGGGGCAAAATTGCATAAATTTCACTTATTTTGGGGCAAAATTGCAGAAATTTCACTTATTTTGGGGAAAAATTGCAAATTTTACTTATTTCAGGAAAAAAAGGCAGAAATTTTTCTAAATTTTGGGGCAAAAAGGCAGAAATTCTTAATATTTTGTGGGAAAAATGTAGAAATTCCCCTTATTTTGAGGTAAAAAGGCTGAAATTCCCCTTATTTGGGGGCAAAAAGGCAGAAATTTCGCTTATTTAGGGGCAAAATTGCAAAAATTTCACTTACATCAGGGTAATAAGTCAGAATTTTTCCTTATTTTTGGGCAAAAAAGACAGGAATTCCCTTCGTTTTGGAGGAAAAAGACAGAAATTCCACTTATTTAGAGGCAAAAAAGCAGGAATTCCCCTTATTTCGGAGCAAAAATGAAGAAATTTCCCTTTTCTATGGCAAAAGGTATGCATTCTTCTTATTTTCCGGCAAAAAGGCAGAAATTCCCCATATTTTGGAGCAAAATTGCAGAAATTTTCCTAATTGTGGGGCAAAAAGGAAGAAATTGCCTATATGTTGGGGCAAAAAGACAGAAATTCTCCTTATTTTGGGGCAAAACTCAGAAATTCCACTTATTTTGGGGCAAAATTTTAGAAATTTCTCTTATTTTGGGGCAAAATTGCAGAAATTTCACTTATTTTGAGCAAAATTCCAAAAATTTCACTTATTTCAGGGAAAAAAGGCAGAAATTTTTCTTATTTTGGGGCAAAAAGGCAGAAATTTTTAATATTTTGTGGCAAAAATGCAGAAATTCACCTTATTTTGAGGTAAAAAGGCTGAAATTCCCCTTATTTGAGGGCAAAAAGGCAGATATCTCCTATATTTTGGGGCAAAATTGCAGAAATTTCAATTACTACAGGGTAATAAGTCAGAATTTTTTCTTATTTTGGGGCAAAAAAACAGAAATTCACTTTGTTTTGTAGGAAAAACACAGAAATTCCACTTATTTAGAGACAAAAAAGCAGAAATTCCCCTTATTTTTGAGCAAAAATGAAGAAATTTCCCTTTTCTATGGCAAAAAGTTATGCATTCTTCTTATTTTCGGGCAAAAAGGCAGAAATTCCCCGTATTTTGGAGCAAAATTGCAGAAATTCTCCTAATTGTGGGGCAAAAAGGCAGAAATTGCCTATATGTTGGGGCAAAAAGACAGATATTCTCCTTATTTTGGGGCAAAACTCAGAAATTCCACTTATTTTGAGGCAAAATTCAAGAAATTTCCCTTATTTTGGGGCAAAATTGCATAAATTTTTCTTATTTTGGGGCAAAATTGCAGAAATTTCACTTATTTTGGGGCAAAATTGCAAATTTTACTTATTTCAGGAAATAAGGCAGAAATTTTTCTAATTTTTGGGGCAAAAAGGCAGAAATTCTTAATATTTTGTGGCAAAAATGTAGAAATTCCCCTTATTTTGAGGTAAAAAGGCTGAAATTCCCCTTATTTGGGGGCAAAAAGGCAGAAATTTCGCTTATTTAGGGGCAAAATTGCAAAAATTTCACTTACTTCAGGGTAATAAGTCAGAATTTTTCCTTATTTTGGGGCAAAAAAGACAGGAATTCCCTTCGTTTTGGAGGAAAAAGACAGAAATTCCACTTATTTTGAGGCAAAAAAGCAGAAATTCCTTTTTTTTGGAGCAAAAATGAAGAAATTTCCCTTTTCTATGGCAAAAGGTATGCATTATTTTATTTTCCGGCAAAAAGGCAGAAATTCCCCATATTTTGGAGCAAAATTGCAGAAATTTCCCTAATTGTGGGGCAAAAAGGCAGAAATTGCCTATATGTTGGGGCAAAAAGACAGAAATTCTCCTTATTTTGGGGCAAAACTCAGAAATTCCACTTATTTTGGGGCAAAATTTTAGAAATTTCTCTTATTTTGGGGCAAAATTGCAGAAATTTCACTTATTTTGAGCAAAATTCCAAAAATTTCACTTATTTCAGGGAAAAAAGTCAGAAATTTTTTTAATTTGGGGCAAAAAGAGAAAAATTTTTAATATTTGGTGGCAATAATGCAAAAATTCCCCTTATTTTGAGGTAAAAAGGCTGAAATTCCCCTTATTTGGGGGCAAAAAGGCAGAAATTTCCTATATTTTGGGGCAAAATTGCAGAAATTTCAATTACTTCAGGGTAATAAGTCAGAATTTTTTCTTATTATGGGGCAAAAAAACAGAAATTCACTTTGTTTTGTAGGAAAAACACAGAAATTCCACTTATTTAGAGGCAAAAAAGCAGAAATTCCCCTTATTTTGGAGCAAAAATGAAGAAATTTCCCTTTTCTATGGCAAAAATTTATGCATTCCTCTTATTTTCGGGCAAAAAGACAGAAATTCCCCGTATTTTGGAGCAAAATTGCCGAAATTCCCCTAATTGTGGGGCAAAAAGGCAGAAATTGCCTATATGTTGGGGCAAAAAGACAGAAATTCTTCTTATTTTGGGGCAAAACTCAGAAATTCCACTTATTTTGGGGCAAAATTCCAGAAATTTCCCTTATTTTGGGGCAAAATTGCATTAATTTTTCTTATTTTGCGGCAAAATTGCAGAAATTTCACTTATTTTTGGGCAAAATTGCAGAAATTTCACTTATTTTGGGGCAAAATTGCAAATTTCACTTATTTCAGGGAAAAAAGGCAGAAATTTTTCTAATTTTTGGGGCAAAAAAGCAGAAATTTTTAATATTTTGTGGCAAAAATGTAGAAATTCCCCTTATTTTGAGGTAAACAGGCTGAAATTCCCCTTATTTGGGGGCAAAAAGGCAGAAATTTCGCTTATTTAGGGGCAAAATTGCAGAATTTTCACTAACTTCAGGGTAATAAGTCAGAGATTTTTTTATTTGGGGCCAAAAAGACAGAAATTCCCTTTGTTTTGGGGGTAAAAAGACAGAAATTCCACTTATTTAGAGGTAAAAAAGCAGAAATTCCTTTTTTTTGGAGCAAAAATGAAGAAATTTCCCTTTTTAATGGCAAAAAGGTATGCATACTTCTTATTTTCAGGCAAAAAGGCAGAAACTCCTCGTATTTTGGAGCAAAATTGCAGAAATTCCCCTAATTATGGGGCAAAAATGCAGAAATTCCCTATATGTTAGGGCAAAAAGACAGAAATGCTCTTTATTTTAGGGCAAAACTCAGAAATTCCACTTATTTTGGGGCAAAATTCCAGAAATTTCCTTTATTTTGGGGCAAAATTGCAGAAATTTCACTTATTTTGGGGCAAAAGTGCAGAAATTTCACTTATTTCAGGATAAAAAGGCAGAAATTTTCCTTATTTTGGGGCAAAAAGCAGAAATTCCTAATAATTTGTGGCAAAAATGCAGAAATTCCCCTTATTTTGAGGTAAAAAGCCTGAAATTTCCCTTATTTGGGGGCAAAAAGGCAGAAATTTCACATATTTTGGGGCAAAATTGCAGACATTTCACTTACTTTAGGGTAATAAGTCAGAATTTTTTCTTATTTTGGGTCAAAAAAGACAGAAATTCCCTTTATTTTGGGGAAAAAAGACAGAAATTCCACTATTTAGAGGCAAAAAAGCAGAAATTCCCCTTATTTTTGAGCATAAATCAAGAAATTTCCATTTTTTTATGGCAAAAAGGTATGCATTCTTCTTATTTTCTGGCAAAAAAGAAGAAATTCCTTGTATTTTGGAGCGAAATTGCAGAAATTCCCCTAATTGTGGAGCAAAAAGGCAGAAATTGCCTATATGTTGGGGCAAAAAGACAGAAATTCTCCTTATTTTGGGGCAAAACTCAGAAATTCCACTTATTTTGGGGCAAAATTCCAGAAATTTCCCTTATTTTGGGGCAAAATTGGAGAAATTTCACTTATTTTGGGGCAAAATTGCAGAAATTTCACTTATTTCAGGGAAGAAAGGCAGAAATTTTCCTAATTTTGGGGCAAAAAGGCAGAAATTCCTAATATTTTGTGGCAAAAATGCAGAAATTCCCCTTATTTTGAGGTAAAAAGGCTGAAATTCCCCTTATTTGGGGGAAAAAGGCAGAAATTTCCCTTATTTTGGGGCAAAATTGCAGAAATTTTATTTACTTCAGGGTAATAAGTCAGAATTTTTTTTTATTTTGGGGCAAAAAAGACAGGAATTCCCTTTGTTTTGGAGGAAAAAGACAGAAATTCCACTTATTTAGAGGCAAAAAAGCAGAAATTCCCCTTAATTTGTAGGAAAAAATAAGAAATTTCCATATTTAATGGCAAAAAGGTATGCATTCTTCTTATTTTCAGGCAAAAAGGGAGAAATTCCCTGTATTTTTTAGCTAAATTGCAGAAATTTCCCTAATTGTGGGGCAAAAAGGCAGAAATTCCCTATATGTTAGGGCAAAAAGGAAGAAAATCTCTTTATTTTGGGGCAAAACTCTGAAATTCCAATTAGTTTGGGGCAAAATTCCAGAAATTTCCCTTATTTTGGGGCAAAATTGCAGAAATTTCACTTATTTTGTGGCAAAATTGCAGAAATTTCACTTATTTCAAGGAAAAAAGGCAGAAATTTTCCTTATTTTTGGGCAAAAATGCAGAAATTCCTAATATTTTGTGGAAAAAATTCAGAAATTCCCATTATTTTGATGGAAAAAGGCCTAAATTCCCCTTATTTGGGGGCAAAAAGGCAGAAATTTTTCATATTTTGGGGCAAAATTGCAGAAATTTCACTTACTTCAGGGTAATAAGTCAGAATTTTTCCTTATTTTGGGGCAAAAAATACAGAAATTCCCTTTGTTTTTGGGGAAAAAGACAGAAATTCCACTTATTTAGAGGCAAAAAAGCAGAAATTCCCCTTATTTCGGAGCAAAAATGAAGAAATTTCCCTTTTCTATGGCAAAAGGTATGCATTCTTCTTATTTTCCGGCAAAATGGCAGAAATTCACCATATTTTGGAGCAAAATTGCAGAAATTTCCCTATTTGTGGGGCAAAAAGGCAGAAATTTTATATATGTTAGGGCAAAAAGACAGAAATTCTCCTTATTTTGGGGCAAAACTCAGAAATTCCACTTATTTTGGGGCAAAATTCCAGAAATTTCCCTTCTTTTGGGGCAAAATTGCAGAAATTTCACTTATTTTGGGGCAAAATTGCAGAAATTTGACTTATTTCAGGGAAAAAAAGCAGAAATTTTCTTATTTTGTAGCAAAAATGCAGTAATTCCTAATATTTTGTGGCAAAAATGCAAAAATTCCCCTTATTTTGAGGTAAAAAGGCTGAAATTCTTCTTATTTGGGGGCAAAAAGGCAGAAATTTCCCTTCTTTTGGGGCAAAATTGCAGAAATTTCACTTACTTCAGGGTAATAAGTCAGAATTTTTTTTTTATTTTGGGGCAAAAAAGACAGGAATTCCCTTTGTTTTGGAGGAAAAAGACAGAAATTCCACTTATTTAGAGGCAAAAAAGCAGAAATTCCCCTAATTTGTAGCAAAAATTAAAAAATTTCCCTATTTTATGGCAAAAAGGTATGCATTCTTCTTATTTTCAGGCAAAAAGGCAGAAATTTTCCGTATTTTTGAGCTAAATTGCAGAAATTTCCCTAATTGTGGGGCAAAAAGGCAGAAATTCCCTATATATTAGGGCAAAAAGACATAAAATCTCCTTATTTTGGGGCAAAACTATGAAATTCCACTTAGTTTGGGGCAAAATTCCAGAAATTTCCCTTATTTTGGAGCAAAATTGCAGAAATTTTCTTTATTTTGGGTCAAAATTGCAGAAATTTCACTTATTTTGTGGCAAAATTGCTGAAATTTAACTTATTTCAAAAAAAAAGGCAGAAATTTTCCTTATTTTAGGGCAAAAATTCAAAAATTCCTAATATTTTGTGGCAAAAATGCAAAAATTCCCCTTATTTTGAGGTAAAAAGGCTGAAATTCTTCTTATTTGGGGGCAAAAAGACAGAAATTTCCCTTATTTTGGGGCAAAATTGCAGAAATTCCCCTAATTGTGGGGCAAAAAGGCAGAAATTCTCTATATGTTGGGGGCAAAAATACAGAAATTCTTCTTATTTTGGGGCAAAACTCAGAAATTCCACTTATTTTGGGGCAAAACTCCCGAAATTTCCTTTATTTTGGGGCAAAATTGCAGAAATTTCCCTTATTTTGGGGCAAAATTGGAGAAATTTCACTTATTTTGCGGCAAAATTGCAGAAATTTTACTTATTTCAGGGAAAAAAGGCAGAAATTTTCCTTATTTTGGGGCAAAAAAAAAAAGGAATTCCTTTTGTTTTGGGGGAAAAAGACAGAAATTCCACTTATTTAGAGGCAAAAAAGCAGAAATTCCCCTTATTTTGGAGCAAAAATGAAGAAATTTCCCTTTTTTATTGCCAAAAGTTATGCATTCTTCTTATTTTCGGGCAAAAAGGCAGAAATTCCCCGTATCTTGGAGCAAAATTGCAGAAAATCCCCTAATTGTGGGGCAAAAAGGCAGAAATTGCCTATATGTTGGGGCAAAAAGACAAAAATTCTCCTTATTTGTGGGCAAAACTCAGAAATTCCACTTATTTTGGGGCAAAATTCCAGAAATTTCCCTTATTTTGGGGCAAAATTGCATAAATTTTTCTTATTTTGGGGCAAAATTGCAGAAATTTCATTATTCTGGGGCAAAATTGCAGAAATTTCACTTATTTTGGGGTAAAATTGCAAATTTCACTTATTTCAGGGAAAAAAGGCAGAAATTTTTCTAATTTTGGGGCAAAAAGGCAGAAATTCTTAATATTTTGTGGCAAAAATGTAGAAATTCCCCTTATTTTGAGGTAAAAATGCTGAAATTCCCCTTATTTGGGAGCAAAAAGGCAGATATTTCCTATATTTTGGGGCAAAATTGCAGAAATTTCACTTACTTCAGGGTAATAAGTCAGAACTTTTCCTTATTTTGGGGCAAAAAAGACAGGAATTCCCTTTGTTTTGGAGGAAAATGACAGAAATTCCACTTATTTAGAGGCAAAAAAGCAGAAATTCCCCTTATTTTGTAGCAAAAATTAAGAAATTTCCCTATTTTATGGCAAAAAGGTATGCATTCTTCTTATTTTCAGGCAAAAAGGCAGAAATTCCCCGTATTTTTGAGCTAAATTGCAGAAATTTCCCTAATTGTGTGGCAAAAAGGCAGAAATTCCCTATATGTTAGGGCAAAAAGACAGAAAATCTCCTTATTTTGGGGCAAAACTCTGAAATTCCACTTAGTTTGGGGCAAAATTCCAGAAATTTCCCTTATTTTGGGGCAAAATTGCAGAAATTTTCCTTATTTTGGGGCAAAATTGCAGAAATTTCACTTATTTTGTGGCAAAATTGCAGAAATTTAACTTATTTCAGGGAAAAAAGGCAGAAATTTTCCTTATTTTAGGGCAAAAATGCAAAAATTCCTAATATTTTGTGGCAAAAATGCAAAAATTCCCCTTATTTTGAGGTAAAAAGGCTGAAATTCTTCTTATTTGGGGGCAAAAAGACAGAAATTTCCCTTATTTTGGGGCAAAATTGAAGAAATTCCCTTAATTGTGGGGCAAAAAGGCAGAAATTCTCTATATGTTGGGGGCAAAAATACAGAAATTCTTCTTATTTTGGGGCAAAACTCAGAAATTCCACTTATTTTGGGGCAAAACTTCCGAAATTTCCTTTATTTTGGGGCAAAATTGCAGAAATTATACTTATTATGGGGCAAAAGTGCAGAAATTTCACTTATTTCAGGATAAAAAGGCAGAAATTTTCCTTATTTAGGGGCAAAAAGCAGAAATTCCTAATATTTTGTGGCAAAAATGCAAAAATTCCCCTTATTTTGAGGTAAAAAGCCTGAAATTCCCCTTATTTGGGGGCAAAAAGGCAGAAATTTCCCATATTTTGGGGCAAAATTGCAGACATTTCACTTACTTCAGGGTAATAAGTCAGAATTTTTTCTTATTTTGGGTCAAAAAATACAGAAATTCCGTTTGTTTTGGGGAAAAAAGACAGAAATTCCACTTATTTAGAGGCAAAAAAGCAGAAATTCCCCTTATTTTTGAGCATAAATCAAGAAATTTCCATTTTTTATGGCAAAACGGTATGCATTCTTCTTATTTTCGGGCAAAAAGGCAAAAATTCACGGTATTTTGGAGCAAAATTGCAGAAATTTGCCTAATTGTGGGGCAAAAAGGCAGAAATTGCCTATATGTTGGGGCAAAAAGACAGAAATTCTCCTTATTTTGGGGCAAAACTTAGAAATGCCACTTATTTTGGGGCAAAATTCCAGAAATTTCCCTTATTTTGGGGCAAAATTGGAGAAATTTCCCTTATTTTGGGGCAAAATTGCAGAAATTACCCTTATTTTGGGGCAAAATTCCAGCAATTTCCCTTCTTTTGGGGCAAAATTGCAGAAATTTCACTTATTTTGCGGCAAAATTGCAGAAATTTGACTTATTTCAGGGAAAAAAAGCAGAAATTTTCTTATTTTGTAGCAAAAATGCAGTAATTCCTAATATTTTGTGGCAAAAATGCAAAAATTCCCCTTATTTTGAGGTAAAAAGGCTGAAATTCTTCTTATTTGGGGGCAAAAAGGCAGAAATTTCCCTTTTTTTGGGGCAAAATTGCAGAAATTCCCCTAATTGTGGGACAAAAATGCAGAAATTCTCTATATGTAGGGGGCAAAAATACAGAAATTCTTATTTTGGGGCAAAGCTCAGAAATTCCACTTATTTTGGGGCAAAACTCCCGAAATTTCCTTTATTTTGGGGCAAAATTGCAGAAATTTCCCTTATTTTGGGGCAAAATTGGAGAAATTTCACTTATTTTGGGGCAAAATTGCAGAAATTTTACTTATTTCAAGGAAAAAAGGCAGAAATTTTTCTTATTTTGGGTCAAAAAAGAAAGGAATTCCTTTTGTTTTGAGGGAAAAAGACAGAAATTCCACTTATTTAGAGGCAAAAAAGCAGAATTTCCCCTTATTTTGGAGCAAAAATGAAGAAATTTCCCTTTTTTATGGCAAAAAGTTATGCATTTTTCTTATTTTCGGGCAAAAAGGCAGAAATTCCCCGTATTTTGGAGCAAAATTGCAGAAATTCCTCTAATTGTGGGGCAAAAAGGACAAAATTCCCTATATGTTGGGGCAAAAAAACAGAAATTCTTCTTATATTGGGGCAAAACTCAGAAATTCTACTTATTTTGGGGCAAAATTTCAGAAATTTCCCTTATTTTGGGGCAAAATTGCAGAAATTACCCTAATTTTGGGGCAAAATTCCAGCAATTTCCCTTCTTTTGGGGCAAAATTGCAGAAATTTCACTTATTTTGGGGCAAAATTGCAGAAATTTGACTTAATCAGAGAAAAAATGCAGAAATTTTGTTATTTTGGGGCAAAAGGCAGTAATTCCTAATCTTTTGTGGCAAAAATGCAGAAATTTTCATTATTTTGAGGTAAAAAGGCTGAAATTCCCCTTATTTGGGGGCAAAAAGGCAGAAATTTCGCTTATTTAGGGGCAAAATTGCAGAAATTTCACTTACTTCAGGGTAATAAGTCAGAATTTTTCCTTATTTTGGGGCAAAAAAGACAGGAATTCCCTTTGTTTTGGAGGAAAAAGACAGAAATTCCACTTATTTAGAGGCAAAAAAGCAGAAATTCCCTTTATTTCGGAGCAAAAATGAAGAAATTTCTCTTTTCTATGGCAAACGGTATGCATTCTTCTTATTTTCCGGCAAAAAGGCAGAAATTCCCCGTATTTTGGAGCAAAATTGCAGAAATTTCCCTAATTGTGGGGCAAAAAGGCAGAAATTGCCTATATGTTGGGGCAAAAAGACAGAAATTCTCCTTATTTTGGGGCAAAACTCAGAAATTCCACTTATTTTGGGGCAAAATTTTAGAAATTTCTCTTATTTTGGGGCAAAATTGCAGGAATTTCACTTATTTTGGGCAAAATTCCAAAAATTTCACTTATTTCAGGGAAAAAAGGCAGAAATTTTTTTTATTTTGGGGCAAAAATTCAGAAATTTTTAATATTTTGTGTCAAAAATGCAGAAATTCCCCTTATTTTGAGGTAAAAAGGCTGAAATTCCCCTTATTTGGGGGCAAAAAGGCAGAAATTTCCTATATTTTGGGGCAAAATTGCAGAAATTTCAATTACTTCAGGGTAATAAGTCAGAATTTTTTCTTATTTTGGGGCAAAAAAAAAGAAATTCACTTTGTTTTGAAGGAAAAACACAGAAATTCCACTTATTTAGAGGCAAAAAAGCAGAAATTCCCCTTATTTTGGAGCAAAAATGAAGAAATTTCGCTTTTCTATGGCAAAAAGTTATGCATTCTTCTTATTTTCGGGCAAAAAGGCAGAAATTCCCCGTATTTTGGAGCAAAATTGCAGAAATTCCCCTAATTGTGGGGCAAAAAGGCAGAAATTGCCTATATGTTTGGGCAAAAAGTCAGAAATTCTCCTTATTTGTGGGCAAAACTTAGAAATTCCACTTATTTTGGGGCAAAATTCCAGAAATTTCCCTTATTTTGGGGCAAAATTGCATAAATTTTTCTTATTTTGGGGCAAAATTGCAGAAATTTCACTTATTTTGGGGCAAAATTGCAGAAATTTCACTTATTTTGGGGCAAAATTGCAAATTTCACTTATTTCAGGGAAAAAAGGCAGAAATTTTTCTAATTTTTTGGGCAAAATGGGAGAAATTCTTAATATTTTGTGGCAAAAGTGTAGAAATTCCCCTTATTTTGAGGTAAAAATGCTGAAATTCCCCTTATTTGGGGGCAAAAAGGCAGAAATTTCGCTTATTTTGGGGCAAAATTGCAGAATTTTCACTAACTTCAGGGTAATAAGTCAGAGATTTTTTTATTTTGGGGCCAAAAAGACAGAAATTCCCTTTGTTTTGGGGGAAAAAGACAGAAATTCCACTAATTTAGAGGCAAAAAAGCAGAAATTTCCTTTTTTGAAGCAAAAATGAAGAAATTTTTCTTTTTTATGGCAAAAAGGTATGAATACTTCTTATTTTCGTGCAAAAAGGCAGAAACTCCTCGTATTTTGGAGCAAAATTGCAGAAATTCCCCTAAATATGGGGCAAAAAGGCAGAAATTCCCTATATGTTAGGGCAAAAAGACAGAAATTCTCTTTATTTTGGGGCAAAACTCAGAAATTCTACTTATTTTGGGGCAAAAATCCAGAAATTTCCTTTATTTTGGGGCAAAATTGCAGAAATTATACTTATTATGGGGCAAAAGTGCAGAAATTTCACTTATTTCAGGATAAAAAGGCAGAAATTTTCCTTATTTAGGGGCAAAAAGCAGAAATTCCTAATATTTTGTGGCAAAAATGCAGAAATTCCCCTTATTTTGAGGTAAAAAGCCTGAAATTCCCCTTATTTGGGGGCAAAAAGGCAGAAATTTCCCATATTTTGGGGCAAAATTGCAGACATTTCACTTACTTCAGGGTAATAAGTCAGAATTTTTTCTTATTTTGGGTCAAAAAATACAGAAATTCCGTTTGTTTTGGGGAAAAAAGACAGAAATTCCACTTATTTAGAGGCAAAAAAGCAGAAATTCCCCTTATTTTTGAGCATAAATCAAGAAATTTCCATTTTTTATGGCAAAACGGTATGCATTCTTCTTATTTTCGGGCAAAAAGGCAAAAATTCACGGTATTTTGGAGCAAAATTGCAGAAATTTGCCTAATTGTGGGGCAAAAAGGCAGAAATTGCCTATATGTTGGGGCAAAAAGACAGAAATTCTCCTTATTTTGGGGCAAAACTTAGAAATGCCACTTATTTTGGGGCAAAATTCCAGAAATTTCCCTTATTTTGGGGCAAAATTGGAGAAATTTCACTTATTTTGGGGCAAAATTGCAGAAATTTCACTTATTTCAGGAAAAAAAAGGCAGTTTTCTTATTTTGAAGCAAAAAGTCAGAAATTCCTAATATTTTGTTGCAAAAATGCAGAAATTCCCCTTATTTTGAGGTAAAAAGGCTGAAATTCCCCTTATTTGGGGGAAAAAGGCAGAAATTTCCCTTATTTTGGGGCAAAATTGCAGAAATTTCACTTACTTCAGGGTAATAAGTCAGAATTTTTTTTTATTTTGGGGCAAAAAAGACAGGAATTCCCTTTGTTTTGGAGGAAAAAGACAGAAATTCCACTTATTTAGAGGCAAAAAAGCAGAAATTCCCCTAATTTGTAGCAAAAATTAAAAAATTTCCCTATTTTATGGCAAAAAGGTATGCATTCTTCTTATTTTCAGGCAAAAAGGCAGAAATTTTCCGTATTTTTGAGCTAAATTGCAGAAATTTCCCTAATTGTGGGGCAAAAAGGCAGAAATTCCCTATATATTAGGGCAAAAAGACATAAAATCTCCTTATTTTGGGGCAAAACTATGAAATTCCACTTAGTTTGGGGCAAAATTCCAGAAATTTCCCTTATTTTGGAGCAAAATTGCAGAAATTTTCTTTATTTTGGGTCAAAATTGCAGAAATTTCACTTATTTTGTGGCAAAATTGCTGAAATTTAACTTATTTCAAAAAAAAAAGGCAGAAATTTTCCTTATTTTAGGGCAAAAATTCAAAAATTCCTAATATTTTGTGGCAAAAATGCAAAAATTCCCCTTATTTTGAGGTAAAAAGGCTGAAATTCTTCTTATTTGGGGGCAAAAAGACAGAAATTTCCCTTATTTTGGGGCAAAATTGCAGAAATTCCCCTAATTGTGGGGCAAAAAGGCAGAAATTCTCTATATGTTGGGGGCAAAAATACAGAAATTCTTCTTATTTTGGGGCAAAACTCAGAAATTCCACTTATTTTGGGGCAAAACTCCCGAAATTTCCTTTATTTTGGGGCAAAATTGCAGAAATTTCCCTTATTTTGGGGCAAAATTGGAGAAATTTCACTTATTTTGCGGCAAAATTGCAGAAATTTTACTTATTTCAGGGAAAAAAGGCAGAAATTTTCCTTATTTTGGGGCAAAAAAAAAAAGGAATTCCTTTTGTTTTGGGGGAAAAAGACAGAAATTCCACTTATTTAGAGGCAAAAAAGCAGAAATTCCCCTTATTTTGGAGCAAAAATGAAGAAATTTCCCTTTTTTATTGCCAAAAGTTATGCATTCTTCTTATTTTCGGGCAAAAAGGCAGAAATTCCCCGTATCTTGGAGCAAAATTGCAGAAAATCCCCTAATTGTGGGGCAAAAAGGCAGAAATTGCCTATATGTTGGGGCAAAAAGACAAAAATTCTCCTTATTTGTGGGCAAAACTCAGAAATTCCACTTATTTTGGGGCAAAATTCCAGAAATTTCCCTTATTTTGGGGCAAAATTGCATAAATTTTTCTTATTTTGGGGCAAAATTGCAGAAATTTCATTATTCTGGGGCAAAATTGCAGAAATTTCACTTATTTTGGGGTAAAATTGCAAATTTCACTTATTTCAGGGAAAAAAGGCAGAAATTTTTCTAATTTTGGGGCAAAAAGGCAGAAATTCTTAATATTTTGTGGCAAAAATGTAGAAATTCCCCTTATTTTGAGGTAAAAATGCTGAAATTCCCCTTATTTGGGAGCAAAAAGGCAGATATTTCCTATATTTTGGGGCAAAATTGCAGAAATTTCACTTACTTCAGGGTAATAAGTCAGAACTTTTCCTTATTTTGGGGCAAAAAAGACAGGAATTCCCTTTGTTTTGGAGGAAAATGACAGAAATTCCACTTATTTAGAGGCAAAAAAGCAGAAATTCCCCTTATTTTGTAGCAAAAATTAAGAAATTTCCCTATTTTATGGCAAAAAGGTATGCATTCTTCTTATTTTCAGGCAAAAAGGCAGAAATTCCCCGTATTTTTGAGCTAAATTGCAGAAATTTCCCTAATTGTGTGGCAAAAAGGCAGAAATTCCCTATATGTTAGGGCAAAAAGACAGAAAATCTCCTTATTTTGGGGCAAAACTCTGAAATTCCACTTAGTTTGGGGCAAAATTCCAGAAATTTCCCTTATTTTGGGGCAAAATTGCAGAAATTTTCCTTATTTTGGGGCAAAATTGCAGAAATTTCACTTATTTTGTGGCAAAATTGCAGAAATTTAACTTATTTCAGGGAAAAAAGGCAGAAATTTTCCTTATTTTAGGGCAAAAATGCAAAAATTCCTAATATTTTGTGGCAAAAATGCAAAAATTCCCCTTATTTTGAGGTAAAAAGGCTGAAATTCTTCTTATTTGGGGGCAAAAAGACAGAAATTTCCCTTATTTTGGGGCAAAATTGAAGAAATTCCCTTAATTGTGGGGCAAAAAGGCAGAAATTCTCTATATGTTGGGGGCAAAAATACAGAAATTCTTCTTATTTTGGGGCAAAACTCAGAAATTCCACTTATTTTGGGGCAAAACTTCCGAAATTTCCTTTATTTTGGGGCAAAATTGCAGAAATTATACTTATTATGGGGCAAAAGTGCAGAAATTTCACTTATTTCAGGATAAAAAGGCAGAAATTTTCCTTATTTAGGGGCAAAAAGCAGAAATTCCTAATATTTTGTGGCAAAAATGCAAAAATTCCCCTTATTTTGAGGTAAAAAGCCTGAAATTCCCCTTATTTGGGGGCAAAAAGGCAGAAATTTCCCATATTTTGGGGCAAAATTGCAGACATTTCACTTACTTCAGGGTAATAAGTCAGAATTTTTTCTTATTTTGGGTCAAAAAATACAGAAATTCCGTTTGTTTTGGGGAAAAAAGACAGAAATTCCACTTATTTAGAGGCAAAAAAGCAGAAATTCCCCTTATTTTTGAGCATAAATCAAGAAATTTCCATTTTTTATGGCAAAACGGTATGCATTCTTCTTATTTTCGGGCAAAAAGGCAAAAATTCACGGTATTTTGGAGCAAAATTGCAGAAATTTGCCTAATTGTGGGGCAAAAAGGCAGAAATTGCCTATATGTTGGGGCAAAAAGACAGAAATTCTCCTTATTTTGGGGCAAAACTTAGAAATGCCACTTATTTTGGGGCAAAATTCCAGAAATTTCCCTTATTTTGGGGCAAAATTGGAGAAATTTCCCTTATTTTGGGGCAAAATTGCAGAAATTACCCTTATTTTGGGGCAAAATTCCAGCAATTTCCCTTCTTTTGGGGCAAAATTGCAGAAATTTCACTTATTTTGCGGCAAAATTGCAGAAATTTGACTTATTTCAGGGAAAAAAAGCAGAAATTTTCTTATTTTGTAGCAAAAATGCAGTAATTCCTAATATTTTGTGGCAAAAATGCAAAAATTCCCCTTATTTTGAGGTAAAAAGGCTGAAATTCTTCTTATTTGGGGGCAAAAAGGCAGAAATTTCCCTTTTTTTGGGGCAAAATTGCAGAAATTCCCCTAATTGTGGGACAAAAATGCAGAAATTCTCTATATGTAGGGGGCAAAAATACAGAAATTCTTATTTTGGGGCAAAACTCAGAAATTCCACTTATTTTGGGGCAAAACTCCCGAAATTTCCTTTATTTTGGGGCAAAATTGCAGAAATTTCCCTTATTTTGGGGCAAAATTGGAGAAATTTCACTTATTTTGGGGCAAAATTGCAGAAATTTTACTTATTTCAAGGAAAAAAGGCAGAAATTTTTCTTATTTTGGGTCAAAAAAGAAAGGAATTCCTTTTGTTTTGAGGGAAAAAGACAGAAATTCCACTTATTTAGAGGCAAAAAAGCAGAATTTCCCCTTATTTTGGAGCAAAAATGAAGAAATTTCCCTTTTTTATGGCAAAAAGTTATGCATTTTTCTTATTTTCGGGCAAAAAGGCAGAAATTCCCCGTATTTTGGAGCAAAATTGCAGAAATTCCTCTAATTGTGGGGCAAAAAGGACAAAATTCCCTATATGTTGGGGCAAAAAAACAGAAATTCTTCTTATTTTGGGGCAAAACTCAGAAATTCTACTTATTTTGGGGCAAAATTTCAGAAATTTCCCTTATTTTGGGGCAAAATTGCAGAAATTACCCTAATTTTGGGGCAAAATTCCAGCAATTTCCCTTCTTTTGGGGCAAAATTGCAGAAATTTCACTTATTTTGGGGCAAAATTGCAGAAATTTGACTTAATCAGAGAAAAAATGCAGAAATTTTGTTATTTTGGGGCAAAAGGCAGTAATTCCTAATCTTTTGTGGCAAAAATGCAGAAATTTTCATTATTTTGAGGTAAAAAGGCTGAAATTCCCCTTATTTGGGGGCAAAAAGGCAGAAATTTCGCTTATTTAGGGGCAAAATTGCAGAAATTTCACTTACTTCAGGGTAATAAGTCAGAATTTTTCCTTATTTTGGGGCAAAAAAGACAGGAATTCCCTTTGTTTTGGAGGAAAAAGACAGAAATTCCACTTATTTAGAGGCAAAAAAGCAGAAATTCCCTTTATTTCGGAGCAAAAATGAAGAAATTTCTCTTTTCTATGGCAAACGGTATGCATTCTTCTTATTTTCCGGCAAAAAGGCAGAAATTCCCCGTATTTTGGAGCAAAATTGCAGAAATTTCCCTAATTGTGGGGCAAAAAGGCAGAAATTGCCTATATGTTGGGGCAAAAAGACAGAAATTCTCCTTATTTTGGGGCAAAACTCAGAAATTCCACTTATTTTGGGGCAAAATTTTAGAAATTTCTCTTATTTTGGGGCAAAATTGCAGGAATTTCACTTATTTTGGGCAAAATTCCAAAAATTTCACTTATTTCAGGGAAAAAAGGCAGAAATTTTTTTTATTTTGGGGCAAAAATTCAGAAATTTTTAATATTTTGTGTCAAAAATGCAGAAATTCCCCTTATTTTGAGGTAAAAAGGCTGAAATTCCCCTTATTTGGGGGCAAAAAGGCAGAAATTTCCTATATTTTGGGGCAAAATTGCAGAAATTTCAATTACTTCAGGGTAATAAGTCAGAATTTTTTCTTATTTTGGGGCAAAAAAAAAGAAATTCACTTTGTTTTGAAGGAAAAACACAGAAATTCCACTTATTTAGAGGCAAAAAAGCAGAAATTCCCCTTATTTTGGAGCAAAAATGAAGAAATTTCGCTTTTCTATGGCAAAAAGTTATGCATTCTTCTTATTTTCGGGCAAAAAGGCAGAAATTCCCCGTATTTTGGAGCAAAATTGCAGAAATTCCCCTAATTGTGGGGCAAAAAGGTAGAAATTGCCTATATGTTTGGGCAAAAAGTCAGAAATTCTCCTTATTTGTGGGCAAAACTTAGAAATTCCACTTATTTTGGGGCAAAATTCCAGAAATTTCCCTTATTTTGGGGCAAAATTGCATAAATTTTTCTTATTTTGGGGCAAAATTGCAGAAATTTCACTTATTTTGGGGCAAAATTGCAGAAATTTCACTTATTTTGGGGCAAAATTGCAAATTTCACTTATTTCAGGGAAAAAAGGCAGAAATTTTTCTAATTTTTTGGGCAAAATGGGAGAAATTCTTAATATTTTGTGGCAAAAGTGTAGAAATTCCCCTTATTTTGAGGTAAAAATGCTGAAATTCCCCTTATTTGGGGGCAAAAAGGCAGAAATTTCGCTTATTTTGGGGCAAAATTGCAGAATTTTCACTAACTTCAGGGTAATAAGTCAGAGATTTTTTTATTTTGGGGCCAAAAAGACAGAAATTCCCTTTGTTTTGGGGGAAAAAGACAGAAATTCCACTAATTTAGAGGCAAAAAAGCAGAAATTTCCTTTTTTGAAGCAAAAATGAAGAAATTTTTCTTTTTTATGGCAAAAAGGTATGAATACTTCTTATTTTCGTGCAAAAAGGCAGAAACTCCTCGTATTTTGGAGCAAAATTGCAGAAATTCCCCTAAATATGGGGCAAAAAGGCAGAAATTCCCTATATGTTAGGGCAAAAAGACAGAAATTCTCTTTATTTTGGGGCAAAACTCAGAAATTCTACTTATTTTGGGGCAAAAATCCAGAAATTTCCTTTATTTTGGGGCAAAATTGCAGAAATTATACTTATTATGGGGCAAAAGTGCAGAAATTTCACTTATTTCAGGATAAAAAGGCAGAAATTTTCCTTATTTAGGGGCAAAAAGCAGAAATTCCTAATATTTTGTGGCAAAAATGCAGAAATTCCCCTTATTTTGAGGTAAAAAGCCTGAAATTCCCCTTATTTGGGGGCAAAAAGGCAGAAATTTCCCATATTTTGGGGCAAAATTGCAGACATTTCACTTACTTCAGGGTAATAAGTCAGAATTTTTTCTTATTTTGGGTCAAAAAATACAGAAATTCCGTTTGTTTTGGGGAAAAAAGACAGAAATTCCACTTATTTAGAGGCAAAAAAGCAGAAATTCCCCTTATTTTTGAGCATAAATCAAGAAATTTCCATTTTTTATGGCAAAACGGTATGCATCCTTCTTATTTTCGGGCAAAAAGGCAAAAATTCACGGTATTTTGGAGCAAAATTGCAGAAATTTGCCTAATTGTGGGGCAAAAAGGCAGAAATTGCCTATATGTTGGGGCAAAAAGACAGAAATTCTCCTTATTTTGGGGCAAAACTTAGAAATGCCACTTATTTTGGGGCAAAATTCCAGAAATTTCCCTTATTTTGGGGCAAAATTGGAGAAATTTCACTTATTTTGGGGCAAAATTTCAGAAATTTCACTTATTTCAGGAAAAAAAAGGCAGTTTTCTTATTTTGAAGCAAAAAGTCAGAAATTCCTAATATTTTGTTGCAAAAATGCAGAAATTCCCCTTATTTTGAGGTAAAAAGGCTGAAATTCCCCTTATTTGGGGGAAAAAGGCAGAAATTTCCCTTATTTTGGGGCAAAATTGCAGAAATTTCACTTACTTCAGGGTAATAAGTCAGAATTTTTTTTTATTTTGGGGCAAAAAAGACAGGAATTCCCTTTGTTTTGGAGGAAAAAGACAGAAATTCCACTTATTTAGAGGCAAAAAAGCAGAAATTCCCCTAATTTGTAGCAAAAATTAAAAAATTTCCCTATTTTATGGCAAAAAGGTATGCATTCTTCTTATTTTCAGGCAAAAAAGCAGAAATTTTCCGTATTTTTGAGCTAAATTGCAGAAATTTCCCTAATTGTGGGGCAAAAAGGCAGAAATTCCCTATATATTAGGGCAAAAAGACATAAAATCTCCTTATTTTGGGGCAAAACTATGAAATTCCACTTAGTTTGGGGCAAAATTCCAGAAATTTCCCTTATTTTGGAGCAAAATTGCAGAAATTTTCTTTATTTTGGGTCAAAATTGCAGAAATTTCACTTATTTTGTGGCAAAATTGCTGAAATTTAACTTATTTCAAAAAAAAAGGCAGAAATTTTCCTTATTTTAGGGCAAAAATTCAAAAATTCCTAATATTTTGTGGCAAAAATGCAAAAATTCCCCTTATTTTGAGGTAAAAAGGCTGAAATTCTTCTTATTTGGGGGCAAAAAGACAGAAATTTCCCTTATTTTGGGGCAAAATTGCAGAAATTCCCCTAATTGTGGGGCAAAAAGGCAGAAATTCTCTATATGTTGGGGGCAAAAATACAGAAATTCTTCTTATTTTGGGGCAAAACTCAGAAATTCCACTTATTTTGGGGCAAAACTCCCGAAATTTCCTTTATTTTGGGGCAAAATTGCAGAAATTTCCCTTATTTTGGGGCAAAATTGGAGAAATTTCACTTATTTTGCGGCAAAATTGCAGAAATTTTACTTATTTCAGGGAAAAAAGGCAGAAATTTTCCTTATTTTGGGGCAAAAAAAAAAGGAATTCCTTTTGTTTTGGGGGAAAAAGACAGAAATTCCACTTATTTAGAGGCAAAAAAGCAGAAATTCCCCTTATTTTGGAGCAAAAATGAAGAAATTTCCCTTTTTTCTTGCCAAAAGTTATGCATTCTTCTTATTTTCGGGCAAAAAGGCAGAAATTCCCTGTATCTTGGAGCAAAATTGCAGAAAATCCCCTAATTGTGGGGCAAAAAGGCAGAAATTGCCTATATGTTGGGGCAAAAAGACAAAAATTCTCCTTATTTGTGGGCAAAACTCAGAAATTCCACTTATTTTGGGGCAAAATTCCAGAAATTTCCCTTATTTTGGGGCAAAATTGCATAAATTTTTCTTATTTTGGGGCAAAATTGCAGAAATTTCATTATTCTGGGGCAAAATTGCAGAAATTTCACTTATTTTGGGGTAAAATTGCAAATTTCACTTATTTCAGGGAAAAAAGGCAGAAATTTTTCTAATTTTGGGGCAAAAAGGCAGAAATTCTTAATATTTTGTGGCAAAAATGTAGAAATTCCCCTTATTTTGAGGTAAAAATGCTGAAATTCCCCTTATTTGGGAGCAAAAAGGCAGATATTTCCTATATTTTGGGGCAAAATTGCAGAAATTTTAATTACTTCAGGGTAATAAGTCAGAACTTTTCCTTATTTTGGGGCAAAAAAGACAGGAATTCCCTTTGTTTTGGAGGAAAATGACAGAAATTCCACTTATTTAGAGGCAAAAAAGCAGAAATTCCCCTTATTTTGTAGCAAAAATTAAGAAATTTCCCTATTTTATGGCAAAAAGGTATGCATTCTTCTTATTTTCAGGCAAAAAGGCAGAAATTCCCCGTATTTTTGAGCTAAATTGCAGAAATTTCCCTAATTGTGTGGCAAAAAGGCAGAAATTCCCTATATGTTAGGGCAAAAAGACAGAAAATCTCCTTATTTTGGGGCAAAACTCTGAAATTCCACTTAGTTTGGGGCAAAATTCCAGAAATTTCCCTTATTTTGGGGCAAAATTGCAGAAATTTTCCTTATTTTGGGGCAAAATTGCAGAAATTTCACTTATTTTGTGGCAAAATTGCAGAAATTTAACTTATTTCAGGGAAAAAAGGCAGAAATTTTCCTTATTTTAGGGCAAAAATGCAAAAATTCCTAATATTTTGTGGCAAAAATGCAAAAATTCCCCTTATTTTGAGGTAAAAAGGCTGAAATTCTTCTTATTTGGGGGCAAAAAGACAGAAATTTCCCTTATTTTGGGGCAAAATTGAAGAAATTCCCTTAATTGTGGGGCAAAAAGGCAGAAATTCTCTATATGTTGGGGGCAAAAATACAGAAATTCTTCTTATTTTGGGGCAAAACTCAGAAATTCCACTTATTTTGGGGCAAAACTTCCGAAATTTCCTTTATTTTGGGGCAAAATTGCAGAAATTATACTTATTATGGGGCAAAAGTGCAGAAATTTCACTTATTTCAGGATAAAAAGGCAGAAATTTTCCTTATTTAGGGGCAAAAAGCAGAAATTCATAATATTTTGTGGCAAAAATGCAAAAATTCCCCTTATTTTGAGGTAAAAAGCCTGAAATTCCCCTTATTTGGGGGCAAAAAGGCAGAAATTTCCCATATTTTGGGGCAAAATTGCAGACATTTCACTTACTTCAGGGTAATAAGTCAGAATTTTTTCTTATTTTGGGTCAAAAAATACAGAAATTCCGTTTGTTTTGGGGAAAAAAGACAGAAATTCCACTTATTTAGAGGCAAAAAAGCAGAAATTCCCCTTATTTTTGAGCATAAATCAAGAAATTTCCATTTTTTTATGGCAAAACGGTATGCATTCTTCTTATTTTCGGGCAAAAAGGCAAAAATTCACGGTATTTTGGAGCAAAATTGCAGAAATTTGCCTAATTGTGGGGCAAAAAGGCAGAAATTGCCTATATGTTGGGGCAAAAAGACAGAAATTCTCCTTATTTTGGGGCAAAACTTAGAAATGCCACTTATTTTGGGGCAAAATTCCAGAAATTTCCCTTATTTTGGGGCAAAATTGGAGAAATTTCACTTATTTTGGGGCAAAATTGCAGAAATTTCACTTATTTCAGGAAAAAAAGGCAGTTTTCTTATTTTGAAGCAAAAAGTCAGAAATTCCTAATATTTTGTTGCAAAAATGCAGAAATTCCCCTTATTTTGAGGTAAAAAGGCTGAAATTCCCCTTATTTGGGGGAAAAAAGCTGGAAATTTCCCTTATTTTGGGGCAAAATTGCAGAAATTTCACTTACTTCAGGGTAATAAGTCAGAATTTTTTTTTTATTTTGGGGCAAAAAAGACAGGAATTCCCTTTGTTTTGGAGGAAAAAGACAGAAATTCCACTTATTTAGAGGCAAAAAAGCAGAAATTCCCCTAACTTGTAGCAAAAATTAAAAAATTTCCCTATTTTATGGCAAAAAGGTATGCATTCTTCTTATTTTCAGGCAAAAAGGCAGAAATTTTCCGTATTTTTGAGCTAAATTGCAGAAATTTCCCTAATTGTGGGGCAAAAAGGCAGAAATTCCCTATATATTAGGGCAAAAAGACATAAAATCTCCTTATTTTGGGGCAAAACTATGAAATTCCACTTAGTTTGGGGCAAAATTCCAGAAATTTCCCTTATTTTGGGGGAAAATTGCAGAAATTTTCTTTATTTTGGGTCAAAATTGCAGAAATTTCACTTATTTTGTGGCAAAATTGCTGAAATTTAACTTATTTCAAAAAAAAAGGCAGAAATTTTCCTTATTTTAGGGCAAAAATTCAAAAATTCCTAATATTTTGTGGCAAAAATGCAAAAACTCCCCTTATTTTGAGGTAAAAAGGCTGAAATTCTTCTTATTTGGGGGCAAAAAGACAGAAATTTCCCTTATTTTGGGGCAAAATTGGAGAAATTTCACTTATTTTGGGGCAAAATTGCAGAAATTTCACTTATTTCAGGAAAAAAAGGCAGTTTTCTTATTTTGAAGCAAAAAGTCAGAAATTCCTAATATTTTGTTGCAAAAATGCAGAAATTCCCCTTATTTTGAGGTAAAAAGGCTGAAATTCCCCTTATTTGGGGGAAAAAAGCTGGAAATTTCCCTTATTTTGGGGCAAAATTGCAGAAATTTCACTTACTTCAGGGTAATAAGTCAGAATTTTTTTTTTATTTTGGGGCAAAAAAGACAGGAATTCCCTTTGTTTTGGAGGAAAAAGACAGAAATTCCACTTATTTAGAGGCAAAAAAGCAGAAATTCCCCTAATTTGTAGCAAAAATTAAAAAATTTCCCTATTTTATGGCAAAAAGGTATGCATTCTTCTTATTTTCAGGCAAAAAGGCAGAAATTTTCCGTATTTTTGAGCTAAATTGCAGAAATTTCCCTAATTGTGGGGCAAAAAGGCAGAAATTCCCTATATATTAGGGCAAAAAGACATAAAATCTCCTTATTTTGGGGCAAAACTATGAAATTCCACTTAGTTTGGGGCAAAATTCCAGAAATTTCCCTTATTTTGGGGGAAAATTGCAGAAATTTTCTTTATTTTGGGTCAAAATTGCAGAAATTTCACTTATTTTGTGGCAAAATTGCTGAAATTTAACTTATTTCAAAAAAAAAGGCAGAAATTTTCCTTATTTTAGGGCAAAAATTCAAAAATTCCTAATATTTTGTGGCAAAAATGCAAAAACTCCCCTTATTTTGAGGTAAAAAGGCTGAAATTCTTCTTATTTGGGGGCAAAAAGACAGAAATTTCCCTTATTTTGGGGCAAAATTGCAGAAATTCCCCTAATTGTGGGGCAAAAAGGCAGAAATTCTCTATATGTTGGGGGCAAAAATACAGAAATTCTTCTTATTTTGGGGCAAAACTCAGAAATTCCACTTATTTTGGGGCAAAACTCCCGAAATTTCCTTTATTTTGGGGCAAAATTGCAGATATTTCCCTTATTTTGGGGCAAAATTGGAGAAATTTCACTTATTTTGCGGCAAAATTGCAGAAATTTTACTTATTTCAGGGAAAAAAGGCAGAAATTTTCCTTATTTTGGGGCAAAAAAAAAAAGGAATTCCTTTTGTTTTGGGGGAAAAAGACAGAAATTCCACTTATTTAGAGGCAAAAAAGCAGAAATTCCCCTTATTTTGGAGCAAAAATGAAGAAATTTCCCTTTTTTATTGCCAAAAGTTATGCATTCTTCTTATTTTCGGGCAAAAAGGCAGAAATTCCCCGTATCTTGGAGCAAAATTGCAGAAAATCCCCTAATTGTGGGGCAAAAAGGCAGAAATTGCCTATATGTTGGGGCAAAAAGACAAAAATTCTCCTTATTTGTGGGCAAAACTCAGAAATTCCACTTATTTTGGGGCAAAATTCCAGAAATTTCCCTTATTATGGGGCAAAATTGCATAAATTTTTCTTATTTTGGGGCAAAATTGCAGAAATTTCACTTATTCTGGGGCAAAATTGCAGAAATTTCACTTATTTTGGGGTAAAATTGCAAATTTCACTTATTTCAGGGAAAAAAGGCAGAAATTTTTCTAATTTTTGGGGCAAAAAGGCAGAAATTCTTAATATTTTGTGGCAAAAATGTAGAAATTCCCCTTATTTTGAGGTAAAAATGCTGAAATTCCCCTTATTTGGGAGCAAAAAGGCAGATATTTCCTATATTTTGGGGCAAAATTGCAGAAATTTTAATTACTTCAGGGTAATAAGTCAGAACTTTTCCTTATTTTGGGGCAAAAAAGACAGGAATTCCCTTTGTTTTGGAGGAAAATGACAGAAATTCCACTTATTTAGAGGCAAAAAAGCAGAAATTCCCCTTATTTTGTAGCAAAAATTAAGAAATTTCCCTATTTTATGGCAAAAAGGTATGCATTCTTCTTATTTTCAGGCAAAAAGGCAGAAATTCCCCGTATTTTTGAGCTAAATTGCAGAAATTTCCCTAATTGTGTGGCAAAAAGGCAGAAATTCCCTATATGTTAGGGCAAAAAGACAGAAAATCTCCTTATTTTGGGGCAAAACTCTGAAATTCCACTTAGTTTGGGGCAAAATTCCAGAAATTTCCCTTATTTTGGGGCAAAATTGCAGAAATTTTCCTTATTTTGGGGCAAAATTGCAGAAATTTCACTTATTTTGTGGCAAAATTGCAGAAATTTAACTTATTTCAGGGAAAAAAGGCAGAAATTTTCCTTATTTTAGGGCAAAAATGCAAAAATTCCTAATATTTTGTGGCAAAAATGCAAAAATTCCCCTTATTTTGAGGTAAAAAGGCTGAAATTCTTCTTATTTGGGGGCAAAAAGACAGAAATTTCCCTTATTTTGGGGCAAAATTGAAGAAATTCCCTTAATTGTGGGGCAAAAAGGCAGAAAATCTCTATATGTTGGGGGCAAAAATACAGAAATTCTTCTTATTTTTGGGCAAAACTCAGAAATTCCACTTATTTTGGGGCAAAACTCCCGAAATTTCCTATATTTTGGGTCAAAATTGCAGAAATTTCCCTTATTTTGGGGCAAAATTGGAGAAATTTCACTTATTTTGGGGCAAAATTGCAGAAATTTTACTTATTTCAGGGAAAAAAGGCAGAAATTTTCCTTATTTTGGGGCAAGAAAAAAAAGGAATTCCTTTTGTTTTGGGGGAAAAAGACAGAAATTCCACTTATTTAGAGGCAAAAAAGCAGAAATTCCCCTTATTTTGGAGCAAAAATGAAGAAATTTCCCTTTTTTATGGCAAAAAGGTATGCATTCTTCTTATTTTCTGGCAAAAAGGCAGAAATTCCCCGTATTTTGGAGCAAAATTTCAGAAATTCCCCTAATTGTGGGGCAAAAAGGCAAAAATTCCCTATATGTTGGGGCAAAAAAACAGAAATTTTCTTTATTTTGGGGCAAAACTCAGAAATTCCACTTATTTTGGGGCAAAATTCCAGAAATTTCCCTTACTTTGGGGCAAAATTGCAACAATTTCACTTATTTTGGGCAAAATTGCAGAAATTTCACTTATTTCAGGGAATAAAAGCAGAAATTTTTTTATTTTGGGGCAAAAAGGCAGAAATTCCTAATATTTTGAGGCAAAAATTCAGAAATTCCCCTTATTTTGAGGTAAAAAGGATGAAATTTCCCTTATTTGGGGGAAAAAACAGAGATTTCCCTTATTTTGGGGCAAAATTGCAGAAATTTCACTTATTTTAGGGTAATAAGACAGAAAATTTCCTTATGTTGGGGCAAAAAATACAGAAATTCCCTTTGTTTTGGGGGAAAAAGACAGAAATTCCACTTATTTAGAGGCAAAAAAGCAGAAATTCCTTTTATTTTGGAGCAAAAATGAAGAAATTTCCCTTTTTTATGGCAAAAAGTTATGCATTCTTCTTATTTTCTGGCAAAATGCAGAAATTCTCCGTATTTTGGAGCAAAATTGCAGAAATTCCCCTAATTGTGGGGCAAAAAGGCAAAAATTCCCTATATGTTGGGGCAAAAAAACAGAAATTCTCCTTATTTTGGGGCAAAACTCAGAAATTCCACTTATTTTGGGGCAAAATTCCAGAAATTTCCCTTACTTTGGGGCAAAATTGCAAAAATTTCAATTATTTTGAGCAAAATTGCAGAAATTTCACTTATTCAGGGTTAAAAGCAGAAATTTTCTTATTTTGGGGCAAAAAGGCAGAAATTCCTAATATTTTGTGGCAAAAATGCAAAAATTCCCCTTATTTTGAGGTAAAAAGGCTGAAATTTCCCTTATTTGGGGGAAAAAAAACAGAGATTTCCCTTATTTTGGGGCAAAATTGTAGAATTTTCACTTATTTTAGGGTAATAAGTCAGAAAATTTCCTTATGTTGGGGCAAAAAATACAGAAATTCCCTTTTTTTTGGGGGGAAAAGACAGAAATTCCACTTATTAAGAGGCAAAAAAGCAGAAATTCCTTTTATTTTGGAGCAAAAATGAAGAAATTTCCCTTTTTTATGGCAAAAAGGTATGCATTCTTCTTATTATCTGGCAAAAAGGCAGAAATTCCCCGTATTTTGGAGCAAAATTGCAGAAATTCCCCTAATTGTGGGGCAAAAAGGACAAAATTCCCTATATGTTAGGGCAAAAATACAGAAATTCTCCTTATTTTGGGGCAAACTCAGAAATTCCACTTATTTTGGGGAAAAATTTCAGAAATTTCCCTTATTTTGGGGCAAAATTGCTGAAATTACCCTTATTTTGGGGCAAAATTCCAGCAATTTCCCTTCTTTTGGGGCAAAATTGCAGAAATTTTACTTATTTTGGGGCAAAATTGCAGAAATTTGACTTAATCAGAGAAAAAAAGCAGAAATTTTCTTATTTTGGGGCAAAAAGGCAGTAATTCCTAATCTTTTGTGGCAAAAATGCAGAAATTCCCATTATTTTTAGGTAAAAAGGCTGAAATTCCCCTTATTTGGGGGCAAAAAAGCCGAAATTTTCCTTATTTGGGGGCAAAATTGCAGAAATTCCCTTAATTGTGAGGCAAAAAGGCAGAAATTCTCTATATGTTGGGGCAAAAATACAGAAATTCTCCTTATTTTGGGGCAAAACTAAGAAATTCCACTTATTTTGAGGCAAAATTCCAGAAATTTCCCTTATTTTGGGGCAAAATTGGAGAAATATCACTTATTTTAGGGCAAAATTGCAGAAATTTCACTTACTTCAGGGTAATAAGTCAGAATTTTTCCTTATTTTGGGGCAAAAAATACAGAAATTCCCTTTGTTTTGAAGGAAAAAGTCAGAAATTCCACTTATTTAGAGGCAAAAAAGCAGAAATTCCCCTTATTTTGGAGCAAAAATGAAGAAATTTCCCTATTTTATGGCAAAAAAAATATGCATTCTTCTAATTTTCAGGCAAAAAGGCAGAAATTCCCCGTATTTTGGAGCAAAATTGCAGAAATTTCCCTAATTGTGGGGCAAAAAGGCAGAAATTCCATATATGTTAGGGCAATAAGACAGAAATTCTCCTTATTTTGGGGCAAAATTCTGAAATTCCACTTAGTTTGGGGCAAAATTCCAGAAATTTCCCTTATTTTGGGGCAAAATTGCAGAAATTTCTTTTATTTTGGGGCAAAATTGCAGAAATTTCAATTATTTTGTGGCAAAATTGCAGAAATTTCACTTATTTCAGGGAAAAAAGACAGAAATTTTTGTTATTTTAGGGCAAAAATGCAGAAATTCCTAATATTTTGTGGCAAAAATGCAGAAATTCCCATTATTTTGAGATAAAAAGGCTGAAATTCACCTTATTTCGGGGCAAAAAGGCAGAAATTTTTCATATTTTGGGGCAAAATTGCAGAAATTTCACTTACTTCAGGGTAATAAGTCAGAATTTTTCCTTATTTTGGGGCAAAAAATACAGAAATTTTCTTTGTTTTGGGGGAAAAAGACAGAAATTCCACTTATTTAGAGGCAAAAAACAGAAATTCCCCTTATTATGGAGCAAAAATTAAGAAATTTCCATTTTTTATGGCAAAAAGATATGCATTCTTCTTATTTTCGGGCAAAACGGCAGAAATTCCCCGTATTTTGGAGCTAAATTGCAGAAATTCCCCTAATTGTGGGGCAAAAAGTCAGAAATTCCCTATATGTTGGGGCAAAAAGACAGAAATTCTCCTTATTTTGGGGCAAAACTCAGAAATTCCACTTATTTTGGGACAAAATTCCAGAAATTTCCCTTCTTTTGAGGCAAAATTGCAGAAATTTCACTTATTTTGGGGCAAAATTGCAGAAATTTGACTTATTTCAGGGAAAAAAGCAGAAATTTTCTTATTTTGTAGCAAAAAGGCAGTAATTCCTAATATTTTGTGGCAAAAATGCAGAAATTCCCCTTATTTTGAGATAAAAAGGCTGAAATTCCCCTTATTTGGGGGCAAAAAGGCAGAAATTTTTCATATTTTGGGGCAAAATTGCAGAAATTTCACTTACTTCAGGGTAATAAGTCAGAATTTTTCCTCATTTTGGGGCCAAAAATACAGAAATTCCCTTTGCTTTGGGGGAAAAAGACAGAAATTCCACTTATTTAGAGGCAAAAAAGCAGAAATTCCCCTTATTATGGAGCAAAAATGAAGAAATTTCCCTTTTTTATGGCAAAAAGATATGCATTCTTCTTATTCTCGGGCAAAAAGGCAGAAATTCCCCGTATTTTGGAGCTAAGTTGCAGAAATTCCCCTAATTGTGGGGCAAAAAGGCAGAAATTTTCTATATGTTGGGGCAAAAAGAACGAAATTCTCCTTATTTTGGGGCAAAACTCAAAAATTCCACTTATTTTGTGGCAAAATTCCAGAAATTTCCATTCTTTTGAGGCAAAATTGCAGAAATTTCACTTATTTTGGAGCAAAATTGCAGAAATTTGACTTATTTCAGGGAAAAAAAGCAGAAATTTTCTTATTTTGTAGCAAAAAGGCAGTAATTCCTGATATTTTGTGGCAAAAATGCAAAAATTCCCCTTATTTTGAGGTAAAAAGGCTGAAATTCTTCTTATTTGGGGGCAAAAAGGCAGAAATTTCCCTTATTTTGGGGCAAAACTCAGAAATTCCACTTATTTTGGGGCAAAATTCCAGAAATTTTCCTTATTTTGAGGCAAAATTGCAGAATTTCACTTATTTTGGGGCAAAATTGCAGAAATTTCACTTATTTCAGGGAAAAAAATCAGAAGTTTTCTTATTTTGAAGCAAAAAACCAGAAATTCCTAATATTTTGTGGCAAAAATGCAGAAATTGCCCTTATTTTGAGGTAAAAAGGCTGAAATTCCCCCTATTTGGGGGAAAAAGGCAGAAATTTCCCTTATTTTGGGGCAAAATTGCAGAAATTTCACTTACTTCAGGGTAATAAGTCAGAATTTTTCCTTATTTGGGGCAAAAAAGACAGGAATTCCCTTTGTTTTGGAGGAAAAAGACAGAAATTCCACTTATTTAGAGGCAAAAAAGCAGAAATTCCCCTTATTTTATAGCAAAAATTAAGAAATTTCCCTATTTTATGGCAAAAAGTTATGCATTCTTCCTATTTTCAGGCAAAAACAGAAATTCCACGTATTTTGGAGCAAAATTGCAGAAATTTCCCTAATTATGGGGCAAAAAGGCAGAAATTCTCCTTATTTTGGGGCAAAACTCTGAAATTCCACGTAGTTTGGGGCAAAATTCCAGAAATTTCCCTTATTTTGGGGCAAAATTGCAGAAATTTCACTTATTTTGGGCCAAAACTGCAGAAATTTCACTTATTTTGTGGCAAAATTGCAGAAATTTCACTTATTTAAGGGAAAAAAGCCAGAAATTTTCCTTATTTTAGGGCAAAAATGCAGAAATTCCTAATATTCTGTGGCAAAAATGCAGAAATTCCCATTATTTTGAGATAAAAAAGCTGAAATTCCCCTTATTTGGGGGCAAAAAGGCAGAAATTTTTCATATTTTGGGGCAAAAAAGCAGAAATTCCCCTTTTTTGGAGCAAAAATGAAGAAATTTTTCTTTTTTATGGCAAAAAGGTATGCATACTTCTTATTTTCGGGCAAAAAGGCAGAAACTCCTCGTATTTTGGAACAAAATTGATGAAATTCCCCTACATATGGGACAAAAAGGAAGAAATTCCCTATATGTCAGGGCAAAAAGACAGAAATTCTCTTTATTTTGGGGCAAAACTCAGAAATTCCACTTATTTTGGGGCAAAATTCCAGAAATTTCCCTTATTTTGGGGCAAAATTGCAGAAATTTCACTTATTTGGGGGCAAAATTGCAGAAATTTCACTTATTTCAGTATAAAAAGGCAGAAATTTTCCTTATTTTGGGGCAAAAAGCAGAAATTCCTAATATTTTGTGGAAAAAATGCAGAAATTCCCCTTATTTTGAGGCAAAAAGCCTGAAATTCCCCTTATTTGGGGGCAAAAAGGCAGAAATTTCCCATATTTTGGGGCAAAATTGCAGAAATTTCAATTACTTCAGGGTAATAAGTCAGAATTTTTCCTTATTTTGGGGCAAAAAATACAGAAATTCCCTTTGTTTTGAAGGAAAAATTCAGAAATTCCACTTATTTAGAGGCAAAAAAGCAGAAATTCCCCTTATTTTGGAGCAAAAATGAAGAAATTTCCCTATTTTATGGCAAAAAAATATGCATTTTTCTAATTTTCAGGCAAAAAGGCAGAAATTCCCCGTATTTTGGAGCAAAATTGCAGAAATTTCCCTAATTGTGGGGCAAAAAGGCAGAAATTCCATATATGTTAGGGCAAAAAGACAGAAATTCTCCTTATTTTGGGGCAAAATTCTGAAATTCCACTTAGTTTGGGGCAAAATTCCAGAAATTTCCCTTATTTTGGGGCAAAATTGCAGAAATTTCTTTTATTTTGAAGCAAAATTGCAGAAATTTCAATTATTTTGTGGCAAAATTGCAGAAATTTGACTTATTTCAGGGAAAAAAGCAGAAATTTTCTTATTTTGTAGCAAAAAGGCAGTAATTCCTAATATTTTGTGGCAAAAATGCAGAAATTGCCCTTATTTTGAGGTAAAAAGGCTGAAATTCCCCCTATTTGGGGGAAAAAGGCAGAAATTTCCCTTACTTTGGGGCAAAATTGCAGAAATTTCACTTACTTCAGGGTAATAAGTCAGAATTTTTCCTTATTTGGGGCAAAAAAGACAGGAATTCCCTTTGTTTTGGAGGAAAAAGACAGAAATTCCACTTATTTAGAGGCAAAAAAGCAGAAATTCCCCTTATTTTATAGCAAAAATTAAGAAATTTCCCTATTTTATGGCAAAAAGTTATGCATTCTTCCTATTTTCAGGCAAAAACAGAAATTCCACGTATTTTGGAGCAAAATTGCAGAAATTTCCCTAATTATGGGGCAAAAAGGCAGAAATTCTCCTTATTTTGGGGCAAAACTCTGAAATTCCACGTAGTTTGGGGCAAAATTCCAGAAATTTCCCTTATTTTGGGGCAAAATTGCAGAAATTTCACTTATTTTGGGCCAAAATTGCAGAAATTTCACTTATTTTGTGGCAAAATTGCAGAAATTTCACTTATTTCAGGGAAAAAAGGCAGAAATTTTCCTTATTTTAGGGCAAAAATGCAGAAATTCCTAATATTCTGTGGCAAAAATGCAGAAATTCCCATTATTTTGAGATAAAAAAGCTGAAATTCCCCTTATTTGCGGGCAAAAAGGCAGAAATTTTTCATATTTTGGGGCAAAAAAGCAGAAATTCCCCTTTTTTGGAGCAAAAATGAAGAAATTTTTCTTTTTTATGGCAAAAAGGTATGCATACTTCTTATTTTCGGGCAAAAAGGCAGAAACTCCTCGTATTTTGGAACAAAATTGATGAAATTCCCCTACATATGGGACAAAAAGGAAGAAATTCCCTATATGTTAGGGCAAAAAGACAGAAATTCTCTTTATTTTGGGGCAAAACTCAGAAATTCCACTTATTTTGGGGCAAAATTCCAGAAATTTCCCTTATTTTGGGGCAAAATTGCAGAAATTTCACTTATTTGGGGGCAAAATTGCAGAAATTTCACTTATTTCAGTATAAAAAGGCAGAAATTTTCCTTATTTTGGGGCAAAAAGCAGAAATTCCTAATATTTTGTGGAAAAAATGCAGAAATTCCCCTTATTTTGAGGCAAAAAGCCTGAAATTCCCCTTATTTGGGGGCAAAAAGGCAGAAATTTCCCATATTTTGGGGCAAAATTGCAGAAATTTCAATTACTTCAGGGTAATAAGTCAGAATTTTTCCTTATTTTGGGGCAAAAAATACAGAAATTCCCTTTGTTTTGAAGGAAAAAGTCAGAAATTCCACTTATTTAGAGGCAAAAAAGCAGAAATTCCCCTTATTTTGGAGCAAAAATGAAGAAATTTCCCTATTTTATGGCAAAAAATTATGCATTCTTCTAATTTTCAGGCAAAAAGGCAGAAATTCCCCGTATTTTGGAGCAAAATTGCAGAAATTTCCCTAATTGTGGGGCAAAAAGGCAGAAATTCCATATATGTTAGGGCAAAAAGACAGAAATTCTCCTTATTTTGGGGCAAAATTCTGAAATTCCACTTAGTTTGGGGCAAAATTCCAGAAATTTCCCTTATTTTGGGGCAAAATTGCAGAAATTTCTTTTATTTTGGGGCAAAATTGCAGAAATTTCAATTATTTTGTGGCAAAATTGCAGAAATTTCACTTATTTCAGGGAAAAAAGTCAGAAATTTTTGTTATTTTAGGGCAAAAATGCAGAAATTCCTAATATTTTGTGGCAAAAATGCAGAAATTCCCATTATTTTGAGATAAAAAGGCTGAAATTCACCTTATTTCGGGGCAAAAAGGCAGAAATTTTTCATATTTTGGGGCAAAATTGCAGAAATTTCACTTACTTCAGGGTAATAAGTCAGAATTTTTCCTTATTTTGGGGCAAAAAATACAGAAATTCCCTTTGTTTTGGGGGAAAAAGACAGAAATTCCACTTATTTAGAGGCAAAAAAGCAGAAATTCCCCTTATTATGGAGCAAAAATGAAGAAATTTCCATTTTTTATGGCAAAAAGATATGCATTCTTCTTATTTTCGGGCAAAAAGGCAGAAATTCCCCGTATTTTGGAGCTAAATTGCAGAAATTCCCCTAATTGTGGGGCAAAAAGGCAGAAATTCCCTATATGTTGGGGCAAAAAGACAGAAATTCCCCTTATTTTGGTTCAAAATTGCAGAAATTTCACTTACTTCAGGGTAATAAGTCAGAAATTTTCCTTATTTGGGGGCAAAAAATACAGAAATTACCTTTGTTTTGGGGGAAAAAGACAGAAATTCCAATTATTTAGAGGCAAAAATGCAGAATTCCCCTTATTTTGGAGCAAAATTGCAGAAATTCCCCTAATTGTGGGGCAAAAAGGCAGAAATTCCCTATATGTTTGAGCAAAAAGACAGAAATTCTCTTTATTTGGGGGCAAAACTCAGAAATTCCACTTATTTTGGGGCAAAATTCCAGAGATTTCCCTTATTTTGGGGCAAAATTGCAGAAATTTCACTTATGGCAGGGAAAAAAGGCAGAAAATTTCCTTATTTTGGGGCAAAAAGGCAGAAATTCCTAATATTTTGTGGCAAAAATGCAGAAATTCCCCTTATTTTGAGGTAAAAGGGTGAAATTTCTCTTATTTGGGGGCAAAAATGCAGAAATATCCCTTATTTTGGGGCAAAATTGCAGAAATTTCACTTATTTCAGGGTAATAAGTCAGAAAATTTCCTTATTTTGGTGCAAAAAAGACAGAAATTCCCCTTGTTTTGGGGGAAAAAGACGGAAATTCCACATATTTAGAGGCCAAAAAGCAGAAATTCCCCTTATTTTGGAGCAAAATTACAGAAATTTCCCTTTTTTATGGAAAAAGGTATGCATTCTTCTTATTTTCGGGCAAAAAGGCAGAAATTCCCCGTATTTTGGAGCAAAATTGCAGAAATTAACCTAATTGTGGGGCAAAAATGCAGAAATTCCCTATATGTTGGGGCAAAAAGACAGAAATTCTTCTTATTTTGGGGAAATTCAGAAATTCCAGGCATTTTGGGGCAAAATTCCAGAAATTTCCCTTATTTTGGGGCAAAATTGCAGAAATTTCACTTATTTTGTGGCAAAATTAGAGAAATTTCACTTATTTCAGGAAAAAAAAGCAGAAATTTTCCTATTTTGGGGCAAAAAAGCAGAAATTTCCCATATTTTGGTACAAAATTGCAGAAATTTTTTTATTTTGGGCCAAAAGGCAGAAATTTCCCATATTTTGGGGCAAACATGCAGAAATTCCCCTTCATTTTGAGGTAAAAAGGCTGAAATTCCCCTTATTTGGGGGCAAAAAGGCAGAAATTTCCCTTATTTTGGGTAAAATTGCAGAAATTTCACTTATTTCAGGGTAATAAGTCAGAAATTTTCCTTATTTTGGGGCAAAAAATCAGAAATTCCCTTTGTTTTGGGGGAAAAAGACAGAAATTCCACTTATTTAGAGGCATAAAAGCAGAAATTCCCCTCATTTTGGAGCAAAAATGAAGAAATTCCCTTTTTTATGGCAAAAAGGTATGCATTCTTATTATGTTCGGACAAAAACGGCAGAAATTCCTTGTATTTTGGAGCAAAATTGCAGAATTCCCCTAATTGTGGGGCAACAAAGCAGAAATTCCCTATATGTTGGGGCAAAAAGACAGAAATTCTCCTTATTTTAGGGCAAAACTCAGAAATTTAACTTATTTTGGGGCAAAATTGCAGAAATTTCACTTATTTCATAAAAAAAGCAGAAATTTTCTTATTTTGGAGCCAAAAGGCAGAAATTTCTTTTATTTTGTTACAAAATTGCAGAATTTTTTCTTATTTTGGGGCAAAAAGGCAGAAATTTCCCATATTTTGGGGCAAAAATGCAGAAATTTTTTTTTTTTTGAGTTAAAAGGCTGAAATTCCCCTTATTTGGGGGCAAAAAGGCTGAAATTTCTCTTATTTTGGGGCAAAATTGCAGAAATTTCACTTATGTAAGGGTAATAAGTAAGAAATTTTCCTTATTTTGGGACAAAAAAACAGAAATTCCCTTTGTTTTGGGGGAAAAAGACAGAAATTCCACTTATTTAGAGGCAAAAATGCAGAAATTCCTAATATTTTGTGGCAAAAATGCAGAAATTCCCCTTATTTTGAGGTAAAAAGCTGAAATTCCCCTTATTTGGGAGCAAAAAGGCAGAAATTTTCTCTTATTTTGGGGAAAAATTGCAGAAATTTCACGTATTTCAGGGTAATAAGTCAGAAATTTTTCTTATTTTGGGGCAAAAAAGACAGAAATTCCCTTTGTTTTGGAGGAAAAAGACAGAAATTCCACTTATTTAGATGCAAAAAAGCAGAAATTCCCTTTATTTTGGAGCAAAAATGAAGAAATTTCCCTTTTTTATGGCAAAAAGCTATGCATTCTTCTTATTTTCGGGCAAAAAGGCAGAAATTCCCCATATTTTGGAGCAAAATTGCAGAAATACCCTTAATTTGTCGGGCAAAAAGGCAGAAATTCCCTATATGTTGGGGCAAAAAGACAGAAATTCTCCTTATTTTGGGGAAACTCAGAAATTCCACTCATTTTGGGGCAAAATTCCAGAAATTTCCCTCATTTTGGGACAAAATTGCAGAAATTTCACTTATTTTGTGGCAAAATTAGAGAAATTTCACTTATTTCAGGGAAAAAAGCAGAATTTTTCCTATTTTGGGGCAAAAAGGAAGAAATTTCCCATATTTTGGTACAAAATTGCAGAAATTTTTCTTATTTTGGGCAAAAAGGCAGAAATTTCCCATATTTTGGGGCAAACATGCAGAAATTCCCCTTATTTTGAGGTAAAAAGGCTGAAATTCCCCTTATTTGGGGGTAAAAAGGCAGATATTTCCCTTATTTTGGGGCAAAATTGCAGAAATTTCACTAATTTCAGGGTAATAAGTCAGAAATTTTTCTTATTTTGGGGCAAAAAAGACAGAAATTCCCTTTGTTTTGGGGGAAAAAGACAGAAATTCCACTTATTTAGAGGCATAAAAGCAGATATTCCCCTCATTTTGGAGCAAAAATGAAGAAATTTCCCTTTTTCATGGCAAAAAAATATGCATTCTTATTATTTTCGGACAAAAAAGGCAGAAATTCCCCATATTTTGGAGCAAAATTGCAGAAATTCCCCTAATTGTGGGGGAAAAAGGCAGAAATTCCCTATATGTTGGGGCAAAAAGACAGAAATTCTCCTAATTTTAGGGCAAAACTCAGAAATTTAACTTATTTTGGTGCAATATTGCAGAAATTTCACTTATTTCATAAAAAAAGCAGAAATTTTCTTATTTTGGAGCCAAAAGGCAGAAATTTCTTTTATTTTGTTACAAAATTGCAGAATTTTTTCTTATTTTGGGGGCAAAAAGGCAGAAATTTCCCATATTTTGGGACAAAAATGCAAAAAATTTTTTTTTATTTTGAGTTAAAAGGCTGAAATTCCCCTTATGGGGGGCAAAAAGGCAGAAATTTCTCTTATTTTGGAACAAAATTGCAGAAATTTCACTTATGTCAGGGTAATAAGTAAGAAATTTTCCTTATTTTGGGGCCAAAAAACAGAAATTCCCTTCGTTTTGGGGGAAATATACAGAAATTCCACTTATTTAGAGGCAAAAAGGCAGAAATTCCTAATATTTTGTGGCAAAAATGCAGAAATTCCCCTTATTTTGAGGTTAAAAGGCTGAAATTCCCTTTATTTGTGAGTAAAAAAACAGAAATTTCCCTTATTTTGGGGCAAAATTGCAGAAATTTCACATATTTCAGGGTAATAAGTAAAAAATTTTCCTTATTTTGGGGCAAAAAAGACAGAAATTCCCTTTGTTTTGGAGGAAAAAGACAGAAATTCCACTTATTTAGATGCAAAAAAGCAGAAATTCCCTTTATTTTGGAGCAAAAATGAAGAAATTTCCCTTTTTTATGGCAAAAAGCCATGCATTCTTCTTATTTTCGGGCAAAAAGGCAGAAATTCCCCATATTTTGGAGCAAAATTGCAGAAATTCCCCTAATTTGTCGGGCAAAAAGGCAGAAATTCCCTAAATGTTGGGGCAAAAAGACAGAAATTCTCCTTATTTTGTGCAAAATTCAGAAATTCCACTTATTTCGAAGCAAAATTCCAGAAATTTCACATATATTGGGGCAAAATTGCAGAAATTACACTTATTTTGGGGCAAAATTGCAGAAATTTCACTTATTTCAAAAAAAAGAAGAAATTTTTTTATTTTGGGGTAAAAAGGCAGAAATTTCTTTTATTTTGGTACAAAATTGCAGAAATTTTTCTTATTTTGGAGCAAAAAGGCAGATATTTTCCATATTTTGGGGCAAAAATGCAGAAATTCCCCTTATTTTGAGTAAAAAGGCTGAAATTCCCCTTAATTGGGGGCAAACAGGCACAAATTTCCTCATTTTGGGGCAAAATTGCAAAAATTTCACTTATTTCAGGGTAATCAGTCAGAAATTTTCCTTATTTTGGGGCAAAAAGACAGAAATTCCCTGTTTTTGGGGAAAAAGACAGATATTCCACTTTTTTAGAGGCAAAAAAGCAGAAATTCCTTTTATTTTGGAGCAAAAAAAAAGAAATTTCTCTTTTTGGTGGCAAAAGGTATACATTCCCCTTATTTTCAGGCTAAAAAGCAAAAATTCCCCGTATTTTGGAGCAAAATTGAAGAAATTCCCCTAATTGTGGGGCAAAAAGGCAGAAATTCCCTATATGTTAGGGCAAAAAAAAGAAATTCTTTTTATTTTGGGGCAAAACTCAGAAATTCCACTTATTTTGGAGCAAAATTCCAGAAATTTCCCATATTTTGGGGCAAAATTGCAGAAATTTCACTTATTTTGGGGCAAAATTGCAGAAATTTCACTTATTTCAGTGAAAAAAGGCAGAAATTTTCCTTATTTTGGGGCAAAAAGGCAGAAATTCCTAATATTTTGTGGCAAAAATGCAGAAATTCCCCTTATTTTGAGGTAAAAATGCTGAAATTCCCCTTATTTGGGGGCAAAAAAGCAGAAATTTCCCTTATTTTGGGGCAAAATTGCAGAAATTTCACTTATTTTAGGGTAATAAGTCAGAAATTTTCCTTATTTTGGGCAAAAAAGACAGAAATTCCCTTTGTTTTGGGTGAAAAATACATAAATTCCACTTATTTAGAGGCAAAAAAGCAGAAATTCCCCTTATTTTGGTTCAAAATTGCAGAAATTTCACTTACTTCAGGGTAATAAGTCAGAAATTTTCCTTATTTGGGGGCAAAAAAGACAGAAATTACCTTTGTTTTGGGGGAAAAAGACAGAAATTCCACTTATTTAGAGGCAAAAATGCAGAATTCCCCTTATTTTGGAGCAAAATTGCAGAAATTCCCCTAATTGTGGGGCAAAAAGGCAGAAATTCCCTATATGTTTGAGCAAAAAGACAGAAATTCTCTTTATTTGGGGGCAAAACTCAGAAATTCCACTTATTTTGGGGCAAAATTCCAGAGATTTCCCTTATTTTGGGGCAAAATTGCAGAAATTTCACTTATGGCAGGGAAAAAAGGCAGAAAATTTCCTTATTTTGTGGCAAAAAGGCAGAAATTCCTAATATTTTGTGGCAAAAATGCAGAAATTCCCCTTTATTTTGAGGTAAAAAGGCTGAAATTCCCCTTATTTGGGGGCAAAAAGGCAGAAATTTCCCTTATTTTGGGGCAAAATTGCAGAAATTTCACTTATTTCAGTGTAATAAGTCAGAAATTTTCCTTATTTTGGGGCAAAAAATCAGAAATTCCCTTTGTTTTGGGGGAAAAAGACAGAAATTCCACTTATTTAGAGGCATAAAAGCAGAAATTCCCCTCATTTTGGAGCAAAAATGAAGAAATTTCCCTTTTTTATGGCAAAAAGGTATGCATTCTTATTATTTTCGGACAAAAAAGGCAGAAATTCCCCGTATTTTGGAGCAAAATTGCAGAAATTCCTCTAATTGTGTGGCAAAAAGGCAGAAATTCCCTATATGTTGGGGCAAAAAGAAAGAAATTCTCCTTATTTTAGGGCAAAACTCAGAAATTTAACTTATTTTGGGGCAAAAATGCAGAAATTTCACTTATTTCATAAAAAAAGCAGAAATTTTCTTATTTTGGAGCCAAAAGGCAGAAATTTCTTTTATTTTGTTACAAAATTGCAGAATTTTTTCTTATTTTGGGGCAAAAAGGCAGAAATTACCCATATTTTGAGGCAAAAATGCAGAAATTTTTTTTTATTTTGAGTTAAAAGGCTGAAATTCCCCTTATTTGGGGGCAAAAAGGCAGAAATTTCCTTATTTTGGGGCAAAATTGCAGAAATTTCACTTATTTCAGTGAAAAATGGCAGAAATTTTCCTTATTTTGGGGCAAAAAGGCAGAAATTCCTAATATTTTGTGGCAAAAATGCAGAAATTCCCCTTATTTTCAGGTAAAAATGCTGAAATTCCCCTTATTTGGGGGCAAAAAAGCAGAAATTTCCCTTATTTTGGGGCAAAATTGCAGAAATTTCACTTATTTTAGGGTAATAAGTCAGAAATTTTCTTTTTTTGGGCAAAAAAGACAGAAATTCCCTTTGTTTTGGGGGAAAAATACATAAATTCCACTTATTTAGAGGCAAAAAAGCAGAAATTCCCCTTATTTTGGTTCAAAATTGCAGAAATTTCACTTACTTCATGGTAATAAGTCAGAAATTTTCCTTATTTGGGGGCAAAAAAGACAGAAATTACCTTTGTTTCGGGGGAAAAAGACAGAAATTCCACTTATTTAGAGGCAAAAAGCAGAATTCCCTTTATTTTGGAGCAAAAATGAAGACATTTCCCTTTTTTATAGAAAAAGTTATGAATTCTTCTTATTTTCGGGCAAATAGGCAGAAATTCCCCGTATTTTGGAGCAAAATTGCAGAAATTCCCCTAATTGTGGGGCAAAAAGGCCGAAATTCCCTATATGTTGGGGCAAAAAGACAGAAATTCTCCTTATTTGGGGGCAAAACTCAGAAATTCCACTTATTTTGGGGCAAAATTCCAGAGATTTCCCTTATTTGGGGGCAAAATTGCAGAAATTTTACTTATGGCAGGGAAAAAAGGCAGAAAATTTTCTTATTTTAGGGCAAAAAGGCAGAAATTCCTAATATTTTGTGGCAAAAATGCAGAAATTCCCCTTATTTTGAGGTAAAAGGGTGAAATTCATCTTTATTGGGGTAAAAAGGCAAAAATTTCCCTTATTTTGGGGCAAAATTGCCGAAATTTCACTTATTTCAGGGTAATAAGTCAGAAAATTTCCTTATTTTGGTGCAAAAAGGACAGAAATTCCCCTTGTTTTGGGGGAAAAAGACAGAAATTCCACATATTTAGAGGCCAAAAAGCAGAAATTCCCCTTATTTTGGAGCAAAATTACAGAAATTTCCCTGTTTTATGGAAAAAGGTATGCATTCTTCTTATTTTCGGGCAAAAAGGCAGAAATTCCCCGTATTTTGGAGCAAAATTGCAGAAATTAACCTAATTGTGGGGCAAAAATGCAGAAATTCCCTATATGTTGGGGCAAAAAGACAGAAATTCTCCTTATTTTGGGGAAACTCAGAAATTCCACTCATTTTGGGGCAAAATTCCAGAAATTTCCCTTATTTTGGGGCAAAATTGCAGAAATTTCACTTATTTTGTGGCAAAATTAGAGAAATTTCACTTATTTCAGGAAAAAAAAGCAGAAATTTTCTTATTTTGGGGCAAAAAAGCAGAAATTTCCCATATTTTGGTACAAAATTGCAGAAATTTTTCTTATTTTGGGCAAAAAGGCAGAAATTTCCCATATTTTGGGGCAAACATGCAGAAATTCCCATTCATTTTGAGGTAAAAAGGCTGAAATTCCCCTTATTTGGGGGCAAAAAGGCAGAAATTTCCCTTATTTTGAGGCAAAATTGCAGAAATTTCACTTATTTCAGGGTAATAAGTCAGAAATTTTCTTTATTTTGGGGCAAAAAAGACAGAAATTCCCTTTGTTTTGAGGGAAAAAGACAGAAATTCCACTTATTTAGAGTCATAAAAGCAGAAATTCCCCTCATTTTGGAGCAAAAATGAAGAAATTTTTCTTTTTTATGGCAAAAAGGTATGCATTCTTATTATTTTCGGACAAAAAAGGCAGAAATTTTCCGTATTTTGGAGCAAAATTGCAGAAATTCCCCTAATTGTGGTACAAAAAGGCAGAAATTCCCTATGTGTTGGGGCAAAAAGAGAGAAATTCTCCTTATTTTAGGGCAAAACTCAGAAATTTAACTTATTTTGGGGCAAAATTGCAGAAATTTCACTTATTTCATAAAAAAAGCAGAAATTTTCTTATTTTGGGGCAAAAAGGCAGAAATTTCCCATATTTTGGGGCAAAAATGCAGAAATTTTTTTTTATTTTGAGTTAAAAGGCTGAAATTCCCCTTATTTGGGGGCAAAAAGGCAGAAATTTCTCTTATTTTGGGGCAAAATTGCAGAAATTTCACTTATGTAAGGGTAATAAGTCAGAAATTTTTCTTATTTTGGGGCCAAAAAACAGAAATTCCCTTTGTTTTGGGGGAAAAAGTCAGAAATTCCACTTATTTAGAGGCAAAAATGCAGAAATTCCTAATATTTTGTGGCAAAAATGCAGAAATTCCCCTTATTTTGAGGTAAAAAGCTGAAATTCCCTTTATTTGGGTGCAAAAAGGCCGAAATTTTCTCTTATTTTGGGGAAAAATTGCAGAAATTTCACTTATTTCAGGGTAATAAGTCAGAAATTTTCCTTATTTTGGGGCAAAAAAGACAGAAATTCCCTTTGTTTTGGGGGAAAAAGACAGAAATTCCACTTATTTAGATGCAAAAAAGCAGAAATTCCCTTTATTTTGGAGCAAAAATGAAGAAATTTCCGTTTTTTATGGCAAAAAGCTATGCATTCTTCTTATTTTCGGGCAAAAAGGCAGAAATTCCCCATATTTTGGAGCAAAATTGCAGAAATTCCCCTAATTGTGGGGCAAAAAGGCAGAAATTGCCTAAATGTTGGGGCAAAAAGACAGAAATTCTCCTTATTTTGGGGCAAAACTCAGAAATTCCACTTATTTCGGAGCAAAAATCCAGAAATTTCACTTATATTGGGGCAAAATTGCAGAAATTACACTTATTTTGGGGCAAAATTGCAGAAATTTCACTTATTTCAAAAAAAAGCAGAAATTCTCTTATTTTGGGGCAAAAAGGCAGAAATTCCTAATATTTTGTGGCTAAAATGCAGAAATTCCTTTTATTTTGAGGTAAAAATCCTGAAATTCCCCTTATTTGGGGGCAAAAAAGCAGAAATTTCCCTTATTTTGGGGCAAAATTGCAGAAATTTCACTTATTTCAGGGTAATAAGTCAGAAATTTTCTTTATTTTGGACAAAAAAGACAGAAATTCCCTTTGTTTTGGGGAAAAAATACATAAATTGCACTTATTTAGAGGCAAAAAAGCAGAAATTCCCCTTATTTTGGTTCAAAATTGCAGAAATTACACTTACTTCAGGGTAATAAGTAAAAAATTTTCCTTATTTGGGGGCAAAAAAGACAGAAATTACCTTTGTTTTGGGGGAAAAAGACAGAAATTCCACTTATTTAGTGGCAAAAAAGCAGAATTCCCCTTATTTTGGAGCAAAAATGAAGAAATTTCCCTTTTTTATGCCAAAAAGTTATGCATTCTTCTTATTTTCGGGCAAAAATGCAGAAATTCCCCGTATTTTGGAGCAAAATTGCAGAAATTCCCCTAATTCTGGGGCAAAAAGGCAGAAATTCCCTATATGTTTGGGCAAAAAGACAAAAATTCTCCTTATTTGGGGGCAAAACTCAGAAATTCCACTTATTTTGGGGCGAAATTCCAGAGATTTCCCTTATTTGGGGGCAAAATTGCAGAAATTTCACTTATGACAGGGAAAAAAGGCAGAAATTTTCCTTATTTTGGGGCAAAAAGCAGAAATTCCTAATATTTTGTGGCAAAAATGCAGAATTTCCCCTTATTTTGAGGTAAAAGGGTGAAATTCCTCTTATTTGGGATCAAAAAGGCAGAAATTTCCCTTATTTTGGGGCAAAATTGCAGAAATTTCACTTATGTCAGTGTAATAAGTCAGAAATTTTCCTTATTTTGGGGCCAAAAAACAGAAATTCCCTTTGTTTTGGGGGAAAAAGACAGAAATTCCACTTATTTAGAGGCAAAAATGCAGAAATTCCTAATATTTTGTGGCAAAAATGCAGAAATTCCCCTAATTTTGAGGTAAAATTTGAAATTCCCCTTATTTGGAAGCAAAAAGGCAGAAATTTCCCTTATTTTGGGGAAAAATTGCAGAAATTTCACTTATTTCAGGGTAATAAGTCAGAAATTTTCCTTATTTTGGGGCAAAAAAGACAGAAATTCCCTTTGTTTTGGGGGAAAAAGACAGAAATTCCACTTATTTGGATGCAAAAAAGCAGAAATTCCCTTTATTTTGGAGAAAAATGAAGAAATTTCCCTTTTTTATGGCAAAAAGCTATGCATTCTTCTTATTTTCGGGCAAAAAGGCAAAAATTCCCCATATTTTAGAGCAAAATTGCAGAAATTCCCCTAATTGTGGGGCAAAAAGGCAGAAATTCCCTAAATGTTGGGGCAAAAAGACAGAAATTCTCCTTATTTTGGGGCAAAACTCAGAAATTCCACTTATTTCGGAGCAAAATTCCAGAAATTTCACTTATATTGGGGCAAAATTGCAGAAATTACACTTATTTCAAAAAAAAAGCAGAAATTTTCTTATTTTGGGGCAAAAAGGAAGAAATTTCATTTATTTTGGTACAAAATTACAGAAATTTTTCTTATTTTGGAGCAAAAAGGCAGAAATTTTCCATATTTTGGGGCAAAAATGCAGAAATTCCCCTTATTTTGAGTAAAAAGGCTGAAATTCCCCTTAATTGAGGGCAAAAAGGCAGAAATTTCCTTATTTTGGGGCAAAATTGCAGAAATTACACTTATTTCAGGGTAATCAGTCAGAAATTTTCCTTATTTTGGGGCAAAATTGCAGAAAATTCACTTATTTTGGGGCAAAATTGCAGAAATTTCACTTTTTTCAGTGAAAAAAAGCAGAAATTTTCCTTATTTTGGAGCAAAAAGGCAGAAATTCCTAATATTTTGTGGCAAAAATGCAGAAATTCCCCTTATTTTGAGGTAAAAATGCTGAAATTCCCCTTATTTGGGGGCAAAAAGCAGAAATTTCCCTTATTTTGGGGCAAAATTGCAGAAAGTTCACTTATTTCAGGGTAATAAGTCTGAAATTTTCCTTATTTTGGGAAAAAAAGACAGAAATTCCCTTTGTTTTGGGAGAAAAATACATAAATTCCTCTTATTTAGAGGCAAAAAAGCAGAAATTCCCCTTATTTTGGTTCAAAATTGCAGAAATTTCACTTACTTCAGGGTAATAAGTCAGAAATTTTCCTTATTTTGGGGCAAAAAAGACAGAAATTACCTTTGTTTTGGGGGAAAAAGACAGAAATTCCACTTATTTAGAGGCAAAAAAGCAGAATTCCCCTTATTTTGGAGCAAAAATGAAGAAATTTCCCTTTTTTATGCCAAAAAGTTATGCATTCTTCTTATTTTCGGGCAAAAATGCAGAAATTCCCCGTATTTTGGAGCAAAATTGCAGAAATTCCCCTAATTCTGGGGCAAAAAGGCAGAAATTCCCTATATGTTGGGCTAAAAAGACCGAAATTCTCCTTATTTGGGGGCAAAACTCAGAAATTCCACTTATTTTGGGGCGAAATTCCAGAGATTTCCCTTATTTGGGGGCAAAATTGCAGAAATTTCACTTATGACAGGGAAAAAAGGCAGAAATTTTCCTTATTTTGGGGCAAAAAGGCAGAAATTCCTAATATTTTGTGGCAAAAATGCAGAAATTCCCCTTATTTTGAGGTAAAAGGGTGAAATTCCTCTTATTTGGGATCAAAAAGGCAGAAATTTCCCTTATTTTGGGGCAAAATTGCAGAAATTTCACTTATGTCAGGGTAATAGGTCAGAAATTTTCCTTATTTTGGGGCCAAAAAACAGAAATTCCCTTTGTTTTGGGGGAAAAAGACAGAAATTCCACTTATTTAGAGGCAAAAATGCAGAAATTCCTAATATTTTGTGGCAAAAATGCAGAAATTCCCCTTATTTTGAGGTAAAATCTGAAATTCCCCTTATTTGGAAGCAAAAAGGCAGAAATTTCCCTTATTTTGGGGAAAAAATGCAGAAATTTCAATTATTTCAGGGTAATAAGTCAGAAATTTTCCTTATTTTGGGGCAAAAAAGACAGAAATTCCCTTTGTTTTGGGGGAAAAGACAGAAATTCCACTTATTTAGATGCAAAAAAGCAGAAATTCCCTTTATTTTAGAGAAAAAATAAAGAAATTTCCCTTTTTTATGGCAAAAAGCTATGCATTCTTCTTATTTTCGGGCAAAAAGGCAAAAATTCCCCATATTTTGGAGCAAAATTGCAGAAATTCCCCTAATTGTGGGGCAAAAAGGCAGAAATTCCCTAAATGTAGGGGCAAAATGACAGAAATTCTCCTTATTTTGGGGCAAAACTCAGAAATTCCACTTATTTCGGAGCAAAATTCCAGAAATTTCACTTATATTGGGGCAAAATTGCAGAAATTACACTTATTTCAAAAAAAAAGCAGAAATTTTCTTATTTTGGGGCAAAAAGGAAGAAATTTCATTTATTTTGGTACAAAATTGCAGAAATTTTTCTTATTTTGGAGCAAAAAGGCAGAAATTTTCCATATTTTGGGGCAAAAATGCAGAAATTCCCCTTATTTTGAGTAAAAAGGCTGAAATTCCCCTTAATTGGGGGCAAAAAGGCAGAAATTTCCTTATTTTGGGGCAAAATTGCAGAAATTACACTTATTTCAGGGTAATCAGTCAGAAATTTTCCTTATTTTGGGGCAAAATTGCAGAAAATTCACTTATTTTGGGGCAAAATTGCAGAAATTTCACTTTTTTCAGTGAAAAAAAGCAGAAATTTTCCTTATTTTGGAGCAAAAAGGCAGAAATTCCTAATATTTTGTGGCAAAAATGCAGAAATTCCCCTTATTTTGAGGTAAAAATGCTGAAATTCCCCTTATTTGGGGGCAAAAAGCAGAAATTTCCCTTATTTTGGGGCAAAATAGCAGAAAGTTCACTTATTTCAGGGTAATAAGTCAGAAATTTTCTTTATTTTGGGCAAAAAAGACAGAAATTCCCTTTGTTTTGGGGGAAAAATACATAAATTCCTCTTATTTAGAGGCAAAAAAGCAGAAATTCCCCTTATTTTGGTTCAAAATTGCAGAAATTTCACTTACTTCAGGGTAATAAGTCAGAAATTTTCCTTATTTTGGGGCAAAAAAGACAGAAATTACCTTTGTTTTGGGGGAAAAAGACAGAAATTCCACTTATTTAGAGGCAAAAAAGCAGAATTCCCCTTATTTTGGAGCAAAAATGAAGAAATTTCCCTTTTTTATGCCAAAAAGTTATGCATTCTTCTTATTTTCGGGCAAAAATGCAGAAATTCCCCGTATTTTGGAGCAAAATTGCAGAAATTCCCCTAATTGTGGGGCAAAAAGGCAGAAATTCCCTAAATGTTGGGGCAAAAAGACAGAAATTCTCCTTATTTTGGGGCAAAACTCAGAAATTCCACTTATTTCGGAGCAAAATTCCAGAAATTTCACTTATATTGGGGCAAAATTGCAGAAATTACACTTATTTTGGGGCAAAATTGCAGAAATTTCACTTATTTCAAAAAAAAGCAGAAATTCTCTTATTTTGGGGCAAAAAGGCAGAAATTTCTTTTATTTTGGTACAAAATTGCAGAAATTTTTCTTATTTTGGAGCAAAAAGGCAGAAATTTTCCATATTTTGGGGCAAAAATGCAGAAATTCCCCTTATTTTGAGTTAAAAGGCTGAAATTCCCCTTAATTGAGGGCAAAAAGGCAGAAATTTCCTTATTTTGGGGCAAAATAGCAAAAATTTCACTTATTTCAGGGTAATCAGTCAGAAATTTTCCTTATTTTGGGGCAAAAAGACAGAAATTCCTTTTGTTTTTGAGGAAAAAGACAGATATTCCACTTTTTTAGAGGCAAAAAAGGAGAAATTTCTTTTTATTTTGGAGCAAAAATAAAGAAATTTCTCTTTTTTGTGGCAAAAGGTATGCATTCCCCTTATTTTCTGGCTAAAAAGCAGAAATTCCCCGTATTTTGGAGCAAAATTGCAGAAATTCCCCTAATTGTGGGGCAAAAAGGCAGAATATCCCTATATGTTAGGGCAAAAAAACAAAAATTCTCTTTATTTTGGTGGCAAAACTCAGAAATTCCACTTATTTTGGGGCAAAATTCCAGAAATTTGCCTCATTTTGTGGCAAAATTGCCGAAATTTCACTTATTTTGGGGCAAAATTGCAGAAATTTCACTTATTTCAGTGAAAAAAGGCAGAAATTTTTTTATTTTGAGGCAAAAAGGCAGAAATTCCTAATATTTTGTGGCTAAAATGCAGAAATTCCTTTTATTTTGAGGTAAAAATCCTGAAATTCCACTTATTTGGGGGCAAAAAAGCAGAAATTTCCCTTATTTTGGGGCAAAATTGCAGAAATTTCACTTATTTCAGGGTAATAAGTCAGAAATTTTCTTTATTTTGGACAAAAAAGACAGAAATTCCCTTTGTTTTGGGGAAAAAATACATAAATTGCACTTATTTAGAGGCAAAAAAGCAGAAATTCCCCTTATTTTGGTTCAAAATTGCAGAAATTTCACTTACTTCAGGGCAATAAGTAAAAAATTTTCCTTATTTGGGGGCAAAAAAGACAGAAATTACCTTTGTTTTGGGGGAAAAAGACAGAAATTCCACTTATTTAGTGGCAAAAAAGCAGAATTCCCCTTATTTTGGAGCAAAAATGAAGAAATTTCCTTTTTATGCCAAAAAGTTATGCATTCTTCTTATTTTCGGGCAAAAATGCAGAAATTCCCCGTATTTTGGAGCAAAATTGCAGAAATTCCCCTAATTCTGGGGCAAAAAGGCAGAAATTCCCTATATGTTGGGGCAAAAAGACAAAAATTCTCCTTATTTGGGGGCAATACTCAGAAATTCCACTTATTTTGGGGCAAAATTCCAGAGATTTCCCTTATTTGGGGGCAAAATTGCAGAAATTTCACTTATGACAGGGAAAAAAGGCAGAAATTTTTTTTATTTTGGGGCAAAAAGGCAGAAATTCCTAATATTTTGTGGCAAAAATGCAGAAATTCCCCTTATTTTGAGGTAAAAGGGTGAAATTCCTCTTCTTTGGGATCAAAAATGCAGAAAATTCCCTTATTTTGGGGCAAAATTGCAGAAATTTCACTTATGTCAGGGTAATAAGTCAGAAATTTTCCTTATTTTGGGGCCAAAAAACAGAAATTCCCTTTGTTTTGGGGGAAAAAGACAGAAATTCCAGTTATTTAGAGGCAAAAATGCAGAAATTCCTAATATTTTGTGGCAAAAATGCAGAAATTCCCCTAATTTTGAGGTAAAATCTGAAATTCCCCTTATTTGGAAGCAAAAAGGCAGAAATTTCCCTTATTTTGGGGAAAAATTGCAGAAATTTCACTTATTTCAGGGTAATAAGTCAGAAATTTTCCTTATTTTGGGGCAAAAAAGACAGAAATTCCCTTTGTTTTGGGGGGAAAAGACAGAAATTCCACTTATTTGGATGCAAAAAAGCAGAAATTCCCTTTATTTTGGAGAAAAATTAAGAAATTTCCCTTTTTTATGGCAAAAAGCTATGCATTCTTCTTATTTTCGGGCAAAAAGGCAAAAATTCCCCATATTTTGGAGCAAAATTGCAGAAATTCCCCTAATTGTGGGGCAAAAAGGCAGAAATTCCCTAAATGTTGGGGCAAAAAGACAGAAATTCTCCTTATTTTGGGGCAAAACTCAGAAATTCCACTTATTTCGGAGCAAAATTCCAGAAATTTCACTTATATTGGGGCAAAATTGCAGAAATTACACTTATTTCAAAAAAAAAAGCAGAAATTTTCTTATTTTGGGGCAAAAAGGAAGAAATTTCATTTATTTTGGTACAAAATTGCAGAAATTTTTCTTATTATGGAGCAAAAAGGCAGAAATTTTCCATATTTTGGGGCAAAAATGCAGAAATTCCCCTTATTTTGAGTAAAAAGGCTGAAATTCCCCTTAATTGGGGGCAAAAAGGCAGAAATTTCCTTATTTTGGGGCAAAATTGCAGAAATTACACTTATTTCAGGGTAATCAGTCAGAAATTTTCCTTATTTTGGGGCAAAATTGCAGAAAATTCACTTATTTTGGGGCAAAATTGCAGAAATTTCACTTTTTTCAGTGAAAAAAAGCAGAAATTTTCCTTATTTTGGAGCAAAAAGGCAGAAATTCCTAATATTTTGTGGCAAAAATGCAGAAATTCCCCTTATTTTGAGGTAAAAATGCTGAAATTCCCCTTATTTGGGGGCAAAAAGCAGAAATTTCCCTTATTTTGGGGCAAAATAGCAGAAAGTTCACTTATTTCAGGGTAATAAGTCTGAAATTTTCCTTATTTTGGGCAAAAAAGACAGAAATTCCCTTTGTTTTGGTTGAAAAATACATAAATTCCTCTTATTTAGAGGCAAAAAAGCAGAAATTCCCCTTATTTTGGTTCAAAATTGCAGAAATTTCACTTACTTCAGGGTAATAAGTCAGAAATTTTCCTTATTTTGGGGCAAAAAAGACAGAAATTACCTTTGTTTTGGGGGAAAAAGACAGAAATTCCACTTATTTAGAGGCAAAAAAGCAGAATTCCCCTTATTTTGGAGCAAAAATGAAGAAATTTCCCTTTTTTATGCCAAAAAGTTATGCATTCTTCTTATTTTCGGGCAAAAATGCAGAAATTCCCCGTATTTTGGAGCAAAATTGCAGAAATTCCCCTAATTGTGGGGCAAAAAGGCAGAAATTCCCTATATGTTGGGGCAAAAAGACAGAAATTCTCCTTATTTGGGGGCAAAACTCAGAAATTCCACTTATTTTGGGGCGAAATTCCAGAGATTTCCCTTATTTGGGGGCAAAATTGCAGAAATTTCACTTATGACAGGGAAAAAAGACAGAAATTTTCCTTATTTTGGGGCAAAAAGGCAGAAATTCCTAATATTTTGTGGCAAAAATGCAGAAATTCCCCTTATTTTGAGGTAAAAGGGTGAAATTCCTCTTATTTGGGATCAAAAAGGCAGAAATTTCCCTTATTTTGGGGCAAAATTGCAGAAATTTGACTTATGTCAGGGTAATAAGTCAGAAATTTTCCTTATTTTGGGGCCAAAAAACAGAAATTCCCTTTGTTTTGGGGGAAAAAGACAGAAATTCCACTTATTTAGAGGCAAAAATGCAGAAATTCCTAATATTTTGTGGCAAAAATGCAGAAATTCCCCTTATTTTGAGGTAAAATCTGAAATTCCCCTTATTTGGAAGCAAAAAGGCAGAAATTTCCCTTATTTTGGGGAAAAAAATGCAGAAATTTCACTTATTTCAGGGTAATAATTCAGAAATTTTCCTTATTTTGGGGCAAAAAAGACAGAAATTCCTTTTGTTTTGGGGGGAAAAGACAGAAATTCCACTTATTTAGATGCAAAAAAGCAGAAATTCCCTTTATTTTGGAGAAAAATTAAGAAATTTCCCTTTTTTATGGCAAAAAGCTATGCATTCTTCTTATTTTCGGGCAAAAAGGCAAAAATTCCCCATATTTTGGAGCAAAATTGCAGAAATTTCCCTAATTGTGGGGCAAAAAGGCAGAAATTCCCGAAATGTTGGGGCAAAAAGACAGAAATTCTCCTTATTTTGGGGCAAAACTCAGAAATTCCACTTATTTCGGAACAAAATTCCAGAAATTTCACTTATATTGGGGCAAAATTGCAGAAATTTCACTTATTTCAAAAAAAAAGCAGAAATTTTCTTATTTTGGGGCAAAAAGGAAGAAATTTCATTTATTTTGGTACAAAATTGCAGAAATTTTTCTTATTTTGGAGCAAAAAGGCAGAAATTTTCCATATTTTGGGGCAAAAATGCAGAAATTCCCCTTATTTTGAGTAAAAAGGCTGAAATTCCCCTTAATTGGGGGCAAAAAGGCAGAAATTTCCTTATTTTGGGGCAAAATTGCAGAAATTACACTTATTTCAGGGTAATCAGTCAGAAATTTTCCTTATTTTGGGGCAAAATTGCAGAAAATTCACTTATTTTGGGGCAAAATTGCAGAAATTTCACTTTTTTCAATGAAAAAAAGCAGAAATTTTCCTTATTTTGGAGCAAAAAGGCAGAAATTCCTAATATTTTGTGGCAAAAATGCAGAAATTCCCCTTATTTTGAGGTAAAAATGCGGAAATTCCCCTTATTTGGGGGCAAAAAGCAGAAATTTCCCTTATTTTGGGGCAAAATTGCAGAAAGTTCACTTATTTCAGGGTAATAGGTCAGAAATTTTCCTTATTTTGGGCAAAAAAGACAGAAATTCCCTTTGTTTTGGGGGAAAAATACATAAATTCCTCTTATTTAGAGGCAAAAAAGCAGAAATTCCCCTTATTTTGGTTCAAAATTGCAGAAATTTCACTTACTTCAGGGTAATAAGTCAGAAATTTTCCTTATTTTGGGGCAAAAAAGACAGAAATTACCTTTGTTTTGGGGGAAAAAGACAGAAATTCCACTTATTTAGAGGCAAAAAAGCAGAATTCCCCTTATTTTGGAGCAAAAATGAAGAAATTTCCCTTTTTTATGCCAAAAAGTTATGCATTCTTCTTATTTTCGGGCAAAAATGCAGAAATTCCCCGTATTTTGGAGCAAAATTGCAGAAATTCCCCTAATTGTGGGGCAAAAAGGCAGAAATTCCCTATATGTTGGGGCAAAAAGACAGAAATTCTCCTTATTTGGGGGCAAAACTCAGAAATTCCACTTACTTTGGGGCGAAATTCCAGAGATTTCCCTTATTTGGGGGCAAAATTGCAGAAATTTCACATATGACAGGGAAAAAAGGCAGAAATTTTCCTTATTTTGGGGCAAAAAGGCAGAAATTCCTAATATTTTCTGGCAAAAATGCAGAAATTCCCCTTATTTTGAGGTAAAATCTGAAATTCCTCTTATTTGGAAGCAAAAAGGCAGAAATTTCCCTTATTTTGGGGAAAAAATGCAGAAATTTCACTTATTTCAGGGTAATAAGTCAGAAATTTTTCTTATTTTGGGGCAAAAAAGACAGAAATTCCCTTTGTTTTGGGGGGAAAAGACAGAAATTCCACTTATTTAGATGCAAAAAAGCAGAAATTCCCTTTATTTTGGAGAAAAATTAAGAAATTTCCCTTTTTTATGGCAAAAAGCTATGCATTCTTCTTATTTTCGGGCAAAAAGGCAAAAATTCCCCATATTTTAGAGCAAAATTGCAGAAATTCCCCTAATTGTGGGGCAAAAAGGCAGAAATTCCCTAAATGTTGGGGCAAAAAGACAGAAATTCTCCTTATTTTGGGGCAAAACTCAGAAATTCCACTTATTTCGGAGCAAAATTCCAGAAATTTCACTTATATTGGGGCAAAATTGCAGAAATTACACTTATTTCAAAAAAAAGCAGAAATTTTCTTATTTTGGGGCAAAAAGAAAGAAATTTCATTTATTTTGGTACAAAATTGCAGAAATTTTTCTTATTTTGGAGCAAAAAGGCAGAAATTTTCCATATTTTGGGGCAAAAATGCAGAAATTCCCCTTATTTTGAGTAAAAAGGCTGAAATTCCCCTTAATTGGGGGCAAAAAGGCAGAAATTTCCTTATTTTGGGGCAAAATTGCAGAAATTACACTTATTTCAGGGTAATCAGTCAGAAATTTTCCTTATTTTGGGGCAAAATTGCAGAAAATTCACTTATTTTGGGGCAAAATTGCAGAAATTTCACTTTTTTCAGTGAAAAAAGCAGAAATTTTCCTTATTTTGGAGCAAAAAGGCAGAAATTCCTAATATTTTGTGGCAAAAATGCAGAAATTCTCCTTATTTTGAGGTAAAAATGCTGAAATTCCCCTTATTTGGGGGCAAAAAGCAGAAATTTCCTTTATTTTGGGGCAAAATTTCAGAAAGTTCACTTATTTCAGGGTAATAAGTCAGAAATTTTCCTTATTTTGGGCAAAAAAGACAGAAATTCCCTTTGTTTTGGGGGAAAAATACATAAATTCCTCTTATTTAGAGGCAAAAAAGCAGAAATTCCCCTTATTTTGGTTCAAAATTGCAGAATTTTCACTTACTTCAGGGTAATAAGTCAGAAATTTTCCTTATTTTGGGGCAAAAAAGACAGAAATTCCCTTTGTTTTGGGGGGAAAAGACAGAAATTCCACTTATTTAGATGCAAAAAAAGCAGAAATTCCCTTTATTTTGGAGAAAAATTAAGAAATTTCCCTTTTTTATGGCAAAAAGCTATGCATTCTTCTTATTTTCGGGCAAAAAGGCAAAAATTCCCCATATTTTGGAGCAAAATTGCAGAAATTCCCCTAATTGTGGGGCAAAAAGGCAGAAATTCCCTAAATGTTGGGGCAAAAAGACAGAAATTCTCCTTATTTTGGGGCAAAACTCAGAAATTCCACTTATTTCGGAGCAAAATTCCAGAAATTTCACTTATATTGGGGCAAAATTGCAGAAATTACACTTATTTCAAAAAAAAAGCAGAAATTTTCTTATTTTGGGGCAAAAATGCAGAAATTCCCCTTATTTTGAGTAAAAAGGCTGAAATTCCCCTTAATTGGGGGCAAAAAGGCAGAAATTTCCTTATTTTGGGGCAAAATTGTAGAAATTACACTTATTTCAGGGTAATCAGTCAGAAATTTTCCTTATTTTGGGCAAAAAAGACAGAAATTCCCTTTGTTTTGGGGGAAAAATACATAAATTCCACTTATTTAGAGGCAAAAAAGCAGAAATTCCCTTTATTTTGGTTCAAAATTGCAGAAATTTCACTTACTTCAGGGTAATAAGTCAGAAATTTTCTTTATTTTGGGGCAAAAAAGAGAGAAATTACCTTTGTTTTGGGGGAAAAAGACAGAAATTCCACTTATTTAGAGGCAAAAAAGTAGAATTCCCCTTATTTTGGAGCAAAAACGAAGAAATTTCCCTTTTTAATGCAAAAAGTTATGCATTCTTCTTATTTTCGGGCAAAAAGGCAGAAATTCCCCGTATTTTGGAGCAAAATTGCAGAAATTCCCCTAATTGTGTGGCAAAAAGGCAGAAATTCCCTATATGTTGGGGCAAAAAGACAGAAATGCTCCTTATTTGGGGGCAAAACTCAGAAATTCCACTTATTTTGGGGCAAAATTACAGAGATTTCCCTTATTTTGGGGCAAAATTGCAGAAATTTCACTTATGGCAGGGAAAAAAGGCAGAAAATTTCATTATTTTGGGGCAAAAGTCAGAAATTCCTAATATTTTGTGGCAAAAAATGCAGAAATTCCCCTTATTTTGAGGTAAAAGGATGAAATTTCTCTTATTTGGGGGCAAAAGGCAGAAATTTCCCTTATTTTGGGGCAAAATTGCAGAAATTTCACTTATTTCAGGGTAATAAGTCAGAAATTTTCCTTATTTTGGGCAAAAAAGACAGAAATTCCCTTTGTTTTGGGGGAAAAATACATAAATTCCACTTATTTAGAGGCAAAAAAGCAGAAATTCCCCTTATTTTGGAGCAAAATTACAGAAATTTCCCTTTTTTATGGAAAAAGGTATGCATTCTTCTTATTTTCGGGCAAAAAGGCAGAAATTCCCCGTATTTTGGAGCAAAATTGCAGAAATTAACCTAATTGTGGGGCAAAAATGCAGAAATTCCCTATATGTTGGGGCAAAAAGACAGAAATTCTCCTTCTTTTGGGGAAACTCAGAAATTCCACTCATTTTGGGGCAAAATTCCAGAAATTTCCCTTATTTTGGGGCAAAATGCAGAAATTTCACTTATTTTGTGGCAAAATTAGAGAAATTTCACTTATTTCAGGGAAAAAAAGCAGAAATTTTCTTATTTTGGTGAAAAAGGCAGAAATTTCCCATATTTTGGTACAAAATTGCAGAAATTTTTCTTATTTTGGGCAAAAAGGCAGAAATTTCCCATATTTTGGGGCAAACATGCAGAAATTCCCCTTCATTTTGAGGTAAAAAGGCTGAAATTCCCCTTATTTGGGGGTAAAAAGGCAGAAATTTCCCTTATTTTGGGGCAAAATTGCAGAAATTTCACTTATCTCAGGGTAATAAGTCAGAAATTTTCCTTATTTTGGGGCAAAATATACAGAATTTCCTTTTGTTTTGCGGGAAAAAGACAGAAATTCCACGTATTTAGAGGTATAAAAGCAGAAATTCCCCTCATTTTGGAGCAAAAATGAAGAAATTTCCCTTTTTTATGGCAAAAAGGTATGCATTCTTATTATTTTCGGACAAAAATGGCAGAAATTCTCCGTATTTTGGAGCAAAATTGCAGAAATACCCCTAATTGTGGGGCAAAAAGGCAGAAATTCCCTATATTTTGGGGCAAAAAGACAGAAATTCTCCTTATTTTAGGGCAAAATTCAGAAATTTAACTTATTTTTGAGCAAAATTGCAGAAATTTCACTTATTTCATAAAAAAAGGAGAAATTTTCTTATTTTGGATCCAAAAGGCAGAAATTTCTTTTATTTTGTTACAAAATTGCAGAATTTTTTATTATTTTGGGGCAAAAAGGCAGAAATTTCCCATATTTTGGGGCAAAAATGCAGAAATTTTTTTTATTTTGAGTTTAAATGCTGAAAGTCCCCTTATTTGGGGGCAAAAAGGCAGAAATTTCTCTTATTTTGGAACAAAATTGCAGAAATTTCACTTATGTCAGGGTAATAAGTCAGAAATTTTCCTTTTTTGGGGCCAGAAAACAGATATTCCCTTTGTTTTGGGGGAAAAAGACAGAAATTCCACTTATTTAGAGGCAAAAATGCAGAAATTCCTAATATTTTGTGGCAAAAATGCAGAAATTCCCCTTATTTTGAGGTAAAAAGCTGAAATTCCCCTTATTAGGGAGCAAAAAGGCAGAAATTTCCCTTATTTTGGGGAAAAATTGCAGAAATTTCACTTATTTCAAAGTAATAAGTCAGAAATTTTCCTTATTTTGGGGCAAAAAAACAGAAATTCCCTTTGTATTGGGGGACAAAGACAGAAATTCCACATATTTAGAGGCATAAAAGTAGAAATTCCCCTTCTTTTGGAGCAAAAATGAAGAAATTTTCCTTTTTTATGGCAAAAAGGTATGGATTCTTTTTATTTTCGGGCAAAAAGGCAGAAATTCCCCGTATTTTGGAGCAAAATTGCAGAAATTCCCCTAATTGTGGGGCAAACAGGCAGAAATTCCTTATATGTTGGGGCAAAAAGACAGAAATTCTCCTTATTTTGGGTCAAAACTCAGAAATTACACATATTTCCGGGCAAAATTCCAGAAATTTCACATATTTTGGGGCAAAATTGGAGATATTTCACTTATTTTGGGGCAAAATTTCAGAAATTTCACTTATTTCAGGGTAATAAGTCAGAAATTTTCCTTATTTTGGGCAAAAAAGACAGAAATTCCCTTTGTTTTGGGGGAAAAATACATAAATTCCACTTATTTAGAGGCAAAAAAGCAGAAATTCCCCTTATTTTGGAGCAAAATTACAGAAATTTCCCTTTTTTATGGAAAAAGGTATGCATTCTTCTTATTTTCGGGCAAAAAGGCAGAAATTCCCCGTATTTTGGAGCAAAATTGCAGAAATTAACCTAATTGTGGGGCAAAAATGCAGAAATTCCCTATATGTTGGGGCAAAAAGACAGAAATTCTCCTTATTTTGGGGAAACTCAGAAATTCCACTCATTTTGGGGCAAAATTCCAGAAATTTCCCTTATTTTGGGGCAAAATGCAGAAATTTCACTTATTTTGTGGCAAAATTAGAGAAATTTCACTTATTTCAGGGAAAAAAAGCAGAATTTTTTTTTTTGGTGAAAAAGGCAGAAATTTCCCATATTTTGGTACAAAATTGCAGAAATTTTTCTTATTTTGGGCAAAAAGGCAGAAATTTCCCATATTTTGGGGCAAACATGCAGAAATTCCCCTTCATTTTGAGGTAAAAGCTGAAATTCCCCTTATTTGGGGGTAAAAAGGCAGAAATTTCCCTTATTTTGGGGCAAAATTGCAGAAATTTCACTTATCTCATGGTAATAAGTCAGAAATTTTCCTTATTTTGGGGCAAAAAATACAGAATTTCCTTTTGTTTTGCGGGAAAAAGACAGAAATTCCACGTATTTAGAGGTATAAAAGCAGAAATTCCCCTCATTTTGGAGCAAAAATGAAGAAATTTCCCTTTTTTATGGCAAAAAGGTATGCATTCTTATTATTTTCGGACAAAAATGGCAGAAATTCTCCGTATTTTGGAGTAAAATTGCAGAAATACCCCTAATTGTGGGGCAAAAAGGCAGAAATTCCCTATATTTTGGGGCAAAAAGACAGAAATTCCTCTTATTTAGAGGCAAAAAGCAGAAATTCCCCTTATTTTGAAGCAAAAATTAAGAAATTTCTTTTTTTGTGGCAAAAGGTAGACATTCTTCTTCTTTTCGGGTTAAAAAGCAGAAATTCCCCGTATTTTGGAGCAAAATTGCAGAAATTCCCCTAATTTTGGGGCAAAAAGGCAGAAATTCCTTATGTCTTGGGGCAAAAAGACAGAAATTCTCCTTATTTTGAGGCAAAACTCAGAAATTCCACTTATTTTGGGGCAAAATTCCAGAAATTTCCCATATTTTGGGGCAAAATTGCAGAAATTCCACTTATTTTGGGGCAAAATTGCAGAAATTTCAATTATTTCAGGGAAAAAAAGCAGAAATTTTATTATTTTGGGGCAAAAAAGCAGAAATTACCTATATTTTGGTACAAAATTGCAGAAATTTTTCTTATTTTGGGCAAAAAGTCAGAAATTTCCCATATTGTGGCAAAAATGCAGAAATTCCCCTTATTTGGGGGCAAAAAGGCAGATCTTTCTTTTATTTTGGGGCAAAATTGCAGATATTTCACTGATTTCAGGGTAATAAGTCAGAAATTTTCCTTATTTTGGTGCAAAAAGACAGAAATTCCCTTTGTTTTGTAGGAAAAAGACAGAAATTCCACTTATTTAGAGGCTAAAAAGCAGAAATTCCCCTTATTTTGGAGCAAAAATGAAGAAATTTCTCGTTTTTATGGCAAAAAGGTATGCATTCTTCTTATTTTCGAGCAAAAAGGCAGAAATTCCCCGTATTTTGGAGCAAAATTACAGAAATTCCCCTAATTGTGGGGCAAAAAGGCAGAATTTCCCTATATGTTGGGGCAAAAAGACAGAAATTCTACTTATTTTAGGGCAAAACTCAGTAATTCCACTTACTTTGTGTCAAAATTCCAGAAATTTCCCTTATTTTGTGGCAAAATTTCAGAAATTTCACTTATTTTGTGGCAAAATTGCAGAAAATTGACTTATTTCAGAGAAAAAAGGCAGAAATTTTCTTTATTTTGGGGCAAAAAGGCAGAAATTCCTAATATTTTGTGGCAAAAATGCAGAAATTACCCTTATTTTGAGGTAAAAAGGCTGAAAATCCCTTAAGTTGGGGGCAAAAAGGCAGAAATTTCCCTTATTTGGGGCAAAATTGCAGAAATTTCACTTACTTCAAGGTAATAAGTCAGAAATTTTCCTTATTTTGGGGCAAAAAAGACAGAAATTACCTTTGTTTCGGGGGAAAAAGACAGAAATTCCACTTATTTAGAGGCAAAAAAGCAGAAATTTCCCTTATTTTGGAGAAAAATTGCAGAAATTTCCCTTTTCATGGGAAAAAGTTATGCATTCTTCTTATTTTCGGGCTGAAAAGCAGAAATTTCGTGTATTTTGGAGCAAAATTGCAGAAATTCCTCTAATTGTAGGTCAAAAAAGCAGATATTCCCTAAATCTTGTGGCATAAAGACAGAAATTCTCCTTATTTTGGGGCAAAACTCAGAAATTCCACTTATTTTGGGGCAAAATTCCAGAAATTTCCCTTATTTTGTGGTAAAATTGCAGAAATTTCACTTATTTTGTGGCAAAATTGCAGAAATTTTACTTATATAAGGGAAAAAAAGCAGAAATTTTTTATTTTGGAGCAAAAAGGCAGAAATTTCTTTTATTTTGGTACAAAATTGCAGAAATTTTTTTATTTTGGGCAAAAAGGGAGAAATTTCTCATATTTTGGGGCAAAAATGCAAAAATTTCCCTTATTTTGAGGTAAAAAGGCTGAAATTCCCCTTATTTGGGGGCAAAAAGCAGAAATTTCCCTTATTTTGGAGCAAAATTTCAGAAATTTCACTTATTTTGGGGCAAAATTGCAGAAATTTCACTTATTTCAGGGAAAAAAGCAGAAATTTTCTTATTTTGTGGCAAAATGGCAAAAATTTCACTTATTTTGGGGCAAAATTGCAGAAATTTCACATATTTCAGGGAAAAAAGGCAGAAATTTCCCTTATTTTGGGGCAAAAAGGCAGAAATTCCTAATATTTTGTGGCAAAAATGCAGAAATTCCCCTTATTTTGAGGTAAAAAGGCTGAAATTCCCCTTATTTGGGGGCAAAAAGGCAGAAATTTCTCTTATTTTGGGGCAAAATTGCACAAATTTCACATATTTCAGAATAATAAGTCAGAAAATTTCCTTATTTTGGTGCAAAAAAGACAGAAATTCCCTTTGTTTTGGGGGAAAAAGACAGAAATTCCTCTTATTTAGAGGCAAAAATTAGAAATTCCCCTTATTTTGAAGCAAAAATTAAGAAATTTTTTATGGCAAAATGTATACATTCCCCTTCTTTACGGGCTAAAAAGCAGAAATTCCCTGTATTTTGGAGCAAAATTGAAGAAATTCCCCTACTTTTGGGGCAAAAAGACAGAAATTCCCTATGTGTTGGGGCAAAAAGACAGAAATTCTCCTTATTTTGGGGCAAAACTCAGAAATTCCACTTATTTTGGGGCAAAATTCCAGAAATTTTCCTTATTTTGGGGCAAAATTGCAGAAATTTTACTTATTTTGGAGCAATATTGTAGAAATTTCACTTCTTTCAGTGAAAAAAAAGCAGAAATTTTCTTATTTTGGGGCAAAAAAGCAGAAATTACCTATATTTTGTTACAAAATTGCAGAAATTTTTCTTATTTTGGGCAAAAATTCAGAAATTTCCCATATTGTGGCAAAAATTCAGAAATTCCCCTTATTTGGGGACAAGAAGGCAGAAATTTCCCTTATTTTGGGGCAAAATTGCAGAAATTTCACTGATTTCATGGTAATAAGTAAGAAATTTTCCTTATTTTGGAACAAAAAGACAGAAATTCCCTTTGTTTTGTGGGAAAAAGACAGAAATAACACTTATTTAGAGGCAAAAAAGCAGAAATTCCCCTTATTTTGGAGCAAAATTGCAGAAATTCCCCTAATTGTGGGGCAAAAAAGCAGAAATTCCCTATATGTTGGGGCAAAAAGACAGAAATTCTACTTATTTTGGGGCAAAACTCAGAAATTCCACTTATTTTGGGGCAAAATTCCAGAAATTTCCCTTATTTTGGGGCAAAATTGCAGAAATTTGACTTATTTCAGAGAAAAAAGACAGAAATTTTCCCTATTTTGGGGCAAAAAGGCAGAAATTCCTAATATTTTGTGGCAAAAATGCAGAAATTACCCTTATTTTGAGGTAAAATAGCTGAAATTCCCCTTATTTGGGGGCAAAAAGGCAGAAATTTCCCTTATTTGGGGCAAAATTGCAGAAATTTCACTTACTTCAAGGTAAGGAGTCAGAAATTTTCCTTATTTTGGGGCAAAAAAGACAGAAATTCCCTTTGTTTTGGAGGATAAAGACAGAAATTCCACTTACTTAGTGGCAAAAAAGCAGAAATTCCCTTTATTTTGCAGAAAAATTGCAGAAATTTCTTTTTTTTATGGCAAAATGTATGCATTCTTATTATTTTCGGCTAAAAATAAGAAATTTCCCGTATTTTCGAGCAAAATTGCAGAAATTCCTCTAATTGTGGGTCAAAAAGGCAGAAATTCCCTATATCTTGGTGCATAAAGACAGAAATTCTCCTTATTTTGGGGCAAAACTCAGAAATTCCACTTATTTTGGGGCAAAATTCAAGAAATTTCCTTTATTTTGGGGCAAAATTGCAGAAATTTCACTTATTTTGGGGCAAAATTGCAGAAATTTCACTTATTTAAGAGAAAAAAAGCAGAAATTTTTTATTTTGGGGCAAAAAGGCAGAAATTTCTTTTATTTTGGTACAAAAATGCAGAAATTTTTCTTATTTTGGGCAAAAAGGCAGAAATTTCCCATATTTTGGGGCAAAAATGCAGAAATTCCCCTTATTTTGAGGTAAAAAGGCTGAAATTCCCATTATTTGGGGTCAAAAAGGCAGAAATTTCCCTTATTTTGGGGCAAAATTGCAGAAATTTCACTTATTTCAGGGTAATAAGTCAGAAATTTTCCTTATTTTGGGGCAAAAAAGACAGAAATTCTCTTTGTTTTGGGGGAAAAAGACAGAAATTCCACATATTTAGAGGCATAAAAGCAGAAATTCCCTTCAATTTGGAGCAAAAATGAAGAAACTTCCCTTTTTTATGGCAAAAAGGTATGCATTCTTATTATTTTTGGACAAAAAAGGAAGAAATTTCCCGTATTTTGGAGCAAAATTGCAGAAATTCCCTTAATTGTGGCGCAAAAAGGCAGAAATTCCTTATATGTTGGGGCAAAAAGACAGAAATTCTCCTCATTTTAGGGCAAAACTCAGAAATTTAACTTATTTTGGGGCAAAATTGCAGAAATTTCACTTATTTCAGAAAAAAATCAGAATTTTTCTTATTTTGGGGCCAAAAGGCAGAAATTTCTTTTATTTTGTTACAAAATTGCAGAATTTTTTCTTATTTTGGGGCAAAAAGGTAGAAATATCCCATATTTTGGGGCAAAAATGCAGAAATTTCTCTTATTTTGAGGTAAAAGGCTGAAATTCCCCTTATTTGGGGGCAAAAAGGCAGAAATTTCTCTAATTTTGGAACAAAATTGCAGAAATTTCAGTTATTTCAGGGTAATAAGTCAGAAATTTTCCTTATTTTGGGGCCAAAAAACAGAAATTCCCTTTGTTTTGGGGAAAAAAGTCAGACATTCCACTTTTTTAGAGGCAAAAAAGCAGAAATTCCCCTTATTTTGGAGCAAAAATGAAGAAATTTCACATTTTAAGGGCAAAAAGGTATGCATTCTTCTTATTTTTGGGCAAAAAGGCAGAAATTTCCCTTATTTTGGAGCAAAATGCAGAAATTCCCCAAATTGTGGGGCAAAAAGGCAGAAATTCCCTTCATGTTGGGGCAAAAAGACAGAAATTCTCCTTATTTTGGGGCAAAACTCAGAAATTCCACTTATTTCGGAGCAAAATTCCAGAAATTTCACTTATATTGGGGCAAAATTGCAGAAATTTCACTTATTTCAGAAAAAAAGCAGAAATTTTCTTATTTTGGGGCAAAAAGGCAGAAATTTTTTTTATTTTGGTACAAAATTGCAGAAATTTTTCTTATTTTGGGGCAAAAAGGCAGAAATTTCCCATATTTTGCGTCAAAAATGCAGAAAGTCCCCTTATTTTGAGGTAAAAAGGCTGAAATTCCACTGATTTGGGGGCAAAAAGGCAGAAATTTCTCTTATTTTGAGGCAAAATTCCAGAAATTTCACTTATTTTGGGGCAAAATTGCAGAAATTTCACTTTTTTGGGGGCAAAATTGCACAAATTTCACTTATTTCACAAAAAAAAAACAGAAATTTTCTTATTTTGGGGCAAAAAGGCAGAAATTTCTTTTATTTTGGTACAAAATTGCAGAAATTTTTTTATTTTGGAGCAATAAGGCAGAAATTTCCCATATTTTGTGGCAAAAATGCAGAAATTCCTCTTATTTTGAGGAAAAAGGCTGAAATTCCCCTTAGTGGGGGAAATAAGGCAGAAATTTCCTTATTTTGGGGAAAAATTGAAAAAATTTCACTTATTTCAGGGTAATAAGTCAGAATTTTTTTTTATTTTGGGGCAAAAATACAGAAATTCCCTTTGTTTTTGGGGAAAAAGACAGAAATTCCACTTTTTAGAGGCAAAAAAGCAGAAATTCCTTTTATTTTGGAGCAAAAATGAAGAAATTTCCTTTTTTGTGGCAAAAGGTATACATTCCCCTTATTTTCACGCTAAAAAGCAGAAATTCCCCGTATTTTGGAGCAAAATTGCAGAAATTCCCCTAATTGTGGGGCAAAAAGGCAAAAATTCCGTATATGTTAGGGCAAAAAAACAGAAATTCTCCTTATTTTGGGGCAAAACTCAGAAATTCCAATATTTTGGTGCAAAATTCCAGAAATTTCCCTTATTTTGGGGCAAAATTGCAGAAATTTTACTTATTTTGGGGCAAAATTGCAGAACTTTCACTTATTTCAATGAAAAAAGGCAGAAATTTTCCTTATTTTGGGGCAAAAAGGCAGAAATTCCTAATATTTTGTGGCAAAAATGCAGAAATTCCTGTTATTTTGAGGTAAAAAGGCTGAAATTCACCTTATTTTGGGGCAAAAAGAAGAAATTCCCCTTCTTTTGGGGCAAAGTTGCAGAAATTTCACTTACTTCAGGGTAATAAGTCAGAAATTTTCTTTATTTTGAGGCAAAAAAACAGAAATTACATTTGTTTTGGGGGAAAAAGACAGAAATTCCACATATTTTGAGGCAAAAAAGCAGAAATTCCCCTTATTTTGGAGCAAAAATGAAGAAATTTCCATTTTTTATGGCAAAAAGGTATGCATTCTTCTTATTTTCGGACAAAAAGGCAGAAATTCCCCATATTTTGGATCAAAATTGCAGAAATTCCCCTAATTGTGGGGCAAAAAGACAGAAATTCTCCTTATTTTGGGGCAAAACTCAGAAATTCCACTTATTTTGGGGCAAAATTCCAGAAATTTCTTTTATTTTGGGGCAAAAGTGCAGAAATTTCACTTAATTTGGGGCAAAATTGCAGAAATTTCATTTATTTCAGGGAAAAAAGCAGAAATTTTCTTATTTTGGGAAAAAGGCAGAAATTTTCCATATTTTGTGGCAAAAATGCAGAAATTCTCCTTATTTTGAGCTAAAAAAGCTTAAATTCCCCTTATTTGGGTGGAAAAAGTCAGAAATTTCCCTCATTTTGCGGCAAAATTGCAGAAATTTCACTTATTTCAGGGTAATAAGTCAGAAATTTTCCTTATCTTGTTGCAAAAAAGACAGAAATTCCTTTTTTTGTGGGAAAAAGACAGAAATTCCACTTATTTAGAGGCAAAAAGCAGAAATTCCCTTTATTTTGAAGCAAAAATGAAGAAATTTCTTTTTTTTTGTGGCAAAATATATACATTCCCCTTCTTTTCGGGATAAAAACAGAAAATCCCCGTATTTTGGGCAAAATTGCAGAAATTCCCCTAATTGTGGGGCAAAAAGGCAGAAATTCTCTATATGTTAGGGGAAAAAGACAGAAATTCTCCTTATTTTGGTTCAAAACTCAGAAATTCCACTTATTTTGGGGCAAAATTCCAGAGATTTCCCTTATTTTGGGGCAAAATTGCAGAAATTTCACTTAATTTGGGGCAAAATTGCAAAAATTTCACTTATTTCAGGGAAAAAAGGCAGAAATTTTCTTTATTTTGGGGCAAAAAGGCCAAAATTCCTAATATTTTGTGGCAAAAATGCAGAAATTCCCCTTATTTTGAGGTAAAAAGGCTGAAATTCCCCTTATTTGGGGGCAAAAAGGCAGAAATTTCCCTTATTTTGGGGCAAAATTGCAGAAATTTCACTTATTTCAGGGTAATAAGTCAGAAATTTTCCTTATTTTGGGGCAAAAAAGACAGAAATTCCCTTTGTTTTCGGGTAAAAAGACAGAAATTCCACTTATTTAGAGGCAAAAAAGCAGAAATTCTTTTTATTTTGGAGCAAAAATGAAAAAAATTCCCCTTATTATGGCAAAAAGGTATGCATTCTTTGTATTTTAGGGCAAAAAGGCAGAAATTCCCTGTATTTTGCAGCAAAATTGCAGAAATTCCCCTAATTGTGAAGCAAAAAGGCAGAAATTTCCTATATGTTGGGGCAAAAAGACAGAAATCCTTCTTATTTTGGGGCAAAACTCAGAAATTCCACTTATTTTGGGGCAAAATTCCAGAAATTTCCCTTATTTTGGGGCAAAATTGCAGAAATTTCACATATTTTGAGGCAAAATTGGAGAAATTTCACTTATTTCAGGGAAGAAAAGCAGAAATTTTCTTATTTTGTGGCAAAAAGGAAGAAATTTCTTTTATTTTTGTACAAAATTGCAGAAATTTTTCTTATTTTGTGCAAAAAGGCAGAAATATTCCATATTTTGGGGCAAAAATGCAGAAATTCCCCTTATTTTGAGGTAAAAAGACTGAAATTCCCCTTATTTAGGGCCAAAAAGGCAGAAATTTCCCTTATTTTGGTACAAAATTACAGAAATTTTATTTATTTCAGAAAAAAAATGCAGAAATTTTCTTATTTTGGGGCAAAAAGGTAGAAATTTCTTTTATTATGTTACAAAATTGCAGAATTTATTCTTATTTTTGGGCAAAAAAGCAGAAATTTCCCATATTTTGAAGCAATAATTCAGAAATTGCCCTTATTTTGAGGTAAAAAGGCTGAAATTCCCCTTATTTGGGTCAAAAAGGCAGAAATTTCTCTTATTTTGGGGCAAATTGCGGATATTTCACTTATGTCAGGGTAATAAGTCAGAAATTTTCCTTATTTTGGGGCAAAAAAGACTGAAATTCCCATTGTTTTGGGGAAAAAAGACAGAAATTCCACTTATTTAGAGGCAAAAAAGCAGAAATTTCCCTTATTTTGGAGCAAAAATGAATAAATTTCCCTTTTTTATGGCAAAAAGGTATGCATTCTTCTTGTTTTCGTGCAAAAAAGCAGAAATTTCCCGTATTTTGGAGCAAAATTGCAGAAATTCGCCTTATTGTGGGGCAAAAAGCCAGAAATTCCCTATATGTTGGGGCAAAAAGACAGAAATTCTCCTTATTTTGAGGCAAAAGTCAGATATTCCACATATTTTGGGGCAAAATTCCAAAAATTTCCCTTATTTTGGGGCAAAATTGAAGAAATTTCACCTATTTTTTGCAAAATTGAAGAAATTTCACTTATTTCAGGGATAAAAAGCAAAATTTTTTTTTATTTTGGGGCAAAATTGCAGAAATTTCACTTATTTTGGGGCAAAATTGCAGAAATTTCATTGATTTCAGGGAAAAAAAGCAGAAATTTTTTTAATTTGGCGCAAAAAGTCAGAAATATCCCATATTTTGGGGCAAAAATGCAGAAATTCCCCTTATTTTGAGGTAAAAAGGCTGAAATTCCCCTTACTTGGGGGCAAAAAAGCAGAAATTTCACTTATTTTGGGGCAAAATTGCAGATATTTAACTTATTTCAGGGAAAAAAGCAGAAATTTTCTTATTTTGTGGCAAAAAAAAAGAAATTTCTTCTATTTTGGTACAAAATTGCAGAAATTTTTCTTATTTTGGGCAAAAGGCAGAAATTTTCCATATTTTGGGGCAAAAATGCAGAAATTCCCCTTATTTTGAGGTAAAAAGGCTGAAATTCCCCTTATTTGGGGGCAAAAAGGCAGAAATTTCCCTTATTTTGGGGCAAAATTGCAGAAATTTCACCTATTTCAGGGTAATAAGTCAGAAATTTTCTTTATTTTGGGGCAAAAAAGACAGAAATTCCCTTTGTTTATGGGGAGAAATACAGAAATTTCACTTATTTAGAGGCAAAAAAGCAGAAATTCCCCATATTTTGGTAGCAAAAATGAAGAAATTTCCTTTTTTTATGGCAAAAAGGTATGCATCCTTCTAATTTTCGGACAAAAAAGGCAGAAATTCCCCTTTTTTTGGATCAAAATTGCAGAAATTCTGCTAATTGTGGGGAAAAAAGGCAGAAATTCCCTATATGTTGGGGCAAAAAGACAGAAATTCTCCTTATTTTGGGGCAAAACTCAGAAATTTAACTTATTTTAGGACAAAATTGCAGAAATTTCATTTATTTCAGAAAAAAAGCAGAAATTTTCTTATTTTGGGGCAAAAAGACAGAAATTTCTAAATTTTGGGGCAAAAATGCAGAAATTCCCTTTATTTTGAGGTAAAAAGGCTGAAATTCCCCTTATTTTGGGACAAAAAGTCAGAAATTTCTGTTATTTTATGGCAAAATTGCAGAAATTTCACATATTTCAGGGTAATAAGTCAGAAATTTTCCTTATTTTGGGGCAAGAAAGACAGAAATTCCCTTTGTTTTGGAAGAAAAAGACAGAAATTCCACCTATTTAGAGGCAAAAATCTGAAATTCACATTATTTTGGAGAAAAATGAGGAAATTTTCTTTTTTATTTCAAAAAGGTATGCATTTTTCTTATTTTCGGGCAAAAAAGCAGAAATTTCTCGTATTTTGGAGCAAAATTGCAGAAAATCCCCTAATTGTGGGGCAAAAAGGCAGAAATTCCCTATATGTTAGGGCAAAAGGGCAGAAATCCTCCTTATTTTGGGGCAAAACTCAGAAATTCCACTGATTTTGGAGCAAAATTCCAGAAATTTCCCTTATTTTGGGGCAAAATTGCAGAAATTTCACTTATTTCAGAAAAAAAAGGAGAAATTTTCTTTTTTGGAAGCAAAAAGGCAGAAATTTCTTTTATTTTGCTACAAAATTGCAGAAATTTTTCTTATTTTGGGGCAAAAAGGCAGAAATTGCTAATATTTTGTGGCAAAAATGCAGAAATTCCACTTATTTTGAGGAAAAAAGGCTGAAATTCCCCTTATTTGGGGACAAAAGGGCAGAAATTTCCCTTATTTTGGGGCAAAATTGCAGAAATTTCACTTATTTCAGTGTAATAAGTCAGAAATTTTTCTTATTTTGGGGCAAAAAAGACAGAAATTCCCTTTGTTTTGGGGGAAATAGATAGAAATTCCACTTATTTAAAGGCAAAATGCAGAAAATCCCCTTATTTTGGAGCAAAATTGCAGAAATTCCCCTAATTGTGAAGCAAAAAGGCAGAAATTTCCTATATGTTGGGGCAAAAAGACAGAAAGCCTCCTTATTTTGGGGCCAAACTCAGAAATTCCACTTACTTTGGGGCAAAATTCCAGAAATTTCCCTTATTTTGGGGTAAAATTGCAGAAATTTCACTTATTTTGGGGCAAAATTGCAGAAATTTCACTTATTTCAGAGAAAAAAAGCAGAAATTTTCTTATTTTGTGGCAGAAACTAAGAAATTTCTTTTATTTTGGTACAAAATTGCAGAAATTTTTCTTATTTTGGGCAAAAAGGCAGAAATTATCCTTATTTTGGGGCAAAAATGCAGAAATTCACCTTATTTTGAGGTAAAAAAGCCGAATTTCTCCTTATTTTGGGGTAAAAAGCCAGAAATTTCCTTTATTTTCGGGCAAAATAGCAGAAATTTCACTTATTTCAGGGTAATAAGTCAGAAATTTTCTTTATTATGGGGCAAAAAAACCAGAAATTCCCTTTGTTTTGAGGGAGAAAGACAGAAATTCCACTTATTTAAAGGCAAAAAAGCAGAAATTTCCCTTATTTTGGAGCAAAAATGAAGAAATTTCCTTTTTTTATGGCAAAAAGGTATGCATTCTTCTTATTTTCGGACAAAAAAGGCAGAAATTCCCCTTTTTTTGGATCAAAATTGCAGAAATTCTGCTAATTGTGGGGAAAAAAGGCAGAAATTCCCTATATGTTGGGGCAAAAAGACAGAAATTCTCCTTATTTTGGGGCAAAACTCAGAAATTTAACTTATTTTAGGACAAAATTGCAGAAATTTCATTTATTTCAGAAAAATAGCAGAAATTTTCTTATTTTGGGGCAAAAAGGCAGAAATTTCCAAATTTTGGGGCAAAAATGCAGAAATTCCCTTTATTTTGAGGTAAAAAGGCTGAAATTCCCCTTATTTTGGGACAAAAAGGCAGAAATTTCTCTTATTTTAGGGCAAAATTGCAGAAATTTCACATATTTCAGGGTAATAAGTCAGAAATTTTCCTTATTTTGGGGCAAGAAAGACAGAAATTCCCTTTGTTTTGGGGGAAAAAGACAGAAATTCCACCTATTTAGAGGCAAAAATCAGAAATTCCCATTATTTTGGAGAAAAATGAGGAAATTTTCTTTTTTTTTTTCAAAAAGGTATGCATTTTTCTTATTTTCGGGCAAAAAAGCAGAAATTTCTCGTATTTTGGAGCAAAATTGCAGAAATTCCCCTAATTGTGGGGCAAAAAGGCAGAAATTCCCTATATATTAGGGCAAAAGGGCAGAAATCCTCCTTATTTTGGGGCAAAACTCAGAAATTCCACTTATTTTGGAGCAAAATTTCAGAAATTTCCCTTATTTTGGGGCAAAATTGCAGAAATTTCATTTATTTCAGACAAAAAAAATCAGAAATTTTCTTATTTTGTGGCAAAAAAAAAAGAAATTTCTTTTATTTTGTTACAAAATTATAGAAATTTTTCTTATTTTTGGGCAAAAAAGCAGAAATTTCCCATAAATTGGGGCAAAAATGCAGAAATTCCCCTTATTTTGAGGTAAAAAGGCTGAAATTCCCCTTATTTTGGGTCAAAAAGGCAGAAATTTCTCTTATTTTGGGGCAAAATTGCAGAAATTGCACTTATTTCATGGTAATAAGTCAGAAATTTTCCTTATTTTGGGGCAAAAAGACAGAAATTCCCTTTGTTTTGGGGGAGAAAGACAGAAATTCCACTTATTTAGAGGCATAAAAGCAGAAATTCCCCTTATTTTAGAGCAAAAATGAAGAAATTTCCCTTTTTTATGGCAAAAAGCTATGCATTCTTCTTATTTTCTAACAAAAAAGGCAGAAATTCCCCGTATTATGGAGCAAAATTGCAGAAATTCCCCTAATTGTGGGGCAAAAAGGCAGAAATTCTCTATATGTTGGGGCAAAAAGACAGGAATTCTCCTTATTTTGAGGCAAAACTCAGAAATTCCACATATTTTGGGGCAAAATTCCTAAAATTTCCCATATTTTGGGGCAAAACTGCAGAAATTTCACTTATTTTGGAGAAAAAAATTGAAGAAATTTCACTTATTTCATGGAAAAAAGCAGAAATGTTTCTATTTTGGGGCAAAATTGCACAAATTTCGCTTATTTTGGGGCAAAATTGCAGAAATTTCACTTATTTCAGGGAAAAAAAGCAGAAATTTTCTTAATTTGGGGTAAAAAGGTTGAAATTCCCCTTATTTGGGGGCAAAAAGGCAATAATTTCACCCATTTTGGGGCAAAAAGCCAGAAATTCCCTTTATGTTGGGGCAAAAAGACAGAAATTCTCCTTATTTTGAGGCAAAACTCAGAAATTCCACATATTTTGGGGTAAAATTCCAAAAATTTCCCTTATTTTGGGGCAAAATTGCAGAAATTACACTTATTTCAGGGAAAAAAACAGAAATTTTCTTAATTTGGGGCAAAAAAGCAGAAATTTCCCATATTTTGGGGCAAAAATGCAGAAATTCCCCTTATTTTGAGGTAAAAGGGCTGAAATTCCCCTTATTGTGGGCAAAAAGGCAGAAATTACACTTATTTTGGGGCAAAATTGCAGAAATTTCAATTATTTCAGGGAAAAAAAGCAGAAATTTTCTTATTTTGTGGCAAAAAGTAAGAAATTTCTTTAATTTTGGTACAAAATTGCAGAAATTTTTCTTATTTTGAACAAAAAAGAAGAAATTGTCCATATTTTGGGGCAAAAATGCAGAAATTCCCATTATTTTGAGGTAAAAAGGCTGAAATTCCCTTATTTGGTTGCAAAAAGGCAGAAATTTTCATTATTTTTGGGCAAAATTGCAGAAATTTCACTTATTTCAGGGTAATAAGTCAGAAATTATCTTTATTTTGGGGCAAAAAAGACAGAAATTCCCTTTGTTTTGGGGGAAAAAGACAGAAATTCCACATATTTAGAGGCAAAAAAGAAGAAATTCCCCTTATTTTGGAGCAAAATTGCAAAAATTTCTCTTTTTTATGGCAAAAAGTTATTCATTCTTCTTATTTTCGGGCAAAATGGCAGAAATTCCTTGTATTTTGGAGCAAAATTGCAGAAATTCCCCTAATTGTGGGGCAAAAAGGAAGAAATTCCCTATATGTTGGGGCAAAAAGACAGAAATTCTCCTCATTTTGGCGCAAAACTCAGAAATTTCACTTATTTTGGGCAAAATTTCAGAAATTTGACTTATTTCAGGGAAAAAAGCAGAAATTTTCTTATTTTGGGGCAAAAAGGCAGAAATTTCCCATATAATGGGGAAAAAATGCAGAAATTTTCCTTATTTTGAGGTAAAAATGCTGAAATTCCCCTTATTTGGGGGAAAAAAGGCTGAAATTTCTCTTATTTTGGAGCAAAATTGCAAAAATTTCACTTATTTCAGGGTAATAAGTCAGAAATTTTCTTTATTTTGGGGCAAAAAAGACAGAAATTCCCTTTGTTTTGGGGGAAAAAGACAGAAATTCCACTTATTTAGAGGCAAAAAAGCAGAAATTCTCCTTATTTTGGAGCAGAAATGAAGAAATTTCCTTTTTTTATGACAAAAGGTATGCATTCTTCTTATTTTCAGGCAAAAAGGCAGAAATTCCTCGTATTTTGGAGCAAAAATGCAAAAATTCCCCTAATTGTGGGGCAAAAAGGAAGAAATTACCTATATGTTGGTGCATAAAGACAGAAATTCTCCTTATTTTGGGGAAAAACTCAGAAATTCCACTTATTTTGGGGCAAAATTCCAGATATTTCCCTTATTTTGGGGCAAAATTGCAGAAATTTCACTTATTTTGAGGCAAAATTGCAGAAATTTCACTTATTTTGGGGCAAAATTGCAGAAATTTCACGTATTTCAGAAAAAAAAAGCAGAAATTTTCTTATTTGGAAAAAAAAGGCAGAAATTTCTTTTATTTTGCTACAAAATTGCAGAAATTTTTCTTATTTTGGGGCAAAAAGGAAGAAAATCCTAATATTTTGTGGCAAAAATGCAGAAATTCCCCTTATTTTGAGGTAAAAAGGCTGAAATTCCCCTTATTTGGGTGCAAAAAGGCAAAAATTTCCCTTATTTTGAGGCAAAATTGCAGAAATTTCACTTATTTCAGGGTAATAAGTCAGAAATTTTCCTTATTTTGGGGCAAAAAAGACACTAATTCCCTTTGTTTTGGGGGAAAAAGACAGAAATTCCACTTATTTAGAGGCAAAAATGCAGAAATTCCCCTTGTTTTGGGGGAAAAAGACAGAAATTCCACTTATTTAGAGGCAAAAAAGCAGAAATTCCCCTTATTTTGGAGTAAAATGGAGAAATTTCTCTTTTTCATGGAAAAAAGGTATGCATTCTTCTTATTTTCGGACAAAAAGGCAGAAATTCCCTGTATTTTGGATTTAAATTGCAGAAATTCCCCTAATTGTGGGGAAAAAAGGCAGAAATTCCCTATATGTTGGGGCAAAAAGACAGAAATTCTCCTTATTTTTGGCAAAATTCAGAAATTTAACTTATTTTGAGGCAAAATTGCAGAAATTTCATTTATTTCAGAAAAAAAGCAGAAATTTTCTTATTTTGGGGCAAAAAGGCAGAAATTTCTTTTATTTTGTTACAAAATTGCAGAAATCTTTCTTAATTTGGGCAAAAGGCAGAAATTTCCCATATTTTGGGGCAAAAATTCAGAAATTCCCCATATTTTAAGGTAAAAAAGCTGAAATTCCCCTTATTTGGGGTCAAAAAGGCGGAAATTTCTTTTAATTTGGGGCAAAATTTTAGAAATTTCCCTTATTTTGGGGCAAAATTGCAGAAATTTCACTTATTTTGGGGCAAAATTGCAGAAATTTCACTTATTTCAGGGAAAAAGTCAAAAATTTTCCTTATTTTTGGGCAAAAGAACAGAAATTCCTAATATTCTGTGGCAAAAATGCAGAAATTCCCCTTATTTTGAGGTAAAAAGTCTGAAATTTCCCTTATTTGGGAGCAAAAAGGCAGAAATTTCCCTTATTTTGGGGCAAAATTGCAGAAATTTCACTTATTTCAGGGTAATAACTCAGAAATTTTACTTATTTTGGAGCAAAAAGACAGAAATTCCCTTTGTTTTGGGGGAAAAAGACAGTAATTCCACATATTTAGAGGCAAAAAAGCAGAAATTCCCCTTATTTTGGAGAAAAATTGCAAAAATTTCCCTTTTTTATGGCAAAAAGGTATGCATTCTTCTTATTTTCTGGCAAAAAGGAAGAAATTCCCCGTATTTTAGAGCAAAACTGCAGAAATTCCCCTAATTGTGGGGCAAAAATGCAGAAATTCTCTATATGTTAGGGCAAAAAGACAGAAATTCTCCATATTGTGGGGCAAAACTCAGAAATTCCACTTATTTTCGGGCAAAATTCCAGAAATTTCCCTTATTTTGGTGCAAAATTGCAGAAATTTCACTTATTTTGGTGCAAAATTGCAGAAATTTCACTTATTTCAGGGAAAAAAGGCAGAAATTTTTCTTATTATGGAGCAAAAAGGCAAAAATTTCTAATATTTTGTGGCAAATATGCAGAAATTCCTCTTATTTTGAGGTAAAAATCCTGAAATTCCTTTTATTTGGGGGCAAAAAGGCAAATACTTCCATTATTTTGGGGCAAAATTGCAGAAATTTCACTTATTTCAGGGTAATAAGTCGGAAATTTTTCTTATTTTGGGGCAAAAAAGACAGAAATTCCCTTACTTTTGAGGGAAAAGGACAGAAATTCCACTTATTTAGAGGCAAAAAAGCAGAAATTCCCCTTATTTTGTAGCAAAAATGAAGAAATTTCTCTTTTTTATGGAAAAAAGGTTCGCATTCTTCTTATTTTCAGGCAAAAAGGGAGAAATTCCTCGTATTGTGGAGCAAAATTGCAGAAATTAACCTAATTGTGGAGCAAAAAGGCAGAAATTCCCTATAAGTTGGGGCAAAAAGACAGAAATTCTTTTTATTTTAAGGCAAAACTCAGAAATTTAACGTATTTTGGGGCAAAATTGCAGAAATTTCACTTATTTCAGAAAAAAAAGCAGAAATTTTCTTATTTGGGGGCCAAAAGTCAGAAATTTCTTTTATTTTGTTACAAAATTGCAGAATTTTTTCTTATTTTGGGGCAAAAAGGAAGAAATTTCCCATATTTTGGGGCAAAAATGCAGAAATTTCACTTATTTCAGGATAATAAGTCAGAAATTTTCCTTATTTTGGGGCAAAAAAGAAAGAAATTCCTTTTGTTTTGGGGAAAAAAAGACAGATATTCCACTTATTTAGATGCAAAAAAGGAGAAATTCCCCTTATTTTGGAGCAAAAATGAAGAAATTTCCCTTTTTTATGGCAAAAAGCTATGCATTCTTCTTATTTTCGGGCAAAAAGGAAGAAATTCCCCATATTTTGGAGCAAATTGCACAAATTCCCCTAATTGTTGGGCAAAAAGGCAGAAATTCCCGATATGTTGGGGCAAAAAGACAGAAATTCTCCTTATTTTGCAGCAAACTCAGAAATTCCACTTATTTTGGGGCAAACTTCCAAAAATTTTCCTTATTTTAGGGCAAAATTGCAGAAATTTCACTTATTTGGGGGCAAAATTGCAGAAATTTCACTTATTTCAGGAAAAAAAAGCAGAAATTTTCTTATTTTGGGGCAAAATTGCAAAAATTTCACTTATTTTGGGGCAAAATTGCAGAAATTTCACTTATTTCAGGGAAAAAAGCAGAAATTTTCTTATTTTGGGGCAAAAAGGCAGAAATTTTCCATATTTTGGGGCAAAAATGCAGAAATTCCCCTTATTTTGAGGTAAAAAGTCTGAATTTCCCATTATTTGGCAGCAAAAAGGCAGAAATTTCCCTTATTTCAGGGTAATAAGTCAGAAATTTTCCTTATTTTGGGGCAAAAAAAACAGAAATTCCCTTTTTTGGGGGGGAAAAAGACAGAAATTCCACTTATTTAGAGGCAAAAATGCAGAAATTTCTTTTTATTTTGGAGCAAAAATGAAGAAATTTCTTCTTTTTATGGCAAAAAAGTATGCATTCTTCTTATTTTCTGACAAAAAAGGCAGAAATTCCCCGTATTTTGTAGCAAAATTGCAGAAATTCCCATAAATGTGGGGCAAAAAGACAGAAATTCCCTATATGTTGGAGCAAAAAGACAGAAATTCTCGTTATTTTGGGGCAAAACTCAGAAATTTCACTTATTTTGGGGCAAAATTGCAGAAATTTCACTTATTTCAGAAAAAAAAGCAGAATTTTTTTTATTGAGGCAAAAAGGCTGAAATTTCTTTATTTTGGTACAAAATTGTAGAAATTTTTCTTATTTAGGGGCAAAAAGGCAGAGATTTCCCATATTTTGGGGCAAAAATGCAGAAATTTCCCTTATTTTGAGGTAAAAAGGCTGAAATTCCCCTTATTTGGGGGCAAAATTGCAGAAATTTCACTTATTTCAGGGTAATAAGTCAGATATTTTCCTTATTTTGGGGCAAAAAAGACAGAAATTCTTTTTTTTCGGGGGGGGAAAGACAGAAATTCCACTTATTTAGATGCAAAAATGCAGAAATTCCCCTTATTTTGGAGCAAAAATGAAGAAATTTCCCTTTTTTATGGAAAAAAGGTATGGATTCTTCTTATTTTCTGACAAAAAGGCAGAAATTCCCCGTATTTTGGAGCAAAATTGCAGAAATTTCCCTAAATGTGGGGCAAAAAGTCAGAAATTCCCTATATGTTGAGACAAAAAGACAGAAATTCTTTTTATTTAGGGGAAAACTCAGAAATTTCACTTGTTTTGGGGCAAAATTGCAGAAATTTCACTTATTTCAGAAAAAAAGCAGAAATTTTCTTATTTTGGGGCAAAAAGGCTGATTTTTCTTTTATTTTGGTACAAAATTTCAGAAATTTTTCTTATTTTGGCGCAAAAAGGCAGAAGTTTTCCATATTTTGGGGCAAAAATGCAGAAATTCCCCTTATTTTGAAGTAAAAAGGCTGAAATTCCCCTTATTTGGGGGCAAACAGGCAGAAATTTCTCTTATGTTGGGGCAAAATTGCAGAAATTTAACTTATTTCAGGGAAAAAAGGCAGAAATTTTCCTTATTTTGAAGCAAAAAAGACAGAAATTCCCTTTGTTTTGGGGGAAAAATACAGAAATTCCACTTATTTAGAGGCAAAAAAGCAGAAATTCCCCTTATTTTGGAGCAAAATTGCAGAAATTTTCCTTTTTTATGGCAAAAAGGTGTGCATTCTTCTTATTTTCCGGCAAAGAGGCATAAATTCCCCGTATTTTGGAGCAAAATTGCAGAAATTCCCCTAATTGTGGGGCAAAAAGGCAGAAATTTCCTATATGTTGGGGCAAAAAGACAGAAATCCTCCTTACTTTGGGGCAAAACTCAGAAATTCCACTTATTTTGGGGCAAAATTCCAGAAATTTCCCTAATTTTGGTGCAAAATTTCAGAAATTTTGCTTATTTTGGGGCAAAATTGCACAAATTTCACTTATTTCAGGGAAAAAAAGCAGAAATTTTCTTATTTTGTGGCAAAAAGGCAGAAATTTCTTTTATTATGATACAAAATTGCAGAAATTTTTCTTATTTTGGGCAAAAAGGAAGAAATTTTCCATATTTTGGGGCAAAAATGCAGAAATTCCTTTTATTTTGGGTAAAAAGGATGAAATTCCCCTTATTTGGGGGCAAAAAGGCAGAAATTTCCCTTATTTTGGGGCAAAATTGCAGAAATTTCACTTATTTCAGGGTAATAAGTCAGAAATTTTCCTTATTTTGGGGCAAAAAAGAGAGAAATTCCCTTTTTTGGGGGGGAAAAACAGAAATTCCACTTATTTAGATGCAAAAAGGAGAAATTCCCCTTATTTTGGAGCAAAAATGAAGAAATTTCCCTTTTTTATGGAAAAAAGGTATGCATTCTTCTTATTTTCGGACAAAAAGGTAGAAATTCCCATATTTTGGAGCAAAATTGCAGAAATTCCCCTAATTGTGGGGCAAAAAGGCAGAAATTTTCTATATTTTGGGGCAAAAAGACAGAAATCGTCCTTATTTTGGGGCAAAACTCAGAAATTCCACTTATTTTGGGGCAAAATTCCAGAAATTTCCATTATTTTGGGGAAAGATTGCATAAATTTCTCTTATTTTGGGGAATAATTGCAGAAATTTCACTTATATCAGGGGAAAAAAGCAGAAATTTTCGTATTTTGTGGCAAAAAGGCAGAAATTTTCCATATTTTGGGGCAAAAATGCAGAAAATCTTATTATTTTGAGGTAAAAAGGCTGAAATTCCCCTTATTTGGGGGCAAAAAGGCAGAAATTTCCCTTATTTTGAGGCAAAATTGCAGAAATTTCACTTATTTCATGATAATAAGTCAGAAATTTTCCTTATTTTGGGGCAAAAAGGCAGAAATTCCTAATATTATGTGGCAAAAATGCAGAAATTCCCTTTATTTTGAGGTAAAAAGGCTGAAATTCCCCTTATTTGGGGGCAAAAAGGCAAAAATTTTCCTTATTTTGGGGCAAAATTGCAGAAATTTCACTTACTTCAGGGTAATAAGTCAGAAATTTTCCTTATTTAGGGGCAAAAAATACAGATATTACCTTTGTTTTGGGGGAAAAAGACAGAAATTCCACTTATTTAGAGGCAAAAAAGCAGAAATTCCCCTTATTTTGGAGCAAAAATGAAGAAATTTCCCTTTCTTATGGCAAAAAGTTATGCATTCTTCTTATTTTCGGGCAAAAAGGCAGAAATTCCCTGTATTTTGGAGCAAAATTGCAGAAATTCCCCTAATTGTGGGGCAAAAAGGCAGAAATTCTCTATATGTTGGGGCGAAAAGACAGAAATTCTCCTTATTTTGGGGCAGAACTCAGAAATTCCACTCTTTTTGGGGCAAAATTCCAGAGATTTCCCTTATTTTGGGGCAAAATTGCAGAAATTTCACTTATTTTGGGGCAAAATTTCAGAAATTTCACTTATTTCAAAAAAAAGCAGAAATTTTCTTATTTTGGGGCAAAAAGGCAAAATTTTCTTATATTTTGGTACAAAATTGCAGAAATTTTTCTTATTTTGGAGCAAAAAGGCAGAAATTTCCCATATTTTGGGGCAAAAATGCAGAAATTCCTCTTATTTTGAGGAAAAAGGCTTTAATTCCCCTTAATTATGGGCAAAAAGGCAGAAATTTCCTTATTTTGGGGCAAAATTGCAAAAATTTCACTTATTTCAGGGTAATAAGTAAGAAATTTTCCTTAATTTGGGGCAAAAAGGCAGAAATTCCTAATATTTTGTGGAAAAAATGCAGAAATTCCCCTTATTTTGAGGTAAAAAGGCTGAAATTCCCCTTATTTGGGGGCAAAAAGCAGAAATTTCACAAATTTTTGGGCAAAATTACAGAAATTTGACTTATTTCAGGGTAATAAATCAGAAATTTCCCTTATTTTGGGGCAAAATAGACAGAAATTCCCTTTGTTTTGGGGGAAAAAACAGAAATTCCAATTATTTAGAGGAAAAAAGCAGAAATTCCCCTTATTTTGGAGCAAAAATGAAAAAATTTCACTTTTTTATAGCAAAAAGGTATGCATTCTTCTTATTTTCATACAAAAAGGCAGAAATTCCCCGTATTATGGAGCAAAATTGCAGAAATTCCCCTAATTGTGGGGCAAAAAGGCAGAAATTCCTTATATGTTGGGGCAAAAAGACAGAAATTCTCTTTATTTTGTGGCAAAACTCAGAAATTTCACTTATTTTTGGGCAAAATTGCAGAAATTTCAGTTATTTAAGAAAAAAAAAGCAGAAATTTTCTTATTTTGGGGCAAAAAGGCAAAAATTTCTTTAATTTTGGTACAAAATTGCAGAATTTTTTCTTATTTTGGGGCAAAAAGGCAGAAATTTCCCATATTTTGAAGCAAAAACGCAGAAGTTCCCCTTATTTTGGGGTAAAAAGGCTGAAATTCCCTTATTTGGGGGCAAAAAAGCAGAAATTTCACTTATTTTGGGGCAAAATTGCAGAAATTTCACTTATTTCAAGGTAATAAGTCAAAAATTTTCCTTATTTTGGGGCAAAAAAGACAGAAATTCCCTTTGTTTTGGGGGAAAAAGACAGAAATTCCACTTATTTAGAGGCAAAAAAGCAGAAATTCCCATCATTTTAGAGCAAAAATGAAGAAATTTCCCTTTTTTATGGCAAAAAGGTATGCATTCTACTTATTTTCGGGCAAAAAGGCAGAAATTCCCCGTATTTGGGAGCAAAGTTGCAGAAATTCCCCTAATTGTGGGGCAACAAGGCAGAAATTCCCTATATGTTGGGGCAAAAATACAGAAATTCTCCTTATTTTGGGGCAAAACTCAGAAATTCCACATATTTTGGGGCAAAATTCCAGAAATTTCCCTTATTTTGGGGCAAAATTGCAGAAATTTCACTTATTTTGGGCAAAATTGCAGAAATTTCACTTATTTCAGAAAAACAGCAGAAATTTTTTTATTTTGGGGCAAAAAGGCAGAAATTTCTTTTATTTTGGTACAAAATTGAAGAAATTTTTCTTATTTTGGAGCAAAAACGCAGAAATTTCCCATATTTTGGGGCAAAAATGCAGAAAATTTACTTATTTTGTGGTAAAAAGGCTGAAATTCCCCTTATTTGGGGGCAAAAAGGGAGAAATTTTTCTTATTTTGAGGCAAAATTGCAGAAATTTCACTTATTTCAGGGTAATAAGTCAGAAATTTTCCTTATCTTGGGGCAAAAAATACAGAAATTCCCTTTGTTTTGGGGGAAATAGACAGAAATTCCACTTATTTAGAGGCAAAAAAGCAGAAATTCCCCTTATTTTGGAGCAAAAATGAGGAAATTTCTCTTTTTTGTGGCAAAATGTATACATTCCCCTTATTTTCGGACTAAAAATCAGAAATTCCCTGTATTTTGGAGCAAAATTCTAGAAATTCCTCTAATCGTGGGGCAAAAAGGAAGAAATTTCATTATTTTGTGGCAAAATTGCAAAAATTTCACTTATTTCAGGATAATAAGTCAGAAATTTTCCTTATTTTGGGGCAAAAAGGCAGAAATTCCTAATATTATGTGGCAAAAATGCAGGAATTCCCTTTATTTTGAGGTAAAAAGGCTGAAATTCCCCTTATTTGGGGGCAAAAAGCAAAAAATTTTCCTTATTTTGGGGCAAAATTGCAGAAATTTCACTTACTTCAGGGTAATAAGTCAGAAATTTTCCTTATTTAGGGGCAAAAAATACAGATATTACCTTTGTTTTGGGGGAAAAAGACAGAAATTCCACTTATTTAGAGGCAAAAAAGCAGATATTCCCCTTATTTTGGAGCAAAAATGAAGAAATTTCCCTTTCTTATGGCAAAAAGTTATGCATTCTTCTTATTTTCGGGCAAAAAGGCAGAAATTCCCTGTATTTTGGAGCAAAATTGCAGAAATTCCCCTAATTGTGGGGCAAAAAGGCAGAAATTCTCTATATGTTGGGGCGAAAAGACAGAAATTCTCCTTATTTTGGGGCAGAACTCAGAAATTCCAATTATTTTGGGGCAAAATTCCAGAGATTTCCCTTATTTTGGGGCAAAATTGCAGAAATTTCACTTATTTTGGGGCAAAATTTCAGAAATTTCACTTATTTCAAAAAAAAGCAGAAATTTTCTTATTTTGGGGCAAAAAGGCAAAAATTTCACTTATTTCAGGGTAATAAGTAAGAAATTTTCCTTAATTTGGGGCAAAAAGGCAGAAATTCCTAATATTTTGTGGAAAAAATGCAGAAATTCCCCTTATTTTGAGGTAAAAAGGCTGAAATTCCCCTTATTTGGGGGCAAAAAGCAGAAATTTCACAAATTTTTGGGCAAAATTGCAGAAATTTCACTTATTTCAGGGAATAAAGGCAGAAATTTTCTTTATTTTGGAGCAAAATGGCTGAAATTCCTAATATTTTGTGGCAAAAATGCAGAAATTTCCCTTACTTTTAGCTAAAAAGGCTGAAATTCCCCATATTTGGGGAAAAAGGCAGAAATTTCACTTATTTTGGGGCAAAATTGCAGAAATTTCACTTATTTCAGTGTAATAAGTCAGAAATTTTCCTTATTTTGGGGCAAAAAAGACAGAAATTCCCTTTGTTTTGGAGGAAAAAGACAGTAATTCCACTTATTTACCGGCAAAAAAGGAGAAATTCCCCTTATTTTGGAGCAAAAATGAAGATATTTCCCTTTTTTATGGCAAAAAGGTATGCATTCTTCATATTTTCGAACAAAAAGGCAGAAATTCCCCGTATTTTGGAGCAAAATTGCAGAAATTCCCCTTATTGTGGGGCAAAAAGGCAGAAATTCCCTATATGTTGGGGCAAAAAAACAAAAATTCTCCTTATATTGGGGCAAAACTCAGAAATTCCACTTATTTGGGGCAAAATTCCAGAAATTTACCTTATTTTAGGGCAAAATTGCAGAAATTTCACTTATTTTGGGGCAAAATTGCAGCAATTTCACTTATTTCAGGGAAAAACGGCAGAAATTTTCCTTATTTTTGGGCAAAAAAGCAGAAATTCCTAATATTTTGTGGCAAAAATGCAGAAATTCCTCTTATTTTGAGGTAAAAAGGGTGAAATTCCCCGTATTTGGGGGCAAAAAGGCAGAAATTTCCCTTATGTTGGGGCAAAATTGCAGAAATTTCACTTATTTCAGGGTAATAAGAATGAAATTTTCCTTATTTTGGACCAAAAATAGAGAAATTCCTTTGTTTTGGAAAAAAAAAAACAGAAATTCCACTTATTTAGAGTCAAAAAGGCAGAAATTCCCCTTATTTTGGAGCAAAAATGAAGAAATTTCCCTTTTTTATGGCAAAAAGGTATGCATTCTTCTTATTTTCAGGCAAAAAGGCAGAAATTCCCCGTATTTTGAGCAACATTTCAGAAATTCCCCTAATTGTGGGGCAAAAAGGCAGAAATTCCCTATATGTTGGGGCAAAAAGACAAAAATTCTTCTTATTTTAGGGCAAAACTCAGAAATTCCACTTAATTTGGGGCAAAATTCCAGAAATTTCCCTTATTTTGGGGCAAAATTGCAGAAATTTCACTTATTTTGGGGCAAAATTGCAGAAATTTCACTTATTTCAAAGAGAAAAAGCAGAAATTTTCTTATTTTGGGGCAAAAAGGCAAAAATTTCCCATATTTTGAAGCAAAAATGCAGAAATGTCCCTTATTTTGAGGTAAAAAGGCTGAAATTCCCCTTATTTGGGGGCAAAAAGGCAGAAATTTCCCAAATTTTGGGGCAAAATTGCAGAAATTTGACTTATTTCAGGGTAATAAATCAGAAATTTTCCTTATTTTGGGGCAAAAAAGACAGAAATTCCCTTTGTTTTGGGAAAAAAAATCAGAAAGTCCAATTATTTAGAGGAAAAAAGCAGAAATTCTTCTTATTTTGGAGCAAAAATGAAAAAATTTCACTTTTTTATGGCAAAAAGGTATGCATTCTTCTTATTTTCGGACAAAACGGCAGAAATTCCCCGTATTATGGAGCAAAATTGCAGAAATTCCCCTAATTGTGGGGAAAAAGGCAGAAATTCCTTATATGTTGGGGCAAAAAGACAGAAATTCTCCTTATTTTGTGGCAAAACTCAGAAATTTCCCTTATTATAGGGCAAAATTGCAGAAATTTCAGTTATTTCAGAAAAAAAAGCAGAAATTTTCTTATTTTGGGGCAAAAGGCAGAAATTTCTTTTATTTTGGTACAAAATTGCAGATTTTTTTCCTATTTTGGGGCAAAAAGGCAGAAATTTCCCATATTTTGGGGCAAAAATGCAGAAATTCCCCTTATTTTGGGGTAAAAATGCTGAAATTCCCTTATTTGGGGGCAAAAAAGCAGAAATTTCACTTATTTTGAAGCAAAATTGCAGAAATTTCACTTATTTCAGGGTAATAAGTCAGAAATTTTCCTTATTTTGGGGCAAAAAAGACAGAAATTCCCTTTGTTTTAGGGGAAAAAGACAGAAATTCCACTTATTTAGAGGCAAAAAAGCAGAAATTCCCCTCATTTTGGAGCAAAAATGAAGAACTTTCCCTTATTTATGGCAAAAAGTTATGCATTCTACTTATTTTCGGGCAAAAAGGCAGAAATTCTTCGTATTTTGGAGCAAAATTGCAAAAATTCCCCTAATTGTGGGGCAACAAGGTAGAAATTCCCTATATGTTGTGGCAAAAATACAGAAATTTTCTTTATTTTGGGGCAAAACTCAGAAATTCCACATATTTTGGGGCAAAATTTCAGAAATTTCACTTATTTCAGGGAAAAAAGGCAGAAATTTTCTTTTTTTTGGGGCAAAAAGGCTGAAATTCATAATATTTTGTGGCAAAAATGCAGAAATTCCCCTTACATTTAGGTAAAAAGGCTGAAATTCCCCATATTTGGGGGCAAAAAGGCAGAAATTTCCCTTATTTTGGGGCAAAATTTCAGAAATTTCACTTATTTTGGGCAAAATTGCAGAAATTTCACTTATTTCAGAAAAAAAGCAGAAATTTTCTTATTTTGGGGCAAAAAGGCAGTAATTTCTTTTATTTTGGTACAAAATTGCAGAAATTTATCTTATTTTAGGGCTAAAACGCAGAAATTTCCCATATTTTGGGGCAAAAATGCAGAAATTTCCCTTATTTTGAGGTAAATAGGCTGAAATTCCCCTTATTTGGGGGCAAAAAGGAAGAAATTTTTCTTATTTTGAGGCAAAATTGAAGCAATTTCACTTATTTCAGGGTAATAAGTCAGAAATTTTCCTTATCTTGGGACAAAAAATAGAGAAGTTTTCTTAGTTTTGGGGGAAAAAGACAAAAATTCCACTTATTTAGAGGCAAAAAAGCAGAAATTCCCCTTATTTTGGAGCAAAAATGAAGAAATTTCCCGTTTGTTGTGGCAAAAGGTATACATTCCCCTTATTTTCGGGCTAAAAATCAGAAATTCCCCGTATTTTGGAGCAAAATTCTAGGAATTCCCCTAATTGTGGGGCAAAAAGGCAGAAATTTCCTATATGTTAGGGCAAAAAGACAGAAATTTTCCTTATTTTGAAGCAAAACTCAGAAATTCCACTTATTTTGGGGCAAAATTTCAGAGATTTCCCTTATTTTGGGGCAAAATTCCAGAAATTTCCCTTATTTTGGGGCAAAATTGCAGAAATTTCACTTATTTCAGTGAAAAAAGGCTGAAATTTTCCTTATTTTGGGGCAAAAATGCAGAAATTCCTAATATTTTGTGGCAAAAATGCAGAAATTCCCCTTTTTTTAGGTAAAAAGAATGAAATTCCCCTTATTTGGGGGCAAAAAGGCAGAAATTTCCCTTATTTTGGGGCAAAATTGCAGAAATTTCACTATTTCAGAATAATAAGTCAGAAATTTTTCTTATTTTGGGCAAAAAAGACAGGAATTCCCTTTGTTTTGGGAGAAAAATACATAAATTCCACTTATTTAGAGGCAAAAAAGCAGAAATTCTCCTTATTTTGGGGCAAAATTGCAGAAATTTCACTTACTTCAGGGTAATAAGTCAGAAATTTTTCATATTTTGGGGCAAAAAAGACAGAAATTACCTTTGTTTTGGGGGAAAAAGACAGAAATTTCACTTATTTAGAGGCAAAAAAGCAGAAATTCCCCTTATTTTGGAGCAAAAATGAACAAATTTCCCTTTTTTATGGCAAAAAATTATGCATTCTTCTTATTTTCGGGCAAAAAGGCAGAAATTCCCCGTATTTTGGAGCAAAATTGCAGAAATTCCCCTGATTGTGGGGCAAAAAGGCAGAAATTCCCTATATGTTGGGGCAAAAAGACAGAAATTCTCCTTATTTTGGGGCAGAACTCAGAAATTCCACTTATTTTGGGGCAAAATTCCAGAGATTTCCCTTATTTTGGGGCAAAATTGCAGAAATTTCACTTATTTTGGGGCAAAATTTCAGAAATTTCACTTATTTCAGGGAAAAAAGGCAGAAATTTTCTTTATTTCGGGGCAAAAAGGCAGAAATTCCTAATATTTTGTGGCAAAAATGCAGAAATTCCCCTTATTTTGAGGTAAAAAGGCTGAAATTCCCATTATTTGAGAGCAAAAAGGCAGAAATTTCTCTTATTTTGGGGCAAAATTGCAGAAATTTCACTTATTTCAGGGTAATAAGTCAGAAATTTTTCTTATTTTGGGGCAAAAAATACAGAAATTCCCTTTGTTTTGGGGGAAAAAGACAGAAATTCCACTTATTTAGATGCAAAAAAGCAGAAATTCCCCTTATTTTGGAGTAAAAATGAAGAAATTTCCCTTTTTTATGGCAAAAAGCTATGCATTCTTCTTATTTTCGGGCAAAAAGGCAGGAATTCCCCATATTTTGGAGCAAAATTGCAGAAATTCTCCTAATTGTGGGGCAAAAAGGAAGAAATTATCTATATGTTGGGGCAAAAAGACAGAAATTCTCCTTATTTTGGGGCAAAACTTAGAAATTCCACTTATTTTGGAGCAAAATTCCAGAAATTCCACTTATTTTGGGGCAAAATTGCCGAAATTTCACTTATTTTCGGGCAAAATTGCAGAAATTTCACTTATTTCAAAAAAAAAGCAGAAATTTTCTTATTTTGTAGCCAAAAGGCAGAAATTTCCCATATTTTGGGGCAAAAATGCAGAAATTCTTTTTATTTTGAGGATAAAGGTTGAAATTCCCCTTAATTGGGGGCAAAAAGGCAGAAATTTCCTTATTTTTGGGCAAAATTACAAAAATTTCACTTATTTCAGTGTAATAAGTAAGAAATTTTCCTTATTTTGGGGAAAAAAGACAGAAATTCCCTTTGTTTTTGGGGAAAAAGACAGAAATTCCACTTTTTTAGAGGCAAAAAATAGAAATTCCTTTTATTTTGGAGCAAAAATGAAGAAATTTCCCTTTTTTGTGGCAAAAGTTATACATTCCCCTTATTTTCAGGCTAAAAAGCAGAAATTCCCCGTATTTTAGAGCAAAATTGCAGAAATTCCCCTAATTGTGGGGCAAAAAGGCAGAAATTCCCTATATGTTAGGGCAAAAAACAGAAATTCTCCTTATTTTGGGTCAAAACTCAGAAATTCCACTTATTTTGGGGAAAAATTCCAGAAATTTCCCTTATTTTGGGGCAAAATTGCAGAAATTTCAGTTATTTTGGGGCATAATTGCAGAAATTTCACTTAATTCAGTGAAAAAAGGCAGAAATTTTCCTTATTTTGGGGCAAAAAGGCAGAAATTCCTAATATTTTGTGGCAAAAATGCAGAAATTCCCCTTATTTTCAGGTAAAAAGGCTTAAATTCCCCTTATTTGGGGGCAAAATGCAGAAATTTCCCTTATTTTTGGGCAAAATTGCAGAAATTTCACTTATTTCAGGGTAATAAGTCAGAAATTTTCCTTATTTTGGGCAAAAAAAACCCAAAAATTCCCTTTGTTTTGGGGGAAAAATACATATATTCCAATTATATAGAGGCAAAAAAGCAGAAATTCCCTTTATTTTGGGGCAAAATTGCAGAAATTTTACTTACTTCAGTGTAATAAGTCAGAAATTTTCCTTATTTTGGGGCAAAAAAGACAGAAATTACCTTTTTTTTAAGGGAAAAAGACAGAAATTCCACTTATTTAGAGGCATGAAAGCAGAAATTCCCCTCATTTTGGAACAAAAATGAAGAAATTTTCCTTTTTTATTGCAAAAAGGTATGCATTCTTATTATTTTCGGGCAAAAAAGCAGAAATTCTCCGTATTTGGAGGCAAAAATGTAGAAATTTCTCTTATTTTGAGGTAAAAGGCTGAAATTCCCCTTATTTGGTGGCAAAAATGCAGAAATTTCTCTGATTTTGGGGCAAAATTGCAGAAATTTCACTTATTTCAGGGTAATTAGTCAGAAATTTTCCTGATTTTGGAGGCAAAAAACAGAAATTCCCTTCGTTTTGAAGGAAAAAGACAGAAATTCCACTTTTTTAGAGGCAAAAAAGCAGAAATTCCGCTTATTTTGGAGCAAAAATGAAGAAATTTCACTTTTTAAGGGCAAAAAAATATGCATTCTTCTTATTTTTGGGCAAAAATGCAGAAATTCCCCTTATTTTGGAGCAAAATGCAGAAATGCCCCAAATTGTGGGGCAAAAAGGCAGAAATTCCCTATATGTTGTGGCAAAAAGACAGAAATTCTCCTTATTTAGGGGCAAAACTCAGAAATTCCACTTATTTTGGGGCAAAATTCCAATAATTTCCCTTATTTTTGGGCAAAATTGCAGAAATTTCAATTATTTTGGGCAAAATTGCAGAAATTTCACTTATTTCAGAAAAAAAACAGAAATTTTCTTATTTTGGGGCAAAAAGGCAGAAATTTCTTTTATTTTGGTACAAAATTGCAGAAATTTTTCTTATTTTGGGGCAAAAAGGCAGAAATTTCCCATATTTTGGGTCAAAAATGCAGAAAGTCCCCTTATTTTGAGGTAAAAAGGCTGAAATTGCCCTGATTTGGGGGCAAAAAACAGAAATTTCTTTTATTTTGAGGCAAAATTGCAGAAATTTCACTTATTTCAGGGTAATAAGTCAGAAATTTTCCTTATTTTGGGTCATAAAAGACAGAAATTCCCTTTGTTTTGGGGGAAAAAGACAGAAATTCCACTTATTTAGAGGCAAAAAGGCAGAAATTCCTAATATTTTGTGGCAAAAATTCAGAAATTCCCCTTATTTTGAGGTAAAAAGGCTGAAATTCCCCTTATTTGGGAGCAAAAAGGCAGAAATTTCCATTATTTTGGGGCAAAATTGCAGAAATTTCACTTATTTCAGGGTAATAAGTCAGAAATTTTCCTTATTTTGGGGCAAAAAAGACAGAAATTCCCTTTGTTTTGGGGGAAAAAAACAGAAATTTCACTTAGTTAGATGCAAAAAAGCAGAAATTCCCATTATTTTGGAGAAAAAATGAAGAAATTTCGTTTTTATATGGCAATAAGCTATGCATTCTTCTTATTTTCGGGAAAAAATGCACAAATTCCCCATATTTTGGAGCAGAATTGCAGAAATTCCCCTAATTGTGGGGCAAAAAGGCAGAAATTCCCCTAATTGTGGGGCAAAAAGACAGAAATTCTCTTTATTTTGGGTCAAAACTCAGAAATTCCATTTATTTTGGAGCAAAATTCCAGAAATTTCAATTATTTCGGGGCAAAATTGCAGAAATTTCAGTTATTTTGGGGCAAAATTTCAGCAATTTCACTTATTTAAAAAAAAGCAGAAATTTTCTTATTTTGGAGCAAAAAGGCAGAAATTTCCCATATTTTCGGGCAAAAATGCAGAAATTCCTTTTATTTCGAGGAAAAAGGCTGAAATTCCCCTTAATTGGGGGCAAAAAGGCAGAAATTTTCTTATTTTGGGGCAAAATTGCAAAATTTCACTTATTTCATGGTAATAAGTCAGAAATTTTCCTTATTTTGGGGCAAAAAGACAGAAATTCCCTTTGTTTTGGGGGAAAAAGACTGAAATTGCACTTTTTTAGAGGCAAAAAAGCAGAAATTCCTTTTATTTTGGAGCAAAAATGAAGAAATTTCCCTTTTTTGTGGCAAAAGGTATACATTCCCCTTATTTTCAGGCTAAAAAGCAGAAATTCCCCGTATTTTGGAGCAAAATTGCAGAAATTCCCCTAATTGTGGGGCAAAAATGCAGAAATTCCTTATATGTTAGAGCAAAAAAACAGTAATTCTCCTTATTTTGGGGCAAAACTCATAAATTCCACTTATTTTGGGGCAAAATTCCAGAAATTTCCCATATTTTGGGGCAAAATTGCAGAAATTTCACTTATTTTGGGGCAAAATTGCAGAAATTTCACTTATTTCAGTGAAAAAAGGCAGAAATTTTCCTTATTTTGGGGCAAATAGGCAGAAATTCCTAATATTTTGTGGCAAAAATGCAGAAATTCCCCTTATTTTGAGGTAAAAAGGCTGAAATTTCCCTTATATAGGGGCAAAAAGGCAGAAATTTCCCTTATTTTGGGGCAAAATTGCAGAAATTTCACTTATTTCAGGGTAATAAGTCAGAAATTTTCCTTATTTTGGGCAAAAAAAAACCCCAGAAATTCCCTTTGTTTTGGGGGAAAAATACATATATTCCACTTATTTAGAGGCAAAAAAGGAGAAATTCCTTTTATTTTGGACAAAATTGCAAAAATTTCACTTACTTCAGGGTAATAAGTCAGAAAATTTCCTTATTTTGGGGCAAAAAGACAGAAATTACCTTTGTTTTGGGGGAAAAAGACAGAAATTCCACTTATTTAGAGGCAAAAAAGCAGAAATTCCCCTTATTTTGGAAAAAAATGAAGAAATTTCACTTTTTAAGGGCAAAAAGTTATGCATTCTTCTTATTTTCGGGCAAAAAGGCAGAAATTCCCCGTATTTTGGAGCAAAATTGCAGAAATTCCTTTAATTGTGGGGCAAAAAGACAGAAATTCTCCTTATTTTGTGTCAAAACTCAGTAATTCCACTTATTTTGGTTCAAAATTTCAGTAATTTCACTTATTTTGGGGAAAAATTGCAGAAATTTCACTTATTTCAGGGTAATAAGTCAGAAATTTTCTTTATTTTGGGGCAAAAAAGACAAATTCCCTTTGTTTTGGTGGAAAAAGACAGAAATTCCACTTATTTAGAGGCAAAAAAGCAGAAATTCCCCTCATTTTGGAGCCAAAAATAGAAATTTCCCTTTTTTATGGCAAAAAGGTATGCATTCTTATTATTTTCGGACAAAAAAGGCAGAAATTCCCCGTATTTTGGAGCAAAATTGCAGAAATTCCTCTAATTGTGGGGCAAAAAGGCAGAAATTCCCTATATGTTGGGGCAAAAAATACAGAAATTCTTTTTATTTTAGGGAAAAACTCAGAAATTTAACTTATTTTGTGGCAAAATTGCAGAAATTTCACTTATTTCAGAAATAAAAGCAGAAATTTTCTTATTTTGGGGCCAAAAGGCAGAAATTTCTTTTATTTCGTTACAAAATTGCAGAATTTTTTCTTATTTTGGGGCAAAAAGGCAGAAATTTCCCATATTTTGGGGCAAAAATGCAGAAATTTCTCTTATTTTGTGGTAAAAGGCTGAAATTCCCCTTATTTGGGGGCGAAAAAGCAGAAATTTCTCTTATTTTGGGGTAAAATTGCAAAAATTTCACTTACTTCAGGGTAATAAGTCAGAAATTTTCCTTATTTTGGGGCCAAAAAGAAGGAATTCCCTTTGTTTTGGTAGAAAAAGACAGAAATTCCACTTTTTTATAGGCAAAAAAGCAGAAATTCCCCTTATTTTGGACAAAAATGAAGAACTTTCACTTTTTAATGGCAAAAAGTTATGCATTCTTCTTATTTTTGGGCAAAAAGGCAGAAATTCCCCTTATTTTGGAGCAAAATTGCAGAAATTTCCCAAATTGTGGGGCAAAAAGTCAGAAATTCCCTATATGTTGGGGCAATAAGACAGAAATTCTCCTTATTTTGGGGCAAAACTCAGAAATTCCACTTATTTCGGAGCAAAACTCCAGAAATTTCACTTATTTTGGGGCAGAATTGCAGAAATTAAAATTATTTTGGGGCAAAATTGCAGAAATTTCACTTATTTCAATAAAAAGCAGAAATTTTCTTATTTTGGGGCAAAAAGGCAGAAATTCTCTTTGTTTTTGAGGAAAAAGAAAGAAATTCTACTTTTTTAGAGGCAAAAAAGCAGAAATTCCTTTTATTTTGGAGCAAAAATGAAGAAATTTCTCTTTTTTGTGGCAAAAGGTATGCATTCCCCTTATTTTCAGGCTAAAAGGCAGAAATTCCCTGTATTTTAAAGCAAAACTGCAGAAATTCCCCTAATTGTGGGGCAAAAAGGCAGAAATTCCCTATATGTTAGGGCAAAAAACAGAAATTCTCCTTATTTTGGGGCAAAACTCAGAAATTCCACTTATTTTGGGGCCACATTCCAGAAATTTCCCTTATTTTGGGACAAAATGGCAGAAATTTCACTTATTTTGTGGCAAAATTGCAGAAATTTCACTTATTTCAGTGAAAAAAGGCAGAAATTTTCCTTATTTTGGGGCAAAAAGTCAGGAATTCCTAATAATTTGTGGCAAAAATGCAGAAATTCCCCGTATTTTGAGGTCAAAAGGCTGAAATTCTCCTTATTTGGGAGCAAAAAAGCAGAAATTTCCCTTATTTTGGGGCAAAATTGCAGAAATTTCACTTATTTCAATAAAAAGCAGAAATTTTCTTATTTTGGGGCAAAAAGGCAGAAATTTTTTTTATTTTGGTACAAAATTGCCGAAATTTTTCTTATTTTGGAGTAAAAAGGCAGAAATTTCCCATATTTTGGGGCAAAAATGCAGAAATTCCTTTTATTTTGAGGAAAAAGGCTGAAATTCCCCTTAATTGGGGCCAAAAAGCAGAAATTTCCTTATTTTGGGACAAAATTGCAAAAATTTCACTTATTTCAGGGTAATAAGTCAGAAATTTTTCTTATTTAGGGGCAAAAAAGACAGGAATTCTTTTTGTTTTGGGGGAAAAAGACAGAAATTCCACTTATTTAGAGGCAAAAAGCAGAAATTCCCCTTATTTTGGGGCAAAATTGCAGAAATTTCACTTATTTTGGGGCAAAATTGTAGAAATTTCACTTATTTCAAAAAAAAAGCAGAAATTTTCTTATTTTGGAGCAAAAAGCCAGAAATTTCACTTATTTTGGGGCAAAATTGCAGAAATTTCACTTATTTCAGTGAAAAAAGGCAGAAATTTCCCATATTTTGGGGCAAAAATGCAGAAATTTCTCTTATTTTGAGGTAAAAGGCTTAAATTCTCCTTATTTGGGGGCAAAAAGGCAGAAATTTCTCTTATTTTGGGGTAAAATTGCAGAAATTTCACTTACTTCAGAGTAAAAAGTCAGAAATTTTCCTTATTTTGGGGCCAAAAAAAAGAAATTCCCTTTGTTTTGGGAGAAAAAGACAGAAATTCCACTTTTTTATAGGCAAAATAGCAGAAATTCCCCTTATTTTGGACAAAAATGAAGAAATTTCACTTTTTAAGGGCAAAAAGTTATGCATTCTTCTTATTTTTGGGCAAAAAGGCAGAAATTCCCCTTATTTTGGAGCAAAATTGCAGAAATTTCCCAAATTGTGGGGCAAAAAGGCAGAAATTCCCTATATGTTGGGGCAATAAGACAGAAATTCTCCTTATTTTGGGGCAAAACTCAGAAATTCCACTTATTTTGGAGCAAAATTCCAGAAATTTCACTTATTTTGGGGCATAATTGCAGAAATTAAAATTATTTTGGGGCAAAATTGCAGAAATTTCACTTATTTCAATAAAAAGCAGAAATTTTCTTATTTTGGGGCAAAAAGGCAGAAATTTTTTTTATTTTGGTACAAAATTGCCGAAATTTTTCTTATTTTGGAGTAAAAAGGCAGAAATTTCCCATATTTTGGGGCAAAAATGCAGAAATTCCTTTTATTTTGAGGAAAAAGGCTGAAATTCCCCTTAATTGGGGGCAAAAAGGCAGAAATTTCCTTATTTTGGGGCAAAATTGCAAAAATTTCACTTATTTCAGGGTAATAAGTCAGAAATTTTCCTTATTTGGGGCAAAAAGACAGAAATTCTCTTATTTTTTTAAGGAAAAAGAAAGAAATTCCACTTTTTTAGAGGCAAAAAAGCAGAAATTCCTTTTATTTTGGAGCAAAAATGAAGAAATTTCACTTTTTTGTGGCAAAAGGTATACATTCCCCTTATTTTCAGGCTAAAAGGCAGAAATTCCCTGTATTTTAAAGCAAAACTGCAGAAATTCCCCTAATTGTGGGGCAAAAAGGCAGAAATTCCCTATATGTTAGGGCAAAAAACAGAAATTCTCCTTATTTTGGGGCAAAACTCAGAAATTCCACTTATTTTGGGGCAAAATTCCAGAAATTTCCATTATTTTGGGACAAAATTGCAGAAATTTCACTTATTTTGTGGCAAAATTGCAGAAATTTCACTTATTTCATTGAAAAAAGGCCGAAATTTTCCTTATTTTGGGGCAAAAAGTCAGGAATTCCTAATATTTTGTGGCAAAAATGCAGAAATTCCCCTTATTTTGAGGACAAAAGGCTGAAATTCTTTTTATTTGGGAGCAAAAAAGCAGAAATTTCCCTTATTTTGGGGCAAAATTGCAGAAATTTCACTTATTTCAGTCAGAAATTTTCCTTATTTTGGGCAAAAAAGACAGAAATGCCCTTTGTTTTGGGGGAAAAATACATAAATTCCACTTATTTAGAGGCAAAAAAGCAGAAATTTCCCTTATTTGGGGGCAAAATTGTAGAAATTTCACTTACTTCAGGGTAATAAGTCAGAAATTTTTCTTATTTAGGGGCAAAAAAGACAGAAATCATTTTTGTTTTGGGCTGAAAAAGACAGAAATTCCACTTATTTAGAGGCAAAAAAGCAGAAATTCCCCTTATTTTGGGGCAAAATTGCAGAAATTTCACTTATTTTGGGGCAATATTGCAGAAATTTCACTTATTTCAAAAAAAGCAGAAATTTTCTTATTTTGGAGCAAAAAGGCAGAAATTTCCCATATTTTGGGGCAAAAATGCAGAAATTAGTTTTATTTTGAGGAAAAAGGCTGAAATTCCCCTTAATTTGGGCCAAAAAGCAGAAATTTCCTTATTTTGGGGCAAAATTGCAAAAATTTCATTTATTTCAGGGTAATAAGTCAAAAATTTTCCTTATTTTGGGGCAAAAAGACAAAAATTCCCTTTGTTTTTGGGGAAAAATACAGAAATTGCACATTTTTAGAGACAAAAAAGCAGAAATTCCTATTATTTTGGAGCAAAAATGAAGAAATTATCGTTTTTTGTGGCAAAAGGTATACATTCCCCTTATTTTCAGGCTAAAAAGCAGAAATTCCCCTTGTTTTGGAGCAAAATTGCAGAAATACCCCTAATTGTGGGGCAAAAATGCAGAAATTCCCTATATGTTAGTGCAAAAAAACAGAAATTCTCCTTATTTTGGGGCAAAACTCAGAAATTCCACTTATTTTGGGGCAAAATTCCAGAAATTTCCTTTATTTTGGGGCAAAATTGCAGAAATTTCACTTATTTTGGGGCAAAATTGCAGAAATTTCACTTATTTCAGTGAAAAAGGCAGAAATTTCCCTTATATGGGGGCAAAAAGGCAGAAATTTCCCTTATTTTGTACAAAAATTGCAGGAATTTCACTTATTTCAGGGTAATAAGTCGGAAATTTTCTTTATTTTGGGCAAAAAAAGACAGAAATTCCCTTTGTTTTGGAGGAAAAAATACATAAATTCCACTTATTTAGAGGCAAAAAAGCAGAAATTCCTTTTATTTTGGCCAAAATTTCAGAAATTTCACTTACTTCAGGGTAATAAGTCAGAAATTTCATTATTTTGGGGCAAAAAATACAGAAATTACCTTTGTTTTGGGGGAAAAAGACAGAAATTCCACTTATTTAGAGGCAAAAAAGCAGAAATTCCCTTTATTTTGGAGCAAAAATGAAGAAATTTCCCTTTTTTATGGGAAAAACTTATGCATTCTTCTTATTTTCGGGCAAAATGGGAGAAATTCCCCGTATTTTGGAGCAAAATTGCAGATATTCCCCAAATTGTGGGGCAAAATGACAAAAATTCTCCTTATTTTGGGTCAAAACTCAGAAATTCCACTTATTTTGAATCAAAATTTCAATAATTTCACTTATTTTGGGGCAAAATTGTAGAAATTTCACTTATTTCAGTGTAATAAGTCAGAAATTTTCCTTATTTTGGGGCAAAAAAGACAAATTCCCTTTGTTTTGGGGGAAAAAGACAGAAATTCCACTTATTTAGAGGCAATAAAGCAGAAATTCCCCTCATTTTGGAGCAAAAAGAAGAAATTTCCTTTTTTTCTGGCAAAAAGGTATGCATTCTTATTATTTTCGGACAAAAAAGGCAGAAATTCCCCGTATTTTGGAGCAAAATTGCAGACATTCCTCTAATTGTGGGGCAAAAAGGCAGAAATTCTCTATATGTTGGGGCAAAAAGACAGAAATTCTCCTTATTTTAGGGAAAAATTCTGAAATTTAACTTATTTTGGGGCAAAATTGCAGAAATTTCACTTATTTCAGAAATAAAAGCAGAAATTTTCTTATTTTGGGGCCAAAAGGCAGAAATTTCTTTTATTTTGTTACAAAATTGCAGAATTTTTTCTTATTTTGGGGCAAAAAGTCAGAAATTTCCCATATTTTGGGGCAAAAATGCAGAAATTTCTCTTATTTTGAGGTAAAAGGCTGAAATTCCCCTTATTTGGGGGCAAAAAGTCAAAAATTTCTCATATTTTGGGGCAAAATTGCAGAAATTTCACTTATTTTGGGGCAAAATTGCAGAAATTTCACTTATTTCAAAAAAAAAGTAGAAATTTTCTTATTTTGGAGCAAAAAGGCAGAAATTTCTCATAATTTGGGACAAAAATTCAGAAATTCCTTTTATTTTGAGGAAAAAGGCTGAAATTCCCCTTAATTGGGGGCAAAAGGGCAGAAATTTCCTTATTTTGGGGCAAAACTGCAAAAATTTCACTTATTTCAGGGTAATAAGTCAGAAATTTTTTTTATTTTGGGGCAAAAAGACAGAAATTCCCTTTGTTTTTGGGGAAAAAGACAGAAATTTTAATTTTTAGAGGCAAAAAAGCTGAAATTCCTTTTATTTTGGAGCAAAAATGAAGAAATTTCCATTTTTGTGGCAAAAGGTATACATTCCCCTTATTTTCAGGCTAAAAAGCAGAAATTCCCTGTATTTTGGAGCAAAATTGCAGAAATTCCCCTAATTGTGGGGCAAAAATGCAGAAATTCCCTATATGTTAGTGCAAAAAACAGAAATTCTCCTTATTTTAGGGCAAAACTCAGAAATTCCACTTATTTTGGGGCAAAATTCCAGAAATTTCCCTTATTTTGGGGCAAAATTGCAGAAATTTCACTTATTTTGAGGAAAAATTGCAGAAATTTCACTTATTTCAGTGAAAAAAGGCAGAAATTTCCCATATTTTGGGGCAAAAATGCAGAAATTTCTCTTATTTTGAGGTAAAAGGCTGAATCCCCCTTATTTGGGAGCAAAAAGGCAGAAATTTCTCTTATTTTGGGGTAAAATTGCAGAAATTTCACTTATTTCAGGGTAATAAGTCAGAAATTTTCCTTATTTTGGGGCCAAAATCAAAAATTCCCTTTGTTTTGGGAGAAAAAGACAGAAATTCCACTTTTTTAGAGGCAAAAAAGCAGAAATTTCCCTTATTTTGGAGCAAAAATGAAGAAATTTCACTTTTTAAGGGCAAAAAGGTATGCATTCTTCTTATTTTTGGGCAAAAAGGCAGAAATTCCCCTTATTTTGGAACAAAATTGCAGAAATTTCTCAAATTGTTGGTCAAAAAGGCAGAAATTCCCTATATGTTGGGGCAAAAAGACAGAAATTCTCCTTATTTTGGGGCAAAACTCAGAAATTCCACATATTTTGGAACAAAATTCCAGAAATTTCACTTATTTTGGGGCAAAATTGCAGAAATTACAATTATTTTGGGGCAAAATTGCAGAAATTTCACTTATTTCAAAAAAAAGCAGAAATTTTCTTATTTTGGGGCAAAAAGGAAGAAATTTCCCATATTTTGGGGCAAAAATGCAGAAATTTCTTTTATTTTGAGGAAAAAGGCTGAAATTATCCTTAATTTAGGGAAAAAAGGCAGAAATTTCCTTATTTTTGGCAAAATTGCAAAAATTTCACTTATTTCAGGGTAATAAGTCAGAAATTTTCCTTATTTTGGGGCAAAAAGATAGAAATTCCCTTTGTTTTTGGGGAAAAAGACAGAAATTGCACTTTCTTAGAGGCAAAAAAGCAGAAATTCCTTTTATTTTGGAGCAAAAATGAAGAAATTTCCCTTTTTTGTGGCAAAAGGTATACATTCCCCTTATTTTCAGGCTAAAAAGCAGAAATTCCCCGTATTTTGGAGCAAAATTGCAGAAATTCCACTAATTGTGGGGCAAAAATGCAGAAATTCCCTATATGTTAGGGCAAAAAAACAGAAATTCTCCTTATTTTGGTGGCAAAACTCAGAAATTCCACTTATTTTCGGGCAAAATTCCAGAAATTTGCCTCATTTTGGGGCAAAATTGCCGAAATTTCACTTATTTTGGGGCAAAATTGCAGAAATTTCACTTATTTCAGTGAAAAAAGGCAGAAATTTTCCTTATTTTGGGGCAAAAAGGCAGAAATTCCTAATATTTTGTGGCAAAAATGCAGAAATTCCCCTTATTTTGAGGTAAAAAGGCTGAAATTTCCCTTATATGGGGGCAAAAAGGCAGAAATTTCCCTTATTTTGGGACAAATTTGCAGAAATTTCACTTATTTCAGGGTAATAAGTCAGAAATTTTCCTTATTTTGGGCAAAAAAAGACAGAAATTCCCTTTGTTTTGGGGGAAAAATACATAAATTCCACTTATTTAGAGGCAAAAAAGCAGAAATTCCTTTATTTTGGCCAAAATTGCAGAAATTTCACTTACTTCAGGGTAATAAGTCAGAAAATTTCCTTATTTTGGGGCAAAAAAGACAGAAATTACCTTTGTTTTGGGGGAAAAAGACAGAAATTCCACTTATTTAGAGGCAAAAAAGCAGAAATTCCCCTTATTTTGGAGCAAAAATGAAGAAATTTCCATTTTTTATGGGAAAGAGTTATGCATTCTTCTTATTTTCGGGCAAAAAGGCAGAAATTCCCCGTATTTTGGAGCAAAATTGCAGAAATTTCCCAAATTGTGGGGCAAAAAGGCAGAAATTCCCTATATGTTGGGGCAATAAGACAGAAATTCTCCTTATTTTGGGGCAAAACTCAGAAATTCCACTTATTTCGGAGCAAAATTCCAGAAATTTCACTTATTTTGGGGCAGAATTGCAGAAATTAAAATTATTTTGGGGCAAAATTGCAGAAATTTCACTTATTTCAATAAAAAGCAGAAATTTTCTTATTTTGGGGCAAAAAGGCAGAAATTCTCTTTGTTTTTGAGGAAAAAGAAAGAAATTCTTCTTTTTTAGAGGCAAAAAAGCAGAAATTCCTTTTATTTTGGAGCAAAAATGAAGAAATTTCTCTTTTTTGTTTCAAAAGGTATGCATTCCCCTTATTTTCAGGCTAAAAGGCAGAAATTCCCTGTATTTTAAAGCAAAACTGCAGAAATTCCCCTAATTGTGGGGCAAAAAGGCAGAAATTCCCTATATGTTAGGGCAAAAAACAGAAATTCTCCTTATTTTGGGGCAAAACTCAGAAATTCCACTTATTTTGGGGCCACATTCCAGAAATTTCCTTTATTTTGGGACAAAATTGCAGAAATTTCACTTATTTTGTGGCAAAATTGCCGAAATTTCACTTATTTCAGTGAAAAAAGGCAGAAATTTTCCTTATTTTGGGGCAAAAAGTCAGGAATTCCTAATATTTTGTGGCAAAAATGCAGAAATTCCCCTTATTTTGAGGTCAAAAGGCTGAAATTCTCCTTATTTGGGAGCAAAAAAGCAGAAATTTCCCTTATTTTGGGGCAAAATTGCAGAAATTTCACTTATTTCAGTCAGAAATTTTTCTTATTTTGGGCAAAAAAGACAGAAATTCCCATTAATTTATGGGAAAAATACATAAATTCCACTTATTTAGAGGCAAAAAAGCAGAAATTTCCCTTATTTTGGGGCAAAATTGTAGAAATTTCACTTACTTCAGGGTAATAAGTCAGAAATTTTTCTTATTTAGGGGCAAAAAAGACAGGAATTCTTTTTGTTTTGGGGGAAAAAGAAAAATTCCACTTATTTAGAGGCAAAAAGCAGAAATTCCCCTTATTTTGGGGCAAAATTGCAGAAATTTCACTTATTTTGGAGCAAAATTGTAGAAATTTCACTTATTTCAAAAAAAAAAAGCAGAAATTTTCTTATTTTGGAGCAAAAAGCCAGAAATTTCACTTATTTTGGAGCAAAATTGCAGAAATTTCACTTATTTCAGTCAGAAATTTTTCTTATTTTGGGCAAAAAAGACAGAAATTCCCACTATTTTGGGGGAAAAATACATAAATTCCACTTATTTAGAGGCAAAAAAGCAGAAATTTCCCTTATTTTGGGGCAAAATTGTAGAAATTTCACTTACTTCAGGGTAATAAGTCAGAAATTTTTCTTATTTAGGGGCAAAAAAGACAGGAATTCTTTTTGTTTTGGGGGAAAAAGAAAAATTCCACTTATTTAGAGGCAAAAAGCAGAAATTCCCCTTATTTTGGGGCAAAATTGCAGAAATTTCACTTATTTTGGGGCAAAATTGTAGATATTTCACTTATTTCAAAAAAAAAGGAGAAATTTTCTTATTTTGGAGCAAAAAGCCAGAAATTTCACTTATTTTGGAGCAAAATTGCAGAAATTTCACTTATTTCAGTGAAAAAAGGCAGAAATTTCCCATATTTTGGGGCAAAAATGCAGAAATTTCTCTTATTTTTAGGTAAAAGGCTGAAATTCCCATTATTTGGGGGCGAAAAGGCAGAAATTTCTCTTATTTTGGGGTAAAATTGTAGAAATTTCACTTACTTCAGGGTAATAAGTCAGAAATTTTCCTTATTTTGGGGCCAAAAAAAAGAAATTCCCTTTGTTTTGGGAGAAAAAGACAGAAATTCCACTTTTTTATAGGCAAAATAGCAGAAATTCCCCTTATTTTGGACAAAAATGAAGAAATTTCACTTTTTAAGGGCAAAAAGTTATGCATTCTTCTTATTTTTGGGCAAAAAGGCAGAAATTCCCCTTATTTTGGAGCAAAATTGCAGAAATTTCCCAAATTGTGTGGCAAAAAGGCAGAAATTCCCTATATGTTGGGGCAATAAGACAGAAATTCTCCTTATTTTGGGGCAAAACTCAGAAATTCCACTTATTTTGGAGCAAAATTCCAGAAATTTCACTTATTTTGGGGCAGAATTGCAGAAATTAATATTATTTTGGGGCAAAATTGCAGAAATTTCACTTATTTTGGGGCAAAATTGCAGAAATTTCACTTATTTCAAAAAAAAAGTAGAAATTTTCTTATTTTGGAGCAAAAAGGCAGAAATTTCTCATAATTTGGGACAAAAATTCAGAAATTCCTTTTATTTTGAGGAAAAAGGCTGAAATTCCCCTTAATTGGGGGCAAAAGGGCAGAAATTTCCTTATTTTGGGGCAAAACTGCAAAAATTTCACTTATTTCAGGGTAATAAGTCAGAAATTTTTTTTATTTTGGGGCAAAAAGACAGAAATTCCCTTTGTTTTTGGGGAAAAAGACAGAAATTTTAATTTTTAGAGGCAAAAAAGCTGAAATTCCTTTTATTTTGGAGCAAAAATGAAGAAATTTCCATTTTTGTGGCAAAAGGTATACATTCCCCTTATTTTCAGGCTAAAAAGCAGAAATTCCCTGTATTTTGGAGCAAAATTGCAGAAATTCCCCTAATTGTGGGGCAAAAATGCAGAAATTCCCTATATGTTAGTGCAAAAAACAGAAATTCTCCTTATTTTAGGGCAAAACTCAGAAATTCCACTTATTTTGGGGCAAAATTCCAGAAATTTCCCTTATTTTGGGGCAAAATTGCAGAAATTTCACTTATTTTGAGGAAAAATTGCAGAAATTTCACTTATTTCAGTGAAAAAAGGCAGAAATTTCCCATATTTTGGGGCAAAAATGCAGAAATTTCTCTTATTTTGAGGTAAAAGGCTGAATCCCCCTTATTTGGGAGCAAAAAGGCAGAAATTTCTCTTATTTTGGGGTAAAATTGCAGAAATTTCACTTATTTCAGGGTAATAAGTCAGAAATTTTCCTTATTTTGGGGCCAAAATCAAAAATTCCCTTTGTTTTGGGAGAAAAAGACAGAAATTCCACTTTTTTAGAGGCAAAAAAGCAGAAATTTCCCTTATTTTGGAGCAAAAATGAAGAAATTTCACTTTTTAAGGGCAAAAAGGTATGCATTCTTCTTATTTTTGGGCAAAAAGGCAGAAATTCCCCTTATTTTGGAACAAAATTGCAGAAATTTCTCAAATTGTTGGTCAAAAAGGCAGAAATTCCCTATATGTTGGGGCAAAAAGACAGAAATTCTCCTTATTTTGGGGCAAAACTCAGAAATTCCACATATTTTGGAACAAAATTCCAGAAATTTCACTTATTTTGGGGCAAAATTGCAGAAATTACAATTATTTTGGGGCAAAATTGCAGAAATTTCACTTATTTCAAAAAAAAGCAGAAATTTTCTTATTTTGGGGCAAAAAGGAAGAAATTTCCCATATTTTGGGGCAAAAATGCAGAAATTTCTTTTATTTTGAGGAAAAAGGCTGAAATTATCCTTAATTTAGGGAAAAAAGGCAGAAATTTCCTTATTTTTGGCAAAATTGCAAAAATTTCACTTATTTCAGGGTAATAAGTCAGAAATTTTCCTTATTTTGGGGCAAAAAGATAGAAATTCCCTTTGTTTTTGGGGAAAAAGACAGAAATTGCACTTTCTTAGAGGCAAAAAAGCAGAAATTCCTTTTATTTTGGAGCAAAAATGAAGAAATTTCCCTTTTTTGTGGCAAAAGGTATACATTCCCCTTATTTTCAGGCTAAAAAGCAGAAATTCCCCGTATTTTGGAGCAAAATTGCAGAAATTCCACTAATTGTGGGGCAAAAATGCAGAAATTCCCTATATGTTAGGGCAAAAAAACAGAAATTCTCCTTATTTTGGTGGCAAAACTCAGAAATTCCACTTATTTTCGGGCAAAATTCCAGAAATTTGCCTCATTTTGGGGCAAAATTGCCGAAATTTCACTTATTTTGGGGCAAAATTGCAGAAATTTCACTTATTTCAGTGAAAAAAGGCAGAAATTTTCCTTATTTTGGGGCAAAAAGGCAGAAATTCCTAATATTTTGTGGCAAAAATGCAGAAATTCCCCTTATTTTGAGGTAAAAAGGCTGAAATTTCCCTTATATGGGGGCAAAAAGGCAGAAATTTCCCTTATTTTGGGACAAATTTGCAGAAATTTCACTTATTTCAGGGTAATAAGTCAGAAATTTTCCTTATTTTGGGCAAAAAAAGACAGAAATTCCCTTTGTTTTGGGGGAAAAATACATAAATTCCACTTATTTAGAGGCAAAAAAGCAGAAATTCCTTTATTTTGGCCAAAATTGCAGAAATTTCACTTACTTCAGGGTAATAAGTCAGAAAATTTCCTTATTTTGGGGCAAAAAAGACAGAAATTACCTTTGTTTTGGGGGAAAAAGACAGAAATTCCACTTATTTAGAGGCAAAAAAGCAGAAATTCCCCTTATTTTGGAGCAAAAATGAAGAAATTTCCATTTTTTATGGGAAAGAGTTATGCATTCTTCTTATTTTCGGGCAAAAAGGCAGAAATTCCCCGTATTTTGGAGCAAAATTGCAGAAATTTCCCAAATTGTGGGGCAAAAAGGCAGAAATTCCCTATATGTTGGGGCAATAAGACAGAAATTCTCCTTATTTTGGGGCAAAACTCAGAAATTCCACTTATTTCGGAGCAAAATTCCAGAAATTTCACTTATTTTGGGGCAGAATTGCAGAAATTAAAATTATTTTGGGGCAAAATTGCAGAAATTTCACTTATTTCAATAAAAAGCAGAAATTTTCTTATTTTGGGGCAAAAAGGCAGAAATTCTCTTTGTTTTTGAGGAAAAAGAAAGAAATTCTTCTTTTTTAGAGGCAAAAAAGCAGAAATTCCTTTTATTTTGGAGCAAAAATGAAGAAATTTCTCTTTTTTGTTTCAAAAGGTATGCATTCCCCTTATTTTCAGGCTAAAAGGCAGAAATTCCCTGTATTTTAAAGCAAAACTGCAGAAATTCCCCTAATTGTGGGGCAAAAAGGCAGAAATTCCCTATATGTTAGGGCAAAAAACAGAAATTCTCCTTATTTTGGGGCAAAACTCAGAAATTCCACTTATTTTGGGGCCACATTCCAGAAATTTCCTTTATTTTGGGACAAAATTGCAGAAATTTCACTTATTTTGTGGCAAAATTGCCGAAATTTCACTTATTTCAGTGAAAAAAGGCAGAAATTTTCCTTATTTTGGGGCAAAAAGTCAGGAATTCCTAATATTTTGTGGCAAAAATGCAGAAATTCCCCTTATTTTGAGGTCAAAAGGCTGAAATTCTCCTTATTTGGGAGCAAAAAAGCAGAAATTTCCCTTTTTTTGGGGCAAAAGTGCAGAAATTTCACTTATTTCAGTCAGAAATTTTCCTTATTTTGGGCAAAAAAGACAGAAATTTCCTTTGTTTTGGGGGAAAAATACATAAATTCCACTTATTTAGAGGCAAAAAAGCAGAAATTTCCCTTATTTGGGGGCAAAATTGTAGAAATTTCACTTACTTCAGGGTAATAAGTCAGAAATTTTTCTTAATTAGGGGCAAAAAAGACAGAAATCATTTTTGTTTTGGGGTGAAAAAGACAGAAATTCCACTTATTTAGAGGCAAAAAAGCAGAAATTCCCCTTATTTTGGAGCAAAATTGCAGAAATTTCACTTTCTTAAGGGTAATAAGTAAGAAATTTTCCTTATTTTGGGGCAAAATTGCAGAAATTTCACTTATTTTGGGGCAATATTGCAGAAATTTCACTTATTTCAAAAAAAGCAGAAATTTTCTTATTTTGGAGCAAAAAGGCAGAAATTTCCCATATTTTGGGGCAAAAATGCAGAAATTAGTTTTATTTTGAGGAAAAAGGCTGAAATTCCCCTTAATTTGGGCCAAAAGGCAGAAATTTCCTTATTTTGGGGCAAAATTGCAAAAATTTCATTTATTTCAGGGTAATAAGTCAAAAATTTTCCTCATTTTGGGGCAAAAAGACAGAAATTCCCTTTGTTTTTGGGGAAAAAGACAGAAATTGCACTTTTTTAGAGGCAAAAAAGCAGAAATTCCTATTATTTTGGAGCACAAATGAAGAAATTTTCGTTTTTTGTGGCAAAAGGTATACATTCACCTTATTTTCAGGCTAAAAAGCAGAAATTCCCCGTGTTTTGGAGCAAAATTGCAGAAATACCCCTAATTGTGGGGCAAAAATGCAGAAATTCCCTATATGTTAGGGCAAAAAAACAGAAATTCTCCTTATTTTGGGGCAAAACTGAGAAATTCTACTTATTTTGAGGCAAAATTCCAGAAATTTCCCTTATTTTGGGGCAAAATTGCAGAAATTTCACTTATTTTGGGGCAAAATTGCAGAAATTTCACTTATTTCAGTGAAAAAGGCAGAAATTTCCCTTATATGGGGGCAAAAAGGCAGAAATTTCCCTTATTTTGTACAAAAATTGCAGGAATTTCACTTATTTCAGGGTAATAAGTCGGAAATTTTCTTTATTTTGGGCAAAAAAAGACAGAAATTCCCTTTGTTTTGGAGGAAAAAATACATAAATTCCACTTATTTAGAGGCAAAAAAGCAGAAATTCCTTTTATTTTGGCCAAAATTTCAGAAATTTCACTTACTTCAGGGTAATAAGTCAGAAATTTCATTATTTTGGGGCAAAAAATACAGAAATTACCTTTGTTTTGGGGGAAAAAGAAAGAAATTCCACTTATTTAGAGGCAAAAAAGCAGAAATTCCCCTTATTTTGGAGCAAAAATGAAGAAATTTCCCTTTTTTATGCGAAAAACTTATGCATTCTTCTTATTTTCGGGCAAAAAGGGAGAAATTCCCCGTATTTTGGAGCATATTGCAGAAATTCCCCAAATTGTGGGGCAAAATGACAGAAATTCTCCTTATTTTGGGTCAAAACTCAGAAATTCCACTTATTTTGGGTCAAAATTTCAATAATTTCACTTATTTTGGGGCAAAATTGCAGAAATTTCACTTATTTCAGTGTAATAAGTCAGAATTTATCCTTATTTTGGGGCAAAAAAGACAAATTCCCTTTGTTTTGGGGGAAAAAGACAGAAATTCCACTTATTTAGAGGCAATAAAGCAGAAATTCCCCTCATTTTGGAGCAAAAAGAAGAAATTTCCCTTTTTTATGGCAAAAAGGTATGCATTCTTATTATTTTCAGACAAAAAAGGCAGAAATTCCCCGTATTTTGGAGCAAAATTGCAGACATTCCTCTAATTGTGGGGCAAAAAGGCAGAAATTCCCTATATGTTGGGGCAAAAAGACAGAAATTCTCCTTATTTTAGGGAAAAATTCTGAAATTTAACTTATTTTGGGGCAAAATTGCAGAAATTTCACTTATTTCAGAAATAAAAGCAGAAATTTTCTTATTTTGGGGCCAAAAGGCAGAAATTTCTTTTATTTTGTTACAAAATTGCAGAATTTTTTCTTATTTTGGGGCAAAAAGTCAGAAATTTCCCATATTTTGGGGTAAAAATGCAGAAATTTCTCTTATTTTGAGGTAAAAGGCTGAAATTCCCCTTATTTGGGGGCAAAAAGTCAAAAATTTCTCTTATTTTGGAGCATAATTGTAGAAATTTCACTTATTTTGGGGCAAAATTGCAGAAATTTCACTTATTTAAAAAAAAAGCAGAAATTTTCTTATTTTGGAGCAAAAAGGCAGAAATTTCCCATATTTTGGGACAAAAATGCAGAAATTCCTTTTATTTTGAGGAAAAAGGCTGAAATTCCCCTTAATTGGGGGCAAAAAGGCAGAAATTTCCTTATTTTGGGGCAAAACTGCAAAAATTTCACTTATTTCAGGGTAATAAGTCAGAAATTTTTTTTATTTTGGGGCAAAAAGACAGAAATTCCCTTTGTTTTTGGAGAAAAAGACAGAAATTCCACTTTTTTAGAGGCAAAAAAGCTGAAATTCCTTTTATTTTGGAGCAAAAATGATGAAATTTCCCTTTTTTGTGGCAAAAGGTATACATTCCCCTTATTTTCAGGCTAAAAAGCAGAAATTCCCTGTATTTTGGAGCAAAATTGCAGAAATTCCCCTAATTGTGGGGCAAAAATGCAGAAATTCCCTATATGTTAGTGCAAAAAACAGAAATTCTCCTTATTTTAGGGCAAAACTCAGAAATTCCACTTATTTTGGGGCAAAATTCCAGAAATTTCCCTTATTTTGGGGCAAAATTGCAGAAATTTCACTTATTTTGAGGAAAAATTGCAGAAATTTCACTTATTTCAGTGAAAAAAGGCAGAAATTTCCCATATTTTGGGGCAAAAATGCAGAAATTAATCTTATTTTGAGGTAAAAGGCTGAATCCCCCTTATTTGGGAGCAAAAAGGCAGAAATTTCTCTTATTTTAGGGTAAAATTGCAGAAATTTCACTTATTTCAGGGTAATAAGTCAGAAATTTTCCTTATTTTGGGGCCAAAAAACAGAAATTCCCTTTGTTTTGGGAGAAAAACACAGAAATTCCACTTTTTTAGAGGCAAATAAGCAGAAATTTCCCTTATTTTGGAGCAAAAATGAAGAAATTTCACTTTTTAAGGGCAAAAAGGTATGCATTCTTCTTATTTTTGAGCAAAAAGGCAGAAATTCCCCTTATTTTGGAACAAAATTGAAGAAATTTCTCAAATTGTTGGGCAAAAAGGCAGAAATTCCCTATATGTTGGGGCAAAAAGACAGAAATTCTCCTTATTTTGGGGCAAAACTCAGAAATTCCACATATTTTGGAACAAAATTCCAGAAATTTAACTTATTTTGGGGCAAAATTGCAGAAATTTCACTTATTTCAGAAATAAAAGCAGAAATTTTCTTATTTTGGGGCCAAAAGGCAGAAATTTCTTTTATTTTGTTACAAAATTGCAGAATTTTTTCTTATTTTGGGGCCAAAAGTCAGAAATTTCCCATATTTTGGGGTAAAAATGCAGAAATTTCTCTTATTTTGAGGTAAAAGGCTGAAATTCCCCTTATTTGGGGGCAAAAAGTCAAAAATTTCTCTTATTTTGGGGCAAAATTGTAGAAATTTCACTTATTTTGGGGCAAAATTGCAGAAATTTCACTTATTTAAAAAAAAAGCAGAAATTTTCTTATTTTGGAGCAAAAAGGCAGAAATTTCCCATATTTTGAGACAAAAATGCAGAAATTCCTTTTATTTTGAGGAAAAAGGCTGAAATTCCCCTTAATTGGGGGCAAAAAGGCAGAAATTTCCTTATTTTGGGGCAAAACTGCAAAAATTTCACTTATTTCAGGGTAATAAGTCAGAAATTTTCCTTATTTTGGGGCAAAAAGACAGAAATTCTCTTATTTTTTTAAGGAAAAAGAAAGAAATTCCACTTTTTTAGAGGCAAAAAAGCAGAAATTCCTTTTATTTTGGAGCAAAAATGAAGAAATTTCTCTTTTTTGTGGCAAAAGGTATACATTCCCCGTATTTTCAGGCTAAAAGGCAGAAATTCCCTGTATTTTAAAGCAAAACTGCAGAAATTCCCCTAATTTTGGGGCAAAAAGGCAGAAATTCCCTATATGTTAGGGCAAAAAACAGAAATTCTCCTTATTTTAGGGCAAAACTCAGAAATTCCACTTATTTTGGGGCAAAATTCCAGAAATTTCCATTATTTTGGGACAAAATTGCAGAAATTTCACTTATTTTGTGGCAAAATTGCAGAAATTTCACTTATTTCATTGAAAAAAGGCAGAAATTTTCCTTATTTTGGGGCAAAAAGTCAGGAATTCCTAATATTTTGTGGCAAAAATGCAGAAATTCCCCTTATTTTGAGGTCAAAAGGCTGAAATTCTCCTTATTTGGGAGCAAAAAAGCAGAAATTTCCATTATTTTGGGGCAAAATTGCAGAAATTTCACTTATTTCAGTCAGAAATTTTCCTTATTTTGGGCAAAAAAGACAGAAATTTCCTTTGTTTTGGGGGAAAAATACATAAATTCCACTTATTTAGAGGCAAAAAAGCAGAAATTTCCCTTATTTGGGGGCAAAATTGTAGAAATTTCACTTACTTCAGGGTAATAAGTCAGAAATTTTTCTTATTTAGGGGCAAAAAAGACAGAAATCATTTTTGTTTTGGGGTGAAAAAGACAGAAATTCCACTTATTTAGAGGCAAAAAAGCAGAAATTCCCCTTATTTTGGAGCAAAATTGCAGAAATTTCACTTTCTTAAGGGTAATAAGTAAGAAATTTTCCTTATTTTGGGGCAAAATTGCAGAAATTTCACTTATTTTGGGGCAATATTGCAGAAATTTCACTAATTTCAAAAAAAGCAGAAATTTTCTTATTTTGGAGCAAAAAGGCAGAAATTTCCCATATTTTGGGGCAAAAATGCAGAAATTAGTTTTATTTTGAGGAAAAAGGCTGAAATTCCCCTTAATTTGGGCCAAAAGGCAGAAATTTCCTTATTTTGGGGCAAAATTGCAAAAATTTCATTTATTTCAGGGTAATAAGTCAAAAATTTTCCTCATTTTGGGGCTAAAAGACAGAAATTCCCTTTGTTTTTGGGGAAAAAGACAGAAATTGCACTTTTTTAGAGGCAAAAAAGCAGAAATTCCTATTATTTTGGAGCACAAATGAAGAAATTTTCGTTTTTTGTGGCAAAAGGTATACATTCCCCTTATTTTCAGGCTAAAAAGCAGAAATTCCCCGTGTTTTGGAGCAAAATTGCAGAAATACCCCTAATTGTGGGGCAAAAATGCAGAAATTCCCTATATGTTAGGGCAAAAAAACAGAAATTCTCCTTATTTTGGGGCAAAACTGAGAAATTCTACTTATTTTGGGGCAAAATTCCAGAAATTTCCCTTATTTTGGGGCAAAATTGCAGAAATTTCACTTATTTTGGGGCAAAATTGCAGAAATTTTACTTATTTCAGTGAAAAAGGCAGAAATTTCCCTTATATGGCGCAAAAAGGCAGAAATTTCCCTTATTTTGTACAAAAATTGCAGGAATTTCACTTATTTAAGGGTAATAAGTCGGAAATTTTTGTTATTTTGGGCAAAAAAAGACAGAAATTCCCTTTGTTTTGGAGGAAAAAATACATAAATTCCACTTATTTAGAGGCAAAAAAGCAGAAATTCCTTTTATTTTGGCCAAAATTTCAGAAATTTCACTTACTTCAGGGTAATAAGTCAGAAATTTCATTATTTTGGGGCAAAAAATACAGAAATTACCTTTGTTTTGTGGGAAAAAGACAGAAATTCCACTTATTTAGAGGCAAAAAAGCAGAAATTCCCCTTATTTTGGAGCAAAAATGAAGAAATTTCCCTTTTTTATGGGAAAAACTTATGCATTCTTCTTATTTTCAGGCAAAAAGGGAGAAATTCCCCGTATTTTGGAGCAAAATTGCAGAAATTCCCCAAATTGTGGGGCAAAATGACAGAAATTCTCCTTATTTTGGGTCAAAACTCAGAAATTCCACTTATTTTGGGTCAAAATTTCAATAATTTCACTTATTTTGGGGCAAAATTGCAGAAATTTCACTTATTTCAGTGTAATAAGTCAGAAATTATCCTTATTTTGGGGCAAAAAAGACAAATTCCCTTTGTTTTGGGGGAAAAAGACAGAAATTCCACTTATTTAGAGGCAATAAAGCAGAAATTCCCCTCATTTTGGAGCAAAAAGAAGAAATTTCTCTTTTTTATGGCAAAAAAGTATGCATTCTTATTATTTTCAGACAAAAAAGGCAGAAATTCCCCGTATTTTGGAGCAAAATTGCAGAAATTCCTCTAATTGTGGGGCAAAAAGGCAGAAATTCCCTATATGTTGGGGCAAAAAGACAGAAATTCTCCTTATTTTAGGGAAAAATTCTGAAATTTAACTTATTTTGGGGCAAAATTGCAGAAATTTCACTTATTTCAGAAATAAAAGCAGAAATTTTCTTATTTTGGGGCCAAAAGGCAGAAATTTCTTTTATTTTGTTACAAAATTGCAGAATTTTTTCTTATTTTGGGGCAAAAAGTCAGAAATTTCCCATATTTTGGGGTAAAACTGCAGAAATTTCTCTTATTTTGAGGTAAAAGGCTGAAATTCCCCTTATTTGGGGGCAAAAAGTCAAAAATTTCTCTTATTTTGGGGCAAAATTGTAGAAATTTCACTTATTTTGGGGCAAAATTGCAGAAATTTCACTTATTTCAAAAAAAGCAGAAATTTTCTTATTTTGGAGCAAAAAGGCAGAAATTTCCCATATTTTGGGACAAAAATGCAGAAATTCCTTTTATTTTGAGGAAAAAGGCTGAAATTCCCCTTAATTGGGGGCAAAAAGGTAGAAATTTCCTTATTTTGGGGCAAAACTGCAAAAATTTCACTTATTTCAGGGTAATAAGTCAGAAATTTTTTTTATTTTGGGGCAAAAAGACAAAAATTCCCTTTGTTTTTGGAGAAAAAGACAGAAATTCCACTTTTTTAGAGGCAAAAAAGCTGAAATTCCTTTTATTTTGGAGCAAAAATGATGAAATTTCCCTTTTTTGTGGCAAAAGGTATACATTCCCCTTATTTTCAGGCTAAAAAGCAGAAATTCCCTGTATTTTGGAGCAAAATTGCAGAAATTCCCCTAATTGTGGGGCAAAAATTCAGAAATTCCCTATATGTTAGTGCAAAAAACAGAAATTCTCCTTATTTTAGGGCAAAACTCAGAAATTCCACTTATTTTGGGGCAAAATTCCAGAAATTTCCCTTATTTTGGGGCAAAATTGCAGAAATTTCACTTATTTTGAGGAAAAATTGCAGAAATTTCACTTATTTCAGTGAAAAAAGGCAGAAATTTCCCATATTTTGGGGCAAAAATGCAGAAATTTCTCTTATTTTGAGGTAAAAGGCTGAATCCCCCTTATTTGGGAGCAAAAAGGCAGAAATTTCTCTTATTTTGGGGTAAAATTGCAGAAATTTCACTTATTTCAGGGTAATAAGTCAGAAATTTTCCTTATTTTGGGGCCAAAAAACAGAAATTCCCTTTGTTTTGGGAGAAAAACACAGAAATTCCACTTTTTTAGAGGCAAAAAAGCAGAAATTTCCCTTATTTTGGAGCAAAAATGAAGAAATTTCACTTTTTAAGGTCAAAAAGTTATGCATTCTTCTTATTTTTGGGCAAAATGGCAGAAATTCCCCTTATTTTGGAACAAAATTGAAGAAATTTCTCAAATTGTTGGGCAAAAAGGCAGAAATTCCCTATATGTTGGGGCAAAAAGACAGAAATTCTCCTTATTTTGGGGCAAAACTCAGAAATTCCACATATTTTGGAACAAAATTCCAGAAATTTCACTTATTTTGGGGCAAAATTCAGAAATTACAATTATTTTGGGGCAAAATTGCAGAAATTTCACTTATTTCAAAAAAAAAAGCAGAAATTTTCTTATTTTGGGGCAAAAAGGAAGAAATTTCCCATATTTTGGGGCAAAAATGCAGAAATTTCTTTTATTTTGAGGAAAAAGGCTGAAATTCTCCTTAATTTAGGGAAAAAAGGCAGATATTTCCTTATTTTGGGGCAAAATTGCAAAAATTTCACTTATTTCAGGGTAATAAGTCAGAAATTTTCCTTATTTTGGGGCAAAAAGACAGAAATTCCCTTTTTTTGGGGAAAAAGACAGAAATTGCACTTTTTTAGAGGCAAAAAAGCAGAAATTCCTTTTATTTTGGATCAAAAATGAAGAAATTTCTCTTTTTTGTGGCAAAAGGTATACATTCCCCTTATTTTCAGGCTAAAAAGCAGAAATTCCCCGTATTTTGGAGCAAAATTGCAGAAATTCCACTAATTGTGGGGCAAAAATGCAGAAATTCCCTATATGTTAGGGCAAAAAAACAGAAATTCTCCTTATTTTGGTGGCAAAACTCAGAAATTCCACTTATTTTCGGGCAAAATTCCAGAAATTTGCCTCATTTTGGGGCAAAATTGCCGAAATTTCACTTATTTTGGGGCAAAATTGCAGAAATTTCACTTATTTCAGTGAAAAAAGGCAGAAATTTTCCTTATTTTGGGGCAAAAAGGCAGAAATTCCTAATATTTTGTGGCAAAAATGCAGAAATTCCCCTTATTTTGAGGTAAAAAGGCTGAAATTTCCCTTATATGGGGGCAAAAAGGCAGAAATTTCCCTTATTTTGGGACAAATTTGCAGAAATTTCACTTATTTCAGGGTAATAAGTCAGAAATTTTCCTTATTTTGGGCAAAAAAAGACAGAAATTCCCTTTGTTTTGGGGGAAAAATACATAAATTCCACTTATTTAGAGGCAAAAAAGCAGAAATTCCTTTATTTTGGCCAAAATTGCAGAAATTTCACTTACTTCAGGGTAATAAGTCAGAAAATTTCCTTATTTTGGGGCAAAAAAGACAGAAATTACCTTTGTTTTGGGGGAAAAAGACAGAAATTCCACTTATTTAGAGGCAAAAAAGCAGAAATTCCCCTTATTTTGGAGCAAAAATGAAGAAATTTCCATTTTTTATGGGAAAGAGTTATGCATTCTTCTTATTTTCGGGCAAAAAGGCAGAAATTCCCCGTATTTTGGAGCAAAATTGCAGAAATTTCCCAAATTGTGGGGCAAAAAGGCAGAAATTCCCTATATGTTGGGGCAATAAGACAGAAATTCTCCTTATTTTGGGGCAAAACTCAGAAATTCCACTTATTTCGGAGCAAAATTCCAGAAATTTCACTTATTTTGGGGCAGAATTGCAGAAATTAAAATTATTTTGGGGCAAAATTGCAGAAATTTCACTTATTTCAATAAAAAGCAGAAATTTTCTTATTTTGGGGCAAAAAGGCAGAAATTCTCTTTGTTTTTGAGGAAAAAGAAAGAAATTCTTCTTTTTTAGAGGCAAAAAAGCAGAAATTCCTTTTATTTTGGAGCAAAAATGAAGAAATTTCTCTTTTTTGTTTCAAAAGGTATGCATTCCCCTTATTTTCAGGCTAAAAGGCAGAAATTCCCTGTATTTTAAAGCAAAACTGCAGAAATTCCCCTAATTGTGGGGCAAAAAGGCAGAAATTCCCTATATGTTAGGGCAAAAAACAGAAATTCTCCTTATTTTGGGGCAAAACTCAGAAATTCCACTTATTTTGGGGCCACATTCCAGAAATTTCCTTTATTTTGGGACAAAATTGCAGAAATTTCACTTATTTTGTGGCAAAATTGCCGAAATTTCACTTATTTCAGTGAAAAAAGGCAGAAATTTTCCTTATTTTGGGGCAAAAAGTCAGGAATTCCTAATATTTTGTGGCAAAAATGCAGAAATTCCCCTTATTTTGAGGTCAAAAGGCTGAAATTCTCCTTATTTGGGAGCAAAAAAGCAGAAATTTCCCTTATTTTGGGGCAAAATTGCAGAAATTTCACTTATTTCAGTCAGAAATTTTTCTTATTTTGGGCAAAAAAGACAGAAATTCCCATTAATTTATGGGAAAAATACATAAATTCCACTTATTTAGAGGCAAAAAAGCAGAAATTTCCCTTATTTTGGGGCAAAATTGTAGAAATTTCACTTACTTCAGGGTAATAAGTCAGAAATTTTTCTTATTTAGGGGCAAAAAAGACAGGAATTCTTTTTGTTTTGGGGGAAAAAGAAAAATTCCACTTATTTAGAGGCAAAAAGCAGAAATTCCCCTTATTTTGGGGCAAAATTGCAGAAATTTCACTTATTTTGGAGCAAAATTGTAGAAATTTCACTTATTTCAAAAAAAAAAAGCAGAAATTTTCTTATTTTGGAGCAAAAAGCCAGAAATTTCACTTATTTTGGAGCAAAATTGCAGAAATTTCACTTATTTCAGTCAGAAATTTTTCTTATTTTGGGCAAAAAAGACAGAAATTCCCACTATTTTGGGGGAAAAATACATAAATTCCACTTATTTAGAGGCAAAAAAGCAGAAATTTCCCTTATTTTGGGGCAAAATTGTAGAAATTTCACTTACTTCAGGGTAATAAGTCAGAAATTTTTCTTATTTAGGGGCAAAAAAGACAGGAATTCTTTTTGTTTTGGGGGAAAAAGAAAAATTCCACTTATTTAGAGGCAAAAAGCAGAAATTCCCCTTATTTTGGGGCAAAATTGCAGAAATTTCACTTATTTTGGGGCAAAATTGTAGATATTTCACTTATTTCAAAAAAAAAGGAGAAATTTTCTTATTTTGGAGCAAAAAGCCAGAAATTTCACTTATTTTGGAGCAAAATTGCAGAAATTTCACTTATTTCAGTGAAAAAAGGCAGAAATTTCCCATATTTTGGGGCAAAAATGCAGAAATTTCTCTTATTTTTAGGTAAAAGGCTGAAATTCCCATTATTTGGGGGCGAAAAGGCAGAAATTTCTCTTATTTTGGGGTAAAATTGTAGAAATTTCACTTACTTCAGGGTAATAAGTCAGAAATTTTCCTTATTTTGGGGCCAAAAAAAAGAAATTCCCTTTGTTTTGGGAGAAAAAGACAGAAATTCCACTTTTTTATAGGCAAAATAGCAGAAATTCCCCTTATTTTGGACAAAAATGAAGAAATTTCACTTTTTAAGGGCAAAAAGTTATGCATTCTTCTTATTTTTGGGCAAAAAGGCAGAAATTCCCCTTATTTTGGAGCAAAATTGCAGAAATTTCCCAAATTGTGTGGCAAAAAGGCAGAAATTCCCTATATGTTGGGGCAATAAGACAGAAATTCTCCTTATTTTGGGGCAAAACTCAGAAATTCCACTTATTTTGGAGCAAAATTCCAGAAATTTCACTTATTTTGGGGCAGAATTGCAGAAATTAATATTATTTTGGGGCAAAATTGCAGAAATTTCACTTATTTTGGGGCAAAATTGCAGAAATTTCACTTATTTCAAAAAAAAAGTAGAAATTTTCTTATTTTGGAGCAAAAAGGCAGAAATTTCTCATAATTTGGGACAAAAATTCAGAAATTCCTTTTATTTTGAGGAAAAAGGCTGAAATTCCCCTTAATTGGGGGCAAAAGGGCAGAAATTTCCTTATTTTGGGGCAAAACTGCAAAAATTTCACTTATTTCAGGGTAATAAGTCAGAAATTTTTTTTATTTTGGGGCAAAAAGACAGAAATTCCCTTTGTTTTTGGGGAAAAAGACAGAAATTTTAATTTTTAGAGGCAAAAAAGCTGAAATTCCTTTTATTTTGGAGCAAAAATGAAGAAATTTCCATTTTTGTGGCAAAAGGTATACATTCCCCTTATTTTCAGGCTAAAAAGCAGAAATTCCCTGTATTTTGGAGCAAAATTGCAGAAATTCCCCTAATTGTGGGGCAAAAATGCAGAAATTCCCTATATGTTAGTGCAAAAAACAGAAATTCTCCTTATTTTAGGGCAAAACTCAGAAATTCCACTTATTTTGGGGCAAAATTCCAGAAATTTCCCTTATTTTGGGGCAAAATTGCAGAAATTTCACTTATTTTGAGGAAAAATTGCAGAAATTTCACTTATTTCAGTGAAAAAAGGCAGAAATTTCCCATATTTTGGGGCAAAAATGCAGAAATTTCTCTTATTTTGAGGTAAAAGGCTGAATCCCCCTTATTTGGGAGCAAAAAGGCAGAAATTTCTCTTATTTTGGGGTAAAATTGCAGAAATTTCACTTATTTCAGGGTAATAAGTCAGAAATTTTCCTTATTTTGGGGCCAAAATCAAAAATTCCCTTTGTTTTGGGAGAAAAAGACAGAAATTCCACTTTTTTAGAGGCAAAAAAGCAGAAATTTCCCTTATTTTGGAGCAAAAATGAAGAAATTTCACTTTTTAAGGGCAAAAAGGTATGCATTCTTCTTATTTTTGGGCAAAAAGGCAGAAATTCCCCTTATTTTGGAACAAAATTGCAGAAATTTCTCAAATTGTTGGTCAAAAAGGCAGAAATTCCCTATATGTTGGGGCAAAAAGACAGAAATTCTCCTTATTTTGGGGCAAAACTCAGAAATTCCACATATTTTGGAACAAAATTCCAGAAATTTCACTTATTTTGGGGCAAAATTGCAGAAATTACAATTATTTTGGGGCAAAATTGCAGAAATTTCACTTATTTCAAAAAAAAGCAGAAATTTTCTTATTTTGGGGCAAAAAGGAAGAAATTTCCCATATTTTGGGGCAAAAATGCAGAAATTTCTTTTATTTTGAGGAAAAAGGCTGAAATTATCCTTAATTTAGGGAAAAAAGGCAGAAATTTCCTTATTTTTGGCAAAATTGCAAAAATTTCACTTATTTCAGGGTAATAAGTCAGAAATTTTCCTTATTTTGGGGCAAAAAGATAGAAATTCCCTTTGTTTTTGGGGAAAAAGACAGAAATTGCACTTTCTTAGAGGCAAAAAAGCAGAAATTCCTTTTATTTTGGAGCAAAAATGAAGAAATTTCCCTTTTTTGTGGCAAAAGGTATACATTCCCCTTATTTTCAGGCTAAAAAGCAGAAATTCCCCGTATTTTGGAGCAAAATTGCAGAAATTCCACTAATTGTGGGGCAAAAATGCAGAAATTCCCTATATGTTAGGGCAAAAAAACAGAAATTCTCCTTATTTTGGTGGCAAAACTCAGAAATTCCACTTATTTTCGGGCAAAATTCCAGAAATTTGCCTCATTTTGGGGCAAAATTGCCGAAATTTCACTTATTTTGGGGCAAAATTGCAGAAATTTCACTTATTTCAGTGAAAAAAGGCAGAAATTTTCCTTATTTTGGGGCAAAAAGGCAGAAATTCCTAATATTTTGTGGCAAAAATGCAGAAATTCCCCTTATTTTGAGGTAAAAAGGCTGAAATTTCCCTTATATGGGGGCAAAAAGGCAGAAATTTCCCTTATTTTGGGACAAATTTGCAGAAATTTCACTTATTTCAGGGTAATAAGTCAGAAATTTTCCTTATTTTGGGCAAAAAAAGACAGAAATTCCCTTTGTTTTGGGGGAAAAATACATAAATTCCACTTATTTAGAGGCAAAAAAGCAGAAATTCCTTTATTTTGGCCAAAATTGCAGAAATTTCACTTACTTCAGGGTAATAAGTCAGAAAATTTCCTTATTTTGGGGCAAAAAAGACAGAAATTACCTTTGTTTTGGGGGAAAAAGACAGAAATTCCACTTATTTAGAGGCAAAAAAGCAGAAATTCCCCTTATTTTGGAGCAAAAATGAAGAAATTTCCATTTTTTATGGGAAAGAGTTATGCATTCTTCTTATTTTCGGGCAAAAAGGCAGAAATTCCCCGTATTTTGGAGCAAAATTGCAGAAATTTCCCAAATTGTGGGGCAAAAAGGCAGAAATTCCCTATATGTTGGGGCAATAAGACAGAAATTCTCCTTATTTTGGGGCAAAACTCAGAAATTCCACTTATTTCGGAGCAAAATTCCAGAAATTTCACTTATTTTGGGGCAGAATTGCAGAAATTAAAATTATTTTGGGGCAAAATTGCAGAAATTTCACTTATTTCAATAAAAAGCAGAAATTTTCTTATTTTGGGGCAAAAAGGCAGAAATTCTCTTTGTTTTTGAGGAAAAAGAAAGAAATTCTTCTTTTTTAGAGGCAAAAAAGCAGAAATTCCTTTTATTTTGGAGCAAAAATGAAGAAATTTCTCTTTTTTGTTTCAAAAGGTATGCATTCCCCTTATTTTCAGGCTAAAAGGCAGAAATTCCCTGTATTTTAAAGCAAAACTGCAGAAATTCCCCTAATTGTGGGGCAAAAAGGCAGAAATTCCCTATATGTTAGGGCAAAAAACAGAAATTCTCCTTATTTTGGGGCAAAACTCAGAAATTCCACTTATTTTGGGGCCACATTCCAGAAATTTCCTTTATTTTGGGACAAAATTGCAGAAATTTCACTTATTTTGTGGCAAAATTGCCGAAATTTCACTTATTTCAGTGAAAAAAGGCAGAAATTTTCCTTATTTTGGGGCAAAAAGTCAGGAATTCCTAATATTTTGTGGCAAAAATGCAGAAATTCCCCTTATTTTGAGGTCAAAAGGCTGAAATTCTCCTTATTTGGGAGCAAAAAAGCAGAAATTTCCCTTTTTTTGGGGCAAAAGTGCAGAAATTTCACTTATTTCAGTCAGAAATTTTCCTTATTTTGGGCAAAAAAGACAGAAATTTCCTTTGTTTTGGGGGAAAAATACATAAATTCCACTTATTTAGAGGCAAAAAAGCAGAAATTTCCCTTATTTGGGGGCAAAATTGTAGAAATTTCACTTACTTCAGGGTAATAAGTCAGAAATTTTTCTTAATTAGGGGCAAAAAAGACAGAAATCATTTTTGTTTTGGGGTGAAAAAGACAGAAATTCCACTTATTTAGAGGCAAAAAAGCAGAAATTCCCCTTATTTTGGAGCAAAATTGCAGAAATTTCACTTTCTTAAGGGTAATAAGTAAGAAATTTTCCTTATTTTGGGGCAAAATTGCAGAAATTTCACTTATTTTGGGGCAATATTGCAGAAATTTCACTTATTTCAAAAAAAGCAGAAATTTTCTTATTTTGGAGCAAAAAGGCAGAAATTTCCCATATTTTGGGGCAAAAATGCAGAAATTAGTTTTATTTTGAGGAAAAAGGCTGAAATTCCCCTTAATTTGGGCCAAAAGGCAGAAATTTCCTTATTTTGGGGCAAAATTGCAAAAATTTCATTTATTTCAGGGTAATAAGTCAAAAATTTTCCTCATTTTGGGGCAAAAAGACAGAAATTCCCTTTGTTTTTGGGGAAAAAGACAGAAATTGCACTTTTTTAGAGGCAAAAAAGCAGAAATTCCTATTATTTTGGAGCACAAATGAAGAAATTTTCGTTTTTTGTGGCAAAAGGTATACATTCACCTTATTTTCAGGCTAAAAAGCAGAAATTCCCCGTGTTTTGGAGCAAAATTGCAGAAATACCCCTAATTGTGGGGCAAAAATGCAGAAATTCCCTATATGTTAGGGCAAAAAAACAGAAATTCTCCTTATTTTGGGGCAAAACTGAGAAATTCTACTTATTTTGAGGCAAAATTCCAGAAATTTCCCTTATTTTGGGGCAAAATTGCAGAAATTTCACTTATTTTGGGGCAAAATTGCAGAAATTTCACTTATTTCAGTGAAAAAGGCAGAAATTTCCCTTATATGGGGGCAAAAAGGCAGAAATTTCCCTTATTTTGTACAAAAATTGCAGGAATTTCACTTATTTCAGGGTAATAAGTCGGAAATTTTCTTTATTTTGGGCAAAAAAAGACAGAAATTCCCTTTGTTTTGGAGGAAAAAATACATAAATTCCACTTATTTAGAGGCAAAAAAGCAGAAATTCCTTTTATTTTGGCCAAAATTTCAGAAATTTCACTTACTTCAGGGTAATAAGTCAGAAATTTCATTATTTTGGGGCAAAAAATACAGAAATTACCTTTGTTTTGGGGGAAAAAGAAAGAAATTCCACTTATTTAGAGGCAAAAAAGCAGAAATTCCCCTTATTTTGGAGCAAAAATGAAGAAATTTCCCTTTTTTATGCGAAAAACTTATGCATTCTTCTTATTTTCGGGCAAAAAGGGAGAAATTCCCCGTATTTTGGAGCATATTGCAGAAATTCCCCAAATTGTGGGGCAAAATGACAGAAATTCTCCTTATTTTGGGTCAAAACTCAGAAATTCCACTTATTTTGGGTCAAAATTTCAATAATTTCACTTATTTTGGGGCAAAATTGCAGAAATTTCACTTATTTCAGTGTAATAAGTCAGAATTTATCCTTATTTTGGGGCAAAAAAGACAAATTCCCTTTGTTTTGGGGGAAAAAGACAGAAATTCCACTTATTTAGAGGCAATAAAGCAGAAATTCCCCTCATTTTGGAGCAAAAAGAAGAAATTTCCCTTTTTTATGGCAAAAAGGTATGCATTCTTATTATTTTCAGACAAAAAAGGCAGAAATTCCCCGTATTTTGGAGCAAAATTGCAGACATTCCTCTAATTGTGGGGCAAAAAGGCAGAAATTCCCTATATGTTGGGGCAAAAAGACAGAAATTCTCCTTATTTTAGGGAAAAATTCTGAAATTTAACTTATTTTGGGGCAAAATTGCAGAAATTTCACTTATTTCAGAAATAAAAGCAGAAATTTTCTTATTTTGGGGCCAAAAGGCAGAAATTTCTTTTATTTTGTTACAAAATTGCAGAATTTTTTCTTATTTTGAGGCAAAAAGTCAGAAATTTCCCATATTTTGGGGTAAAAATGCAGAAATTTCTCTTATTTTGAGGTAAAAGGCTGAAATTCCCCTTATTTGGGGGCAAAAAGTCAAAAATTTCTCTTATTTTGGAGCATAATTGTAGAAATTTCACTTATTTTGGGGCAAAATTGCAGAAATTTCACTTATTTAAAAAAAAAGCAGAAATTTTCTTATTTTGGAGCAAAAAGGCAGAAATTTCCCATATTTTGGGACAAAAATGCAGAAATTCCTTTTATTTTGAGGAAAAAGGCTGAAATTCCCCTTAATTGGGGGCAAAAAGGCAGAAATTTCCTTATTTTGGGGCAAAACTGCAAAAATTTCACTTATTTCAGGGTAATAAGTCAGAAATTTTTTTTATTTTGGGGCAAAAAGACAGAAATTCCCTTTGTTTTTGGAGAAAAAGACAGAAATTCCACTTTTTTAGAGGCAAAAAAGCTGAAATTCCTTTTATTTTGGAGCAAAAATGATGAAATTTCCCTTTTTTGTGGCAAAAGGTATACATTCCCCTTATTTTCAGGCTAAAAAGCAGAAATTCCCTGTATTTTGGAGCAAAATTGCAGAAATTCCCCTAATTGTGGGGCAAAAATGCAGAAATTCCCTATATGTTAGTGCAAAAAACAGAAATTCTCCTTATTTTAGGGCAAAACTCAGAAATTCCACTTATTTTGGGGCAAAATTCCAGAAATTTCCCTTATTTTGGGGCAAAATTGCAGAAATTTCACTTATTTTGAGGAAAAATTGCAGAAATTTCACTTATTTCAGTGAAAAAAGGCAGAAATTTCCCATATTTTGGGGCAAAAATGCAGAAATTAATCTTATTTTGAGGTAAAAGGCTGAATCCCCCTTATTTGGGAGCAAAAAGGCAGAAATTTCTCTTATTTTAGGGTAAAATTGCAGAAATTTCACTTATTTCAGGGTAATAAGTCAGAAATTTTCCTTATTTTGGGGCCAAAAAACAGAAATTCCCTTTGTTTTGGGAGAAAAACACAGAAATTCCACTTTTTTAGAGGCAAATAAGCAGAAATTTCCCTTATTTTGGAGCAAAAATGAAGAAATTTCACTTTTTAAGGGCAAAAAGGTATGCATTCTTCTTATTTTTGAGCAAAAAGGCAGAAATTCCCCTTATTTTGGAACAAAATTGAAGAAATTTCTCAAATTGTTGGGCAAAAAGGCAGAAATTCCCTATATGTTGGGGCAAAAAGACAGAAATTCTCCTTATTTTGGGGCAAAACTCAGAAATTCCACATATTTTGGAACAAAATTCCAGAAATTTAACTTATTTTGGGGCAAAATTGCAGAAATTTCACTTATTTCAGAAATAAAAGCAGAAATTTTCTTATTTTGGGGCCAAAAGGCAGAAATTTCTTTTATTTTGTTACAAAATTGCAGAATTTTTTCTTATTTTGGGGCCAAAAGTCAGAAATTTCCCATATTTTGGGGTAAAAATGCAGAAATTTCTCTTATTTTGAGGTAAAAGGCTGAAATTCCCCTTATTTGGGGGCAAAAAGTCAAAAATTTCTCTTATTTTGGGGCAAAATTGTAGAAATTTCACTTATTTTGGGGCAAAATTGCAGAAATTTCACTTATTTAAAAAAAAGCAGAAATTTTCTTATTTTGGAGCAAAAAGGCAGAAATTTCCCATATTTTGAGACAAAAATGCAGAAATTCCTTTTATTTTGAGGAAAAAGGCTGAAATTCCCCTTAATTGGGGGCAAAAAGGCAGAAATTTCCTTATTTTGGGGCAAAACTGCAAAAATTTCACTTATTTCAGGGTAATAAGTCAGAAATTTTCCTTATTTTGGGGCAAAAAGACAGAAATTCTCTTATTTTTTTAAGGAAAAAGAAAGAAATTCCACTTTTTTAGAGGCAAAAAAGCAGAAATTCCTTTTATTTTGGAGCAAAAATGAAGAAATTTCTCTTTTTTGTGGCAAAAGGTATACATTCCCCGTATTTTCAGGCTAAAAGGCAGAAATTCCCTGTATTTTAAAGCAAAACTGCAGAAATTCCCCTAATTTTGGGGCAAAAAGGCAGAAATTCCCTATATGTTAGGGCAAAAAACAGAAATTCTCCTTATTTTAGGGCAAAACTCAGAAATTCCACTTATTTTGGGGCAAAATTCCAGAAATTTCCATTATTTTGGGACAAAATTGCAGAAATTTCACTTATTTTGTGGCAAAATTGCAGAAATTTCACTTATTTCATTGAAAAAAGGCAGAAATTTTCCTTATTTTGGGGCAAAAAGTCAGGAATTCCTAATATTTTGTGGCAAAAATGCAGAAATTCCCCTTATTTTGAGGTCAAAAGGCTGAAATTCTCCTTATTTGGGAGCAAAAAAGCAGAAATTTCCATTATTTTGGGGCAAAATTGCAGAAATTTCACTTATTTCAGTCAGAAATTTTCCTTATTTTGGGCAAAAAAGACAGAAATTTCCTTTGTTTTGGGGGAAAAATACATAAATTCCACTTATTTAGAGGCAAAAAAGCAGAAATTTCCCTTATTTGGGGGCAAAATTGTAGAAATTTCACTTACTTCAGGGTAATAAGTCAGAAATTTTTCTTATTTAGGGGCAAAAAAGACAGAAATCATTTTTGTTTTGGGGTGAAAAAGACAGAAATTCCACTTATTTAGAGGCAAAAAAGCAGAAATTCCCCTTATTTTGGAGCAAAATTGCAGAAATTTCACTTTCTTAAGGGTAATAAGTAAGAAATTTTCCTTATTTTGGGGCAAAATTGCAGAAATTTCACTTATTTTGGGGCAATATTGCAGAAATTTCACTAATTTCAAAAAAAGCAGAAATTTTCTTATTTTGGAGCAAAAAGGCAGAAATTTCCCATATTTTGGGGCAAAAATGCAGAAATTAGTTTTATTTTGAGGAAAAAGGCTGAAATTCCCCTTAATTTGGGCCAAAAGGCAGAAATTTCCTTATTTTGGGGCAAAATTGCAAAAATTTCATTTATTTCAGGGTAATAAGTCAAAAATTTTCCTCATTTTGGGGCTAAAAGACAGAAATTCCCTTTGTTTTTGGGGAAAAAGACAGAAATTGCACTTTTTTAGAGGCAAAAAAGCAGAAATTCCTATTATTTTGGAGCACAAATGAAGAAATTTTCGTTTTTTGTGGCAAAAGGTATACATTCCCCTTATTTTCAGGCTAAAAAGCAGAAATTCCCCGTGTTTTGGAGCAAAATTGCAGAAATACCCCTAATTGTGGGGCAAAAATGCAGAAATTCCCTATATGTTAGGGCAAAAAAACAGAAATTCTCCTTATTTTGGGGCAAAACTGAGAAATTCTACTTATTTTGGGGCAAAATTCCAGAAATTTCCCTTATTTTGGGGCAAAATTGCAGAAATTTCACTTATTTTGGGGCAAAATTGCAGAAATTTTACTTATTTCAGTGAAAAAGGCAGAAATTTCCCTTATATGGGGGCAAAAAGGCAGAAATTTCCCTTATTTTGTACAAAAATTGCAGGAATTTCACTTATTTAAGGGTAATAAGTCGGAAATTTTTGTTATTTTGGGCAAAAAAAGACAGAAATTCCCTTTGTTTTGGAGGAAAAAATACATAAATTCCACTTATTTAGAGGCAAAAAAGCAGAAATTCCTTTTATTTTGGCCAAAATTTCAGAAATTTCACTTACTTCAGGGTAATAAGTCAGAAATTTCATTATTTTGGGGCAAAAAATACAGAAATTACCTTTGTTTTGTGGGAAAAAGACAGAAATTCCACTTATTTAGAGGCAAAAAAGCAGAAATTCCCCTTATTTTGGAGCAAAAATGAAGAAATTTCCCTTTTTTATGGGAAAAACTTATGCATTCTTCTTATTTTCAGGCAAAAAGGGAGAAATTCCCCGTATTTTGGAGCAAAATTGCAGAAATTCCCCAAATTGTGGGGCAAAATGACAGAAATTCTCCTTATTTTGGGTCAAAACTCAGAAATTCCACTTATTTTGGGTCAAAATTTCAATAATTTCACTTATTTTGGGGCAAAATTGCAGAAATTTCACTTATTTCAGTGTAATAAGTCAGAAATTATCCTTATTTTGGGGCAAAAAAGACAAATTCCCTTTGTTTTGGGGGAAAAAGACAGAAATTCCACTTATTTAGAGGCAATAAAGCAGAAATTCCCCTCATTTTGGAGCAAAAAGAAGAAATTTCTCTTTTTTATGGCAAAAAAGTATGCATTCTTATTATTTTCAGACAAAAAAGGCAGAAATTCCCCGTATTTTGGAGCAAAATTGCAGAAATTCCTCTAATTGTGGGGCAAAAAGGCAGAAATTCCCTATATGTTGGGGCAAAAAGACAGAAATTCTCCTTATTTTAGGGAAAAATTCTGAAATTTAACTTATTTTGGGGCAAAATTGCAGAAATTTCACTTATTTCAGAAATAAAAGCAGAAATTTTCTTATTTTGGGGCCAAAAGGCAGAAATTTCTTTTATTTTGTTACAAAATTGCAGAATTTTTTCTTATTTTGGGGCAAAAAGTCAGAAATTTCCCATATTTTGGGGTAAAACTGCAGAAATTTCTCTTATTTTGAGGTAAAAGGCTGAAATTCCCCTTATTTGGGGGCAAAAAGTCAAAAATTTCTCTTATTTTGGGGCAAAATTGTAGAAATTTCACTTATTTTGGGGCAAAATTGCAGAAATTTCACTTATTTCAAAAAAAGCAGAAATTTTCTTATTTTGGAGCAAAAAGGCAGAAATTTCCCATATTTTGGGACAAAAATGCAGAAATTCCTTTTATTTTGAGGAAAAAGGCTGAAATTCCCCTTAATTGGGGGCAAAAAGGTAGAAATTTCCTTATTTTGGGGCAAAACTGCAAAAATTTCACTTATTTCAGGGTAATAAGTCAGAAATTTTTTTTATTTTGGGGCAAAAAGACAAAAATTCCCTTTGTTTTTGGAGAAAAAGACAGAAATTCCACTTTTTTAGAGGCAAAAAAGCTGAAATTCCTTTTATTTTGGAGCAAAAATGATGAAATTTCCCTTTTTTGTGGCAAAAGGTATACATTCCCCTTATTTTCAGGCTAAAAAGCAGAAATTCCCTGTATTTTGGAGCAAAATTGCAGAAATTCCCCTAATTGTGGGGCAAAAATTCAGAAATTCCCTATATGTTAGTGCAAAAAACAGAAATTCTCCTTATTTTAGGGCAAAACTCAGAAATTCCACTTATTTTGGGGCAAAATTCCAGAAATTTCCCTTATTTTGGGGCAAAATTGCAGAAATTTCACTTATTTTGAGGAAAAATTGCAGAAATTTCACTTATTTCAGTGAAAAAAGGCAGAAATTTCCCATATTTTGGGGCAAAAATGCAGAAATTTCTCTTATTTTGAGGTAAAAGGCTGAATCCCCCTTATTTGGGAGCAAAAAGGCAGAAATTTCTCTTATTTTGGGGTAAAATTGCAGAAATTTCACTTATTTCAGGGTAATAAGTCAGAAATTTTCCTTATTTTGGGGCCAAAAAACAGAAATTCCCTTTGTTTTGGGAGAAAAACACAGAAATTCCACTTTTTTAGAGGCAAAAAAGCAGAAATTTCCCTTATTTTGGAGCAAAAATGAAGAAATTTCACTTTTTAAGGTCAAAAAGTTATGCATTCTTCTTATTTTTGGGCAAAATGGCAGAAATTCCCCTTATTTTGGAACAAAATTGAAGAAATTTCTCAAATTGTTGGGCAAAAAGGCAGAAATTCCCTATATGTTGGGGCAAAAAGACAGAAATTCTCCTTATTTTGGGGCAAAACTCAGAAATTCCACATATTTTGGAACAAAATTCCAGAAATTTCACTTATTTTGGGGCAAAATTCAGAAATTACAATTATTTTGGGGCAAAATTGCAGAAATTTCACTTATTTCAAAAAAAAAGCAGAAATTTTCTTATTTTGGGGCAAAAAGGAAGAAATTTCCCATATTTTGGGGCAAAAATGCAGAAATTTCTTTTATTTTGAGGAAAAAGGCTGAAATTCTCCTTAATTTAGGGAAAAAAGGCAGATATTTCCTTATTTTGGGGCAAAATTGCAAAAATTTCACTTATTTCAGGGTAATAAGTCAGAAATTTTCCTTATTTTGGGGCAAAAAGACAGAAATTCCCTTTTTTTGGGGAAAAAGACAGAAATTGCACTTTTTTAGAGGCAAAAAAGCAGAAATTCCTTTTATTTTGGATCAAAAATGAAGAAATTTCTCTTTTTTGTGGCAAAAGGTATACATTCCCCTTATTTTCAGGCTAAAAAGCAGAAATTCCCCGTATTTTGGAGCAAAATTGCAGAAATTCCACTAATTGTGGGGCAAAAATGCAGAAAATCCCTATATGTTAGGGCAAAAAAACAGAAATTCTCTTTATTTTGGTGGCAAAACTCAGAAATTCCACTTATTTTGGGGCAAAATTCCAGAAATTTGCCTCATTTTGGGGCAAAATTGCCGAAATTTCACTTATTCTGCGGCAAAATTGCAGAAATTTCACTTATTTCAGTGAAAAAAGGCAGAAATTTTCCTTATTTTGGGGCAAAAAGTCCGAAATTCCTAATATTTTGTGGCAAAAATGCAGAAATTCTTCTTATTTTGAGGTAAAAAGGCTGAAATTTCTTTTATATGGGGGCAAAAAGGGAGAAATTTCCCTTATTTTGGGACAAATTTGCAGAAATTTCACTTATTTCAGGGTAATAAGTCAGAAATTTTCCTTATTTTGGGCAAAAAAAGACAGAAATTCCCTTTGTTTTGGGGAAAAATACATAAATTCCACTTATTTAGAGGCAAAAAAGCATAAATTCCTTTTATTTTGGCCAAAATTGCAAAAATTTCACTTACTTCAGGGTAATAAGTCAGAAAATTTCCTTATTTTGGGGCAAAAAAGACAGAAATTACCTTTGTTTTGGGGGAAAAAACAGAAATTCCACTTATTTAGAGGCAAAAAAGCAGAAATTCCCCTTATTTTGGAGCAAAAATGAAGAAATTTCCCTTTTTTATGGGAAAGAGTTATGCATTCTTCTTATTTTCGGGCAAAAAGGCAGAAATTCCCCGTATTTTGGAGCAAAATTGCAGAAATTCCTCTAATTGTGGGGCAAAAAGGCAGAAATTCCCTATATGTTGGGGCAAAAAGACAGAAATTCTCCTTATTTTAGGGAAAAATTCTGAAATATAACTTATTTTGGGGCAAAATTGCAGAAATTTCACTTATTTCAGGGTAATAAGTCAGAAATTTTCCTTATTTTGGGGCAAAAAAGACAAATTCTCTTTGTTTTGGGGGAAAAAGACAGAAATTCCATTTATTTAAAGGCAATAAAGCAGAAATGCCCCTCATTTTGGAGTAAAAGCAGAAATTTCCCTTTTTTATGGCAAAAAGGTATGCATTCTTATTATTTTCGGACAAAAAATGCAGAAATTCCCCGTATTTTGGAGCAAAATTGCAGAAATTCCTCTAATTGTGGGGCAAAAAGGCAGAAATTCCCTATATGTTGGGGCAAAAAGACAGAAATTCTCCTTATTTTAGGGAAAAATTCTGAAATATAACTTATTTTGGGGCAAAATTGTAGAAATTTCACTTATTTCAGAAATAAAAGCAGAAATTTTCTTATTTTGGGGACAAAAGGCAGAAATTTCTTTTATTTTGTTACAAAATTGCAGAATTTTTTTTTATTTTGGGGCAAAAAGTCAGAAATTTCCCATATTTTGGGGTAAAAATGCAGAAATTTCTTTTATTTTGAGGTAAAAGGCTGAAATTCCCCTTATTTGGGAACAAAAAGTCAAAAATTTCTCTTATTTTGGGGCAAAATTGTAGAAATTTCACTTATTTTGGGGCAAAATTGCAGAAATTTCACTTATTTCAAAAAAAAGCAGAAATTTTCTTATTTTGGAGCAAAAAGGCAGAAATTTCCCATATTTTGGGACAAAAATGCAGAAATTCCTTTTATTTTGAGGAAAAAGGCTGAAATTCCCCTTAATTGGGGGCAAAAAGGCAGAAATTTCCTTATTTTGGGGCAAAACTGCAAAAATTTCACTTATTTCAGGGTAATAAGTCAGAAATTTTTTTTATTTTGGGGCAAAAAGACAGAAATTCCCTTTTTTTTTGGAGAAAAAGACAGAAATTCCACTTTTTTAGAGGCAAAAAAGCTGAAATTCCTTTTATTTTGGAGCAAAAATGATGAAATTTCCCTTTTTTGTGGCAAAAGGTATACATTCCCCTTATTTTCAGGCTAAAAAGCAGAAATTCCCTGTATTTTGGAGCAAAATTGCAGAAATTCCCCTAATTGTGGGGCAAAAATGCAGAAATTCCCTATATGTTAGTGCAAAAAACAGAAATTCTCCTTATTTTAGGGCAAAACTCAGAAATTCCACTTATTTTGAGGCAAAATTCCAGAAATTTCCCTTATTTTGGGGCAAAATTGCAGAAATTTCACTTATTTTGAGGAAAAATTGCAGAAATTTCACTTATTTCAGTGAAAAAAGGCAGAAATTTCCCATATTTTGGGGCAAAAATGCAGAAATTTCTCTTATTTTGAGGTAAAAGGCTGAATCCCCCTTATTTGGGAGCAAAAAGGCAGAAATTTCTCTTATTTTGGGGTAAAATTGCAGAAATTTCACTTATTTCAGGGTAATAAGTCAGAAATTTTCCTTATTTTGGGGCCAAAAAACAGAAATTCCCTTTGTTTTGGGAGAAAAACACAGAAATTCCACTTTTTTAGAGGCAAAAAAGCAGAAATTTCCCTTATTTTGGAGCAAAAATGAAGAAATTTCACTTTTTAAGGTCAAAAAGTTATGCATTCTTCTTATTTTTGGGCAAAAAGGCAGAAATTCCCCTTATTTTGGAACAAAATTGAAGAAATTTCTCAAATTGTTGGGCAAAAAGGCAGAAATTCCCTATATGTTGGGGCAAAAAGACAGAAATTCTCCTTATTTTGGGGCAAAACTCAGAAATTCCACATATTTTGGAACAAAATTCCAGAAATTTCACTTATTTTGGGGCAAAATTCAGAAATTACAATTATTTTGGGGCAAAATTGCACAAATTGCACTTATTTCAAAAAAAAGCAGAAATTTTCTTATTTTGGGGCAAAAAGGAAGAAATTTCCCATATTTTGGGGCAAAAATGCAGAAATTTTTTTTAATTTGAGGAAAAAGGCTGAAATTCTCCTTAATTTAGGGAAAAAAGGCAGATATTTCCTTATTTTGGGGCAAAATTGCAAAAATTTCACTTATTTCAGGGTAATAAGTCAGAAATTTTCCTTATTTTGGGGCAAAAAGACAGAAATTCCCTTTTTTTGGGGAAAAAGACAGAAATTGCACTTTTTTGGAGGCAAAAAAGCAGAAATTCCTTTTATTTTGGAGCAAAAATGAAGAAATTTCCCTTTTTTGTGGCAAAAGGTATACATTCCCCTTATTTTCAGGCTAAAAAGCAGAAATTCCCCATATTTTGGAGCAAAATTGCAGAAATTCCACTAATTGTGGGGCAAAAATGCAGAAAATCCCTATATGTTAGGGCAAAAAAACAGAAATTCTCTTTATTTTGGTGGCAAAACTCAGTAATTCCACTTATTTTGGGGCAAAATTCCAGATATTTGCCTCATTTTGGGGCAAAATTGCCGAAATTTCACTTATTCTGCGGCAAAATTGCAGAAATTTCACTTATTTCAGTGAAAAAAGGCAGAAATTTTCCTTATTTTGGGGCAAAAAGTCAGAAATTCCTAATATTTTGTGGCAAAAATGCAGAAAATCCCCTTATTTTGAGGTAAAAAGGCTGAAATTTCCCTTATATGGGGGCAAAAAGGCAGAAATTTCCCTTATTTTGGGACAAATTTGCAGAAATTTCACTTATTTCAGGGTAATAAGTCAGAAATTTTCCTTATTTTGGGCAAAAAAAGACAGAAATTCCCTTTGTTTTGGGGGAAAAATACATAAATTCCACTTATTTAGAGGCAAAAAAGCAGAAATTCCTTTTATTTTGGCCAAAATTGCAAAAATTTCACTTACTTCAGGGTAATAAGTCAGAAAATTTCCTTATTTTGGGGCAAAAAAGACAGAAATTACCTTTGTTTTGGGGGAAAAAGACAGAAATTCCACTTATTTAGAGGCAAAAAAGCAGAAATTCCCCTTATTTTGGAGCAAAAATGAAGAAATTTCCCTTTTTTATGGGAAAGAGTTATGCATTCTTCTTATTTTCGGGCAAAAAGGCAGAAATTCCCCGTATTTTGGAGCAAAATTGCAGAAATTCCCCTAATTGTGGGGCAAAAATACAGAAATTCTCCTTATTTTGGATCAAAACTCAGAAATTCCACTTATTTTGGGTCAAAATTTCAATAATTTCACTTATTTTGGGGCAAAATTGCAGAAATTTCACTTATTTCAGGGTAATAAGTCAGAAATTTTCCTTATTTTGGGGCAAAAAATACAAATTCTCTTTGTTTTGGGGGAAAAAGACAGAAATTCCACTTATTTAAAGGCAATAAAGCAGAAATGCCCCTCATTTTGGAGCAAAAAGCAGAAATTTCCCTTTTTTATGGCAAAAAGGTATGCATTCTTATTATTTTCGGACTAAAAATGCAGAAATTCCCCGTATTTTGGAGCAAAATTGCAGAAATTCCTCTAATTGTGGGGCAAAAAGGCAGAAATTCCTTATATGTTGGGGCAAAAAGACAGAAATTCTCCTTATTTTAGGGAAAAATTCTGAAATATAACTTATTTTGGGGCAAAATTGCAGAAATTTCACTTATTTCAGAAATAAAAGCAAAAATTTTCTTATTTTGGGGCCAAAAGGCAGAAATTTCTTTTATTTTGTTACAAAATTGCAGAATTTTTTCTTATTTTGGTGCAAAAAGTCAGAAATTTCCCATATTTTGGGGCAAAAACGCAGAAATTTTTCTTATTTTGAGGTAAAAGGCTGAAATTCCCCTTATTTGGGGGCAAAAAGTCAAATATATCTCTTATTTTGGGGCAAAATTGCCGAAATTTCACTTATTTTGGGGCAAAATTGCAGAAATTGTACTTATTTCAAAAAAAAAGCAGAAATTTTCTTATTTTGGAGCAAAAAGGCAGAAATTTCCCATATTTTGGGGCAAAAATGAAGGAATTCATTTTATTTTGAAGAAAAAGGCTTAAATTCCCCTCAATTGGGGGCAAAAATGCAGAAATTTCCTCATTTTGGGGCAAAATAGCAAAAACTTCACTTATTTCAGGGTAATAAGTCAGAAATTTTCCTTATTTTGTGGCAAAAATACAGAAATTCCCTTTGTTTTTGGGCAAAAAGACAGAAATTCCACTTTTTTAGAGGCAAAAAAGCAGAAATTCCATTTGTTTTGGAGCATAAATGAAGAAATTTCCCTTTTTTGTGGCAAAAGGTATACATTCCCCTTATTTTCAGGCTAAAAAGCAGAAATTCCCCGTATTCTGGAGCAAAATTGCAGAAATTCCCCTAATTGTGGTGCAAAAATGCAGAAATTCCCTATATGTTAGTGCAAAAAACAGAAATTCTCCTTATTTTGGGGCAAAACTCAGAAATTCCACTTATTTTGGGGCAAAATTCCAGAAATTTCCCTTATTTAGGGGCAAAATTGCAGAAATTTCACTTATTTTGGGGCAAAATTGCAGAAATTTCACTTATTTCAGTGAAAAAAGGCAGAAATTTCCTATATTTTGGAGCAAAAATGCAGAAATTTCTGTTATTTTGAGGTAAAAGGCTGAAATTCCCCTTATTTGGGTGTAAAAAGGCAGAAATTTCTCTTATTTTGGGGTAAAAATTGCAGAAATTTCACTTATTTCAGGGTAATAAGTCAGAAAATTTCCTTATTTTGGGGCCAAAAAACAGAAATTCCCTTTGTTTTGGGAGAAAAAGACAGAAATTCCACTTTTTTAGAGGCAAAAAAGCAGAAATTCCCCTTATTTTGGAGCAAAAATAAAGAAATTTCACTTTTTAAGGGCAAAAAGGTATGCATTCTTCTTATTTTTGGGCAAAAAGGCAGAAATTCCCCATATTTTGGAGCAAAATTGCAGAAATTTCCCAAATTGTGGGGCAAAAAGGCAGAAATTCCCTATATGTTGGGGCAAAAAGACAGAAATTCGCCTTATTTTGGGGCAAAACTCAGAAATTCCACTTATTTTGAAGCAAAATTTCAGAAATTTCACTTATTTTGGGGCAAAATTGCAGAAATTACAATTATTTTGGAGCAAAATTGCAGAAATTTCACTTATTTAAAAAAAAAAGCAGAAATTTTCATATTTTGGGGCAAAAAGGCAGAATTTTTTTTTATTTTGGTACAAAATTGCAGAAATTTTTCTTATTTTGGAATAAAAAGGCAGAAATTTCTCATATTTTGGGGCAAAAATGCAGAAATTCCCTTTATTTTGAGGAAAAAAGCTGAAATTCCCCTTAATTGGGGGCAAAAAGGCAGAAATTTCCTTATTTTGGGGCAAAATTGCAAAAATTTCACTTATTTCAGGGTAATAAGTCAGAAATTTTCCTTATTTTGGGGCAAAAAGAGAGAAATTCTCTTTGTTTTTGAGAAAAAAGACAGAAATTCCACTTTTATGAGGCAAAAAAGCAGAAATTCCTTTTATTTTGGAGCAAAAATGAAGAAATTTCTCTTTTTTGTGGCAAAAGGTATACATTCCCCTTATTTTCAGGCTAAAAAGCAGAAATTCCCTGTATTTTGGAGCAAAATTGCCGAAATTCCCCTAATTATGGGGCAAAAAGGCAGAAATTCCCTATATGTTAGTGTAAAAAACAGAAATTCTCCTTATTTTAGGGCAAAACTCAGAAATTCCACTTATTTTGGAGCAAAATTCCACAAATTTCACTTATTTTGGGGCAAAATTGCAGAAATTACAATTATTTTGGGGCTAAATTGCAGAAATTTCACAAATTTCAAAAAAAAGCAGAAATTTTCTTATTTTGGGGCAAAAAGGCAGAAATTTCCCATATTTTGGGGCAAAAATGCAGAAATTCCTTTTATTTTGAGGAAAAAGGCTGAAATTCCCCTTAATTTGGGGCAAAAAGGCAGAAATTTTATTATATTGGGGCAAAATTGCAAAAATTTCACTTATTTCAGGGTAATAAGTCAGAAATTTTCCTTATTTTGGGGCAAAAAGACAGAAATTCCCTTTGTTTTTGGGGAAAAACAGAAATTGCACTTTTTTAGAGGCAAAAAAGCAGAAATTCCTTTTATTTTGGAGCAAAAATGAAGAAATTTGTCTTTTTTGTGGCAAAAGGTATACATTCCCTTTATTTTCAGGCTAAAAAGCAGAAATTCCCCGTATTTTGGAGCAAAATTGCAGAAATTCCCCTAATTGTGGGGCAAAAATGCAGAAATTCCCTATATGTTAGCGCAAAAAAACAGAAATTCTCTTTATTTTGGGGCAAAACTCAGAAATTCCACTTATTTTGGGGCAAAATTCCAGAAATTTCTCTTATTTTGGGGCAAAATTGCCGAAATTTCACTTATTTTGGGGCAAAATTGCAGAAATTTCACTTATTTCAGTGAAAAAAGGCAGAAATTTCCCATATTTTGGGGCAAAAATGAAGAAATTTCACATATATTGAGGTAAAAGGCTGAAATCCCCCTTATTTGGGAGAAAAAAGGCAGAAATTTCACTTATTTCAGGGTAATAAGTCAGAAATTTTCCTTATTTTGGCGACAAAAAACAGAAATTCCCTTTGATTTGGGAGAAAAAGACAGAAATTCCACTTTTTTAGAGGCAAAAAAGCAGAAATTCCCCTTATTTTGGAGTAAAAATGAAGAAATTTCACTTTTTAAGGGCAAAAAGGTATGCATTCTTCTTATTTTTGGGCAAAAAGGCAGAAATTCCCCTTATTTTTGAGCAAAATTGCAGAAATTTCCCAAATATTGGGGCAAAAAGGCAGAAATTCCCTATATGTTTGGGCAAAAAGACAGAAATTCTTCTTAATTTGGGGCAAAACTAAGAAATTCCACTTATTTTGGAGCAAAATTCCAGAAATTTCACTTATTTTGGGACAAAATTGGAGAAATTACAATTATTTTGGGGCAAAATTGCAGAAATTTCACTTATTTCAAAAAAAAAAGCAGAAATTTCTTATTTTGGGGTAAAAAGGCAGAAATTTCCCATATTTTGAGGCAAAAATGCAGAAATTCCTTTTATTTTGAGGAAAAAGGCTGAAATTCCCCTTAATTTGGGGCAAAAAGGCAGAAATTTCCTTATTTTGGGCAAAATTGAAAAATTTCACTTATTTCAGGGTAATAAGTCAGAAATTTTCCTTATTTTGGGGCAAAAAGACAGAAATTCCCTTTGTTTTTGGAGAAAAAGACCGAAATTGCACTTTTTTAGAGGCAAAAAAGCAGAAATTCCTTTTATTTTGGAGCAAAAATGAAGAAATTTCCTTTTTTTGTGGCAAAAGGTATACATTCCCTTTATTTTCAGGCTAAAAAGCAGAAATTCCTCGTATATTGGAGAAAAATTGCAGAAATTCCCCTAATTGTCGGGCAAAAATGCAGAAATTCCCTATATGTTAGTGCAAAAAAACAGAAATTCTCCTTATTTTGGGGCAAAACTCAGAAATTCCACTTATTTTGGGGCAAAATTCCAGAAATTTCCCTTATTTTGGGGCAAAATTGCCGAAATTTCACTTATTTTGGGGCAAAATTGCAGAAATTTCACTTATTTCAGTGAAAAAGGCAGAAAATTTCCTTATTTCGGGACAAAAAGGCAAAAATTCCTAATATTTTGTGGCAAAAATGCACAAATTCCCCTTAATTTGAGGTAAAAAGGCTGAAATTTCCCTTATATGGCGGCAAAAAGGCAGAAATTTCCCTTATTTTGGGGCAAAATTGCAGAAATTTCACTTATTTCAGGGTAATAAGTCAGAAATTTTCCTTATTTTGGGCAAAAAAAGACGGAAATTCCCTTTGTTTTGGGAGAAAAATACATAAATTCCACTTATTTAGAGGCTAAAATGCAGAAATTCCCCTTATTTTGGAGCAAAAATGAAGAAATTTCCCTTTTTTATGGGAAAAAGTTATGCATTCTTCTTATTTTCGGACAAAAATGTAGAAATTCCCTGTATTTTTGAGCAAAATTGCAGAAATTCCCCTAATTGTGCGGCAAAATGACAGAAATTCTCCTTATTTTGGGTCAAAACTCAGAAATTCCACTTATTTTGGGTCAAAATTTCGATAATTTCACTTATTTTGGGGCAAAATTGCAGAAATATCACTTATTTCAGGGTAATAAATCAGAAATTTTCCTTATTTTGGGGCAAAATACAAATTCCCTTTGTTTTGGGGGAAAAAGACAGAAATTCCACGTATTTAGAGGCAATAAAGCAGAAATTCCCCTCATTTTGGAGCAAAAAGCAGAAATTTCCCTTTTTTATGGCAAAAAGGTATGCATTCTTATTATTTTCGGACAAAAAATGAAGAAATTCCCTGTATTTTGGAGCAAAATTGCAGAAATTCCTCTAATTGTGGGGCAAAAAGGCAGAAATTCCCTATATGTTGGGGCAAAAACAAAGAAATTCTCCTTATTTTAGGGAAAAACTCAGAAATTTAACTTATTTTGGGGCAAAATTGCAGAAATTTCACTTATTTCAGATATAAAAGCAGAAATTTTCTTATTTTGGGGCCAAAAGGCAGAAATTTCTTTTATTTTGTCACAAAATTGCAGAATTTTTTCTTATTTTGGGGCAAAAAGGCAGAAATTTCTTCATTTTGGGGCAAAATTGCAAAAACTTCACTTGTTTCAGGGTAATAAGTCAGAAATATTCCTTATTTTGGAGCAAAAAGTCAGAAATTCCCTTTGTTTTTGGGGAAAAAGACAGAAATTCCACTTTTTTAGAGGCAAAAAAGCAGAAATTCCTTTTATTTTGGAGCAAAAATGAAGAAATTTCCTTTTTTGTGGCAAAAGGTATACATTCCCCTTATTTTCAGGCTAAAAAGCAGAAATTCCTTGTATTTTGGAGCAAAATTGCAGAAATTCCCCTAATTGTGGGGCAAAAATGCAGAAATTCCCTATATGTTAGTGCAAAAAACAGAAATTCTTCTTATTTTAGGGCAAAACTCAGAAATTCCACTTATTTTGGGGCAAAATTCCAGAAATTTCCCTCATTTTGGGGCAAAATTTCCGAAATTTCACTTATTTTGGGGCAAAATTGCAGAAATTTCACTTATTTCAGTGAAAAAAGGCAGAAATTTCCCATATTTTGGGGCAAAAATGCAGAAATTTCTCTTATTTTGAGGTAAAAGGCTGAAATTCCCCTTATTTGGGGGCAAAAAGGCAGAAATTTCTCTTATTTTGGGGTAAAATTGCAGAAATTTCACTTATTTCAGGGTAATAAGTCAGAAATTTTCCTTATTTTGGGGCCAAAAAACAGAAATTCCCTTTGTTTTGGGAGAAAAAGACAGAAATTCCACTTTTTTAGAGGCAAAAAAGCAGAAATTCCCCTTATTTTGGAGCAAAAATGAAGGAATTTCACTTTTTAAGGGCAAAAAGGTATGCATTCTTCTTATTTTTGGGCAAAAAGGCAGAAATTCCCCATATTTTGGAGCAAAATTGCAGAAATTTCCCAAATTTTGGGGCAAAAGGCAGAAATTCCCAATATGTTGGGGCAAAAAGACAGAAATTCTCCTTATTTTGGGGCAAAACTCACAAATTCCACTTATTTTGGAGCAAAATTTCAGAAATTTCACTTATTTTGGGGCAAAATTGCAGAAATTACAATTATTTTGGGGCAAAATTGCAGAAATTTCACTTATTTCAAAAAAAACCAGAAATTTTCTTATTTTGGGGCAAAAAGGCAGAAATTTTTTTATTTTGGTACAAAATTGCAGAAATTTTTCTTATTTTGGTGTAAAAAGGCAGAAATTTCTTTTATTTTGCGGCAAAAATGCAGAAATTCCTTTATTTTGAGGAAAAAGACTGAAATTCCCCTTAATTGGGGGCAAAAAGGCAGAAATTTCTTTATTTTGGGGCAAAATTGCAAAAATTTCACTTATTTCAGGGTAATAAGTCAGAAATTTTCCTTATTTTGGGGCAAAAAACAGAAATTCTCTTTGTTTTGAGGAAAAAGACAGAAATTCCACTTTTTTAGAGGCAAAAAAGCAGGAATACCTTTTATTTTGGAACAAAAATGAAGAAATTTCTTTGTTTTTGTGGCAAAAAGGATACATTCCCCTTATTTTCAGGCTGAAAAGCAGAAATTCCCCGTATTTTGGAGCAAAATTGCAGAAATTCCCCTAATTATGGGGCAAAAAGGCAGAAATTCCCTATATGTTAGGGCAAAAAACAGAAATTCTACTTATTTTGGGGCAAAACTCAGAAATTCCACTTTTTGGGGGCAAAATTCCAGAAATTTCCCTTATTTTGGGGCAAAATTGCAGAAATTTCACTGATTTTGGGCCAAAATTGCAGAAATTTCACTTATTTCAGTGAAAAAAGGGAGAAATTTTTCTTATTTTGGGAAAAAAAGACAGAAATTCCCTTTGTTTTGGGGGAAAAATACATAAATTCCACTTATTTAGAGGCAAAAAAGCAGAAATTTCTCTTATTTTGGGGCAAAATTGCAGAAATTTCACTTACTTCAGGGTAATAAGTCAGAAATTTTTCTTATTTTGGGGCAAAAAAGACGGAAATTATTTTTGTTTTGGAGGAAAAAGACAGAAATTCCACTTATTTAGAGGCAAAAAAGCAGAAATTCCCATTATTTTGGAGCAAAAATGAAGAAATTTTTTTATGGCAAAAAGTTATGCATTCTTCTAATTTTCTGGCAAAAAGGCAGAAATTCCCCATATTTTGGAGCAAAATTGCAGAAATTCCCCTAATTGTTGGGCAAAAGGCAGAAATTCCTCATATGTTTGGGTAAAAAGACAGAAATTCTCCTTATTTTGGGGCAAAGCTAAGAAATTCCTCTTTTTTTGGGGCAAAAAACCAGAAATTTCCCTTATTTTGGGGCAAAATTGCAGAAATTTCACTTATTTTGGGGCAAAATTGCAGAAATTTCACTTATTTCAGTGAAAAAAGGCAGAAATTTTTCTTATTTTGGGGCAAAAAGGCAGAAATTCCTAATATATTGTGGCAAAAATGCAGAAATTCCCCTTATTTTGAGGTAAAAAGGCTGAAATTTCCCTTATATGGGGGCAAAAAGGCAGAAATTTCCCTTGTTTTGGGGCAAAATTGCAGAAATTTCACTTATTTCAGCGTAATAAGTCAGAAATTTTCATTATTTTGGGCAAAAAAGACAGAAATTCCCTTTGTTTTGGGGGAAAAATACATAAATTCCACTTATTTAGAGGCAAAAATGCAGAAATTCCTTTTATTTTGGCCAAAATTGCTGAAATTTCACTTACTTCAGGGTAATAGGTCAGAAAATTTTCTTATTTTGGGGCAAAAAAGTCAGTAATTACCTTTGTTTTGGGGGAAAAAGACAGAAATTCCACTTATTTAGAGGCAAAAATGCAGAAATTCCCCTTATTTTGGAGGAAAAATGAAGAAATTTCCGTTTTTTATAAGAAAAAGTTATGCATTCTTTTTATTTTCTGGCAAAAAGGCAGAAATTCCATGTCTTTTGAAGCAAAATTGCAGAAATTCCCCTAATTGTGGGGCAAAAAGACAGAAATTCTCCTTATTTTGGGTCAAAACTCAGAAATTCCACTTATTTTGGGTCAAAATTTCAATAATTTCACTTATTTTGGGCAAAATTGCAGAAATTTCACTTATTTCAGGGTAATAAGTCAGAAATTTTCCTTATTTTGGGACAAAAAATACAAATTCCCTTTGTTTTGGGGGAAAAAAACAGAAATTCCACTTATTTAGAGGCAATAAAGCAGAAATTCCCCTCATTTTGGAGCAAAAAGAAGAAATTTCCCTTTTTTATGGCAAAAAGGTATGCATTCTTATTATTTTCGGACACAAAAGGCAGAAATTCCCCGTATTTTGGAACAAAATTGCAGAAATTCCTCTAATTGTGGGGCAAAAAGGCAGAAATTTCTCTTATTTTGGGGTAAAATTGCAAAAATTTCACTTATTTCAGGAAAATAAGGCAGAAATTTTCCTTATTTTGGGGCAAAAAGGCAGAAATTCCAAATATTTTGTGGCAAACATGCAGAACTTCCCCTTATTTTGAGGTAAAAAGGCTGAAATTCCCCTTATTTGGGAGCAAAAATCCAGAAATTTCCCTTATTTTGGGGCAAAATTGCAGAAATTTCACTTATTTCAGGGTAATAAGTCAGAAATTTTCCTTATTTTGGGGCAAAAAAGACAGAAATTCCCTTTGTTTTGGGGGAAAAAGACAGAAATTCCACTTATTTAGTTGCAAAAAAGCAGAAATTCCCTTTATTTTGGAGCAAAAATGAAGAAATTTCCCTTTTTTATGGCAAAAAGTTACGCATTCTTCTTATTTTCGGGCAAATAGGCAGAAATTCCACATATTTTGGAGCAAAATTGCAGAAATTCCCCTAATTGTGGGGCAAAAAGGCAGAAATTCCCTATATGTTTGAGCAAAAAGACAGAAATTCTCTTTATTTGAGGGCAAAACTCAGAAATTCCACTTATTTTGGGGCAAAATTCCAGAGATTTCCCTTATTTTGGGGCAAAATTGCAGAAATTTCACTTATGGCAGGGAAAAAAGGCAGAAAATTTCCTTATTTTGGGGCAAAAAGGCAGAAATTCCCCGTATTTTGGAGCAAAATTGCAGAAATTAACCTAATTGTGGGGCAAAAAGGCAGAAATTCCTTATATGTTGGGGCAAAAAGACAGAAATTCTCCTTATTTTGGGGCAAAACTCAGAAATTCCACTTATTTTGGGGCAAAATTCCAGAAATTTCTTTAATTTTGGGGCCAAATTTCAGAAATTTCACTTATTTTGCAGCAAAATTGGAAAAATTTCACCTATTTCAGGGAAAAAAAGCAGAAATTTTCTTATTTTGGGGCAAAAAGGCAGAAATTTCCTTATTTTGGGGCAAAATTGCAGAAATTTCACTTATTTAACTAAAAAGCAGAAATTTTTTTATTTTGGGGCAAAAAGGCAGAAATTTCATTTATTTTGGTACAAAATTGCAGAAATTTTTCTTATTTTGGAGCAAAAAGGCAGAAATTTCCCATATTTTGGTACAAAATTGCAGAAATTTTTCTTATTTTGGGCAAAAAGGCAGAAATTTCCTTATTTTGAGGCAAAAATGCAGAAATTCCCATTATTTTGAGGAAAAAGGCTGAAATTCCACTTAATTGGGGGCAAAAAGGCAAAAATTTCCTTATTTCGGGGCAAAATTGCATAAATTTCACTTATTTCAGGGTAATAATTCAGAAATTTATCTTATTTTGGGGCAAAAAGACAGAAATTCCCTTGTTTTTTGGGGAAAAACACAGAAATTCCACTTTTTTAGAGGCAAAAAAGCAGAAATTTTTTTTATTTTGGAGCAAAAATGAAGAAATTTCCTTTTTCTGTTGCAAAAGGTATACATTCCTATTATATTCAGGCTAAAATGCAGAAATTCCCTGTATTTTGGAGCAAAATTGCAGAAATTCCCCTAATTGTGGGGCATAAAGGCAGAAATTCCCTTTATGTTAGGGCCAAAAACAGAAATCCTCCTTATTTTGGGGCAAAACTCAGAAATTCCACTTATTTTGGGGCAAAATTCCAGAAATTTCCCTTATTTTGGGGCAAAATTGCAGAAATTTCACTTATTTTGCGGCAAAAAGGCAGAAATTCCTAATATTTTGTGGCAAAAATGCAGAGATTCTCCTTATTTTGAGGTAAAAAGGCTGAAATTCTCCTTATTTGGGGGCAAAAATGCAGAAATTTCCATTATTTTGGGGCAAAATTGCAGAAATTTCACTTATTTCAGGGTAATAAGTCAGAAATTTTTTATATTTTGTACAAAAAAAGAAAGAAATTCCCTTTGTTTTGGGGGAAAATACATATATTCCACTTATTTAGAGGCAAAAAAGCAGAAATTCCTCTTATTTTGGGGCAAAATTGCAGGAATTTTACTTACTTCAGGGTAATACGTCAGAAATTTTCTTTTTTTGGGGCAAAAAAGACAGAAATTACCTTTGTTTTGGGGAAAAAAGACAGAAATTCCACTTATTTAGAGGCTAAAAAGCAGAAATTTCCCTTATTTTGGAGCAAAAATGAAGAAATTTCCCTTTTTTATGGGAAAAAGTTATGCATTCTTCTTATTTTCGGGCAAAAATGCAGAAATTACCTGTATTTTGGAGCAAATTGCAGAAATTCCCCTAATTGTGGGGCAAAAATTCAGAAATTCCCTATATTTTGGGACAAAAAGACAGAAATTCTCCTTATTTTGGGGCAAAACTCAGAAATTCCATTCATTTTGGTGCAAAATTCCAGAAATTTCCCTTATTTTGGGGCAAAATTGCAGAAATTTCTCTTATTTTGGGGCAAAATTGCAGAAATTTCACTTATTTCAGAAAAAAAGCAGAAATTTTCTTATTTTGGGGCAAAAAGGCAGAAATTTCCCATATTTTGGGGCAAAAATGCAAAAATTCCCCTTATTATGAGGTAAAAAGGCTGAAATTCCCCTTATTTGGGGGCAAAAAGGCAGAAATTTCCCATATTTTTGGGCAAAAATGCAGAAATTCCCATTATTTTGAGGACAAAAGTCTGAAATTCCCTTTATTAGGGGCAAAAAGGCAGAAATTTCCCTTATTTTGGGGCAAAATTGCAGAAATTTCATTTATTTCAGGGTAATAAGTCAGAAATTTTCCTTATTTTGGGGCAAAAAAGACAGAAATTCCCTTTGTTTAGGGGGAAAAAGACAGAAATTCCACTTATTTAGAGGCAAAAAAGCAGAAATTCCCCTTATTTTGGAGCAAAAATGAAGAAATTTCCTATTTTATGGTAGAAAGGTTTGCATTCCTCTTATTTTTGGGCAAAGAAGCAGAAATTCCCCGTATTTTGGAGCAAAATTTCAGAAATTCCCCTAATTGTGGGGCAAAAAGGCAGAAATTCCATATATGTTGGGGAAAAAACACAGAAATTCTCATTATTTTGAGGAAAAAGGCTGAAATTCCCCTTAATTGGGGGCAAAAAGGCAGGAATTTCCTTATTTTGGGGCAAAATTGCAAAAATTTCACTTTTTTCAGGGTAATAATTCAGAAATTTTTCTTATTTTGGGGCAAAAAGACAGAAATTTTCTTGGTTTTTGGGGAAAAAGACAGAAATTCCACTTTTTTAAAGGCTAAAAAGCAGAAATTCCCATTATTTTGGAGCAAAAATGAAGAAATTTTCTTTTTCTGTGGCAAAAGGTATACATTCCCCTTATTTTCAGGCTAAAAAGCAGAAATTCCCTGTATTTTGGAGCAAAATTGCAGAAAATCCCCTAATTGTGGGGCATAAAGGCAAAAATTCCCTATATGTTAGGGCAAAAAACAGAAATTCTCCTTATTTTGGGGCAAAACTCATAAATTCCACTTATTTTGGGGAAAATTCCAGAAATTTCCCTTATTTTGGGGCAAAATTGCAGAAATTTCACTTATTTTGGGGCAAAATTGCAAAAATTTCACTTATTTCAGTGAAAAAAGGCAGAAATTTTGCTCATTTTGGGGCAAAAAGTCAGAAATTCCTAATATTTTGTGGCCACAATGCAGAAATTCCACTTATTTTGAGGTAAAAAGGCTGAAATTCCCCTTATTTGAGGGCAAAAAGCAGAAATTTCCTTAATTTTGGGGCAAAATTGCAGAAATTTCACTTATTTCAGGGTAATAAGTCAGAAATTTTCCTTATTTTGGGCATAAATAGACAGAAATTAACTTTGTTTTGGGGGAAAAATACATAAATTCCACTTATTTAGAGGCAAAAAAGTAGAAATTCCCCTTATTTTGGGGCAAAATTGCAGAAATTTCACTTACTTCAGGGTAATAAGTCAGAAATTTTCCTTATTTTCTGGCAAAAAGACAGAAATTCCCTTTGTTTTGGGGGAAAAATACATAAATTCCACTTATTTAGAGGCAAAAAAGCAGAAATTCCCTTTATTTTAGGGCAAAATTGCAAAAATTTCACTTATTTCAGTGAAAAAAAGGCAGAAATTTTCCTTATTTAGAAGCAAAAAGGCAGAAATTCCTAATATTTTGTGGAAAAATGCAGAAATAATCCCTTATTTTGAGGTAAAAAGGCTGAAATTCCCCTTATTTGGGAGCAAAAAGGCAGAAATTTCCCTTAATTTGGGGCAAGATTGCAGAAATTTCACTTATTTCAGGGTAATAAGTCAGAAATTTTCCTTATTTTTGGGCAAAAAAGACAGAAATTCCCTTTTTTTTGGTGGGAAAAAGGAATTCCACTTATTTAGATGCAAAAAAGCAGAAATTCCCCTTATTTTGGAGCAAAAATAAAGAAATTTCCCTTTTTTTATTGCAAAAAGCTATGCATTCTTCTTATTTTCGGGCAAAAAGGCAGAAATTCCCCATATTTTGGAGCAAAATTGCAGAAATTCCCCTAATTGTGGGGCAAAAATGCAGAATTTCCCTATATGTTGGGGCAAAAACAGAATTTCTCCTTATTTTGGGGCAAAACTTAGAAATTCCACTTATTTCGGAGCAAAATTCCAGAAATTTCACTTATTTTGGGGCAAAATTGCAGAAATTACACTTATTTTGGGGCAAAATTGCAGAAATTTCACTTATTTCAAAAAAAAGCAGAAATTATCTTATTTTGGGGCAAAAAGGCAGAAATTTCTTCTATTTTGGTAAAAAATTGCAGAAATTTTTTTTATTTGGAGCAAAAAGGCAGAAATTTCTTATATTTTGGGGCAAAAATGAAGAAATTCCCCTTATTTTGAGGAAAAAGGCTGAAATTCCAGTTAATTGGGGGCAAAAAGGCAGAAATTTCCTTATTTTGGGGCAAAATTTCAAAAATTTCACTCATTTTAGGGTAATCAGTCAGAAATTTTTCTTATTTTGGGGCAAAAAGAAAGAAATTCCCTTTGGTTTTGGGGAAAAATATAGAAATTCCACATTTTTGGAGGCAAAAAAGCAGAAATTCGTTTTATTTTGGAGCAAAAATGAAGAAATTTCTCTTTTTTGTGGCAAAAGGTATACATTCCCCTTATTTTCAGGCTAAAAAGCAGAAATTCCCCGTATTTTGGAGCAAAATTGCAGAAATTCTCCTAATTGTGGGGCAAAAAGGCAGAAATTCCATATATGTTAGGGCAAAAAACAGAAATTCTTTTTATTTTGGGGCAAAACTCAGAAATTCCACTTATGTTGGGGCAAAATTCCAGAAATTTCCCTTATTTTGGGGCAAAATTGCAGAAATTTCACTTATTTCAGGGAAAAAAAGCAGAAATTTTTTTATTTTGGGGCAAAAAGGCAGAAATTTCCAATATTTTGGTACAAAATTGCAGAAATTTTTCTTAATTTGGGCAAAAAGGCAGAAATTTCCCATATTTTGGGGCAAACATGCAGAAATTCCCCTTATTTTGAGGGAAAAAGGCTGAAATTCCCCTTATTTGGAAGTAAAAAGGCACAAATTTCCCTTGTTTTGGCGGCAAAATTGCAGAAATTTCACTTATTTCAGAGTAATAAGTCAGAAATTTTCCTTATTTTCGGGCAAAAAAGACCGAAATTTCCTTTGTTTTGGGGGAAAAATACATAAATTCCACTTATTTAGAGGCAAAAAGCAGAAATTCTTTTTATTTTGGGGCAAAATTGCAAAAATTCCACTTATTTCAGTGAAAAAAGGCAGAAATTTTCCTTATTTAGAGCTAAAAAGGCAGAAATTCCTAATATTTTGTGGAAAATGCAGAAATTCCCCTTATTTTGAGGTTAAAAGGCTAAAATTCCCCTTATTTGGGAGCAAAAAGGCAGAAATTTCTTTTATTTTGGGGCAAAATTGCAGAAATTTCACTTATTTCAGGGTAATAAGTCAGAAATATTCCTTTCTTTGGGGCAAAAAAGACAGAAATTCCCTTTATTTTGGGGGAAAAAAAATTCCACTTATTTAGATGCAAAAAGGCAGAAATTCCCCTTATTTTGGAGCAAAAATGAAGAAATTTCCCTTTTTATGGCAAAAAGCTATGCATTCTTCTTATTTTCGGGAAAAAAGGCAGAAATTCCCCATATTTTGGAGCAAAATTGCAGAAATTCCCCTAATTGTTGGGCAAAAAGGCAGAAATTCCCTATATGTTGGGGCAAAAACAGAAATTCTCTTTATTTTGGGGCAAAACTTAGAAATTCCTCTTATTTCGGAGGAAAATTTCAGAAATTTCACTTATTTTGGGGAAAAGTTGCAGAAATTTCACTTATTTCAGGGAAAAAAAGCAGAAATTTTCTTATTTTGGGGCAAAAAGGCAGAAATTTCCCATATTTTGGTACACAATTGCAGAAATTTTTCTTATTTTGGGCAAAAAAGCAGAAATTTCCCATATTTTGGGGCAAACATTCAGAAATTCCCCTTATTTTGAGGTAAAAAGGGTGAAATTCCCCTTATTTGGGGGTAAAAAGGCAGAAATTTCCCTTAATTTGGGGCAAAATTGCAGAAATTTAACTTATTTCAGGGTAATAAGTCAGAAATTTTCTATATTTTGGGGAAAAAAAGACAGAAATTCCCTTTGTTATGGGGAAAAAAGACAGAAATTCCACTTATTTAGAGGCATAAAAGCAGAAATTCCCCTCATTTTGGAGCAAAAATGAAGAAATTTCACTTTTTTATGTCAAAAAGCTATGCATTCTTCTTATTTTCGACAAAAAAGGCATAAATTCCTCGTATTTTGGAGCAAAATTGCAGAAATTCCCCTAATTGTGGGGCAAAAAGGCAGAAATTCCCTATATGTTGGAGCAAAAAGACAGAAATTCTTTTTATTTTAAGGCAAAACTCAGAAATTTAATGTATTTTGGGGCAAAATTGCAGAAATTTCACTTATTTCAGAAAAAAAAGCAGAAATTTTCTTATTTTGGGGCCAAAAGTCAGAAATTTCTTTTATTTTGTTACAAAATTGCAGAATTTTTTCTTATTTTGGGGCAAAAAGGAAGAAATTTCCCATATTTTGTGGCAAAAATGCAGAAATTTCTCTTATTTTGAGGTAAAAGGCTGAAAATCCCCTTATTTGGGGGCAAAAAGGCAGAAATTTCTCTTATTTTGGGGCAAAATTGCAGAAATTTCACTTATGTCAGGGTAATAAGTCACAAATTTTCCTTAATTTGGGACCAAAAAATAAAAATTCCCTTTGTTTTTGGGGAAAAAGACAGAAATTCTTCTTCTTTAGAGGCAAAAAGACCGAAATTCCTAATATTTTGTGGCAAAAATGCAGAAATTCCCCTTATTTTGAGGTAAAAAGGCTGAAATTCCCCTTATTTGGGAGCAAAAAGACAGAAATTTCCATTAGTTTGGGGCAAAATTGCAGAAATTTCACTTATTTCAGGGTAATAAGTCAGAAATTTTCCTTATTTTGGGGCAAAAAAGACAGAAATTCCTTTTGTTTTGGGGGAAAAAGACAGAAATTCCACTTATTTAGATGCAAAAAGCAGAAATTCCCTTTACTTTGGAGCAAAAATGAAGAAATTTCCCTTTTTTTATTGCAAAAAGCTATGCATTCTTCTTATTTTCGGGCAAATAGGCAGAAATTCCCTATATGTTAGGGCAAAAAGACAGAAATTCTCCTTATTTTGGGGCAAAACTCAGAAATTCCACTTATTTTGGAGCAAAATTCCAGAAATTTCACTTATTTTGGGGCAAAATTGCAGAAATTTCACTTATTTTGGGGCAAAATTGCAGAAATTTCACTTATTTTGGGGCAAAATTGCAGAAATTTCACTTATTTCAGGAAAAAAAGGCAGAAATTTTCCTTATTTTAGGGCAAAAAGCCAGAAATTCCTGATATTATGTGACAAAAATGAAGAAATTCCCCTTATTTTGAGGTAAAAAGGCTAAAATTCCCCTTATTTGGGGGCAAAAAGGCAGAAAATTCCCTTATTTTGGGGCAAAATTGCAGAAATTTCACTTATTTCAGAGTAATAAGTCAGAAATTTTCCTTATTTTGGGCAAAAAAACAGAAATTCCCTTTTTTTTGGGGGAAAAATACATAAATTCCACTTATTTAGAGGCAAAAAAGCAGAAATTCCCCTTATTTTGGAGGCAAAATTGCAGAAATTTCACTTACTTCAGGGTAATAAGTCAGAAATTCTCCTTATTTTAGGGCAAAAAAGACAGAAATTACCTTTGTTTTGGGGAAAAAAGACAGAAATTCCACTTATTTAGAGGCAAAAAAGCAGAAATTCCCCTTATTTTGGAGCAAAAATGAAGAAATTTCCCTTTTTTATGGCAAAAAGTTATGCATTCTTCTTATTTTCGGGCAAAAAGGCAGAAATTCCCCGTATTTTGGAGCAAAATTGCAGAAATTCCCCTAATTGTGGGACGAAAATGCAAAAATTCCCTATATGTTGGGGCAAAAAGACAGAAATTCTTCTTATTTGGGGGCAAAACTCAGAAATTCCACTTATTTGGGGGCAAAAATCCAGAGATTTCCCTTATTTTGGGGCAAAATTGCAGAAATTTCACTTATTTTGGGGCAAAATTGCAGAAATTTTACTTATGGCAGGGACAAAAGGCAGAAATTTTCCTTATTTTGGGGCAAAAAGGCAGAAATTCCTAATATTTTGTGGCAAAAATGCAGAAATTCCCATTATTTTGAGGTAAAACGGTGTAATTCCTCTTATTTGGGTGCAAAAAGGCAGAAATTCCCCGTATTTTGGAGCAAAATTGCAGAAATTAACCTAAATGTGGGGCAATAAGGCAGAAATTCCCTATATGTTGGGGCAAAAGGACAGAAATTCTCCTTATTTTGGGGCAAAACTCAGAAATTCCACTTATTTTGGGGCAAAATTCCAGAAATTTCCCTAATTTTGGGACAAAATTGCAGAAATTTCACTTATTTTGCGGCAAAATTGGAAAAATTTCACCTATTTCAGGGAAAAAAAGCAGAAATTTTCTTATTTTGGGGCAAAAAGGCAGAAATTTCCCATATTTTGGTACAAAATTGCAGAAATTTTTCTTATTTTGGGCAAAAAGGAAGAAATTTCCTAAATTTTGAGGCAAAAATGCAGAAATTCCCCTTATTTTGAGGAAAAAGGCTGAAATTCCCCTTAATTGGGGGCAAAAAGGCAGAAATTTCCTTATTTTGGGGCAAAATTGCAGAAATTTCACTTATTTAAATAAAAAGCAGAAATTTTCTTATTTTGGGGCAAAAAGGCAGAAATTTCTTTTATTTTGGTACAAAATTGCAGAAATTTTTCTTATTTTGGAGCAAAAAGGCAGAAATTTCCCATATTTTGGTACAAAATTGCAGAAATTTTCCTTATTTTGGGCAAAAATGCAGAAATTCTCATTATTTTGAGGAAAAAGGCTGAAATTCCACTTAATTGGGGGCAAAAAGGCAGAAATTTCCTTATTTCGGGGCAAAATTGCAAAAATTTCACTTATTTCAGGGTAATAATTCAGAAATTTATCTTATTTTGGGGCAAAAAGACAGAAATTCCCTTGTTTTTTGTGGAAAAAGACAGAAATTCCACTTTTTTAGAGGCAAAAAAGCAGAATTTTTTTTATTTTGGAGCAAAAATGAAGAAATTTCCTTTTTCTGTGGCAAAAGGTATACATTCCTCTTATTTTCAGGCTAAAAAGCAGAAATTCCCTGTATTTTGGAGCAAAATTGCAGAAATTCCCCTCATTTAGGAGCAAAAATGAAGAAATTTCAATTTTTTATGGCAAAAAGCTATGCATTCTTCTTATTTTCTAACAAAAAGGCAGAAATTCCTCGTATTTTGGAGCAAAATTGCAGAAATTCCCCTAATTGTTGGGCAAAAAGGCAGAAATTCCCTATAAGTTGGGGCAAAAAGACAGAAATTCTACTTATTTTAGGGCAAAACTCAGAAATTTAACATATTTTGGGGCAAAATTGCAGAAATTTCACTTATTTCAGAAAAAAAAAAGGCAGAAATTTTCTTATTTTGGGGCCAAAAGGCAGAAATTTCTTTTATTTTGTTACAAAATTGCAGAATTTTTTCTTATTTTGGGGTAAAAAGTCAGAAATTCCTAATATTTTGTGGACAAAATGCAGAAATTCCCCTTATTTTGAGGTAAAAAGGCTGAAATTCCCCTTATTTGTGGGCAAAAATGCAGAAATTTCTATTATTTTGGGGCAAAATTGCAGAAATTTCACTTATTATGGGTAATAAGTCAGAAATTTTCCTTATTTTGGGCAAAAAAAGACAGAAATTCCCTTTGTTTTGGGGGAAAAATACATAAATTCCACTTATTTAGAGGCAAAAAAGCAGAAATTCCCCTTATTTTGGGGCAAAATTGCAGAAATTTCACTTACTTCAGGGTAATAAGTCAGAAATTTTCCTTATTTTCGGGCAAAAAGACAGAAATTCCCTATGTTTTGGGGGAACAATACATAAATTCCACTTATTTAGAGGCAAAAAAGCAGAAATTCCCTTTATTTTGGGAAAAATTGCAAAAATTTCACTTATTTCAGTGAAAAAAAGAAGAAATTTTACTTATTTAGAGGCAAAAAGGCAGAAATTACTAATATTTTGTGGAAAAATGCAGAAATTCCCCTTATTTTGAGGTAAAAAGGCTGAAATTCCCCTTATTTGGGAGCAAAAAGGCAGAAATTTCCCTTATTTTGGGGCAAGATTGCAGAAATTTCACTTATTTCAGGGTAATAAGTCAGAAATTTTTCTTATTTTGGGGCAAAAAAACAGAAATTCCCTTTGTTTTGGGGGAAAAAGGAATTCCACTTATTTAGATGCAAAAAAAGCAGAAATTCCTCTAATTTTGGAGCAAAATGAAGAAATTTCCCTTTTTTATGGCAAAAAGCTATGCATTCTTCTTATTTTCGGGCAAAAAGGCAGAAATTCCCCATATTTTGGAGCAAAATTGCAGAAATTTCCCTAATTGTGGGACAAAAAGGCAGAAATTCCCTATATGTTGGGGCAAAAATAGAAATTCTCTTTATTTTGGGGCAAAACTTACAAATTCCACTTATTTCGGAGCAAAATTCCAGAAATTTCACTTATTTTGGGGCAAAATTGCAGAAATTACACATATTTTGGGGCAAAATTGCAGAAATTTCACTTATTTCAAAAAAAAAGCAGAAATTATATTATTTGGGGGCAAAAAGGCAGAAATTTCTTTTATTTTGGTACAAAATTGCAGAAATTTTTCTTATTTTGGAGCAAAAATGCAGAAATTTCTTATATTTTGCGGCAATAATGCAGAAATTCCCCTTATTTTGAGAAAAAAGGCTGAAATTCCAGTTAATTGGGGGCAAAAAGGCAGAAATTTACTTATGTTGGGGCAAAATTGCAAAAATTTCACTTATTTCAGGGTAATCAGTCAGAAATTTTCCTTATTTTGGGGCAAGAAGAAAGAAATTCCCTTTGGTTTTGGGGAAAAAGATAGAAATTCCACTTTTTTAGAGGCAAAGAAGCAGAAATTCCTTTTATTTTGGAGCAAAAATGAAGAAATTTCTCTTTTTTGTTGCAAAAGGTATACATTCCCCTTATTTTCAGGCTAAAAAGCAGAAATTCCCCGTATTTTGGAGCAAAATTGCAGAAATTCTCCTAATTGTGGGGCAAAAGGGCAGAAATTCCTTATGTTAGGGCAAAAAACAGAAATTCTCCTTAATTTGGGGCAAAACTCAGAAATTCCACTTATTTTGGGGCAAAATTCCAGAAATTTCCTTTATTTTGGGGAAAAATTGCAGAAATTTCACTTATTTCAGGGAAAAAAAGCAGAAATTTTCTTATTTTGGGGCAAAAAGGCAGAAATTTCCCATATTTTGGTACAAAATTGCAGAAATTTTTCTTATTTTGGGCAAAAAGGCAGAAATTTCCCATATTTTGGGGCAAACATGCAGAAATTCCTTTTATTTTGAGGTAAAAAGGGTGAAATTCCCCTTATTTGGGGGTAAAAAGGCAGAAATTTCCCTTATTTTGGGGCAAAATTGCAGAAATTTCACTCATTTTAGGGTAATAAGTCAGAAATTTTCTTTATTTTGGGGCAAAAAAGACAGAAAACCCTTTGTTATGGGGGAAAAACACAGAAATTCCACTTATTTAGAGGCATAAAAGCAGAAATTCCCCTCATTTTGGAGCAAAAATGAAGAAATTTCATTTTTTATGGCAAAAAGCTATGCATTCTTCTTATTTTCTAACAAAAAAGGCAGAAATTCCTCGTATTTTGGAGCAAAATTGCAGAAATTCCCCTAATTGTGGGGCAAAAAGGCAGAAATTCCCTATAAGTTGGGGCAAAAAGACAGAAATTCTACTTATTTTAGGGCAAAACTCAGAAATTTAACGTATTTTGGGGCAAAATTGCAGAAATTTCACTTATTTCAGAAAAAAAAAGCAGAAATTTTCTTATTTTGGGGCCAAAAGGCAGAAATTTCTTTTATTTTGTTACAAAATTGCAGAATTTTTTCTTATTTTGGGGCAAAAAGGCCGAAATTTCCCATATTTTAGGGCAAATATGCAGAAATTTCTCTTATTTTGAGGTAAAAGTCTGAAAATCCCCTTATTTGGGGGCAAAAAGGCAGAAATTTCTCTTATTTTGGGGCAAAATTGCAGAAATTTCACTTATGTCAGGGTAATAAGTCAGAAATTTTCCTTAATTTGGGACCAAAAAATAGAAATTCTTTTCCTTTTTGGGAAAAAAGACAGAAATTCCACTTCTTTACAGGCAAAAAGACAGAAATTCCTAATATTTTGATGCAAAAATGCAGAAATTCCCCTTATTTTGACATAAAAAGGCTGAAATTCCCCTTATTTTGGAGCCAAAAGGCAGAAATTTCCATTATTTTGGGGCAATATTGCAGAAATTTCACTTAATTCAGGGTAATAAGTCAGAAAGTTTCCTTATTTTGGGGCAAAAAATACAAATTCCCTTTGTTTTGGGGGAAAAAGACAGAAATTTCACATATTTAGATGCAAAAAAGCAGAAATTCCCCTTATTTTGGAGAAAAAAATGAAGAAATTTCTTTTTTTTGTGGCAAAAGGTATACATTCCCCTTATTTTCAGGCTAAAAAGCAGAAATTCCCTTTATTTTGGAGCAAAATTGCAGAAATTCCCCTAATTGTGGGGCATAAAGGCAGAAATTCCCTATATGTTAGGGCAAAAAACAGAAATTCTCCTTATTTTGGGGCAAAACTCAGAAATTCCACTTATTTTGGGGCAAAATTCCAGAAATTTCCCTTATTTTGGGGCAAAATTGCAGAAATTTCACTTATTTTGGGGCAAAATTGCGAAAATTTCACTTATTTCAGTGAAAAAAGGCAGAAATTTTCCTTATTTTGGGGCAAAAAGTCAGAAATTCCTAATATTTTGTGGACAAAATGCAGAAATTAACCTTATTTTGAGGTAAAAATGCTGAAATTCCCCTTATTTGGGGGCAAAAATGCAGAAATTTCTATTATTTTGGGGCAAAATTGCAGAAATTTCACTTATTTCAGGGTAATAAGTCAGAAATTTTCCTTATTTTGGGCAAGAAAAGACAGAAATTCCCTTTGTTTTGGGGGGAAAATACATAAATTCCACTAATTTAGAGGCAAAAAAGCAAAAATTCTCCTTATTTTGGGGCAAAATTGCCGAAATTTTACTTACTTCAGGGTAATAAGTCAGAAATTTTCCTTATTTTCGGGCAAAAAGACAGAAATTCCCTTTGTTTTGGGGGAACAATACATAAATTCCACTTATTTAGAGGCAAAAAAGCAGAAATTCCCTTTATTTTGGGGCAAAATTGCAAAAATTTCACTTATTTCAGTGAAAAAAGGCAGAAATTTTCCTTATTTTGGGGCAAAAAGTCAGAAATTCCTAATATTTTGTGGACAAAATGCAGAATTTCCCCTTATTTTGAGGTAAAAAGGCTGAAATTCCCCTTTTTTGTGGGCAAAAATGCAGAAATTTCTATTATTTGGGGGCAAAATTGCAGAAATTTCACTTATTTAAGGGTAATAAGTCAGAAATTTTCCTAATTTTGGGCAAAAAAAGACAGAAATTCCCTTTGTTTTGGGGGAAAAATACATAAATTCCACTTATTTAGAGGCAAAAAAGCAGAAATTCCCCTTATTTTGGGGCAAAATTGCAGAAATTTCACTTACTTCAGGGTAATAAGTCAGAAATTTTCCTTATCATCGGGCAAAAAAAAAACAGAAATTCCTTTTGTTTTGGGGGAACAATACATAAATTCCACTTATTTAGAGGCAAAAAAGCAGAAATTCCCTTTATTTTGGGAAAAATTGCAAAAATTTCACTTATTTCAGTGAAAAAAGGAAGAAATTTTACTTATTTAGAGGCAAAAAGTCAGAAATTACTAATATTTTGTGGAAAAATGAAGAAATTCCCCTTATTTTGAGGTAAAAAGGCTGAAATTCCCCTTATTTGGGAGCAAAAAGGCAGAAATTTCCCTTATTTTGGGGCAAGATTGCAGAAATTTCACTTATTTCAGGGTAATAAGTCAGAAAGTTTTCTTATTTTGGGGCAAAAAAGAAAGAAATTCCCTTTGTTTTGGGGGAAAAAGGAATTCCACTTATTTAGATGCAAAAAAAGCAGAAATTCCCCATATTTTGGAGCAAAAATGAAGAAATTTCCCTTTTTTATGGCAAAAAGCTATGCATTCTTCTTATTTTCGGGCAAAAAGGCAGAAATTCCCCATATTTTGGAGCAAAATTGCAGAAATTTCCCTAATTGTGGGGCAAAAGGCAGAAATTCCCTATATGTTGGGGCAAAAAACAGAAATTCTCTTTATTTTGGGGCAAAACTTAGAAATTCCACTTATTTCGGAGCAAAATTCCAGAAATTTCACTTATTTTGGGGCAAAATTGCAGAAATTACACATATTTTGGGGCAAAATTGCAGAAATTTCACTTATTTCAAAAAAAAAACAGCAGAAATTATATTATTTTGGGGCAAAAAGGCAGAAAGTTTTTATTTTGGTACAAAATTGCAGAAATTTTTCTTATTTTGGAGCAAAAAGGCAGAAATTTCTTATATTTTGGGGCAAAAATGCAGAAATTCCCCTTATTTTGAGAAAAAAGGCTGAAATTCCAGTTAATTGGGGGCAAAAGGGCAGAAATTTCCTTATGTTGAGGCAAAATTGCAAAAATTTCACTTATTTCAGGGTAATCAGTAAGAAATTTTCCTTATTTTGGGGCAAGAAGAAAGAAATTCCCTTTGGTTTTGGGGAAAAAGATAGAAATTCCACTTTTTTAGAGGCAAAGAAGCAGAAATTCCTTTTATTTTGGAGCAAAAATGAAGAAATTTCTCTTTTTTGTTGCAAAAGGTATACATTCCCCTTATTTTCAGGCTAAAAAGCAGAAATTCCCCGTATTTTGGAGCAAAATTGCAGAAATTCTCCTAATTGTGGGGCAAAAGGGCAGAAATTCCCTATATGTTAGGGCAAAAATCAGAAATTCTCCTTAATTTGGGGCAAAACTCAGAAATTCCACTTATTTTGGGGCAAAATTCCAGAAATTTCCCTTATTTTGGGGAAAAATTGCAGAAATTTCACTTATTTCAGGGAAAAAAAGCAGAAATTTTCTTATTTTGGGGCAAAAAGGCAGAAATTTCCTATATTTTGGTACAAAATTGCAGAAATTTTTTTTATTTTGGGCAAAAAAGCAGAAATTTCCCATATTTTGGGGCAAACATGCAGAAATTCCTTTATTTTGAGGTAAAAAGGGTGAAATTCCCCATATTTGGGGGTAAAAAGGCAGAAATTTCCCTTATTTTGGGGCAAAATTGCAGAAATTTCACTCATTTTAGGGTAATAAGTCAGAAATTTTCTTTATTTTGGGGCAAAAAAAACAGAAATTCCCTTTGTTATGGGGGAAAAAGACAGAAATTCCACTTATTTAGAGGCATAAAAGCAGAAATTCCCCTCATTTTGGAGCAAAAATGAAGAAATTTCCCTTTTTTATGGCAAAAAGGTATGCATTCTTATTATTTTTGGACAAAGAAGGCAGAAATTCCTCGTATTTCAGAGCAAAATTGCAGAAATTCTCCTAATTGTGCGGTAAAAAGGCAGAAATTCCCTATATGTTGGGGCAAAAGACAAAAATTCTCCTTATTTTAGGGCAAAACTCAGAAATTTAACTTATTTTGGGGCAAAATTGCAGAAATTTCACTTATTTCAGAAAAAATAGCAGAAATTTTCTTATTTTGGGGCCAAAAGTCAGAAATTTCTTTTATTTTGTTACAAAATTGCAGAATTTTTTCTTTTTTGGGGCAAAAAGGCAGAAATTTCCCATATTTTGGGGCAAAAATGCAGAAATTTCTTTTATTTTGAGGTAAAAGGCTGAAATTCCTTTTATTTGGGGGCAAAAAGGCAGAAATTTCTCTTATTTTGGGGTAAAATTGCAGAAATTTCACTTATGTCAGGGTAATAAGTCAGGAATTTCCTTTATTTTGGGGCCAAAAAACAGAAATTCCCTTTGTTTTGGGGGAAAAATACAGAAATTCCACTTATTTAGAGGCAAAAAGGCAGAAATTCCTAATATTTTGTGGCAAAAATGCAGAAATTCCCCTTATTTTGAGGTTAAAAGGCTGAAATTCCCTTTATTTGGGAGCAAAAAGGCAGAAATTTCTCTTATTTGGGGGCAAAATTGCAGAAATTTCACTTATTTCAGAAAAAATAGCAGAAATTTTCTTATTTTGGGGCCAAAAGTCAGAAATTTCTTTTATTTTGTTACAAAATTGCAGAATTTTTTCTTATTTTGGGGCAAAAAGGCAGAAATTTCCCATATTTTGGGGCAAAAATGCAGAAATTTCTTTTATTTTGAGGTAAAAGGCTGAAATTCCTTTTATTTGGGGGCAAAAAGGCAGAAATCTCTTATTTTGGGGCAAAATTGCAGAAATTTCACTTATGTCAGGGTAATAAGTCAGGAATTTCCTTTATTTTGGGGCCAAAAAACAGAAATTCCCTTTGTTTTGGGGGAAAAATACAGAAATTCCACTTATTTAGAGGCAAAAAGGCAGAAATTCCTAATATTTTGTGGCAAAAATGCAGAAATTCCCCTTATTTTGAGGTTAAAAGGCTGAAATTCCCTTTATTTGGGAGCAAAAAGGCAGAAATTTCTCTTATTTTGGGGCAAAACTGCAGAAATTTCACTTATTTCAGGGTAATAAGTCAGAAATTTTCCTTATTTTGGGGCAAAAAAGACAGAAATTCCCTTTGTTTTGGGGGAAAAAGACAGAAATTCCACTTATTTAGATGCAAAAAAGCAGAAATTCCCTTTATTTTGGAGCAAAAATGAAAAAATTTCCCGTTTTTATGGCAAAAAGCTATGCATTCTTCTTATTTTCGAGCAAAAAGGCAGAAATTCCCCATATTTTGGAGCAAAATTGCAGAAATTCCTCTAATTGTGGGGCAAAAAGGCAGAAATTCCCTAAATGTTGGGGCAAAAAGACAGAAATTCTCCTTATTTTGGGGCAAAACTCAGAAATTCCACTTATTTCGGAGCAAAATTCCAGAAATTTCACTTATATTGGGGCAAAATTGCAGAAATTACACTTATTTTGGGGCAAAATTGCAGAAATTTCACTTATTTCAAAAAGAAAGCAGAAATTTTTTTATTTTGGGGCAAAAAGGCAGAAATTTCTTGTATTTTGGTACAAAATTGCAGAAATTTTTCTTATTTTGGAGCAAAAGGCAGAAATTTTCCATATTTTGGGGCAAATATGCAGAAATTCCCCTTATTTTGAGTAAAAAGCCTGAAATTCCCCTTAATTGGGGGCAAAAAGGCAGAAATTTCCTTATTTTGAGGCAAAATTGCAAAAATTTCACTTATTTCAGGGTAATCAGTCAGAAATTTTCCTTATTTTGGGGCAAAAAGACAGAAATTCCCTTTGTTTTTGGGGAAAAAGACAGATATTCCACTTTTTAGAGGCAAAAAAGCAGAACTTTCTTTTTATTTTGGAGCAAAAATAAAGAAATTTCTCTTTTTTGTGGCAAAAGATATACATTCCCCTTATTTTCAGGCTAAAAAGCAGAAATTCCCCGTATTTTGGAGCAAAATTGCAGAAATTCCCCTAATTGTGGGGCAAAAAGGCAGAAATTCCCTATATGTTAGGGCAAAAAAAAGAAATTCTCCTTATTTTGGGGCAAAACTCAGAAATTCCACTTATTTTGGGGCAAAATTCCAGAAATTTCCCTTATTTTGGGGCAAAATTGCAGAAATTTCACTTATTTCAGTGAAAAAAGGCAGAAATTTTTTTTATTTTGGGGCAAAAAGGCAGAAATTCCTAATATTTTGTGGCAAAAATGCAGAAATTCCTTTTATTTTGAGGTAAAAATGCTGAAATTCCCCTTATTTGGGGGCAAAAAAGCAGAAATTTCCCTTATTTTGGGGCAATATTGCAGAAATTTTACTTATTTCAGGGTAATAAGTCAGAAATTTTCCTTATTTTGGGGCAAAAAGACAGAAATTCCCTTTGTTTTGGGGACAAAATACATAAATTCCACTTATTTAGAGGCAAAAAAGCAAAAATTCCCCTTATTTTGGTTCAAAATTGCAGAAATTTCACTTACTTCAGGGTAATAAGTCAGAAATTTTCCTTATTTGGGGGCAAAAAAGACAGAAATTACTTTTGTTTTGGGGGAAAAAGACAGAAATTCCACTTATTTAGAGGCAAAAAAGCAGAATTTCCCTTATTTTGGAGCAAAAATGAAGAAATTTCCCTTTTTTATGGCAAAACGTTATGCATTCTTCTTATTTTCGGGCAAAAAGGCAGAAATTCCCCGTATTTTGGAGCAAAATTGCAGAAATTCCCCTAATTGTGGGGCAAAAAGGCAGAAATTCCCTATATGTTGGGGCAAAAAGACAGAAATTCTCCTTATTTGGGGGCAAAACTCAGAAATTCCACTTATTTTGGGGCAAAATTCCAGAGATTTCCCTTATTTTGGGGCAAAATTGCAGAAATTTCACTTATGGCAGAGAAAAAAGGCAGAAATTTTCCTTATTTTGGGGCAAAAAGGCAGAAATTCCTAATATTTTGTAGCAAAAAGGCAGAAATTCCCCTTATTTTGAGGTAAAAGGGTGAAATTCCTCTTATTTGGGATCAAAAAGGCAGAAATTTCCCTTATTTTGTGGCAAAATTGCAGAAATTTCACTTATTTCAGGGTAATAAGTCAGAAAATTTCCTTATTTTGGTGCAAAAAAGACAGAAATTCCCCTTTTTTGGGGGAAAAAGACCGAAATTCCACATATTTAGAGGCCAAAAAGCAGAAATTCCCCTTATTTTGGAGCAAAATTACAGAAATATCCCTTTTTTATGGAAAAAGGTATGCATTCTTCTTATTTTTGGGCAAAAAGGCAGAAATTCCCCGTATTTTGGAGCAAAATTGCAGAAATTAACCTAATTGTGGGGCAAAAATGCAGAAATTCCCTATATGTTGGGGCAAAAAGACAGAAATTCTCCTTATTTTGGGGAAACTCAGAAATTCCACGCATTTTGGGGCAAAATTCCAGAAATTTCCCTTATTTTGTGGCAAAAGTGCAGAAATTTCACTTATTTTGTGGCAAAATTAGAGAAATTTCACTTATTTCAGGAAAAAAAAGCAGAAATTTTCTTATTTTGGGGCAAAAAAGCAGAAATTTCCCATATTTTGGTACAAAATTGCAGAAATTTTTCTTATTTTGGGCAAAAATGCAGAAAATTCCCATATTTTGGGGCAAACATGCAGAAATTCCCCTTCATTTTGAGGTAAAAATGCTGAAATTCCCCTTATTTGGGGGTAAAAAGGCAGAAATTTCCCTTATTTTGGGGCAAAATTGCAGAAATTTCACTTATTTCAGGGTAATAAGTCAGAAATTTTCCTTATTTTGGGGCAAAAAAGACAGAAATTCCCTTTGTTTTGGGAGAAAAAGACAGAAATTCCACTTATTTAGAGGCATAAAAGCAGAAATTCCCCTCATTTTGGAGCAAAAATGAAGAAATTTCCCTTTTTTATGGCAAAAAGGTATGCATTCTTATTATTTTCGGAAAAAAAAGGCAGAAATTCCCCGTATTTTTGAGCAAAATTGCAGAAATTCCCCTAATTGTGGGGCAAAAAGGCAGATTCCCTAAATGTTGGGGCAAAAAGACAGAAATTCTCCTTATTTTAGGGCAAAACTCAGAAATTTAACTTATTTTGGGGCAAAATTGCAGAAATTTCACTTATTTCATAAAAAAGCAGAAATTTTCTTATTTTGGAGCCAAAAGGCAGAAATTTCTTTTATTTTGTTACAAAATTGCAGAATTTTTTCTTATTTTGGGGCAAAAAGGCAGAAATTTCTTATATTTTGGGGCAAAAATGCAGAATTTTTTTTTTATATTTTGAGTTAAAAGGCTGAAATTCCCCTTATTTGGGGTCAAAAAGGCAGAAATTTTCCTTATTTTGGGGCAAAATTGCAGAAATTTCATTTATTTCAGGGTAATAAGTCAGAAATTTTCCTTATTTTGGGGCAAAAAAGACAGAAATTCCCTTTGTTTACGGAGAAAAAGACAGAAATTCCACTTATTTAGAGGCATGAAAGCAGAAATTCCCCTCATTTTGGAGCAAAAATGAAGAAATTTCCCTTTTTTATGGCAAAAAGGTATGCATTCTTATTATTTTCGGACAAAAAAGGCAGAAATTCCCCGTATTTTTGAGCAAAATTGCAGAAATTCCCCTAATTGTGGGGCAAAAAGGCAGAAATTCCCTATATGTTGGGGCAAAAAGACAGAAATTCTCCTTATTTTAGGGCAAAACTCAGAAATTTAACTTATTTTGGGGCAAAATTGCAGGAATTTCACTTATTTCATAAAAAAAGCAGAAATTTCCTTATTTTGGAGCCAAAAGGCAGAAATTTCTTTTATTTTGTTACAAAATTGCAGAATTTTTTCTTATTTTGGGGCAAAAAGGCAGAAATTTCCCATATTTTGGGGCAAAAATGCAGAAATTCCCCTTATTTTTAGTAAAAAGGCTAAAATTCCCCTTAATTAAGGGCAAAAAGGCAGAAATTTCCTTATTTTGGGGCAAAATTGCAAAAATTTCACTGATTTCAGGGTAATCAGTCATTAATTTTCCTTATTTTGTGGCAAAAAACAGAAATTCCCTTTGTTTTTGGGGAAAAAGACAGATATTCCACTTTTTTAGAGGCAAAAAAGTAGAAATACCTTTTATTTTGGAGCAAAAATAAAGAAATTTCTCTTTTTTGTGGCAAGAGGTATACATTCCCCTCATTTTCAGGCTAAAAAGCAGAAATTCCCCGTATTTTGGAGCAAAATTGCAGAAATTCCCCTAATTGTGGGGCAAAAAGGCAGAAATTCCCTATATGTTAGGGCAAAAAAAAGAAATTCTCCTTATTTTGGGGCAAAACTCAGAAATTCCACTTATTTTGGGGCAAAATTCCAGAAATTTCTTTTATTTTGGGGCAAAATTGCAGAAATTTCACTTATTTTGGGGCAAAATTGCAGAAATTTCACTTATTTCAGTGAAAAAAGGCAGAAATTTTCCTTATTTTGGGCCATAAAGGCAGAAATTCTTAATATTTTGTGGCAAAAATGCAGAAATTCCCCTTATTTTGAGGTAAAAATGCTGAAATTCCCTTTATTTGGGGGGCAAAAAAGCAGAAATTTCCCTTATTTTGGGGCAAAATTGCAGAAATTTCACTTATTTCAGGGTAATAAGTCAGAAATTTTCCTTATTTTGGGCAAAAAAGACAGAAATTCTCTTTGTTTTGGGGGAAAAATACATAAATTTCACTTATTTAGAGGCAAAAAAGCAGAAATTCCCCTTATTTTGGGGCAAAATTGCAGAAATTTCACTTACTTCAGGGTAATAAGTCAGAAATTTTCTTTATTTTGGGGCAAATAGACAGAAATTACCTTTGTTTTGGGGGAAAAAGACAGAAATTCCACTTATTTAGAGGCAAAAAAGCAGAATTCCCCTTATTGTGGAGCAAAAATGAAGAAATTTCCATTTTTATGGCAAAAAGCTATGCATTCTTCTTATTTTCAGGCAAAAAGGCAGAAATTCCCCATATTTTTGAGCAATATTGCAGAAATTCCCCTAATTGTGGGGCAAAAAGGCAGAAATTCCCTATATGTTGGGGCAAAAAGACAGAAATTCTCCTTATTTTGGGGCAAAACTCAGAAATTCCACTTATTTTGGAGCAAAATTCAAGAAATTTCACTTATTTTGGGGCAAAATTGCAGAAATTTCACTTATTTTGGGGCAAAATTGCAGAAATTTCACTTATTTAAAAAAAAGCAGAAATTTTTTCATTTTGGGGCAAAAAAGCAGAAATTTCTTTTATTTTGGTACAAAATTGCAGAAATTTTTCTTATTTTGGAGCAAAAAGGCAGAAATTTCCCATATTTTGGGACAAAAATGCAGAAATTCCCCTTATTTTGAGGAAAAACGCTGAAATTCCCCTTATTTGGGGGCAAAAGGTCAGAAATTTCCTTATTTTAAGGCAAAATTGCAAAAATTTCACTTATTTCAGGGTAATAAGTCAGAAATTTTTCTTATTTTGGGGCAAAAAGACAGAAATTCCCTTTGTTTTTTCGGAAAAAGACAGAAATTCCACTTTTTTAGAGGCAAAAAAGCAGAAATTTTTTTTATTTTGGAGCAAAAATGAAGAAATTTCCCTTTTTTGTGGCAAAAGGTATAAATTCCCCTTATTTTCAGGCGAAAAAGCAGAAATTCCCTGAATTTTGGAGCAAAATTACAGAAATTCCCCTAGTTGTGCGGCAAAAATGCAGAAATTCCCTATATGTTAGGGCAAAAAACAGAAATTCTCCTTATTTTTGGGCAAAACTCCGAAATTCCACTTATTTTGGGGCAAAATTCCAGAAATTTCCCTTATTTTGTGGCAAAATTGCAGAAATTTCACTTATTTTGGGGCAAAATTGCAAAAATTTCACTTATTTCAGTGAAAAAGGCAGAAATTTTTCTTATTTTGGGGCAAAAGGCAGAAATTCCTAATATTTTGTGGCACAAATGCAGAAATTCCCCTTATTTTGAGGTAAAAAGGCTGAAATTCCTCTTATTTGGGGGCAAAAAGGAAGAAATTTCCCTTATTTTGAAGCAAAATTGCAGAAATTTCACTTATTTCAGGGCAATAAGTCAGATATTTTCCTTATTTTGGGCAAAAAAAGACAGAAATTCCATTTGTTTTGGGGGGAAAATACATAAATTCCACTTATTTAGAGGCAAAAAAGCAGAAATTCCCCTTATTTTGGGGCAAAATTTCAGAAATTTCACTTACTTCAGGGTAATAAGTCAGAAATTTTCCTTATTTTGAAGCAAAAAAGACAGAAATTTCATTGTTTTGAAAGAAAAAAACAAAAATTCCACTTATTTAGAGGTAAAAAAGCAGAAATTCCCCTTATTTTGGAGCAAAATTACAGAAATTTCTCTTTTTTATGCCAAAAAGGTATGCATTCTTCTTATTTTCGGGCAAAAAGGCAGAAATTCCCCGTATTTTGGAGCAAAATTGCAGAAATTAACCTAATTGTGGGGCAAAAAGGCAGAAATTCCCTATATGTTGGGGCAAAAAACAGAAATTCTCCTTATTTTGGGGCAAAACTCAGAAATTTCACTTATTTTGGGGCAAAATTCCAGAAATTTCCCTTATTTTGGGGCAAAATTGGAGAAATTTCACTTATTTTGCGGAAAAATTGGAGAAATTTCACTTATTTAAAAAAAAAATACAGAAATTTTTTTATTTTGGGGCAAAAAGGCAGAAATTTCCCATATTTTGGTACAAAATTGCCAAAATTTTTCTTTTTTTGTGCAAAAAGTTAGAAATTTCCCATATTTTGGGGCAAACATCCAAAAATTCCCCTTCATTTTGAGGTAAAAAGGCTGAAATTCCCCTTATTTGGGGGTAAAAACGCAGAAATTTCCCTTATTTTTGGGCAAAATTGCAGAAATTTCACTTATTTCAGGGTAATAAGTCAGAAATTTTCCTTATTTTGGGGCAAAAAAGACAGAAATTCCCTTTGTTTACGGAGAAAAAGACAGAAATTCCACTTATTTAGAGGCATGAAAGCAGAAATTCCCCTCATTTTGGAGCAAAAATGAAGAAATTTCCCTTTTTTATGGCAAAAAGGTATGCATTCTTATTATTTTCGGACAAAAAAGGCAGAAATTCCCCGTATTTTTGAGCAAAATTGCAGAAATTCCCCTAATTGTGGGGCAAAAAGGCAGAAATTCCCTATATGTTGGGGCAAAAAGACAGAAATTCTCCTTATTTTAGGGCAAAACTCAGAAATTTAACTTATTTTGGGGCAAAATTGCAGGAATTTCACTTATTTCATAAAAAAAGCAGAAATTTCCTTATTTTGGAGCCAAAAGGCAGAAATTTCTTTTATTTTGTTACAAAATTGCAGAATTTTTTCTTATTTTGGGGCAAAAAGGCAGAAATTTCCCATATTTTGGGGCAAAAATGCAGAAATTCCCCTTATTTTTAGTAAAAAGGCTAAAATTCCCCTTAATTAAGGGCAAAAAGGCAGAAATTTCCTTATTTTGGGGCAAAATTGCAAAAATTTCACTGATTTCAGGGTAATCAGTCATTAATTTTCCTTATTTTGTGGCAAAAAACAGAAATTCCCTTTGTTTTTGGGGAAAAAGACAGATATTCCACTTTTTTAGAGGCAAAAAAGTAGAAATACCTTTTATTTTGGAGCAAAAATAAAGAAATTTCTCTTTTTTGTGGCAAGAGGTATACATTCCCCTCATTTTCAGGCTAAAAAGCAGAAATTCCCCGTATTTTGGAGCAAAATTGCAGAAATTCCCCTAATTGTGGGGCAAAAAGGCAGAAATTCCCTATATGTTAGGGCAAAAAAAAGAAATTCTCCTTATTTTGGGGCAAAACTCAGAAATTCCACTTATTTTGGGGCAAAATTCCAGAAATTTCTTTTATTTTGGGGCAAAATTGCAGAAATTTCTTTTATTTTGTTACAAAATTGCAGAATTTTTTCTTATTTTGGGGCAAAAAGGCAGAAATTTCCCATATTTTGGGGCAAAAATGCAGAAATTTCTTTTATTTTGAGGTAAAAGGCTGAAATTCCTTTTATTTGGGGGCAAAAAGGCAGAAATTTCTCTTATTTTGGGGCAAAATTGCAGAAATTTCACTTATGTCAAGGTAATAAGTCAGGAATTTCCTTTATTTTGGGGCCAAAAAACAGAAATTCCCTTTGTTTTGGGGGAAAAATACAGAAATTCCACTTATTTAGAGGCAAAAAGGCAGAAATTCCTAATATTTTGTGGCAAAAATGCAGAAATTCCCCTTATTTTGAGGTTAAAAGGCTGAAATTCCCTTTATTTGGGAGCAAAAAGGCAGAAATTTCCCTTATTTGGGGGCAAAATTGCAGAAATTTCACTTATTTCAGAAAAAATAGCAGAAATTTTCTTATTTTGGGGCCAAAAGTCAGAAATTTCTTTTATTTTGTTACAAAATTGCAGAATTTTTTCTTATTTTGGGGCAAAAAGGCCGAAATTTCCCATATTTTAGGGCAAATATGCAGAAATTTCTCTTATTTTGAGGTAAAAGTCTGAAAATCCCCTTATTTGGGGGCAAAAAGGCAGAAATTTCTCTTATTTTGGGGCAAAATTGCAGAAATTTCACTTATGTCAGGGTAATAAGTCAGAAATTTTCCTTAATTTTGGACCAAAAAATAGAAATTCTTTTCCTTTTGGGGAAAAAAGACAGAAATTCCACTTCTTTACAGGCAAAAAGACAGAAATTCCTAATATTTTGATGCAAAAATGCAGAAATTCCCCTTATTTTGACATAAAAAGGCTGAAATTCCCCTTATTTTGGAGCCAAAAGGCAGAAATTTCCATTATTTTGGGGCAATATTGCAGAAATTTCACTTAATTCAGGGTAATAAGTCAGAAAGTTTCCTTATTTTGGGGCAAAAAATACAAATTCCCTTTGTTTTGGGGGAAAAAGACAGAAATTTCACTTATTTAGATGCAAAAAAGCAGAAATTCCCCTTATTTTGGAGAAAAAAATGAAGAAATTTCTCTTTTTTGTGGCAAAAGGTATACATTCCCCTTATTTTCAGGCTAAAAAGCAGAAATTCCCTTTATTTTGGAGCAAAATTGCAGAAATTCCCCTAATTGTGGGGCATAAAGGCAGAAATTCCCTATATGTTAGGGCAAAAAACAGAAATTCTCCTTATTTTGGGGCAAAACTCAGAAATTCCACTTATTTTGGGGCAAAATTCCAGAAATTTCCCTTATTTTGGGGCAAAATTGCAGAAATTTCACTTATTTTGGGGCAAAATTGCGAAAATTTCACTTATTTCAGTGAAAAAAGGCAGAAATTTTCCTTATTTTGGGGCAAAAAGTCAGAAATTCCTAATATTTTGTGGACAAAATGCAGAAATTAACCTTATTTTGAGGTAAAAATGCTGAAATTCCCCTTATTTGGGGGCAAAAATGCAGAAATTTCTATTATTTTGGGGCAAAATTGCAGAAATTTCACTTATTTCAGGGTAATAAGTCAGAAATTTTCCTTATTTTGGGCAAGAAAATACAGAAATTCCCTTTGTTTTGGGGGGAAAATACATAAATTCCACTAATTTAGAGGCAAAAAAGCAAAAATTCTCCTTATTTTGGGGCAAAATTGCCGAAATTTTACTTACTTCAGGGTAATAAGTCAGAAATTTTCCTTATTTTCGGGCAAAAAGACAGAAATTCCCTTTGTTTTGGGGGAACAATACATAAATTCCACTTATTTAGAGGCAAAAAAGCAGAAATTCCCTTTATTTTGGGGCAAAATTGCAAAAATTTCACTTATTTCAGTGAAAAAAGGCAGAAATTTTCCTTATTTTGGGGCAAAAAGTCAGAAATTCCTAATATTTTGTGGACAAAATGCAGAATTTCCCCTTATTTTGAGGTAAAAAGGCTGAAATTCCCCTTTTTTGTGGGCAAAAATGCAGAAATTTCTATTATTTGGGGGCAAAATTGCAGAAATTTCACTTATTTAAGGGTAATAAGTCAGAAATTTTCCTAATTTTGGGCAAAAAAAGACAGAAATTCCCTTTGTTTTGGGGGAAAAATACATAAATTCCACTTATTTAGAGGCAAAAAAGCAGAAATTCCCCTTATTTTGGGGCAAAATTGCAGAAATTTCACTTACTTCAGGGTAATAAGTCAGAAATTTTCCTTATCATCGGGCAAAAAAAAAACAGAAATTCCTTTTGTTTTGGGGGAACAATACATAAATTCCACTTATTTAGAGGCAAAAAAGCAGAAATTCCCTTTATTTTGGGAAAAATTGCAAAAATTTCACTTATTTCAGTGAAAAAAGGAAGAAATTTTACTTATTTAGAGGCAAAAAGTCAGAAATTACTAATATTTTGTGGAAAAATGCAGAAATTCCCCTTATTTTGAGGTAAAAAGGCTGAAATTCCCCTTATTTGGGAGCAAAAAGGCAGAAATTTCCCTTATTTTGGGGCAAGATTGCAGAAATTTCACTTATTTCAGGGTAATAAGTCAGAAAGTTTTCTTATTTTGGGGCAAAAAAGAAAGAAATTCCCTTTGTTTTGGGGGAAAAAGGAATTCCACTTATTTAGATGCAAAAAAAGCAGAAATTCCCCATATTTTGGAGCAAAAATGAAGAAATTTCCCTTTTTTATGGCAAAAAGCTATGCATTCTTCTTATTTTCGGGCAAAAAGGCAGAAATTCCCCATATTTTGGAGCAAAATTGCAGAAATTTCCCTAATTGTGGGGCAAAAGGCAGAAATTCCCTATATGTTGGGGCAAAAAACAGAAATTCTCTTTATTTTGGGGCAAAACTTAGAAATTCCACTTATTTCGGAGCAAAATTCCAGAAATTTCACTTATTTTGGGGCAAAATTGCAGAAATTACACATATTTTGGGGCAAAATTGCAGAAATTTCACTTATTTCAAAAAAAAAAACAGCAGAAATTATATTATTTTGGGGCAAAAAGGCAGAAAGTTTTTATTTTGGTACAAAATTGCAGAAATTTTTCTTATTTTGGAGCAAAAAGGCAGAAATTTCTTATATTTTGGGGCAAAAATGCAGAAATTCCCCTTATTTTGAGAAAAAAGGCTGAAATTCCAGTTAATTGGGGGCAAAAGGGCAGAAATTTCCTTATGTTGAGGCAAAATTGCAAAAATTTCACTTATTTCAGGGTAATCAGTAAGAAATTTTCCTTATTTTGGGGCAAGAAGAAAGAAATTTTCTTTGGTTTTGGGGAAAAAGATAGAAATTCCACTTTTTTAGAGGCAAAGAAGCAGAAATTCCTTTTATTTTGGAGCAAAAATGAAGAAATTTCTCTTTTTTGTTGCAAAAGATATACATTCCCCTTATTTTCAGGCTAAAAAGCAGAAATTCCCCGTATTTTGGAGCAAAATTGCAGAAATTCTCCTAATTGTGGGGCAAAAGGGCAGAAATTCCCTATATGTTAGGGCAAAAATCAGAAATTCTCCTTAATTTGGGGCAAAACTCAGAAATTCCACTTATTTTGGGGCAAAATTCCAGAAATTTCCCTTATTTTGGGGAAAAATTGCAGAAATTTCACTTATTTCAGGGAAAAAAAGCAGAAATTTTCTTATTTTGGGGCAAAAAGGCAGAAATTTCCTATATTTTGGTACAAAATTGCAGAAATTTTTTTTATTTTGGGCAAAAAAGCAGAAATTTCCCATATTTTGGGGCAAACATGCAGAAATTCCTTTATTTTGAGGTAAAAAGGGTGAAATTCCCCATATTTGGGGGTAAAAAGGCAGAAATTTCCCTTATTTTGGGGCAAAATTGCAGAAATTTCACTCATTTTAGGGTAATAAGTCAGAAATTTTCTTTATTTTGGGGCAAAAAAAACAGAAATTCCCTTTGTTATGGGGGAAAAAGACAGAAATTCCACTTATTTAGAGGCATAAAAGCAGAAATTCCCCTCATTTTGGAGCAAAAATGAAGAAATTTCCCTTTTTTATGGCAAAAAGGTATGCATTCTTATTATTTTTGGACAAAGAAGGCAGAAATTCCTCGTATTTCGGAGCAAAATTGCAGAAATTCCCCTAATTGTGGGGTAAAAAGGCAGAAATTCCCTATATGTTGGGGCAAAAGACAAAAATTCTCCTTATTTTAGGGCAAAACTCAGAAATTTAACTTATTTTGGGGCAAAATTGCAGAAATTTCACTTATTTCAGAAAAAATAGCAGAAATTTTCTTATTTTGGGGCCAAAAGTCAGAAATTTCTTTTATTTTGTTACAAAATTGCAGAATTTTTTCTTTTTTGGGGCAAAAAGGCAGAAATTTCCCATATTTTGGGGCAAAAATGCAGAAATTTCTTTTATTTTGAGGTAAAAGGCTGAAATTCCTTTTATTTGGGGGCAAAAAGGCAGAAATTTCTCTTATTTTGGGGCAAAATTGCAGAAATTTCACTTATGTCAGGGTAATAAGTCAGGAATTTCCTTTATTTTGGGGCCAAAAAACAGAAATTCCCTTTGTTTTGGGGGAAAAATACAGAAATTCCACTTATTTAGAGGCAAAAAGGCAGAAATTCCTAATATTTTGTGGCAAAAATGCAGAAATTCCCCTTATTTTGAGGTTAAAAGGCTGAAATTCCCTTTATTTGGGAGCAAAAAGGCAGAAATTTCTCTTATTTTGGGGCAAAATTGCAGAAATTTCACTTATTTCAGGGTAATAAGTCAGAAATTTTCCTTATTTTGGGGCAAAAAAGACAGAAATTCCCTTTGTTTTGGGGGAAAAAGACAGAAATTCCACTTATTTAGATGCAAAAAAGCAGAAATTCCCTTTATTTTGGAGCAAAAATGAAAAAATTACCCGTTTTTATGGCAAAAAGCTATGCATTCTTCTTATTTTCGAGCAAAAAGGCAGAAATTCCCCATATTTTGGAGCAAAATTGCAGAAATTCCTCTAATTGTGGGGCAAAAAGGCAGAAATTCCCTAAATGTTGGGGCAAAAAGACAGAAATTCTCCTTATTTTGGGGCAAAACTCAGAAATTCCACTTATTTCGGAGCAAAATTCCAGAAATTTCACTTATATTGGGGCAAAATTGCAGAAATTACACTTATTTTGGGGCAAAATTGCAGAAATTTCACTTATTTCAAAAAGAAAGCAGAAATTTTTTTATTTTGGGGCAAAAAGGCAGAAATTTCTTTTATTTTGGTACAAAATTGCAGAAATATTTCTTATTTTGGAGCAAAAAGGCAGAAATTTTCCATATTTTGGGGCAAATATGCAGAAATTCCCCTTATTTTGAGTAAAAAGCCTGAAATTCCCCTTAATTGGGGGCAAAAAGGCAGAAATTTCCTTATTTTGAGGCAAAATTGCAAAAATTTCACTTATTTCAGGGTAATCAGTCAGAAATTTTCCTTATTTTGGGGCAAAAAGACAGAAATTCCCTTTGTTTTTGGGGAAAAAGACAGATATTCCACTTTTTAGAGGCAAAAAAGCAGAACTTTCTTTTTATTTTGGAGCAAAAATAAAGAAATTTCTCTTTTTTGTGGCAAAAGATATACATTCCCCTTATTTTCAGGCTAAAAAGCAGAAATTCCCCGTATTTTGGAGCAAAATTGCAGAAATTCCCCTAATTGTGGGGCAAAAAGGCAGAAATTCCCTATATGTTAGGGCAAAAAAAAGAAATTCTCCTTATTTTGGGGCAAAACTCAGAAATTCCACTTATTTTGGGGCAAAATTCCAGAAATTTCACTTATTTTGGGGCAAAATTGCAGAAATTTCACTTATTTCAGTGAAAAAAGGCAGAAATTTTTTCTTATTTTGGGGCAAAAAGGCAGAAATTCCTAATATTTTGTGGCAAAAATGCAGAAATTCCTTTTATTTTGAGGTAAAAATGCTGAAATTCCCCTTATTTGGGGGCAAAAAAGCAGAAATTTCCCTTATTTTGGGGCAATATTGCAGAAATTTCACTTATTTCAGGGTAATAAGTCAGAAATTTTCCTTATTTTGGGGCAAAAAGACAGAAATTCCCTTTGTTTTGGGGACAAAATACATAAATTCCACTTATTTAGAGGCAAAAAAGCAAAAATTCCCCTTATTTTGGTTCAAAATTGCAGAAATTTCACTTACTTCAGGGTAATAAGTCAGAAATTTTCCTTATTTGGGGGCAAAAAAGACAGAAATTACTTTTGTTTTGGGGGAAAAAGACAGAAATTCCTCTTATTTAGAGGCAAAAAAGCAGAATTTCCCTTATTTTGGAGCAAAAATGAAGAAATTTCCCTTTTTTATGGCAAAAAGTTATGCATTCTTCTTATTTTCGGGCAAAAAGGCAGAAATTCCCCGTATTTTGGAGCAAAATTGCAGAAATTCCCCTAATTGTGGGGCAAAAAGGCAGAAATTCCCTATATGTTGGGGCAAAAAGACAGAAATTCTCCTTATTTGGGGGCAAAACTCAGAAATTCCACTTATTTTGGGGCAAAATTCCAGAGATTTCCCTTATTTTGGGGCAAAATTGCAGAAATTTCACTTATGGCAGAGAAAAAAGGCAGAAATTTTCCTTATTTTGGGGCAAAAAGGCAGAAATTCCTAATATTTTGTAGCAAAAAGGCAGAAATTCCCCTTATTTTGAGGTAAAAGGGTGAAATTCCTCTTATTTGGGATCAAAAAGGCAGAAATTTAGCTTATTTTGTGGCAAAATTGCAGAAATTTCACTTATTTCAGGGTAATAAGTCAGAAAATTTCCTTATTTTGGTGCAAAAAAGACAGAAATTCTCCTTTTTTGGGGGAAAAAGACCGAAATTCCACATATTTAGACGTCAAAAAGCAGAAATTCCCCTTATTTTGGAGCAAAATTACAGAAATATCCCTTTTTTATGGAAAAAGGTATGCATTCTTCTTATTTTTGGGCAAAAAGGCAGAAATTCCCCGTATTTTGGAGCAAAATTGCAGAAATTAACCTAATTGTGGGGCAAAAATGCAGAAATTCCATATATGTTGGGGCAAAAAGACAGAAATTCTCCTTATTTTGGGGAAACTCAGAAATTCCACGCATTTTGGGGCAAAATTCCAGAAATTTCCCTTATTTTGTGGCAAAAGTGCAGAAATTTCACTTATTTTGTGGCAAAATTAGAGAAATTTCACTTATTTCAGGAAAAAAAAGCAGAAATTTTCTTATTTTGGGGCAAAAAAGCAGAAATTTCCCATATTTTGGTACAAAATTGCAGAAATTTTTCTTATTTTGGGCAAAAATGCAGAAAATTCCCATATTTTGGGGCAAACATGCAGAAATTCCCCTTCATTTTGAGGTAAAAATGCTGAAATTCCCTTTATTTGGGGGTAAAAAGGCAGAAATTTCCCTTATTTTGGGGCAAAATTGCAGAAATTTCACTTATTTCAGGGTAATAAGTCAGAAATTTTCCTTATTTTGGGGCAAAAAAGACAGAAATTCCCTTTGTTTTGGGAGAAAAAGACAGAAATTCCACTTATTTAGAGGCATAAAAGCAGAAATTCCCCTCATTTTGGAGCAAAAATGAAGAAATTTCCCTTTTTTATGGCAAAAAGGTATGCATTCTTATTATTTTCGGAAAAAAAAGGCAGAAATTCCCCGTATTTTTGAGCAAAATTGCAGAAATTCCCCTAATTGTGGGGCAAAAAGGCAGATTCCCTATATGTTGGGGCAAAAAGACAGAAATTCTCCTTATTTTAGGGCAAAACTCAGAAATTTAACTTATTTTGGGCAAAATTGCAGAAATTTCACTTATTTCATAAAAAAGCAGAAATTTTCTTATTTTGGAGCCAAAAGGCAGAAATTTCTTTTATTTTGTTACAAAATTGCAGAATTTTTTCTTATTTTGGGGCAAAAAGGCAGAAATTTCTTATATTTTGGGGCAAAAATGCAGAATTTTTTTTCTATATTTTGAGTTAAAAGGCTGAAATTCCCCTTATTTGGGGTCAAAAAGGCAGAAATTTTCCTTATTTTGGGGCAAAATTGCAGAAATTTCACTTATTTCAGGGTAATAAGTCAGAAATTTTCCTTATTTTGGGGCAAAAAAGACAGAAATTCCCTTTGTTTACGGAGAAAAAGACAGAAATTCCACTTATTTAGAGGCATGAAAGCAGAAATTCCCCTCATTTTGGAGCAAAAATGAAGAAATTTCCCTTTTTTATGGCAAAAAGGTATGCATTCTTATTATTTTCGGACAAAAAAGGCAGAAATTCCCCGTATTTTTGAGCAAAATTGCAGAAATTCCCCTAATTGTGGGGCAAAAAGGCAGAAATTCCCTATATGTTGGGGCAAAAAGACAGAAATTCTCCTTATTTTAGGGCAAAACTCAGAAATTTAACTTATTTTGGGGCAAAATTGCAGGAATTTCACTTATTTCATAAAAAAAGCAGAAATTTCCTTATTTTGGAGCCAAAAGGCAGAAATTTCTTTTATTTTGTTACAAAATTGCAGAATTTTTTCTTATTTTGGGGCAAAAAGGCAGAAATTTCCCATATTTTGGGGCAAAAATGCAGAAATTCCCCTTATTTTTAGTAAAAAGGCTAAAATTCCCCTTAATTAAGGGCAAAAAGGCAGAAATTTCCTTATTTTGGGGCAAAATTGCAAAAATTTCACTGATTTCAGGGTAATCAGTCATTAATTTTCCTTATTTTGTGGCAAAAAACAGAAATTCCCTTTGTTTTTGGGGAAAAAGACAGATATTCCACTTTTTTAGAGGCAAAAAAGTAGAAATACCTTTTATTTTGGAGCAAAAATAAAGAAATTTCTCTTTTTTGTGGCAAGAGGTATACATTCCCCTTATTTTCAGGCTAAAAAGCAGAAATTCCCCGTATTTTGGAGCAAAATTGCAGAAATTCCCCTAATTGTGGGGCAAAAATGCAGAAATTCCCTATATGTTAGGGCAAAAAAAAGAAATTCTCCTTAATTTGGGGCAAAACTCAGAAATTCCACTTATTTTGGGGCAAAATTCCAGAAATTTCTTTTATTTTGGGGCAAAATTGCAGAAATTTCACTTATTTTGGGGCAAAATTGCAGAAATTTCACTTATTTCAGTGAAAAAAGGCAGAAATTTTCCTTATTTTGGGGCATAAAGGCAGAAATTCTTAATATTTTGTGGCAAAACTGCAGAAATTCCCCTTATTTTGAGGTAAAAATGCTGAAATTCCCTTTATTTGGGGGGCAAAAAAGCAGAAATTTCCCTTATTTTGGGGCAAAATTGCAGAAATTTCACTTATTTCAGGGTAATAAGTCAGAAATTTTCCTTATTTTGGGCAAAAAAGACAGAAATTCTCTTTGTTTTGGGGGAAAAATACATAAATTTCACTTATTTAGAGGCAAAAAAGCAGAAATTCCCCTTATTTTGGGGCAAAATTGCAGAAATTTCACTTACTTCAGGGTAATAAGTCAGAAATTTTCTTTATTTTGGGGCAAATAGACAGAAATTACCTTTGTTTTGGGGGAAAAAGACAGAAATTCCACTTATTTAGAGGCAAAAAAGCAGAATTCCCCTTATTGTGGAGCAAAAATGAAGAAATTTCCATTTTTATGGCAAAAAGCTATGCATTCTTCTTATTTTCAGGCAAAAAGGCAGAAATTCCCCATATTTTTGAGCAATATTGCAGAAATTCCCCTAATTGTGGGGCAAAAAGGCAGAAATTCCCTATATGTTGGGGCAAAAAGACAGAAATTCTCCTTATTTTGGGGCAAAACTCAGAAATTCCACTTATTTTGGAGCAAAATTCAAGAAATTTCACTTATTTTGGGGCAAAATTGCAGAAATTTCACTTATTTTGGGGCAAAATTGCAGAAATTTCACTTATTTAAAAAAAAGCAGAAATTTTTTCATTTTGGGGCAAAAAAGCAGAAATTTCTTTTATTTTGGTACAAAATTGCAGAAATTTTTCTTATTTTGGAGCAAAAAGGCAGAAATTTCCCATATTTTGGGACAAAAATGCAGAAATTCCCCTTATTTTGAGGAAAAACGCTGAAATTCCCCTTATTTGGGGGCAAAAGGTCAGAAATTTCCTTATTTTAAGGCAAAATTGCAAAAATTTCACTTATTTCAGGGTAATAAGTCAGAAATTTTTCTTATTTTGGGGCAAAAAGACAGAAATTCCCTTTGTTTTTTCGGAAAAAGACAGAAATTCCACTTTTTTAGAGGCAAAAAAGCAGAATTTTTTTTTATTTTGGAGCAAAAATGAAGAAATTTCCCTTTTTTGTGGCAAAAGGTATAAATTCCCCTTATTTTCAGGCTAAAAAGCAGAAATTCCCTGAATTTTGGAGCAAAATTACAGAAATTCCCCTAATTGTGCGGCAAAAATGCAGAAATTCCCTATATGTTAGGGCAAAAAACAGAAATTCTCCTTATTTTTGGGCAAAACTCCGAAATTCCACTTATTTTGGGGCAAAATTCCAGAAATTTCCCTTATTTTGTGGCAAAATTGCAGAAATTTCACTTATTTTGGGGCAAAATTGCAAAAATTTCACTTATTTCAGTGAAAAAGGCAGAAATTTTTCTTATTTTGGGGCAAAAGGCAGAAATTCCTAATATTTTGTGGCACAAATGCAGAAATTCCCCTTATTTTGAGGTAAAAAGGCTGAAATTCCTCTTATTTGGGGGCAAAAAGAAAGAAATTTCCCTTATTTTGAAGCAAAATTGCAGAAATTTCACTTATTTCAGGGCAATAAGTCAGATATTTTCCTTATTTTGGGCAAAAAAAGACAGAAATTCCATTTGTTTTGGGGGGAAAATACATAAATTCCACTTATTTAGAGGCAAAAAAGCAGAAATTCCCCTTATTTTGGGGCAAAATTTCAGAAATTTCACTTACTTCAGGGTAATAAGTCAGAAATTTTCCTTATTTTGGGGCAAAAAAGACAGAAATTTCATTGTTTTGAAAGAAAAAAACAAAAATTCCACTTATTTAGAGGTAAAAAAGCAGAAATTCCCCTTATTTTGGAGCAAAATTACAGAAATTTCTCTTTTTTATGCCAAAAAGGTATGCATTCTTCTTATTTTCGGGCAAAAAGGCAGAAATTCCCCGTATTTTGGAGCAAAATTGCAGAAATTAACCTAATTGTGGGGCAAAAAGGCAGAAATTCCCTATATGTTGGGGCAAAAAACAGAAATTCTCCTTATTTTGGGGCAAAACTCAGAAATTTCACTTATTTTGGGGCAAAATTCCAGAAATTTCCCTTATTTTGGGGCAAAATTGGAGAAATTTCACTTATTTTGCGGAAAAATTGGAGAAATTTCACTTATTTAAAAAAAAAATACAGAAATTTTTTTATTTTGGGGCAAAAAGGCAGAAATTTCCCATATTTTGGTACAAAATTGCCAAAATTTTTCTTTTTTTGTGCAAAAAGTTAGAAATTTCCCATATTTTGGGGCAAACATCCAAAAATTCCCCTTCATTTTGAGGTAAAAAGGCTGAAATTCCCCTTATTTGGGGGTAAAAACGCAGAAATTTCCCTTATTTTGGGGCAAAATTGCAGAAATTTCACTTATTTCAGGGTAATAAGTCAGAAATTTTCCTTATTTTGGGGCAAAAAAGACAGAAATTCCCTTTGTTTACGGAGAAAAAGACAGAAATTCCACTTATTTAGAGGCATGAAAGCAGAAATTCCCCTCATTTTGGAGCAAAAATGAAGAAATTTCCCTTTTTTATGGCAAAAAGGTATGCATTCTTATTATTTTCGGACAAAAAAGGCAGAAATTCCCCGTATTTTTGAGCAAAATTGCAGAAATTCCCCTAATTGTGGGGCAAAAAGGCAGAAATTCCCTATATGTTGGGGCAAAAAGACAGAAATTCTCCTTATTTTAGGGCAAAACTCAGAAATTTAACTTATTTTGGGGCAAAATTGCAGGAATTTCACTTATTTCATAAAAAAAGCAGAAATTTCCTTATTTTGGAGCCAAAAGGCAGAAATTTCTTTTATTTTGTTACAAAATTGCAGAATTTTTTCTTATTTTGGGGCAAAAAGGCAGAAATTTCCCATATTTTGGGGCAAAAATGCAGAAATTCCCCTTATTTTTAGTAAAAAGGCTAAAATTCCCCTTAATTAAGGGCAAAAAGGCAGAAATTTCCTTATTTTGGGGCAAAATTGCAAAAATTTCACTGATTTCAGGGTAATCAGTCATTAATTTTCCTTATTTTGTGGCAAAAAACAGAAATTCCCTTTGTTTTTGGGGAAAAAGACAGATATTCCACTTTTTTAGAGGCAAAAAAGTAGAAATACCTTTTATTTTGGAGCAAAAATAAAGAAATTTCTCTTTTTTGTGGCAAGAGGTATACATTCCCCTCATTTTCAGGCTAAAAAGCAGAAATTCCCCGTATTTTGGAGCAAAATTGCAGAAATTCCCCTAATTGTGGGGCAAAAAGGCAGAAATTCCCTATATGTTAGGGCAAAAAAAAGAAATTCTCCTTATTTTGGGGCAAAACTCAGAAATTCCACTTATTTTGGGGCAAAATTCCAGAAATTTCTTTTATTTTGGGGCAAAATTGCAGAAATTTCTTTTATTTTGTTACAAAATTGCAGAATTTTTTCTTATTTTGGGGCAAAAAGGCAGAAATTTCCCATATTTTGGGGCAAAAATGCAGAAATTTCTTTTATTTTGAGGTAAAAGGCTGAAATTCCTTTTATTTGGGGGCAAAAAGGCAGAAATTTCTCTTATTTTGGGGCAAAATTGCAGAAATTTCACTTATGTCAGGGTAATAAGTCAGGAATTTCCTTTATTTTGGGGCCAAAAAACAGAAATTTCCTTTGTTTTGGGGGAAAAATACAGAAATTCCACTTATTTAGAGGCAAAAAGGCAGAAATTCCTAATATTTTGTGGCAAAAATGCAGAAATTCCCCTTATTTTGAGGTTAAAAGGCTGAAATTCCCTTTATTTGGGAGCAAAAAGGCAGAAATTTCCCTTATTTGGGGGCAAAATTGCAGAAATTTCACTTATTTCAGAAAAAATAGCAGAAATTTTCTTATTTTGGGGCCAAAAGTCAGAAATTTCTTTTATTTTGTTACAAAATTGCAGAATTTTTTCTTATTTTGGGGCAAAAAGGCCGAAATTTCCCATATTTTAGGGCAAATATGCAGAAATTTCTCTTATTTTGAGGTAAAAGTCTGAAAATCCCCTTATTTGGGGGCAAAAAGGCAGAAATTTCTCTTATTTTGGGGCAAAATTGCAGAAATTTCACTTATGTCAGGGTAATAAGTCAGAAATTTTCCTTAATTTTGGACCAAAAAATAGAAATTCTTTTCCTTTTGGGGAAAAAAGACAGAAATTCCACTTCTTTACAGGCAAAAAGACAGAAATTCCTAATATTTTGATGCAAAAATGCAGAAATTCCCCTTATTTTGACATAAAAAGGCTGAAATTCCCCTTATTTTGGAGCCAAAAGGCAGAAATTTCCATTATTTTGGGGCAATATTGCAGAAATTTCACTTAATTCAGGGTAATAAGTCAAAAAGTTTCCTTATTTTGGGGCAAAAAATACAAATTCCCTTTGTTTTGGGGGAAAAAGACAGAAATTTCACTTATTTAGATGCAAAAAAGCAGAAATTCCCCTTATTTTGGAGAAAAAAATGAAGAAATTTCACTTTTTTGTGGCAAAAGGTATACATTCCCCTTATTTTCAGGCTAAAAAGCAGAAATTCCCTTTATTTTGGAGCAAAATTGCAGAAATTCCCCTAATTGTGGGGCATAAAGGCAGAAATTCCCTATATTTTAGGGCAAAAAACAGAAATTCTCCTTATTTTGGGGCAAAACTCAGAAATTCCACTTATTTTGGGGCAAAATTCCAGAAATTTCCCTTATTTTGGGGCAAAATTGCAGAAATTTCACTTATTTTGGGGCAAAATTGCGAAAATTTCACTTATTTCAGTGAAAAAAGGCAGAAATTTTCCTTATTTTGGGGCAAAAAGTCAGAAATTCCTAATATTTTGTGGACAAAATGCAGAAATTAACCTTATTTTGAGGTAAAAATGCTGAAATTCCCCTTATTTGGGGGCAAAAATGCAGAAATTTCTATTATTTTGGGGCAAAATTGCAGAAATTTCACTTATTTCAGGGTAATAAGTCAGAAATTTTCCTTATTTTGGGCAAGAAAAGACAGAAATTCCCTTTGTTTTGGGGGGAAAATACATAAATTCCACTAATTTAGAGGCAAAAAAGCAAAAATTCTCCTTATTTTGGGGCAAAATTGCCGAAATTTTACTTACTTCAGGGTAATAAGTCAAAAATTTTCCTTATTTTCGGGCAAAAAGACAGAAATTCCCTTTGTTTTGGGGGAACAATACATAAATTCCACATATTTAGAGGCAAAAAAGCAGAAATTCCCTTTATTTTGGGGCAAAATTGCAAAAATTTCACTTATTTCAGTGAAAAAAGGCTGAAATTTTCCTTATTTTGGGGCAAAAAGTCAGAAATTCCTAATATTTTGTGGACAAAATGCAGAATTTCCCCTTATTTTGAGGTAAAAAGGCTGAAATTCCCCTTTTTTGTGGGCAAAAATGCAGAAATTTCTATTATTTGGGGGCAAAATTGCAGAAATTTCACTTATTTAAGGGTAATAAGTCAGAAATTTTCCTAATTTTGGGCAAAAAAAAGACAGAAATTCCCTTTGTTTTGGGGGAAAAATACATAAATTCCACTTATTTAGAGGCAAAAAAGCAGAAATTCCCCTTATTTTGGGGCAAAATTGCAGAAATTTCACTTACTTCAGGGTAATAAGTCAGAAATTTTCCTTATCATCGGGCAAAAAAAAACAGAAATTCCTTTTGTTTTGGGGGAACAATACATAAATTCCACTTATTTAGAGGCAAAAAAGCAGAAATTCCCTTTATTTTGGGAAAAATTGCAAAAATTTCACTTATTTCAGTGAAAAAAGGAAGAAATTTTACTTATTCAGAGGCAAAAAGTCAGAAATTACTAATATTTTGTGGAAAAATGCAGAAATTCCCCTTATTTTGAGGTAAAAAGGCTGAAATTCCCCTTATTTGGGAGCAAAAAGGCAGAAATTTCCCTTATTTTGGGGCAAGATTGCAGAAATTTCACTTATTTCAGGGTAATAAGTCAGAAAGTTTTCTTATTTTGGGGCAAAAAAGAAAGAAATTCCCTTTGTTTTGGGGGAAAAAGGAATTCCACTTATTTAGATGCAAAAAAGGCAGAAATTCCCCATATTTTGGATCAAAAATGAAGAAATTTCCCTTTTTTATGGCAAAAAGCTATGCATTCTTCTTATTTTCGGGCAAAAAGGCAGAAATTCCCCATATTTTGGAGCAAAATTGCAGAAATTTCCCTAATTGTGGGGCAAAAGGCAGAAATTCCCTATATGTTGGGGCAAAAAACAGAAATTCTCTTTATTTTGGGGCAAAACTTAGAAATTCCACTTATTTCGGAGCAAAATTCCAGAAATTTCACTTATTTTGGGGCAAAATTGCAGAAATTACACATATTTTGGGGCAAAATTGCAGAAATTTCACTTATTTCAAAAAAAAAAAACAGCAGAAATTATATTATTTTGGGGCAAAAAGGCAGAAAGTTTTTATTTTGGTACAAAATTGCAGAAATTTTTCTTATTTTGGAGCAAAAAGGCAGAAATTTCTTATATTTTGGGGCAAAAATGCAGAAATTCCCCTTATTTTGAGAAAAAAGGCTGAAATTCCAGTTAATTGGGGGCAAAAGGGCAGAAATTTCCTTATGTTGAGGCAAAATTGCAAAAATTTCACTTATTTCAGGGTAATCAGTAAGAAATTTTCCTTATTTTGGGGCAAGAAGAAAGAAATTCCCTTTGGTTTTGGGGAAAAAGATAGAAATTCCACTTTTTTAGAGGCAAAGAAGCAGAAATTCCTTTTATTTTGGAGCAATAATGAAGAAATTTCTCTTTTTTGTTGCAAAAGGTATACATTCCCCTTATTTTCAGGCTAAAAAGCAGAAATTCCCCGTATTTTGGAGCAAAATTGCAGAAATTCTCCTAATTGTGGGGCAAAAGGGCAGAAATTCCCTATATGTTAGGGCAAAAATCAGAAATTCTCCTTAATTTGGGGCAAAACTCAGAAATTCCACTTATTTTGGGGCAAAATTCCAGAAATTTCCCTTATTTTGGGGAAAAATTGCAGAAATTTCACTTATTTCAGGGAAAAAAAGCAGAAATTTTCTTATTTTGGGGCAAAAAGGCAGAAATTTCCTATATTTTGGTACAAAATTGCAGAAATTTTTTTTATTTTGGGCAAAAAAGCAGAAATTTCCCATATTTTGGGGCAAACATGCAGAAATTCCTTTATTTTGAGGTAAAAAGGGTGAAATTCCCCATATTTGGGGGTAAAAAGGCAGAAATTTCCCTTATTTTGGGGCAAAATTGCAGAAATTTCACTCATTTTAGGGTAATAAGTCAGAAATTTTCTTTATTTTGGGGCAAAAAAAACAGAAATTCCCTTTGTTATGGGGGAAAAAGACAGAAATTCCACTTATTTAGAGGCATAAAAGCAGAAATTCCCCTCATTTTGGAGCAAAAATGAAGAAATTTCCCTTTTTTATGGCAAAAAGGTATGCATTCTTATTATTTTTGGACAAAGAAGGCAGAAATTCCTCGTATTTCGGAGCAAAATTGCAGAAATTCCCCTAATTGTGGGGTAAAAAGGCAGAAATTCCCTATATGTTGGGGCAAAAGACAAAAATTCTCCTTATTTTAGGGCAAAACTCAGAAATTTAACTTATTTTGGGGCAAAATTGCAGAAATTTCACTTATTTCAGAAAAAATAGCAGAAATTTTCTTATTTTGGGGCCAAAAGTCAGAAATTTCTTTTATTTTGTTACAAAATTGCAGAATTTTTTCTTTTTTGGGGCAAAAAGGCAGAAATTTCCCATATTTTGGGGCAAAAATGCAGAAATTTCTTTTATTTTGAGGTAAAAGGCTGAAATTCCTTTTATTTGGGGGCAAAAAGGCAGAAATTTCTCTTATTTTGGGGTAAAATTGCAGAAATTTCACTTATGTCAGGGTAATAAGTCAGGAATTTCCTTTATTTTGGGGCCAAAAAACAGAAATTCCCTTTGTTTTGGGGGAAAAATACAGAAATTCCACTTATTTAGAGGCAAAAAGGCAGAAATTCCTAATATTTTGTGGCAAAAATGCAGAAATTCCCCTTATTTTGAGGTTAAAAGGCTGAAATTCCCTTTATTTGGGAGCAAAAAGGCAGAAATTTCTCTTATTTGGGGGCAAAATTGCAGAAATTTCACTTATTTCAGAAAAAATAGCAGAAATTTTCTTATTTTGGGGCCAAAAGTCAGAAATTTCTTTTATTTTGTTACAAAATTGCAGAATTTTTTCTTATTTTGGGGCAAAAAGGCAGAAATTTCCCATATTTTGGGGCAAAAATGCAGAAATTTCTTTTATTTTGAGGTAAAAGGCTGAAATTCCTTTTATTTGGGGGCAAAAAGGCAGAAATCTCTTATTTTGGGGCAAAATTGCAGAAATTTCACTTATGTCAGGGTAATAAGTGAGGAATTTCCTTTATTTTGGGGCCAAAAAACAGAAATTCCCTTTGTTTTGGGGGAAAAATACAGAAATTCCACTTATTTAGAGGCAAAAAGGCAGAAATTCCTAATATTTTGTGGCAAAAATGCAGAAATTCCCCTTATTTTGAGGTTAAAAGGCTGAAATTCCCTTTATTTGGGAGCAAAAAGGCAGAAATTTCTCTTATTTTGGGGCAAAATTGCAGAAATTTCACTTATTTCAGGGTAATAAGTCAGAAATTTTCCTTGTTTTGGGGCAAAAAAGACAGAAATTCCCTTTGTTTTGGGGGAAAAAGACAGAAATTCCACTTATTTAGATGCAAAAAAGCAGAAATTCCCTTTATTTTGGAGCAAAAATGAAAAAATTTCCCGTATTTATGGCAAAAAGCTATGCATTCTTCTTATTTTCGAGCAAAAAGGCAGAAATTCCCCATATTTTGGAGCAAAATTGCAGAAATTCCTCTAATTGTGGGGCAAAAAGGCAGAAATTCCCTAAATGTTGGGGCAAAAAGACAGAAATTCTCCTTATTTTGGGGCAAAACTCAGAAATTCCACTTATTTCGGAGCAAAATTCCAGAAATTTCACTTATATTGGGGCAAAATTGCAGAAATTACACTTATTTTGGGGCAAAATTGCAGAAATTTCACTTATTTCAAAAAGAAAGCAGAAATTTTTTTATTTTGGGGCAAAAAGGCAGAAATTTCTTTTATTTTGGTACAAAATTGCAGAAATTTTTCTTATTTTGGAGCAAAAAGGCAGAAATTTTCCATATTTTGGGGCAAATATGCAGAAATTCCCCTTATTTTGAGTAAAAAGCCTGAAATTCCCCTTAATTGGGGGCAAAAAGGCAGAAATTTCCTTATTTTGAGGCAAAATTGCAAAAATTTCACTTATTTCAGGGTAATCAGTCAGAAATTTTCCTTATTTTGGGGCAAAAAGACAGAAATTCCCTTTGTTTTTGGGGAAAAAGACAGATATTCCACTTTTTAGAGGCAAAAAAGCAGAACTTTCTTTTTATTTTGGAGCAAAAATAAAGAAATTTCTCTTTTTTGTGGCAAAAGATATACATTCCCCTTATTTTCAGGCTAAAAAGCAGAAATTCCCCGTATTTTGGAGCAAAATTGCAGAAATTCCCCTAATTGTGGGGCAAAAAGGCAGAAATTCCCTATATGTTAGGGCAAAAAAAAGAAATTCTCCTTATTTTGGGGCAAAACTCAGAAATTCCACTTATTTTGGGGCAAAATTCCAGAAATTTCCCTTATTTTGGGGCAAAATTGCAGAAATTTCACTTATTTCAGTGAAAAAAGGCAGAAATTTTTTTTATTTTGGGGCAAAAAGGCAGAAATTCCTAATATTTTGTGGCAAAAATGCAGAAATTCCTTTTATTTTGAGGTAAAAATGCTGAAATTCCCCTTATTTGGGGGCAAAAAAGCAGAAATTTCCCTTATTTTGGGGCAATATTGCAGAAATTTCACTTATTTCAGGGTAATAAGTCAGAAATTTTCCTTATTTTGGGGCAAAAAGACAGAAATTCCCTTTGTTTTGGGGACAAAATACATAAATTCCACTTATTTAGAGGCAAAAAAGCAAAAATTCCCCTTATTTTGGTTCAAAATTGCAGAAATTTCACTTACTTCAGGGTAATAAGTCAGAAATTTTCCTTATTTGGGGGCAAAAAAGACAGAAATTACTTTTGTTTTGGGGGAAAAAGACAGAAATTCCACTTATTTAGAGGCAAAAAAGCAGAATTTCCCTTATTTTGGAGCAAAAATGAAGAAATTTCCCTTTTTTATGGCAAAACGTTATGCATTCTTCTTATTTTCGGGCAAAAAGGCAGAAATTCCCCGTATTTTGGAGCAAAATTGCAGAAATTCCCCTAATTGTGGGGCAAAAAGGCAGAAATTCCCTATATGTTGGGGCAAAAAGACAGAAATTCTCCTTATTTGGGGGCAAAACTCAGAAATTCCACTTATTTTGGGGCAAAATTCCAGAGATTTCCCTTATTTTGGGGCAAAATTGCAGAAATTTCACTTATGGCAGAGAAAAAAGGCAGAAATTTTCCTTATTTTGGGGCAAAAAGGCAGAAATTCCTAATATTTTGTAGCAAAAAGGCAGAAATTCCCCTTATTTTGAGGTAAAAGGGTGAAATTCCTCTTATTTGGGATCAAAAAGGCAGAAATTTCCCTTATTTTGTGGCAAAATTGCAGAAATTTCACTTATTTCAGGGTAATAAGTCAGAAAATTTCCTTATTTTGGTGCAAAAAAGACAGAAATTCCCCTTTTTTGGGGGAAAAAGACCGAAATTCCACATATTTAGAGGCCAAAAAGCAGAAATTCCCCTTATTTTGGAGCAAAATTACAGAAATATCCCTTTTTTATGGAAAAAGGTATGCATTCTTCTTATTTTTGGGCAAAAAGGCAGAAATTCCCCGTATTTTGGAGCAAAATTGCAGAAATTAACCTAATTGTGGGGCAAAAATGCAGAAATTCCCTATATGTTGGGGCAAAAAGACAGAAATTCTCCTTATTTTGGGGAAACTCAGAAATTCCACGCATTTTGGGGCAAAATTCCAGAAATTTCCCTTATTTTGTGGCAAAAGTGCAGAAATTTCACTTATTTTGTGGCAAAATTAGAGAAATTTCACTTATTTCAGGAAAAAAAAGCAGAAATTTTCTTATTTTGGGGCAAAAAAGCAGAAATTTCCCATATTTTGGTACAAAATTGCAGAAATTTTTCTTATTTTGGGCAAAAATGCAGAAAATTCCCATATTTTGGGGCAAACATGCAGAAATTCCCCTTCATTTTGAGGTAAAAATGCTGAAATTCCCCTTATTTGGGGGTAAAAATGCAGAAATTTCCCTTATTTTGGGGCAAAATTGCAGAAATTTCACTTATTTCAGGGTAATAAGTCAGAAATTTTCCTTATTTTGGGGCAAAAAAGACAGAAATTCCCTTTGTTTTGGGAGAAAAAGACAGAAATTCCACTTATTTAGAGGCATAAAAGCAGAAATTCCCCTCATTTTGGAGCAAAAATGAAGAAATTTCCCTTTTTTATGGCAAAAAGGTATGCATTCTTATTATTTTCGGAAAAAAAAGGCAGAAATTCCCCGTATTTTTGAGCAAAATTGCAGAAATTCCCCTAATTGTGGGGCAAAAAGGCAGATTCCCTATATGTTGGGGCAAAAAGACAGAAATTCTCCTTATTTTAGGGCAAAACTCAGAAATTTAACTTATTTTGGGGCAAAATTGCAGGAATTTCACTTATTTCATAAAAAAAGCAGAAATTTCCTTATTTTGGAGCCAAAAGGCAGAAATTTCTTTTATTTTGTTACAAAATTGCAGAATTTTTTCTTATTTTGGGGCAAAAAGGCAGAAATTTCCCATATTTTGGGGCAAAAATGCAGAAATTCCCCTTATTTTTAGTAAAAAGGCTAAAATTCCCCTTAATTAAGGGCAAAAAGGCAGAAATTTCCTTATTTTGGGGCAAAATTGCAAAAATTTCACTGATTTCAGGGTAATCAGTCATTAATTTTCCTTATTTTGTGGCAAAAAACAGAAATTCCCTTTGTTTTTGGGGAAAAAGACAGATATTCCACTTTTTTAGAGGCAAAAAAGTAGAAATACCTTTTATTTTGGAGCAAAAATAAAGAAATTTCTCTTTTTTGTGGCAAGAGGTATACATTCCCCTTATTTTCAGGCTAAAAAGCAGAAATTCCCCGTATTTTGGAGCAAAATTGCAGAAATTCCCCTAATTGTGGGGCAAAAAGGCAGAAATTCCCTATATGTTAGGGCAAAAAAAAGAAATTCTCCTTAATTTGGGGCAAAACTCAGAAATTCCACTTATTTTGGGGCAAAATTCCAGAAATTTCTTTTATTTTGGGGCAAAATTGCAGAAATTTCACTTATTTTGGGGCAAAATTGCAGAAATTTCACTTATTTCAGTGAAAAAAGGCAGAAATTTTCCTTATTTTGGGGCATAAAGGCAGAAATTCTTAATATTTTGTGGCAAAAATGCAGAAATTCCCCTTATTTTGAGGTAAAAATGCTGAAATTCCCTTTATTTGGGGGGCAAAAAAGCAGAAATTTCCCTTATTTTGGGGCAAAATTGCAGAAATTTCACTTATTTCAGGGTAATAAGTCAGAAATTTTCCTTATTTTGGGCAAAAAAGACAAAAATTCTCTTTGTTTTGGGGGAAAAATACATAAATTTCACTTATTTAGAGGCAAAAAAGCAGAAATTCCCCTTATTTTGGGGCAAAATTGCAGAAATTTCACTTACTTCAGGGTAATAAGTCAGAAATTTTCTTTATTTTGGGGCAAATAGACAGAAATTACCTTTGTTTTGGGGGAAAAAGACAGAAATTCCACTTATTTAGAGGCAAAAAAGCAGAATTCCCCTTATTGTGGAGCAAAAATGAAGAAATTTCCATTTTTATGGCAAAAAGCTATGCATTCTTCTTATTTTCAGGCAAAAAGGCAGAAATTCCCCATATTTTTGAGCAATATTGCAGAAATTCCCCTAATTGTGGGGCAAAAAGGCAGAAATTCCCTATATGTTGGGGCAAAAAGACAGAAATTCTCCTTATTTTGGGGCAAAACTCAGAAATTCCACTTATTTTGGAGCAAAATTCAAGAAATTTCACTTATTTTGGGGCAAAATTGCAGAAATTTCACTTATTTTGGGGCAAAATTGCAGAAATTTCACTTATTTAAAAAAAAGCAGAAATTTGTTCATTTTGGGGCAAAAAAGCAGAAATTTCTTTTATTTTGGTACAAAATTGCAGAAATTTTTCTTATTTTGGAGCAAAAAGGCAGAAATTTCCCATATTTTGGGACAAAAATGCAGAAATTCCCCTTATTTTGAGGAAAAACGCTGAAATTCCCCTTATTTGGGGGCAAAAGGTCAGAAATTTCCTTATTTTAAGGCAAAATTGCAAAAATTTCACTTATTTCAGGGTAATAAGTCAGAAATTTTTCTTATTTTGGGGCAAAAAGACAGAAATTCCCTTTGTTTTTTCGGAAAAAGACAGAAATTCCACTTTTTTAGAGGCAAAAAAGCAGAATTTTTTTTTATTTTGGAGCAAAAATGAAGAAATTTCCCTTTTTTGTGGCAAAAGGTATAAATTCCCCTTATTTTCAGGCTAAAAAGCAGAAATTCCCTGAATTTTGGAGCAAAATTACAGAAATTCCCCTAATTGTGCGGCAAAAATGCAGAAATTCCCTATATGTTAGGGCAAAAAACAGAAATTCTCCTTATTTTTGGGCAAAACTCCGAAATTCCACTTATTTTGGGGCAAAATTCCAGAAATTTCCCTTATTTTGTGGCAAAATTGCAGAAATTTCACTTATTTTGGGGCAAAATTGCAAAAATTTCACTTATTTCAGTGAAAAAGGCAGAAATTTTTCTTATTTTGGGGCAAAAGGCAGAAATTCCTAATATTTTGTGGCACAAATGCAGAAATTCCCCTTATTTTGAGGTAAAAAGGCTGAAATTCCTCTTATTTGGGGGCAAAAAGGAAGAAATTTCCCTTATTTTGAAGCAAAATTGCAGAAATTTCACTTATTTCAGGGCAATAAGTCAGATATTTTCCTTATTTTGGGCAAAAAAAGACAGAAATTCCATTTGTTTTGGGGGGAAAATACATAAATTCCACTTATTTAGAGGCAAAAAAGCAGAAATTCCCCTTATTTTGGGGCAAAATTTCAGAAATTTCACTTACTTCAGGGTAATAAGTCAGAAATTTTCCTTATTTTGGGGCAAAAAAGACAGAAATTTCATTGTTTTGAAAGAAAAAAACAAAAATTCCACTTATTTAGAGGTAAAAAAGCAGAAATTCCCCTTATTTTGGAGCAAAATTACAGAAATTTCTCTTTTTTATGCCAAAAAGGTATGCATTCTTCTTATTTTCGGGCAAAAAGGCAGAAATTCCCCGTATTTTGGAGCAAAATTGCAGAAATTAACCTAATTGTGGGGCAAAAAGGCAGAAATTCCCTATATGTTGGGGCAAAAAACAGAAATTCTCCTTATTTTGGGGCAAAACTCAGAAATTTCACTTATTTTGGGGCAAAATTCCAGAAATTTCCCTTATTTTGGGGCAAAATTGGAGAAATTTCACTTATTTTGCGGAAAAATTGGAGAAATTTCACTTATTTAAAAAAAAAATACAGAAATTTTTTTATTTTGGGGCAAAAAGGCAGAAATTTCCCAGATTTTGGTACAAAATTGCAAAAATTTTTCTTTTTTTGTGCAAAAAGTTAGAAATTTCCCATATTTTGGGGCAAACATCCAAAAATTCCCCTTCATTTTGAGGTAAAAAGGCTGAAATTCCCCTTATTTGGGGGTAAAAACGCAGAAATTTCCCTTATTTTGGGGCAAAATTGCAGAAATTTCACTTATTTCAGGGTAATAAGTCAGAAATTTTCCTTATTTTGGGGCAAAAAAGACAGAAATTCCCTTTGTTTACGGAGAAAAAGACAGAAATTCCACTTATTTAGAGGCATGAAAGCAGAAATTCCCCTCATTTTGGAGCAAAAATGAAGAAATTTCCCTTTTTTATGGCAAAAAGGTATGCATTCTTATTATTTTCGGACAAAAAAGGCAGAAATTCCCCGTATTTTTGAGCAAAATTGCAGAAATTCCCCTAATTGTGGGGCAAAAAGGCAGAAATTCCCTATATGTTGGGGCAAAAAGACAGAAATTCTCCTTATTTTAGGGCAAAACTCAGAAATTTAACTTATTTTGGGGCAAAATTGCAGGAATTTCACTTATTTCATAAAAAAAGCAGAAATTTCCTTATTTTGGAGCCAAAAGGCAGAAATTTCTTTTATTTTGTTACAAAATTGCAGAATTTTTTCTTATTTTGGGGCAAAAAGGCAGAAATTTCCCATATTTTGGGGCAAAAATGCAGAAATTCCCCTTATTTTTAGTAAAAAGGCTAAAATTCCCCTTAATTAAGGGCAAAAAGGCAGAAATTTCCTTATTTTGGGGCAAAATTGCAAAAATTTCACTGATTTCAGGGTAATCAGTCATTAATTTTCCTTATTTTGTGGCAAAAAACAGAAATTCCCTTTGTTTTTGGGGAAAAAGACAGATATTCCACTTTTTTAGAGGCAAAAAAGTAGAAATACCTTTTATTTTGGAGCAAAAATAAAGAAATTTCTCTTTTTTGTGGCAAGAGGTATACATTCCCCTCATTTTCAGGCTAAAAAGCAGAAATTCCCCGTATTTTGGAGCAAAATTGCAGAAATTCCCCTAATTGTGGGGCAAAAAGGCAGAAATTCCCTATATGTTAGGGCAAAAAAAAGAAATTCTCCTTATTTTGGGGCAAAACTCAGAAATTCCACTTATTTTGGGGCAAAATTCCAGAAATTTCTTTTATTTTGGGGCAAAATTGCAGAAATTTCTTTTATTTTGTTACAAAATTGCAGAATTTTTTCTTATTTTGGGGCAAAAAGGCAGAAATTTCCCATATTTTGTGGCAAAAATGCAGAAATTTCTTTTATTTTGAGGTAAAAGGCTGAAATTCCTTTTATTTGGGGGCAAAAAGGCAGAAATTTCTCTTATTTTGGGGCAAAATTGCAGAAATTTCACTTATGTCAGGGTAATAAGTCAGGAATTTCCTTTATTTTGGGGCCAAAAAACAGAAATTCCCTTTGTTTTGGGGGAAAAATACAGAAATTCCACTTATTTAGAGGCAAAAAGGCAGAAATTCCTAATATTTTGTGGCAAAAATGCAGAAATTCCCCTTATTTTGAGGTTAAAAGGCTGAAATTCCCTTTATTTGGGAGCAAAAAGGCAGAAATTTCCCTTATTTGGGGGCAAAATTGCAGAAATTTCACTTATTTCAGAAAAAATAGCAGAAATTTTCTTATTTTGGGGCCAAAAGTCAGAAATTTCTTTTATTTTGTTACAAAATTGCAGAATTTTTTCTTATTTTGGGGCAAAAAGGCAGAAATTTCCCATATTTTGGGGCAAAAATGCAGAAATTTTTTTTATTTTGAGGTAAAAGGCTGAAATTCCTTTTATTTGGGGGCAAAAAGGCAGAAATTTCTCTTATTTTGGGGCAAAATTGCAGAAATTTCACTTATGTCAGGGTAATAAGTCAGGAATTTCCTTTATTTTGGGGCCAAAAAACAGAAATTCCCTTTTTTTGGGGGAAAAATACAGAAATTCCACTTATTTAGAGGCAAAAAGGCAGAAATTCCTAATATTTTGTGGCAAAAATGCAGAAATTCCCCTTATTTTGAGGTTAAAAGGCTGAAATTCCCTTTATTTGGGAGCATAAAGGCAGAAATTTCTCTTATTTTGGGGCAAAATTGCAGAAATTTCACTTATTTCAGGGTAATAAGTCAGAAATTTTCCTTATTTTGGGGCAAAAAAGACAGAAATTCCCTTTGTTTTGGGGGAAAAAGTAATTCCACTTATTTAGATGCAAAAAAGCAGAAATTCCCTTTATTTTGGAGCAAAAATGAAAAAATTTCCCTTTTTTATGGCAAAAAGCTATGCATTCTTCTTATTTTTGAGCAAAAAGGCAGAAATTCCCCATATTTTGGAGCAAAATTGCAGAAATTCCTCTAATTGTGGGGCAAAAAGGCAGAAATTCCCTAAATGTTGGGGCAAAAAGACAGAAATTCTCCTTATTTTGGGGCAAAACTCAGAAATTCCACTTATTTCGGAGCAAAATTCCAGAAATTTCACTTATATTGGGGCAAAATTGCATAAATTACACTTATTTTGGAGCAAAATTGCAGAAATTTCACTTATTTCAAAAAAAAAGCAGAAATTTTTTTATTTTGGGGCAAAAAGGCAGAAATTTCTTTTATTTTGGTACAAAATAGCAGAAATTTTTCTTATTTTGGAGCAAAAAGGCAGAAATTTTCCATATTTTGGGGCAAATATGCAGAAATTCCCCTTATTTTGAGTAAAAAGGCTGAAATTCCCCTTAATTGGGGGCAAAAAGGCAGAAATTTTCTTATTTTGGGGCAAAATTGCAAAAATTTCACTTATTTCAGGGTAATCAGTCAGAAATTTTCCTTATTTTGGGGCAAAAAGACAGAAATTCCCTTTGTTTTTGGGGAAAAAGACAGATATTCCACTTTATTAGAGGCAAAAAAGCAGAACTTTCTTTTTATTTTGGAGCAAAAATAAAGAAATTTCTCTTTTTTGTGGCAAAAGATATACATTCCCCTTATTTTCAGGCTAAAAAGCAGAAATTCCCCGTATTTTGGAGCAAAATTGCAGAAATTCCCCTAATTGTGGGGCAAAAAGGCAGAAATTCCCTATATGTTAGGGCAAAAAAAAGAATTTCTCCTTATTTTGGGGCAAAACTCAGAAATTCCACTTATTTTGGGGCAAAATTCCAGAGATTTCCCTTATTTTGGGGCAAAATTGCAGAAATTTCACTTATTTCAGTGAAAAAAGGCAGAAATTTTTTTTATTTTGGGGCAAAAAGGCAGAAATTCCTAATATTTTGTGGCAAAAATGCAGAATTCCTTTTATTTTGAGGTAAAAATGCTGAAATTCCCCTTATTTGGGGGCAAAAAAGCAGTAATTTCCCTTATTTTGGGGCAATATTGCAGAAATTTCACTTATTTCAGGGTAATAAGTCAGAAATTTTCCTTATTTTGGGAAAAAAAGACAGAAATTCCCTTTTTTGGGGACAAAATACATAAATTTCACTTATTTAGAGGCAAAAAAGCAAAAATTCCCCTTATTTTGGTTCAAAATTGCAGAAATTTCACTTACTTCAGGGTAATCAGTCAGAAATTTTCCTTATTTGGGGGCAAAAAAGACAAAAATTACTTTTGTTTTGGGGGAAAAAGACAGAAATTCCACTTATTTAGAGGCAAAAAAGCAGAATTTCCCTTATTTTGGAGCAAAAATGAAGAAATTTCCCTTTTTTATGGCAAAAAGTTATGCATTCTTCTTATTTTCAGGCAAAAAGGCAGAAATTCCCCGTATTTTGGAGCAAAATTGCAGAAATTCCCCTAATTGTGTGGCAAAAAGGCAGAAATTCCCTATATGTTGGGGCAAAAAGACAGAAATTCTCCTTATTTGGGGGCAAAACTCAGAAATTCCACATATTTTGGGGCAAAATTCCAGAGATTTCCCTTATTTTGGGGCAAAATTGCAGAAATTTCACTTATGGCAGGGAAAAAAGGCAGAAATTTTCCTTATTTTGGGGCAAAAAGGCAGAAATTCCTAATATTTTGTAGCAAAAAGGCAGAAATTCCCCTTATTTTGAGGTAAAAGGGTGAAATTCCTCTTATTTGGGATCAAAAAGGCAGAAATTTCCCTTATTTTGTGGCAAAATTGCAGAAATTTCACTTATTTCAGGGTAATAAGTCAGAATATTTCCTTATTTTGGTGCAAAAAAGACAGAAATTCCCCTTCTTTTGGGGCAAAAAGACCGAAATTCCACATATTTAGAGGCCAAAAAGCAGAAATTCCCCTTATTTTGGAGCAAAATTACAGAAATTTCCCTTTTATATGGAAAAAGGTATGCATTCTTCTTATTTTCGGGCAAAAAGGCAGAAATTCCCCGTATTTTGGAGCAAAATTGCAGAAATTAACCTAATTGTGGGGCAAAAATGCAGAAATTCCCTATATGTTGGGGCAAAAAGACAGAAATTCTCCTTATTTTGGGGAAACTCAGAAATTCCACTCATTTTGGGGCAAAATTCCAGAAATTTCCCTTATTTTGTGGCAAAAGTGCAGAAATTTCACTTATTTTGTGGCAAAATTAGAGAAATTTCACTTATTTCAGGGAAAAAAAGCAGAAATTTTCTTATTTTGGGGCAAAAAAGCAGAAATTTCCCAAATTTTGGTAAAAATTGCAGAAATTTTTCTTATTTTGGGCAAAAAGTCAGAAAATTCCCATATTTTGGGGCAAACATGCAGAAATTCCCCTTCATTTTGAGGTAAAAATGCTGAAATTCCCCTTATTTGGGGGTAAAAAGGCAGAAATTTCACTTATTTTGGGGCAAAATTGCAGAAATTTCACTTATTTCAGGGTAATAAGTCAGAAATTTTCCTTATTTTGGGGCAAAAAAGACAGAAATTCCCTTTGTTTAGGGAGAAAAAGACAGAAATTCCACTTATTTAGAGGCATAAAAGCAGAAATTCCCCTCATTTTGGAGCAAAAATGAAGAAATTTCCCTTTTTTATGGCAAAAAGGTATGCATTCTTATTATTTTTGGACAAAAAAGGCAGAAATTCCCCGTATTTTTGAGCAAAATTGCAGAAATTCCCCTAATTGTGGGGCAAAAAGGCAGATATTCCCTATATGTTGGGGCAAAAAGATAGAAATTCTCCTTATTTTAGGGCAAAACTCAGAAATTTAACTTATTTTGGGGCAAAATTGCAGGAATTTCACTTATTTCATAAAAAAGCAGAAATTTTCTTATTTTGGAGCCAAAAGGCAGAAATTTCTTTTATTTTGTTACAAAATTGCAGAATTTTTTCTTATTTTGGGGCAAAAAGGCAGAAATTTCTTATATTTTAGGGCAAAAATGCAGAAATTTTTTTTTTATTTTGAGTTAAAAGGCTGAAATTCCCCTTATTTGGGGTCAAAAAGGCAGAAATTTCCCTTATTTTGGGGCAAAATTGCAGAAATTTCACTTATTTCAGTGTAATAAGTCAGAAATTTTCCTTATTTTGGGGCAAAAAAGACAGAAATTCCCTTTGTTTTTGGAGAAAAAGACACAAATTCCACTTATTTAGAGGCATAAAAGCAGAAATTCCACTCATTTTGGAGCAAAAATGAAGAAATTTCCCTTTTTTATGGCAAAAAGGTATGCATTCTTATTATTTTCGGACAAAAAAGGCAGAAATTCCCCGTATTTTGGAGCAAAATTGCAGAAATTCCATTAATTGTGGGGCATAAAGGCAGAAATTCCCTATATGTTGGGGCAAAAAGACAGAAATTCTCCTTATTTTAGGGCAAAACTCAGAAATTTAACTTATTTTGGGGCAAAATTGCAGGAATTTCTCTTATTTCATAAAAAAAGCAGAAATTTCCTTATTTTGGAGCCAAAAGGCAGAAATTTCTTTTATTTTGTTACACAATTGCAGAATTTTTTCTTATTTTGGGGCAAAAAGGCAGAAATTTCCCATATTTTGGGGCAAAAATGCAGAAATTTTTTTTTATTTTGAGTTAAAAGGCTGAAATTCTCCTTATTTGGGGGCAAAAAGGCAGAAATTTCTCTTATTTTGGGGCAAAATTGCAGAAATTTCACTTATTTCAGGGTAATAAGTCAGAAATTTTCCTTATTTTGGGGCCAAAAAACAGAAATTCCCTTTGTTTTGGGGGAAAAAGACAGAAATTCCACTTATTTAGAGGCAAAAACGCAGAAATTCCTAATATTTTGTGGCAAAAATGCAGAAATTCCCCTTATTTTGAGGTAAAAAACTGAAATTTCCGTTATTTGGGAGCAAAAAGGCAGAAATTTCCCTTATTTTGGGGAAAAATTGCAGAAATTTCACTTATTTCAGGGTAATAAGTCAGAATTTTTCCTTATTTTGGGGCAAAAAAGACAGAAATTCCCTTTGTTTTGTGGGAAAGAGACAGAAATTCCACTTATTTAAATGCAAAAAAGCAGAAATTCCCTTTATTTTGGAGCAAAAATGATGAAATTTCCTTTTTTTATGGCAAAAAGCTATGCATTCTTCTTATTTTCGCGCAAAAAGGCAGAAATTCCCCATATTTTGGAGCAAAATTGTAGAAATTCCCCTAATTGTGGGGCAAAAAGGCAGAAATTCCCTAAATGTTGGGGCAAAAAGACAGAAATTCTCCTTATTTTGGGGCAAAACATAGAAATTCCACTTATTTTGGAGCAAAATTCCAGAAATTTCACTTATATTGGGGCAAAATTGCAGAAATTACACTTATTTTGGGGCAAAATTGCAGAAATTTCACTTATTTAAAAAAAAAGCAGAAATTTTCTTATTTTGGGGCAAAAAGGCAGAAATTTCTTTTATTTTGGTATGAAATTGCAGAAATTTTTCTTATTTTGGAGCAAAAAGGCAGAAATTTTCCATATTTTGGGGCAAAAATGCAGAAATTCCCTTTATTTTGAGTAAAAAGGCTGAAATTCTTCTTATTTTGGGGCAAAAAGGCAGAAATTTCCTTATTTTGGGGCAAAATTGCAAAAATTTCACTTATTTCAGGGTAATCAGTCAGAAATTTTCCTTATTTTGGGGCAAAAAGACAGAAATTCCCTTTGTTTTTGGGGAATAAGACAGATATTCCACTTTTTTAGAGGCAAAAAAGCAGAACTTTCTTTTTATTTTGGAGCAAAAATAAAGAAATTTCTCTTTTTTGTGGCAAAAGGTATACATTCCCCTTATTTTCAGGCTAAAAACCAGAAATTCCCTGTATTTTGGAGCAAAATTGCAGAAATTCCCCTAATTGTGGGGCAAAAAGGCAGAAATTCCTTATATGTTGGGGCAAAAAAAAGAAATTCTCCTTATTTTTGGGCAAAACTCAGAAATTCCACTTATTTTGGCGCAAAATTCCAGAAATTTCCCTTATTTTTGGGCAAAATTGCAGAAATTTCACTTATTTTGGGGCAAAATTGCAGAAATTTCACTTATTTCAGTAAAAAAAGGCAGAAATTTTCCTTATTTTGGGGCAAAAAGCAGAAATTCCTAATATTTTGTGGCAAAAATGCAGAAATTCCCCTTATTTTGAGGTAAAAATGCTGAAATTCCCCTTATTTGGAGGCAAAAAAGCAAAAATTTCACTTATTTTGGGGCAAAATTGCAGAAATGTCACTTAGTTCAGGGTAATAAGTCAGAAATTTTCCTTATTTTGGGCAAAAAATCAGAAATTCCCTTAGTTTTGGGGGAAAAATACATAAATTCCACTTATTTAGAGGCAAAAAAGCAGAAATTCCCCTTATTTTGGAGCAAAATTACAGAAATTTCCCTTTTTTATGGAAAAAGGTATGCATTCTTCTTATTTTCGGGCAAAAAGGCAGAAATTCCCCATATTTTGGAGCAAAATTACAGAAATTAACCTAATTGTGGGGCAAAAATGCAGAAATTCCCTATATGTTGGGGCAAAAAGACAGAAATTCTCCTTATTTTGGGAAAACTCAAAAATTCCACTCATTTTGGGGCAAAATTCCAGAAATTTCCCTTATTTTGTGGCAAAATTGCAGAAATTTCACTTATTTTGTGGCAAAATTAGAGAAATTTCACTTATTTCAGGGAAAAAAAGCAGAAATTTTCTTATTTTGGGGAAAAAGGCAGAAATTTCCCATATTTTGGTACAAAATTGCAGAAATTTTTCTTATTTTGGGCAAAAAGGCAAAAATTTCCCATATTTTGGGGCAAACATGCAGAAATTCCCCTTCATTTTGAGGTAAAAAGGCTGAAATTGCAGAATTTTTTCTTATTTTGGGGCAAAAAGGCAGAAATTTCCCATATTTTTGGGCAAAAATGCAGAAATTTTTTTTATTTTGAGTTAAAAGGCTGAAATTCCCCTTATTTGGGGGCAAAAAGGCAGAAATTTCTTTTATTTTGGAACAAAATTGCAGAAATTTCACTTATGTCAGGGTAATAAATCAGAAATTTTCCTTATTTTGGGGCCAGAAAACAGAAATTCTTTTTCTTTTGGGGGAAAAAGACAGAAATTCCACTTATTTAGAGGCAAAAATGCAGAAATTCCTAATATTTTGTGGCAAAAATGAAGAAATTTCCATTTTTATGGCAAAAAGCTGTGCATTCTTCTTATTTTTGGGCAAAAAGGCAGAAATTCCCCATATTTTGGAGCAAAATTGCAGGAATTCCCCTAATTGTGGGGCAAAAAGACAGAAATTCTCCTTATTTTGGGGCAAAACTCAGAAATTCCACTTATTTTTGAGCAAAATTCGAGAAATTTCACTTATCTTGGGGCAAAATTGCAGAAATTTCACTTATTTTGCGGCAAAATTGCAGAAATTTCACTTATTTAAAAAAAAGCAGAAATTTTCTTATTTTGGGGCAAAAAGGCAGAAATTTCTTTTATTTTGGTACAAAATTGCAGAAATTTTTCTTATTTTGGAGCAAAAAGGCAGAAATTTCCCATATTTTGGGGCAAAAATGCAGAAATTCCCCTTATTTTGAGGAAAAAGGCTGAAATTCCCCTTAATTGGGGGCAAAAAGGCAGAAATTTTTTTATTTTGTTGGAAAATTGCAAAAATTACACTTATTTCAGGGTAATAAGTCAGAAATTTTCCTTATTTTGGGGCACAAAAACAAAAATTCCCATTGTTTTTGGGCAAAAAGACAGAAATTCCACTTTTTTAGAGGCAAAAAAGCAGAAATTCCCCGTATTTTGGGGCAAAATTGCAGAAATTTCACTTACTTCAATGTAATAAGTCAGAAATTTTCCTTATTTTGGGGCAAAAAAGACAGAAATTACCTTTGTTTTGGGGGAAAAATACATAAATTTCACTTATTTAGAGGCAAAAAAGCAGAAATTCCCCGTATTTTGGGGCAAAATTGCAGAAATTTCACTTACTTCAATGTAATAAGTCAGAAATTTTCTTTATTTTGGGGCAAAAAAGACAGAAATTACCTTTTCTTGGGGGGAAAAAGACAGAAATTCCACTTATTTAGAGGCAAAAAAGCAGAAATTCCCCTTATTTTGGAGCAAAATTACATAAATTTCCCCTTTTTATGGCAAAAAGGTATGCATTCTTCTAATTTTCAGGCAAAAAGGCAGAAATTCCCCGTATTTTGGAGCAAAATTGCAGAAATTAACCTAATTGTGGGGCAAAAAGGCAGAAATTCCCTATATGTTGGGGCAAAAAGACAGAAATTCTCTATATTTGGGGGCAAAACTCAGAAATTCCACTTATTTTGGGGCAAAATTCCAGAGATTTCCCTTATTTTGGGTCAAAATTGCAGAAATTTCACTTATTTTGGGGCAAAATTGCAGAAATTTCACTTATGGCAGAAAAAAAAGGCAGAAATTTTCCCTATTTTGGGGCAAAAGGCAGAAATTCCTAATATTTTGTGGCAAAAATGCAGAAATTCTCCTTCTTTTGAGGTAAAAGGGTGAAATTCCTCTTATTTGGCGGCAAAAGGCAGACATTTCCCTTATTTTAGGGCAAAATTGCAGAAATTTCACATATTTCAGGGTAATAAGTCAGAAAATTTCTTTATTTTGGTGCAGAAAAGACAGAAATTCTCTTTGTTTTGGGGGAAAAAGATGGAAATTCGACATACTTAGAGGCAAAAAAGCAGAAATTCCCCTTATTTTGGAGCAAAATTACAGAAATTTCCTTTTTTTATGGCAAAAAGGTATGCATTCTTCTTATTTTCAGGCAAAAAAGCAGAAATTCCCCGTATTTTGGAGCAAAATTGCAGAATTTAACCTAATTGTGGGGCAAAAATGCAGAAATTCCCTAAATGTTGGGGCAAAAAGACAGAAATTCTCCTTATTTTGGGGCAAAACTCAGAAATTCCACTCATTTTGGAGCAAAATTCCAGAAATTTCCCTTATTTTGGGGCAAAATTGCAGAAATTTCATTTATTTTGTGGCAAAATTGGACAAATTTCACTTATTTCAGGGAAAAAAAGCAGAAATTTTCTTATTTTGGGGAAAAAAGGCAGAAATTTCCCATATTTTGGTACAAAATTGCAGAAATTTTTCTTATTTTGGGCAAAAAGGCAGAAATTTCCCATATTTTGGGGCAAACATGCAAAAATTCCCCTTCATTTTGAGGTAAAAAGGCTGAAATTCCCCTTATTTGGGGGTAAAAAAGCAGAAATTTCCCTTATTTTGGGGCAAAATTGCAGAAATTTCACTTATTTCAGGGTAATAAGTCAGAAATTTTCCTTATTTTGGGGCAAAAAAGAGAGAAATTCCCTTTGTTTTAGGGGAAAAAGACAGAAATTCCACTTATTTAGAGGCATAACAGCAGAAATTCCCTCTCATTTTAGAGCAAAAATGAAGAAATTTCCCTTTTTTATGGCAAAAAGGTATGCATTCTTATTATTTTCGTACAAAAAAGGAAGATATTCCCCGTATTTTGGAGCAAAATTGCAGAAATTCCCCTAATTGTGGGGCAAAAAGGCAGAAATTCCCTATATGTAGGGGCAAAAAACTGAAATTCTCCTTATTTTAGGGCAAAACTCAGAAATTTAACTTATTTTGGGGCAAAATTGCAGAAATTTCACTTATTTCAGAAAAAAAAGCAGAAATTTCCTTATTTTGGGGCAAAAAGGCAGAAATTTCCCATATTGTGGGGCAAAAATGCAGAAATTTCTCTTATTTTGAGGCAAAAGGCTGAAATTTCCCTCATTTGGGGGCAAAAAGGCAGAAATTTCTCTTATTTTGGGGCAAAATTGCAGAAATTTCACTAATGTCAGTGTAATAAGTCAGAAATTTTCTTTATTTTGGGGCCCTAAAACAGAAATTCCCTTTGTTTTGGGGGAAATAGACAGAAATTTCACTTATTTAGAGGCAAAAAGGCAGAAATTCCTAATATTTTTTGGCAAAAATGCAGAAATTCCCCTTATTTTGAGGTAAAAAGGCTGAAATTTCTCTTATTTGGGAGCAAAAAGGCAGAAATTTCCCTTATTTTGGGAAAAAATTGCAGAAATTTCACTAATTTCAGGGTAATAAGTCAGAAACTTTCCTTATTTTGGGGCAAAAAAGACAGAAATTCCCTTTGTTTTGGGGGAAAAAGACAGAAATTCCACTTATTTAGATGCAAAAAGCAGAAATACCTCTTACATTGGAGCAAAATTACAGAAATTTCCCGTTATCATGGCAAAAAGGTATGCATTCTTCTTATATTCGGGTAAATAGGCAGAAATTCCCCGTATTTTGGAGCAAAATTGCATAAATTCCCCTAATTGTGAGGCAAAAAGTCAGAAATTCGCTATATGTTGATGCAAAAAGACAGAAATTCTCCTTATTTTGGGTCAAAACTCAGAAATTCCACTTATTTTGGGGCAAAATTCCAGAAATTTCACTTATTTTGGGGCAAAATTGCAGAAATTTCTCTTATTTTGTGGCAAGATTGCAGAAATTTCACTTATTTCAGAAAAAAAAGCAGAAATTTTTATATTTGGAAGCAAAAAGGCAGAAATTTCTATTATTTTGGTACAAAATTGCAGAAATTTTTCTTATTTTGGGGCAAAAAGGCAGAAATTTCCCATATTTTGGGGCAAAAATGCAGAAATTCCCCTCTTTTTGAGGTACAAAGGATGAAATTCCCCTTATTTTGGGGCAAAAAGGCAGATATTTTTCTTATTTCGTGGCAAAATTGCAGAAATTTCACTTATTTCAGGGAAAAAAGGCAGAAATTTTCCTTATTTTGGGGCAAAAATGCAGAAATTCCCCTTATTTTGAGGTAAAAAGGCTGAAATTCTCCTTATTTGGGGGCAAAAATGCAGAAATTTCTCTTATTTTGGGGCAAAATTGCAGAAATTTCACTTATGTCAGTGTAATAAGTCAGAAATTTTTTTTTATTTTGGGGCAAAAAGGCAGAAATTTCTTTTATTTTGGTACAAAATTGCAGAAATTTTTCTTATTTTGGAGCAAAAAGGCAGAAATTTCCCATATTTTGGGGCAAAAATGCAGAAATTCCCCTTATTTTGAGGAAAAAGGCTGAAATTCCCCTTAATTGGGGGCAAAAAGGCAGAAATTTCCTTATTTTGTTGGAAAATTGCAAAAATTACACTTATTTCAGGGTAATAAGTCAGAAATTTTCCTTATTTTGGGGCACAAAAACAAAAATTCCCATTGTTTTTGGGCAAAAAGACAGAAATTCCACTTTTTTAGAGGCAAAAAAGCAGAAATTCCCCGTATTTTGGGGCAAAATTGCAGAAATTTCACTTACTTCAATGTAATAAGTCAGAAATTTTCCTTATTTTGGGGCAAAAAAGACAGAAATTACCTTTGTTTTGGGGGAAAAATACATAAATTTCACTTATTTAGAGGCAAAAAAGCAGAAATTCCCCGTATTTTGGGGCAAAATTGCAGAAATTTCACTTACTTCAATGTAATAAGTCAGAAATTTTCTTTATTTTGGGGCAAAAAAGACAGAAATTACCTTTTCTTGGGGGGAAAAAGACAGAAATTCCACTTATTTAGAGGCAAAAAAGCAGAAATTCCCCTTATTTTGGAGCAAAATTACATAAATTTCCCCTTTTTATGGCAAAAAGGTATGCATTCTTCTAATTTTCAGGCAAAAAGGCAGAAATTCCCCGTATTTTGGAGCAAAATTGCAGAAATTAACCTAATTGTGGGGCAAAAAGGCAGAAATTCCCTATATGTTGGGGCAAAAAGACAGAAATTCTCTATATTTGGGGGCAAAACTCAGAAATTCCACTTATTTTGGGGCAAAATTCCAGAGATTTCCCTTATTTTGGGTCAAAATTGCAGAAATTTCACTTATTTTGGGGCAAAATTGCAGAAATTTCACTTATGGCAGAAAAAAAAGGCAGAAATTTTCCCTATTTTGGGGCAAAAGGCAGAAATTCCTAATATTTTGTGGCAAAAATGCAGAAATTCTCCTTCTTTTGAGGTAAAAGGGTGAAATTCCTCTTATTTGGCGGCAAAAGCCAGACATGTCCCTTATTTTAGGGCAAAATTGCAGAAATTTCACATATTTCATGGTAATAAGTCAGAAAATTTCTTTATTTTGGTGCAGAAAAGACAGAAATTCTCTTTGTTTTGGGGGAAAAAGACGGAAATTCGACATACTTAGAGGCAAAAAAGCAGAAATTCCCCTTATTTTGGAGCAAAATTACAGAAATTTCCTTTTTTTATGGCAAAAAGGTATGCATTCTTCTTATTTTCAGGCAAAAAAGCAGAAATTCCCCGTATTTTGGAGCAAAATTGCAGAATTTAACCTAATTGTGGGGCAAAAATGCAGAAATTCCCTAAATGTTGGGGCAAAAAGACAGAAATTCTCCTTATTTTGGGGCAAAACTCAGAAATTCCACTCATTTTGGAGCAAAATTCCAGAAATTTCCCTTATTTTGGGGCAAAATTGCAGAAATTTCATTTATTTTGTGGCAAAATTGGACAAATTTCACTTATTTCAGGGAAAAAAAGCAGAAATTTTCTTATTTTGGGGAAAAAAGGCAGAAATTTCCCATATTTTGGTACAAAATTGCAGAAATTTTTCTTATTTTGGGCAAAAAGGCAGAAATTTCCCATATTTTGGGGCAAACATGCAAAAATTCCCCTTCATTTTGAGGTAAAAAGGCTGAAATTCCCCTTATTTGGGGGTAAAAAAGCAGAAATTTCCCTTATTTTGGGGCAAAATTGCAGAAATTTCACTTATTTCAGGGTAATAAGTCAGAAATTTTCCTTATTTTGGGGCAAAAAAGAGAGAAATTCCCTTTGTTTTAGGGGAAAAAGACAGAAATTCCACTTATTTAGAGGCATAACAGCAGAAATTCCCTCTCATTTTAGAGCAAAAATGAAGAAATTTCCCTTTTTTATGGCAAAAAGGTATGCATTCTTATTATTTTCGTACAAAAAAGGAAGATATTCCCCGTATTTTGGAGCAAAATTGCAGAAATTCCCCTAATTGTGGGGCAAAAAGGCAGAAATTCCCTATATGTAGGGGCAAAAAACTGAAATTCTCCTTATTTTAGGGCAAAACTCAGAAATTTAACTTATTTTGGGGCAAAATTGCAGAAATTTCACTTATTTCAGAAAAAAAAGCAGAAATTTCCTTATTTTGGGGCAAAAAGGCAGAAATTTCCCATATTGTGGGGCAAAAATGCAGAAATTTCTCTTATTTTGAGGCAAAAGGCTGAAATTTCCCTCATTTGGGGGCAAAAAGGCAGAAATTTCTCTTATTTTGGGGCAAAATTGCAGAAATTTCACTAATGTCAGTGTAATAAGTCAGAAATTTTCTTTATTTTGGGGCCCTAAAACAGAAATTCCCTTTGTTTTGGGGGAAATAGACAGAAATTTCACTTATTTAGAGGCAAAAAGGCAGAAATTCCTAATATTTTTTGGCAAAAATGCAGAAATTCCCCTTATTTTGAGGTAAAAAGGCTGAAATTTCTCTTATTTGGGAGCAAAAAGGCAGAAATTTCCCTTATTTTGGGAAAAAATTGCAGAAATTTCACTAATTTCAGGGTAATAAGTCAGAAACTTTCCTTATTTTGGGGCAAAAAAGACAGAAATTCCCTTTGTTTTGGGGGAAAAAGACAGAAATTCCACTTATTTAGATGCAAAAAGCAGAAATACCTCTTACATTGGAGCAAAATTACAGAAATTTCCCGTTATCATGGCAAAAAGGTATGCATTCTTCTTATATTCGGGTAAATAGGCAGAAATTCCCCGTATTTTGGAGCAAAATTGCATAAATTCCCCTAATTGTGAGGCAAAAAGTCAGAAATTCGCTATATGTTGATGCAAAAAGACAGAAATTCTCCTTATTTTGGGTCAAAACTCAGAAATTCCACTTATTTTGGGGCAAAATTCCAGAAATTTCACTTATTTTGGGGCAAAATTGCAGAAATTTCTCTTATTTTGTGGCAAGATTGCAGAAATTTCACTTATTTCAGAAAAAAAAGCAGAAATTTTTATATTTGGAAGCAAAAAGGCAGAAATTTCTATTATTTTGGTACAAAATTGCAGAAATTTTTCTTATTTTGGGGCAAAAAGGCAGAAATTTCCCATATTTTGGGGCAAAAATGCAGAAATTCCCCTCTTTTTGAGGTACAAAGGATGAAATTCCCCTTATTTTGGGGCAAAAAGGCAGATATTTTTCTTATTTCGTGGCAAAATTGCAGAAATTTCACTTATTTCAGGGAAAAAAGGCAGAAATTTTCCTTATTTTGGGGCAAAAATGCAGAAATTCCCCTTATTTTAAGGTAAAAAGGCTGAAATTCTCCTTATTTGGGGGCAAAAATGCAGAAATTTCTCTTATTTTGGGGCAAAATTGCAGAAATTTCACTTATGTCAGTGTAATAAGTCAGAAATTTTTTTTTATTTTGGGGCAAAAAAGACAGAAATTACCTTTGTTTTGGGGGAAAAAGACAGAAATTCAACTTATTTAGAGGCAAAAAAGCAGAAATTCCCCTTATTTTGTAGCAAAAATGAAGAAATTTCCCTTTTTTATGGCAAAAAGTTATGCATTCTTCTAATTTTGAAGCAAAAAGGCAGATATTTCCCGTATTTTGGAGCAAAATTGCAGAAATTCCTCTAATTGTGGGGCAAAATGGCAGAAATTCCCTATATGTTGGGGCATAAAGACAGAAATTTTCCTTATTTTGGGGCAAAACTCAGAAATTCCACATATTTTGCGGCAAAATTCCAGAAATATCTCATATTTTGGGCAAAATTACAGAAATTTCACTTATTTTGGGGCAAAATTTCAGAAATTTTACTTATTTAAGAAAAAAAAAGCAGAAATTTTCTTATTTTGGGGCAAAAAGGCAGAAATTTCTTTTATTTTGGTACAAAATTGCAGAATTTTTTTTTATTTTGGGCAAAAAGTCAGAAATTTCCCATATATTGGGGCAAAAATGCAGAAATTCCTTTTATTTTGAGGTAAAAAGGCTGAAATGCCCCTTATTTGGAGACAAAAGGAAGAAATTTCCCATATTTTGAAGCGAAATTGAAGAAATTTCACTTATTTCAGGTTAATAAGTCAGAAATTTTCTTATTTTGGGGCAAAAAAACAGAAATTCCCTTTGTATTGGGGGACAAAGACAGAAATTTCACATATTTAGAGGCATAAAAGCAGAAATTCCCCTTTTTTTGGAGCAAAAATGAAGAAATTTTCTTTTTTTATGGCAAAAAGGTATGGATTCTTCTTATTTTCGGGCAAAAAGGCAGAAATTCCCCGAATTTTGGAGCAAAATTGCAGAAATTCCCCTAATTGTGGGGCAAACATGCAGAAATTCCCTATATGTTGGGGCAAAATACAGAAATTCTCCTTATTTTGGGTCAAAACTCAGAAATTCCACTTATTTTGGGGCAAAATTCCAGAAATTTCACATATTTTGGGGCAAAATTGGAGAAATTTCACTTATTTTGGGGCAAAATTTCAGAAATTTCACTTATTTCAGAAAAAAAGCAGAAATTTTCTTATTTGGAAGCAAAAAGGCAGAAATTTCTTTTGTTTTGGTACAAAATTGCAGAAATTTCCCTTATTTTGCGGCAAAATTGCAAAATTTTCCTTATTTTGGGGCAAAATTGCAGAAATTTCACTTATTTCAGAAAAAAAAGGCAGAAATTTTCCTTATTTTGATGCAAAAAAGCAGAAATTCCTAATATTTTGTGGCAAAAATGCAGAAATTTTCCTTATTTTGAGGTAAAAGGGAGAAATTCCTCTTAATTGGGAGCAAAAAGGCAGAAATTTCCCTTATTTTGGGGCAAAATTGCAGAAATTTCACTTATTTCAGGGTAATAAGTCAGAAATTTTCCTTATTTTGGGGCAAAAAAGACAGAAATTCCACATATTTAGAGGCAAAAAAGCAGAAATTCCCCTTATTTTGGAGCAAAATTACAAAAATTTCCCTATTTTATGGCAAAAAGGTATGCCATATTTTCGGGCAAAAATGCAGAAATTCCCCGTATTTTGGAGCAAAATTGCAGAAATTAGCCTAATTGTGGGGCAAAAAGGCAGAAATTCCTTATATGTTAGGGCAAAAAGACAGAAATTCTCCTTATTTTGGGGCAAAACTCAGAAATTCCACTTATTTTGGGGCAAAATTCCAGAAATTTCCCTTATTTTGGGGCAAAATGCAGAAATTTCACTTATTTTGGGGCAAAATTGAAGAAATTTCACTTATTTCAAGGAAAAAAAGCAGAAATTATCTTATTTTGGGGCAAAAAGGCAGAAATTTCTCATATTTTGGTACAAAATTGCAGAATTTTTTCTTATTTTGGGCAAAAAAGCAGAAATTTCCCATATTTTGGGGCAAAAATGCAGAAATTCCCATTATTTTGAGGTAAAAAGGCTGAAATTCCTCTTATTTGGGGGTAAAAAGGCAGAAATTTTCCTTATTTTGGGGCAAAATTGCAGAAATTTCACTTATTTCAGGGTAATAAGTCAGAAATTTTCCTTATTTTGGGGCAAAAAAACCAGAAATTCCCTTTGTTTTGGGGGAAAAAGACAGAAATTCCACTTTTTTAGAGGCATATAAGCAGAAATTCCCCTCATTTTGGAGCAAAAATGAAAAAATTTCCCTTTTTTATGGCCAAAAGTTATGCATTCTTATTATTTTCAGACAAAAAATGCAGAAATTCCCTTTATTTTGGAGCAAAATTGCAGAAATTCCCCTAATTGTGGGGCAAAAAGGTAGAAATTCCCTATATGTTGGGGCAAAAAGACAGAAATTCTCCTTATTTTAGGGCAAAACTCAGAAATTTAACTTATTTTGTGGCAAAATTGTCAGAAATTTCACTTATTTCAGAAAAAAAGCAGAAATTTTCTTATTTTGGGGCCAAAAGGCAGAAATTTTTTTTATTTTGTTACAAAATTGCAAATTTTTTTCTCTTATTTTGGGGAAAAAAGACAGAAATTCCTTTTTTTTTGGAGAAAAAGACAGAAATTCCACTTTTTTAGAGGCAAAAAAGCAGGAATTCCCCTTATTTTGGAGCAAAAATGAAGAAATTTCCCAAATTGTGGGGCAAAAAGGAAGAAATTCCCTATATGTTGGGGCAAAAATACAGAAATTCTCCTTATTTTGGGGCAAAACTCAGAAATTCCACTTATTTTGGGGCAAAATTCCAATAATTTCGCTTATTTTGGGGCAAAATTGCAGAAATTTCACTTATTTCGGGAAAAAAAAGCAGAAATTTTCTTATTTCAGGGCAAAATTGCAGAAATTTCACTTATTTTGGGGCAAAATTGCAGAAATTTCACTTATTTCAGGGAAAAAAGCAGAAATTGTCTTATTTTGTGGCAAAAAGGCAGAAATTTCCCATATTTTGTGGCCAAAATGCAGAAATTCCCCTTATTTTGAGGTAAAAAGGCTGAAATTCCCCTTATTTGGGGGCAAAAAGGCAGAAATTTCCCTTATTTTGAGGAAAAATTGTAGAAATTTCACTTATTTCAGGGTAATAAGTCAGAAATTTTCCTTATTTTGGGGCAAAAAAGACAGAAAATCCCTTTGTTTTGGGGGAAAAAAACAGAAATTCCTCTTATTTAGAGGCAAAAAACAGAAATTCCCCTTATTTTGAAGCAAAAATTAAGAAATTTCTTTTTTTTGTGGCAAAAGGTAGACATTATTCTTTTTTTCGGGTTAAAAAGCAGAAATTCCCCGTATTTTGGAGCAAAATTGCAGAAATTCCCCTAATTTTGGGGCAAAAAGGCAGAAATTCCCTATGTGTTAGGGCAAAAAGACAGAAATTCTACTTATTTTGGGGCAAAACTCAGAAATTCCTCTTATTTTGGGGCAAAATTCCAGAAATTTCCCTTATTTTGAAGCAAAATTGCAGAAATTTCACTTATTTTGGGGCAAAATTGCAGAAATTTCACATATTTCAGGGGAAAAAAAGCAGAAATTTTCTTATTTTGGGGCAAAAAAGCAGAAATTACCTATATTTTGGTACAAAATTGCAGAAATTTTTCTTATTTTGGGCAAAAAGTCAGAAATTTCCCATATTGTGGCAAAAATGCAGAAATTTCCCTTATTTTGGGGCAAAATTGCAGAAATTTCACTTATTTCAGGGTAATAAGTCAGAAATTTTCCTTATTTTGGGGCAAAAAGACAGAAATTCCCTTTGTTTTGTAGGAAAAAGACAGAAATTCCACTTATTTAGAGGCTAAAAAGCAGAAATTCCCTTTATTTTGGAGCAAAAATGAAGAAATTTCTCTTTTTTATGGCAAAAATGTATGCATTCTTCTTATTTTCGGGCAAAAAGGCAGAAATTCCCCATATTTTGGAGCAAAATTTCAGAAATTCCCCTAATTGTGAGGCAAAAATGCAGAATTTCCCTATATGCTGGGGCAAAAAGACAGAAATTCTACTTATTTTGGGGCAAAACTCAGTAATTCCACTTATTTTGTGTCAAAATTCCAGAAATTTCCCTTATTTTGGGGCAAAATATCAGAAATTTCACTTATTTTGTGGCAAAATTGCAGAAATTTGACTTATTTCAGAGAAAAAAGGCAGAAATTTTCTTTATTTTGGGGCAAAAAGGCAGAAATTCCTAATATTTTGTGGCAAAAATGCAGAAATTACCCTTATTTTGAGGTAAAAAGGCTGAAATTCCCTTAAGTTGGGGGCAAAAAGGCAGAAATTTCCCTTATTTGGGGCAAAATTGCAGAAATTTCACTTACTTCAAGGTAATAAGTCAGAAATTTTCCTTATTTTGGGGCTAAAAAGACAGAAATTACATTTGTTTCGGGGGAAAAAGACAGAAATTCCACTTATTTAGAGGCAAAAAAGCAGAAATTCCCCTTATTTTGGAGAAAAATTGCAGAAATTTTCCTTTTTCATGGGAAAAAGTTATGCATTCTTCTTATTTTCAGGATAAAAAGGAGAATTTTGCGTATTTTGGAGCAAAATTGCAGAAATTCATTTAATTGTAGGTCAAAAAAGCAGAAATTCCCTATATCTTGTGGCATAAAGACAGAAATTCTCTTTATTTTGGGGCAAAACTCAGAAATTCCACTTATTTTGGGGCAAAACTCCAGAAATTTCCCTTATTTTGGGGCAAAATTGCAGAAATTTCACTTATTTTGTGGCAAAATTGCAGAAATTTTACTTATATAATTGAAAAAAGCAGAAATTTTTTATTTTGGGGCAAAAAGGCAGAAATTTCATTTATTTTGGTACAAAATTGCAGAAATTTTTTTATTTTGGGCAAAAAGGTAGAAATTTCTCATATTTTGGGGCAAAAATGCAAAAATTCCCCTTATTTTGAGGTAAAAAGGCTGAAATTCCCCTTATTTGGGGGCAAAAAGCAGAAATTTCCCTTATTTTGGGGCAAAATTGCAGAAATTTCAATTATTTTGGGGCAAAATTGCAGAAATTTCACTTATTTCAGGGAAAAAAGCAGAAATTTTCTTATTTTGTGGCAAAATGGCAAAAATTTCACTTATTTTGGGGCAAAATTTCAGAAATTTCACATATTTCAGGGAAAAAAGGCAGAAATTTTCCTTATTTTGGAGCAAAAAGGCAGAAATTCCTAATATTTTGTGGCAAAAATGCAGAAATTCCCCTTATTTTGAGGTAAAAAGGCTGAAATTCCCCTTATTTGGGGGCAAAAAGGCAAAAATTTCTCTTATTTTGGGGCAAAATTGCACAAATTTCACATATTTCAGAATAATAAGTCAGAAAATTTCCTTATTTTGGTGCAAAAAAGACAGAAATTCCCTTTGTTTTGGGGGAAAAAGAGAGAAATTCTTCTTATTTAGAGGCAAAAATTAGAAATTCCCCTTATTTTGAAGCAAAAATTTAGAAATTTCTTTTTTTTTGTGGCAAAAGGTATACATTCCCCTTCTTTACAGGCTAAAAAGCAGAAATTCCCTGTATTTTGGTGCAAAATTGCAGAAATTTTCCTAATTTTGGGTCAAAAAGGCAGAAATTCCCTATATGTTGGGGCAAAAAGACAGAAATTCTCCTTATTTTGGGGCAAAACTCAGAAATTCCACTTGTTTTGGGGCAAAATTCCAGAAATTTCCCTTATTTTGGGGCAAAATTGCAGAAATTTCACTTATTTTGGGGCAAAATTGCAGAAATTTCACATCTTTCAGTGAAAAAAAAGCAGAAATTTTCTTATTTTGGGGCAAAAAAGCAGAAATTACCTATATTTTGTTACAAAATTGCAGAAATTTTTCTTATTTTGGGCAAAAAGTCAGAAATTTCCCATATTGTGGCAAAAATGCAGAAATTCCCCTTATTTGGGGGCAAAAAGGCAGAAATTTCCCTTATTTTGGGGCAAAATTGCAGAAATTTCACTGATTTCAGGGTAATAAGTCAGAAATTTTCCTTATTTTGGGGCAAAAAGTCAGAAATTCCCTTTGTTTTGTGAGAAAAAGACAGAAATTCCACTTATTTAGAGGGAAAAAAGCAGAAATTCCCCTTATTTTGGAGCAAAATTGCAGAAATTCCCCTAATTGTGGGGCAAAAAACCAGAAATTCCCTATATGTTGGGGCAAAAAGACAGAAATTCTACTTATTTTGGAGCAAAACTCAGAAATTCCACTTATTTTGGGCTAAAATTCCAGAAATTTCCCTTATTTTGGGGAAAAATTGCAGAAATTTCACTTATTTTGTGGCAAAATTGCAGAAATTTGACTTATTTCAGAGAAAAAAGACAGAAATTTTCCTTATTTTGGGGCAAAAAGGCAGAAATTCCTAAGACTTTGTGGCAAAAATGCAGAAATTACCCTTATTTTGAGGTAAAAAGGCTGAAATTCCCCTTATTTGGGGGCAAAAAGGCAGAAATTTCCCTTATTTCGAGCAAAATTGCAGAAATTTCACTTACGTCAAGGTAAGGATTCAGAAATTTTCCTTATTTTGGGGCAAAAAAGACAGAAATTCCCTTTGTTTTGGGGGAATAAGACAAAAATTCCACTTACTTATAGGCAAAAAAGCAGAAATTCCCCTTATTTTGCAGAAAAATTGCAGAAATTTCTCTTTTTTATGGCAAAAAGATATGCATTCTTATTATTTTCGGGCTAAAAAGCAGAAATTTCCCGTATTTTGGAGCAAAATTGCAGAAATTCCTCTAATTGTGGGTCAAAAAGGCAGAAATTCCCTATATCTTGGTGCATAAAGACAGAAATTCTCCTTATTTTGGGCAAAACTCAGAAATTCCACTTATTTTGGAGCAAAATTCAAGAAATTTCCATTATTTTGGGGCAAAATTGCAGAAATTTCAATTATTTTGGGGCAAAATTGCAGAAATTTCACTTATTTAAGAGAAAAAAAGCAGAAATTTTTTATTTTGGGGCAAAAAGGCAGAAATTTCTTTTATTTTGGTACAAAATTGCAGAAATTTTTCTTATTTTGGGCAAAAAGGCAGAAATTTCCCATATTTTGAGGCAAAAATGCAGAAATTCCCTTTATTTTGAGGTAAAATGCTGAAATTCCCCTTATTTGGGGGCAAAAAGGCAGAAATTTCCCTTATTTTGAGGCAAAATTGTAGAAATTCACTTATTTCAGGGTAATAAGTCAGAAATTTTCTTTATTTTGGGGCAAAAAAGACAGAAATTCCCTTTGTTTTGGGGGAAAAAACAGAAATTCCTCTTATTTAGAGGCAAAAAACAGAAATTCCCCTTATTTTGAAGCAAAAATGAAGAAATTTCTTTTTTTTGTGGCAAAAGGTATACATTCCCCTTCTTTTCGGGTTAAAAAGCAGAAATTCCGTATTTTGGAGCAAAATTGCAGAAATTCCTCTAATTTTGGGGCAAAAAGGCAGAAATTCCCTATATGTTGGGGCAAAAAGACAGAAATTCTTCTTATTTTGGGGCAAAACTCAGAAATTCCACTTATTTTGGGGCAAAAATCCAGAAATTTCCCTTATTTTGGGGCAAAATTGCAGAAATTTCACTTATTTTGGGGCAAAAATGCAGAAATTTCATTTATTTCAGGGGAAAAAAGCAGAAATTTTCTTATTTTGGGGCAAAAAAGCAGAAATTACCTATATTTTGGTACAAAATTGCAGAAATTTTTCTTATTTTGGGCAAAAAGTCAGAAATTTCCCATATTGTGGCAAAAATTCAGAAATTCCCCTTATTTGGGGGCAAAAAGGAAGAAATTTTTCTTATTTTGGGGCAAAATTGCAAAATTTCACTGATTTCAGGGTCAGAAATTTTCCTTATTTTGGGGCAAAAACACAGAAATTCCCTTTGTTTTGTGGGAAAAAGACAGAAATTCCACATATTTAGAGGCGAAAAAGCAGAAATTCCCCTTATTTTGGAGCAAAAATGAAGAAATTTCACTTTTTTATGGCAAAAAGGTATGCATTCTTCTTATTTTCGGGCAAAAAGGCAGAAATTCCCCGTATTTTGGAGCAAAATTGCAGAAATTCCCCTAATTTTGGGGCAAAAATGCAGAAATTACCTATATGTTGCGGCAAAAAGACAGAAATTCTACATATTTTGGGGAAAAACTCAGAAATTCCACTTATTTTGAGGCAAAATTCCAGAAATTTCCTTTATTTTGGGGCAAAATTGCAGAAATTTCACTTATTTTGTGGCAAAATTTCAGAAATTTGACTTATTTCAGAGACAAAAGGCAAAAATTTTCCTTATTTATGGGCAAAAATGCAGAAATTACCTATATATTGCGTCAAAAAGACAGAAATTCTACTTATTTTGGGGAAAAACTCAGAAATTCCACTTATTTTGGGGCAAAGTTCCAGAAATTTTACTTATTTTGGGGCAAAATTCCAGAAATTTCCCTTATTTTGGGGCTAAATTGCAGAAATTTCACTTATGTTGGGGCAAAATTGCAGAAATTTCACTTATTCTGGAGCAAAAGTGCAGAAATAGCACTTATTTATAAAAAAAAAGCAGAAATTTTTTATTTTGGGGCAAAAAAGCAGAAATTGCTTTTATTTTGGTACAAAATTGCAGAAATTTTTTTTATTTTGGGCAAAAAGGCAAAAATTTCTCATATTTTGGGGCAAAAAAGCAAAAATTCCCCTTATTTTGAGGTAAAAAGGCTGAAATTCCTTTTATTTGGGGGCAAAAAGCAGAAATTTCCCTTATTTTGGGGCAAAATTGCAGAAATTTCAATTATTTTGGGGCAAAATTGCAGAAATTTCACTTATTTCAGGGAAAAAAATGCAGAAATTTTTTTATTTTGTGGTAAAATTGCAAAAATTTCACTGATTTTGGGGCAAAATTGAAGAAATTTCACATATTTCAGGGAAAAAGGCAGAAATTTTCCTTATTTTGGGGCAAAAAACACAAAAATTCCCTTTGTTTTGGGGGAAAAATACAGAAATTCCACTTATTTAGAGGCATAAAAGCAGAAATTCCCTTCATTTTGGAGCAAAAATGAAGAAACTTCCCTTTTTTATGGCAAAAAGGTATGCATTCTTATTATTTTCGGACAAAAAAGGCAGAAATTCCCCGTATTTTGGAGCAAAATTGCAGAAAATCCCCTAATTGTGGCGCAAAAAGGCAGAAATTCCTTATATGTTGGGGCAAAAAGACAGAAATTCTCATTTTAGGGCAAAACTCAGAAATTTAACTTTTGTTGGGGCAAAATTGCAGAAATATCACTTATTTCATAAAAAAAGCAGAATTTTTCTTATTTTGGGGCCAAAAGGCAGAAATTTCTTTTATTTTGTTACAAAATTGCAGAATTTTTTCTTATTTTGGGGCAAAAAGGTAGAAATTTCCCATATTTTGGGGCAAAAATGCAGAAATTTCTCTTATTTTGAGGTAAAAGGCTGAAATTCCCCTTATTTGGGGGCAAAAGGCAAAAATTTCTCTAATTTTGGGGCAAAATTGCAGAAATTTCACTTATTTCAGGGTAATAAGTCAGAAATTTTCCTTATTTTTGGGCCAAAAAACAGAAATTCCCTTTGTTTTGGGGAAAAAAGACAGACATTCCACTTTTTTAGAGACAAAAAACAGAAATTCCCCTTATTTTGGAGCAAAAATGAAGAAATTTTACTTTTTAAGGGCAAAAAGGTATGCATTCTTCTTATTTTTGGGAAAAAAGGCAGAAGTTCCCCTTATTTTGGAGCAAAATGCAGAAATTCCCCAAATTGTGGGGCAAAAAGGCAGAAATTCCCTTCATGTTGGGGCAAAAAGACAGAAATTCTCCTTATTTTGGGGCAAAACTCAAAAATTCCACAGATTTTGGGGCAAAATTACAATAATTTCTCTTATTTTGGGACAAAATTGCAGAAATTTCACTTATTTGGGGCATAATTGCAGAAATGTCACTTATTTCAAAAAAAAGCAGAAATTTTCTTATTTTGGGGCAAAAAGGCAGAAATTTCTTTTATTTTAGTACAAAATTGCAGAAATTTTTCTTATTTTGGGGCAAAAAGGCAGAAATTTCTCATATTTTGAGTCAAAAATGCAGAAAGTCCCCTTATTTTGAGGTAAAAATGCTGAAATTCCCCTGATTTGGGGGCAAAAAGGCAGAAATTTCTCTTATTTTGAAGCAAAATTGCAGAAATTTCACTTATTTCAGGGTAATAACTAAGAAGTTTTCCTTATTTTGGGTCATAAAAGACAGAAATTTTTTTTGTTTTGGGGGAAAAAGACAGAAATTCCACTTATTTGGAGGCAAAAAGGCAGAAATTCCTAAAATTTTGTGGCAAAAATGCAGAAATTCCCCTTATTTTGAGGTAAAAAGGATGAAGTTCCTCTTATTTGGGAGCAAAAAGGCTGAAATTTCCCTTATTTTGGGGCAAAATTGCAGAAATTTCACTTATTTCAGTGTAATAAGTCAGAAATTTTCCTTATTTTGGGGCAAAAAAGACAGAAATTCTCTTTTTTGGGGGAAAAAGAGAGAAATTTCACTTATTTAGATGCAAAAAAGCAGATATTCCTCCTATTTTGGAGCAAAAAAGAAGAAATTTCCCTTTTTTTATGGCAAAAAGCTATGCATTCTTCTTATTTTCGGGCTAAAAGGCAGAAATTCCTCATATTTTGGAGCAAAATTGCAGAAATTCCCCTAATTGTGAGGCAAAAAGGCAGAAATTCCCTATATGTTGGGGCAAAAAGACAGAAATTCTCCTAATTATGAGGCAAAACTAAGAAATTCCACTTATTTTGGAGCAAAATTCCAGAAATTTAACTCATTTGGGGGCAAAATTGCAGAAATTTCATTTATTTTGGGGTAAATTTGCAGAAATTTCACTTATTTCAAAAAAAAGCAGAAATTTTCTTATTTTGGGGCAAAAAGGCAGAAATTTCTTTTATTTTGGTACAAAATTGCAGAAATTTTTTTTATTTTGGAGCAAAAAGGCAGAAATTTTCCATATTTTGGGGCAAAAATGCAGAAATTCCTCTTATTTTGAGGAAAAAGGCTGAAATTCCCCTTAGTGGGGCAATAAGGCAGAAATTTCCTTATTTTGGGGAAAAATTGAAAAAATTTCACTTATTTCAGGGTAATAAGTCAGAAATTTTTTTTATTTTGGGGCAAAAATACAGAAATTCTTTTTGTTTTTGGGGAAAAAGACAGAAATTCCACTTTTTTAGAGGCAAAAAAGGAGAAATTCCATTTATTTTGGAGCAAAAATGAAGAAATTTCCTTTTTTTGTGGCAAAAGGTATACATTCCCCTTATTTTCACGCTAAAAAGCAGAAATTCCCCGTATTTTGGAGCAAAATTGCAGAAATTCCCCTAATATTGGGGCAAAAAGGCAGAAATTCCATATATGTTAGGGCAAAAAAACCAGAAATTCTTCTTATTCTGGGGCAAAACTCTGAAATTCCAATATTTTGGGGCAAAATTCCAGAAATTTCCCTTATTTTGGGGCAAAATTGCAGAAATTTTACTTATTTTGGGGCAAAATTGCAGAAATTTCACTAATTTCAGTGAAAAAAGGCAGAAATTTTCCTTATTTTGGGGCAAAATGCATAAATTCCTAATATTTTGTGGCAAAAATGCAGAAATTCCCGTTATTTTGAGGTAAAAAGGCTGAAATTCTCCTTATTTGGGGGCAAAAAGTAGAAATTTCCCTTCTTTTGGGGCAAAATTGCAGAAATTTCACTTATTTCAGGGTCATAAGTCAGAAATTTTCCTTATTTTGGCACAAAAAGACAGAAATTCCCTTTGTTTTGGGAGAAAAATACATAAATTCCACTTATTTAAAGGCAAAAAACAGAAATTCCCCTTATTTTGGGGCAAAATTTCAGAAATTTCACTTACTTCAGGGTAATAAGTCAGAAATTTTCTTTATTTTGAGGCAAAAAAACAGAAATTACATTTGTTTTGGGGGAAAAAGACAGAAATTCCACGTATTTTGAGGCAAAAAAACAGAAATTCCCCTTATTTTGGAGCAAAAATGAAGAAATTTCCCTTTTTTATGGCAAAAAGTTATGCATTCTTCTTATTTTCGGGCAAAAAAGCAGAAATTCCCCGTATTTTGGAGCAAAATTGAAGAAATTCTTCTAATTGTTGGGCATAAAGGCAGAAATTCCCTATATTTTGCGGCAAAAAGACAGAAATTCTCCTTATTTTGGGTCAAAACTCAGAAATTCCACTTATTTTGAGGCAAAATTCCAGAAATTTCACTTATTTGGGGCAAAATTGCAGAAATTTCACTTATTTTGGGGCAAAATTGCAGAAATTTCACTTATTTCAGAAAAAAAGCAGATATTTTTATATTTGGAAGCAAAAAGGCAGAAATTTCTTTTATTTTGGTACAAAATTGCAGAAATTTTTTATATTTTGGGGCAAAACGGCAGAAATTTCTCATATTTTGGGGCAAAAATGCAGAAATTCCCCTTATTTTGAGGTAAAAAGGATGAAATTCCCCTTATTTGGGGGCAAAAAGGCAGACATTTCCCTTATTTTGGGGCAAAATTGCAGAAATTTCACTTATTTCAGGGTAATAAGTCAGAAATTTTTCTTATTTTGGGGCAAAAAAGCAGAAATTCCTAATCTTTTGTGGCAAAAATGCTGAAATTTCCCTTATTTTGAGGTAAAAAGGCTGAAATTCCCCTTATTAGGGGGTAAAAATGCAGAAATTTTCCTTATTTTGGGGAAAAATTGCAGAATTTTCACTTATATTTGGGCAAAATTGCAGAAATTTCACTTATGGCAAGGAAAAAATGCAGAAATTTTCCTTATTTTGGGGCAAAAGGCAGAAATTTTTAATATTTTGTGGCAAAAATGCAGAAATTCCCTTTATTTTGAGGTAAAAGGGTGAAATTCCTCTTATTTGAGGACAAAAAGGGAGAAATTTCCCTTATTTTGGGGCAAAATTGCAGAAATTTCACTTATTTCAGGGAAAAAATGCAGAAATTTCACTTATTTCAAAAAAAGGCAGAAATTTTCTTATTTTGGGGCAATAAGGCAGAAATTTCTTTTATTTTGGTACAAAATTGCAGAAATTTTTTTTATTTTGGAGAAAAAAGGCAGAAATTTCCCATATTTTGGGGCATAATTGCAAAAATTTCACTTATTTTGGGGCAAAATTGCATAAATTTCACTTATTTCAGTGAAAAAAGGCAGAAATTTTCCTTATTTTGGGGCAAAAATGCAGAAATTCCCCTTATTTTGAGGTAAAAAGGCTGAAATTCCCCTTATTTGGGGGCAAAAAGGCAGAAATTTCCCTTCTCTTGGGGCAAAATTGCAGAAATTTCACTTATTTCAGGGTAATAATTCAGAAATTTTTCTTATTTTGGGCAAAAAAAGACAGAAATTCCCTTTGTTTTGGGGGAAAAATACATAAATCAAACTTATTTAGAGTCAAAAAAGCAGAAATTCCCCTTATTTTGGGGCAAAATTGCCGAAATTTCACTTACTTCAGGGTAATAAGTCAGAAATTTTCCTTATTTTGGAGCAAAAAAACAGAAATTACCTTTCTTTGGGGGGAAAAAACAGAAATTCCACTTATTTAGAGGCAAAAATGCAGAAATTCCCCTTATTTTGGAGCAAAATTACAGAAATTACCAATTTTTATAGCAAAAAGGTATGCATTCTTCTTATTTTTGGGCAAAAAGGCAGAAATTCCTCGTATTTTGGAGCAAAATTGCTGAAATTCCCCTAATTGTTGGGCAAAAAGGCAGAAATTCCCTATATGTTGGGGCAAAAAGACAGAAATTCTACTTATTTTGGGTCAAAACTCAGAAATTCCACTTATTTTGGGGCAAAATTCCAAAAATTTCATTTATTTTGGGGCAAAATTGCAGAAATTTCACTTATTTTGGGGCAAAATTGCAGAATTTTAATTATTTCAGAAAAAAAGCAGACATTTTTATATTTGGAAGCAAAAAGGCAGAAATTTCTTTTATTTTGGTACAAAATTGCAGAAATTTTTTATATTTTGGGGCAAAAAGGCAGAAATTTCCCATATATTGGGGCAAAAATGCAGAAATTCCCCTTTTTGTGAAGTAAAAAAGATGAAATTCCCCTTATTTTGAGGCAAAAAGGCAGAAATTCCTAATATTTTGTGGCAAAAATGCAGAAATTCCCGTTATTTTGAGGTAAAAAGGCTGAAATTCACCTTATTTGTCGGCAAAAAGCAGAAATTTCCCTTCTTTTGGGGCAAAATTGGAGAAATTTCACTTATTTCAGGGTAATAAGTCAGAAATTTTCCTTATTTTGGGCAAAAAAAGACAGAAATTCCCTTTGTTTTGGGGGAAAAATACATAAATTCCACTTATTTAGAGTCAAAAAACCAGAAATTCCCCTTATTTTGGGGCAAAATTGCAGAAATTTCACTTACTTCATGGTAATAAATCAGAAATTTTCTTTATTTTGAGGCAAAAAAACAGAAATTACCTTTGTTTTGGGGGAAAAAGACAGAAATTCCACTTATTTAGTGGCAAAAAAGCAGAAATTTTCCTTATTTTGGAGCAAAAATGAAGAAATTTCCCTTTTTTATGGCAAAAAGTTGTGCATTCTTCTTATTTTCGGCCAAAAAAGCAGAAATTCCCCGTATTTTGGAGCAAAATTGCAGAAATTCTTCTAATTGTGGGGCAAAAAGGCAGAAATTCCCTATATGTTGGGGCAAAAAGAGAGAAATTCTCCTTATTTTGGGTCAAAACTCAGAAATTCCACTTATTTTGGGGCAAAATTCCAGAAATTTCACTTATTTTGGGGCAAAATTGCAGAAATTTCACTTATTTTGGGGCAAAATTGCAGAAATTTCACTTATTTCAGAAAAAAAGGCAGAAATTTTTATATTTGGAAGCAAAAAGGCAGAAATTTCTTTTATTTTGGTACAAAATTGCAGAAATTTTTTATATTTTGGAGCAAAAAGGCAGAAATTTCCCATATTTTGTGGCAAAAATGCAGAAATTCCCCTTTTTTGAGGTAAAAAGGATGAAATTCCCCTTATTTGGGGGCAAAAAGGCAGACATTTCCCTTATTTAGGGGTAAAATTGCAGAAATTTCACTTATTTCAGGGTAATAAGTCAGAAATTTTTCTTATTTTGGGGCAAAAAAGCAGAAATTTCTAATCTTTTGTGGCAAAAATGCTGAAATTCCTTTTATTTTGAGGTTAAAAGGCTGAAATTCCCCTTATTAGGGGGCAAAAATGCAGAAATTTCCCTTATTTTGGGGAAAAATTGCAGAAATTTCACTTATTTTTGGGCAAAATTGCAGAAATTTCACTTATGGCAGGGAAAAAAGGCAGAAATTTTCCTTATTTTGGAGCAAAAATGCAAAAATTTTTAATATTTTGTGGCAAAAATGCAGAAATTCCCTTTATTTTGAGGTAAAAGGGTGAAATTCCTCTTATTTGAGGGCAAAAAGGCAGAAATTTCCATTATTTTGGGGCAAAATTGAAGAAATTTCACTTATTTCATGGAAAAAAGGCAGAAATTTTTCTTATTTTGGGGCAAAAATGCAGAAATTCCTAATCTTTTGTGGCAAAAATGCAGAAATTCTCATTATTTTAAGGTAAAAAGGCTGAAATTCCCCTTATTTGGGGGCAAAAATAAAGAAATTTCCATTATTTTGGGGCAAATTGCAGAAATTTCACTTATGTCAGTGTAATAAGTCAGAAATTTTTTTTATTTAGGGGCAAAAAAACAGAAATTCCCTTTGTTTTGGGGGAAAAAGGCAGAAATTCCACTAATTGAGAGGCAAAAAAAACAAAAATTCCCCTTATTTTGGAGCAAAAATGAAGAAATTTCCCTTTTTTATGGCAAAAAAGGTATGCATTCTTCTTATTTTGGGGCAAAAAGGCAGAAATTTCCCGTATTTTGGAGCAAAATTGCAGAAATTCCTCTAATCGTGGGGCAAAAAGGCAGAAATTCCCTATATGTTGAAGCATAAAGACAGAAATTCTCCTTATTTTGGGGCAAAACTCAGAAATTCCAATTATTTTGCGGCAAAATTCCAGAAATTTCTCTTATTTTGGGGCAAAATTGCAGAAATTTCACTTATTTAAGGGAAAAATGAAGAAATTTTCTTATTTTGGGGCAAAAAGGCAGAAATTTCTTTTATTTTGGTACAAAATTGCAGAAATTTTTTTTATTTTGGGCAAAAAGGCAGAAATTTCCCATATTTTGAGGCAAAAATGCAGAAATTTCACTTATTTCAGGGAAAATGGCAGAAATTTTTCTTATTTTGGGGCAAAAAATACAGAAATTCCCTTTGTTTTGGGGGAAAAAGACAGAAATTCCACTTATTTAAATGCAAAAAAGCAGAAATTCTCCTTATTTTGGAGCAAAAATGAAGAAATTTCACTTTTTTATGGCAAAAAGCTATGCATTCTTCTTATTTTCGGGCAAAAAGGCAGAAATTCCCTATATTTTGGAGCAAAATTGCAGAAATTCCCCTAAATGTGGGGCAAAAATGCAGAAATTCCCTATATGTTGGGGCAAAAAGATAGAAATTCTCATTATTTTGGGGCAAAACTCAGAAATTCCACTTATTTTGGAGCAAAATTCCAGAAATTTAACTTATTTGGGGGCAAAATTGCAGAAATTTCATTTATTTTGGGGTAAAATTGCAGAAATTTCACTTATTTCAAAAAAAAGCAGAAATTTTCTTTTTTGGGGGCAAAAAGGCAGAAATTTCTTTTATTTTAGAGCATAATTGCAGAAATTTCACTTATTTTGGGGCAAAATTACATAAATTTCACTTATTTCAGTGAAAAAAGGCAGAAATTTTCCTTATTTTGTTGCAAAAAGGCAGAAATTCCTAATATTTTGTGGCAAAAATGCAGAAATTCCCCTTATTTTGAGGTAAAAAGGCTGAAATTCCCCTTATTTGGGGGCAAAAAGGCAGAAATTTCCCTTCTCTTGGGCAAAATTGCAGAAATTTCACTTATTTCAGGGTAATAAGTCAGAAATTTTTCTTATTTTTGGCAAAAAAAGACAGAATTTCCCTTTGTTTTGGGGGAAAAATACATAAATTCCACTTATTTATAGGCAAAAAGCAGAAATTCCCCTTATTTTGGGGCAAAATTGCAGAAATTTCACTTACTTCAGGGTAATAATTCAGAAATTTTCCTTATTTTGGGGCAAAAAAACAGAAATTACCTTTGTTTTGGGGGGAAAAGACAGAAATTCCACTTATTTAGGGGCAAAAATGCAGAAATTCCGTTTATTTTGGAGCAAAATTACAGAAATTTCTCTTTTTTATGGCAAAAAGGTATGCATTCTTCTTATTTTTGGGCAAAAAGGCAGAACTTCCTCGTATTTTGGAGCAAAATTGCTGAAATTCCCTTAATTGTGGGGCAAAAAGGCAGAAATTCCCTATATGTTGGGGCAAAAAGACAGAAATTCTACTTATTTTGGGTCAAAACTCAGAAATTCCACTTATTTTCGGGCAAAATTCCAAAAATTTCACTTATTTTGGTGCAAAATTGCAGAAATTCCCTATATTTTGGAGCAAAATTGCAGAAATTCCCCTACATGTGGGGCAAAAAGGCAGAAATTCCTTATATGTTGGGGCAAAAAGAAAGAAATTCTCATTATTTTGGGGCAAAACTCAGAAATTCCACTTATTTTGGAGCAAAATTCCAGAAATTTAACTTATTTGGGGGCAAAATTGCAGAAATTTCATTTATTTTGGGGTAAAATTGCAGAAATTTCACTTATTTCAAAAAAAAGCAGAAATTTTCTTATTTTGGGGCAAAAAGGCAGAAATTTCTTTTATTTTGGTACAAAATTGCAGAATTTTTTTTTATTTTGGAGAAAAAAGGCAGAAATTTCCCATATTTTGGAGCATAATTTCAGAAATTTCACTTATTTTGGGGCAAAATTGCATAAATTTCACTTATTTCAGTGAAAAAAGGCAGAAATTTTCCTTATTTTAGGGCAAAAAAGGCAGAAATTCCTAATATTTTGTGGCAAAAATGCAGAAATTCCCCTTATTTTGAGGTAAAACGGCTGAAATTCCCCTTATTTGGGGGCAAAAAGGCAGAAATTTCCCTTCTCTTGGGGCAAAATTGCAGAAATTTCACTTATTTCAGGGTAATAAGTCAGAAATTTTTCTTATTTTGGGCAAAAAAAGACAGAAATTCCCTTTGTTTTGGGGGAAAAATACATAAATTCCACTTATTTAGAGGCAAAAAAGCAGAAATTCCCCTTATTTTGGGGCAAAATTGCAGAAATTTCACTTACTTCAGGGTAATAAGTCAGAAATTTTCCTTATTTTGGGGCAAAAAAACAGAAATTACCTTTGTTTTGGGGGGAAAAGACAGAAATTCCACTTATTTAGGGGCAAAAATGCAGAAATTCCCCTTATTTTGGAGCAAAATTACAGAAATTTCTCTTTTTTATGGCAAAAGGTATGCATTCTTCTTATTTTTGGGCAAAAAGGCAGAACTTCCTCATATTTTGGAGCAAAATTGCTGAAATTCCCCTAATTGTGGGGCAAAAAGGCAGAAATTCCCTATATGTTGGGGCAAAAAGACAGAAATTCTACTTATTTTGGGTCAAAACTCAGAAATTCCACTTATTTTGGGGCAAAATTCCAAAAATTTCACTTATTTTGGTGCAAAATTGCAGAAATTTCACTTATTTTGGGGCAAAATTGCAGAAATTTCACTTATTTCAGAAAAAAAGCAGAAATTTTTATATTTGGAAGCAAAAACGCAGAAATTTGTTTTATTTTGGTACAAAATTGCAGAAATTTTTTATATTTTGGGGCAAAAAGGCAGAAATTTCCCATATTTTGGGGCAAAAATGCAGAAATTCCCCTTTTTTTGAGGTTAAAAGGATGAAATTCCCCTTATTTGGCGGCAAAAAGGCAGACATTTCCCTTATTTTGGGGCAAAATTGAAGAAATTTCACTTATTTCAATGAAAAAAGGCAGAAATTTTCCTTATTTTGGGGCAAAAAGGCAGAAATTCCTAATATTTTGTGGCAAAAATGCAGAAATTCCCGTTATTTTGAGGTAAAAAGGCTGAAATTCACCTTGTTTGGGGGCAAAAAGCAGAAATTTCCCTTCTTTTGGGGCAAAATTGGAGAAATTTCACTTATTTCATGGTAATAAGTCAGAAATTTTCCTTATTTTGGGCAAAAAAAAAGAAATTCCCTTTGTTTTGGGGGAAAAATACATAAATTCCACTTATTTAGAGGCAAAAAAACAGAAATTCCCCTTATTTTGGGGCAAAATTGCAGAAATTTCACTTACCTCATGGTAATAAGTCAGAAATTTTCTTTATTTTGAGGCAAAATAACAGAAATTACCTTTGTTTTGGGGGAAAAATACAGAAATTCCACTTATTTAGAGGCAAAAAAGCAGAAATTCCCATTATTTTGGAGCAAAAATGAAGAAATTTCTTTTTTTTATGGCAAAAAGTTATGCATTCTTCTTATTTTCGGGCAAAAAAGCAGAAATTCCCCGTATTTTGGAGCAAAATTGCAGAAATTCTTCTAATTGTGGGGCAAAAAGGCAGAAATTCCCTATATGTTGGGGCAAAAAGACAGAAATTCTCCTTATTTTGGGTCAAAACTCAGGAATTCCACTTATTTTGGGGCAAAATTCCAGAAATTTCACTTATTTTGGGGCAAAATTGCAGAAATTTCACTTATTTTGGGGCAAAATTGCAGAAATTTCACTTATTTCAGAAAAAAAAGGCAGAAATTTTTATATTTGGAAGCAAAAAGGCAGAAAATACTTTTATTTTGGTACAAAATTGTATAAATTTTTCTTATTTTGGGGCAAAAAGGCAGAAATTTCCCATATTTTGGGGCAAAAATGCAGAAATTCTTCTTTTTTTGAGGTAAAAAAGATGAAATTTCCCTTATTTTGGGGCAAAAAGGCAGACATTTCCCTTATTTTGGGGCAAAATTGCAGAAATTTCACTTATTTCAGGGTAATAAGTCAGAAATTTTTCTTATTTTGGGGCAAAAAAGCAGAAATTCCTAATCTTTTGTGGCAAAAATGCTGAAATTCCCCTTATTAAGAGGTAAAAAGGCAGAAATTCCCCTTATTAGGGGGCAAAAATGCAGAAATTTCCCTTATTTTGGGGAAAAATTGCAGAAATTTCACTTATATTTGGGCAAAATTGCAGAAATTTCACTTATGGCAGGGAAAAAATGCAGAAATTTTCCTTATTTTGGGGCAAAAAGGCAGAAATTTTTAATATATTGTGGAAAAAATGCAGAAATTCCCTTTATTTTGAGGTTAAAGGGTGAAATTCCTCTTATTTGAGTGCAAAAAGGGAGAAATTTCCCTTATTTTGGGGCAAAATTGCAGAAATTTCACTTATTTCAGGGAAAAAAGGCAGAAATTTTTCTTATTTTGGGGCAAAAAGCAGCAATTCCTAATCTTTTGTGGCAAAAATGCAGAAATTCTCCTTATTTTGAGGTAAAAAGGCTGAAATTCCCCTTATTTGGGGGCAAAAATAAAGAAATTTCCCTTATTTTGGGGCAAATTGCAGAAATTTCACTTATGTCAGTGTAATAAGTCAGAAATTTTTTTTATTTAGGGGCAAAAAACCAGAAATTCCCTTTGTTTTTGGGGAAAAAGACAGAAATTCCACTAATTTAGAGGCAAAAAAAGCAAAAATTCTTCTTATTTTGGAGCAAAAATGAAGAAATTTCCCTTTTTTATGGGAAAAGGGTATGCATTCTTCTTATTTTGGGGCAAAAAGGCAGAAATTTCCCGTATTTTGCAGCAAAATTTCAGAAATTCCTCTAATTGTGGGGCAAAAAGGCAGAAATTCCCTATATGTTGAAGCATAAAGACAGAAATTCTCCTTATTTTAGGGCAAAACTCAGAAATTCCAATTATTTTGCGGCAAAATTCCAGAAATTTCCCTTATTTTGGGGCAAAATTGCAGAAATTCCTCTTATTTAAGGAAAAAAAAGCAGAAATTTTCTTATTTTGGGGCAAAAAGGTAGAATTTTCATTTATTTTGGTACAAAATTGCAGAAATTTTTTTTATTTTGGGCAAAAAGGCAGAAATTTCCCATATATTGGGGCATAATTGCAGAAATTTCACTTATTTTGGGGCAAAATTGCATAAATTTCACTTATTTCAGTGAAAAAAGGCAGAAATTTTCCTTATTTTGGGGCAAAAAGGCAGAAATTCCTAATATTTTGTGGCAAAAATGCAGAAATTCCCCTTATTTTGAGGTAAAAAGGCTGAAATTCCCCTTATTTGGGGGCAAAAAGGCAGAAATTTCCCTTCTCTTGGGGCAAAATTGCAGAAATTTCATTATTTCAGGGTAATAAGTCAGAAATTTTTCTTATTTTGGGCAAAAAAAGACAGAAATTCCCTTTCATTTGGGGGAAAAATACATAAATTCCACTTATTTAGAGGCAAAAAAGAAGAAATTACCCTTATTTTGGGGCAAAATTGCAGAAATTTCACTTATTTCAGGGTAATAAGTCAGAAATTTTCCTTATTTTGGGGCAAAAAAACAGAAATTACCTTTGTTTTGCGGGGAAAATACAGAAATTCCACTTATTTAGAGGCAAAAATGCAGAAATTCCTCTTATTTTGGAGCAAAATTACAGAAATTTCCCTTTTTTATGGCAAAAAGGTATGCATTCTTCTTATTTTCGGGCAAAAAGGCAGAAATTCCATGTATTTTGGAGCAAAATTGCTGAAATTCCTCTAATCGTGGGGCAAAAAGGCAGAAATTCCCTATATGTTGGGGCAAAAAGACAGAAATTCTACTTATTTTGGGTCAAAACTCAGAAATTCCACTTATTTTAGGGCAAAATTCCAAAAATTTCACTTATTTTGAGGCAAAATTGCAGAAATTTCACATATTTTGGGGCAAAATTGCAGAAATTTCAATTATTTCAGAAAAAAAAAGCAGAAATTTTTATATTTGGAAGCACAAAGGCAGAAATTTCTTTTATTTTGGTACAAAATTGCAGAAATTTTTCTTATTTTGGGGCAAAAAGCAGAAATTTCCCATATTTTGGGGCAAAAATGCAGAAATTCCTCTTTTTTTGAGGTAAAAAGTATGAAATTCCCCTTATTTGGGGGCAAAAAGGCAGACATTTCCCTTATTTAGGGGCAAAATTGAAGAAATTTCACTTATTTCAGTGAAAAAAGGCAGAAATTTTCCTTATTTTGGGGCAAAAAGGCAGAAATTCCTAATATTTTGTGGCAAAAATGCAGAAATTCCCGTTATTTTGAGGTAAAAAGGCTGAAATTCACCTTATTTGAGGGCAAAAAGCAGAAATTTCCCTTCTTTTGGGGCAAAATTGCAGAAATTTCACTTATTTCAGGGTAATAAGTCAGAAATTTTCCTTATTTTGGGCAAAAAAAGACAGAAATTCCCTTTGTTTTGGGGGAAAAATACATAAATTCCACTTATTTAGAGGCAAAAAAACAGAAATTCCCCTTATTTTGGGGCAAAATTACAGAAATTTCACTTATTTCATGGTAATAAGTCAGAAATTTTCTTTATTTTGAGGCAAAAAACAGAAATTACCTTTGTTTTGGGGGAAAAAGACAGAAATTCCAGTTATTTAGAGGCAAAAAAGCAGAAATTCCCCTTATTTTGGAGCAAAATTGCAGTAATTTCCCTTTTTTATTGCAAAAAGTTATGCATTCTTCTTATTTTCGGGCAAAAAAGCAGAAATTCCCCGTATTTTGGAGCAAAATTGCAGAAATTCTTCTAATTGTGGGGCAAAAAGGCAGAAATTCCCTATATGTTGGTGCAAAAAGACAGAAATTCTTCTTATTTTGGGTCAAAACTCAGAAATTTCACTTATTTTGGGGCAAAATTCCAAAAATTTCACTTATTTTGGGGCAAAATTGCAGAAATTTCACTTATTTTGGGGCAAAATTGCAGAAATTTCACTTATTTCAGAAAAAAAGGCAGAAATTTTTATATTTGGAAGCAAAAAGGCAGAAATTTCTTTTATTTTGGAACAAAATTGCAGAAATTTTTCTTATTTTGGGGCAAAAAGGCAGAAATTTCCCATATTTTGGGGAAAAATGCAGAAATTCCCCTTTTTTTGAGGTAAAAAGGATGAAATTCCCCTTATTTGGGGGCAAAAAGGCAGACATTTCCCTTATTTTGGGGCAAAATTGCAGAAATTCCACTTATTTCAGGGTAATAAGTCAGAAATTTTTCTTATTTTGGGGCAAAAAAGCAGAAATTCCTAATCTTTTGTGGCAAAAATGCTGAAATTCCCTTTATTTTGAGGTAAAAAGTCTGAAATTCCCCTTATTAGGGGGCAAAAATGCAGAAATTTCCCTTATTTTGGGGAAAAATTGCAGAAATTTCACTTATTTTTGGGCAAAATTGCAGAAATTTCACTTATGGCAGGGAAAAAATGCAGAAATTTTCCTTATTTTGGGGCAAAAAGGCAGAAATTTTTAATATTTTGTGGCAAAAATGCAGAAATTCCCTTTATTTTGAGGTAAAAGGGTGAAATTCCTCTTATTTGAGTGCAAACAGGCAGAAATTTCCCTTATTTTGGGGCAAAATTGCAGAAATTTCACTTATTTCAGGGAAAAAAGGCAGAAATTTTTCTTATTTTGGGGCAAAAAAGCAGGAAATTCCTAATCTTTTGTGGCAAAAATGCAGAAATTCTCCTTATTTTGAGGTAAAAAGGCTGAAATTCCCCTTATTTGGTGACAAAAATAAATAAATTTCCCTTATTTTGGGGCAAATTGCAGAAATTTCACTTATGTCAGTGTAATAAGTCAGAATTTTTTTTTATTTAGGGGCAAAAAAACAGAAATTCCCTTTGTTTTGGGGGAAAAAGACAGAAATTCCACTAATTTAGAGGCAAAAAAAGCAAAAATTCTCCTTATTTTGGAGCAAAAATGAAGAAATTTCCCTTTTTTATGGCAAAAAGTTATGCATTCTTCTTATTTTGGGGCAAAAAGGCAGAAATTTCCCGTATTTTGGAGCAAAATTGCAGAAATTCCTCTAATCGTGGGGCAAAAAGGCAGAAATTCCCTATATGTTGAAGCATAAAGACAGAAATTCTCCTTATTTTGGGGCAAAACTCAGAAATTCCAATTATTTTGCGGCAAAATTCCAGAAATTTCCCTTATTTTGGGGCAAAATTGCAGAAATTTAACTTATTAAAGGGAAAAAAAGAAGAAATTTTCTTATTTTGGGGCAAAAAGGCAGAATTTTCTTTTATTTTGGTACAAAATTGCAGAAATTTTTTTTATTTTGGGCAAAAAGGCAGAAATTTCCCATATTTTGAGGCAAAAATGCAGAAATTTCACTTATTTCAGGGAAAAAAGGCAGAAATTTTCCTTATTTTGGGGCAAAAAATACAGCAATTCCCTTTGTTTTGGGGAAAAAGACAGAAATTCCACTTATTTAAATGCAAAAAAGCAGAAATTCCCCTTATTTTGGAGCAAAAATGAAGAAATTTCGCTTTTTTATGGCAAAAAGCTTTGCATTCTCCTTATTTTCGGGCAAAAAGGCAGAAATTCCCCATATTTTGGAACAAAATTGCAGAAATTCCCCTAAATGTGGGGCAAAAAGGCAGAAATTCCCTATATGTTGGGGCAAAAAGAAAGAAATTCTCATTATTTTGGGGCAAAACTCAGAAATTCCACTTATTTTGGAGCAAAATTCCAGAAATTTAACTTATTTGGGGGCAAAATTGCAGAAATTTCATTTATTTTGGGGCAAAATTGCAGAAATTTCACTTATTTCAAAAAAAAAGCAGAAATTTTCTTATTTTGGGGCAAAAAGGCAGAAATTTCTTTTATTTTGGTACAAAATTGCAGAAATTTTTCTTATTTTGGAGAAAAAAGGCAGAAATTTCCCATATTTTGGGGCATAATTGCAGAAATTTCACTTATTTTGGGGCAAAATTGCATAAATTTCACTTATTTCAGTGAAAAAAAACAGAAATTTTCCTTATTTTGGGGCAAAAACGCAGAAATTCCTAACATTTTGTGGCAAAAATGCAGAAATTCCCCTTATTTTGAGGTAAAAAGGCTGAAATTCACCTTATTTGGGGGCAAAAAAGCAGAAATTTCCCTTCTCTTGGGGTAAAATTGCAGAAATTTCACTTATTTCAGGGTAATAAGTCAGAAATTTTTTCTATTTTGGGCAAAAAAAGACAGAAATTCCCTTTGTTTTGGGGGAAAAATACATAAATTCCACTTATTTAGAGGCAAAAAAGCAGAAATTCCCCTTATTTTGGGACAAAATTGCAGAAATTTCACTTACTTCAGGTTAATAAGTCAGAAATTTTAATTATTTTGGGGCAAAAAAACAGAAATTACCTTTTTTTTGGGGGGAAAAGACAGAAATTCCACGTATTTAGAGGCAAAAATGCAGAAATTCCCCTTATATTGGAGCAAAATTACAGAAATTTCTCTTTTTTATGGCAAAAAGGTATGCATTCTTCTTATTTTCGGGCAAAAAGGCAGAAATTCCCCGTATTTTGGAGCAAAATTGCAGAAATTAACTAAATTGTGGGGCAAAAATGCAGAAATTCCCTATATGTTGGGGCAAAAAGACAGAAATTCTCATTATTTTGGGGCAAAACTCAGAAATTCCACTCATTTTGGAGCAAAATTTCAGAAATTTCCCTTATTTTGGGGCAAAATTCCAGAAATTTAACTTATTTGGGGGCAAAATTGCAGAAATTTCACTTATTTTGGGGCAAAATTGCAGAAATTTCACTTATTTTGGGGCAAAATTGCAGAAATTTCACTTATTTCAGAAAAAAAAGCAGAAATTTTTATATTTGGAAGCAAAAAGGCAGAAATATCTTTTATTTTGGTACAAAATTGCAGAAATTTTTTCATATTTTGGGGCAAAAAGGCAGAAATTTCCCATATTTTGGGGCAAAAATGCAAAATTCCCCTTTTTTGAGGTAAAAAGGATGAAATTCCCCTTATTTGGGGGCAAAAAGGCAGACATTTCCCTTATTTTGGGGCAAAATTGAAGAAATTTCACTTATTTCAGGGAAAAAAGGCAGAAATTTTCCTTTTTTGGGGCAAAAATGCAGAAATTCCTAATCTTTTGTGGCAAAAATGCAGAAATTCCTTTTATTTTGAGGTAAAAAGGCTGAAATTCCCCTTATTTGGGGGCAAAAATGCAGAAATTTCCATTATTTTGGGGCAAAATTGCAGAAATTTCACTTATGTCAGTGTAATAAGTCAGAAATTTTTTTTATTTAGGGGCAAAAAAGACAGAAATTCCCTTTTTTGGGGGGGAAAAAGACAGAAAATCCACTAATTTAGAGGCAAAAAAAGCAGAAATTCCCCTTATTTTGGAGCAAAAATGAAGAAATTTCCATTTTAATGGCAAAAAGGTATGCATTCTTCTTATTTTGGGGCAAAAAAGAAGATATTTCTGTATTTTGGAGCAAAATTGCAGAAATTCTTCTAATTGTGGGGCAAAAATGAAGAAATTCCCTATATGTTGGGGCATAAAGACAGAAATTCTCCTTATTTTGGGGCAAAACTCAGAAATTCTAATTATTTTGCGGCAAAATTCCAAAAATTTCTCTTATTTTGGGGCAAAATTGCAGAAATTTCACTTATTTTGGGAAAAATTGCAGAAATTTCACTTATTTAAGGGAAAAAAGCAGAAATTTTCTTATTTTGGGGCAAAAAGGCAGAAATTTCTTTTATTTTGGTACAAAATTGCAGAAATTTTTTTTATTTTGGAGCAAAAAGGCAGATATTTCCCATATTTTGGGGCAAAAATGGAAAAATTCCTCTTATTTTGAGGAAAAAGGCTGAAATTCCCCTTAATTGGGGGCAATAAGGCAGAAATTTCCTTATTTGGGGGCAAAATTGCAAAAATTTAACTTATTTCAGGGTAGTAAGTCAGAAATATTTTTTATTTTGGGGCAAAAAGAGAGAAATTCCCTTTGTTTTTGATAAAAAAAAGACAGAAATTCCACTTTTTTAGAGGCAAAAAAGCAGAAATTCCTTTTATTTTGGAGCAAAAATGAAGAAATTTTTCTTTTTTGGGACAAAAGGTATACAATCCCTTTATTTTCAGGCTAAAAAGCAGAAATTCCCTGTATTTTGGAGCAAAATTGCAGAAATTCCCCTAATTGTGGGGCAAAAAGGCAGAAATTCCCTATATGTTAGGGCAAAAAACAGAAATTCTACTTATTGTGGGGCAACACTCAGAAATTCCACTTATTTTGGGGCAAAATTCCAGAAATTTCCCTTATTTTGGGGCAAAATCGCAGAAATTTCACTATTTTGGGGCAAAATTGCAGAAATTTAACTTATTTCAGGGAAAAAAGGCAGAAATTTTCCTTATTTTGGGGCAAAAAGGCAGAAATTCCTAATATTTTGTGGCAAAAATGCAGAAATTCCCCTTATTTTGAGGTAAAAAGGCTGAAATTCACCTTATTTGGGGGCTAAAAGGCAGAAATTTCCCTTCTTTTTAGGCAAAATTGCAGAAATTTCACTTATTTCAGGGTAATAAGTCAGAAATTTTTTTTATTTTGTGCAAAAAAAAGACAGAAATTCCTTTTGTTTTGGGGTAAAAATACATAAATTCCACTTATTTAGAGGTAAAAAAGCAGAAATTCCCCTTATTTTGGGGCAAAATTGCAGAAATTTCACTTACTTCAGGGTAATAAGTCAGAAATTTTCCTTATTTTGGGGCAAAAAACCAGAAATTACCTTTGTTTTGGGGGAAAAAGACAGAAATTCCACTTATTTAGAGGCAAAAAAGCAGAAATTCCCCTTATTTTGGAGCAAAATTACAGAAATTTCCCTTTTTTATGGCAAAAAGTTATGCATTCTTCTTATTTTCGGGCAAAAAGCAGAAATTCCCCGTATTTTGGTGCAAAATTGCTGAAATTCCCCTAATTGTGGGGCGAAAAGGCAGAAATACCCTATATGTTTGGGCAAAAAGACAGAAATTCTACTTATTTTTGGGTCAAAACTCAGAAATTCCACTTATTTTGGGGCAAAATTCCAGAAATTTCACTTATTTTGGGGCAAAATTGCAGAAATTTCACTTATTTCAGAAAAAAAAGCAGAAATTTTTATATTTGGAAGCAAAAAGACAGAAATTTCTTTTATTTTGGTACAAAATTGCAGAAATTTTTCTTATTTCGGGGCAAAAAGGCAGAAATTTCCCATATTTTGGGGTAAAAATGCAGAAATTTCCCTTTTTTTGAGGTAAAAAGGATGAAAATCCCCTTATTTGAGGGCAAAAAGGCAGACATTTCCCTTATTTTGGTGCAAAATTGAAGAAATTTCACTTATTTCAGGGAAAAAAGTCAGAAATTTTCATATTTTGCGGCAAAAATGCAGAAATTCCTAATCTTTTGTGGCAAAAATGCAGAAATTCCTTTTATTTTGAGGTAAAAAGGCTTAAATTCCCCTTATTTGTGGGCAAAAATTCAGAAATTTCCCTTATTTTGGGGCAAAATTGCAGAAATTTCACTTATGTCAGTGTAATAAGTCAGAATTTTTTTTTTATTTAGGGTCAAAAAAGACAGAAATTCCCTTTGTTTTGGGGTAAAAAGACAGAAATTCCACTAATTTAGAGGCAAAAAAAATCAGAAATTCCCCTTATTTTGGGGCAAAATTGCAGAAATTTCACTTATTTTGGGGAAAATTGCAGAAATTTCACTTATTTAAGGGAAAAAAAGCAGAAATTTTCTTATTTTGGGGTAAAAAGGCAGAAATTTCTTTTATTTTGCTACAAAATTGCAGAAATTTTTTTTATTTTGGGCAAAAGCAGAAATTTCCCATATTTTGGGGCAAAAATGCAGAAATTTCACTTATTTCAGGAAAAAATAGCAGAAATTTTCCTTATTTTGAGGCAAAAAAGAGAGAAATTCCCTTTGTTTTGGTGGAAAAAGACAGAAATTCCACTTATTTAGATGCAAAAAAGCAGAAATTCCCCTTATTTTGGAGCAAAAATGAAGAAATTTCCTTTATATATGGCAAAAAGCTATGCATTCTTTTTATTTTCGGGCAAAAAGGCAGAAATTCCCCATATTTTGGAGCAAAATTGCAGAAATTCCCCTAATTGTGGGGCAAAAAGGCAGAAATTCCCTATATGTTGGGGCAAAAAGACAGAAATTCTCATTATTTTGGGGCAAAACTCAGAAATTCCACTTATTTTGGAGCAAAATTCCAGAAATCTCACTTATTTTAGGGGAAAATTGCAGAAATTTCACTTATTTTGGGGCAAAATTGCAGAAATTTCACTTATTTCAAAAAAAGCCGAAATTTTCTTATTTTGGGGCAAAAAGGCAGAAATTTCTTTTATTTTGGTACAAAATTGCAGAAATTTTTTTTATTTTGGAGCAAAGAGGCGGAAAATTCCCATATTTTGGGGCAAAAATGCAGAAATTCCTTTTATATTGAGGAAAAAGGCTGAAATTCTTCTTAATTGGGGGCAATAAGGCAGAAATTTCCTTATTTTGGGGCAAAATTGCAAAAATTTAACTTATTTCAGGGTAATAAGTCAGAAATTTTTCTTATTTTTGGGCAAAAAGACAGAAATTCCATTTGTTTTTGAGAAAAAAAAGACAGAAATTCCACTCTTTTAGAGCCAAAAAAGTAGAAATTCCTTTTATTTTGAAGCAAAAATGAAGAAATTTCCCTTTTTTGTATCAAAAAGTATACATTCCCTTTATTTTTAGGCTAAAAAGCTGAAATTCCCCGTATTTTGGAGCAAAATTGCAGAAATTCTCCTAATTGTGGGGCAAAAAGGCAGAAATTCCCAATATGTTAGGGCAAAAAACAGAAATTCTCCTTATTGTGGGGAAAAACTCACAAATTCCACTTATTTTGGGGCAAAATTCCAGAAATTTCCCTTATTTTGAGGCAAAATTGCAGAAATTTCTTTTATTTTGGTACAAAATTGCAGAAATTATTTTATTTTGGAGAAAAAAGGCAGAAATTTCCCATATTTTGGGGCATAATTGCATAAATTTCACTTATTTCAGTGAAAAAAGGCAGAAATTTCTTTATTTTGGGGCAAAAAGGCAGAAATTCCTAATATTTTCTGGCAAAAATGCAGAAATTCCCCTTATTTTGAGGTAAAAATGCTGAAATTCACATTATTTGGAGGCAAAGAGGCAGAAATTTCCCTTCTTTTTGGGCAAAATTGCAGAAATTTTACTTATTTCAGGGTAATAAGTCAGAAATTTTTCTTATTTTGGGCAAAAAAGACAGAAATTCCCTTTGTTTTCGGGGAAAAATACATAAATTCCACTTATTTAGAGGCAAAGAAGCAGAAATTCCCCTTATTTTGGGGCAAAATTGCAGAAATTTCACTTACTTCAGGGTAATAAGTCAGAAATTTTCCTTATTTTGGGGCAAAAAAACAAAAATTACCTGTGTTTTGGGGGAAAAAGACAGAAATTCCACTTATTTAGAGGCAAAAAAGCAGAAATTCCCCTTATTTTGGAGCAAAATTACAGAAATTTCCCTTTTTTATGGCAAAAAGTTATGCATTCTTCTTATTTTCGGGCAAAAAGGCAGAAATTCCACGTATTTTGGAGCAAAATTGCTGATTCCCCTAATTGTGGGGCGAAAAGGCAGAAATTCCCTATATGTTGGGGCAAAAAGACAGAAATTGTACTTATTTTTGGGTCAAACCTCAGAAATTCCACTTATTTTGGGGCAAAATTCCAGAAATTTCAATTATTTTGGGGCAAAATTGCAGAAATTTCACTTATTTTGGGGCAAAATTGCAGAAATTTCAATTATTTCAGAAAAAAAAGCAGAAATTTTTATATTTGGAAGCAAAAAGGCAGAAATTTCTTTTATTTTGGTACAAAATTGCAGAAATTTTTCTTATTTTGGGGCAAAAAGGCAGAAATTTCCCATATTTTGGGGCAAAAATCAGAAATTCCCCTTTTTTGAGGTAAAAAGGATGAAATTCCCCTTATTTGGGGGCAAACTGCAGACATTTCCCTTATTTTGAGGCAAAATTGAAGAAATTTCACTTATTTCAGGGAAAAAAGGCAGAAATTTTCTTATTTTGGGGCAAAAATGCAGAAATTCCTAATCTTTTGTGGCAAAAATGCAGAAATTCTCTTTATTTTGAGGTAAAAAGGCTGAAATTCCCCTTATTTGGGGGCAAAAATTCAGAAATTTCCCTTATTTTGGGGCAAAATTGCAGAAATTTCACTTATGTCAGTGTAATAAGTCAGAAATTTTTTTTTATTTAGGGGCAAAAAAGACAGAAATTCTCTTTGTCTTGGGGTAAAAAGACAGAAATTCCACTAATTTTGAGGCAAAAAAATCAGAAATTCCCCTTATTTTGGAGCAAAATTGAAGAAATTTCCATTTTTATGGCATAAACGTATGCATTCGTCTTATTTTGGGGCAAAAAGGCAGAAATTTCTCGTATTTTGGAGCAAAATTGCAGAAATTCCTCTAATTGTGGGGCAAAAAAGCAGAAATTCCCTATATGTTGGGGCATAAAGACAGAAATTCTCCTTATTTTGGGACAGAACTCAGAAATTCCAATTATTTTGCGACAAAATTCCAGAAATTTCTCTTATTTTCGGGCAAAATTGCAGAAATTTCACTTATTTTGGGGAAAATTGCAGTAATTTCACTTATGTAAGGGAAAAAAAGCAGAAATTTTCTTATTTTGGGGTAAAAAGGCAGAAATTTCTTTTATTTTGGTACAAAATTGCAGAAATTTTTTGTATTTTGGGCAAAAGCAGAAATTTCCCATATTTTGGGGCAAAAATGCAGAAATTTCACTTATTTCAGGAAAAAATAGCAGAAATTTTCCTTATTTTGGGGCAAAAAAGAGAGAAATTCCCTTTGTTTTGGTGGAAAAAGACAGAAATTCCACTTATTTAGATGCATAAAAGCAGAAATTCCCCTTATTTTGGAGCAAAAATGAAGAAATTTCCTTTTTATATGGCAAAAAGCTATGCATTCTTCTTATTTTCGGGCAAAAAGGCAGAAATTCCCCATATTTTGGAGCAAAATTGCAGAAATTCCCCTAATTGTGGGGCAAAAAGGCAGAAATTCCCTATATGTTGGGTCAAAAAGACAGAAATTCTCATTATTTTGGGGCAAAACTCAGAAATTCCAGTTATTTTGGAGCAAAATTCCAGAAATTTTACTTATTTTAGGGAAAATTACAGAAATTTCAATTATTTTGGGGCAAAATTGCAGAAATTTCACTTATTTCAAAAAGAAGCAGAAATTTTCTTATTTTGGGGCAAAAAGGCAGAAATTTCTTTTATTTTGGTACAAAATTGCAGAAATTTTTTTTATTTTGGAGCAAAGAGGCGGAAAATTCCCATATTTTTGGGCAAAAATGCAGAAATTCCTTTTATTTTGAGGAAAAAGTCTGAAATTCCCTTTAAATGGGGCAATAAGGCAGAAATTTCCTTATTTTTGGGCAAAATTGCAAAAATTTAACTTATTTCAGAATAATAAGTCAGAAATTTTTCTTATTTTGGGGCAAAAATACAGAAATTCCCTTTGTTTTTGAGAAAAAAAAGACAGAAATTCCACTTTTTTAGAGGCAAAAAAGTAGAAATTCCTTTTATTTTGGAGCAAAAATGAAGAAATTTCCCTTTTTTGTGGCAAAAAGTATACATTCCCTTTATTTTCAGGATAAAAAGCAGAAATTCCCCGTATTTTGGAGCAAAATTGCAGAAATTTCCCTAATTGTGGGGCAAAAAGGCAGAAATTTGCAGAAATTTCACTTATGTCAGTGTAATAAGTCAGAAATTTTTTTTATTTAGGGGCAAAAAAACAGAAATTCTCTTTGTTTTTGGGGAAAAAGACAGAAATTCCACTAATTTAGAGGCAAAAAAATCAAAAATTCTCCTTATTTTGGAGCAAAAATGAAGAAATTTCCCTTTTTTATGGCAAAAAGGTGTGCATTCTTCTTATTTTGGGGCAAAAAGGCAGAAATTTCCCGTATTTTGGAGCAAAATTGCAGACATTCCTCTAATCGTTGGGCAAAAAGGCAGAAATTCCCTATATGTTGAAGCATAAAGACAGAAATTCTCCTTATTTTGGGGCAAAACTCAGAAATTCCAATTATTTTGCGGCAAAATTCCAGAAATTTCCCTTATTTTGGGGCAAAATTGCAGAAATTTCACTTATTTAAGGGAAAAAAAGCAGAAATTTTCTTATTTTGGGGCAAAAAGGCAGAATTTTCTTTTATTTTGGTACAAAATTGCAGAAATTTTTTTTATTTTGGTCAAAAAGGCAGAAATTTCCCATATTTTGAGGCAAAAAATGCAGAAATTTCACTTATTTCAGGGAAAAAAGGCAGAAATTTTCCTTATTTTGGGGCAAAAAATACAGAAATTCCCTTTGTTTTTGGGGAAAAAGACAGAAATTCCACTTATTTAAATGCAAAAAAGCAGAAATTCCCTTATTTTGGAGCAAAAATGAAGAAATTTCGCTTTTTTATGGCAAAAAGCTATGCATTCTTCTTATTTTCGGGCAAAAAGGCAGAAATTCCCTATATTTTGGAGCAAAATTGCAGAAATTCCCCTAAATGTGGGGTAAAAAGGCAGAAATTCCCTATATGTTGGGGCAAAAAGAAAGAAATTCTCATTATTTTGGGGCAAAACTCAGAAATTCCACTTATTTTGGAGCAAAATTCCAGAAATTTAACTTATTTGGGGGCAAAATTGCAGAAATTTCATTTATTTTGGGGCAAAATTGCAGAAATTTCACTTATTTCAAAAAAAAGCAGAAATTTTCTTATTTTGGGGCAAAAAGGCAGAAATTTCTTTTATTTTGGTACAAAATTGCAGAAATTATTTTATTTTGGAGAAAAAAGGCAGAAATTTCCCATATTTTGGGGCATAATTGCATAAATTTCACTTATTTCAGTGAAAAAAGGCAGAAATTTTCCTTATTTTGGGGCAAAAAGGCAGAAATTCCTAATATTTTGTGGCAAAAATGCAGAAATTCCCCTTATTTTGAGGTAAAAATGCTGAAATTCACCTTATTTGGAGGCAAAGAGGCAGAAATTTCCCTTCTTTTTGGGCAAAATTGCAGAAATTTTACTTATTTCAGGGTAATAAGTCAGAAATTTTTCTTATTTTGGGCAAAAAAAGACAGAAATTCCCTTTGTTTTCGGGGAAAAATACATAAATTCCACTTATTTAGAGGCAAAGAAGCAGAAATTCCCCTTATTTTGGGGCAAAATTGCAGAAATTTCACTTACTTCAGGGTAATAAGTCAGAAATTTTCCATATTTTGGGGCAAAAAAACAGAAATTACCTTTGTTTGGCGGGAAAAAGACAGAAATTCCACTTATTTAGAGGCAAAAAAGCAGAAATTCCCCTTATTTTGGAGCTAAATTACAGAAATTTCCCTTTTTTATGGCAAAAAGTTATGCATTCTTCTTATTTTCAGGCAAAAAGGCAGAAATTCCACGTATTTTGGAGCAAAATTGCTGATTCCCCTAATTGTGGGGCGAAAAGGCAGAAATTCCCTATATGTTGGGGCAAAAAGACAGAAATTCTACTTATTTTTGGGTCAAACCTCAGAAATTCCACTTATTTTGGGGCAAAATTCCAGAAATTTCAATTATTTTGGGGCAAAATTGCAGAAATTTCACTTATTTTGGGGCAAAATTGCAGAAATTTCAATTATTTCAGAAAAAAAAGCAGAAATTTTTATATTTGGAAGCAAAAAGGCAGCAATTTCTTTTATTTTGGTACAAAATTGCAGAAATTTTTCTTATTTTGGGGCAAAAATCAGAAATTCCCCTTTTTTTGAGGTAAAAAGGATGAAATTCCCCTTATTTGGGGGCAAACTGCAGACATTTCCCTTATTTTGGGGCAAAATTGAAGAAATTTCATTTATTTCAGGGAAAAAAGGCAGAAATTTTCATATTTTGGGGCAAAAATGCAGAAATTCCTAATCTTTTGTGGCAAAAATGCAGAAATTCTCTTTATTTTGAGGTAAAAAGGCTGAAATTCCCCTTATTTGGGTGCAAAAATTCAGAAATTTCCCTTATTTTGGGGCAAAATTGCAGAAATTTCACTTATGTCAGTGTAATAAGTCAGAAATTTTTTTTTATTTAGGGGCAAAAAAGACAGAAATTCTCTTTGTTTTGGGGTAAAAAGACAGAAATTCCACTAATTTTGAGGCAAAAAAAATCAGAAATTCCCCTTATTTTGGAGCAAAAATGAAGAAATTTCCATTTTTATGGCATAAACGTATGCATTCGTCTTATTTTGGGGCAAAAAGGCAGAAATTTCTCGTATTTTGGAGCAAAATTGCAGAAATTCCTCTAATTGTGGGGCAAAAAGGCAGAATTTCCCTATATGTTGGGGCATAAAGACAGAAATTTTCCTTATTTTGGGACAGAACTCAGAAATTCCAATTATTTTGCGACAAAATTCCAGAAATTTCTCTTATTTTCGGGCAAAATTGCAGAAATTTCACTTATTTTGGGGAAAATTGCAGTAATTTCACTTATTTAAGGGAAAAAAAGCAGAAATTTTCTTATTTTGGGGTAAAAAGGCAGAAATTTCTTTTATTTTGGTATAAAATTGCAGAAATTTTTTTTTATTTTGTGCAAAAGCAGAAATTTCCCATATTTTGGGGCAAAAATGCAGAAATTTCACTTATTTCAGGGAAAAATAGCAGAAATTTTCCTTATTTTGGGGCAATAAAGAGAGAAATTCCCTTTGTTTTGGTGGAAAAAGACAGAAATTCCATTTATTTGGATGCAAAAAAGCCAAAATTCCCCTTATATTGGAGCAAAAATAAAGAAATTTCTTTTTATATGGCAAAAAGCTATGCATTCTTCTTATTTTCGGGCAAAAAGGTAGAAATTCCCCATATTTTGGAGCAAAATTGCAGAAATTCCCCTAATTGTGGGGCAAAAAGGCAGAAATTCCCTATATGTTGGGGCAAAAAGACAGAAATTCTCATTATTTTGGGGCAAAACACAGAAATTCCAGTTATTTTGGAGCAAAATTCCAGAAATTTTACTTATTTTAGGGCAAACTTACAGAAATTTCAATTATTTTGGGGCAAAATTGCAGAAATTTCACTTATTTCAAAAAGAAGCAGAAATTTTCTTATTTTGGGGCAAAAAGGCAGAAATTTCTTTTATTTTGGTACAAAATTGCAGAAATTTTTTTTATTTTGGAGCAAAGAGGCGGAAAATTCCCATATTTTTGGGCAAAAATGCAGAAATTCCTTTTATTTTGAGGAAAAAGGCTGAAATTCCCTTTAATTGGGGGCAATAAGGCAGAAATTTCCTTATTTTTGGGCAAAATTGCAAAAATTTAACTTATTTCAGAATAATAAGTCAGAAATTTTTCTTATTTTGGGGCAAAAAGACAGAAATTCCCTTTGTTTTTGAGAAAAAAAAGACAGAAATTCCACTTTTTTAGAGGCAAAAAAGTAGAAATTCCTTTTATTTTGGAGCAAAAATGAAGAAATTTCCCTTTTTTGTGGCAAAAAGTATACATTCCCTTTATTTTCAGGCTAAAAAGCAGAAATTCCCCGTATTTTGGAGCAAAATTGCAGAAATTTCCCTAATTGTGGGGCAAAAAGGCAGAAATTCCCAATATGTTAGGGCAAAAAACAGAAATTCTCCTTATTGTGGGGAAAAACTCACAAATTCTACTTATTTTGGGGCAAAATTCCAGAAATTTTCCTTATTTTGGGGCAAAATTGCAGAAATTTCACTTATTTTGGGGCAAAATTGCAGAAATTTCACTTATTTCAGTGAAAAAAGGCAGAAATTTTCCTTATTTTGGGGCAAAAAGGCAGAAATTCCTAATATTTTGTGGCAAAACTGCAGAAATTCCCCTTATTTTGAGGTAAAAATGCTGAAATTCACCTTATTTGGAGGCAAAGAGGCAGAAATTTCCCTTCTTTTTGGGCAAAATTGCAGAAATTTCACTTATTTCAGGGTAATAAGTCAGAAATTTTTCTTATTTTGGGCAAAAAAAGACAGAAATTCCCTTTGTTTTCGGGGAAAAATACATAAATTCCACTTATTTAGAAGCAAAGAAGCAGAAATTCCCCTTATTTTGGGGCAAAATTGCAGAAATTTCACTTACTTCAGGGTAATAAGTCAGAAATTTTCCTTATTTTGGGGCAAAAAAACAGAAATTACCTTTGTTTTGGGGGAAAAAGACAGAAATTCCACTTATTTAGGGGCAAAAAAGCAGAAATTTCCCTTATTTTGGAGCAAAAATGAAGAAATTTCCCTTTTTTATGGCAAAAAGTTATGCATTCTTCTTATTTTCGGGCAAAAAAGCAGAAATTCCCCGTATTTTGGAGCAAAATTGCAGAAATTCCCCTAATTGTGGGGCAAAAAGACAGAAATTCCCTATATGTTGGGGCAAAAAGACAGAAATTCTCCTTACTTTGGGTCAAAAGTCAGAAATTCCATTTATTTTGCGGCAAAATTCCAGAAATTTCACTTATTTGGGGGCAAAATTGCAGAAATTTCACTTATTTTGGGGCAAAAGTTCAGAAATTTCAATTATTTCAGAAAAAAGGCAGAAATTTTTATATTTGGAAGCAAAAAACCAGAAATTTCTTTTATTTTGGTACAAAATTGCAGAAATTTTTCTTATTTTGGAGCAAAAAAACAGAAATTACCTTTGTTTTGCGGGTAAAGGCAGAAATTCCCCTTATTTAGAGGCAAAAATGCTGAAATTCCTCTTATTTTGGAGCAAAATTACAGAAATTTCCCTTTTTTATGGCAAAAAGGTATGCATTCTTCTTATTTTCGTGCAAAAAGGCAGAAATTCCTCGTATTTTGGAGCAAAATTGCTGAAATTCCCCTAATTGTGGGGCAAAAAGGCAGAAATTCCCTATATGTTGGGGCAAATAGACAGAAATTCTACTTATTTTGGGTCAAAACTCAGAAATTCCACTTATTTTGGGGCAAAATTCCAAAAATTTCACTTATTTTGAGGAAAAATTACAGAAATTTCACTTATTTTGGGGCAAAATTGCAGAAATTTCACTTATTTCAGAAAAAAAAGCAGAAATTTTTATATTTGGAAGCAAAAAGACAGAAATTTCTTTTATTTTGGTACAAAATTGCAGAAATTTTTTATATTTTGGGGCAAAAAGCAGAAATTTCCCATATTTTGGGGCAAAAATGCAGAAATTCCTCTTTTTTTGAGGTAGAAAGGATGAAATTCCCCTTATTTGGGGGCAAAAAGGCAGACATTTCCCTTATTTTGGGGCAAAATTGAAGAAATTTCACTTATTTCAGTGAAAAAAGGCACAAATTTTCCTTATTTTGGGGCAAAAAAGCAGAAATTCCTAATATTTTGTGGCAAAAATACAGAAATTCCCGTTATTTTGAGGTAAAACGGCTGAAATTCACCTTAATGGGGGGAAAAAGAAGAAATTTCCCTTCTTTTGGGGCAAAATTGCAGAAATTTCACTTATTTCAGGGTAATAAGTCAGAAATTTTCCTTATTTTGGGCAAAAAAAGACAGAAATTCCCTTTGTTTTGGGGGAAAAATACATAAATTCCACTTATTTAGAGGCAAAAAAGCAGAAATTCCCCTTATTTTGGGGCAAAATTGCAGAAATTTTACTTATTTCATAGTAATAAGTCAGAAATTTTCTTTATTTTGGGGCAAAAAAACAGAAATTACCTTTGTTTTGGGGGAAAAAGACAGAAATTCCACTTATTTAGAGGCCAAAAAGCAGAAATTCCCTCTATTTTGGAGCAAAATTGCAGTAATTTCCCTTTTTTATGGCAAAAATTTATGCATTCTTCTTATTTTCGGGCAAAAAAGCAGAAATTCCCCGTATTTTGGAGCAAAATTGCAGAAATTCTTCTAATTGTGGGGCAAAAAGGCAGAAATTCCCTATATTTTGGGGCAAAAAGACAGAAATTCTCCTTATTGCGGGGAAAAACTCACAAATTCTACTTATTTTGGGGCAAAATTCCAGAAATTTTCCTTATTTTGGGGCAAAATTGCAGAAATTTCACTTATTTTGGGGCAAAATTGCAGAAATTTCACTTATTTCAGTGAAAAAAGGCAGAAATTTTCCTTATTTTGGGGCAAAAAGGCAGAAATTCCTAATATTTTGAGGTAAAAAGGATGAAATTCCCCTTATTTGGGGGTAAAAAGGCAGACATTTCCCTTATTTTGGGGCAAAATTGCAGAAATTTCACTTATTTCAGGGTAATAAGTCAGAAATTTTTCTTATTTTGGGGAAAAAAGCAGAAATTCGTAATCTTTTGTGGCAAAAATGCTGAAATTCCCTTTATTTTGAGGTAAAAAGGCTGAAATTCCCCTTATTAGGGGTCAAAAATGCAGAAATTTCCCTTATTTTGGGGAAAAATTGCAGAATTTTCACTTATATTTGGGCAAAATTGCAGAAATTTCACTTATGGCAGGGAAAAAATGCAGAAATTTTCCTTATTTTGGGGCAAAAAGGCAGAAATTTTTAATATTTTGTGGCAAAAATGCAGAAATTCCCTTTATTTTGAGGTAAAAGGGTGAAATTCCTCTTATTTGAGTGCAAAAAGGCAGTAATTTCCCTTATTTTGGGGCAAAATTGCAGAAATTTCACTTATTTCAGGGAAAAAAGGCAGAAATTTTTCTTATTTGGGCGCAAAAAAGCAGAAATTCCTAATCTTTTGTGGCAAAAATGCAGAAATTCTCCTTATTTGAGGTAAAAAGGCTGAAATTCCCCTTATTTGAGGGCAAAAATAAAGAAATTTCCCTTATTTTGGGGCAAATTGCAGAAATTTCACTTATGTCAGTGTAATAAGTCAGAAATTTTTTTTATTTAGGGGCAAAAAAGACAGAAATTCCCTTTTTTGGGGGGGAAAAAGACAGAAAATCCACTAATTTAGAGGCAAAAAAAGCAGAAATTCCTAATCTTTTGTGGCAAAAATGCTGAAATTCCCCTTATTTTGAGGTAAGAAGGCTGAAATTCCCCTTATTAGGGGGCAAAGATGCAGAAATTTCCCTTATTTTGGGGAAAAATTGCAGAATTTTCACTTATATTTGGGCAAAATTGCAGAAATTTCACTTATGGCAGGGAAAAAATGCAGAAAATTTCCTTATATTGGGGCAAAAAGGCAGAAATTTTTAATATTTTGTGGCAAAAATGCAGAAATTCCCTTTATTTTGAGGTAAAAGGGTGAAATTCCTCTTATTTGAGTGCAAAAAGGCAGAAATTTCCCTTATTTTGGGGCAAAATTGCAGAAATTTCACTTATTTCAGGGAAAAAAGGCAGAAATTTTTCTTATTTTGGCGCAAAAAAGCAGAAATTCCTAATCTTTTGTTGTCAAAAATGCAGAAATTCTCCTTATTTTGAGGTAAAAAGGCTGAAATTCCCCTTATTTGAGGGCAAAAATAAAGAAATTTCCCTTATTTTGGGGCAAATTGCAGAAATTTCACTTATGTCAGTGTAATAAGTCAGAAATTTTTTTTATTTAGGGGCAAAAAAACAGAAATTCCCTTTGTTTTGGGGGAAAAAGACAGAAATTCCACTAATTTAGAGGCAAAAAAAGCAAAAATTCTCCTTATTTTGGAGCAAAAATGAAGAAATTTCCCTTTTTTATGGCAAAAAATGTATGCATTCTTCTTATTTTGGGGCAAAAAGGCAGAAATTTCCCGTATTTTGGAGCAAAATTGCAGAAATTCCTCTAATCGTGGGGCAAAAAGGCAGAAATTCCCTATATGTTGAAGCATAAAGACAGAAATTCTCCTTATTTTGGGGCAAAACTCAGAAATTCCAATTATTTTGCGGCAAAATTCCAGAAATTTCCCTTATTTTTGGGCAAAATTGCAGAAATTTCACTTATTTAAGGGAAAAAAAGAAGAAATTTTCTTATTTTGGGGCAAAAAGGAAGAAATTTTCTAATTTTGGGGCAAAAAGGAAGAAATTTCTTTTATTTTGGTTCAAAATTGCAGAAATTTTTTTTATTTTGGGCAAAAAGTCAGAAATTTCCCATATTTTGAGGCAAAAATGCAGAAATTTTACTTATTTCAGGGAAAAAAGGCAGAAATTTTCCTTATTTTGGGGCAAAAAATACAGCAATTCCCTTTGTTTTTGGGGAAAAAGACAGAAATTCCACTTATTTAAATGCAAAAAAGCAGAAATTCCCCTTATTTTGGAGCAAAAATGAATAAATTTCGCTTTTTTATGGCAAAAAGCTATGCATTCTTCTTATTTTCGGGCAAAAAGGCAGAAATTCCCCATATTTTGGAGCAAAATTGCAGAAATTCTCCTAAATGTGGGGCAAAAAGGCAGAAATTCCCTATATATTGGGGCAAAAAGAAAGAAATTCTCATTATTTTGGGGTAAAACTCAGAAATTCCACTTATTTTGGAGCAAAATTCCAGAAATTTAACTTATTTGGGGGCAGAATTGCAGAAATTTCATTTATTTTGGGGCAAAATTGCAGAAATTTCACTTATTTCAAAAAAAAAGCAGAAATTTTCTTATTTTGGGGCAAAAGGGCAGAAATTTCTTTTATTTTGGTACAAAATTGCAGAAATTTTTTTATTTTGGAGAAAAAAGGCAGAAATTTCCCATATTTTAGGGCATAATTGCAGAAATTTCACTTATTTTGGGGCAAAATTGCATAAATTTCACTTATTTCAGTGAAAAAAGGCAGAAATTTTTCTTATTTTGGGGCAAAAAGGCAGAAATTCCTAGTATTTTGTGGCAAAAATGCTGAAATTCCCCTTATTTTGAGGTAAAAAGGCTGAAATTCCCCTTATTTGGGGGCAAAAAGGCAGAAATTTCCCTTCTCTTGGGGCAAAATTGCAGAAATTTCACTTATTTCAGGGTAATAGGTCAGAAATTTTTCTTATTTTGGGCAAAAAAAGACAGAAATTCCCTTTGTTTTGGGGGAAAAATACATAAATTCCACTTATTTAGAGGCAAAAAAGCAGAAATTCCCCTTATTTTGGGGCAAAATTGCAGAAATTTCACTTACTTCAGGGTAATAAGTCAGAAATTTTCCTTATTTTGGGGCAAAAAAACAGAAATTACCTTTGTTTTGCGGGTAAAGACAGAAATTCCCCTTATTTAGAGGCAAAAATGCAGAAATTCCTCTTATTTTGGAGCAAAATTACAGAAATTTCCCTTTTTTATGGCAAAAAGGTATGCATTCTTCTTATTTTCGGGCAAAAAGGCAGAAATTCCCCCTATTTTGGAGCAAAATTGCTGAAATTCCCCTAATTGTGGGGCAAAAAGGCAGAAATTCCCTATATGTTGGGGCATAAAGACAGAAATTCTACTTATTTTGTGTCAAAACTCAGAAATTCCACTTATTTAGGGGCAAAATTCAAAAATTTCACTTATTTTCAGGCAAAATTGCAGAAATTTCACTTATTTTGGGGCAAAATTGCAGAAATTTCACTTATTTCAGAAAAAAAAGCAGAAATTTTTATATTTGGAAGCAAAAAGGCAGAAATTTCTTTTATTTTGGTACAAAATTGCAGAAATTTTTTATATTTTGGGGCAAAAAGCAGAAATTTCCCATATTTTGGGGCAAAAATGCAGAAATTCATCTTTTTTAGAGGTAAAAAGTATGAAATTCCCCTTATTTGGGGGCAAAAAGGCAGACATTTCCTTTATTTTGGGGCAAAATTGAAGAAATTTCACTTATTTCAGTGAAAAAAGGCAGAAATTTTCCTTATTTTGGGGCAAAAAGGCAGAAATTCCTAATATTTTGTGGCAAAAATGCAGAAATTCCCGTTATTTTAAGGTAAAACGGCTGAAATTCACCTTAATGGGGAGAAAAAGAAGAAATTTCCCTTTTTTGGGGGCAAAATTGCAGAAATTTCACTTATTTCAGGGTAATAAGTCAGAAATTTTCCTTATTTTGGGCAAAAAAAGACAGAAATTCCCTTTGTTTTGGGGGAAAAATACATAAATTCCACTTATTTAGAGGCAAAAAAACAGAAATTCCCCTTATTTTGGGGCAAAATTACAGAAATTTCACTTATTTCATGGTAATAAGTCAGAAATTTTCTTTATTTTGAGGCAAAAAAACAGAAATTACCTTTGTTTTGGGGGAAAAAGACAGAAATTCCACTTATTTAGAGGCAAAAAAGCAGAAATTCCCCTTATTTTGGAGCAAAATTACAGAAATTTCCCTTTTTTATGGCAAAAAGTTATGCATTCTTCTTATTTTCGGGCAAAAAGGCAGAAATTCCCCGTATTTTAAAGCAAAATTGCAGAAATTCTTCTAATTGTGGGGCAAAAAGGCAGAAATTCCCTATATTTTGGGGCAAAAAGACAGAAATTCTTCTTATTTTGGGTCAAAACCCGAAATTCCACTTATTTTGGGGCAAAATTCCAAAAATTTCACTTATTTTGGGGCAAAATTGCAGAAATTTCACTTATTTTGGGGCAAAATTGCAGAAATTTCACTTATTTCAGAAAAAAAGGCAGAAATTTTTATATTTGGAAGCAAAAAGGCAGAAATTTCTTTTATTTTGGTACAAAATTGCAGAAATTTTTCTTATTTTGGGGCAAAAAGGCAGAAATTTCCCTTTTTTTGAGGTAAAAAGGATGAAATTCCCCTTATTTGGGGGCAAAAAGGCAGACATTTCCCTTATTTTGGGGCAAAATTGCAGAAATTTCACTTATTTCAGGGTAATAAGTCAGAAATTTTTTCTATTTTGGGCAAAAAAAGACAGAAATTCCCTTTGTTTTGGGGGAAAAATACATAAATTCCACTTATTTAGAGGCAAAAAAGCAGAAATTCCCCTTATTTTGGGGCAAAATTGCAGAAATTTCACTTACTTCGGTAATAAGTCAGAAATTTTCCTTATTTGGGGGCAAAAAAATAGAAATTACCTTTGTTTTGGGGGGAAAAGACAGAAATTCCACGTATTTAGAGGCAAAAATGCAGATATTCCCCTTATTTTGGAGCAAAATTACAGAAATTTCCCTTTTTTATGGCAAAAAGGTATGCATTCTTCTTATTTTCAGGCAAAAAGGCAGAAATTCCCCGTATTTTGGAGCAAAATTGCAGAAATTAACCAAATTGTGGGGCAAAAATGCAGAAATTCCCTATATGTTGGGGCAAAAAGACAGAAATTCTCCTTATTTTGGGGCAAAACTCAGAAATTCCACTCATTTTGGGGCAAAATATCAGAAATTTCCCTTATTTTGGGGCAAAATTCCAGAAATTTATCTTATTTGGGGGCAAAATTGCAGAAATTTCACTTATTTTGGGGCAAAATTGCAGAAATTTCACTTATTTTGGGGCAAAATTGCAGAAATTTCACTTATTTCAGAAAAAAAAGCAGAAATTTTTATATTTGGAAGCAAAAAGGCAGAAATATCTTTTATTTTGGTATAAAATTGCAGAAATTTTTTCATATTTTGGGCCAAAAAGGCAGAAATTTCCCATATTTTGGGGCAAAAATTCAGAAATTCCCCCTTTTTGAGGTAAAAACGATGAAATTCCCCTTATTTGGGGGCAAAAAGGAAGACATTTCCCTTATTTTTTGGCAAAATTGAAGAAATTTCACTTATTTCAGAGAAAAAAGGCAGAAATTTTCCTTTCTTTGGGCAAAAATGCAGAAATTCCTAATCTTTTGTGGCAAAAATGCAGAAATTCCTTTTATTTTGAGGTAAAAAGGCTGAAATTCCCCTTATTTGGGGGAAAAATGCAGAAATTTCCCTTATTTTGGGGCAAAATTGCAGAAATTTCACTTATGTCAGTGTAATAAGTCAGAAATTTTTTTTATTTAGGGGCAAAAAAGACAGAAATTCCCTTTTTTGGGGGGGAAAAAAGACAGAAAATCCACTAATTTAGAGGCAAAAAAAGCAGAAATTCCCCTTATTTTGGAGCAAAAATGAAGAAATTTCCATTTTTATGGCAAAATGTATGCATTCTTCTTATTTTGGGGCAAAAAGGAAGATATTTCTGTATTTTGGAGCAAAATTGCAGAAATTCCTCTAATTGTGGGGCAAAAATGCAGAAATTCCCTATATGTTGGGGCATAAAGACAGAAATTCTTCTTATTTTGGGGCAAAACTCAGAAATTCCAATTATGCGGCAAAATTCCAAAAATTTCTCTTATTTTGGGGTAAAATTGCAGAAATTTCAATTATTTTGGGAAAAATTGCAGAAATTTCACTTATTTAAGGGAAAAAAAGCAGAAATTTTCTTATTTTGGGGCAAAAAGGCAGAAATTTCTTTTATTTTGGTACAAAATTGCAGAAATTTTTTTTATTTTGGAGCAAAAAGGCAGAAATTTCCCATATTTTGGGGCAAAAATGCAGAAATTCCTCTTATTTTGAGGAAAAAGGCTGAAATTCCCCTTAATTGGGGGCAATAAGGCAGACATTTCCTTATTTTGGGGCAAAATTGCAAAAATTTAACTTATTTCAGGGTAATAAGTCAGAAATTTTTTTTATTTTGGGGCAAGAAGAGAGAAATTCCCTTTGTTTTTGAGAAAAAAAAGACAGAAATTCCACTTTTTTAGAGGCAAAAAAGCAGAAATTCCTTTTATTTTGGAGCAAAAATGAAGAAATTTTTCTTTTTTGTGGCAAAAGGTAAACAATCCCTTTATTTTCGGCTAAAAAGCATAAATTCCCCGTATTTTGGAGCAAAATAGCAGAAATTCCCCTAATTGTGGGGCAAAAATGCAGAAATTCCCTATATGTTAGGGCAAAAAACAGAAATTCTACTTATTGTGGGGCAAAACTCAGAAATTCCACTTATTTTGGGGCAAAATTCCAGAAATTTCCCTTATTTTGGGGCAAAATCGCAGAAATTTCAGTATTTTGGGGCAAAATTGCAGAAATTTAACTTATTTCAGGGAAAAAAGGAAGAAATTTTCCTTATTTTGGGGCAAAAAGGCAGAAATTCCTAATATTTTGTGGCAAAAATGCAGAAATTCCCCTTATTATGAGGTAAAAAGGCTGAAATTCACCTTATTTGGGGGCAAAAAGGCAGAAATTTCCCTTCTTTTTAGGCAATATTGCAGAAATTTCACTTATTTCAGGGTAATAAGTCAGAAATTTTTCTAATTTTGGGCAAAAAAAGACAGAAATTCCCTTTGTTTTGGGTCAAAAATACATAAATTCTACTTATTTAGAGGCAAAGAAGCAGAAATTCCCCTTATTTTGGGGCAAAATTGCAGAAATTTCACTTATTTCAGGGTAATAAGTCAGAAATTTTCCTTATTTTGGGGCAAAAAAACAGAAATTACCTTTGTTTTTGGGGAAAACGACAGAAATTCCACTTATTTAGAGGCAAAAAAGCAGAAATTCCCCTTATTATGTAGCATAAATGAAGAAATTTCCCTTTTTTATGGCAAAAAGTTATGCATTCTTCTTATTTTCGGGCAAAAAACCAGAAATTCCCCGTATTTTGGAGTAAAATTGCAGAAATTCCCCTAATTGTGGGGCAAAAAGGCAGAAATTCCCTATATGTTGGGGCAAAAAGACAGAAATTCTCCTTATTTTGGGTCAATTCTAAGAAATTCCACTTATTTTGGGGCAAAATTCCAGAAATTTCACTTATTTTGGGGCAAAATTGCAGAAATTTCACTTATTTCAGAAAAAAAAGCAGAAATTTTTATATTTGGAAGCAAAAACGCAGAAATTTCTTTTATTTTGGTACAAAATTGCAGAAATTTTTCTTATTTTGGGGCAAAAAGGCAGAAATTTCCCATATTTTGGGGCATAATTGCAGAAATTTCAATTATTTTGAAGCAAAATTGCAGAAATTTCACTTATTTCAGTGAAAAAATGCAGAAATTTTCCTTATTTTTGGGCAAAAAGGCAGAAATTCCTAATATTTTGTGGCAAAAATGCAGAAATTCTCCTTATTTTGAGGTAAAAAGGCTGAAATTCATCTTATTTGGGGGCAAAAAGGCAAAAATTTCTCTTCTCTTGGGGCAAAATTGCAGAAATTTCACTTATTTCAGGGTAATAAGTCAGAAATTTTTTTTTATTTTGTGCAAAAAAAGACAGAAATTTCTTTTGTTTTGGGGTAAAAATACATAAATTCTTCTTATTTAGAGGTAAAAAAGCAGAAATTCCCCTTATTTTGGGGCAAAATTGCAGAAATTTCACTTACTTCAGGGTAATAAGTCAGAAATTTTCCATATTTTGGGGCAAAAAAACAGAAATTACCTTTGTTTTTGGGGAAAAAGACCGAAATTCCACTTATTTAGAGGCAAAAAAGCAGAAATTCCCCTTATTTTGGAGCAAAATTACAGAAATTTCCCTTTTTTATGGCAAAAAGTTATGCATTCTTCTTATTTTCGGGCAAAAAGGCAGAAATTCCCCGTATTTTGGAGCAAAATTGCTGAAATTCCCCTAATTGTGGGGCGAAAAGTCAGAAATTCCCTATATGTTTGGGCAAAAAGACAGAAATTCTACTTATTTTTGGGTCAAAACTCAGAAATTACACTTATTTTGGGGCAAAATTCCAGAAATTTCACTTATTTTGGGGCAAAATTGCAGAAATTTCACTTATTTCAGAAAAAAAAGCAGAAATTTTTATATTTGGAAGCAAAAAGACAGAAATTTCTTTTATTTTGTTACAAAATTGCAGAAATTTTTCTTATTTCGGGGCAAAAAGGCAGAAATTTCCCATATTTTGGGGCAAAAATGCAGAAATTTCCCTTTTTTTGAGGTAAAAAGGATGAAAATCCCCTTATTTGGGGGCAAAAAGGCAGACATTTCCCTTATTTTGGGTCAAAATTGAAGAAATTTCAATTATTTCAGGGAAAAAAGGCAGATATTTTCATATTTTGCGGCAAAAATGCAGAAATTCCTAATCTTTTGTGGCAAAAATGCAGAAATTCCTTTTATTTTGAGGTAAAATGGCTGAAATTCCCCTTATTTGGGGGCAAAAATTCAGAAATTTCCCTTATTTTGGGGCAAAATTGCAGAAATTTCACTTATGTCTGTGTAATAAGTCAGAATTTTTTTTTATTTAGGGGCAAAAAAGACAGAAATTCCCTTTGTTTTGGGGTAAAAAGACAGAAATTCCACTAATTTAGAGGCAAAAAAATCAGAAATTCCCCTTATTTTGGAGCAAAAATGAAGAAATTTCCATTTTTATGGCAAAAACGTATGCATTCGTCTTATTTTGGGGCAAAAAAGCAGAAATTTCTCGTATTTTGGAGCAAAATTGCAGAAATTCCTCTAATTGTTGGGCAAAAAGGCAGAAATTCCCTATATGTTGGGGCATAAAGACAGAAATTCTCTTTATTTTGGGGCAGAACTCAGAAATTCCAATTATTTTGCGACAAAATTCCAGAAATTTCTCTTATTTTCGGGCAAAATTGCAGAAATTTCACTTATTTTGGGGAAAATTGCAGAAATTTCACTTATTTAAGGGAAAAAAAGCAGAAATTTTCTTATTTTGGGGGAAAAAGGCAGAAATTTCTTTTATTTTGGTACAAAATTGCAGAAATTTTTTTTATTTTGGGCAAAAGCAGAAATTTCCCATATTTTGGGGCAAAAATGCAGAAATTTCACTTATTTCAGGAAAAAATAGCAGAAATTTTCCTTATTTTGGGGCAAAAAAGAGAGAAATTCCCTTTGTTTTGGTGGAAAAAGACAGAAATACCACTTATTTAGATGCAAAAAAGCAGAAATTCCCCTTATTTTGGAGCAAAAATGAAGAAATTTCCTTTTTATATGGCAAAAAGCTATGCATTCTTTTTATTTTTGAGCAAAATGGCAGAAATTCCCCATATTTTGGAGCAAAATTGCAGAAATTCCCCTAATTGTGGGGCAAAAAGGCAGAAATTCCCTATATGTTGGGGCAAAAAGACAGAAATTCTCATTATTTTGAGGCAAAACTCAGAAATTCCACTTATTTTGGAGCAAAATTCCAGAAATCTCACTTATTTTAGGGCAAAATTGCAGAAATTTCAGTTATTTTGGGGCAAAATTGCAGAAATTTCACTTATTTAAAAAAAAAGCAGAAATTTTCTTATTTTGGGGCAAAAAGGCAGAAATTTCTTTTATTTTGGTACAAAATTGCAGAAATTTTTTTTATTTTGGAGCAAAGAGGCAGAAAATTCCCATATTTTGGGGCAAAAATGCAGAAATTCCCCTTATTTTGAGGAAAAAGGCTGAAATTCTTCTTAATTGGGGGCAATAAGGCAGAAATTTCTTTATTTTGGGGCAAAATTGCAAAAATTTAACTTATTTCAGGGTAATAAGTCAGAAATTTTTCTTATTTTGGGGCAAAAAGACAGAAATTCCCTTTGTTTTTGAGAAAAAAAGACAGAACTTCCACTCTTTTAGAGGCAAAAAAGTAGAAATTCCTTTTATTTTGGAGCAAAAATGAAGAAATTTCCCTTTTTTGTGGCAAAAAGTATACATTCCCTTTATTTTCAGGCTAAAAAGCTGAAATTCCCGGTATTTTGGAGCAAAATTGAAGAAATTCCCCTAATTGTGGGGCAAAAAGGCAGAAATTCCCAATATGTTAGGGCAAAAAACAGAAATTCTCCTTATTGTGGGGAAAAACTCACAAATTCCACTTATTTTGGGGCAAAATTCCAGAAATTTCCCTTATTTTGTGGCAAAATTGCCGAAATTTCACTTATTTTGGGGCAAAATTGCAGAAATTTCACTTATTTCAGTGAAAAAAGGCAGAAATTTTACTTATTTTCGGGCAAAAAGGCAGAAATTCCTAATATTGTGTGGCAAAAATGCAGAAATTCCCCTTATTTTGAGGTAAAAATGCTGAAATTCACCTTATTTGGAGGCAAAGAGGCAGAAATGCCCTTTCTTTTTGGGCAAAATTGCAGAAATTTCACTTATTTCAGGGTAATAAGTCAGAAATTTTTCTTATTTTGGGCAAAAAAAGACAGAAATTCCCTTTGTTTTCGGGGAAAAATACATAAATTCCACTTATTTAGAAGCAAAGAAGCAGAAATTCCCCTTATTTTGGGGCAAAATTGCAGAAATTTCACTTACTTCTGGGTAATAAGTCAGAAATTTTCCTTATTTTGGGGCAAAAATACAGAAATTACCTTTGTTTTGGGGGAAAAAGACAGAAATTCCACTTATTTAGAGGCAAAAAAGCAGAAATTTCCCTTATTTTGGAGCAAAAATAAAGAAATTTCCCTTTTTTATGGCAAAAAGTTATGCATTCTTCTTATTTTCGGGCAAAAAGGCAGAAATTCCCCGTATTTTGGAGCAAAATTGCTGAAATTCCCCTAATTGTGGGGCGAAAAGGCAGAAATTCTCTATATGTTGGGGCAAAAAGACAGAAATTCTACTTATTTTTGGGTCAAAACTCAGAAATTCCACTTATTTTGGGGCAAAATTCCAGAAATTTCACTTATTTTGGGGCAAAATTGCAGAAATTTCACTTATTTTGGGGCAAAATTGCAGAAATTTCACTTATTTTGGGGCAAAATTGCAGAAATTTCATTTATTTTGGGGCAAAATTGCAGAAATTTCACTTATTTCAGAAAAAAAGCAGAAATTTTTATATTTGGAAGCAAAAAAACAGAAATTTCTTTTATTTTGGTACAAAATTGCAGAAATTTTTCTTATTTTGGGGCAAAAAGGCAGAAATTTCCCATATTTTGGGGCAAAAATTTAGAAATTCCCCTTTTTTGAGGTAAAAAGGATGAAATTCCCCTTATTTGGGGGCAAAAAGGCAGACATTTCCCTTATTTTGGGGCAAAATTGCAGAAATTAACTTATTTCAGGAAAAACAGGAAGAAATTTTCTTTATTTTGGGGCAAAAAGCTGAAATTCCTAATCTTTTGTGGCAAAAATGCAGAAATTCCCTTTATTTTTTGGTAAAAAGGCTGAAATTCCCCTTATTTGGGGGCAAAAATGCAGAAATTTCCCTTATTTTCGGGCAAAATTGCAGAAATTTTACTTATGTCAGTGTAATAAGTCAGAAATTTTTTTTATTTAGGGGCAAAAAAGAACAGAAATTCCCTTTGTTTTGGGAGAAAAAGACAGAAAATCCACTAATTTAGAGGCAAAAAAAGCAGAAATTCCCCTTATTTTGGAGCAAAAATGAAGAAATTTTCATTTTTATGGCTAAAAGGTATGCATTATTCTTATTTTGGGGCAAAAAGGCAGAAATTTCCCGTATTTTGGAGCAAAATTGCAGAAATTCCTCTAATAGTGGGGCAAAAAGGCAGAAATATCCTATATGTTGGGGCATAAAGACAGAAATTCTCTTTATTTTTGGGCAAAACTCAGAAATTCCAATTATTTTGCGGCAAAATTCCAGAAATTTCTCTTATTTTGGGGCAAAATTGCAGAAATTTTACTTATTTTGGGGAAAATTGCAGAAATTTCACTTATTTAAGGGAAAAAGAGCAGAAATTTTCTTATTTTGGGGCAAAAAGCCAGAAATTTCTTTTATTTTGGTACAAAATTATAGAAATTTTTTGTATTTTGGGCAAAAAGGCAGAAATTTCCCATATTTTGGGGCAAAAATGCTGAAATTTCACTTATTTCAGGAAAAAATGCAGAAATTTTCCTTATTTTGGGGCAGAAAAGACAGAAATTCTCTTTGTTTTGGGGGAAAAAGACAGAAATTCCACTTATTTAGATGCAAAAAAGCAGAAATTCCCCTTATTTTGGAACAAAAATGAAGAAATTTCCTTTTTCTATGGCAAAAAGCTATGCATTCTTCTTATTTTCGGGCAAAAAGGCATAAATTCCCCATATTTTGGAGCAAAATTGCAGAAATTCCCCTAATTGTGGGGCAAAAAGGCAGAAATTCCCTATAATTTGGGGAAAAAAGGCAGAAATTCCCTATATGTTGGGGCAAAAAGACAGAAATTCTCCTTATTTTGGGTCAAAACTCAGAAATTCCACTTATTTTGGGGCAAAATTCCAGAAATTTCACTTATTTTGGGGCAAAATTGCAGAAATTTCACTTATTTTGGGGCAAAATTGCAGAAATTTCACTTATTTCAGAATAAAAGGCAGAAATTTTTATATTTGGAAGCAAAAAGGCAGAAATTTCTTTTATTTTGGTACAAAATTGCAGAAATTTTTTATATTTTGGAGCAAAAAGGCAGAAATTTCCCATATTTTGTGGCAAAAATGCAGAAATTCCCCTTTTTTGAGGTAAAAAGGATGAAATTCCCCTTATTTGGGGGCAAAAAGGCAGACATTTCCCTTATTTTGGGGTAAAATTGAAGAAATTTCACTTATTTCAGGGTAATAAGTCAGAAATTTTTCTTATTTTGGGGCAAAAAAGCAGAAATTCCTAATCTTTTGGGCAAAAATGCTGAAATTCCCCTTATTTTGAGGTAAAAAGGCTGAAATTCCCCTTATTAGGGGGCAAAAATGCAGAAATTTCCCTTATTTTGGGGCAAAATTGCAGAAATTTCCCTTATTTTTGGGCAAAATTGCAGAAATTTCCCTTATTTTGGAGCAAAAATGAAGAAATTTCCCTTTTTTATGGCAAAAAAGGTATGCATTCTTCTTATTTTGGGGCAAAAAGGCAGAAATTTCCCATATTTTGGAGCAAAATTGCAGAAATTCCTCTAATCGTAAGGCAAAAAGGCAGAAATTCCCTATATGTTGAAGCATAAAGACAGAAATTCTCCTTATTTTGGGGCAAAACTCAGAAACTCCAATTATTTTGCGGCAAAATTCCAGAAATTTCCCTTATTTTGGGGCAAAATTGCAGAAATTTCACATATTTAAGGGAAAAAAAGCAGAAATTTTCTTATTTTGGGGCAAAAAGGCAGAAATTTCTTTTATTTTGGTACAAAATTGCAGAAATTTTTTTTATTTTGGGCAAAAAGGCAGAAATTTCCTATATTTTGAGGCAAAAATGCAAAAATTTCAATTATTTCAGGGAAAAAGGCAGAAATTTCTCTTATTTTGGGGCAAAAAATACAGAAATTCCCTTTGTTTTGGCGGAAAAAGACAGAAATTCCACTTATTTAAATGCAAAAAAGCAGAAATTCTCCTTATTTTGGAGCAAAAATGAAGAAATTTCACTTTTTTATGGCAAAAAGCTATGCATTCTTCTTATTTTCGGGCAAAAAAGCAGAAATTCCCTATATTTTGGAGCAAAATTGCAGAAATTCCCCTAAATGTGGGGCAAAAAGGCAGAAATTCCCTATATGTTGGGGCAAAAAGAAAGAAATTCTCATTATTTTGGGGCAAAACTCAGAAATTCCACTTATTTTGGAGCAAAATTCCAGAAATTTAACTTATTTGGGGGCAAAATTGCAGAAATTTAATTTATTTTGGGGTAAAATTGCAGAAATTTCACTTATTTCATAAAAAAAGCAGAAATTTTCTTATTTTGGGGCAAAAAGGCAGAAATTTCTTTTATTTTGGTACAAAATTGCAGAAATTTTTTTTATTTTGGAGAAAAAAGGCAGAAATTTCCCATATATTGGAGCATAATTGCAGAAATTTCACTTATTTTGGGGCAAAATTGCATAAATTTCACTTATTTCAGTGAAAAAAGGCAGAAATTTTCCTTATTTTGGGGCAAAAAGGCAGAAATTCCTAATATTTGTGGCAAAAATGCAGAAATTCCCCTTATTTTGAGGTAAAAAGGCTGAAATTCCCCTTATTTGGGGGCAAAAAGGCAGAAATTTCCCTTCTCTTAGGGCAAAATTGCAGAAATTTCACTTATTTCAGGGTAATAAGTCAGAAATTTTTCTTATTTTGGGCAAAAAAAGACAGAAATTCCCTTTGTTTTGGGGGAAAAATACATAAATTCCACTTATTTAGAGGCAAAAAAGCAGAAATTCCCCTTATTTTGGGGCAAAATTACAGAAATTTCACTTACTTCAGGGTAATAAGTCAGGAATTTTACTTATTTTGGGGCAAAAAAACAAAAATTACCTTTGTTTTGGGGGGAAAAGACAGAAATTCCACTTATTTAGGGGCAAAAATGCAGAAATTCCCCTTATTTTGGAGCAAAATTACAAAAATTTCCCTTTTTTATGGCAAAAAGGTATGCATTCTTCTTATTTTCGGGCAAAAAGGCAGAAATTGCCGTATTTTGGAGCAAAATTGCAGAAATTAACCAAATTGTGGGGCAAAAATGCAGAAATTCCCTATATGTTGGGGCAAAAGGACAGAAATTCTCCTTATTTTGGGGCAAAACGCAGAAATTCCACTCATTTTGGGGCAAAATTTCAGAAATTTCCCTTATTTTGGGGCAAAATTCCAGAAATTTAACTTATTTGGGGGCAAAATTGCAGAAATTTCACTTATTTTGGGGCAAAATTTCAGAAATTTCACTTATTTTGGGGCAAAATTGCAGAAATTTCACTTATTTCAGAAAAAAAAGCAAAAATTTTTATATTTGGAAGCAAAAAGGCAGAAATATCTTTTATTTTGGTACAAAATTGCAGAAATTTTTTCATATTTTGTGGCAAAAAGGCAGAAATTTCCCATATTTTGGGGCAAAAATGCAGAAATTCCCCTTTTTTTGAGGTAAAAAGGATGAAAATCCCCTTATTTGGGGGCAAAAAGTCAGACATTTCCCTTATTTTGGGGCAAAATTGAAAAAATTTCACTTATTTCAGAGAAAAAAGTCAGAAATTTTCATATTTTGCGGAAAAAATGCAGAAATTCCTAATCTTTTGTGGCAAAAATGCAGAAATTCCTTTTATTTTGAGGTAAAAAGGCTGAAATTCCCCTTATTTGGGGGCAAAAATGCAGAAATTTCCCTTATTTTGGGGCAAAATTGCAGAAATTTCACTTATGTCAGTGTAATAAGTCAGAAATTTTTTTTATTTAGGGGCAAAAAAGACAGAAATTCCCTTTTTGGGGGGGGGAAAAGACAGAAAATCCACTAATTTAGAGGCAAAAAAAGCAGAAATTCCCCTTATTTTGGAGCAAAAATGAAGAAATTTCCATTTTTATGGCAAAAAGGTATGCATTCTTCTTATTTTGGGACAAAAAAGAAGATATTTCTGTATTTTGGAGAAAAATTGCAGAAATTCCTCTAATTGTGGGGCAAAAATGCAGAAATTCCCTATATGTTGGGGCATAAAGACAGAAATTCTTCTTATTTTGGGGTAAAACTCAGAAATTCCAATTATTTTGCGGCAAAATTTCAAAAATTTCTCTTATTTTGGGGCAAAATTGCAGAAATTTCACTTATTTTGGGAAAAATTGCAGAAATTTCACATATTTAAGGGAAAAAAAGCAGAAATTTTCTTATTTTGGGGCAAAAAGGCAGAAATTTCTTTTATTTTGGTACAAAATTGCAGAAATTTTTTTTATTTTGGAGCAAAAAGGCAGAAATTTCCCATATTTTGGGGAAAAATGCAGAAATTCCTCTTATTTTGAGGAAAAAGCCTGAAATTTCCCTTAATTGGGGGCAATAAGGCAGAAATTTCCTTATTTTGAGGCAAAATTGCAAAAATTTAACTTATTTCAGGGTAATAAGTCAGAAATTTTTTTTAATTTTGGGGCAAAAAGAGAGAAATTTCCTTTGTTTTTGAGAAAAAAAAGACAGAAATTCCACTTTTTTAGAGGCAAAAAAGCAGAAATTCCTTTTATTTTGGAGCAAAAATGAAGAAATTTTTCTTTTTTGTGGCAAAAGGTATACAATCCCTTTATTTTCAGGCTAAAAAGCATAAATTCCCTGTATTTTGGAGCAAAATTGCAGAAATTCCCCTAATTGTGGGGCAAAAAGGCAGAAATTCCGTATATGTTAGGGCAAAAAACAGAAATTCTACTTATTGTGGGGCAAAACTCAGAAATTCCACTTATTTTGGGGCAAAATTCCAGAAATTTCCCTTATTTTGGGGCAAAATCGCAGAAATTTCACTATTTTGGGGCAAAATTGCAGAAATTTAACTTATTTCAGGGAAAAAAGGCAGAAATTTTCCTTATTTTGGGGGCAAAAAGGCAGAAATTCCTAATATTTTGTGGCAAAAATGCAGAAATTCCCCTTATTTTGAGGTAAAAAGGCTGAAATTCACCTTATTTGGGGGCAAAAAGGCAGAAATTTCCCTTCTTTTTAGGCAAAATTGCAGAAATTTCACTTATTTCAGGGTAATAAGTCAGAAATTTTTCTAATTTTGGGCAAAAAAAGACAGAAATTCTTTTTGTTTTGGGTCAATAATACATAAATTCTACTTATTTAGAGGCAAAGAAGCAGAAATTCCCCTTATTTTGGGGCAAAATTGCAGAAATTTCACTTACTTCAGGGTAATAAGTCAGAAATTTTCCTTATTTTGGGGCAAAAAAACAGAAATTACCTTTGTTTTGGGAGAAAAAGACAGAAATTCCACTTATTTAGAGGCAAAAAAGCAGAAATTCCCCTTATTATGGAGCATAAATGAAGAATTTTCCCTTTTTTATGGCAAAAAGTTATGCATTCTTCTTATTTTCGGGCAAAAAAGCAGAAATTCCCCGTATTTTGGAGCAAAATTGCTGAAATTCCCCTAATTGTGGGGCAAAAAGGCAGAAATTCCCTATATGTTGGGGCAAAAAGACAGAAATTCTCCTTATTTTGGGTCAAAACTAAGAAATTCCACTTATTTTGGGGCAAAATTCCAGAAATTTCACTTATTTTGGGGCAAAATTGCAGAAATTTCACTTATTTTGGGGCAAAATTGCAGAAATATCACTTATTTCAGAAAAAAAAGCAGAAATTTTTATATTTGGAAGCAAAAAGGCAGAAATTTCTTTTATTTTGGTACAAAATTGCATAAATTTTTCTTATTTTGGGGCAAAAGGGCAGAAATTTCCCATATTTTGGGGCATAATTGCAGAAATTTCACTTATTTTGAAGCCAAATTGCAGAAATTTCACTTATTGCAGTGAAAAAATTCAGAAATTTTCCTTATTTTGGGGCAAAAAGGCAGAAATTCCTAATATTTTGTGGCAAAAATGCAGAAATTCCCCTTATTTTGAGGTAAAAAGGCTGAAATTCATCTTATTTGGGGGCAAAAAGGCAGAAATTTCTCTTCTCTTGGGGCAAAATTGCAGAAATTTCACTTATTTCAGGGTAATAAGTCAGAAAATTTTTTTATTTTGTGCAAAAAAAGACAGAAATTCCTTTTGTTTTGGGGTAAAAATACATAAATTCCACTTATTTAGAGGTAAAAAAGCAGAAATTCCCCTTATTTTGGGGCAAAATTGCAGAAATTTCACTTACTTCAGGGTAATAAGTCAGAAATTTTCCTTATTTTGGGGCAAAAATACAGAAATTACCTTTGTTTTGGGGAAAAAAGACAGAAATTCCACTTATTTAGAGGCACAATGAATAATTTCCCCTTATTTTGGAGCAAAATTACAGAAATTTCCCTTTTTTATGGCAAAAAGTTATACATTCTTCTTTTTTTCGGGCAAAAAGGCAGAAATTCCCCGTATTTTGGAGCAAAATTGCTGAAATTTTCCTAATTGTGGGGCGAAAAGGCCGAAATTCCCTATATGTTTGGGCAAAAAGACAGAATTTCTACTTATTTTTGGGTCAAAACTCAGAAATTCCTCTTATTTTGGGGCAAAATTCCAGAAATTTCACTTATTTTGGGGCAAAATTGCAGAAATTTCACTTATTTTGGGGCAAAATTGCAGAAATTTCACTTATTTCAGAAAAAAAAGCAGAAATTTTTATATTTGGAAGCAAAAAGGCAGAAATTTCTTTTATTTTGGTACAAAATTGCAGAAATTTTTCTTATTTTGGGGCAAAAATGCAGAAATTTCCCATATTTTGGGGCAAAAATCAGAATTTCCCCTTATTTTGAGGTAAAAAGGATGAAATTCCCCTTATTTGGGGGCAAAATGCAGACATTTCCCTTATTTTGGGGCAAAATTGAAGAAATTTCAATTATTTCAGGGAAAAAAGGCAGAAATTTTCATATTTTGTGGCAAAAATGCAGAAATTCCTAATCTTTTGTGGCAAAAATGCAGAAATTCCTTTTATTTGAGGTAAAAAGTCTGAAATTCTCCTTATTTGGGGGCAAAAATTCAGAAATTTCCCTTATTTTGGGGCAAAATTGCAGAAATTTCACTTATGTCAGTGTAATAAGTCAGAAATTTTTTTTTATTTAGGGGCAAAAAAGACAGAAATTCCCTTTGTTTTGGGGTAAAAAGACAGAAATTCCACTAATTTAGAGGCAAAAAAAATCAGAAATTCCCCTTATTTTGGAGCAAAAATGAAGAAATTTCCATTTTTATGGCAAAAACGTATGCATTCGTCTTATTTTGGGGCAAAAAGGCAGAAATTTCTCGTATTTTGGAGCAAAATTGCAGAAATTCCTCTAATTGTGGGGCAAAAAGGAAGAAATTCCCTATATGTTGGGGCATAAAGACAGAAATTCTCCTTATTTTGGGACAGAACTCAGAAATTCCAATTATTTTGCGACAAAATTCCAGAAATTTCTCTTATTTTCGGGCAAAATTGCAGAAATTTCACTTATTTTGGGGAAAATTGCAGTAATTTCACTTATTTAAGGGAATAAAAGCAAAAATTTTCTTATTTTGGGGTAAAAAGGCAGAAATTTCTTTTATTTTGGTACAAAATTGCAGAAATTTTTTTTATTTTGGGCAAAAGCAGAAATTTCCCATATTTTGGGGCAAAAATGCAGAAATTTCACTTATTTCAGGAAAATATAGCAGAAATTTTCCTTATTTTGGGGCAAAAAAGAGAGAAATTCCCTTTGTTTTGGTGGAAAAAGACAGAAATTCTACTTATTTAGAGGCAAAACAGCAGAAATTCCACTTATTTTGGAGCAAAAATGAAGAAATTTCCTTTTTATATGGCAAAAAGCTATGCATTCTTCTTATTTTCGGGCAAAAAGGCAGAAATTCCCCATATTTTGGAGCAAAATTGCAGAAATTCCCCTAATTGTGGGGCAAAAAGGCAGAAATTCCCTATATGTTGGGGCAAAAAGACAGAAATTCTCATTATTTTGGGGCAAAACTCAGAAATTCCACTTATTTTGGAGCAAAATTCCAGAAATTTCAATTATTTTAGGGCAAAATTGCAGAAATTTCACTTATTTTGGGGCAAAATTGCAGAAATTTCACTTATTTCAAAAAAAAGCAGAAATTTTCTTATTTTGGGGCAAAAAGGCAGAAATTTCTTTTATTTTGGTACAAAATTGCAGAAATTTTTCTTATTTTGGAGCAAAGAGGCGGAAAATTCCCATATTTTTGGGCAAAAATGCAGAAATTCCTTTTATTTTGAGGAAAAAGTCTGAAATTCCCTTTAATTGGGGGCAATAAGGCAGAAATTTCCTTATTTTGAGGCAAAATTGCAAAAATTTAACTTATTTCAGGGTAATAAGTCAGAAATTTTTCTTATTTTGGGGCAAAAAGACAGAAATTCCCTTTGTTTTTGAGAAAAAAAAGACAGAAATTCCACTTTTTTAGAGGCAAAAAAGTAGAAATTCCTTTTATTTTGGAGCAAAAATGAAGAAATTTCCCTTTTTTGTGACAAAAAGTATACATTCCCTTTATTTTCAGGCTAAAAAGCAGAAATTCCCCGTATTTTGGAGCAAAATTGCAGAAATTTCCCTAATTGTGGGGCAAAAAGGCAGAAATTCCCAATATGTTAGGGCAAAAAACAGAAATTCTCCTTATTGTGGGGAAAAACTCACAAATTCCACTTATTTTGGGGCAAAATTCCAGAAATTTCCCTTATTTTGGGGCAAAATTGCAGAAATTTCACCTATTTTGGGGCAAAATTGCAGAAATTTCACTTATTTCAGTGAAAAAATGCAGAAATTTTCCTTATTTTGGGGCAAAAAGGCAGAAATTCCTAATATTTTGTGGCAAAACTGCAGAAATCCCCCTTATTTTGAGGTAAAAATGCTGAAATTCACCTTATTTGGAGGCAAAGAGGCAGAAATTTCCCTTCTTTTTTGGCAAAATTGCAGAAATTTCACTTATTTTGGGGCAAAATTGCAGAAATTTCACTTATTTCAGAAAAAAAGCAGAAATTTTTATATTTGGAAGCAAAAAAACAGAAATTTCTTTTATTTTGGTACAAAATTGCAGAAATTTTCCTTATTTTGGGGCAAAAAGGCAAAAATTTCCCATATTTTGGGGCAAAAATGCAGAAATTCCCCTTTTTTTGAGGTAAAAAGGATGAAATTCTCCTTATTTGGTGGCAAAAAGGCAGACATTTCCCTTATTTTGGGGTTAAATTGCAGAAATTTAACATATTTCAGGAAAAAAAGGCAGAAATTTTCTTTATTTTGGTGCAAAAAAGCTAAAATTCCTAATCTTTTGTGGCAAAAATGCAGAAATTCCCTTTATTTTGAGGTAAAAAGGCTGAAATTCCCCTTATTTGGGGGCAAAAATGCAGAAATTTCCCTTATTTTCGGGCAAAATTGCAGAAATTTTACTTATGTCAGTGTAATAAGTCAGAATTTTTTTTTATTTAGGGGCAAAGAAGAACAGAAATTCCCTTTGTTTTGGGGGAAAAAGACAGAAATTCCACTAATTTAGAGGCAAAAAAAGCAGAAATTCCCCTTATTTTGGAGCAAAAATGAAGAAATTTTTATTTTTATGGCAAATGTATGCATTATTCTTATTTTGGGGCAAAAAGGCAGAAATTTCCCGTATTTTGGAGGAAAATTGCAGAAATTCCTCTAATAGTGGGGCAAAAAGGCAGAAATTCCCTATATGTTGGGGCATAAAGACAGAAATTCTTCTTAGTTTTGGGCAAAACTCAGAAAATCCAATTATTTTGCGGCAAAATTCCAGAAATTTCTCTTATTTTGGGGCAAAATTGCAGAAATTTTACTTATTTTGGGGAAAATTGCAGAAATTTCACTTATTTAAGGGAAAAAAAGCAGAAATTTTCTTATTTTGGGGCAAAAAGCCAGAAATTTCTTTTATTTTGGTACAAAATTGCAGAAATTTTTTTGTATTTTGGGCAAAAAGGCAGAAATTTCCCATATTTTGGGGCAAAAATGCTGAAATTTCACTTATTTCAGGAAAAAAATGCAGAAAATTTCCTTATTTTGGGGCAGAAAAGACAGAAATTCCCTTTGTTTTGGGGGAAAAAGACAGAAATTCCACTTATTTAGATGCAAAAAAGCAGAAATTCCCCTTATTTTGGAGCAAAAATGAAGAAATTTTCTTTTTCTATGGCAAAAAGCTATGCATTCTTCTTATTTTCGGGCAAAAAGGCATAAATTCCCCATATTTTGGAGCAAAATTGCAGAAATTCCCCTAATTGTGGGGCAAAAAGGCAGAAATTCCCTATAATTTGAGGCAAAAAGACAGAAATTCTCCTTATTTTGGGTCAAAACTCAGAATTTCCACTTATTTTGGGGCAAAATTCCAGAAATTTCACTTATTTTGGGGTAAAATTGCAGATATTTCACTTATTTTGGGGCAAAATTGCAGAAATTTCACTTATTTCAGAAAAAAAAGCAGAAATTTTTATATTTGGAAGCAAAAAAACAGAAATTTCTTTTATTTTGGTACAAAATTGCAGAAATTTTTCTTATTTTGGGGCAAAAAGGCAGAAATTTCCCATATTGTGGGGCAAAAATGCAGAAATTCCCCTTTTTTTGAGGTGAAAAGGATGAAATTCCCCTTATTTGGGGGCAAAAAGGCAGACATTTTTCTTATTTTGGGGCAAAATTGCAGAAATTTCACTTATTTCAGGAAAAAAAGGCAGAAATTTTCTTTATTTTGGGGCAAAAAAGCTGAAATTCCTAATCTTTTGAGGCAAAAATGCAGAAATTCCCTTTATTTTGAGGTAAAAAGGCTGAAATTCCCCTTATTTGGGGGCAAAAATGCAGAAATTTTCCTTATTTTCGGGCAAAATTGCAGAAATTTCACTTATGTCAGTGTAATAAGTCAGAAATTTTTTTTTTATTTAGGGGCAAAAAAAGAACAGAAATTCCCTTTGTTTTGGGGGGAAAAGACAGAAATTCCACTAATTTAGAGGCAAAAAAAGCAGAAATTCCCCTTATTTTGGAGCAAAAATGAAGAAATTTCCCTTTTTTATGGCAAAAAGGTATGCATTCTTCTTATTTTCGGACAAAAAGGCAGAAATTCCCCGTATTTTGGAGCAAAACTGCAGAAATTCCCCTAATTGTGGGGCAAAAAGGCAGAAATTCCCTATATGTTGGGGCAAAAAGAAAGAAATTCTCCTTATTTTGGGGCAAAACTCAGAAATTCCACTTATTTTGGGGCAAAATTCCAGAAATTTCCCTTATTTTGAGGCAAAATTGCAGAAATTTCACTTATTTTGGGGCAAAATTGCAGAAATTTCACTTATTTCAGGGAAAAAAGCAGAAATTTTCTTATTTTGGGGCAAAAAGGCAGAAATTTCTCATATTTTGTGGCAAAAATGCAGAAATTCCCCTTATTTTGAGGTAAAAAGGCTGAAATTCCCCTTATTTGGGGGCAAAAAGGCAGAAATTTCCTTTATTTTGAGACAAAATTGTAGAAATTTCACTTATTTCATGGTAATAATTCAGAAATTTTCCTTATTTTGGGTAAGAAAGACAGAAATTCCCTTTGTTTTGGGGAAAAAATACAGAAATTCCACTTATTTAGAGGCAAAAAGCAGAAATTCCCCTTTATTTTTAAGCAAAAATTAAGAAATTGCTTTTTTTGTGGCAAAAGGTATACATTCCTTTCCTTTTCGGGCTAAAAAGCAGAAATTCCCCATGTTTTGGAGCAAAATTGCAGAAATTCCCCTAATTTTGGGGCAATAAAGCAGAAATTCCCTATATGTTAGGGGAAGAAGGAAGAAATTCTCCTTATTTTTGGACAAAACTCAGAAATTCCACTTATTTTGGGGCAAAATTCCAGAAATTTCCCTTATTTTGGGGCAAAATCGCAGAAATTTCACTTGTTTTGGGGCAAAATTGCAGAAATTTCAATTATTTCAGGGAAAAAAGGCAGAAATTTTCCTTATTTTGGGGCAAAAAGGCAGAAATTCCTAATATTTTGTGGCAAAAATGCAGAAATTCTCCTTATTTTGAGGTAAAAAGGCTGAAATTCCCCTTATGTGGGTGCAAAAATGTAGAAATTTCCCTTATTTTGGGGCAAAATTGCAGAAATTTCACTTATGCCAGGGTAATAATTCAGAATTTTTTTTATTTTGGGGCAAAAAAGACAGAAATTCCCTTTGTTTTTGGGGAAAAAGACAGAAATTCCACTTATTTAGAGGCAAAAAAAGCAGAAATTCCCCTTATTTTGGAGCAAAAATGAAGAAATTTCTCTTTTTTATAGCAAAAAGGTATGCATTCTTCTTATTTTGGGGCAAAAAGGCAGAAATTTCTCGTATTTTGGAGCAAAATTGCAGAAATTCCTCTAATTGTGGGGAAAAAAAGCAGAAATTCCCTATATGTTGGGGCATAGAGACAGAAATTCTCCTTATTTTGGGGCAAAACTCAGAAATTCCACTAGTTTTGCGGCAAAATTTCAGAAATTTCGCTTATTTTGGGGCAAAATGAAGAAAATCACTTATTTTGGGGCAAAATTGCAGAAATTTCACTTGTTTAAGAGAAAAAAAGCAGAAATTTTCTTATTTTGGGGCAAAAAAGCAGAAATTTCTTTTATTTTGGTACAAAATTGCAGAAATTTCCCTTATTTTGGGGCAAAATTGCAGAAATTTCACTTATTTTGGGGCAAAATTGCAGAAATTCCACTTATTTCAGGGAAAAAAGGCAGAAATTTCTCTTCTTTTGAGGCAAAATTGCAGAAATTCCCCTAATTGTGAGGCAAAAAAGCAGAAATTCCCTATATGTTGGGGCAAAAAAACAGAATTTCTCCTTATTTTGGGTCAAAACTCAGAAATTCCACTTATTTTGGGGCAAAATTTCAGAAATTTCACTTATTTTGGGGCAAAATTGTAGAAATTTCACTTATTTTCGGGCAAAATTTCAGCAATTTCACATATTTCAGAAAAAAAAATAAGAAATTTTCTTATTTGGAAGCAAAAAGGCAGAAATTTCTTTTATTTTGGTACAAAATTGCAGCAATTTCCCTTATTTGGGGGCAAAATTGCAGAAATTTCACTTATTTTGGGGCAAAATTGCAGAAATTTCACTTATTTTAGGGAAAAAAGGCAGAAATTTTCCTTATTTTGGGGCAAAAATGCAGAAATTCTTAATATTTTGTGGCAAAAATGCAGAAATTCCTTTTATTTTGAGGTAAAAGGGTGAAATTCCCCTTATTTGGGGGCAAAAAGGCAGAAATTTCCCTTATTTTGGGACAAAATTTCAGAAATTTCACTTATTTCAGGGAAATAAGTCAGAAAATTTCCTTATTTTGGTGCAAATAAGACAGAAATTCCCTTTGCTTTGGTGGGAAAAGACTGAAATTCCACATATTTAGAGGCAAAAAGCAGAAATTCCCCTTATTTTGGAGCAAAATTACAGGAATTTCCCTTTTTATGGCAAAAAGGTATGAATTCTTATTTTCGGGCAAAAAGACAGAAATTCCCTGTATTTTGGAGCAAAATTGCAGAAATTAACCAACTTGTGGGGCAAAAAGGCAGAAATTCCCTATATGTTGGGGCTAAAAGACAGAAACTCTCCTTATTTTGGGACAAAACTCAGAAATTCCACTTATTTCGGGGCAAAATACCTTAAATTTCCCTTATTTTGGGGCAAAATTGCAGAAATTTCACTTGTTTTGGGGCAACATTTCAGAAATTTCACTTATTTCATGGAAATAAGGCAGAAATTTTCCTTATTTTGGGGCAAAAAGGCAGAAATTCCTAATATTTTGTGGCAAAAATGCAGAAATTCCCCTTATTTTGAGGTAAAAGGCTAAAATTCCCCTTATTTGGGGGCAAAAAGGCAGAAATTTCCTTTATTTTGGGGCAAAATTGCAGAAATTTCATGGATTTCAGGGTAATAAGTCAGAAATTTTCCTTATTTTGGGGCAAAAAGACAGAAATTCTCTTTGTTTTGGGGGAAAAAGACAGAAATTCTACTTATTTAGTGGCAAAAAAGCAGAAATTCCCTTTATTTTGGAGCAAAATTGCAGTAATTTCCCTTTTTTATGGCAAAAAGGTGTGCTTTCTTCTTATTTTCGGGCAAAAAGGCAGAAATTCCCCGTATTTTGGAGCAAAACTGCAGAAATTCTCCTAATTGTGGGGCAAAAAGGCAGAAATTCCCTATATGTTGGGGCAAAAAGACAGAAATTCTCATTATTTTGGGGCAAAACTCAGAAATTCCACTTATTTTGGGGCAAAATTCCAGAAATTTCCCTTATTTTGAGGCAAAATTGCAGAAATTTCACTTATTTTGGGGAAAATTGCAGAAATTCCCCTAATTGTGGGGCAAAAAGGCAAAAATTCCCTATATGTTGGGGCAAAAAGACAGAAATTCTCCTTATTTTGGGGCAAAACTCAGAAATTCCACTTATTTTGGGGCAAAATTCAAGAAGTTTTTCTTATTTTGGGGCAAAATTGCAGCAATTTCACTTATTTTGGGGCAAAATTGCAGAAATTTGACTTATTTCAGAGAAAAAAGACAGAAATTTTGCTTATTTTGGGGCAAAAGGGCAGAAATTCCTAATATTTTGTGGCAAAAATACAGAAATTACTCTTATTTTGAGGTAAAAAGGCTGAAATTCCCCTTATTTGAAGGGAAAAAGGCAGAAATTTCACTTATTTTGGGGCAAAATTGCAGATTTTCATTTATTTCAGGGTAAAAATTCCAAAAATTTTCCTTATTTTGGGGCAAAATTGTAGAAATTTTACTTATTTAAGGGAAAAATGCAGAAATTTTTTTATTTTGGGGCAAAAAGGCAGAAATTTCTTTTATTTTGGTACAAAATTGCAAATTTTTTTTTTATTTTGTGCAAAAATGCAGAAATTTCCCATATTTTGGGGCAAAAATGCAAAAATTCCCCTTATTTTGAGGTAAAAAGGCTGAAATTCCCCTTATTTGGGGGCAAAAAGCAGAAATTTCCCTTATTTTGGGGCAAAATTGCAGAAATTACACCTATTTTGGGGCAAAATTGCAGAAATTTCACTTATTTCAGGGAAAAAAGCAGAAATTTTCTTATTTTGTTGCAAAATTTCAAAAATTTCACTTATTTTGGGGCAAAATTGCAGAAATTTCACATATTTCAGGGAAAAAAGGGAGAAATTTTTCTTATTTTGGGGCAAAAAGGCAGAAATTCCTAATATTTGTGGCAAAAATTCAGAAATTCCCCTCATTTTGAGGTAAAAAGGCTGAAATTCTTCTTATTTGGGGGCAAAAAGGCAGAAATTTCCCTTATTTTCGGGCAAAATTGCAGAAATTTCACTTATTTCAGGGACAAAAGACAGAAATTTTCTTATTTTGGGGCAAAAAGGCAGAAATTTCCCATATTTTGGGGCAAAAATGCAGAAATTCCCCTTATTTTGAAGTAAAAAGGCTGAAATTCCCCTTATTTGGGGGCAAAAATGGAGAAATTTCCCTTATTTTGGGGCAAAATTGCAGAAATTTCACTTATTTTGGGGCAAAATTGCAGAAATTTCACTTATTTCAGGGAAAAAAGGCAGAAATTTTCCTTATTATGGGGCAAAAATGCAGAAATTCCTAATATTTTGTGGCAAAAATGCAGAAATTCTATTTATTTTGAGGTAAAAGGGTGAAATTACCCTTATTTGGGGGCAAAAAGGCAGAAATTTCCCCTATTTTTGGATAAAATTGCAGAAATTTCACTTATTTCACGGTAATAAGTCAGAAAATTTCCTTATTTTGGTGCAAATAAGACAGAAATTCCCTTTGTTTTGGGGGAAAAAGACAGAAATTCCACATATTTAAAGGCAAAAAAGCAGAAATTCCCCTTATTTTAGAGCAAAATAACAGAAATTTCCTTTTTTTATGGCAAAAAGGTATGAATTCTTCTTATTTTCGGGCAAAAAGGCAGAAATTCCCCGTATTTTGGAGCAAAATTGCAGAAATTAACCTACTTGTGGGGCAAAAAGGCAGAAATTCCCTATATGTTGGGGCAAAAAGACAGAAATTCTCCTTATTTTGGGGCAAAACTCAGAAATTCCACTTATTTTGGGGCAAAATTTTAGAAATTTCCCTTATTTTGGGGCAAAATTGCAGAAATTTCATTTATTTTGGGGCAAAATTGGAGAAATTTCACTTATTTCAAGGAAAAAAAGCAAAATTTTTTTATTTTGGGGCAAATAGGCAGAAATTTCCCATATTTTGCTACAAAATTGCTGAAATTTTTCTTATTTTGGGCAAAAAGGCAGAAATTTCCCATATTTTGGGGTAAAAATGCAGAAATTCCCTTTATTTTGAGGTAAAAAGGCTGAAATTCCCCTTATTTGGGGGTAAAAAGGCAGAAATTTCCATTATTTTGGGGCAAAAGTGCAGAAATTTCACTATTTCACGATAATAAGTAAGAAATTTTCTTTATTTTGGGGCAAAAAAGACATAAATTCCCTTTGTTTTGGGGGAAAAAGACAGAAATTCCACTTATTTAGAGGCATAAAAGCAGAAATTCCCCTTATTTTGGAGCAAAAATGAAGAAATTTCCCTTTTTTATGGCAAAAAGTTATGCAATCTTATTATTTTCGGACAAAAAAGGCAGAAATTCCCCGTTTTGGAGCAAAATTGCAGAAATTCCCATAATTGTGGGGAAAAAAGGCAGAAATTCCCTATATGTTGGGGCAAAAAGACAGAAATTCTCGTTATTTTAGGGCAAAACTCAGAAATTTAACTTATTTTGGGGCAAAATTGCAGAAATTTCACTTATTTCAGAAAAAAAAGCAGAAATTTTCTTCTTTTGGGGCCAAAAGGCAGAAATTTCTTTAATTTTGTTACAAAATTGCTGAATTTTTTCTTATTTTGGGGCAAAAAAGCAGAAATTTCCCATAATTTGGGGCAAAAATGCAGAAATTTCACTTATTTTGTGGTAAAAGGCTGAAATTCCCCTTATTTGGGGGCAAAAAGGCAGAAATTTCTCTTATTTTGGGGCAAAATTGCAGAAATTTCACTTATTTCAGGGTAATAAGTCAGAAATATTTCTTATTTTGGGGCCAAAATACAGAAATTCCCTTTGTTTTGGGGGAAAAAGGGAGAAATTCCACTTTTTTAGAGGCAAAAAAGCAGAAATTCCCCTCTTTTTGGAGCAAAAATGAAGAAATTTCACTTTTTAAGGGCAAAAAGGTATGCATTCTTCTTATTTTTGGGCAAAAAGGCAGAAATTCCCCTTATTTTGGAGCAAAATTGCAGAAATTCCCCAAATTTTGGGGCAAAAAGGCCGAAATTCCCTATGTGTTGGGGCAAAAAGACAGAAATTCTCCTTATTTTGGGGCAAATCTCAAATATTCCACTTATTTTGGGGCAAAATTCCAGAAATTTCACTGATTTTAATGCAAAATTGTAGAAATTTCACTTATTTTTGGGCAAAATTTCAGAAATTTCACATATTTCAGAAAAAAAAGAAGAAATTTTCTTATTTGGAAGCAAAAAGGCAGAAATTTCTTTTATTTTGGTACAAAATTGCAGAAATTTCCCATATTTTGGGACAAATTGCAGAAATTTTACTTATTTTGGTGCAAAACTGCAGAAATTTCACTTATTTCAGGGAAAAAAGGCAGAAATTTTCCTTATTTTGGGGCAAAAATGCAGAAATTCCTAATATTTTGTAGCAAAAATGCAGAAATTCCCTTTATTTTGAGGTAAAAGGGTGAAATTCCCCTTATTTGGGGGCAAAAAGGCATAAATTTCCCTTATTTTGGGACAAAATTGCAGAAATATCACTTATTTAAGGGTAATAAGTCAGAAAATTTCCTTATTTTGGTGCAAATAAGACAGAAATTCCCTTTGTTTTGGGGGAAAAAGACAGAATTTCCACATATTTAGAGGCAAAAAAGCAGAAATTCCCCTTATTTTGGAGCAAAATTACAGAAATTTCCCTTTTTTATGGCAAAAAGGTATGAATTCTTCTTATTTTCAGGCAAAAAGGCAGAAATTCCCCGTATTTTGGAGCAAAATTGCAGAAATTATCCTACTTGTGGGGCAAAAAGGCAGAAATTTCCTATATGTTGGGCAAAAAGACAGAAATTCTCCTTATTTTGGGGCAAAACTCAGAAATTCCACATATTTTGGAACAAAATTCCAGAAATTTCCCTTATTTTGGGGCAAAATTGCAGAAATTTCACTTATTTTGGGGCAAAATTGCAGAAATTTCACTTATTTCAGTGAAAAAAGGAAGAAATTTTCCTTATTTTGGGGCAAAAAGGCAGAAATTCTTAATATTTTGTGGCAAAAATGCAGAAATTCCCCTTATTTTGAGGTAAAAAGGCTGAAATTCACCTTATTTGGGGGCAAAAATACAGAAATTTCCCTTATTTTCGGGCAAAATTGCAGAAATTTCACTTATGTCAGTGCAATAAGTCAGAAATTTTTTTTTATTTAGGGGCAAAAAAGAACAGAAATTCCCTTTGTTTTGGGGGAAAAAGACAGAAATTCCACTAATTTAGAGGCAAAAAAAGCAGAAATTCCCCTTATTTTGGAGCAAAAATGAAGAAATTTCCATTTTTATGGCAAAAAGGTATGCATTATTCTTATTTTGGGGCAAAAAGGCATAAATTTCCCTTATTTTGGGACAAAATTGCAGAAATTTCACTTATTTAAGGGTAATAAGTCAGAAAATTTCCTTATTTTGGTGCAAATAAGACAGAAATTCCTTTTGTTTTGGGGGAAAAAGACAGAATTTCCACATATTTAGAGGCAAAAAAGCAGAAATTCCCCTTATTTTGGAGCAAAATTACAGAAATTTCCCTTTTTTATGGCAAAAAGGTATGAATTCTTCTTATTTTCGGGCAAAAAGGCAGAAATTCCCCGTATTTTGGAGCAAAATTGCAGAAATTAACCTACTTGTGGGGCAAAAAGGCAGAAATTTCCTATATGTTGGGCAAAAAGACAGAAATTCTCCTTATTTTGGGGCAAAACTCAGAAATTCCACATATTTTGGAACAAAATTCCAGAAATTTCCCTTATTTTGGGGCAAAATTGCAGAAATTTCACTTATTTTGGGGCAAAATTGCAGAAATTTCACTTATTTCAGTGAAAAAAGGAAGAAATTTTCCTTATTTTGGGGCAAAAAGGCAGAAATTCTTAATATTTTGTGGCAAAAATGCAGAAATTCCCCTTATTTTGAGGTAAAAAGGCTGAAATTCACCTTATTTGGGGGCAAAAATGCAGAAATTTCCCTTATTTTCGGGCAAAATTGCAGAAATTTCACTTATGTCAGTGTAATAAGTCAGAAATTTTTTTTATTTAGGGGCAAAAAAGAACAGAAATTCCCTTTGTTTTGGGGGAAAAAGACAGAAATTCCACTAATTTAGAGGCAAAAAAAGCAGAAATTCCCCTTATTTTGGAGCAAAAATGAAGAAATTTCCATTTTTATGGCAAAAAGGTATGCATTATTCTTATTTTGGGGCAAAAAGGCAGAAATTTCCCGTATTTTGGAGCAAAATTGCAGAAATTCCTTTAATTGTGGGGCAAAAAGGCAAAAATTCCCTATATGTTGGGGCATAAAGACAGAAATTCTCTTTATTTTTGGGCAAAACTCAGAAATTCCAATTATTTTGCGGCAAAATTCCAGAAATTTCTCTTATTTTGGGGCAAAATTGCAGAAATTTTACTTATTTTGAGGAAAATTGCAGAAATTTCACTTATTTAAGGAAAAAAAGCAAAAATTTTCTTATTTTGGGGCAAAAAGGCAGAAATTTCTTTTATTTTGGTACAAAATAGCAGAAATTTTTCTTATTTTGGGCAAAATTGCAGAAATTTCACTTATTTTGGGGCAAAATTGCAGATATTCCACTTATTTCAGGAAAAAAACGCAGAAATTTCCCTTCTATTGGGGCAAAATTGCATTAATTCCCCTAATTGTGAGGCAAAAAGGCAGAAATTCCCTATATGTTGGGGCAAAAAACAGAAATTCTCCTTATTTTGGGTCAAAACTCAAAAATTCCACTTATTTTGTGGCAAAATTCCAGAAATTTCACTTATTTTGGGGCAAAATTGTAGAAATTTCACTTATTTTGTGGCAAAATTTCAGAAATTTTACATATTTCAGGAAAAAAAAGAAGAAATTTTCTTATTTGGAAGCAAAAAGGCAGAAATTTCTTTTATTTTGGTACAAAATTGCAGAAATTTCTTATATTTTGGGGCAAAATTGCAGAAATTTTACTTAGTTTGGGGCAAAACTGCAGAAATTTAAATTATTTCAGGGAAAAAAGGCAGAAATTTTCCTTATTTTGTGGCAAAAATGCAGAAATTCCCTTTATTTTGAGGTAAAAGGTTAAAATTCCCCTTATTTGTGGGCAAAAGGCAGAAATTTCCCTTATTTTGGGACAAAATTGCAGAAATTTCACTTATTTCAGGGTAATAAATCAGAAAATTTCTTTATTTTGGTGCAAATCAGACAGAAATTCCCTTTGTTTTGGGGGAAAAAGACAAAAATTCCACATATTTAGAGGCAAAAAAGCAGAAATTCCTCTTATTTTGGAGCAAAATTACAGAAATTTCCCTTTTTTATGGCAAAAAGGTATGAAGTCTTCTTATTTTCGAGCAAAAAGGCCGAAATTCCCCATATTTTGGAGCAAAATTGCAGAAATTAACCTACTTGTAGGGCAATAAGGCAGAAATTCCCTATATGTTGGGGCAAAAAGACAGAAATTCTCATTATTTTGGGGCAAAACTCAGAAATTCCACTTATTTTGGGGCAAAATTCCAGAAATTTCCCTTATTTTGGGGCAAAATTGCAGAAATTTCACTTATTTTGGGGCAAAATTGGAGAAATTTCACTTATTTCAGGGAAGAAAAGCAAAATTTTCTTATTTTGGGGCAAAAAGGCAGAAATTTCCCATATTTTGGTACAAAATTGCTGAAATTTTTCTTATTTTGGGCAAAAAGGCAGAAATTTCCCATATTTTGGGGTAAAAATGCAGAAATTCCCCTTATTTTGAGGTAAAAAGGCTGAAATTCCCATTATTTAGGGGTAAAAAGGCAGAAATTTCCATTATTTTGGGGCAATAGTGCAGAAATTTCACTTATTTCAGGGTAATAAGTCAGAAATTTTCTTTATTTTGGGGCAAAAAAGACAGAAATTCCCTTTGTTTTGCGGGAAAAAGACAGAAATTCCACTTATTTAGAGGCATAAAAGCAGAAATTCCCCTCATTTTGGAGCAAAAATGAAGGAATTTCCCTTTTTTATGGCAAAAAGTTATGCAATCTTATTATTTTCGGACAAAAAAGGCAGAAATTCCCCGTATTTTGGAGCAAAATTGCAGAAATTCCCCTAATTGTGGGGCAAAAAGGCAGAAATTCCCTATATGTTGGGGCAAAAAGACAGAAATTCTCCTTATTTTAGGGCAAAACTCAGAAATTTAACTTATTTTGGGGCAAAATTGCAGAAATTTCACTTATGTCAGGAAAAAAAGCAGAAATTTTCTTATTTTGGGGCCAAAAGGCAGAAATTTCCTTAATTTTGTTACAAAATTGCTGAATTTTTTCTTATTTTGGGGCAAAAAGGCAGAAATTTCCAATATTTTGGGGCAAAAATGCAGAAATTTCACTTATTTTGAGGTAAAAGGCTAAAATTCTCCTTATTTGGGAGCAAAAAGGCAGAAATTTATCTTATTTTGGGGCAAAATTGCAGAAATTTCACTTATTTCAGGGTAATAAGTCAGAAATTTTCCTTATTTTGAGCCCAAAAAACAGAAATTCCCTTTGTTTTGGGGGAAAAAGGCAGAAATTCCACTTATTTAGAGGCATAAAAGCAGAAATTCCCCTTATTTTGGAGCAAAAATGAAGAAATTTCCCTTTTTTATGGCAAAAAGTTATGCAATCTTATTATTTTCGGACAAAAAAGGCAGAAATTCCCCGTTTTGGAGCAAAATTGCAGAAATTCCCATAATTGTGGGGAAAAAAGGCAGAAATTCCCTATATGTTGGGGCAAAAAGACAGAAATTCTCGTTATTTTAGGGCAAAACTCAGAAATTTAACTTATTTTGGGGCAAAATTGCAGAAATTTCACTTATGTCAGGAAAAAAAGCAGAAATTTTCTTATTTTGGGGCCAAAAGGCAGAAATTTCTTTAATTTTGTTACAAAATTGCTGAATTTTTTCTTATTTTGGGGCAAAAAAGCAGAAATTTCCCATATTTTGGGGCAAAAATGCAGAAATTTCACTTATTTTGAGGTAAAAGGCTGAAATTCCCCTTATTTGGGGGCAAAAAGGCAGAAATTTCTCTTATTTTGGGGCAAAATTGCAGAAATTTCACTTATTTCAGGGTAATAAGTCAGAAATATTTCTTATTTTGGGGCCAAAATACAGAAATTCCCTTTGTTTTGGGGGATAAAGGGAGAAATTCCACTTTTTTAGAGGCAAAAAAGCAGAAATTCCCCTTATTTTGGAGCAAAATTGAAGAAATTTCACTTTCTCAGGGCAAAAAGGTATGCATTCTTCTTATTTTTGGGCAAAAAGGCAGAAATTCCCCTTATTTTGGAGCAAAATATCAGAAATTCCCCAAATTTTGGGGCAAAAAGGCCGAAATTCCCTATGTGTTGGGGCAAAAAGACAGAAATTTTCCTTATTTTGGGGCAAATCTCAAATATTCCACTTATTTTGGGGCAATATTCCAGAAATTTCACTGATTTTAGGGCAAAATTGTAGAAATTTCACTTATTTTTGGGCAAAATTTCAGAAATTTCACATATTTCAGAAAAAAAAGAAGAAATTTTCTTATTTGGAAGCAAAAAGGCAGAAATTTCTTTTATTTTGGTACAAAATTGCAGAAATTTCCCATATTTTGGGACAAATTGCAGAAATTTTACTTATTTTGGTGCAAAACTGCAGAAATTTCACTTATTTCAGGGAAAAAAGGCAGAAATTTTCCTTATTTTGGGGCAAAAATGCAGAAATTCCTAATATTTTGTAGCAAAAATGCAGAAATTCCCTTTATTTTGAGGTAAAAGGGTGAAATTCCCCTTATTTGGGGGCAAAAAGGCATAAATTTCCCTTATTTTGGGACAAAATTGCAGAAATATCACTTATTTAAGGGTAATAAGTCAGAAAATTTCCTTATTTTGGTGCAAATAAGACAGAAATTCCCTTTGTTTTGGGGGAAAAAGACAGAATTTCCACATATTTAGAGGCAAAAAAGCAGAAATTCCCCTTATTTTGGAGCAAAATTACAGAAATTTCCCTTTTTTATGGCAAAAAGGTATGAATTCTTCTTATTTTCGGGCAAAAAGGCAGAAATTCCCCGTATTTTGGAGCAAAATTGCAGAAATTAACCTACTTGTGGGGCAAAAAGGCAGAAATTTCCTATATGTTGGGCAAAAAGACAGAAATTCTCCTTATTTTGGGGCAAAACTCAGAAATTCCACATATTTTGGAACAAAATTCCAGAAATTTCCCTTATTTTGGGGCAAAATTGCAGAAATTTCACTTATTTTGGGGCAAAATTGCAGAAATTTCACTTATTTCAGTGAAAAAAGGAAGAAATTTTCCTTATTTTGGGGCAAAAAGGCAGAAATTCTTAATATTTTGTGGCAAAAATGCAGAAATTCCCCTTATTTTGAGGTAAAAAGGCTGAAATTCACCTTATTTGGGGGCAAAAATGCAGAAATTTCCCTTATTTTCGGGCAAAATTGCAGAAATTTCACTTATGTCAGTGTAATAAGTCAGAAATTTTTTTTATTTAGGGGCAAAAAAGAACAGAAATTCCCTTTGTTTTGGGGGAAAAAGACAGAAATTCCACTAATTTAGAGGCAAAAAAAGCAGAAATTCCCCTTATTTTGGAGCAAAAATAAAGAAATTTCCATTTTTATGGCAAAAAGGTATGCATTATTCTTATTTTGGGGCAAAAAGGCATAAATTTCCCTTATTTTGGGACAAAATTGCAGAAATTTCACTTATTTAAGGGTAATAAGTCAGAAAATTTCCTTATTTTGGTGCAAATAAGACAGAAATTCCCTTTGTTTTGGGGGAAAAAGACAGAATTTCCACATATTTAGAGGCAAAAAAGCAGAAATTCCCCTTATTTTGGAGCAAAATTACAGAAATTTCCCTTTTTTATGGCAAAAAAGGTATGAATTCTTCTTATTTTCGGGCAAAAAGGCAGAAATTCCCCGTATTTTGGAGCAAAATTGCAGAAATTAACCTACTTGTGGGGCAAAAAGGCAGAAATTTCCTATATGTTGGGCAAAAAGACAGAAATTCTCCTTATTTTGGGGCAAAACTCAGAAATTCCACATATTTTGGAACAAAATTCCAGAAATTTCCCTTATTTTGGGGCAAAATTTCAGAAATTTCACTTATTTTGGGGCAAAATTGCAGAAATTTCACTTATTTCAGTGAAAAAAGGAAGAAATTTTCCTTATTTTGGGGCAAAAAGGCAGAAATTCTTAATATTTTGTGACAAAAATGCAGAAATTCCCCTTATTTTGAGGTAAAAAGGCTGAAATTCACCTTATTTGGGGGCAAAAATGCAGAAATTTCCCTTTATTTTCGGGCAAAATTGCAGAAATTTCACTTATGTCAGTGTAATAAGTCAGAAATTTTTTTTATTTAGGGGCAAAAAAGAACAGAAATTCCCTTTGTTTTGGGGGAAAAAGACAGAAATTCCACTAATTTAGAGGCAAAAAAAGCAGAAATTCCCCTTATTTTGGAGCAAAAATGAAGAAATTTCCATTTTTATGGCAAAAAGGTATGCATTATTCTTATTTTGGGGCAAAAAGGCAGAAATTTCCCGTATTTTGGAGCAAAATTGCAGAAATTCCTTTAATTGTGGGGCAAAAAGGCAGAAATTCCCTATATGTTGGGGCATAAAGACAGAAATTCTCTTTATTTTTGGGAAAAACTCAGAAAGTTCAATTATTTTGCGGCAAAATTCCAGAAATTTCTCTTATTTTGGGGCAAAATTGCAGAAATTTTACTTATTTTGAGGAAAATTGCAGAAATTTCACTTATTTAAGGGAAAAAAAGCAAAAATTTTCTTATTTTGGGGCAAAAAGGCAGAAATTTCTTTTATTTTGGTACAAAATTGCAGAAATTTTTCTTATTTTGGGCAAAATTGCAGAAATTTCACTTATTTTGGGGCAAAATTGCAGATATTCCACTTATTTCAGGAAAAAAAGGCAGAAATTTCCCTTCTATTGGGGCAAAATTGCAATAATTCCCCTAATTGTGAGGCAAAAAGGCAAAAATTCCCTATATGTTGGGGCAAAAAACAGAAATTCTCCTTATTTTGGGTCAAAACTCAAAAATTCAACTTATTTTGTGGCAAAATTCCAGAAATTTCACTTATTTTGGGGCAAAATTGTAAAAATTTCACTTATTTTGTGGCAAAATTTCAGAAATTTCACATATTTCAGGAAAAAAAGAAAAAATTTTCTTATTTGGAAGCAAAAAGGCAGAAATTTCTTATATTTTGGTACAAAATTGCAGAAATTTCTTATATTTTGGGGCAAAATTGCAGAAATTTTACTTATTTTGGGGCAAAACTGCAGAAATTTAACTTATTTCAGGGAAAAAAGGCAGAAATTTTCCTTATTTTGTGGCAAAAATGCAGAAATTACCTTTATTTTGAGGTAAAAGGGTGAAATTCCCCTTATTTGGGGGCAAAAGGCAGAAATTTCCCTTATTTTGGGACAAAATTGCAGAAATTTCACTTATTTCAGGGTAATAAGTCAGAAAATTTCTTTATTTTGGTGCAAATAAGACAGAAATTCCCTTTGTTTTGGGGGAAAAAGACAAAAATTCCACATATTTAGAGGCAAAAAAGCAGAAATTCCTCTTATTTTGGAGCAAAATTACAGAAATTTCCCTTTTTTATGGCAAAAAGGTATGAAGTCTTCTTATTTTCGGGCAAAAAGGTAGAAATTCCCCATATTTTGGAGCAAAATTGCAGAAATTAACCTACTTGTAGGGCAATAAGGCAGAAATTCCCTATATGTTGGGGCAAAAAGACAGAAATTCTCATTATTTTGGGGCAAAACTCAGAAATTCCACTTATTTTGGGGCAAAATTCCAGAAATTTCCCTTATTTTGGGGCAAAATTGCAGAAATTTCACTTATTTTGGGGCAAAATTGGAGAAATTTCACTTATTTCAGAGAAGAAAAGCAAAATTTTCTTATTTTGGGGCAAAAAGGCAGAAATTTCCCATATTTTGGTACAAAATTGCTGAAATTTTTCTTATTTTGGGCAAAAAGGCAGAAATTTCCCATATTTTGGGGTAAAAATGCAGAAATTCCCCTTATTTTGAGGTAAAAAGGCTGAAATTCCCATTATTTAGGGGTAAAAAGGCAGAAATTTCCATTATTTTGGGGCAATAGTGCAGAAATTTCACTTATTTCAGGGTAATAAGTCAGAAATTTTCTTTATTTTGGGGCAAAAAAGACAGAAATTCCCTTTGTTTTGGGGGAAAAAGACAGAAATTCCACTTATTTAGAGGCATAAAAGCAGAAATTCCCCTCATTTTGGAGCAAAATGAAGGAATTTCCCTTTTTTATGGCAAAAAGTTATGCAATCTTATTATTTTCGGACAAAAAAGGCAGAAATTCCCCGTATTTTGGAGCAAAATTGCAGAAATTCCCCTAATTGTGGGGCAAAAAGGCAGAAATTCCCTATATGTTGGGGCAAAAAGACAGAAATTCTCCTTATTTTAGGGCAAAACTCAGAAATTTAACTTATTTTGGGGCAAAATTGCAGAAATTTCACTTATGTCAGGAAAAAAAGCAGAAATTTTCTTATTTTGGGGCCAAAAGGCAGAAATTTCTTTAATTTTGTTACAAAATTGCAGAATTTTTTCTTATTTTGGGGCAAAAAGGCAGAAATTTCCAATATTTTGGGGCAAAAATGCAGAAATTTCACTTATTTTGAGGTAAAAGGCTGAAATTCTCCTTATTTGGGAGCAAAAAGGCAGAAATTTCTCTTATTTTGGGGCAAAATTGCAGAAATTTCACTTATTTCAGGGTAATAAGTCAGAAATTTTCCTTATTTTGGGCCCAAAAACAGAAATTCCCTTTGTTTTGAGGGAAAAAGGCAGAAATTCCACTTTTTTAGAGGCAAAACGCAGAAATTTCCCTTATTTGGAGCAAAAATGAAGAAATTTCACTTTTTAAGTGCAAAAAGGTATGTATACTTCTTATTTTTGGGCAAAAAGGCAGAAATTCCCCTTATTTTGGAGCAAAATTGCAGAAATTCCCCAAATTGTGGTGCAGAAAGACAGAAATTCCCTATATGTTGGGGCAAAAAGACAGAAGTTCTTCTTATTTGGGGGCAAAACTCAGATATTCCACTTATTTTGGGGCAAAATTCCATAAATTTCCCTTATTTTGAGGCAAAATTGCAGAAATTTCACTTATTTTGGGGCAAAATTGCAGAAATTTAACTTATTTCAGGAAAAAAAAGCAGAAATTTTCTAATTTCGGGGCAAAATTGAAGAAATTTCACTTATTTTGGGGCAAAATTGCAGAAATTCCCCTAATTTTGGGGCAATAAAGCAGAAATTCCCTATATGTTAGGGGAAGAAGGAAGAAATTCTCCTTATTTTTGGACAAAATTCAGAAATTCCACTTATTTTGGGGCAAAATTCCAGATATTTCCCTTATTTTGGGGCAAAATCGCAGAAATTTCACTTGTTTTGGGGCAAAATTGCAGAAATTTCAATTATTTCAGGGAAAAAAGGCAGAAATTTTCCTTATTTTGGGGCAAAAAGGCAGAAATTCCTAATATTTTGTGGCAAAAATGCAGAAATTCTCCTTATTTTGAGGTAAAAAGGCTGAAATTCCCCTTATGTGGGGGCAAAAATGTAGAAATTTCCCTTATTTTGGGGCACAATTGCAGAAATTTCACGTATGTCAGGGTAATAATTCAGAATTTTTTTTATTTTGGGGAAAAAAGACAGAAATTCCCTTTGTTTTGGGGGAAAAAGACAGAAATTCCACTTATTTAGAGGCAAAAAAAGCAGAAATTCCCCTTATTTTGGAGCAAAAATAAAGAAATTTCCCTTTTTTATAGCAAAAAGGTATGCATTCTTCTTATTTTGGGGCAAAAAGGCAGAAATTTCTCGTATTTTGGAGCAAAATTGCAGAAATTCCTCTAATTGTGGGGCAAAAAAGCAGAAATTCCCTATATGTTGGGACATAAAGACAGAAATTCTCCTAATTTTGGGGCAAAACTCAGAAATTCCACTAGTTTTGCGGCAAAATTCCAGAAATTTCGCTTATTTTGGGGCAAAATGAAGAAAATCACTTATTTTGGGGCAAAATTGCAGAAATTTCACTTGTTTAAGAGAAAAAAAGCAGAAATTTTCTTATTTTGGGGCAAAAAAGCAGAAATTTCTTTTATTTTGGTACAAAATTGCAGAAATTTCCCTTATTTTGGGGCAAAATTGCAGAAATTTCACTTATTTTGGGGCAAAATTGCAGAAATTCCACTTATTTCAGGGAAAAAAGGCAGAAATTTCTCTTCTTTTGAGGCAAAATTGCAGAAATTCCCCTAATTGTGAGGCAAAAAAGCAGAAATTCCCTATATGTTGGGGCAAAAAAACAGAAATTCTCCTTATTTTGGGTCAAAACTCAGAAATTCCACTTATTTTGGGGCAAAATTTCAGAAATTTCACTTATTTTGGGGCAAAATTGTAGAAATTTCACTTATTTTCGGGCAAAATTTCAGCAATTTCACATATTTCAGAAAAAAATAAGAAATTTTCTTATTTGGAAGCAAAAAGGCAGAAATTTCTTTTATTTTGGTACAAAATTGCAGCAATTTCCCTTATTTGGGGGCAAAATTGCAGAAATTTCACTTATTTTGGGGCAAAATTGCAGAAATTTCACTTATTTTAGGGAAAAAAGGCAGAAATTTTCCTTATTTTGGGGCAAAAATGCAGAAATTCTTAATATTTTGTGGCAAAAATGCAGAAATTCCTTTTATTTTGAGGTGAAAGGGTGAAATTCCCCTTATTTGGGGGCAAAAAGGCAGAAATTTCCCTTATTTTGGGACAAAATTTCAGAAATTTCACTTATTTCAGGGTAATAAGTCAGAAAATTTCCTTATTTTGGTGCAAATAAGACAGAAATTCCCTTTGTATTGGGGGGAAAAGACTGAAATTCCACATATTTAGAGGCAAAAAGCAGAAATTCCCCTTATTTTGGAGCAAAATTACAGGAATTTCCCTTTTTATGGCAAAAAGGTATGAATTCTTATTTTCAGGCAAAAAGACAGAAATTCCCTGTATTTTGGAGCAAAATTGCAGAAATTAACCAACTTGTGGGGCAAAAAGGCAGAAATTCCCTATATGTTGGGGCTAAAAGACAGAAATTCTCCTTATTTTGGGACAAAACTCAGAAATTCCACTTATTTTGGGGCAAAATACCTGAAATTTCCCTTATTTTGGGGCAAAATTGCAGAAATTTCACTTGTTTTGGGGCAACATTTCAGAAATTTCACTTATTTCATGGAAATAAGGCAGAAATTTTCCTTATTTTGGGGCAAAAAGGCAGAAATTCCTAATATTTTGTGGCCAAAATGCAGAAATTCCCCTTATTTTGAGGTAAAAGGCTAAAATTCCCCTTATTTGGGGGCAAAAAGGCAGAAATTTCCTTTATTTTGGGACAAAATTGCAGAAATTTCATGGATTTCAGGGTAATAAGTCAGAAATTTTCCTTATTTTGGGGCAAAAAGACAGAAATTCTCTTTGTTTTTGGGGAAAAAGACAGAAATTCTACTTATTTAGTGGCAAAAAAGCAGAAATTCCCTTTATTTTGGAGCAAAATTGCAGTAATTTCTCTTTTTTATGGCAAAAAGGTGTGCTTTCTTCTTATTTTCGGGCAAAAAGGCAGAAATTCCCCGTATTTTGGAGCAAAATTGCAGAAATTAACCTAATTGTGGGGCAAAAAGGCAGAAATTCCCTATATGTTGGGGCAAAAAGACATAAATTCTCCTTTTTTGGGGCAAAACTCAGAAATTCCACTTATTTTGTGGCAAAAATCCAGAAATTTCCCTTATTTTGGGGCAAAATTGCAGAAATTTCACTTATTTTGGGGCAAAATTGCAGAAATTTCACATATTTCAGGCAAAAAAAAGCAGATTTTTTTTTTATTTTGGGGCCAAAAAGCAGAAATTACCTATATTTTGGTACTAAATTGCAGAAATTTTTCTTATTTTAGGCAAAAAGTCAGAAATTTCACATATTTTGTGGCAAAAATGCAGAAACACCCCTAATTTTTAGGTAAAAAGGCTGAAATTCCCATTATCTGGGGGCAAAAAGGCAGAAATTTCCCTTATTTTGGGGAAAAATTGCAGTAATTTCACTGATTTCAGGGTAATAAGTCAGAAATTTTCCTTATTTTGGGGCAAAAAGACAGTAATTCCCTTTGTTTTGGGGGGAAAAGACAGAAATTCCACTTATTTAGAGGTAAAAAAGCAGAAATTCCCCTTATTTTGGAGCAAAAATGAAGAAATTTCCCTTTTTAATGGCAAAAAGGTATGCATTCTTCTTATTTTCGGGCAAAAAAGCAGAAATTCCCCGTATTTTGGAGCAAAATTGCAGAAATTCCCCTAATTGTGGGGCAAAAAGGCAAAAATTCCCTATATGTTGGGGCAAAAAGACAGAAATTCTCCTTATTTTGGGGCAAAACTCAGAAATTCCACTTATTTTGGGGCAAAATTCAAGAAGTTTCCCTTATTTTGGGGCAAAATTGCAGCAATTTCACTTATTTTGGGGCAAAATTGCAGAAATTTGACTTATTTCAGAGAAAAAAGACAGAAATTTTCCTTATTTTGGGGCAAAAGGGCAGAAATTCCTAATATTTTGTGGCAAAAATGCAGAAATTACTCTTATTTTGAGGTAAAAAGGCTGAAATTCCCCTTATTTGAAGGGAAAAAGGCAGAAATTTCCCTTATTTTGGGGCAAAATTGCAGATTTTCATTTATTTCAGGGTAAAAATTCCAAAAATTTCCCTTATTTTGGGGCAAAATTGTAGAAATTTTACTTATTTAAGGGAAAAATGCAGAAATTTTTTTATTTTGGGGCAAAAAGGCAGAAATATCTTTTATATTGGTACAAAATTGCAAATTTTTTTTTATTTTTGGCAAAAAGGCAGAAATTTCCCATATTTTGGGGCAAAAATACAAAAATTCCTCTTATTTTGAGGTAAAAAGGCTGAAATTCCCCTTATTTGGGGGCAAAAAACAGAAATTACACCTATTTTGGGGCAAAATTGCAGAAATTTCACTTATTTCAGGGAAAAAAGCAGAAATTTTCTTATTTTGTGGCAAAATTTCAAAAATTTCACTTATTTTGGGGCAAAATTGCAGAAATTTCACATATTTCAGGGAAAAAAGGGAGAAATTTTTCTTATTTTGGGGCAAAAAGGCAGAAATTCCTAATATTTTGTGGCAAAAATTCAGAAATTCCCCTTATTTTGAGGTAAAAAGGCTGAAATTCTTCTTATTTGGGAACAAAAAGGCAGAAATTTCCCTTATTTTCGGGCAAAATTGCAGAAATTTCACTTATTTCAGGAACAAAAGACAGAAATTTTCTTATTTTGGGGCAAAAAGGCAGAAATTGCCCATATTTTGGGGCAAAAATGCAGAAATTCCCCTTATTTTGAGGTAAAAAGGCTGAAATTCCCCTTATTTGGGGGCAAAAATGGAGAAATTTCCCTTATTTTGGGGCAAAATTGCAGAAATTTCACTTATGTCAGGGTAATAAGTCAGAAATTTTTTTTATTTTGGGGCAAAAAAGACAGAAATTCCCTTTGTTTTGGGGGAAAAATACAGAAATTCCACTTATTTAGAGGCAAAAAAGCAGAAATTTTCCTTATTTTGGAGCAAAAATGAAGAAATTTCCCTTTTTTATGGCAAAAAGGTATGCATTCTTCTTATTTTGGGGCAAAAAGGCAGAAATTTCCCGTATTTTGCAGCAAAATTGCAGAAATTCCTCTAATTGTGGGGCAAAAAGGGAGAAATTCCCTATATGTTGGGGCATAAAGACAGAAATTCTCCTTTTTTTTGGGGCAAAACTCAGAAATTCCACTTATTTTGCGGCAAAATTCCAGAAATTTCGCTTATTTTGGGGCAAAATTGCAGAAAATCACTTATTTTGGGGCAAAATTGCAGAAATTTCACTTGTTTAAGGGAAAAAAAGCAGAAATTTTCTTATTTTGGGGCAAAAATGCAGAAATTTCTTTTATTTTGGTACAAAATTGCAGATATTTTTCTTATTTTGGGGCAAAATTGCAGAAATTTCACTTATTTTGGGGCAAAATTGCAGAAATTCCACTTATTTCAGGGAAAAAAGGCAGAAATTTCTATTCTTTTGAGGCAAAATTGCAGAAATTCCCCTAATTGTAAGGCAAAAAGGCAGAAATTCCCTATATGTTGGGGCAAAAAATCAGAAATTCTCCTTATTTTGGGTCAAAACTCAGAAATTCAACTTATTTTGGGGCAAAATTCCAGAAATTTCACTTATTTTGGGGCAAAATTGTAGAAATTTCACTTATTTTGGGGCAAAATTTCAGAAATTTCACATATTTCAGAAAAAAAAGAAGAAATTTTCTTATTTGGAAGCAAAAAGGCAGAAATTTTTTTTTATTTTGGTACAAAATTGCAGAAATTTCCCTTATTTTGGGGCAAAATTGCAGAAATTTCACTTTCTTTTGGGGCAAAATTGCAGAAATTTCACTTATTTCAAGGAAAAAAGGCAGAAATTTTCCTTATTTTGGGGCAAAATGCAGAAATTCCTAATATTTTTTGGCAAAAATGCAGAAAATCCCTTTATTTTGAGGTAAAAGGGTGAAATTCCTCTTATTTGGGGGCAAAAAGGCAGAAATTTCCCTTATTTTGGGACAAAATTTCAGAAATTTCACTTATTTCAGGGTAATAAGTCAGAAAATTTCCTTATTTTGGTGCAAATAAAACAGAAATTCCCTTTGTATTGGGGGGAAAAGACAGAAATTCCAAATATTTAGAGGCAAAAAAGCAGAAATTCCCCTTATTTTGGAGCAAAATTACAGGAATTTCCCCTTTTTATGGCAAAAAGGTATGAATTCTTATTTTCGGGCAAACAGGCAGAAATTCCTTGTATTTTGGAGCAAAATTGCAGAAATTAACCTACTTGTAGGGCAAAAAGGCAGAAATTCCCTATATATTGGGGCTAAAAGACAGAAATTCTCCTTATTTTGGGACAAAACTCAGAAATTCCACTTATTTTGGGGCAAAATTGCAGAAATTTCACTTGTTTTGGGGCAACATTGCAGAAATTTCACTTATTTCATGGAAAAAAGGCAGAAATTTTCCTTATTTTGGGGCAAAAAGGCAGAAATTCCTAATATTTTGTGGCAAAAATGCAGAAATTCCCCTTATTTTGAGGTAAAAGGCTAAAATTCACCTTATTTGGGGGCAAAAAGGCAGAAATTTCCTTTATTTTGGCTCAAAATTGCAGAAATTTCACTGATTTCAGGGTAATAAGTAAGAAATTATCTTTATATTGGGGCAAAAAGACAGAAATTCTCTTTGTTTTGGGGTAAAAAGACAGAAATTCTACTTATTTAGAGGCAAAAAAGCAGAAATTTCCTTTATTTTGGAGCAAAATTGCAGTAATTTCCCTTTTTTATGGCAAAAAGGTGTGCTTTCTTCTTATTTTCGGGCAAAAAGGCAGAAATTCCCCATATTTTGGAGCAAAATTGCAGAAATTAACCTAATTGTGGGGCAAAAAGGCAGAAATTCCCTATATGTTGGGGCAAAAAGACATAAATTCTCCTTATTTTGGGGAAAAACTCAGAAATTCCACTTATTTTGGGGAAAAATCCAGAAATTTCCCTTATTTTGGGGCAAAATTGCAGAAATTTCACTTATTTTGGGGCAAAATTGCAGAAATTTCACATATTGCAGGCAAAAAAAAGCAGAAATTTTTTTATTTTGGGGCCAAAAAGCAGAAATTACCTATATTTTGGTACTAAATTGCAGAAATTTTTCTTATTTTAGGCAAAAAGTCAGAAATTTCACATATTTTGTGGCAAAAATGCAGAACCTCCCCTAATTTTTAGGTAAAAAAGCTGAAATTCCCATTATATGGGGCAAAAAGGCAGAAATTTTCCTTATTTTGGGGCAAAATTGCAGTAATTTCACTGATTTCAGTGTAATAAGTCAGAAATTTTCCTTATTTTGGGGCAAAAAGACAGAAATTCCCTTTGTTTTGGGGGAAAAAGACAGAAATTCCACTTATTTAGAGGCAAAAAAGCAGAAATTTCCCTTATTTTGGAGCAAAAATGAAGAAATTTCTCTTTTTATGGCAAAAAGGTATGCATTCTTCTTATTTTCAGACAAAAACGCAGAAATTCCCCGTATTTTGGGGCAAAAAGGCAGAAATTCCTAATATTTTGTGGCAAAAATGCAGAAATTCTCCTTATTTTGAGGTAAAAAGGCTGAAATTCCCCTTATGTGGGGGCAAAAATGTAGAAATTTCCCTTATTTTGGGGCACAATTGCAGAAATTTCACTTATGTCAGGGTAATAATTCAGAATTTTTTTTATTTTGGGGAAAAAAGACAGAAATTCCCTTTGTTTTTGGGGAAAAAGACAGAAATTCCACTTATTTAGAGGCAAAAAAAGCAGAAATTCCCCTTATTTTGGAGCAAAAATAAAGAAATTTCCCTTTTTTATAGCAAAAAGGTATGCATTCTTCTTATTTTGGGGCAAAAAGGCAGAAATTTCTCGTATTTTGGAGCAAAATTGCAGAAATTCCTCTAATTGTGGGGCAAAAAAGCAGAAATTCCCTATATGTTGGGACATAAAGACAGAAATTCTCCTTATTTTGGGGCAAAACCCAGAAATTCCACTAGTTTTGCGGCAAAATTCCAGAAATTTCGCTTATTTTGGGGCAAAATGAAGAAAATCACTTATTTTGGGGCAAAATTGCAGAAATTTCACTTGTTTAAGAGAAAAAAAGCAGAAATTTTCTTATTTTGGGGCAAAAAAGCAGAAATTTCTTTTATTTTGGTACAAAATTGCAGAAATTTCCCTTATTTTGGGGCAAAATTGCAGAAATTTCACTTATTTTGGGGCAAAATTGCAGAAATTCCACTTATTTCAGGGAAAAAAGGCAGAAATTTCTCTTCTTTTGAGGCAAAATTGCAGAAATTCCCCTAATTGTGAGGCAAAAAAGCAGAAATTCCCTATATGTTGGGGCAAAAAAACAGAAATTCTCCTTATTTTGGGTCAAAACTCAGAAATTCCACTTATTTTGGGGCAAAATTTCAGAAATTTCACTTATTTTGGGGCAAAATTGTAGAAATTTCACTTATTTTCGTGCAAAATTTCAGCAATTTCACATATTTCAGAAAAAAATAAGAAATTTTCTTATTTGGAAGCAAAAAGGCAGAAATTTCTTTTATTTTGGTACAAAATTGCAGCAATTTCCCTTATTTGGGGGCAAAATTGCAGAAATTTCACTTATTTTGGGGCAAAATTGCAGAAATTTCACTTATTTTAGGGAAAAAAGGCAGAAATTTTCCTTATTTTGGGGCAAAAATGCAGAAATTCTTAATATTTTGTGGCAAAAATGCAGAAATTCCTTTTATTTTGAGGTGAAAGGGTGAAATTCCCCTTATTTGGGGGCAAAAAGGCAGAAATTTCCCTTATTTTGGGACAAAATTTCAGAAATTTCACTTATTTCAGGGTAATAAGTCAGAAAATTTCCTTATTTTGGTGCAAATAAGACAGAAATTCCCTTTGTATTGGGGGGAAAAGACTGAAATTCCACATATTTAGAGGCAAAAAGCAGAAATTCCCCTTATTTTGGAGCAAAATTACAGGAATTTCCCTTTTTATGGCAAAAAGGTATGAATTCTTATTTTCAGGCAAAAAGACAGAAATTCCCTGTATTTTGGAGCAAAATTGCAGAAATTAACCAACTTGTGGGGCAAAAAGGCAGAAATTCCCTATATGTTGGGGCTAAAAGACAGAAATTCTCCTTATTTTGGGACAAAACTCAGAAATTCCACTTATTTTGGGGCAAAATACCTGAAATTTCCCTTATTTTGGGGCAAAATTGCAGAAATTTCACTTGTTTTGGGGCAACATTTCAGAAATTTCACTTATTTCATGGAAATAAGGCAGAAATTTTCCTTATTTTGGGGCAAAAAGGCAGAAATTCCTAATATTTTGTGGCCAAAATGCAGAAATTCCCCTTATTTTGAGGTAAAAGGCTAAAATTCCCCTTATTTGGGGGCAAAAAGGCAGAAATTTCCTTTATTTTGGGACAAAATTGCAGAAATTTCATGGATTTCAGGGTAATAAGTCAGAAATTTTCCTTATTTTGGGGCAAAAAGACAGAAATTCTCTTTGTTTTTGGGGAAAAAGACAGAAATTCTACTTATTTAGTGGCAAAAAAGCAGAAATTCCCTTTATTTTGGAGCAAAATTGCAGTAATTTCTCTATTTTATGGCAAAAAGGTGTGCTTTCTTCTTATTTTCGGGCAAAAAGGCAGAAATTCCCCGTATTTTGGAGCAAAATTGCAGAAATTAACCTAATTGTGGGGCAAAAAGGCAGAAATTCCCTATATGTTGGGGCAAAAAGACATAAATTCTCCTTTTTTGGGGCAAAACTCAGAAATTCCACTTATTTTGTGGCAAAAATCCAGAAATTTCCCTTATTTTGGGGCAAAATTGCAGAAATTTCACTTATTTTGGGGCAAAATTGCAGAAATTTCACATATTTCAGGCAAAAAAAAGCAGAATTTTTTTTTATTTTGGGGCCAAAAAGCAGAAATTACCTATATTTTGGTACTAAATTGCAGAAATTTTTCTTATTTTAGGCAAAAAGTCAGAAATTTCACATATTTTGTGGCAAAAATGCAGAAACACCCCTAATTTTTAGGTAAAAAGGCTGAAATTCCCATTATCTGGGGGCAAAAAGGCAGAAATTTCCCTTATTTTGGGGAAAAATTGCAGTAATTTCACTGATTTCAGGGTAATAAGTCAGAAATTTTCCTTATTTTGGGGCAAAAAGACAGTAATTCCCTTTGTTTTGGGGGGAAAAGACAGAAATTCCACTTATTTAGAGGTAAAAAAGCAGAAATTCCCCTTATTTTGGAGCAAAAATGAAGAAATTTCCCTTTTTAATGGCAAAAAGGTATGCATTCTTCTTATTTTCGGGCAAAAAAGCAGAAATTCCCCGTATTTTGGAGCAAAATTGCAGAAATTCCCCTAATTGTGGGGCAAAAAGGCAAAAATTCCCTATATGTTGGGGCAAAAAGACAGAAATTCTCCTTATTTTGGGGCAAAACTCAGAAATTCCACTTATTTTGGGGCAAAATTCAAGAAGTTTCCCTTATTTTGGGGCAAAATTGCAGCAATTTCACTTATTTTGGGGCAAAATTGCAGAAATTTGACTTATTTCAGAGAAAAAAGACAGAAATTTTCCTTATTTTGGGGCAAAAGGGCAGAAATTCCTAATATTTTGTGGCAAAAATGCAGAAATTACTCTTATTTTGAGGTAAAAAGGCTGAAATTCCCCTTATTTGAAGGGAAAAAGGCAGAAATTTCCCTTATTTTGGGGCAAAATTGCAGATTTTCATTTATTTCAGGGTAAAAATTCCAAAAATTTCCCTTATTTTGGGGCAAAATTGTAGAAATTTTACTTATTTAAGGGAAAAATGCAGAAATTTTTTTATTTTGGGGCAAAAAGGCAGAAATATCTTTTATATTGGTACAAAATTGCAAATTTTTTTTTATTTTTGGCAAAAAGGCAGAAATTTCCCATATTTTGGGGCAAAAATACAAAAATTCCTCTTATTTTGAGGTAAAAAGGCTGAAATTCCCCTTATTTGGGGGCAAAAAACAGAAATTTCCCTTATTTTGGGGCAAAATTGCAGAAATTACACCTATTTTGGGGCAAAATTGCAGAAATTTCACTTATTTCAGGGAAAAAAGCAGAAATTTTCTTATTTTGTGGCAAAATTTCAAAAATTTCACTTATTTTGGGGCAAAATTGCAGAAATTTCACATATTTCAGGGAAAAAAGGGAGAAATTTTTCTTATTTTGGGGCAAAAAGGCAGAAATTCCTAATATTTTGTGGCAAAAATTCAGAAATTCCCCTTATTTTGAGGTAAAAAGGCTGAAATTCTTCTTATTTGGGAACAAAAAGGCAGAAATTTCCCTTATTTTCGGGCAAAATTGCAGAAATTTCACTTATTTCAGGAACAAAAGACAGAAATTTTCTTATTTTGGGGCAAAAAGGCAGAAATTGCCCATATTTTGGGGCAAAAATGCAGAAATTCCCCTTATTTTGAGGTAAAAAGGCTGAAATTCCCCTTATTTGGGGGCAAAAATGGAGAAATTTCCCTTATTTTGGGGCAAAATTGCAGAAATTTCACTTATGTCAGGGTAATAAGTCAGAAATTTTTTTTATTTTGGGGCAAAAAAGACAGAAATTCCCTTTGTTTTGGGGGAAAAATACAGAAATTCCACTTATTTAGAGGCAAAAAAGCAGAAATTTTCCTTATTTTGGAGCAAAAATGAAAAATTTCCCTTTTTTATGGCAAAAAGGTATGCATTCTTCTTATTTTGGGGCAAAAAGGCAGAAATTTCCCGTATTTTGCAGCAAAATTGCAGAAATTCCTCTAATTGTGGGGCAAAAAGGGAGAAATTCCCTATATGTTGGGGCATAAAGACAGAAATTCTCCTTTTTTTGGGGCAAAACTCAGAAATTCCACTTATTTTGCGGCAAAATTCCAGAAATTTCGCTTATTTTGGGGCAAAATTGCAGAAAATCACTTATTTTGGGGCAAAATTGCAGAAATTTCACTTGTTTAAGGGAAAAAAAGCAGAAATTTTCTTATTTTGGGGCAAAAATGCAGAAATTTCTTTTATTTTGGTACAAAATTGCAGATATTTTTCTTATTTTGGGGCAAAATTGCAGAAATTTCACTTATTTTGGGGCAAAATTGCAGAAATTCCACTTATTTCAGGGAAAAAAGGCAGAAATTTCTATTCTTTTGAGGCAAAATTGCAGAAATTCCCCTAATTGTAAGGCAAAAAGGCAGAAATTCCCTATATGTTGGGGCAAAAAATCAGAAATTCTCCTTATTTTGGGTCAAAACTCAGAATTTCAACTTATTTTGGGGCAAAATTCCAGAAATTTCACTTATTTTGGGGCAAAATTGTAGAAATTTCACTTATTTTGGGGCAAAATTTCAGATATTTCACATATTTCAGAAAAAAAAGAAGAAATTTTCTTATTTGGAAGCAAAAAGGCAGAAATTTTTTTTATTTTGGTACAAAATTGCAGAAATTTCCCTTATTTTGGGGCAAAATTGCAGAAATTTCACTTTCTTTTGGGGCAAAATTGCAGAAATTCCTAATATTTTTTGGCAAAAATGCAGAAAATCCCTTTATTTTGAGGTAAAAGGGTGAAATTCCTCTTATTTGGGGGCAAAAAGGCAGAAATTTCCCTTATTTTGGGACAAAATTTCAGAAATTTCACTTATTTCAGGGTAATAAGTCAGAAAATTTCCTTATTTTGGTGCAAATAAAACAGAAATTCCCTTTGTATTGGGGGGAAAAGACAGAAATTCCAAATATTTAGAGGCAAAAAAGCAGAAATTCCCCTTATTTTGGAGCAAAATTACAGGAATTTCCCCTTTTTATGGCAAAAAGGTATGAATTCTTATTTTCGGGCAAACAGGCAGAAATTCCTTGTATTTTGGAGCAAAATTGCAGAAATTAACCTACTTGTAGGGCAAAAAGGCAGAAATTCCCTATATATTGGGGCTAAAAGACAGAAATTCTCCTTATTTTGGGACAAAACTCAGAAATTCCACTTATTTTGGGGCAAAATTGCAGAAATTTCACTTGTTTTGGGGCAACATTGCAGAAATTTCACTTATTTCATGGAAAAAAGGCAGAAATTTTCCTTATTTTGGGGCAAAAAGGCAGAAATTCCTAATATTTTGTGGCAAAAATGCAGAAATTCCCCTTATTTTGAGGTAAAGGCTAAAATTCACCTTATTTGGGGGCAAAAAGGCAGAAATTTCCTTTATTTTGGCTCAAAATTGCAGAAATTTCACTGATTTCAGGGTAATAAGTAAGAAATTATCTTTATATTGGGGCAAAAAGACAGAAATTCTCTTTGTTTTGGGGTAAAAAGACAGAAATTCTACTTATTTAGAGGCAAAAAAGCAGAAATTTCCTTTATTTTGGAGCAAAATTGCAGTAATTTCCCTTTTTTATGGCAAAAAGGTGTGCTTTCTTCTTATTTTCGGGCAAAAAGGCAGAAATTCCCCATATTTTGGAGCAAAATTGCAGAAATTAACCTAATTGTGGGGCAAAAAGGCAGAAATTCCCTATATGTTGGGGCAAAAAGACATAAATTCTCCTTATTTTGGGGAAAAACTCAGAAATTCCACTTATTTTGGGGAAAAATCCAGAAATTTCCCTTATTTTGGGGCAAAATTGCAGAAATTTCACTTATTTTGGGGCAAAATTGCGGAAATTTCACATATTGCAGGCAAAAAAAAGCAGAAATTTTTTTATTTTGGGGCCAAAAAGCAGAAATTACCTATATTTTGGTACTAAATTGCAGAAATTTTTCTTATTTTAGGCAAAAAGTCAGAAATTTCACATATTTTGTGGCAAAAATGCAGAACCTCCCCTAATTTTTAGGTAAAAAAGCTGAAATTCCCATTATATGGGGCAAAAAGGCAGAAATTTTCCTTATTTTGGGGCAAAATTGCAGTAATTTCACTGATTTCAGTGTAATAAGTCAGAAATTTTCCTTATTTTGGGGCAAAAAGACAGAAATTCCCTTTGTTTTGGGGGAAAAATACAGAAATTCCACTTATTTAGAGGCAAAAAAGCAGAAATTTCCCTTATTTTGGAGCAAAAATGAAGAAATTTTTCTTTTTATGGCAAAAAGGTATGCATTCTTCTTATTTTCAGACAAAAACGCAGAAATTCCCCGTATTTTGGAGCAAAATTGCAGAAATTCCCCTAATTGTGGGGCAAAAAGGCAGAAATTCCCTATATGTTGGGGCAAAAAGACAGAAATTCTCCTTATTTTGGGGCAAAACTCAGAAATTCCACTTATTTTGGGGCAAAATTCAAGTAGTTTCCCATATTTTGGGGCAAAATTGCAGCAATTTCACTTATTTTGGGGCAAAATTGCAGAAATTTGACTTATTTCAGAAAAAAAGACAGTAATTTTTTTTATTTTGGGGCAAAAGGTCAGAAATTCCTAATATTTTGTGGCAAAAATGCAGAAATTACCCTTATTTTGGGGCAAAATTGCAGATATTTCACTTACTTCAGGGTGAAAATTCCAGAAATTTCCCTTAATTTGGGGCAAAATTGTAGAAATTTTACTTATTTAAAGGAAAAATGCAGAAATTTTTTTATTTTTGGGCAAAAAGGCACAAATTTCTTCTATTTTGGTACAAAATTGCAAAATTATTTTTTTTGGGCAAAAAGGCAGAAATTTCCCATATTTTGGGGCAAAAATGCAAAAATTCCCCTTATTTTGAGGTAAAAAGGCTGAAATTCCCCTTATTTGGGGGCAAAAAGCAGAAATTTCCTTATTTTGGGGCAAAATTGCAGAAATTTCACCTATTTTGGGGCAAAATTGCAGAAATTTCACTCATTTCAGGGAAAAAAGCAGAAATTTTCTTATTTTGTGGCAAAATTGCAAAATTTCACTTATTTTGGGGCAAAATTGCAGAAATATCACATATTTCAGGGAAAAAAGGTAGAAATTTTTCTTATTTTGGGGCAAAAAGGCAGAAATTTCCCATATTTTGGTACAAAGTTGCTGAAATTTTTCTTATTTTGGGCAAAAAGGCAGAAATTTCCCATATTTTGGGGTAAAAATGCAGAAATTCCCCTTATTTTGAGGTAAAAAGGCTGAAATTCCCATTATTTAGGGGTAAAAAGGCAGAAATTTCCATTATTTTGGAGCAATAGTGCAGAAATTTCACTTATTTCAGGGTAATAAGTCAGAAATTTTCTTTATTTTGGGGCAAAAAAGACAGAAATTCCCTTTGTTTTGGGGCAAAAAGACAGAAATTCCACTTATTTATAGGCATAAAAGCAGAAATTCCCCTCATTTTGGAGCAAAAATGAAGGAATTTCCCTTTTTTATGGCAAAAAGTTATGCAATCTTATTATTTTCAAACAAAAAAGGCAGAAATTCCCCGTATTTTGGAGCAAAATTGCAGAAATTCCCCTAATTGTGGGGCAAAAAGGCAGAAATTCCCTATATGTTGGGGTAAAAAGACAGAAATTCTCCTTATTTTAGGGCAAAACTCAGAAATTTAACTTATTTTGGGGCAAAATTGCAGAAATTTCACTTATGTCAGGAAAAAAAGCAGAAATTTTCTTATTTTGGGGCCAAAAGGCAGAAATTTCTCTAATTTTGTTACAAAATTGCAGAATTTTTTCTTATTTTGGGGCAAAAAGGCAGAAATTTCCAATATTTTGGGGCAAAAATGCAGAAATTTCACTTATTTTGAGGTAAAAGGCTGAAATTCTCCTTATTTGGGAGCAAAAAGGCAGAAATTTCTCTTATTTTGGGGCAAAATTGCAGAAATTTCACTTATTTCAGGGTAATAAGTCAGAAATTTTCCTTATTTTGGGCCCAAAAACAGACATTCCCTTTGTTTTGGGGGAAAAAGCAGAAATTCCACTTTTTTAGAGGCAAAACGCAGAAATTTCCCTTATTTTGGAGCAAAAATGAAGAAATTTCACTTTTTAAGTGCAAAAAGGTATGCATTCTTCTTATTTTTGGGCAAAAAGGCAGAAATTCCCCTTATTTTGGAGCAAAATTGCAGAAATTCCCCAAATTGTGGGGCAAAAAGGCAGAAATTTCCTATATGTTGGGGCAAAAAGACAGAAATTCTTCTTATTTTGGGGCAAAACTCAGATATTCCACTTATTTTGGGGCAAAATTCCAGAAATTTCTCTTATTTTGGGGGAAAATTGCAGAAATTTCACTTATTTTGGGGAAAATATCAGAAATTTAACTTATTTCAGGAAAAAAAAGCAGAAATTTTCTAATTTCGGGGCAAAATTGAAGAAATTTCACTTATTTTGGGGCAAAATTGCAGAAATTTCGCTTATTTCAGGGAAAAAATGCAGAAATTTTCTTATTTTGGGGCAATAAGGCAGAAATTTTTCTTATTTTGGGGTAAAATGCAGAAATTCCCCTTATTTTGAGGTAAAAAGGCTGAAATTCCCCTAATTTGGGGACAAAAAGGCAGAAATTTCCCTTAGTTTGTGGCTAAATTGCAGAAATTTCACTTATTTCAGGGTAATAAGTCAGAAATTTTCCTTATTTTGGGGCAAAAAACCCGAAATTACCTTTTTTGGGGGGGAAAAATACAGAAATATCACTTATTTAGAGGCATAAAAGCAGAAATTCCCCTCATTTTGGAGCAAAAATGAAGAAATTTCCCTTTTTTATGGCAAAAAGGTATGCATTCTTATTATTTTCGAACAAAAAGGCAGAAATTCCCCGTATTTTGGAGCAAAACTGCAGAAATTCTCCTAATTGTGGGGCAAAAAGGCAGAAATTCCCAATATGTTGGGGCAAAAAGACAGAAATTCTCCTTATTTTGGGGCAAAACTCAGAAATTCCACTTATTTTGGGGCAAAATTCCAGAAATTTCCCTTATTTTGAGGCAAAATTGCAGAAATTTCACTTATTTTGGGGCAAAATTGCAGAAATTTAACTTATTTCAGGAAAAAAAAGCAGAAATTTTCTAATTTCGGGGCAAAATTGAAGAAATTTCACTTATTTTGGGGCAAAATTGCAGAAATTTCGCTTATTTCAGGGAAAAAATGCAGAAATTTTTTTATTTTGGGGCAAAAAGGCAGAAATTTTTCTTATTTAGGGGTAAAATGCAGAAATTCCCCTTATTTTGAGGTAAAAAGGCTGAAATTCCCCTTATTAGGGGACAAAAAGGCAGAAATTTCCCTTAATTTGTGGCTAAATTGCAGAAATTTCACTTATTTCAGGGTAATAAGTCAGAAATTTTCCTTATTTTGGGGCAAAAAAACAGAAATTACATTTTTTGGGGTGGGGGGAAATACAGAAATTCCACTTATTTAGAGGCAAAAAAGCAGAAATTCCCCTTATTTTGGAGCAAAAATGAAGAAATTTCCCTTTTTTATGGCAAAAAGGTATGCATTCTTCTTATTTTCGGACAAAAAGGCAGAAATTCCCCGTATTTTGGAGCAAAACTGCAGAAATTCCCCTAATTGTGGGGCAAAAAGGCAGAAATTCCCTATATGTTGGGGCAAAAAGACAGAAATTCTCCTTATTTTGGGGCAAAACTCAGAAATTCCACTTATTTTGGGGCAAAATTCCAGAAATTTCCCTTATTTTGAGGCAAAATTGCAGAAATTTCACTTATTTTGGGGCAAAATTGCAGAAATTTCACTTATTTCAGGGAAAAAAGCAGAAATTTTCTTATTTTGGGGCAAAAAGGCAGAAATTTCTCATATTTTGTGGCAAAAATGCAGAAATTCCCCTTATTTTGAGGAAAAAAGGCTGAAATTCACCTTATTTGGGGACAAAAAGGCAGAAATTTCCCTTATTTTGACACAAAATTGTAGAAATTTCACTTATTTCATGGTAATAAGTCAGAAATTTTCCTTATTTTGGGTAAGAAAGACAGAAATTCCCTTTGTTTTGGGGAAAAAATACAGAAATTCCACTTATTTAGAGGCAAAAAGCAGAAATTCCCCTTTATTTTTAAGCAAAAATTAAGAAATTGCTTTTTTTGTGGCAAAAGGTATACATTCCTTTCCTTTTCGGGCTAAAAAGCAGAAATTCCCCGTGTTTTGGAGCAAAATTGAAGAAATTCCCCTAATTTTGGGGCAATAAAGCAGAAATTCCCTATATGTTAGGGGAAGAAGAAAGAAATTCTCCTTATTTTTGGACAAAACTCAGAAATTCCACTTATTTTGGGGCAAAATTCCAGAAATTTCCCTTATTTTGGGGCAAAATCGCAGAAATTTCACTTGTTTTGGGGCAAAATTGCAGAAATTTCAATTATTTCAGGAAAAAAAGGCAGAAATTTTCCTTATTTTGGGGCAAAAAGGCAGAAATTCCTAATATTTTGTGGCAAAAATATAGAAATTCTCCTTATTTTGAGGTAAAAAGGCTGAAATTCCCCTTATGTGGGGGCAAAAATGTAGAAATTTCCCTTATTTTGGGGCAAAATTGCAGAAATTTCACTTATGTCAGGGTAATAATTCAGAATTTTTTTTATTTTGGGGCAAAAAAGACAGAAATTCCCTTTGTTTTGGGGAAAAAAGACAGAAATTCCACTTATTTAGAGGCAAAAAAAGCAGAAATTCCCCTTATTTTGGAGCAAAAATGAAGAAATTTCCCTTTTTTATAGCAAAAAGGTATGCATTCTTCTTATTTTGGGGCAAAAAGGCAGAAATTTCTCGTATTTTGCAGCAAAATAACAGAAATTCCTCTAATTGTAGGGCAAAAAAGCAGAAATTCCCTATATGTTGGGGCATAAAGACAGAAATTCTCCTTATTTTGGGGCAAAACTCAGAAATTCCACTAGTTTTGCGGCAAAATTCCAGAAATTTCGCTTATTTTGGGGCAAAATTGCAGAAAATCACTTATTTTGGGGCAAAATTGCAGAAAATTCACTTATTTAAGAGAGAAAAAGCAGAAATTTTCTTATTTTGGGGCAAAAAAGCAGAAATTTCTTTTATTTTGGTACAAAATTGCAGAAATTTCCCTTATTTTGGGGCAAAATTGCAGAAATTTCACTTATTTTGTGGCAAAATTGCAGAAATTCCACTTATTTCAGGGAAAAAAGGCAGAAATTTCTCTTCTTTTGAGGCAAAATTGCAGAAATTCCCCTAATTGTGAGGCAAAAAGGCAGATATTCCCTATATGTTGGGGCAAAAAAACAGAAATTCTCCTTATTTTGGGTCAAAACTCAGAAATTCCACTTATTTTGGGGCAAAATTTCAGAAATTTCACTTATTTTGGGGCAAAATTGTAGAAATTTCACTTATTTTCGGGCAAAATTTCAGCAATTTCACATATTTCAGAAAAAAAAAATAAGAAATTTTCTTATTTGGAAGCAAAAAGGCAGAAATTTCTTTTATTTTGGTACAAAATTGCAGCAATTTCCCTTATTTGGGGGCAAAATTGCAGAAATTTCACTTATTTTGGGGCAAAATTGCAGAAATTTCACTTATTTTACGGAAAAAAGGCAGAAATTTTCCTTATTTTGGGGCAAAAATGCAGAAATTCTTAATATTTTGTGGCAAAAATGCAGAAATTCCTTTTATTTTGAGGTAAAAGGGTGAAATTCCCCTTATTTGGGGGCAAAAAGGCAGAAATTTCCCTTATTTTGGGACAAAATTTCAGAAATTTCACTTATTTCAGGGTAATAAGTCAGAAAATTTCCTTATTTTGGTGCAAATAAGACAGAAATTCCCTTTGCTTTGGTGGGAAAAGACTGAAATTCCACATATTTAGAGGCAAAAAGCAGAAATTCCCCTTATTTTGGAGCAAAATTACAGGAATTTCCCTTTTTAAGGCAAAAAGGTATGAATTCTTATTTTCGGGCAAAAAGACAGAAATTCCCTGTATTTTGGAGCAAAATTGCAGAAATTAACCAACTTGTGGGGCAAAAAGGCAGAAATTCCCTATATGTTGGGGCTAAAAGACAGAAATTCTCCTTATTTTGGGACAAAACTCAGAAATTCCACTTATTTTGGGGCAAAATACCTGAAATTTCCCTTATTTTGGGGCAAAATTGCAGAAATTTCACTTGTTTTGGGGCAACATTTCAGAAATTTCACTTATTTCATGGAAATAAGGCAGAAATTTTCCTTATTTTGGGGCAAAAAGGCAGAAATTCCTAATATTTTGTGGCAAAAATGCAGAAATTCCCCTTATTTTGAGGTAAAAGGCTAAAATTCCCCTTATTTGGGGGCAAAAAGGCAGAAATTTCCTTTATTTTGGGGCAAAATTGCAGAAATTTCATTAATTTCAGGGTAATAAGTCAGAAATTTTCCTTATTTTGGGGCAAAAAGACAGAAATTCTCATTGTTTTAGGGAAAAAAGACAGAAATTCTATTTATTTAGTGGCAAAAAAGCAGAAATTCCCTTTATTTTGGAGCAAAATTGCAGTAATTTCCCTTTTTTATGGCAAAAAGGTGTGCTTTCTTCTTATTTTCGGGCAAAAAGGCAGAAATTCCCCGTATTTTGGAGCAAAATTGCAGAAATTAACCTAATTGTGGGGCAAAAAGGCAGAAATTCCCTATATGTTGGGGCAAAAAGACATAAATTCTCCTTATTTTGGGGCAAAACTCAGAAATTCCACTTATTTTGGGGCAAAAATCCAGAAATTTCCCTTATTTTGGGGCAAAATTGCAGAAATTTCACTTATTTTGGGGCAAAATTGCAGAAATTTCACATATTTCAGGCAAAAAAAAGCAGAATTTTTTTTTATTTTGGGGCCAAAAAGCAGAAATTACCTATATTTTGGTACTAAATTGCAGAAATTTTTCTTATTTTAGGCAAAAATCAGAAATTTCACATATTTTGTGGCAAAAATGCAGAAACTTCCCTTATTTTGGGGAAAAATTGCAGTAATTTCACTGATTTCAGGGTAATAAGTCAGAAATTTTCCTTATTTTGGGGAAAAAAGACAGAAATTCCCTTTGTTTTGGTGGGAAAAGACAGAAATTCCACTTATTTAGAGGCAAAAAAGCAAAAATTCCCCTTATTTTGGAGCAAAAATGAAGAAATTTCCCTTTTTAATGGCAAAAAGGTATGCATTCTTCTTATTTTCGGGCAAAAAAGCAGAAATTCCCCGTATTTTGGAGCAAAAGTGCAGAAATTCCCCTAAATGTGGGGCAAAAAGGAAAAAATTCCCTATATGTTGGGGCAAAAAGACAGAAATTCTCCTTATTTTGGGGCAAAACTCAGAAATTCCACTTATTTTGGGGCAAAATTCAAGAAGTTTCCCTTATTTTGGGGCAAAATTGCAGCAATTTCACTTATTTTGGGGCAAAATTGCAGAAATTTGACTTATTTCAGAGAAAAAAGAGAGAAATTTTCCTTATTTTGGGGCAAAAGGGCAGAAATTCCTAATATTTTGTGGCAAAAATGCAGAAATTACTCTTATTTTGAGGTAAAAAGGCTGAAATTCCCTTTATTTGGAGGGAAAAAGGCAGAAATTTCCCTTATTTTGGAGCAAAATTGCAGATTTTCATTTATTTCAGGGTAAAAATTCAAAAATTTCCCTTATTTTGGGGCAAAATTGTAGAAATTTTACTTATTTAAGGGAAAAATGCAGAAATTTTTTTATTTTGGGGCAAAAAGGCAGAAATTTCTTTTATTTTGGTACAAAATTGCAATTTTTTTTTATTTTGGGCAAAAAGGAAGAAATTTCCGATATTTTGGGGCAAAAATGCAAAAATTCCCCTTATTTTGAGGTAAAAAGGCTGAAATTCCACTTATTTGGGGGCAAAAAGCAGAAATTTCCCTTATTTTGGGGCAAAATTGCAGAAATTTCACCTATTTTGGGGCAAAATTGCAGAAATTTCACTTATTTCAGGGAAAAAAGCAGAAATTTTCTTATTTTGTGGCAAAATTTCAAAAATTTCACTTATTTTGGGGCAAAATTGCAGAAATTTCACATATTTCAGGGGAAAAAAGAGAGAAATTTTTCTTATTTTGGGGCAAAAAGGCAAAAATTCCTAATATTTTCTGGCAAAAATTCAGAAATTCCCATTATTTTGAGGTAAAAAGGCTGAAATTCTTCTTATTTGGGGGCAAAAAGGCAGAAATTTCCCATATTTTGGGGCAAAAATGCAGAAATTCCCCTTATTTTGAGGTAAAAAGGCTGAAATTCCCCTTATTTGGGGGCAAAAATGGAGAAATTTCCCTTATTTTGGGGCAAAAATGCAGAAATTCCCCTTATTTTGAGGTAAAAAGTCTGAAATTCCCCTTATTTGGGGGCAAAAATGGAGAAATTTCCCTTATTTTGGGGCAAAATTGCAGAAATTTCACTTATGTCAGGGTAATAAGTCAGAAATTTTTTTTATTTTGGGGCAAAAAAGACAGAAATTCCCTTTGTTTTGGGGGAAAAAGACAGAAATTCCACTTATTTAGAGGCAAAAAAAGCAGAAATTTTCCTTATTTTGGAGCAAAAATGAAGAAATTTCCCTTTTTTATGGCAAAAAAGTATGCATTCTTCTTATTTTGGGGCAAAAAGGCAGAAATTTCCCGTATTTTGGAGGAAAATTGCAGAAATTCCTCTAATTGTGGGGCAAAAAGGGAGAAATTCCCTATATGTTGGGGCATAAAGACAGAAATTCTCCTTATTTTGGGGCAAAACTCAGAAATTCCACTTATTTTGCGGCAAAATTCCAGAAATTTCGCTTATTTTGGGGCAAAATTGCAGAAAATCACTTATTTTGGGGCAAAATTGCAGAAATTTCACTTATTTAAGGGAAAAAAAGCAGAAATTTTCTTATTTTGGGGCAAAAATGCAGAAATTTCTTTTATTTTGGTACAAAATTGCAGATATTTTTCTTATTTTGGGGCAAAATTACAGAAATTTCTCTTATTTTGGGGCAAAATTGCAGAAATTCCACTTATTTCAGGGAAAAAAGGCAGAAATTTCTCTTCTTTTGAGGCAAAATTGCAGAAATTCCCCTAATTGTAAGGCAAAAAGGCAGAAATTCCCTATATGTTGGGGCAAAAAATCAGAAATTCTTCTTATTTTGGGTCAAAACTCAGAAATTCAAATTATTTTGGGGCAAAATTCCAGAAATTTTTCTTATTTTGGGGCAAAATGCAGAAATTCCTAATATTTTGTGGCAAAAATGCAGAAATTCCCTTTATTTTGAGGTAAAAGGGTGAAATTCCTCTTATTTGGGGGCAAAAAGGCAGAAATTTCCCTTATTTTGGGACAAAATTTCAGAAATTTCACTTATTTCAGGGTAATAAGTCAGAAAATTTCCTTATTTTGGTGCAAATAAAACAGAAATTCCCTTTGTATTGGGGGGAAAAGACAGAAATTCCACATATTTAGAGGCAAAAAAGCAGAAATTCCTCTTATTTTGGAGCAAAATTACAGGAATTTCCCCTTTTTATGGCAAAAAGGTATGAATTCTTATTTTCGGGCAAACGGGCAGAAATTCCCCGTGTTTTGGAGCAAAATTGCAGAAATTAACCTACTTGTGGGGCAAAAAGGCAGAAATTCCCTATATGTTGGGCTAAAAGACAGAAATTCTCCTTATTTTGGGACAAAACTCAGAAATTCCACTTATTTTGGGGCAAAATTGCAGAAATTTCACTTGTTTTGGGGCAACATTGCAGAAATTTCACTTATTTCATGGAAAAAAGGCAGAAATTTTCCTTATTTTGGGGCAAAAAGGCAGAAATTCCTAATATTTTGTGGCAAAAATGCAGAAATTCCCCTTATATTGAGGTAAAAGGCTAAAATTCCCCTTATTTGGGAGCAAAAAGGCAGAAATTTCCTTTATTTTGGGGCAAAATTGCAGAAATTTCACTGATTTCAGGGTAATAAGTAAGAAATTATCTTTATATTGGGGCAAAAAGACAGAAATTCTCTTTGTTTTGGGGTAAAAAGACAGAAATTCTACTTATTTAGAGGGAAAAAAGCAGAAATTCCCTTTATTTTGGAGCAAAATTGCAGTAATTTCCCTTTTTTATGGCAAAAAGGTGTGCTTTCTTCTTATTTTCGGGCAAAAAGGCAGAAATTCCCCATATTTTGGAGCAAAATTGCAGAAATTAACCTAATTGTGGGGCAAAAAGGCAGAAATTAGCTATGTGTTGGGGCAAAAAGACATAAATTCTCCTTATTTTGGGGCAAAACTCAGAAATTCCAATTATTTTGGGGAAAAATCCAGAAATTTCCCTTATTTTGGGGCAAAATTGCAGAAATTTCACTTATTTTGGGGCAAAATTGCAGAAATTTCACATATTTCAGGCAAAAAAAAAGCAGAATTTTTTTTTATTTTGGGGCCAAAAAGCAGAAATTACCTATATTTTGGTACTAAATTGCAGAAATTTTTCTTATTTTAGGCAAAAAGTCAGAAATTTCACATATTTTGTGGCAAAAATGCAGAACCTCCCCTAATTTTTAGGTAAAAAAGCTGAAATTCCCATTATTTGGGGCAAAAAGGCAGAAATTTCTCTTATTTTGGGGCAAAATTGCAGTAATTTCACTGATTTCAGGGTAATAAGTCAGAAATTTTCCTTATTTTGGGGCAAAAAGAAATTCCCTTTGTTTTGGGGGAAAAAGACAGAAATTCCACTTATTTAGAGGCAAAAAAGCAGAAATTTCCCTTATTTTGGAGCAAAAATGAAGAAATTTCCCTTTTTATGGCAAAAAGGTATGCATTCTTCCTATTTTCAGACAAAAACGCAGAAATTCCCCGTATTTTGGAGCAAAATTGCAGAAATTCCCCTAATTGTGGGGCAAAAATGCAGAAATTCCCTATATGTTGGGGCAAAAAGACAGAAATTCTCCTTATTTTGGGGCAAAACTCAGAAATTCCACTTATTTTGGGGCAAAATTCAAGTAGTTTCCCATATTTTGGGGCAAAATTGCAGCAATTTCACTTATTTTGGGGCAAAATTGCAGAAATTTGACTTATTTCAGAAAAAAAAGACAGGAATTTTCCTAATTTTGGGGCAAAAAGGCAGAAATTCCTAATATTTTGTGGCAAAAATGCAGAAATTACCCTTATTTTGGGGCAAAATTGCAGAAATTTCACTTACTTCAGGGTGAAAATTCCAGAAATTTCCCTTATTTTGGGGCAAAATTGTAGAAATTTTACTTATTTAAGGGAAAAATGCAGAAATTTTTTTATTTTTGGGCAAAAAGGCACAAATTTCTTTTATTTTAGTACAAAATTGCAAAATTTTTTTTTTGAGCAAAAAGCCAGAAATTTCCCATATTTTGGGGCAAAAATGCAAAAATTCCCCTTATTTTGAGGTAAAAAGGCTGAAATTCCCCTTATTTGGGGGCAAAAAGCAGAAATTTCCCTTATTTTGGGGCAAAATTGCAGAAATTTCACCTATTTTGGGGCAAAATTGCAGAAATTTCACTCATTTCAGGGAAAAAAGCAGAAATTTTCTTATTTTGTGGCAAAATTCCAAAAATTTCACTTATTTTGAGGCAAAATTGCAGAAATATCACATATTTCAGGGAAAAAAGGTAGAAATTTTTCTTATTTTGGGGCAAAAAGGCAGTAATTCCTAATATTTTGTGGCAAAAATTCAGAAATCCCCCTTATTTTGAGGTAAAAGGGCTGAAATTCTTCTTATTTGGGGGAAAAAAGGCAGAAATTTCCCTTATTTTGGGGCAAAATTGCAGAAATTTCACTTATTTCAGTGACAAAAGACAGAAATTTTCTTATTTTGGGGCAAAAAGGCAGAAATTTCCCATTATTGGGGCAAAAATGCAGAAATTCCCCTTATTTTGAGGTAAAAAAGCTGAAATTCCCCTTATTTGGGGGCAAAAATGGAGAAATTTCCCTTATTTTGGGGCAAAATTGCAGAAATTTCACTTATGTCAGGGTAATAAGTCAGAAATTTTTTTTATGTTGGGGCAAAAAAGACAGAAATTCCCTTTGTTTTGGGGGAAAAAGACAGAAATTCCACTTATTTAGAGGCAAAAAAAGCAGAAATTCCCCGTATTTTGGAGCAAAAATGAAGAAATTTCCCTTTTTTATGGCAAAAAGGTATGCATTCTTCTTATTTTGGGGCAAAAAGGCAGAAATTTCCCGTATTTTGGAGCAAAATTGCAGAAATTCCTCTAATTGTGGGGCAAAAAGGCAGAAATTCCCTATATGTTGGGGAATAAAGACAGAAATTCTCCTTATTTTGTGGCAAAACTCAGAAATTCCACTTATTTTGCGGCAAAATTCCAGAAATTTCGCTTATTTTGGGGCAAAATTGCAGAAAATCACTTATTTTGGGGCAAAATTGCAGAAATTTCACTTATTTAAGGGAAAAAAAGCAGAAATTTTCTTATTTTGGGTGAAAAAGCAGAAATTTCTTTTATTTGGTACAAAATTGAAGAAATTTCCCTTATTTTGGGGCAAAATTGCAGAAATTTCACTTATTTTGGGGCTAAATTGCAGAAATTCCACTTATTTCAGGGAAGAAAGGCAGAAATTTCTCTTCTTTTGAGGCAAAATTGCAGAAATTCCCCTAATTGTGAGGCAAAAAGGCAGAAATTCCATATATGTTGGGGCAAAAAAACATAAATTCTCCTTATTTCGGGTCAAAACTCAGAAATTCCACTTATTTTGGGGCAAAATTCCAGAAATTTTACTTATTTTGGGGCAAAATTGTAGAAATTTCACTCATTTTGGGGCAAAATTTCAGAAATTTCATATATTTCAGAAAAAAAAGAAGAAATTTTCTTATTTGGAAGCAAAAAGGCAGAAATTTCTTTTATTTTGGTACAAAATTGCAGAAATTTCCATTATTTTGGGGCAAAATTGCAGAAATTTCACTTGTTTTGGGGCAAAATTGCAGAAATTTCACTTATTTCAGGGAAAAAAGGCAGAAATTTTCCTTATTTTGGGGCAAAAATGCAGAAATTCCTAATATTTTGTGGCAAAAATGCAGAAATTCCCTTTATTTTGAGGTAAAAGGGTGAAATTCCTTTTATTTGGGGGCAAAAAGGCAGAAATTTCCCTTATTTTGGGACAAAATTTCAGAAATTTCACTTATTTCAGGGTAATAAGTCAGAAAATTTCCTTATTTTGGTGCAAATAAGACAGAAATTCCCTTTGTTTTGGGGGGAAAAGACAGAAATTCCACATATTTAGAGGCAAAAAAGCAGAAATTCCCCTTATTTTGGAGCAAAATTACAGGAATTTCCCCTTTTTATGGCAAAAAGGTATGAATTCTTATTTTCGGGCAAAAAGGCAGAAATTCCCCGTATTTTAGAGCAAAATTGCAGAAATTAACCTACTTGTGGGGCAAAAAGGCAGAAATTCCCTATATGTTGGGGCTAAAAGACAGAAATTCTCCTTATTTTGGGACAAAACTCAGAAATTCCACTTATTTTGGGGCAAAATTGCAGAAATTTCACTTGTTTTGGGGCAACATTGCAGAAATTTCACTTATTTCATGGAAAAAAGGCAGAAATTTTCATTATTTTGGGGCAAAAAGGCAGAAATTCCTAATATTTTGTGGCAAAAATGCAGAAATTCCCCTTATTTTGAGGTAAAAGGCTAAAATTCCCCTTATTTGGGGGCAAAAAGGCAGAAATTTCCTTTATTTTAGGGCAAAGTTGCAGAAATTTCACTGATTTCAGGGTAATAATTAAGAAATTATCTTTATTTTGGGGCAAAAAGACAGAAATTCTCTTTGTTTTGGGGTAAAAAGACAGAAATTCTACTTATTTAGAGGCAAAAAAGCAGAAATTCCCTTTATTTTGGAGCAAAATTGCAGTAATTTCCCTTTTTTTATGGCAAAAAGGTGTGCTTTCTTCTTATTTTCAGGCAAAAAGGCAGAAATTACCCGTATTTTGGAGCAAAATTACAGAAATTAACCTAATTGTGGGGCAAAAAGGCAGAAATTCCCTATATGTTGGGGCAAAAAAACATAAATTCTCCTTATTTTAAGGCAAAACTCAGAAATTCCATTTATTTTGGAACAAAAATCCAGAAATTTCCCTTATTTTGGGGCAAAATTGCAGAAATTTCACTTATTTTGGGGCAAAATTGCAGAAATTTCACATATTTCAGGCAAAAAAAAGCAGAAATTTTTTTTATTTTGGGGCCAAAAAGCAGAAATTACCTATATTTTGGTACTAAATTGCAGAAATTTTTCTTATTTTAGGCAAAAAGTCAGAAATTTCACATATTTTGTGGCAAAAATGCAGAAACTCCCCTAATTTTTAGGTAAAAAGGCTGAAATTCCCATTATTTGGGGGCAAAAATGCAGAAATTTCCCTTATTTTGGGGAAAAATTGCAGTAATTTCACTGATTTCAGGGTAATAAGTCAGAAATTTTCCTTATTTTGGGGCAAAAAGACAGAAATTCCCTTTGTTTTGGGGGAAAAAGACAGAAATTCCACTTATTTAGAGGCAAAAAGCAAAAATTCCCCTTATTTTGGAGCAAAAATGAAGAAATTTCTCTTTTTAATGGCAAACAGGTATGCATTCTTCTTATTTTCGGGCAAAAAAGCAGAAATTCCCGGTATTTTGGAGCAAAATTGCAGAAATTCCCCTAATTGTGGGGCAAAAATGCAAAAATTCCCTATATGTTGGGGCATAAAGACAGAAATTCTCCTTATTTTGGGGCAAAACTCAGAAATTCCACTTATTTTGGGGCAAAATTCAAGAAGTTTCCCTTATTTTGGGGCAAAATGCAGCAATTTCACTTATTTCAGAGAAAAAAGACAGAAATTTTCCTTATTTTGGGGCAAAAGGGCAGAAATTCCTAATATTTTGTGGCAAAAATGCAGAAATTACCCTTATTTTGAGGTAAAAAGGCTGAAATTCCCCTTATTTGGAGGGAAAAAGGCAGAAATTTCCCTTATTTTGGGGCAAAATTGCAGAAATTTTATTTACTTCAGGGTAAAAATTCCAGAAATTTCCATTATTTTGGGGCAAAATTGTAGAAATTTTACTTATTTAAGGGAAAAATGCAGAAATTTTTTTATTTTGGGGCAAAAAGGCAGAAATTTCTTTTATTTTGGTACAAAATTGCATTTTTTTTTTAATTTTGTGCAAAAAGGCAGAAATTTCCCATATTTTGGGGCAAAAATGCAAAAATTCCCCTTATTTTGAGGTAAAAAGGCTGAAATTCCCCTTATTTGGGGGCAAAAAGCACAAATTTCCCTTATTTTGGGGCAAAATTGCAGAAAGTTCACCTATTTTGGGGCAAAATTGCAGAAATTTCACTCATTTCAGGGAAAAAAGCAGAAATTTTCTTATTTGTGGCAAAATTGCAAAAATTTCACTTATTTTGGGGCAAAATTGCAGAAATTTCACATATTTTAGGGAAAAAAGGTAGTAATTTTTCTTATTTTGGGGCAAAAGGGCAGAAATTCCTAATATTTTGTGGCAAAAATTCAGAAATTCCATTATTTTGAGGTAATAAGGCTGAAATTCTTCTTATTTGGGGGCAAAAGGTCAGAAATTCCTAATATTTTGTGGCAAAAATTCAGAAATTCCATTATTTTGAGGTAAAAAGGCTGAAATTCTTCTTATTTGGGGGCAAAAAGGCAGAAATTTCCCATATTTTGGGGCAAAAATGCAGAAATTCCCCTTATTTTGAGGTAAAAATGCTTAAATTCCCCTTATTTGGGGGCAAAATTGAGAAATTTCCTTTATTTTGTGTCAAAATTGCAGAAATTTCACTTATGTCAGGGTAATAAGTCAGAAATTTTTTTATTTTGATGCAAAAATGACAGAAATTCCCTTTGTTTTGAGGGAAAAAGACAGAAATTCCACTTATTTAGAGGCAAAAAAAGCAGAAATTCCCCTTATTTTGGAGCAAAAATGAAGAAATTTCCCTTTTTTATGGCAAAAAGTTATGCATTCTTTTTATTTTGGGGCAAAAAGGCAGAAATTTCCCGTATTTTGGAGCAAAATTGCAGAAATTCCTCTAATTGTGGGGCAAAAAGGCAGAAATTTCCTATATGTTGGGGCATAAAGACAGAAATTCTCCTTATTTTGGGGCAAAACTAAGAAATTCCACTTATTTTGCGGCAAAATTCCAGAAATTTCGCTTATTTTGGGGCAAAATTGCAGAAATTTCACTTATTTAAGGGAAAAAAAAGCAGAAATTTTCTTATTTTGGGGCAAAAAAGCAGAAATTTCTTTTATTTTGGTACAAAATTGCAGAAATTTTTTTTATTTTGGGGCAAAATTGCAGAAATTTCACTTATTTTGGGGCTAAATTGCAGAAATTCCACTTATTTCAGGGAAAAAAGGCAGAAATTTCTCTTCTTTTGAGGCAAAATTGCAGAAAATCCCCTAATTGTGAGGCAAAAAGGCAGAAATTCCCTATATGTTGGGGCAAAAAAACAGAAATTCTCCTTATTTTGGGTCAAAACTCAGAAATTCAACTTATTTTGGGGCAAAATTCCAGAAATTTTACTTATTTTGGGGCAAAATTGTAGAAATTTCACTTATTTTGGGGCAAAATTTCAGAAATTTCACATATTTCAGAAAAAAAAGAAGAAATTTTCTTATTTGGAAGCAAAAAGGCAGAAATTTCCCTTATTTTGGGGCAAAATTGCAGAAATTTCACTTATTTCAGGGAAAAAAGGCAGAAATTTCCCTTATTTTGGGGCAAAAATGCAGAAATTCATAATATTTTGTAGCAAAAATGCAGAAATTCCCTTTATTTTGAGGTAAAAGTGTGAAATTCCCCTTATTTGGGGGCAAAAAGGCAGAAATTTCCCTTATTTTGGGACAGAATTTCAGAAATTTCACTTATTTCAGGGTAATAAGTCAGAAAATTTCCTTATTTTGGTGCAAATAAGACAGAAATTCCCTTTGTTTTGGGGGGAAAAGACAGAAATTCCACATATTTAGAGGCAAAAAAGCAGAAATTCCCCTTATTTTGGAGCAAAATTACAGGAATTTCCCCTTTTTATGGCAAAAAGGTATGAATTCTTATTTTCGGGCAAAAAGGCAGAAATTCTCTGTATTTTGGAGCAAAATTGCAGAAATTAACCTACTTGTGGGGCAAAAAGGCAGAAATTCCCTATATGTTGGGGCTAAAAAACAGAAATTCTCCTTATTTTGGGACAAAACTCAGAAATTCCACTTATTTTGGGGCAAAATTGCAGAAATTTCACTTATTTCAGGGAAAAAAGGCAGAAATTTTCCTTATTTTGGGGCAAAAATGCAGAAATTCCTAATATTTTGTGGCAAAAATGCAGAAATTCCCTTTATTTTGAGGTAAAAGGGTGAAATTCCTTTTATTTGGGGGCAAAAAGGCAGAAATTTCCCTTATTTTGGGACAAAATTTCAGAAATTTCACTTATTTCAGGGTAATAAGTCAGAAAATTTCCTTATTTTGGTGCAAATAAGACAGAAATTCCCTTTGTTTTGGGGGGAAAAGACAGAAATTCCACATATTTAGAGGCAAAAAAGCAGAAATTCCCCTTATTTTGGAGCAAAATTACAGGAATTTCCCCTTTTTATGGCAAAAAGGTATGAATTCTTATTTTCGGGCAAAAAGGCAGAAATTCCCCGTATTTTAGAGCAAAATTGCAGAAATTAACCTACTTGTGGGGCAAAAAGGCAGAAATTCCCTATATGTTGGGGCTAAAAGACAGAAATTCTCCTTATTTTGGGACAAAACTCAGAAATTCCACTTATTTTGGGGCAAAATTGCAGAAATTTCACTTGTTTTGGGGCAACATTGCAGAAATTTCACTTATTTCATGGAAAAAAGGCAGAAATTTTCATTATTTTGGGGCAAAAAGGCAGAAATTCCTAATATTTTGTGGCAAAAATGCAGAAATTCCCCTTATTTTGAGGTAAAAGGCTAAAATTCCCCTTATTTGGGGGCAAAAAGGCAGAAATTTCCTTTATTTTAGGGCAAAGTTGCAGAAATTTCACTGATTTCAGGGTAATAATTAAGAAATTATCTTTATTTTGGGGCAAAAAGACAGAAATTCTCTTTGTTTTGGGGTAAAAAGACAGAAATTCTACTTATTTAGAGGCAAAAAAGCAGAAATTCCCTTTATTTTGGAGCAAAATTGCAGTAATTTCCCTTTTTTTATGGCAAAAAGGTGTGCTTTCTTCTTATTTTCAGGCAAAAAGGCAGAAATTACCCGTATTTTGGAGCAAAATTACAGAAATTAACCTAATTGTGGGGCAAAAAGGCAGAAATTCCCTATATGTTGGGGCAAAAAAACATAAATTCTCCTTATTTTAAGGCAAAACTCAGAAATTCCATTTATTTTGGAACAAAAATCCAGAAATTTCCCTTATTTTGGGGCAAAATTGCAGAAATTTCACTTATTTTGGGGCAAAATTGCAGAAATTTCACATATTTCAGGCAAAAAAAAGCAGAAATTTTTTTTATTTTGGGGCCAAAAAGCAGAAATTACCTATATTTTGGTACTAAATTGCAGAAATTTTTCTTATTTTAGGCAAAAAGTCAGAAATTTCACATATTTTGTGGCAAAAATGCAGAAACTCCCCTAATTTTTAGGTAAAAAGGCTGAAATTCCCATTATTTGGGGGCAAAAATGCAGAAATTTCCCTTATTTTGGGGAAAAATTGCAGTAATTTCACTGATTTCAGGGTAATAAGTCAGAAATTTTCCTTATTTTGGGGCAAAAAGACAGAAATTCCCTTTGTTTTGGGGGAAAAAGACAGAAATTCCACTTATTTAGAGGCAAAAAAGCAAAAATTCCCCTTATTTTGGAGCAAAAATGAAGAAATTTCTCTTTTTAATGGCAAACAGGTATGCATTCTTCTTATTTTCGGGCAAAAAAGCAGAAATTCCCGGTATTTTGGAGCAAAATTGCAGAAATTCCCCTAATTGTGGGGCAAAAATGCAAAAATTCCCTATATGTTGGGGCATAAAGACAGAAATTCTCCTTATTTTGGGGCAAAACTCAGAAATTCCACTTATTTTGGGGCAAAATTCAAGAAGTTTCCCTTATTTTGGGGCAAAATGCAGCAATTTCACTTATTTCAGAGAAAAAAGACAGAAATTTTCCTTATTTTGGGGCAAAAGGGCAGAAATTCCTAATATTTTGTGGCAAAAATGCAGAAATTACCCTTATTTTGAGGTAAAAAGGCTGAAATTCCCCTTATTTGGAGGGAAAAAGGCAGAAATTTCCCTTATTTTGGGGCAAAATTGCAGAAATTTTATTTACTTCAGGGTAAAAATTCCAGAAATTTCCATTATTTTGGGGCAAAATTGTAGAAATTTTACTTATTTAAGGGAAAAATGCAGAAATTTTTTTATTTTGGGGCAAAAAGGCAGAAATTTCTTTTATTTTGGTACAAAATTGCAATTTTTTTTTAATTTTGGGCAAAAAGGCAGAAATTTCCCATATTTTGGGGCAAAAATGCAAAAATTCCCCTTATTTTGAGGTAAAAAGGCTGAAATTCCCCTTATTTGGGGGCAAAAAGCACAAATTTCCCTTATTTTGGGGCAAAATTGCAGAAAGTTCACCTATTTTGGGGCAAAATTGCAGAAATTTCACTCATTTCAGGGAAAAAAGCAGAAATTTTCTTATTTGTGGCAAAATTGCAAAAATTTCACTTATTTTGGGGCAAAATTGCAGAAATTTCACATATTTTAGGGAAAAAAGGTAGTAATTTTTCTTATTTTGGGGCAAAAGGGCAGAAATTCCTAATATTTTGTGGCAAAAATTCAGAAATTCCATTATTTTGAGGTAATAAGGCTGAAATTCTTCTTATTTGGGGGCAAAAGGTCAGAAATTCCTAATATTTTGTGGCAAAAATTCAGAAATTCCATTATTTTGAGGTAAAAAGGCTGAAATTCTTCTTATTTGGGGGCAAAAAGGCAGAAATTTCCCATATTTTGGGGCAAAAATGCAGAAATTCCCCTTATTTTGAGGTAAAAATGCTTAAATTCCCCTTATTTGGGGGCAAAATTGAGAAATTTCCTTTATTTGTGGCAAAATTGCAGAAATTTCACTTATGTCAGGGTAATAAGTCAGAAATTTTTTTTATTTTGATGCAAAAATGACAGAAATTCCCTTTGTTTTGAGGGAAAAAGACAGAAATTCCACTTATTTAGAGGCAAAAAAAGCAGAAATTCCCCTTATTTTGGAGCAAAAATGAAGAAATTTCCCTTTTTTATGGCAAAAAGTTATGCATTCTTTTTATTTTGGGGCAAAAAGGCAGAAATTTCCCGTATTTTGGAGCAAAATTGCAGAAATTCCTCTAATTGTGGGGCAAAAAGGCAGAAATTTCCTATATGTTGGGGCATAAAGACAGAAATTCTCCTTATTTTGGGGCAAAACTAAGAAATTCCACTTATTTTGCGGCAAAATTCCAGAAATTTCGCTTATTTTGGGGCAAAATTGCAGAAATTTCACTTATTTAAGGGAAAAAAAGCAGAAATTTTCTTATTTTGGGGCAAAAAAGCAGAAATTTCTTTTATTTTGGTACAAAATTGCAGAAATTTTTTTTATTTTGGGGCAAAATTGCAGAAATTTCACTTATTTTGGGGCTAAATTGCAGAAATTCCACTTATTTCAGGGAAAAAAGGCAGAAATTTCTCTTCTTTTGAGGCAAAATTGCAGAAAATCCCCTAATTGTGAGGCAAAAAGGCAGAAATTCCCTATATGTTGGGGCAAAAAAACAGAAATTCTCCTTATTTTGGGTCAAAACTCAGAAATTCAACTTATTTTGGGGCAAAATTCCAGAAATTTTACTTATTTTGGGGCAAAATTGTAGAAATTTCACTTATTTTGGGGCAAAATTTCAGAAATTTCACATATTTCAGAAAAAAAAGAAGAAATTTTCTTATTTGGAAGCAAAAAGGCAGAAATTTCCCTTATTTTGGGGCAAAATTGCAGAAATTTCACTTATTTCAGGGAAAAAAGGCAGAAATTTCCCTTATTTTGGGGCAAAAATGCAGAAATTCATAATATTTTGTAGCAAAAATGCAGAAATTCCCTTTATTTTGAGGTAAAAGTGTGAAATTCCCCTTATTTGGGGGCAAAAAGGCAGAAATTTCCCTTATTTTGGGACAAAATTTCAGAAATTTCACTTATTTCAGGGTAATAAGTCAGAAAATTTCCTTATTTTGGTGCAAATAAGACAGAAATTCCCTTTGTTTTGGGGGGAAAAGACAGAAATTCCACATATTTAGAGGCAAAAAAGCAGAAATTCCCCTTATTTTGGAGCAAAATTACAGGAATTTCCCCTTTTTATGGCAAAAAGGTATGAATTCTTATTTTCGGGCAAAAAGGCAGAAATTCTCCGTATTTTGGAGCAAAATTGCAGAAATTAACCTACTTGTGGGGCAAAAAGGCAGAAATTCCCTATATGTTGGGGCTAAAAAACAGAAATTCTCCTTATTTTGGGACAAAACTCAGAAATTCCACTTATTTTGGGGCAAAATTGCAGAAATTTCACTTGTTTTGGGGCAACATTGCAGAAATTTCATTTATTTCATGAAAAAAAGGCAGAAATTTTCCTTATTTTGGGGCAAAAAGGCAGAAATTCCTAATATTTTGTGGCAAAAATGCAGAAATTCCCCTTATTTTGAGGTAAAAGGCTAAAATTCCCCTTATTTGGGAGCAAAAAGGCAGAAATTTCCTTTATTTTGGGGCAAAATTGCAGAAATTTCACTGATTTCAGGGTAATAAGTCAGAAATTTTCCTTATTTTGGGGCAAAAATACAGAAATTCTCTTTGTTTTGGGAGAAAAAGACAGAAATTCTACTTATTTAGAGGCAAAAAAGCAGAAATTCCCTTTATTTTGGAGCAAAATTGCAGTAATTTCCCTTTTTTATGGCAAAAAGGTGTGCTTTCTTCTTATTTTCGGGCAAAAAGGCAGAAATTCCCTGTATTTTGGAGCAAAATTGCAGAAATTAACCTAATTTTGGGGCAAAAATGCAGAAATTCCCTATATGTTGGGGCAAAAAGACAGAAATTCTACTTATTTTGGGGCAAAACTCAGAAATTCCACTTATTTTGGGGCATAATTGCAGAAATTTCACATATTTCAGGCAAAAAAAAGCAGAAATTTTTTTTATTTTGGGGCAAAAAAGCAGAAATTACCTATATTTTTGTACAAAATTGCAGAAATTTTTGTTATTTTAGGCAAAAAGTCAGAAATTTCCCGTATTTTGTGGCAAAAATGCAGAAACCCCCCTTATTTTTAGGTAAAAAGGCTGAAATTCCCATTATTTGGGGGCAAAAAGGCAGAAATTTCCCTTATTTTGGGGCAAAATTGCAGCAATTTCACTAATTTCAGGGTAATAAGTCAGAAATTTTTTTTTATTTTGGGGCAAAAATGACAGAAATTTCCTTTGTTTTGAAGGAAAAAGACAGAAATTCTACTTATTTTGAGGCAAAAATCAGAATTTCCTCTTTTTTTGAAGCAAAAATGAATTAATTTCACTTTTTTATCGCAAAAAGGAATGCATTCTTCTTATTTTCGGGCAAAAAGGAAGAAATTCCTCGTATTTTGGAGCAAAATTGCAGAAATTCCTTCAATTGTGGGGCAAAAAGGCAGAAATTCCCTATATGTTGGGGCAAAAAGACAGAAATTCTCCTTATTTTGGGGCAAAACTCAGAAATTTCACTTATTTTAGAGCAAAATTCCAGAAATTTCTTTTATTTTAGGGCAAAATTGCAGAAATTTGACTTATTTTGGGGCAACATTGCAGAAATTTCACTTATTTCAGGGTAATAAGTCAGAAATTTTCCTTATTTTGGGGCAAAAAAAACAGAAATTCCCTTGGTTTTGTGGGAAAAAGACAGAAATTCCACTTATTTAGAGGCAAAAAAGCAGAAATTCGCCTTTTTTTGGAGCAAAACTGCAGAAATTCCCTTAATTGTGGGGCAGAAAGGCAGAAATTCTCTATATCTTGGGGCAAAAAGACAGAAATTCTCCTTATTTTGGGGCAAAATTCAGAAATTTCACTTAATTTTGGGCAAAATTCCAGAAATTTCACTTATTTTAGGGCAAAATTGCAGAAATTTCACTTATTTTCTGGCAAAATTACAGAAATTTCACTTATTTCAGGGAAAAAAAGTGAAATTTTTTAATTTTTGGGCAAAAAGGCAGAAATTCCTAATATTTTGTGGCAAAAATGCCAAAATTCCCCTTATGTTGAGGTAAAAATGCTGAAATTCCACTTATTTGGGGGCAAAAATGCAGAAATTTTCCTTATTTTGTGGCAAAATTGCACAAATTACACTTATTTCAGGGTAATAAGTCACAAATTTTTCTTATTTTGGGGCAAAAAAGACAGAAATTCTCTTTGTTTTGGGGGAAAAAGACAGAAATTCCACGTATTTAGAGGCAAAAAAGCAGAAATTCCCCTTATTTTTGAGCAAAAATGAAGAAATTTCCTTTTTCTATGGCAAAAATATATGCATTCTTCTTATTTTCGGGCAAAAAGGCAGAAATTCCCTGTATTTTGGAGCAAAATTGCAGAAATTCCTTTAATTTTGGAGAAAATGCAAAAATTCCCTATATGTTAGGGCAAAAAGACAGAAATTCTACTTATTTTGGGGCAGAACTCAGAAATTCTACTTATTTTGGGGCAAAATTCCAGAAATTTCTCTTATTTTGGGGAAAAATTGCACAAATTTTACTTATTTTGTGGCAAAATTGCAGAAATTTCACTTATTTCAGTGAAAAAAAGGCAGAAATTTTCCTTATTTTGGGGAAAAAAGGAAGAAATTCCTAATATTTTGTGGCAAAAATGCAGAAATTTCCCTTATTTTGAGGTAAAAAGGCTGAAATTCCCCTTATTTGGTTGCAAAAAGGCAGACATTTCCCTTATTTTGCGGCAAAATTGCAGAAATTTCACTTATTTCAGGGTACTAAGTCAGAAATTTTCCTTATTTTGGGGCAAATAAGACAGAAATTTCCTTTGTTTTAGGGGAAAAAGTCTGAATTTCCACTTATTTAGTGGCAAAAAACCAGAAATTCCCCTTATTTAGGAGTAAAAATGAAAAAATTTCCTTTTTTGTGGCAAAAAGGTATGCATTCTTCTTATTTTTCGGGAAAAAAGGCAGAAATTCCCTGTATTTTGGAGCAAAATTTCAGAAATTCCCGTAATTGTGAGGCAAAAAGGCAGAAATTCCCTATATGTTGAGGCAAAAAAACAGAAATTCTCCTTATTTTAGGGCAAAACTCAGAAATTCCACTTATTTTGGGGCAAAATTCCAGAAATTTCCCTAATTTTCTGGAAAAATTGCAGAAATTTGACTTACTTTGAGGCAAAATTGCAGAAATTTCACTTATTTCAGAAAAAATGCAGAAATTTTCTTATTTTGGGGCAAAAAGGCAGATATTTCTTTTATTTTGGTATAAAATTGCAGAAATTTTTTGTATTTTGGGGCAAAAGGCAGAAATTGCCCATATTTTGGGGCAAAAATGCAGAAATTCCCCTTATTTTGAGGTAAAAAAGCTGAAATTCCCCTTATGTGGGGGCAAAAACGCAGAAATTTTCCTTATTTTGGGGCAAAATTGCAGAAATGTCACTTATTTCAGGGTAATAAGTCAGAAATTTTCCTTATTTTGGGGCAAAAAAGACAGAAATTCCCTTTGTTTTGGGGGAAAAAGACTTAATTTCCACTTATTTAGAGGCAAAAATGCAGAAGTTGCCCTTATTTTGGTGCAAAAATGAAGAAATTTCCTTTTTTTGTATCAAAAACTTATGCATTCTTCTTATTTTTGGCAAAAAGGCAAAAATTCCCCGAATTTTGTAGCAAAATTGCAGTAATTCCCCTAATTGTGGGGCAAAAAGGCAGAAATTCCCTATATGTTGGGGCAATAAGACAGAAATTCTCCTTATTTTAGCGCAAAACTCAGAAATTCCACTTATTTTAGGGCGAAATTTCAGAAATTTTCCTTAATTTGGGGCAAAATTGCAGAAAATTCACTTACTTTGGGGCAAAATTGCAGAAATTTCACTTATTTCAGAAAAAAAGCAGAAATTTTCTTATTTTGGGGAAAAAAGGCAGAAATTTCTTTTATTTTGGTATAAAATTGCAGAAATTTTTTGTATTTTGGGGCAAAAAGGCAGAAATTTCCCATATTGTGTTGCAAAAATGCAGAAATACCCCTTATTTAGAGGTATAAATGCTGAAATTCCCCTTATTGGGGGGAAAAAGGGAGAAATTTCCCTTATTTTGGGGCAAATATGCAGAAATTTCACTTATTTCAGGGTAATAAGTCAGAAATTTTCATTATTTTGGAGCAAAAAAGATAGAAATTCCCTTTGTTTTGCGGGAAAAAGACTGAATTTCCACTTACTTAGAGGAAAAAAAGCAGAAATTCTCTTTATTTTGCAGCAAAAATGAAGAAATTTCTTTTTTTTTTGTGGCAAAAAGGTATGCATTCTTCTTATTTTCGGGCAAAAAGGCAGAAATATTCCGTATTTTGGAGCAAAATTGCAGAATTTCCCCTAATTGTGGGGCAAAAAGGCAGAAATTCCTTATATGTTGGGTCAAAAAGTCAGAAATTCTCCTTATTTTGGGGCAAAATTCAGAAATTTCACTTATTTTGGGGCAAAATTGAAGAAATTTCACTTATTTCAGAAAAAAAAATTTTCTTATTTTGTGGCAAAAAGGCAGAAATTTCTTTTATTTTGGTACAAAATTGCAGAAATTTTTCTTATTTTGGGGGAAAAAGGCAGAAATTTCCCTTATTTTGGAGCAAAAAGGCAGAAATTTCCCTTATTTTGGGGCAAAATGGCAGAAATTTCACTTATTTCAGGGTAATAAGTCAGAAATTTTTCTTATTTTGGGGCAAGAAAGACAGAAATTCCCTTTTTTTTCGGGAAAAAGATAGAAATTCTACATATTTAGAGGCAAAAAAGCTGAAATTCCCCTTATTTTGGAGCAAAACTGCAGAAATTCTCCTAATTGTGGGGCAAAAAAGCAGAAATTTCCTATATGTTGGGGCAAATAAACAGAGATTTTCCTTATTTTTGGGCAAAACTCAGAAATTCCACTTATTTTGGGTCAAAATTCCAGAAATTTCACTTATTTTGGGGCAAAATTGCAAAAATTTCACTGATTTTGGGGCAAAATTGCAGAAATTTCACTTATTTCAGGGAAAAAAAGCAAAATTTTTTTTTATTTTGGGACAAAAAGGCAGAAATTCTTAATATTTTGTGGCAAAAATGCCGAAATTCCCCTTATTTTGAGGTAAAAAGGCTGAAATTGCCCTTATTTATGGGCAAAAAGGCAGAAATTTCCCTTATTTTGCGGCAAAAATTGCACAAATTTCACTTATTTCAGGGTAATAAGTCAGAAATTTTCATTATTTTGGGGCAAAAAAGAAAGGAATTCCTTTTGTTTTGGGGGAAAAAGACAGAAATTCCACTTATTTAGAGGCAAAAAAGCAGAAATTCCCCTTATTTTGGAGCAAAAATGAAGAAATTTCCCTTTTTTATGGAAAAAAATATGCATTCTGCTTATTTTCACGTGAAAAGGCAGAAATTCCCCGTATTTTGGAGCAAAATTGCAGAACTTCCCCTAATTTTGGGCAAAAAGGCAGAAATTCCCTATATGTTAGGGCAAAAAGACACAAATTCTCATTATTTTGGGGCAAAACTCAGAAATTCCACTTTTTTGGGGCAAAATTCCAGAAATTTCCCTTATTTTGGGGCAAAATTGCAGAAATTTCACTTATTTTGGTGCAAAATTGCAGAAATTTCACTTATTTCAGGGAAAAAAGGCATAAATTTTCCTTATTTTGAGGCAAAAAGGCAGAAATTCCTAATATTTTGTGGCAAAAATGCAGAAATTCCCCTTATTTTGTGGTTAAAAGCTGAAATTCCCCGTATTTGGGTGCAAAAAGGCAGAAATTTTCCTTATTTTGGGGCAAAATTGCAGAAATTTCACATATTTCAGGGTAATAAGTAAGAAATTTTCCTTATTTTTGTGCAAAAAAGACAGAAATTTCCTTTGTTTTGGGGAAAAAATACAGAAATTCCACTTTTAGAGGCAAAAGAGCAGAAATTCTCCTTATTTTGGAGTAAATATGAAGAAATTTCCCTTTTTCATGGCAATAAGTTATGCATTCTTCTCATTTTTGGGCAAAAAGGCAGAAATTCCCCATATTTTGGAGCAAAATTGCAGAAATTCCCCTAATTGTTTGGAAAAAGGCAAAAATTCCCTATATGTTGGGGCAAAAAGACAGAAATTCTCCTTATTTTTGGGCAAAACTCAGAAATTCCAATTATTTTGGGGCAAAATTCCAGAAATTTCCCTTATTTAGGTGCAAAATTGCAGAAATTTGACTTATTTTGGGGCAAAATTGCAGATATTTCACTTATTTCAGAAAAAAAAGCAGAAATTTTCTTATTTTGGTGTAAAAAAGCAGAAATTTCTTTTATTTTAGTACAAAATTGCAGAAATTTTTTTTATTTTGTTGAAAAAAGGCAGAAATATCCCTTATTTTGTGGCAAAAATTCATAAATTCCCCTTATTTTGAGGTAAAAAGGCTGAAATTCTACTTATTTGGTTGCAAAAAGGCAGAAATTTCCCTTATTTTGGGGCAAAATTGCAGAAATTTCACTTATTTCAGGGTAATAAGTCAGAAATTTTCCTTATTTTGGGGCAAAAAAGACAGAAATTCCCTTTGTTTTGCGGGAAAAAGACTGAATTTCCACTTATTTAGAGGCAAAAAATCAGAAGTTACTCTTATTTTAGAGCAAAAATGAAGAAATTTCCTTTTTTTGTGGCAAAAAGGTATGCATTCTTCTTATTTTCGGGCAAAAAGGCAGAAATTTCCTGTATTTTGGAGCAAAATTGCAGAAATTCTCCTAATTGTGGGGCAAAAAGGCAGAAAGTCCTTATATGTTGGGGCAAAAAGACAGAAATTCTCCTTATTTTGGGACAAAACTCAGAAATTTCACTTATTTTGGGGCAAAATTGTAGAAATTTCACTTATTTCAGAAAAAAAATTTTCTTATTTTGGGGAAAAATGCAGAAATTTCTTTTATTTTGGTACAAAATTGCAGAAATATTTCTTATTTTGGGTGAAAAAGGCAGAAATTTTCCTTATTTTGGGGCAAAAGGCAGAAATTTCCCTTATTTTGGGGCAAAATTGCAGAAATTTCACTTATTTCAGTGTAATAAGTCAGAAATTTTCCTTATTTTGGGGCAAAAAATGCAGAAATTCCCTTTGTTTTCGGAGAAAAAGATAGAAATTCCACTAATTTAGAGGCAAAAAAGCAGAAATTCCCCTTATTTTGGAGCAAAACTGCAGAAATTCCCCTAATTGTAGGGCAAAAAAGCAGAAATTCCCTATATGTTGGGGCAAAAAGACAGAAATTCTCCTTATTTTGGGGCAAAACTCAGAAATTACACTTATTTTGGGGCAAAATTCCAGAAATTTCCCTTATTTAGTGGAAAATTGCAGAAATTTGACTTATTTTGGGGCAAAATTGCAGAAATTTCACTTATTTCAGAAAAACAAAGCAGAAATTTTCTTATTTTGGGGCAAAAAAGCAGAAATTTCTTTTATTTTGGTACAAAATTGCAGAAATTTTTCTTATTTTGGGGAAAAAAGGCAGAAATTTCCCTTATTTTGGGGCAAAAATGCATAAATTCCCCTTATTTTGAGGTAAAAAGTTTGAAACTATCCTTATTTGGGTGCAAAAAGGCAGAAATTTCCTTTATTTTGAGGCAAAATTGCAGATATTTCAATTATTTCAGGGTTAATAGCAGAAATTTTCCTTATTTTGGGGCAAAAAAGACAGAAATTCCCTTTGTTTTGTGGGAAAAAGAAAGAAATTCCACTTATTTAGAGGCAAAACAGCAGAAATTCCCATTATTTTGGAGCAAAACTGCAGAAAGTCCCCTAATTGTGGGGCAAAAAGGCAGTAATTCCCTATATGGTGGGGGAAAAAGACAGAAATTCTTTTTATTTTGTGGCAAAACTCAGAAATTCCACTTATTTTGGGGAAAAATTCCAGAAATTTCACATATATTGGGGCAAAATTGCAAAAATTTCACTTATTTTGGGGCAAAATTGCAGAAACTTCACTTATTTCAGGGAAAAAAGGCAGAAATTTTCCTTATTTTGGGGCAAAAGGCAGAAAATCCTAATATTTTGTGGCAAAAATTCAGAAATTCCCCTACTTTTAAGGTAAAAAGGCTGAAATTTCTTTATTTGGGGGCAAAAAAGCAGAAATTTCACTTATTTTGGGGCAAAACTCAGAAATTTCACTTATTTTTGGGCAAAATTTCAGAAATTTCACTTATTTCAGAAAAAAAAGCAGAATTTTTTTTATTTTGGGGCAAAAAGGCAGAAATTTCTTTAGTATTGGTACAAAATTACAGAAATTTTTCTAATTTTGGGGAAAAAAGGCAGATATTTCCCGAATTGTGGGGCAAAAAGGCAGAAATTCCCTATATGTTAGGGCAAAAAGACAGAAATTATTCTTATTTTGGGGCAAAGCTCAGATATTTCACTTATTTTGGGGCACTATTGCAGAAATTTCACTTATTCTGTGGCAAAATTGCAGAAATTTCACTTATTTCGAGGAAAAAAGTCAGAAATTTTCCTTATTTTGGGGCAAAAAAGACAGAAATTCCCTTTGTTTTGGGGGAAAAAGACAGAAATTCCACTTATTTAGAGGCAAAAAAGCAGAAAATCCCCTTATTTTGGAGCAAAAATGAAGAAATTTCCCTTTTTTATAGAAAAAAGGTATGCATTCTTATTATTTTTGGGCAAAAAGGCAGAAATTCCCCGAATTGTGGGGCAAAAAGGCAGAAATTCCCTATATGTTGGGGCAAAAAGAAAGAAATTCTCCTTATTTTGGGGCAAAACTCAGAAATTTCACTTATTTTGGGGCAATATTGCAGAAATTTCACTTATTTCAGAAAAAAAGCAGAAATTTCCTTATTTCGAAGCAAAAAGGCAGAAACTTCTTTTATTTTGGTACAAAATTGCAGAATTTTTTTTATTTTGGGGCAAAAATGCTGAAATTTCCCATATTTTGTGGCAAAAATGCAGAAATTCCCCTTATTTTAAGGTAAAAATGCTGAAATACCCGTATTTGGGGGCAAAAAGACAGAAATTTCCATTATTTTGGGGCAAAATTGCAGAAATTTCACTTATTTCAGGGTAATAAGTCAGAAATTTTTCTTATTTTGGAGCAAAAAAGACAGAAATTCCCTTTGTTTTGGGGGAAAAAGACAGAAATTCCACTTATTTAGAGGCAAAAAAGAAATTCTCCTTATTTTGGAGCAAAACTGCAGAAATTTCCCTAATTGTGGGGCAAAAAGGCAGAAATTCCCTATATGTTGGGGCAAAAAGACAGAAATTCTCCTTATTTTGGGGCAAAACTCAGAAATTCCACTTATTTTGGGGCAAACTTCCAGAAATTTCACTTATTTTGAGGCAAAATTGCAGAACTTTCACTTATTTTGGGGCAAAATTGCAGAAATTTCATTTATTTCAGAAAAAAAGCAGAAATTTTCTTTTTTGGGGGCAAAAAGGCAGAAATGTTTTTTATTTTGGTACAAAATTGCAGAAATTTTTCTTATTTTGGTACAAAAAGGCAGAAATATCCCATATTTTGTAGCAAAATGCAAACATTCCCCTTTTTTTGAGGTTAAAGGCTGAAATTCCCTTATTTGAGGGCAAAAAAGCAGAAATTTCACTTATTTTGGGGCAAAATTGCAGAAATTTCACTTATTTCAGGGAAAAAAGTCAGAATTTTTTTTTATTTTGGGGCAAAAAAGACAGAAATTCCCTTTGTTTTCGGGGAAAAAGAAAGAAATTCCACTTATTTAGAGGCAAAAAGCAGAAATTCCCCTTAATTTGAAGCAAAAATGAAGAAATTTCCCTTTTTTATGGCAAAAAGGTATGCATTCTGCTTATTTTCGGGCAAAAAGGCAGAAATTCCTCGTATTTTTGAGCAAAATTGCAGAAATTCCCCTAATTGTGGGGCAAAAATGCAGAAATTCCCTATATGTTGGGGCAAAAAGAGAGAAATTCTCCTTATTTTGGGGCAAAACTCAGAAATTTCACTTATTTTGGGGCAAAATTGCAGAAATTTCACTTATTTTAAGGCAAAATTGCAGAAATTTCATTTATTTCAGAAAAAAAGGAGAAACTTTCTTCTTTGGGGGCAAAAAGGCAGAAATTTTTTTATTTTGGTACAAAATTGCAGAAATTTTTCTTATTTTGGGGCAAAAATTCAGAAATATCCCATATTTTGGGGCAAAATGCAGACATTCCTTTTATTTTGAGGTAAAAAGGCTGAAATTCCCTTATTTAGGGGCAAAAAAGCAGAAATTTCACTTATTTTGGGGCAAAATTGCAGAAATTTCATTTATTTCAAGGAAAAAAGTCAGAAATTTTTTTTATTTTTGGGCAAAAATAACAGAAATTCCCTTTGTTTTGGGGGAAAACGACAGAAATTCCACTTATTTAGAGGCAAAAAGCAGAAATTCCCCTTATTTAGAAGCAAAAATGAAGAAATTTCCCTTTTTTATGGCAAAAAGGTATGCATTCAGCTTATTTTCGGGCAAAAAGGCAGAAATTCCTCGTATTTTTGAGCAAAATTGCATTAATTCCCCTAATTGGGGGGCAAAAATGCAGAAATTCCCTATATGTTGGGGCAAAAAGAGAGAAATTCTCCTTATTTTGGGGCAAAACTCAGAAATTCCACTTATTTTGGGGCAAAATTCCAGAAATTTCCCTTATTTTGGGGCAAAATTGCAGAAATTTAACTTATTTCATGGAAAAAACTCAGAAATTTTCCTTATTTTGGGGCAAAAAGGCAGAAATTCCTAATATTTTGTGACAAAAATGCAGAAATTCCTCTCATTTTGAGGTAAAAAAGCTGAAATTCCCTTTTGTTGAAGGCAAAAAGGCAGAAATTTTTCTTATTTTGGGGCCAAATTGCAGAAATTTCACTTATTTCAGGGTAATAAGTCAGAAATTTTCCTTATTTTGGGGCAAAAAAGACAGAAATTCCTTTTGTTTTGGGAGAAAAAGACTGAAATTTCACTTATTTAGAGGCAAAAAAGCAGAAATTCCCCTTATTTTGGAGCAAAAATGAGGGAATTTCTTTTTTTTATGGCAAAAAGGTATGCATTCTTCTTATTTTCAGGCAAAAAGGCAATAATTCCCCGTATTTTGGAGCAAAATTGCAGAAATTCTCCGTATTTTGGGGCAAAACTCAGAAATTCCACTTATTTTGGGGCAAATTTCCAGAAATTTCACTTATTTTGGGGCAAAATTGTAGAAATTTCACTTATTTTGGGGCAAAATTGCAGAAATTTCATTTATTTCAGAAAAAAAGCAGAAATTTCTTTATTTTGAGGCAAAAAGGCAGAAATTTCTTTTATTTTGGTACAAAATTGCAGAATTTTTTTTTATTTTGGGGCAAAAAAGCAGAAATTTTCCATATTTTGGGGCAAACATGCAGAAATTCCTATTATTTTGAGGTAAAAAGGCTGAAATTCCCCTGATTTGGGGGCAAAAACAGAAATTTCTCTTATTTGGGGCAAAATTGCAGAAATTTCACTTATTTCAGGGTAATAAGGCAGAAATTTTCCTTATTTTGGGTCAAAAAATAAAGAAATTCCCTTTGTTTTGGGGGAAAAAATACAAAAATTTCACTTATTTAGAGGCAAAAAAGCAGAAATTCCCCTTCTTTTGGAGTAAAAATAAAGAAATTTCTTTTTTTATGGCAAAAAGGTATGCATTCTTATTATTTTCGGGCAAAAAGGCAGAAATTCCCTGTATTTTGGAGCAAAATTGCAGAAATTCCCCTAATTGTGGGGCAAAAAGGCAGAAATTCCCTATATGTTAGGGCAAAAAGACAGAAAGTCTCCTTATTTTGGGCAAAACATATTAATTCCACTTATTTTGGGGCAAAATTCCAGAAATTTCCCTTATTGTGTGGCAAAATTCCAGAAATTTCCCTTATTTTGGGGCAAAATTGCAGAAATTTCATTAATTTTGGGGCAAAATTGCAGAAATTTCACTTATTTCAGGGAAAAAAGGCAGAAATTTTCCTTATTTTGGGGCAAAAATTCAGAAATTCCTAATATTTTGTGGCACAAATGCAGAAATTCCCCTTATTTTGAGGTAAAGAAGCTGAAATTCCCTTTTTTGGGGGCAAAAAGTCAGAAATTTTCCTTATTTTGGGGCAAAATTGCAGAAATTTCACTTATTTCAGGGTAATAAGTCAGAAATTTTCCTTATTTTGGGGCAAAAAAAGACAGAAATGCCTTTTGTTTTGGGAGAAAGAAACTGAAATTTCATTTATTTAGAGGCAAAAAAGCAGAAATTCTCCTTATTTTGGAGCAAAAATGAAGAAATTTTTCTTTTTTATGGCAAAAAGGTATGCATTCTTCTTATTTTCGGGCAAAAGGCAGAAATTCCCCGTATTTTGGAGCAAAATTGCAGAAGCTTTTTGTATTTTGGGGCAAAACTCAGAAATTCCACTTATTTTGGAGCAAAATTCCAGAAATTTCCCTTATTTTGAGACAAAATTCCAGAAAAATCCCTTATTTTGGGACAAAATTGCAGAAATTTCATTTATTTTGGGGCAAAATTGCAGAAATTTCACTTACTTCAGGGAAAAAAGGCATAAATTTTCCTTATTTTGGGGCAAAAAGGCAGAAATATCTAATATTTTGTGGCAAAAATGCAGAAATTCCCCTTATTTTGAGGTAAAAAGTCCGAAATTTCCCGTATTTTGGGATAAAAAGGCAGAAATTTTCCTTATTTTGGGGCAAAATTGCAGAAATTTCACTCATTTCAGGGTAGTAAGTCAGAAATTTTCCTTATTTTTGAGAAAAAAGACAGAAATTCCCATTTTTTGGGGGGAAAAACAGAAATTCCACTTATTTAGAGGCAAAAAAGCAGAAATTCCCCTTATTTTGGAGCAAAACTGCAGAAATTTCCCTAATTGGGGGGCAAAAAGGCAGAAATTCCCTATATGTTAGGGCAAAAAGACAGAAATTCTCCTTATTTTGGGGCAAAACTCAGAAATTCCACTTATTTTGGGGCAAAATTTCAGAAATTTCACTTATTTTGGGGCAAAATTGCAGAAATTTCACTTATTTTGGGGCAAAATTGCAGAAATTTCATTTATTTCAGAGAAAAAAGCACATTTTCTTATTTGGAGGCAAAAAGGCAGAAATTTCTTTTATTTTGGTACAAAATTTCAGAAATTTTTTTTATTTTGGGGCAAAAAGGCAGAAATTTCCCATATTTTGGGGCAAAATGCAGAAATTCTTCTTATTTTGAAGTAAAAAGGCTGAAATTCCCTATTTGGGGGCAAAAAAGCAGAAATTTCACTTATTTTGGGGCAAAATTGCAGAAATTTCACTTATTTCAGGGTAATAAGTCAAAAATTTTCTTTATGTTGGGGCAAAAAAGACAGAAATTCCCTTTGTTTTGTGTGGATAAAGACAGAAATTCCACATATTTAGAGGCCAAAAGCAGAAATTCCCCTTATTTTGGAGCAAAAATGAAGAAATTACCCTTTTTTATGGCAAAAAAGGTATGCATTCTTCTTATTTTCGGGCAAAAAGGCAGAAATTCCCCGTATTTTGGAGCAAAATTGCAGAAATTCCCCTTATTGGGGGGCAAAAAGGCAGAAATTCCCTATATGTTGGTGCAAAAAGACAGAAATTCTTCTTATATTGGGGCAAAACTCAGAAATTTCACTTATTTTGGGGCAAAATTGCAGAAATTTCACTAATTTCAGAAAAAAAGCAGAAATTTCATTATTTTGAGTCAAAAAGGCAGAAATTTCTTTTATTTTGGTACAAAATTGCAGAATTTTTTTTTTATTTTGGGGCAAAAAGGCAGAAATTTCCCATATTTTGGGGCAAAAATGCAGAAATTCCCCTTATTTTGAGGTAAAAAGGCTGAAATTCTCCTTATTTGGGGACAAAAAGGCAGAAATTTCTCTTATTTGGGGAAAATTGCAGAAATTTCACTTATTTCAGGGTAATAAGTCAGAAATTTTCCTTATTTTGGGGCAAAAAAAGACAGAAATTCCCTTTTTTTGGGATAAAATACAGAAATTTCACTTTTAGAGGCAAAAAAGCAGAAATTTCCCTTATTTTGAAGCAAAAATGAAGAAATTTCCCTTTTTTATGGCAAAAAGGTATACATTCTTCTTATTTTTGGGCAAAAAGGCAGAAATTCCCCGTATTTTGAAGCAAAATTGTAGAAATTCCTCTAATTGTGGGGCAAAAATGCAGAAATTCCCTATATGTTGGAGCAAAAAAACAGAAATTCTTCTTATTTTGGGGCAAAACTCAGAAATTCCACTTAATTTGGGGAAAAATTCCAGAAATTTCCTTTATTTTGGGGCAAAATTCCAGAAATTTCCATTATTTTGGGGCAAAATTGCAGAAATTTCACTTATTTTGGGGCAAAATTTCAGAAATTTCACTTATTTCAGGAAAAAAGGCAGAAATTTTCCTTATTTTGGGGCAAAAAGGCAGAAATTCCTAATATTTTGTGGCAAAAATGCAGAAATTCCCATTACTTTGAGGTAAAAAGGCTGAAATTCCCCTCATTTGGGGGCAAAAAGGTAGAAATTTTCTAAATTTTGGAGCAAAATTGCAGAAATTTCACTTATTTCAGGGTAATAAGTCAGAAATTTTCCTTATTTTGGGGCAAAAAAGACAGAAATTTTCTTTGTTTTGGGGGAAAAAGACTGAAATTTCACTTATTTAGAGGCAAAAAAGGAGAAATTCCCCTTATTTTGGAACAAAACTGCAGAAATTTCCCTAATCGTGGGGCAAAAAGGCAGAAATTCCCTATATGTTGGGGCAAAAGGAAAGAAATTCTCCTTATTTTGGGGCAAAACTCAGAAATTCCACTTATTTTGCAGCAAAATTGCAGAAATTTCACTTATTTTGGGGCAAAATTGCAGCAATTTCACTTATTTTGAGGCAAAATTGTACAAATTTCATTTATTTCAGAAAAAAAGCAGAAATTTGATTATTTAAGAGCAAAAAGGCAGAAATTACTTTTATTTTGGTACAAAATTGAAGAAATTTTTCTTATTTTGGGGCAAAAAGGCAGAAATTTTTTATATTTTGGGGCAAAAAAGCAGAATTTCCCCTTATTTTGAGGTAAAAAGGCTAAAATTCTCTTATTTGGGGGCAAAAAAGCAGAAATTTCACTTATTTTGGGGCAAATTGCAGAAATTTCACTTATTTCAGGGAAAAAATTCAAAAATTTTCCTTATTTTGCGGCAAAATTTCAGAAATTTCACTTATTTCAGGGTAATAAGTCAGAAATTTTCCTTATTTTTGGACAAAAAAGACAGAAATTCCCTTTGTTTTGGGGGAAAAAACAGAAATTCCACTTATTTAGAGGCAAAAAAGCAGAAATTCCCCTTAATTTTGAGCAAAACTGCAGAAATTTCCCTAATTGTGGGGCAAAAAGGCAGAAATTCCCTATATGTTAGGGCAAAAAGACAGAAATTCTCCTTATTTTGGAGCAAAACTCAGAAATTCCACTTATTTTGGGGCAAAATTCCAGAAATTTCACTTATTTTGGGGCAAAATTGCAGAAATTTCACTTATTTTGGGGCAAAATTGCAGAAATTTCATTTATTTCAGAAAAATAGCAGATTTTCTTATTTGGGGGCAAAAAGGCAGAAATTTCTTTTATTTTGGTACAAAATTTCAGAAATTTTTTTTATTTTGGGGCAAAAATTCAGAAATTTCCCATATTTTGGGGCAAAATTCAGAAATTCTTCTTATTTTGAAGTAAAAAGGCTGAAATTCCCTTATTTGGGGGCAAAAAAGCAGAAATTTCACTTATTTTGGGGCAAAATTGCAGAAATTTCACTTATTTCAGGGTAATAAGTCAGAAATTTTCTTTATGTTGGGGCAAAAAAGACAGAAATTCCCTTTGTTTTGGGGGGATAAAGACAGAAATACCACTTATTTAGAGTCAAAAAGCAGAAATTCCCCTTATTTTGGAGCAAAAATGAAGAAATTTCCCTTTTTTATGGCAAAAAAGGTATGCATTCTTCTTATTTTCGGGCAAAAAGGCAGAAATTCCCCGTATTTTGGAGCAAAATTGCAGAAATTCCCCTAATTGGGGGGCAAAAAGGCAGAAATTCCCTATATATTGGGGCAAAAAGACAGAAATTCTTCTTATATTGGGGCAAAACTCAGAAATTTCACTTATTTTGGGGCAAAATTGCAGAAATTTCACTTATTTCAGAAAAAAAAGCAGAAATTTCTTTATTTTGAGTCAAAAAGGCAGAAATTTCTTTTATTTTGGTTAAAAATTGCAGAATTTTTTTTTATTTTGGGGCAAAAAGGCAGAAATTTCCCATATTTTGGGGCAAAAATGCAGAAATTCCCCTTATTTTGAGGTAAAAAGGCTGAAATTCTCCTTATTTGGGGGCAAAAAGGCAGAAATTTCTTTTATTTGGGGAAAAAGTGCAGAAATTTCACTTATTTCAGGGTAATAAGTCAGAAATTTTCCTTATTTGGGGCAAAAAAGACAGAAATTCCCTTTGTTTTGGGGACAAAATACAGAAATTTCACTTATTTAGAGGCAAAAAAGCAGAAATTCCCCTTATTTTGAAGCAAAAATGAAGAAATTTCGCTTTTTTATGGCAAAAAGGTATACATTCTTCTTATTTTCGGGCAAAAAGGCAGAAATTCCCCGTATTTTGAAGCAAAATTGTAGAAATTCCTCTAATTGTGGGGCAAAAATTCAGAAATTCCCTATATGTTGGAGCAAAAAGACAGAAATTCTTCTTAATTTGGGGCAAAACTCTGAAATTCCACTTAATTTAGGGCAAAATTCCAGAAATTTCCCTTATTTTGGGGCAAAATTTCAGAAATTTCACTTATTTCAGGGAAAAAAGGCAGAAATTTTCCTTATTTTGGGGCAAAAAGGCAGAAATTCCTAATATTTTGTGGCAAAAATGCAGAAATTCCCCTTATTTTGAGGTAAAAAAGCTGAAATTCCCCTTATTAGGGGTCAAAAAGTCAGAAATTTTCTTTATTTTGGAGCAAAATTGCAGAAATTTCACTTATTTCAGGGTAATAAGTCAGAAATTTTCCTTATTTTGGGGCAAAAAAGACAGAAATTTCCTTTGTTTAAGGATAAAAAGACTGAAATTTCACTTCTTTAGAGGCAAAAAAGCAGAAAATCCCATTATTTTGGAACAAAACTGCAGAAATTTCCCTAATCGTGGGGCAAAAAGGCAGAAATTCCCTATATTTTGGGGCAAAAGGACAGAAATTCTCCTTATTTTGGGGCAAAACTCAGAAATTCCACTTATTTTGGGCCAAAATTGAGGAAATTTCACTTATTTTGGGGCAAAATTGCAAAAATTTCATTTATTTTGAGGCAAAATTGTAGAAATTTCATTTATTTCAGAAAAAAAGCAGAAATTTGCTTATTTGTAGGACAAAAAGGCAGAAATTACTTTTATTTTGGTACAAAATTGAAGAAATTTTTCTTATTTTGGGGCAAAAAAGCAGAATTTCCCCTTATTTTGAGGTTAAAAGGCAGAAATTTCCCATATTTTAAGACAAAAATGCAGAAATTCTCTTTATTTTGAGGTAAAAAGGCTGAAATTCCCCTTATTTGGGGGCAAAAAGGCAGAAATTTCCTTTATTTTGGGGCAAAATTGCAGAAATTTCACTTATTTCAGGGTAATAAGTCAGAAATTTTCCTTATTTTTGGACAAAAAAGACAGAAATTCCCTGTGTTTTGAAGGAAAAAACAGAAATTCCACTTATTTAGAGGCAAAAAAGCAGAAATTTCCCTTATTTTGGAGCAAAACTGCAGAAATTTCTCTAATTGTGGGGCAAAATACCAGAAATTTCACTTATTTTGGGGCAAAATTGCAGAAATTTTACTTATTTTGGGGCAAAATTGCAGAAATTTCATTTATTTCAGAAAAATAGCAGATTTTCTTATTTGGGGGCAAAAAGGCAGAAATTTCTATTATTTTGGTACAAAATTGCAGAAATTTTTCTTATTTTGGTGCAAAAAGGCAGAAATTTCCCATATTTTGGGGCAAAATGCAGAAATTCCCCTTATTTTGAAATAAAAAGGCTGAAATTCCCTTATTTGGGGGCAAAAAAGCAGAAATTTCACTTATTTTGGGGCAAAATTGCAGAAATTTTACTTATTTCAGGGAAAAAAGTCAGAAATTTTCCTTATGTTGGGGCAAAAAAGACAGAAATTCCCTTTGTTTTGGGGGAAAAAAAACAGAAATTCCACTTATTTAGAGGCAAAAGGCAGAAATTCCCTTTAATTTGGAGCAAAAATGAAGAAATTTCCCTTTTTTATGGCAAAAAGGTATGCATTCTTCTTAATTTTTGGGAAAAAGGCAGAAATTCCCCGTATTTTGGAGCAAAATTGCAGAAATTCCCCTATTGGGGGACAAAAAGCCCGAAATTCTCTATATGTTGGGGCAAAAAGACAGAAATTCTTCTTATTTTGGGGCAAAACTCAGAAATTTCACTTATTTTGGGGCAAAATTGCAGAAATTTCACTTATTTCAGAAAAAAAAAGCAGAAATTTCTTTTATTTTGGTACAAAATTGCAGAAATTTTTTTTATTTTGGGGCAAAAAGAAAGAAATTTTCCATATTTTGGGGGAAAATGCAGAAATTTCCCTTATTTTGAGGTAAAAAGGCTGAAATGCTCCATATTTGGGCGCAAAAAGGCAGAAATTTCTCTTATTTGGGGCAAAATTGCCGAAATTTCACTTATTTCAGGGTAATAAGTCAGAAATTTTCCTTATTTTGGGGCAAAAAAGACAGAAATTCCCTTTGTTTTGGGGATAAAATACAGAAATTTCACCTATTTAGAGGCAAAAAAGCAGAAATTCCCCTTATTTTGGAGCAAAAATGAAGAAATTTCCCTTTTTTATGGCAAAAAGGTATACATTCTTCTTATTTTCGGGCGAAAAGGCAGAAATTCCCCGTATTTTCGAGCAAAATTGTAGAAATTCCCCTAATTGTGGGGCAAAAAGGCAGAAATTCCCTATATGTTGGAGCAAAAAGACAGAAATTCTTCTTATTTTGGGGCAAAACTCAGAAATTCCACTTAATTTGGGGCAAAATTCCAAAAATTTCCCTTATTTTGGGGCAAAATTGCATAAATTTCACTTATTTTTGGGCAAAATTTCAGAAATTTCACTTATTTTGGGGCAAAATTTTAGAAATTTCACTTATTTCAGAAAAAAAAGGCAGAAATTTTCCTCATTTTGGGGCAAAAAGGCAGAAATTCCTAATATTTTGTGGCAAAAATTCAGAAATTCCCCTTATTTTGAGGTAAAAAAGCTGAAATTCCCCTTATTTGGGGGCAGAAAGGCAAAAATTTTCCTTATTTTGGGGCAAAATTGCAGACATTTCACTTATTTCAGGGTAATAAGTCAGAAATTTTCCTCATTTTGGGGCAAAAAAGACAGAAATTCCCTTTGATTTGGGGGAAAAAGACTGAAATTTCACTTATTTAGAGGCAAAAAAGCAGAAATTCCCCTTATTTTGAAACAAAACTGCAGAAATTTCCCAAATCGTGGGGCAAAAAGGCAGAAATTCCCTATATGTTAAGGCAAAAGGACAGAAATTCTTTTTATTTTGGGGCAAATCTCAGAAATTCCACATATTTTGGGGCAACATTACAGAAATTACCCTTATTTTGGGGCAATATTGCAGAAATTTCACTTATTTTGGGGCAAAATTGCTGAAATTTTTCTTATTTTGGGCAAAAAGGCAGAAATTTCCCATATTTTGGGTCAAAAATGCAGAAATTCCCCTTATTTTGAGGTAAAAAGGCTGAAATTCTCCTTATTTGGGAACAAAAATTAAGAAATTCCCCTTATTTTGGGGCAAAAAGCAGACATTTCTTTTATTTTGGGGAAAAATTTTAGAAATTTAACTTATTTCAGGGCAAAAGTCAGAAATTTTCTTTATTTTGGGGCAAAAACGCAGAAATTCCTAATATTTTGTTGCAAAAATGCAGAAATTCTCCTTCTTTTGAGGTAAAAAGACTGAAATTCCCCTTATTTGGGGGCAAAAAAGCAGAAATTTCCCTTATTTTGGGGCAAAATTGCAGAAATTTCACTTATTTCAGTTTAATAAATCAGAAATTTTCCTTAATTTGGGGCAAAAAAGACAGAAATTCCCTTTATTTGGGGGAAAAATACAGAAATTCCATTTATTTAGAGGAAAAAAATCAGAAATTCCCCTTATTTTGTGGCAAAAAGCAGACATTTCCCTTATTTTGGGGAAAAATTTAGAAATTTAACTTATTTCTGGGCAAAAGGTCAGAAATTTTTTTTATTTTGGGCAAAAAGGCAGAAATTCCTAATATTTTGTGGCAAAAATGCAGAAATTCCCCTTATTTTGAGGTAAAAAGCTGAAATTCCCCTTATTTGGGGGCAAAAAGGCAGAAATTTTCCTTATTTTGGGGCAAAATTGTAGAAATTTCACTTATTTCAGAATAATAAATCAGAAATTTTCCTTATTTTGGGGCAAAAAAGACAGAAATTTTTTTTGTTTGGGGGAAAAAGACAGATATTCCACTTATTTAGAGGCCAAAAATCAGAAATTCCTCTTATTTTGGAAAAAAATTGCAGAAATTTCCCTTTTTTATGGCAAAAAGGTATGAATTCTTCTTATTTTCGGGCAAAAAGGCAGAAATTCCCCGTATTTTGGAGCAAAATTGCAGAAATTCCCCTAATTGTGGGGCAAAAAGGTAGAAATTCCCTATATGTTGGAGCAAAAATACAGAAATTCTCTTTATTTTGGGGCAAAACTCGAACATTCCACTTATTTTGGGGCAAAATTTTAGAAATTTCCCTTATTTTGGGGCAAAATTGCAGAAATTTCACTTATTTCAGGGAAAAAAAACAGAAATTTTCTTATTTTGGGGCAAAAAGGCAGAAATTTTCCTTATTTTGAGGTAAAAAGTCTGTAATTCCCCTTATTTTGGGGCAAAAAGGCAGAAATTTCCCTTATTTTGGGGCAAAATTGCAGAAATTTACTTATTTCAAGGTAATAAGTCAGAAATTTTCCTTATTTTGGGGCAAAAAAAACAGAAATTCCCTTTGTTTTGGGGGAAAAAGACAGAAATTCCACTTATTTAGAGGCAAAAAAGCAGAAATTCCCCTTATTTTGGAGCAAAAATGAAGAAAATTTCCATTTTATGGCAAAAAGTTATGCATTCTTCTTATTTTCGGACAAAAAGGCAGAAATTCGCCGTATTTTGGAGCAAAATTGCAGAAATTTCCCAAATTGTGGGGCAAAAAGGCAGAAATTCCCTATATGTTGGGGCAAAAAGACAGAAATTCTCCTTATTTTGGGGCAAAACTCAGAAATTACACTTATTTTGGGGCAAAATTACAGAAATTTCCCTTATTTTGAGGCAAAATTGCAGAAATTTCACTTATTCTTGGGCAAAGTTGCAGAAATTTCACTTATTTCAGGGAAAAAAACAGAAATTTTCTTATTTTGAGGCAAAAAGGCAGAAATTTTTTATTTTGGTACAAAATTGCAGAAATTTTTCTTATTTTGAAGCAAAAAGGCAGAAATTTCCCATATTTTTGGGGCAAAAATCCAGAAATTCTTCTTATTTTGAGGTAAAAAGGCTGTAATTCCCCTTTTTTGGGGGCAAAAAGGCAGAAATTTCTTTTATTTTGGGGAAAGATTGCAGAAATTTAACTTATTTCAGGGAAAAAAGCAGAAATTTTCTTATTTTGGGGCAAAAAGGCAGACATTTCTTTTATTTTTGTACAAAATTGCAGAAATTTTTCTTATTTTGGGCAAAAAGGCAAAAATTTCCCATATTTTGGGTCAAAAATGCAGAAATTTCCCTTATTTTGAGGTAAAAAGGCTGAAATTCCCCTTATTTGGGGGCAAAAATTAAGAAATTCCCTTTATTTGGGGGAAAAAAGCAGACAATTCTCTTATTTTGGGGAAAAATTTTAGAAATTTAACTTATTTCAGGGCAAAAAGTCAGAAATTTTTTTTATTTGGACAAAAAGGCAGAAATTCCTAATATTTTGTGGCAAAAAAGCAGAAATTCCCCTTATTTTGGGGTAAAAACCTGAAATTCCTTTTATTTGGGGGAAAAAGGCAGAAATTTCCCTTATTTTGAGGCAAAATTGCAGAAATTTCACTTATTTCAGGGTAATAAGTCAGAAATTTTCCTTATTTTGGGGCAAAAAAGACAGAAATTCCCTTTGTTTTGGGGGAAAAAGACAGAAATTCCACTTATTTAGAGGCAAAAAGCAGAAATACCCCTTATTATGGAGCAAAAATGAAGAAATTTCCCTTTTTATGGCAAAAAGGTATGCATTCTTCTTATTTTCGGGCAAAAAGGCAGAAATTCCCCGTATTTTGGAGCAAAATTGCAGAAATTCCCCTAATTGTGGGGCAAAAAGTTAGAAATTCCCTATATGTTGGAGCAAAAATACAGAAATTCTCTTTATTTTGGGGCAAAACTCGAACATTCCACTTATTTTGGGGCAAAATTTTAGAAATTTCCCTTATTTTGGGGCAAAATTGCAGAAATTTCACTTATTTCAGGGAAAAAAACAGAAATTTTCTTATTTTGGGGCAAAAAGGCAGAAATTTTCCTTATTTTGAGGTAAAAAGTCTGTAATCCCCCTTATTTTGGGGCAAAAAGGCAGAAATTTCCCTTATTTTGGGGCAAAATTGCAGAAATTTCACTTATTTCAAGGTAATAAGTCAGAAATTTTCCTTATTTTGGGGCAAAAAAAACAGAAATTCCCTTTGTTTTGGGGGAAAAAGACAGAAATTCCACTTATTTAGAGGCAAAAAAGCAGAAATTCCCCTTATTTTGGAGCAAAAATGAAGAAATTTCCATTTTATTGCAAAAAGTTATGCATTCTTCTTATTTTTGGACAAAAAGGCAGAAATTCGCCGTATTTTGGAGCAAAATTGCAGAAATTCCCCAAATTGTGGGGCAAAAAGGCAGAAATTCCCTATATGTTGGAAAAAAAAGACAGAAATTCTCCTTATTTTGGGGCAAAACTCAGAAATTACACTTATTTTGGGGCAAAATTACAGAAATTTCCCTTATTTTGAGGCAAAATTGCAGAAATTTCACTTATTCTGGGGCAAAGTTGCAGAAATTTCACTTATTTCAGGGAAAAAAGCAGAAATTTTCTTATTTTGAGGCAAAAAGGCAGAAATTTTTTATTTTGGTACAAAATTGCAGAAATTTTTCTTATTTTGAAGCAAAAAGGCAGAAATTTCCCATATTTTGGGGCAAAAATCCAGAAATTCTTCTTATTTTGAGGTAAAAAGGCTGTAATTCCCCTTATTTGGGGGCAAAAAGGCAGAAATTTCTTTTATTTTGGGGCAAAATTGCAGAAATTTAACTTATTTCAGGGAAAAAAGCAGAAATTTTCTTATTTTGGGGCAAAAAGGCAGACATTTCTTTTATTTTTGTACAAAATTGCAGAAATTTTTCTTATTTTGGGCAAAAAGGCAGAAATTTCCCATATTTTGGGTCAAAAATGCAGAAATTTCCCTTATTTTGAGGTAAAAAGTCTGAAATTCCCCTTATTTGGGGGCAAAAATTAAGAAATTCCCTTTATTTGGCGGAAAAAAGCAGACAATTCTCTTATTTTGGGGAAAAATTTTAGAAATTTAACTTATTTCAGGGCAAAAAGTCAGAAATTTTTTTTATTTGGACAAAAAGGCAGAAATTCCTAAAATTTTGTGGCAAAAAAGCAGAAATTCCCCTTATTTTGGGGTAAAAACCTGAAATTCCTTTTATTTGGGGGAAAAAGGCAGAAATTTCCCTTATTTTGAGGCAAAATTGCAGAAATTTCACTTATTTCAGGGTAATAAGTCAGAAATTTTCCTTATTTTGGAGCAAAAAGACAGAAATTCCCTTTGTTTTGGGGGAAAAAGACAGAAATTCCACTTATTTAGAGGCAAAAAGCAGAAATACCCCTTATTATGGAGCAAAAATGAAGAAATTTCCCTTTTTATGGCAAAAAGGTATGCATTCTTCTTATTTTCGGGCAAAAAGGCAGATATTCCCCGTATTTTGGAGCAAAATTGCTGAAATTCCCCTAATTGTGGGGTAAAAAGGCAGAAATTCCCTATATGTTGGGGCAAAAAGACAGAAATTCTCATTATTTTGGGGAAAAACTCAGAAATTCCACTTATTTTGGGGCAAAATTGAAGAAATTTCACTTATTTCAGGAAAAAAAAAGAAATTTTCTTATTTTAAGGCAAAAAGGCAGAAATTTCCCATATTTTAGGGCAAAAATGCAGAAATTCCTCTTATTTTGAGGTAAAAAGGCTGAAATTCCCCTTATTTGGGGGCAAAAAGGCAGAAATTTCCCATATTTTGGAGCAAAAATCCAGAAATTCCCCTTATTTTGAGGTAAAAAGGCTGAAATTCCCCTTATTTGGGGGCAAAAAGGCAGAAATTTCTCTTATTTTGGGGCAAAATTGCAGAAATTTAACTTATTTCAGGGAAAAAAAGCAGAAGTTTTCTTATTTTGGTAAAAGAGGCAGAAATTTCTTTTGTTTTGGTACAAAATTGCAGAAATTTTTCTTATTTTGGGCAAAAAGTCAGAAATTTTCCATATTTTGGGTCAAAAATGCAGAAATTCCCCTTATTTTGAGGTAAAAAGGCTGAAATTTCCCTTATTTGGTGGCAAAAAGTAAGAAATTCCCCTTATTTGGGCCAAAAAGCAGACATTTCCCTTATTTTGGGGAAAAATTTTAGAAATTTTCCTTATTTTGGGCAAAAAGGCAGAAATTCCTAATATTTTGTGGCAAAAATTCAGAAATTCCCCTTATTTTGAGGTAAAAAGCTGAAATTCCCCTTATTTGGGGGCAAAAAGGCAGAAATTTCCCTTATTTTGGGGCAAAATTGTGGAAATTTCACTTATTTCAGAATAATAAATCAGAAATTTTCCTTATTTTGGGGCAAAAAAGACAGAAATTTTTTTTGTTTGGGGGAAAAAGACAGATATTCCACTTATTTAGAGGCCAAAAATCAGAAATTCCCCTTATTTTGGAGCAAAATTGCAGAAATTTCCCTTTTTTATGGCAAAAAGTTATGAATTCTTCTTATTTTCGGGCAAAAAGGCAGAAATTCCCCGTATTTTGGAGCAAAATTGCAGAAATTCCCCTAATTGTGGGGCAAAAAAGTAGAAATTCCCTATATGTTGGAGCAAAAATACAGAAATTCTCTTTATTTTGGGGCAAAACTCGAACATTCCACTTATTTTGGGGCAAAATTCCAGAAATTTCCCTTATTTTGGGGCAAAATTGCAGAAATTTCACTTATTTCAGGGAAAAAAACAGAAATTTTCTTATTTTGGGGCAAAAAGGCAGAAATTTTCCTTATTTTGTGGTAAAAAGTCTGTAATTCCCCTTATTTTGGTGCAAAAAGGCAGAAATTTCCCTTATTTTGGGGCAAAATTGCCGAAATTTCACTTATTTCAAGGTAATAAGTCAGAAATTTTCCTTATTTTGGGGCAAAAAAAACAGAAATTCCCTTTATTTTGAGGTAAAAAGGCTGAAATTCCCCTTATTTGGGGGCAAAAAGGCAGAAATTTCTCTTATTTTGGGGCAAAATTGCAGAAATTTAACTTATTTCAGGGAAAAAAAGCAGAAATTTTCTTATTTTGGGGCAAAAAGGCAGAAATTTCTTTTATTTTGTTACAAAATTGCAGAAATTTTTCTTATTTTGGGCAAAAAGTTAGAAATTTCCCATCTTTTGGGTCAAAAATGAAGAAATTCCCCTTATTTTGAGGTAAAAAGGCTGAAATTTCCCTTATTTGGTGGCAAAAAGTTAGAAATTCCCCTTATTTGGGCCAAAAAGCAGACATTTCACTTATTTTGGGGAAAAATTTTAGAAATTTAACTTATTTCAGGGCAAAAAGGCAGAAATTCCTAATATTTTGTGGCAAAAATGCAGAAATTTCCCTTATTTTGAGGTATAAAACTGAAATTCCCCTTATTTGGGGGCAAAAAGGCAGAAATTTCCCTTATTTTGGGGCAAAATTGCAGAAATTTCACTTATTTCAGGGTAATAAGTCAGAAATTTTCCTTATTTTGGGGCAAAAAAGACAGAAATTCCTTTTGTTTTGGGGAAAAAGACAAAAATTCCACTTATTTAGTGGTAAAAAAGCAGAAATTCTCCTTATTTTGGAGCAAAAATGAAGAAAATTCCGTTTTTATGGCAAAAAGGTATGAATTCTTCTTATTTTCGGCAAAAAGGCAGATATTCCCCGTATTTTGGAGCAAAATTGCTGAAATTCCCCTAATTGTGGGGCAAAAAGGCAGAAATTCCCTATATGTTGAGGCAAAAATACAGAAATTCTCTTTATTTTGGGGCAAAACTCAGAAATTCCACTAAGTTTGGGGCAAAATTTCAGAAATTTCACTTACTTCAGGGAAAAAAGGCAAAAATTATCCTTAATTTGGGGCAAAAAGGCAGAAATACCTAATATTTTGTGGCAAAAATGCAGAAATTCCCCTTATTTTGAGGTAAAAAAGGTGAAATTCCCCTTATTTGTGGACAAAAATGCAAAAATTTTCCTTATTTTTGTGCAAAATTGCAGAAATTTCACTTATTTCAGGGTAATAAGTCAGAAATTTTTCTTATTTTGGTGCAAAAAAGACAGAAAATCCCTTTGTTTTGGGGGAAAAAGACAGAAATTCCACTTATTTAGTGGCAAAAAAGCAGAAATTCCCCTTATTTTGAAGCAAAAATGAAGAAATTTCCCCTTTTTAAGGCAAAAAGGTATGCATTCTTCTTATTTTCGGGCAAAAAGGCAGAAAATCCCCGTATTTTAAAGCAAAATTGCAAAAATTCCCCTAATTGTGGGGGAAAAATGCAGAAATTCCCTATATGTTGGGGCAAAAAGACAGAAATTCACCTTATTTTGGGGCAAAATTCAGAAATTCCACTTATTTTGGGGCAACATTCCAGAAATTTCCCTTATTCTGGGGAAAAATTGCAGAAATTTCACTTCTTTTGGGCAAAATTGAAGAAATTTCACTTATTTCAGGGAAAAAAAAGAAATTTTGTTATTTTGTGGCAAAAAGGCAGAAATTCCCCTTATTTTGAGGTAAAAATGCTGAAATTCCCCTTATTTGGGGGCAAAAAGGCAGAAATATCCCTTATTTTAGGGCAAAATTGCAGAAATTTCACTTATTTCAGGGTAATAAGTCAGAAAATCCCCTTAATTTGGGGCAAAAAAGACAGAAAGTCCCTTTGTTTTTGGGGAAAAAGACAGAAATTTCACATATTTAGATGCAAAAAGGCAGATATTTCCTTTATTTTGGAGCAACAAAGATGAAATTTCCCTTTTTATGGCAAAAAGGTATGCATTCCCATTATTTTCGGGCAAAAAGGCAGAAATTCCCCGTATTTCGGAGCAAAATTGCAGAAATTCCCCTAAATTTGGGGGAAAAGGCAGAAGTTCCATTTATTTTGGGGCAAAAATCATAAATTCCTCTTATTTTGGGGCAAAATTCAAGAAATTTCCTTTATTTTGGGGCAAAATTGCAAGAATTTACCTTATTTGGGGCAAAATTGCAGAAATTTTTCTTATTTGGGGCAAAATTGCAGAAATTTCACTTATTTTCAGGTAAAAAGGCTGAAATTTCCTTTATTTTGGGGCAAAAAGAGAGAAATTCCCCTTATTTTGGGGCAAAATTGCAGAAATTTCCCTTATTATTGGGAAAAATTGCAGAAATTTTCTTTATTTTAGGGCAAAATTGCAGAAATTTCACTTATTTCAGAGAAAAAAAGCAAAAATTTTTCTTATTTGGGGCAAAAAGGTGGAAATTCCCATTATTTTGGGGCAAAAAGGCAGAAATTCACCTTATTTTGGGGTAAAATTGCAGAAATTTCACATATTTCTGGGCAAAAAGGCGAAAATTTCCCTTATTTTGGGGCAAAATTGCAGAAATTTCACTTAATTCAGGGTAATAAGTCAGAAATTCTACTTATATTGAGGCAAAAAACACAGAAATTCCCTTTGTTTTGAGGGAAAGAAACATAAATTCCACTTATTTAGAGGCAAAAAGGCAGAAATTTCCCTTATTTGGAGCAAAAATGAAGAAATTTCCCTTTTTTATGGCAAAAAGTTATTCATTTCTCTTTTTTTTTGGGCAAAAAGGCAGAAATTCCTCGTATTTTAGAGCAAAATTGCAGAAATTTCCCTAGTTGTGGGGCAAAAAGACAGAAATTCCCTATATGTTGGGGCAAAAAGACAGAAATTCTTTTTATTTTGGGGCAAAACTCAGAAATTCCACTTATTTTGGGGCAAAATTCCAGAAATTTCCCTTATTTTGGGGCAAAATTGCAGAAATTTCACTTTTTTGGGGCAAAATTGCAGAAATTTCACTTATTTCAGGGAAAAAAGGCAGAAATTATCTTTATTTTGGGGCAAAAAGGCAAAAATTCCTAATATTTTGTGGCAAAAATGCAGAAATTCTCCTTATTTTGAGGTAAAAAAGCTGAAATTCCCCTTATTTTGGGGCAAAAATGCAGAAATTTTCCTTATTTTGGGGCAAAATTGCAGAAATTTCACTTATTTCAGGGTAATAAGTCAGAAATTTTCTTTATTTTGGGGCAAAAAAGGCAGAAAATTCCTTTTTTTTTGGGGAAAAAGACAGAAATTCCAATTATTTAGAGGCAAAAAAAGCAGAAATTCCCTTTATTTTGGAGCAAAAATGAAGAAATTTCCCTTTTTTAAGGCAAAAAGTTATGCATTCTTCTTATTTTCGGGCAAAAATGCAGAAATTCCTCGTATTTTGGAGCAAAATTGCAGAAATTCTCCTAATTCTGGGGCAAAAATGCAGAAATTCCATATATGTTGGGGCAAAAAGACAGAAATTCTACTTATTTTGGGGAAAAACTAAGATATTCCATTTATTTTGGGGCAAAATTCCAGAAATTTCCCTTATTCTGGGGCAAAATTGCTGAAATTTCACTTATTTTGGGGCAAAATTGCAGAAATTTTAATTATTTCAGGGAAAAAAGGCAGAAATTTTTCTTATTTTTAGGCAAAAAGGCAGAAATTCCCTTTATTTTGAGGTAAAAATGCTGAAATTCCCTTTATTTGAGGGAAAAAAGGCAGAAATTTCCCTTATTTTGGGGCAAAATTGCAGAAATTTCACTTATTTTAGGGTAATAAGTCAAAAATTCCTCTTATTTTGGGGCAAAAAAGACAGAAATTCCCTTTGTTTTGGAGGAAAAAGACAGAAATTCCACTTATTTAGAGGCGAAAATGCAGAAATTCCCCTTATTTTGGAGCAAAAATGAAGATATTTACCTTTTTATGGCAAAAAGGTATGCATTCCCCTTACTTCGGGATAAAAAACAGAAAATCCCCGTATTTTGAAGCAAAATTGCAGAAATTCTCATAATTTTCAGGCAAAAAGGCAGAAATTCTTCTTATTTTGGGGCAAAAAAAGAAAGTCTCCTTTTTTTGGGAACAAACAGTCAGAAATTCCCTTTATTTTGGGGCAAGATTGCAGAAATTTCCTTTACATTGGGGCAAAATTGCAGAAATTTCCCTTATTTTGGGGCAAATTTGCAGAAATTTCACTTATTTCAGGGTAATAAGTCAGAAATTTCCCTTATTTTAGGGCAAAAAGACAGAAATTCCCTTTGTTTTGAGGGAAAAAGACAGAAATTCCACTTATTTAGAGGCAAAAAGGCAGAAATTCCCCTTATTTTGGAGCAAAAATGAAGAAATTTCTTTTTTTATGGCAAAAAGGTATGCATTCCCATTATTTTCGGGCAAAAAGGCAGAAATTCCCCGTATTTTGGAGCACAATTTGAGAAATTCTTCTAATTTTAGGGCAAAAGGCAGAAATTCCCTTTATTTTGGGGCAAAAATCAGAAATTCCCCTTCTTTTGGGGCAAAATTCAGAATTTTTTTTTTTTATTTTGGGGCAAAATTGCAGGAATTTACTTATTTTGGGGCAAAATTGAAGTAATTTCCCTTATTTGGGGCAAAATTGCAGAAATTTCACTTATTTTCAGGTAAAAAAGCTGAAATTTCCTTTATTTTGGGGCAAAAAGAGAGAAATTTCCCTTATTTTGGGGCAAAATTGCAGAAATTTCCCTTATTATAGGGAAAAATTGCAGAAATTTCCCTTATTTTAGGACAAAAAGGCAGAAATTCCCCTTATTTTGGAGCAAAATTGCAGAAATTCCCCTAGACGTGGGGCAAAAGGAAAGAAATTCCCTATACGTTGGGGCAAAAAGACAGAATTTCTCTTTATTTCGGGGCAAAACTTAGAAATTCCACTTATTTTGGGGCAAAATTCCAGAAATTTTTCTTATTTCACGGCAAAAAGGCAGAAATTTCGCTTATTTTGGGGCAAAATTGCAGAAATTTCACTTATTTCAGGGTAATAAGTCAAAAATTCCCCCTTATTTTGGGGCAAAAAATACAGAAATTCCCGTTGTTTTGAAGTAAAAAGATAGAAATTCCACTTATTTAGAGGCAAAAAAAAAGAAATTCCCCTTATTTTGGAGCAAAAATGAAGAAATTTCCCTTTTTTATGGCAAAAAGGTATGCATTTCCCTTATTTTTGGGAAAAAAGGAAGAAATTCCCTGTATTTTGGAGCAAAATTGCAGAAATACCCCTAATTGTGGGGCAAAAGGCAGAAATTCCCTATATGTTGGGGCAAAAAGACAGAAATTCTCCCTATTTTGGGGCAAAACTCAGAAATTCCAATTCTTTTGGGGCAAAATTGCAGAAATTTCCCTTATTTTGGGGCAAAATTGCAGAAATTTCCTTTATTTTGGGGCAAAATTGCAGAAATTTCACTTATTTTGGGGCAAAATTGCAGTAATTTCAAATATTTCAGGGAAAAAAGGCAGAATTTTTTTTATTTTGGGGCAAAAAGGCAGAAATTCCTAATATTTTGTGGCAAAAATGCAGAAATTCCCCTTATTTTGAGGTAAAAAGGCTGAAATTCCCCTTATTTGGGGGCAAAAAGGCAGAAATTTCACTTATTTAGAGGCAAAAAGACAGAAATTCTTTTTATTTTGTGGCAAAACTTAGAAATTCCACTTATTTTGTGGCAAAATTCTAGAAATTTCCCTTATTTTGGGGCAAAATTGCAGAAATTTCACTTATTTTGGGGCAAAATTGCAGAAATTTCACTTATTTCAGAGAAAAAGGCAAAAATTTTCCTTATTTTGGGGCAAAAAGTCAGAAATTCCTAATATTTTGTGGCAAAAATGCAATAATTCTTCTTATTTTGAGGTAAAAAGCCTGAAATTCCCCTTATTTGGTGGCAAAGAGGCAGAAATTTCCCTTATTTTGGAGCAAAATTGGAAAAATTTCACTTATTTCAGGATAATAATTCAGAAATTCCCCTTATTTTGGGGCAAAAAAGACAGAAATTCCCTTTGTTTTGGGGGAAAAAGACAGAAATTCCACTTATTTAGAGGCAAAAAGGCAGAAATTCCCCTTATTTTGGAGCAAAAATTAAGAAATTTACCTTTTTATGGCAAAAAGGTATGCATTCCCCTTACGTTCGGGATAAAAAGCAGAAATTCCCCTTATTTTGAAGCAAAATTTCAGAAATTCTCATAATTTTCAGGCAAAAAGGCAAAAATTCTCCTTATTTTTGGGCAAAAAGACAGAAGATCTCCTGTGTTCGGGAGCAAACATCAAGAAATTCCCCTTATTTTGAGGCAAAATTGCAGAAATTTCCTTTATATTGTGGCAAAATTGCAGAAATTTCCCTTATTTTGTAGCAAAATTGCAGAAATTTCACTTACTTCAGGGTAATAAGTCAGAAATTCCTCTTATTTTGGGGCAAAAAAGAAAGAAATTCTCTTTGTTTTGGGGGAAAAAGACAGAAATTCCACTTATTCAGAGGCAAAAAGGCAGAAATTCCCTTTATTTTGGAGCAAAAATGAAGAAATTTCCCTTTTTATGGCAAAAAGGTATGCATTCCCATTATTTTCAGGCAAAAAGGCAGAAATTCCCCGTATTTTAGAGCAAAATTGCAGAAATTCCCCTAATTTTGGGGCAAAAGGCAGAAATTCCCTTTATTTTGGGGAAAAATCAGAAATTCCCTTTATTTTGGGGCAAAATTCCAGAAATTTCCCTTATTTTGGGGCAAAATTGCAGAAATTTCACTTATTTTGGGGCAAAATTGCAGAAATTTCACTTATTTCAGGGAAAAAAGGCACAAATTTTCTTTATTTTGGGGCAAAAAGTCAGAAATTCCTAATATTTTGTGGCAAAAATGCAGAAATTCCCCTTATTTTGAGGTAAAAAGGCTGAAATTCCCCTTATTTGGGGGCAAAAAGGCAGAAATTTCACTTATTTAGAGGCAAAAAGACAGAAATTCTTTTTATTTTGTGGCAAAACTTAGAAATTCCACTTATTTTGTGGCAAAATTCTAGAAATTTCCCTTATTTTGGGGCAAAATTGCAGAAATTTCACTTATTTTGGGGCAAAATTGCAGAAATTTCACTTATTTCAGAGAAAAAGGCAAAAATTTTCCTTATTTTGGGGCAAAAAGTCAGAAATTCCTAATATTTTGTGGCAAAAATGCAATAATTCTTCTTATTTTGAGGTAAAAAGCCTGAAATTCCCCTTATTTGGTGGCAAAGAGGCAGAAATTTCCCTTATTTTGGAGCAAAATTGGAAAAATTTCACTTATTTCAGGATAATAATTCAGAAATTCCCCTTATTTTGGGGCAAAAAAGACAGAAATTCCCTTTGTTTTGGGGGAAAAAGACAGAAATTCCACTTATTTAGAGGCAAAAAGGCAGAAATTCCCCTTATTTTGGAGCAAAAATTAAGAAATTTACCTTTTTATGGCAAAAAGGTATGCATTCCCCTTACGTTCGGGATAAAAAGCAGAAATTCCCCTTATTTTGAAGCAAAATTTCAGAAATTCTCATAATTTTCAGGCAAAAAGGCAAAAATTCTCCTTATTTTTGGGCAAAAAGACAGAAGATCTCCTGTGTTCGGGAGCAAACATCAAGAAATTCCCCTTATTTTGAGGCAAAATTGCAGAAATTTCCTTTATATTGTGGCAAAATTGCAGAAATTTCCCTTATTTTGTAGCAAAATTGCAGAAATTTCACTTACTTCAGGGTAATAAGTCAGAAATTCCTCTTATTTTGGGGCAAAAAAGAAAGAAATTCTCTTTGTTTTGGGGGAAAAAGACAGAAATTCCACTTATTCGGAGGCAAAAAGGCAGAAATTCCCTTTATTTTGGAGCAAAAATGAAGAAATTTCCCTTTTTATGGCAAAAAGGTATGCATTCCCATTATTTTCAGGCAAAAAGGCAGAAATTCCCCGTATTTTAGAGCAAAATTGCAGAAATTCCCCTAATTTTGGGGCAAAAGGCAGAAATTCCCTTTATTTTGGGGAAAAATCAGAAATTCCCTTTATTTTGGGGCAAAATTCCAGAAATTTCCTTTATTTTGGGGCAAAATTGCAGGAATTTACCTTATTTTGAGGCAAAATTGCAGAAATTTCCCTTATTTGGGGCAAAATTTCAGACATTTCACTTATTTTCAGGTAAAAAGGCTGAAATTTCCTTTGTTTTGGGGCAAAAAGGAAGAAATTCCCCTTATTTTGGGGCAAAATTGCAGAAATCTCCCTTATTATGGGAAAAAATTGCAAAAATTTCCCTTATTTTAGGGCAAAATTGCAAAATTTCACTTATTTCAGGGAAAAAAGGCAAAAATTTTTCTTATTTTTGGGCAAAAAGGCAGATATTCCCATTATTTTGGGGCAAAAAAGCAGAAATTCACCTTATTTAGGGGTAAAATTGCAGAAATTTCACATATTTCAGGGAAAAAAGGCAGAAATTCCCCTTATTTTGAGGCAAAAAATACAAAAATTTACTTTGTTTTGAGGGAAAAGGACAGAAAATCCACTTATTAAGAGGCAAAAAGGCAGAAATTTCCCTTATTTTGGAGCAAAAATGAAGAAATTTCCCTTTTTTATGGCAAAAAGTTATGCATTCCCCTTATTTTCAGGCAAAAAGGCAGAAAATCCCCGTATTTTGGAGCAAAATTGCAGAAATTCCCCTAGTTGTGGGGCAGAAAGATAGAAATTCCCTATATATTGGGGCAAAAAGACAGAAATTCTCCTTATTTTGGGGCAAAACTCAGAAATTCCACTTATTTTGGGGCAAAGTTCCAGAAATTTCTCTTATTTTGGGGCAAAATTGCAGAAATTTCACTTATTTTGGGGCAAAATTGCAGAAATTTCACTTATTTCAGGGAAAAAAGGCAGAAATTTTCTTTTTTGGGGGGCAAAAAAACAGAAATTCCTAATATTTTTTGGCAAAAAATGCAGAAATTCTCCTTATTTTGAGGTAAAAAGGCTGAAATTTTCCATATTTGGGGGCAAAAAGGCAAAAATTTCCCTTATTTTTGGCAAAATTGCAGAAATTTCACTTATTTCAGGGTAATAAGTTAGAAATTTTTCTTATTTTGGTGCAAAAAAGACAGAAAATCCCTTTGTTCTGGGGGAAAAAGACAGAAATTCCACTTATTTAGAGGCAAAAAAGCAGGAATTCCCCTTATTTTGAAGCAAAAATGAAGAAATTTCCCTTTTTTATGGCAAAAAGTTATGCATTCTTCTTATTTTCTGGCAAAAAGGCAGAAATTCCTCGTATTTTGGAGCAAAATTGCGGAAATTCCCCTAATTGTGGGGCAAAAATGCAGAAATTCCCTATATGTTGGGGCAAAAAGACAGAAATTCTCCTTATTTTGGGGCAAAACTCAGAAATTCCACTTATTTTGGGGCAAAATTCCAGAAATTTCACTTATTCTGGGGCAAAATTGCAGAAATTTCACTTATTTTGTGGCAAAATTGCAGAAATTTTACTTATTTCAGGGAAAAAAGGTAGAATTTTCATTATTTTGGGTCAAAAAGGCAGGATTTCTCCTTATTTTGAGGTAAAAAGGCTGAAATTCCCCTTATTTGAGGGCAAAGAGTCAGAAATTTTCCTTATTTTGGGGCAAAATTGCAGAAATTTCACTTATTTCAGGGTAATAAGTCAGAAATTTCCCTTATTTTAGGGCAAAAAAGACAGAAATTTCCTTTGTTTTGGGGGAAAAATACAGAAATTCCACTTATTGAGAAGCAAAAAGACAGAAATTCCCCTTATTTTGTAGCAAAAATGAAGAAATTTCCCTTTTTTATGGCAAAAAGTTATGCATTCCCCTTATTTTCAGGCAAAAAGGCAGAAATTCCTTGTATTTTGGAGCAAAATTGCAGAAATTCCCCTAATTGTGGTGCAAAAAGGCAGAAATTCCCTATATGTTGGGGCAAAAAGACAGAAATTCTCTTTATTTTGGGGCAAAACTCAGAAATTCCACTTATTTTGGGGCAAAATTTCAGAAATTTCACTTACTTCAGGGAAAAAAGGCAGAAATTTTCCTTAATTTGGGGCAAAAGGCAGAAATTCCTAATATTTTGTGGCAAAAATGCAGAAATTCCCCTTATTTTGAGGTAAAAAGGGTGAAATTCCCCTTATTTGTGGACAAAAAGACAAAATTTTTCCTTATTTTTGGGCAAAATTGCAGAAATTTCACTTATTTCAGGGAAATAAGTCAGAAATTTTTCTTATTTTGGTGCAAAAAAGACAGAAAATCCCTTTGTTTTGGGGGAAAAAGACAGAAATTCCACTTATTTAGATGCAAAAAAGCAGAAATTCCCCTTATTTTGAAGCAAAAATGAAGAAATTTCCTTTTTTTAAGGCAAAAAGGTATGCATTCTTCTTATTTTCGGGCAAAAAGGCAGAAAATCCCTGTATTTTAAAGCAAAATTGCAAAAATTCCCCTAAATGCGGGGGAAAAATGCAGAAATTCCCTATATGTTGGAAAAAAAAGACAGAAATTCTCCTTATTTTGGGGCAAAACTCAGAAATTCCACTTATTTTGGGGCAAAATTCCAGAAATTTCCCTTATTATTAGGAAAAATTGCAGAAATTTTCTTTATTTTAGGGCAAAATTGCAGAAATTTCACTTATTTCAGAGAAAAAAAGCAAAAATTTTTCTTATTTTGGGGCAAAAAGGCGGAAATTCCCATTATTATGTGGCAAAAAGGCAGAAATTCACCTTATTTTGGGGCAAAATTGCAGAAATTTCACTTAATTCAGGGTAATAATTCGGAAATTCCACATATATTGAGGCAAAAAAGACAGAAATTCCCTTTGTTTTGAGGGAAAAAAACATAAATTCCACTTATTTAGAGGCAAAAAGGCAGAAATTTCCCTTATTTGGAGCAAAAATAAAAAAAATTTCCCTTTTTTATGGCAAAAAGTTATGCATTTCCCTTTTTTTCAGGCAAAAAGGAAGAAATTCCTTGTATTTTGGAGCAAAATTGCAGAAATTCACCTAGTTGTGGGGCAAAAAGACAGAAATTCCCTATATGTTGGGGCAAAAAGACAGAAATTCTTTTTATTTTGGGGCAAAACTCAGAAATTCCACTTATTTTGGGGCAAAATTCCAGAAATTTCCCTTATTTTGGGGCAAAATTGCAGAAATTTCACTTTTTTTCGGGCAAAATTGCAGAAATTTCACTTTTTTTAGGGAAAAAAGGCAGAAATTATTTTTATTTTGGGGCAAAAAACAAAAATTCCTAATATTTTGTGGCAAAAATGCAGAAATTCCCCTTATTTTGAGGTAAAAATGCTGAAATTCCCCTTATTTTGGGGCAAAAATGCAGAAATTTTCCTTATTTTGGGGCAAAATTGCAGAAATTTCACTTATTTCAGGGTAATAAGTCAGAAATTTTCCTTATTTTGGGGCAAAAAAGGCAGAAAATCCCTTTGTTTTGGGGGAAAAAGAAAGAAATTCCACTTATTTAGAGGCAAAAAAAGCAGAAATTCCCTTTATTTTGGAGCAAAAATGAAGAAATTTCCCTTTTTTAAGGCAAAAAGTTATGCATTCTTCTTATTTTCGGGCAAAAATGCAGAAATTCCTCGTATTTTGGAGCAAAATTGCAGAAATTCTCCTAATTGTGGGGCAAAAATGCAGAAATTCCCTATATGTTGGGGCAAAAAGACAGAAATTCTACTTATTTTGTGGCAAAACTAAGAAATTCCATTTATTTTGGGGCAAAATTCCAGAAATTTCCCTTATTCTGGGGCAAAATTGCAGAAATTTCACTTATTTTGGGGCAAAATTGCAGAAATTTTACTTATTTCAGGGAAAAAAGGCAGAAATTTTTCTTATTTTTAGGCAAAAAGGCAGAAATTCCCCTTATTTTGAGGTAAAAATGCTGAAATTCCCTTTATTTGGAAGAAAAGAGGCAGAAATTTCCCTTATTTTGGGGCAAAATTGCAGAAATTTCACTTATTTCAGGGTAATAAGTCAGAAATTCCCCTTATTTTGGGCAAAAAAGACAGAAATTCCCTTTGTTTTGGAGGAAAAAGACAGAAATTCCACTTATTTAGAGGTGAAAAGGCAGAAATTCCCTTTATTTTGGAGCAAAAATGAAGATATTTACCTTTTTATGGCAAAAAGGTATGCATTCCCCTTACTTCGGGATAAAAAGCAGAAAATCCCCGTATTTTGAAGCAAAATTGCAGAAATTCTCATAATTTTCAGGCAAAAAGGCAGAAATTCTTCTTATTTTGGGGCAAAAAAAGAAAATCTCCTTTTTTTGGGAACAAACAGTCAGAAATTCCCTTTATTTTGGGGCAAGATTGCAGAAATTTCCTTTACATTGGGGCAAAATTGCAGAAATTTCCCTTATTTTGGGGCAAATTTGCAGAAATTTCACTTATTTCAGGGTAATAAGTCAGAAATTTCCCTTATTTTAGGGCAAAAAGACAGAAATTCCCTTTGTTTTGAGGGAAAAAGACAGAAATTCCACTTATTTAGAGGCAAAAAGGCAGAAATTCCCCTTATTTTGGAGCAAAAATGAAGAAATTTCTTTTTTTATAGCAAAAAGGTATGCATTCCCATTATTTTTGGGCAAAAAGGCAGAAATTCCCCGTATTTTGGAGCACAATTTGAGAAATTCTTCTAATTTTAGGGCAAAAGGCAGAAATTCCCTTTATTTTGGGGCAAAAATCAGAAATTCCCCTTCTTTTGGGGCAAAATTCAGAAATTTTTTTTTTATTTTGGGGCAAAATTGCAGGAATTTACTTTTTTTGGGGCAAAATTGAAGTAATTTCCCTTATTTGGGGCAAAATTGCAGAAATTTCACTTATTTTCAGGTAAAAAAGCTGAAATTTCCTTTATTTTGGGGCAAAAAGAGAGAAATTTCCCTTATTTTGGGGCAAAATTGCAGAAATTTTCCTTATTATGGGGAAAAATTGCAGAAATTTCCCTTATTTTAGGACAAAAAGGCAGAAATTCCCCTTATTTTGGAGCAAAATTGCAGAAATTCCCCTAGTTGTGGGGCAAAAGGAAAGAAATTCCCTATATGTTGGGGCAAAAAGACAGAAATTCTCCTTATTTTGGGGCAAAACTTAGAAATTCCACTTATTTTGGGGCAAAATTCCAGAAATTTCCCTTATTTCAGGGCAAAAAGGCAGAAATTTCGCTTATTTTGGGGCAAAATTGCAGAAATTTCCCTTATTTCAGGGTAATAAGTCAAAAATTCCCCCTTATTTTGGGGCAAAAAATACAGAAATTCCCGTTGTTTTGGGGGAAAAAGATAGAAATTCCACTTATTTAGAGGCAAAAAAGAAGAAATTCCCCTTATTTTGGAGCAAAAATGAAGAAATTTCCCTTTTTTATGGCAAAAAGTTATGCATTTCCCTTATTTTTGGGAAAAAAGGCAGAAATTCCCCGTATTTTGGAGCAAAATTGCAGAAATTCCCCTAATTGTGGGGCAAAAGGCAGAAATTCCCTATATGTTGGGGCAAAAAGACAGAAATTCTCCTTATTTTGGGGCAAAACTCAGAAATTCCACTTCTTTTGGGGCAAAATTCCAGAAATTTCCCTTATTTTGGGGCAAAATTGCAGAAATTTCACTTATTTTGGGGCAAAATTGCAGAAATTTTACTTATTTCAGGGAAAAAAGTCAGAAATTTTCCTTATTTTAAGTCAAAAAAACAGAAATTCCTAATATTTTGTGGCAAAAATGCAGAAATTCCTCTTATTTTGAGGTAAAAAGGCTGAATTACCCTTATTTGAGGGCAAAAAGGCAGAAATTTCCCTATTTTGGGGCAAAATTGCAGAAATTTCACTTATTTCATGGTAATGAGTCAGAAATTCCCCTTATTTTGGGGCAAAAAAGAGAGAAATTCCCTTTGTTTTGTGGGGGAAAAGACAGAAATTCCACTTATTTAGAGGCAAAAAGGCAGAAATTCCCCTTATTTTGGAGCAAAAATGAAGAAATTTCATTTTTTATGGCAAAAAGGTATGCATTCCTATTATTTTCGGGCAAAAAGGCAGAAATTCCCCGTATTTTGGAGCAAAATTGCAGAAAATCCCCTAATTTTGGGGCAAAAATCAGAAAATCTCTTTATTTTGGTGCAAAATTTAAGAATTTTCCTTTATTTTGGGGCAAAATTGGAGGAATTTACCTTATTTTTGGGCAAAATTGCAGAAATTTCACTTATTTGGGGCAAAATTGCAGAAATTTCACTTATTTTCAGAAAAAAAGGCTGATATTTCCTTTATTTTGGGGCTAAAAGGGAGAAATTCCTCTTATTTTCGGGCAAAATTGCAGAAATTTCTATTATTATGGGGAAAAATTGCAGAAATTTTCCTTATTTTAGTGCAAAATTGGAGAAATTTCACTTATTTCAAAGAAAAAAAGCAAAAATTTTTCTTATTTTGGGGCAAAAAGGCAGAAATTCCCATTATTATGGGGCAAAAACGCAGAAATTCGACTTATTTTGGGGTAAAATAGCAGAAATTCCCCTAATTTTGGGGGAAAAGGCAGAAATTCCCTTTATTTTGGGGCAAAAATCATAAATTCCCCTTATTTTGGGGCAAAATTCAAGAAATGTCCATTAATTTGTGGCAAAAAGGCAGAAATTCACCTTATTTTGGGGAAAAATTGCAGAAATTTCACATATTTCAGGGCAAAAAGGCAGAAATTTCCCTTATTTTGTGGCAAAATTGCAGAAATTTTACATATTTCAGTGTAATAAGTCAGAAATTCCCCCTATTTTGAGGCAAAAAATACAGAAATTCCCTTTGTTTTGAGGGAAAAAGACAGAAATTCCACTTATTTAGAGGCAAAAAGGCAGAAATTTTTTTTATTTTGGAGCAAAAATGAAAATTTCCCTTTTTTATGGCAAAAAGTTATGCATTCCCTTTATTTTCGGGAAAAAGGCAGAAATTCCCCGTATTTTGGAGCATAATTGCAGAAATTCTTCTAGTTGTGGTGCATAAAGAAAGAAATTCCCTATATGTTGTGGGAAAAGACAGAAATTCTCCTTATTTTGGGGCAAAACTCAGAATTTCCACTTATTTTGGGGCAAAATTCCAGAAATTTCCCTTTTTTGGGGCAAAATTGCAGAAATTTCACTTATTTTGGGGCGAAATTGCAGCAATTTCACTTATTTCTGGGAAAAAGGGCAGAAATTTTTCCTTATTTTGGGGCAAAAAGGCAGAAATTTCTAATAATTTGTGGCAAAAATGCAGAAATTCCCCTTATTTTGAGGTAAAAAGGCTGCAATTCCCATTATTTGGGGGCAAAAAGGCAGAAATTTCCCTTATTTTGGGGCAAAATTGCAGATATTTCACTTATTTAGAGGCAAAAAGACAGAAATTCTTCTTATTTCGGGGCAAAACTTAGAAATTCCACTTATTTTTGGGCAAAATTCCAGAAATTTCCCTTATTTTGGGGCAAAATTGCAGAAATTTCACTTATTTTGGGGCAAAATTGCAGCAATTTCACTTATTTCACGGAAAAAAGGCACAAATTTTCCTTATTTTGGGGCAAAAAGGCAGAAATTCCTAATATTTTGTGGCAAAAATGCAGAAATTCCCCTTATTTTGAGGTAAAAAGGCTGAAATTCCCCTTATTTGGGGGCTAAGAGGCAGAAATTTCCCTTATTTTGGGGCAAAATTGCAGAAATTTTACTTATTTCAGGGAAAAAAGTTAGAAATTTTCCTTATTTTGGGTCAAAAACGCAGGAATTCCCCTTATTTTGAGGTAAAAATGCTGAAATTCCCCTTATTTGAAGGCAAAGAGGCAGAAATTTCTTTTATTTTGGGGCAAAATTGCAGAAATTTCACTTATTTTAGGGTAATAAGTCAGAAATTCCCCTTATTTTGGGGCAAAAAAGACAGAAATTCCCTTTGTTTTGGAGGAAAAGACAGAAATTCCACTTATTTAGAGGCAAAAAGGCAGAAATTCCCCTTATTTTGGAGCAAAAATGAAGAAATTTACCTTTTTATGGCAAAAAGGTATGCATTCCCCTTACTTTCGGGATAAAAAGCAGAAATTCCCCGTATTTTGAAGCAAAATTGCAGAAATTCTCATAATTTTCGGGCAAAAAGGCAGAAATTCTCCTTATTTTGGGGCAAAAAGACAGAAAATCTCCTTTTTTCGGGAGCTCACAGTCAGAAATTTTCCTTATTTTGGGGCAAAATTACAGAAATTTCCTTTACATTGGGGCAAAATTGCAGAAATTTCTCTTATTTTGGGGCAAAATTGCAGAAATTTCACTTATTTCAGGGTAATAAGTCAGAAATTCCCGTTATTTTGGAACAAAAAAAGACAGAAATTCCCTTTGTTTTGGAGGAAAAGACAGAAATTCCACTTATTTAGACGCAAAAAGGCAGAAATTTCACTTATTTTGGAGCAAAAATGAAGAAATTTACCTTTTTATGGCAAAAAGGTATGCATTCCCCTTACTTTCGGGATAAAAAGCAGAAATTCCCCGTATTTTGAAGCAAAATTGCAGAAATTCTCATAATTTTCGGGCAAAAAGGCAGAAATTCTCCTTATTTTGGGGCAAAAAGACAGAAAATCTCCTTTTTTCGGGAGCTCACAGTCAGAAATTTTCCTTATTTTGGGGCAAAATTACAGAAATTTCCTTTACATTGGGGCAAAATTGCAGAAATTTCTCTTATTTTGGGGCAAAATTGCAGAAATTTCACTTATTTCAGGGAAATAAGTCAGAAATTCCCGTTATTTTGGAACAAAAAAAGACAGAAATTCCCTTTGTTTTGGAGGAAAAGATAGAAATTCCACTTATTTAGACGCCAAAAGGCAGAAATTTCCCTTATTTTGGAGCAAAAATGAAGAAATTTACCTTTTTATGGCAAAAAGGTATGCATCCCCCTTACTTTCGGGATAAAAAGCAGAAATTCCCCGTATTTTGAAGCAAAATTGCAGAAATTCTCATAATTTTCAGGCAAAAAGGCAGAAATTCTTCTTATTTTGGAGAAAAGACAGAAAATTTCCTTTTTCGGGAGCAAACAGTCAGAAATTTCCCTTATTTTGGAGGAAAATTGCTAAAATTTCTTTTACATTGGGGCAAAATTGCAGAAATTTTTTTTAATTTGGAGCAAAATTGCAGAAATTCCCCTTTTTGTGGGGCAAAAAGGCAGAAATTCCCTATATGTTGGGGAAAAAAGACAGAAATTCTTTTTATTTTGGGGCAAAACTCAGAAATTCCACTTATTTTTGGGCAAAATTCCAGAAACTTCCCTTATTTTGGGGAAAAATTGCAGAAATTTCACTTATTTTAGGGCAAAATTGGAGAAATTTCACTTATTTCAGGGAAAAAAGGCAGAAATTTTCCTTATTTTGGGGCAAAAATGCAGAAATTCCTAATATTTTGTGGCAAAAATGTAGAAATTCCCTTTATTTTGAGGTAAAAAGGCTGAAATTCTTTTTATTTGGGGGCAAAAAGGCAGAAATTTCTCTTATTTTGGGGCAAAAAGACAGAAATTCCTTTTATTTTGTGGCAAAAAGGCAGAAATTTCATTTATTTTGGGGCAAAATTGCAGAAATTTCACTTATTTCAGGGCATAATTCAAAAATTCCTTTTATTTTGGGGCAAAAAGACAGAAATTCCATTTATTTTTTGGTACAAAGGCAGAAATTTCACTTACTTTGAAGTAAAAAGGCAGAAATTCCTCTTATTTTGGGGCAAAAATGAAGACATTTCTTTTTTTGTGGTAAAAGGTATACATTCCCTTTACATTCGGGATAAAAAGCAGAAATTCCCCGTATTTAGAAGCAAAATTGCAGAAATTCTCATAATTTTCGGGCAAAAAGAGAGAAATTCCCTAATTTTGGGGCAAAAGGCAGAAATTTCTTTTATTTTGGGGCCAAAATCAGAAATTCTTCTTCTTTTGGGGCAAAATTCAAGAAATTTCCTTTATTTTAGGACAAAATTACAGGAATTTACCTTATATGGGGCAAAATTGAAGAAATTTCCCTTATTTGGGGCAAAATTGCAGAAATTTCACTTATTTTCAGGTAAAAAAGCTGAAATTTCCTATATTTTGGGGCAAAAAGGGAGAAATTCCCCTTATTTTGGGGCAACATTGCAGAAATTTTCCTTATTATTGGGAAAAATTGCAGAAATTTTCCTTATTTTAGGGCAAAATTGCAGAAATTTCACTTATTTCAGAGAAAAAAAGCAAAAATTTTTCTTATTTTGGGGCAAAAAGGCAGAAATTCTCATTAATTTGTGGCAAAAAGGCAGAAATTCACCTTATTTTGGGGTAAAATTGCAGAAATTTCACATATTTCAGGACAAAAAGCAGAAATTTCCCTTATTTTGGGGCAAAATTGCAAAAATTTCACTTATTTCAGTGTAATAAGTCAGAAATTCCCCTTATTTTGAGGCAAAAGAGACAGAAATTTCCTTTGTTTTGAGGGAAAAAGACAGAAATTCCACTTATTTAGAGGCAAAAAGGCAGAAATTTCTCTTATTTTGGAGCAAAAATGAAGAAATTTCCCTTTTTTATGGCAAAAAGTTATGCATTCCCCTTATTTTCGAACAAAAAGGCAGAAATTCCTCGGATTTTGGAGCATAATTGCAGAAATTCCCCTAGTTGTGGTGCAGAAAGACAGAAATTCCCTATATGTTGGAGAAAAAAGACAGAAATTCTCCTTATTTTGGGGCAAAACTCAGAAATTCCACTTATTTTGAAGCAAAATTCTAGAAATTTCCCTTTTTTTGGAACAAAATTGCAGAAATTTCACTTATTTCAGGGGAAAAAGGCAGAAATTTTCTTTATTTTGGGGCAAAAAGGCAGAAATTCCTAATATTTTCTGGCAAAAATGCAGAAATTCCCCTTATTTAGAGGTAAAAAGCCTGAAATTCTTCTTATTTGAGGGCAAAAAGGCAGAAATTTCCCTTATTTTGGTGCAAAATTGCAAAAATTTCAATTATTTAGAGGCAAAAAGACAGAAATTCTCCTTATTTTGCGGCAAAACTTAGAAATTCCACTTATTTTGGGGCAAAATTCCAGAAATTTCCCTCATTTTGGGCCAAAATGGCAGAAATTTCACTTATTTTGGGGCAAAATTGCAGAAATTTAAATTATTTCACAGAAAAACGGCACAAATTTTCCTTATTTTGGGGCAAAAAGTCAGAAATTCCTAATATTTTGTGGCAAAAATGCAGAAATTCTTCTTATTTTGAGGTAAAAGGGCTGAAATTCCCCTTATTTGGGGGCAAAGAGGCAGAAATTTCCCTTATTTTGGGGCAAAATTAGAGAAATTTCACTTATTTCAGGGTAATAATTTAGAAATTCCCCTTATTTTGGGGCAAAAAATACAGAAATTCCCTTTGTTTTGGGGGAAAAAGACAGAAATTCCACTTATTTAAAGGCAAAAAGGCAGAAATTCCCCTTATTTTGGAGCAAAAATGAAGAAATTTACCTTTTTATGGCAAAAAGGTATGCATTCCCCTTACTTTCGGAATAAAAAGCAGAAATTCCCCGTATTTTGAAGCACAATTGCAGAAATTCTCATAATTTTCGGGCAAAAAGGCAGAAATTCTCCTTATTTTGGGGCAAAAAGACAGAAGATCTCCTTTTTTCGGGAGCAAACATTCAGAAATTCCCCTTATTTTGGGGCAAAATTGCAGAAATTACCTTTACATTGGGGCAAAATTGCAGAAAGTTCCCTTATTTTGGGGCAAAATTGCAGAAATTTCACTTACTTCAGGGTAATAAGTCAGAAATTCCCCTTATTTTGGGGCAAAAAAGACAGAAATTCTTTTTGTTTTAGGGGAAAAAGACAGAAATTCCACTTATTTAGAGGCAAAAAGCAGAAATTCCCTTTATTTTGGAGCAAAAATGAAGAAATTTCCTTTTTTATGGCCAAAAGTTATACATTCCCATTATTTTCAGGCAAAAAAGCAGAAATTCTCGTATTTTGGAGCAAAATTGCAGAAATTCCCCTAATTTTGGGACAAAAGGCAGAAATTCCCTTTATTTTGGGGCAAAAATCAGAAATTCCTCTTATTTTGGGGAAAAATTCCAGAAATTTCCTTTATTTTGGGGCAAAATTGCAGGAATTTACCTTATTTTGGGGCACAATTGCAGAAATTTCCTTTATTTGGGGCAAAATTTCAGAAATTTCACTTATTTTCAGGTAAAAGGGCTGAAATTTCCTTTGTTATGGGGCACAAAGGAAGAAATTCCCCTTATTTTGGGACAAAATTGCAGAAATCTCCCTTATTATGGGAAAAAATTGCAAAAATTTCCCTTATTTTAGGGGAAAATTGCAGAAATTTCACTTATTTCAGAGAAAAAAAGCAAAAATTTTTCTTATTTTGGGCAAAAAGGCAGAAATTCCCATTATTTTTGGGCAAAAAACCAGAAATTCACCTTATTTAGGGGTAAAATTGCAGAAATTTCACATATTTCAGGGCAAAAAGGCAGAAATTCCTTGTATTTTGGAGCAAAATTGCAGAAATTCCCCTAGTTGTGAGGCAAAAAGACAGAAATTCCCTATATGTTGGCGCAAAAAGACAGAAATTCTTCTTATTTTGGGGCAAAATTTAGAAATTCCACTTATTTTGGGGCAAAATTCCAGAAATTTTCCTTATTTTGGGGCAAAATTGCAAAATTTCAGTTATTTTGGGGCAATATTGCAGAAATTTCACTTATTTTAGGGATAAAAGGCAGAAATTTTCCTTATTTTGGGGCAAAAAGTCAGAAATTCCTAATAATTTGTGGCAAAAATGCAGAAATTCTCCTTATTTTGAGGTATAAAGGCTGAAATTCCCATTATTTCAGGGCAAAATTGCAGAAATTCCCCTAGTTGTGGGGCAAAAAGACAGAAATTCCCTGTATGTTGTGGCAAAAAGACAGAAATTCTCCTTATTTTGGGGCAAAACTCAGAAATTCCACTTATTTTGGGGCAAAATTGCAGAAATTTCACTTATTTCAGGGAAAAAAAAAACAGAATTTTTTTTTTATTTTGTGGCAAAAAGGCAGAAATTCCTAATATTTTGTGGCAAAAATGCAGAAATTCCCCTTATTTTGAGGTAAAAAGGGTGAAATTCCCTTTATTTGTGGGCAGAAAGGCAAAAATTCCACATATTTTTGGGCAAAATTCCAGAAATTTCCCTTATTTTGGGGAAAAATTGCAGAAATTTCAATTATTTTAGGGCAAAATTAGAGAAATTTCACTTACTTCAGGAAAAAAAGGCAGAAATTTTCCTTATTTTTGGGCAAAAATGCAGAAATTCTTAATATTTTGTAGCAAAAATTTAGAAATTTCCCTTATTTTGAGGTAAAAAGGCTGAAATTCCTTTTATTTGGGGGCAAAAAGGCAGAAATTTCTTTTATTTTGGGGGAAAATTGCAGAAATTTCACTTATTTAGAGGCAAAAAGACAGAAATTCTCCTTATTTTGGGGCAAAACTTAGAAATTCCACTTATTTTGGGGCAAAATTCCAGAAATTTCCATTATTTTGGGGCATAATTGCAGAAATTTCACTTATTTTGGGGCAAAATTGCAGAAATTTCACTTATTTCAAGGAAAAATGGCACAAATTTTCCTTATTTTGGGGCAAAAAGTCTGAAATTCCTAATATTTTGTGGCAAAAATGCAGAAATTCCCCTTATTTTGAGGTAAAAAGGCTAAAATTCCCATTATTTGGGGGCAAAAAGGAAGAAATTTCTCTTATTTTGGGGGAAAATTGCAGAAATTTCACTTATTTCAGGGTAATAAGTCAGAAATTTTCCTTATTTTGGGGCAAAAAAGACAGAAAATCCCTTTGTTTTGTTGGAAAAAGACAGAAATTCCACTTATTTAGAGGCAAAAATGCAGAAATTTCCCTTATTTTGGAGCAAAAATGAAGAAATTTACCTTTTTTCTGGCAAAAAGTTATGCATTCCCCTTATTTTCTGGCAAAAAGGCAGAAATTCCCCGTATTTTGGAGCAAAATTGCAGAAATTCCCCTAATTGTGGGGCAAAAATGCAGAAATTCCTTATATGTTGGGGCAAAAAGACAGAAATTCTCCTTATTTTGGGGCAAAACTCAGAAATTCCACTTATTTTGCTGCAAAATTCCAGAAATTTTCCTTATCCTGGGGCAAAATTGCAGAAATTTCACTTATTTTTGGGCAAAATTGCAGAAATTTTACTTATTTCAGGGAAAAAAGTTAGAAATTTTCCTTATTATGGGCCAAAAAGACAGAAATTCCCTTTGTTTTGGAGGAAAAGACAGAAATTCCACTTATTTAGAGGCAAAAAGGCAGAAATTTCCCTTATTTTGGAGCAAAAATGAAGAAATTTACCTTTTTTCTGGCAAAAAGTTATGCATTCCCCTTATTTTCTGGCAAAAAGGCAGAAATTCCCCGTATTTTGGAGCAAAATTGCAGAAATTCCTCTAATTGTGGTGCAAAAATGCAGAAATTCCCTATATGTTGGGGCAGAAAGACAGAAATTCTCCTTATTTTGGGGCAAAACTCAGAAATTCCACTTATTTTGGGGCAAAATTGCAGAAATTTCACTTATTTCAGGGAAAAAGGCAGAAATATTCTATATTTTGGGGCAAAAAGGCAGAAATTCCTAATATTTTGTGGCAAAAATGCAGAAATTCCACTTATTTTGAGGTAAAAAGGCTGAAATTCCCCTTATTTGTGGGCAGAAAGTCAAAAATTTTCCTTATTTTGGGGCAAAATTGCAGAAATTTCACTTATTTCAGGGTAATAAGTCAGAAATTTTTTTTTATTTTGGGGCAAAAAAGACAGAAAATCCCTTTGTTTTGGGGGGAAAAGACAGAAATTCCACTTATTTAGAGGCAAAAATGCAGAAATTCCTCTTATTTTGAAGCAAAAATGAAGAAATTTCCCTTTTTTAAGGCAAAAAGGTATGCATTCTTCTTATTTTCGGGCAAAAAGGCAGAAATTCCCCGTATTTTGGAGCAAAATTTCAAAAATTCCCCTAATTGTGGGGCAAAAATGCAGAAATTCCTAGTATGTTGGGGCAAAAAGACAGAAATTCTTCTTATTTTGGGGCAAAACTCAGAAATTCCACTTATTTTGGGGCAAAATTCCAGAAATTTTACTCATTCTGGGGCAAAATTGCAGAAATTTCACTTATTTTTGGCAAAATTGAAGAAATTTCCCTTATTTTGGAGCAAAAATGAAGAAATTTCCATTTTTTATGGCAAAAAGATATGCATTCCCCTTATTTTCGGGGAAAAAGACAGAAATTCCCTGTATTTTGGAGCATAATTGCAGAAATTCCCCTAGTTGTTGTGCAGAAAGACAGAAATTCCCTATATGTTGGGGCAAAAAGACAGAAATTCTCCTTATTTTGGGGCAAAACTCAGAAATTCCACTTATTTTGGGGCAAAATTCCAGAAATTTCCCTTATTTTGTGGCAAAATTGCAGAAATTTCACTTATTTTGGGGCAAAATTGTAGAAATTTCACTTATTTCAGGGAAAAAAGGCAGAAATTTTCTTTATTTTGGGGCAAAAAGGCAGAAATTCCTAATATTTTCTGGCAAAAATGCAGAAATTCCCCTTATTTTGAGGTAAAAAGGCTGAAATTCCCCTTATTTGGGGGCAAAAATGCAGAAATTTCCCTTATTTTGGGGCAAAATTGCAGAAATTTCACTTATTTTGGGGCAAAATTGCAGAAATTTCACTTATTTTGTGGCACAATTGCAGAAATTTCACTTATTTCAGGGAAAAAATGCACAAATTTTCCTTATTTTTGGGGCAAAAAGTCAGAAATTACTAATATTTTGTGGCAAAAATGCAGAAATTCCCCTTATTTGGGGGCAAAGAGGCAGAAATTTCCCTTATTTTGGGACAAAATTGCAGAAATCTCCCTTATTATGGGAAAAAATTGCAAAAATTTCCCTTATTTTAGGGGAAAATTGCAGAAATTTCACTTATTTCAGAGAAAAAAAGCAAAAATTTTTCTCATTTTGGGGCAAAAAGGCAGAAATTCCCATTATTTTGGGGCAAAAAAGCAGAAATTCACCTTATTTAGGGGTAAAATTGCAGAAATTTAACATATTTCAGGGCAAAAAGGCAGAAATTCCCCGTATTTTGGAGCAAAATTGCAGAAATTCCCCTAGTTGTGGGGCAAAAAGACAGAAATTCTCTATATGTTGGGGCAAAAAGACAGAAATTATCTTTATTTTGGGGCAAAACTTAGAAATTCCACTTATTTTGGGGGAAAATTCCAGAAATTTTCCTTGTTTTGGGGCAAAATTGCAGAAATTTCCTTTATATTGGGGCAAAATTTCAGAAATTTCACTTATTTTGGGGCAAAATTGCAGAAATTTCACTTATTTTAGGGTAATAATTCAAAAATTCCTCTTATCTTGGGGCAAAAAGACAGAAATTCCCTTAGTTTTGGGGGAAAAAGACAGAAATTCCACTTATTGAGAAGCAAAAAGGCAGAAATTCCCCTTATTTTGGAGCAAAAATGAAGAAATTTTCCTTTTTTCTGGCAAAAAGTTATGCATTCCCCTTATTTTCGGGCAAAAAGGCAGAAATTCCCCTATTTTGGAGCAAAATTTCAGAAATTCCCCTAATTGTGGTGCAAAAAGGCAGAAATTCCCGATATGTTGGGGCAAAAAGACAGAAATTCTCTTTATTTTGGGGCAAAACTCAGAAATTCCACATATTCTGGGGCAAAATTGCAGAAATTTCACTTATTTCAGGGAAAAAAACAGAAATTTTCTTTATTTTGGTGCAACAAGGCAGAAATTCCTAATATTTTGTGGCAAAAATGCAGAAATTTCTCTTATTTTGAGGTAAAAAGGCTGAAATTCCCCTTATTTGTGGGCAGAAAGGCAAAAATTTCTCTTATTTTGGGGCAAAATTGCAGAAATTTCATTATTTCAGGGTAATAAGTGAGAAATTTTTCTTATTTTGGGGCAAAAAAGACAGAAAATCCCTTTGTTTTGGGGGGAAAAGACAGAAATTCAACTTATTTAGAGGCAAAAAAACAGAAATTCCCCTTATTTTGGAGCAAAAATGAAGAAATTTCCCTTTTTTAAGGCAAAAAGGTATGCATTCTTTTTATTTACGGGCAAAACGGCAGAAAATTCCCATATTTTGGAGCAAAATTGCAGAAATTCCCCTAATTGTGGGGCAAAAATGCAGAAATTCCCTATATGTTGCGGCAAAAAGACAGAAATTCTCCTTATTTTGGGGCAAAACTCAGAAATTCCACTTATTTTGGGGACAAATTCCAGAAATTTTCCTTATTTTGGGGCAAAATTGCAAAATTTCAGTTATTTTGGGGCAAAATTGCAGAAATTTCACTTATTTTGGGCAAAATTGCAGAAATTTCCCTTATTTCATGGAAAAAAAATATTTTGTTATTTTTGGGCAAAAATGCAGAAATTCCCCTTATTTTGAGGTAAAAAGGCTGAAATTTCCCTTATTTGGGGGCAAAAAGGCAGAAATTTCCCTTATTTTGGGGCAAAATTGCAGAAATTTCACTTATTTCAGGGTAATAAGTCAGAAATTTTTTTTATTTTGGGGCAAAAAAGACAGAAAATCCCTTTGTTTTGGGGGAAAAAGACAGAAATTCCACATATTTAGAGGCAAAAAAGCAGAAATTCCCTTTATTTTGGAGCAAAAATGAAGAAATTTCTCTTTTTTAATGCAAAAAGTTATGCATTGTTCTTATTTTCGGGCAAAAAGGCAGAAATTCCTCGTATGTTGGAGCAAAATTGCAGAAATTCCCCTAATTGTGGGGCAAAAATGCAGAAATTTCTTATATGTTGGGGCAAAAAACAGAAATTCTCCTTATTTTGGGGCAAAACTCAGAAATTCCACTTATTTTGGTGCAAAATTCCAGAAATTTTCCTTATTCTGGGGCAAAATTGCAGAAATTTCACTTATTTTGTGGCAAAATTGCAGAAATTTTACTTATTTCAGGAAAAAAATTTAGAAATTTTCCTTATTTTGGGTCAAAGAGGCAGGAATTTTCCTTATTTTGAGGTAAAAAGGCTGAAATTCCCCTTATTTGAGGGCAAGGAGGCAGAAATTTCCCTTATTTTGGGGCAAAATTGCAGAAATTTCACTTATTTCAGGGTAATAAGTCAGAAATTCCCCTTATCTTGGAGCAAAAAAGACAGAAATTCCCTTTTTTTTGGAGGAAAAGACAGAAATTCCACTTTTTTAAAGGCAAATAGGCAGAACTTTCCCTTATTTTGGAGCAAAAATGAAGAAATTTACCTTTTTATGGCAAAAAGGTATGCATTCCCCTTACTTTCGGGATAAAAAGCAGAAATTCCCCGTATTTTGAAGCAAAATTGCAGAAATTCTCATAATTTTCGGGCAAAAAGGCAGAAATTCTCCTTATTTTGGGGCAAAAAGACAGAAAATCTCCTATTTTCGGGAGCCAACTGTCAGAAATTTCCCTTATTTTGGGGCAAAATTGCAGAAATTTCCTTTACATTGGGGCAAAATTGCAGAAATTTCCTTTTTTTGTGGCAAAATTGCAGAAATTTCACTTAATTCAGGGTAATAAGTCAGAAATTCCCATTATTTTGGGGCAAAAAAGACAGAAATTCCCTTTGTTTTGAAGGAAAAAGACAGAAATTCTACCTATTTATAGGCAAAAAGGCAGAAATTCCCCTTATTTTGGAGCAAAAATGAAGAAATTTCATTTTTTATGGCAAAAAGTTATGCATTCCCTTTATTTTTGGGAAAAGGCAGAAATTCCCCGTATATTGGAGCAAAATTGCAGAAATTCCCCTAATTGTGGGGCAAAAAGGCAGAAATTCCCTATATGTTGGGGAAAAAAGACAGAAATTCTACTTATTTTGGCACAAAACTCAGAAATTCCACTTATTTTTGGGCAAAATTCCAGAAATTTTCCTTATTTTATGAAAAAATTGCAGAAATTTCACTTATTTTAAAGCAAAATTGGAAAATTTCACTTATTTCAGGGAAAAAAGGCAGAAATTTTCCTTATTTTGGGGCAAAAAGGCAGAAATTTTTAATATTTGGTGTCAAAAATGTAGAAATTCCCCTTATTTTGAGGTAAAAAGGCTGTAATTCCTTTTATTTGGGGGCAAAATGGCAAAAATTTCCCTTATTTTGGGGCAAAAAGGCAGAAATTCCTTTTATTTTGTGGCAAAAAGGCAGAAATTTCATTTATTTTGGGGCAAAATTGCAGATATATCACTTATTTCAGGGCATAATTCAAAAATTCCTTTTATTTTGGGGCAAAAAGACAGAAATTCCATTTATTTTTTGGTACAAAGGCAGAAATTTCACTTACTTTGAAGTAAAAAGGCAGAAATTCCTCTTATTTTGGGGCAAAAATGAAGAAATTTCCTTTTTTGTGGTAAAAGGTATACATTCCCCTTACATTCGGGATAAAAAGCAGAAATTCCCCGTATTTTGAAGCAAAATTGCAGAAATTCTCATAATTTTCGGGCAAAAAGGGAGAAATTCCCTAATTTTGGAGCAAAAGGCAGAAATTCCTTTTATTTTGGGGCAAAAATCAGAAATTCCCCTTCTTTTGGGGCAAAATTCAAGAAATTTCCTTTATTTTGGGGCAAAATTACAGAAATTTACATTATTTTGCAGCAAAATTGCAGAAATTTCCCTTATTTGGGGCAAAATTGCAGAAATTTCACTTATTTACAGGTAAAAAGGCTGAAATTTCCTTTATTTTGGGGCAAAAAGGGAGAAATTCCACTTATTTTGAAGCAAAATTGCAGAAATTTCCCTTATTATGGGGAAATATTGCAGAAATTTCCCTTAATTTAAGGCAAAATTGCAGAAATTTCACTTATTTTAGAGAAAAAAAGCAAAAATTTTTCTTATTTTGGGGCAAAAAGGCAGAAATTCCCATTATTTTGGGGAAAAAAAGACAGAAATTCTTTTTGTTTTGGGGGAAAAAGACAGAAATTCCACTTATTTAGAGGCAAAAACGCAGAAATTCTTCTTATTTTGGAGCAAAAATGAAGAAATTTACCTTTTTATGGCAAAAAGGTATGCATTCCCCTTACTTTCGGGATAAAAGCAGAAATTCCCCGTATTTTGAAGCACAATTGCAGAAATTCTCATAATTTTCGGGCAAAAAGGCAGAAATTCTCTTTATTTGGGGGCAAAAAGACAGAAAATCTCCTTTTTTTGGGAACAAACAGTCAGAAATTTCCTATATTTTGGGGCAAAATTGCAGAAATTTCACTTATTTCAGGGTAATAAGTCAGAAATTCCCCTTATTTTGGGGCAAAAAAGACAGAAATTCCCTTTGTTTTGGGGGAAAAAGACAGAAATTCCACTTATTTAGAGGTAAAAAGGCAGAAATTCCCTTTATTTTGGAGATAAATTGAAGAAATTTTCCTTTTTATGGAAAAAAAGGTATTCATTTCCATTATTTTTGGGCAAAAAGGCAGAAATTCCCCATATTTTTGAGCAAAATTGCAGAAATTCCACTAATTTTGTGGCAAAATTCTAGAAATTTCCTTTATTTAGAGGAAAAATTCCAGAAATTTCCTTTATTTTGGGGCAAAATTGCAGGATTTTACCTTATTTTGGGGCAAAATTGCAGAAATTTCCCTTATTTGGGTCAAAATTGCAGACATTTCAGTTATTTTCAGGTAAAAAGGCTGAAATTTCTTTTATTTTGGGGCAAAAAGGGAGAAATTCCCCTTATTTTGAGGCAAAATTGCAGAAATTTTCCTTATTATGGGGAAATATTGCAGAAATTTTTCTCAATTTAAGGCAAAATTGCAGAAATTTCACTTATTTTACAGAAAAAAAGCAAAAATTTCTCTTATTTTGAGGCAAAAAGGCAGAAATTCCCATTATTTTGGGGCAAAAAGGCAGAAATTCACCTTATTTTGGGGTAAAATTGCAGAAATTTCACATATTTCAGGGCAAAAAGGCAGAAATTTCCCTTAATTTGGGGCAAAAAAGACAGAAATTTTCTTTGTTTTGGGGGAAAAAGACAGAAATTCCACTTATTTAGAGGCAAAAAGGCAAAAATTCCTCTTATTTTGGAGCAAAAATGAAGAAATTTCCCTTTTTTTATGGCAAAAAGTTATGCATTCCCCTTATTTTCGGGCAAAAAGGCAGAAATTCCTTGTATTTTAGAGCAAAATTGCAGAAATTCCCCTAATTGTGAGGCAAAAATGCAGAAATTCCCTATATGTTGGGGCAAAAAGACAGAAATTCTCCTTATTTTGGGGCGAAACTCAGAAATTCCACATATTTTGGGGCAAAATTTAAAAAATTCTCCTTATTTTGGGGCAAAATTGCAGAAATTTGACTTATTTTAGGGCAAAATAGCAGAAATTTCACTTATTTCAGGAAAAAAAGGCAGAAATTTTCCTTATTTTGGAGCAAAAAGTCAGAAATTCCTAATATTTTGTGGCAAAAATGCAGAAATTCCTCTTATTTTGAGGTGAAAAGGCTGAAATTCCCCTTATTTGGGGGCAAAAAGGCAGAAATTTCCCTTATTCTGGGGCAAAATTGCAGTCAGAAATTTTCTTGATTTTGGGGCAAAAAAGACAGAAAATCTTTTTGTTTTGGAGGAAAAAACAGAAATTCCACTTATTTAGAGTCAAAAAAGCAGAAATTCCCCTTATTTTGGAGTAAAAATGTAGAAATTTCCCCTTTTTAAGGCAAAAAGGTATGCATTCCTTTTATTTTCGGGCAAAAAGGCAGAAATTCCTCGTATTTTGGAGCAAAATTGCAGAAATTCCCCTAATTTTGGGGCAAAAATGCAGAAATACCCTATATGTTGAGGAAAAAAGGCAAAAATTCTCCTTATTATGGGGCAAAACTCAAAAACTCCACTTATTTTGGGGCAAAATTCCAGAAATTTCCTTTATTCTGGTGCAAAATTGCAGAAATTTCACTTATTTTCAGGTAAAAATGCTGAAATTTCCTTTATTTAGGGCAAAAAGGGAGAAATTCCCCTTATTTTGCGGCAAAAAGGCAGAAATTTTCCTTATTTTGAGGTAAAAAGCCTGAAATTCCCCTTATTTGGGGGCAAAGAGGCAGAAATTTTCTTTATTTTGGGCCAAAATTGCAGAAATTTTACTTATTTCATAGTAATTAGTCAGAAATTCCCCTTATTTTGGGGCAAAAATGACAGAAATTCCTTTTGTTTTGTGGGAAAAAGACAGAAATTCCACTTATTTAGAGGCAAAAAGCAGAAATTCCCCTTATTTCGGAGCAAAAATGAAGAAATTCACCTTTTTATGGCAAAAAGGTATGCATTCCCCTTACTTTCGGGATAAAAGCAGAAATTACCCGTATTTTGAAGCAAAATTGCAGAAATTCTCATAATTTTCGGGCAAAAAGACAGAAATTCTCCTTATTTTGGGGCAAAAAGAAGAAAAATTCCTTTTTTTGGGAACAAACAGTCAGAAATTCCTCTTATTTTGGGGCATAATTGCATAAATTTCCTTTACATTGGGGCATAATTGCAGAAATTTTCCTTATTTTGGGGCAAAATTGCAGAAATTTTACTTATTTCAGGGTAATATGTCAGAAATTCCCCTTATTTTGGGGCAAAAAAGACAGAAATTCCCTTTGTTTTGGGGGAAAAAAACAGAAATTCCACTTATTTAGAGGCAAAAAGGCAGAAATTCCCTTTATTTTGGAGCAAAAATGAAGAAATTTCCCTTTTCATGGCAAAAAGGTATGCATTTCCATTATTTTCGGGCAAAAAGGCAGAAATTCCCTGTATTTTGTAGAAAAATTGCAGAAATTCCCCTAATTTTGGGGCAAAAGGCAAAAATTCTTTTTATTTTGGGGCAAAATTTCAGAAATTTCCTGTATTTTGGGGAAAAATTGCAATAAGTTACCTTATTTTGGGGCACAATTTCAGAAATTTCCATTATTTGGGGCGAAATTGCAGAAATTTCAGTTATTTTCAGGTAAAAAGTGTGAAATTTCCTTTATTTTGGGGCAAAAAGGGAGAAATTCCCCTTATTTTGGGGCAAAATTGCAGATATTTCCCTTATTATGGGGAAAAATTGCAGAAATTTCCCTTATTTTAGGCCAAAATTGCAGAAATTTCACTTATTTCAAAGGAAAAAAGCAAAAATTTTTCTTATTTTGGGGCAAAAAGGCAGAAATTCCCATTATTTTGTGGCAAAAAAGCAGAAAATCACCTTTTTTGGGGGTAAAATTGCTGAAATTTCACATATTTCAGGGCAAAAAGGCAGAAATTTCCCTTATTTTGGGGCAAAAAAGACAGAAATTCCCTTTGTTTTGGGGGAAAAAGAGAGAAATTCTACTTATTTAGAGGCAAAAAGGCAGAAATTCCCCTTATTTTGGAGCAAAAATAAAGAAATTTCCCTTTTTTATGGCAAAAAGTTATGCATTCCGCTTATTGTCGGGCAAAAATGCAGAAATTCCCCGTATTTTGGAGCAAAATTGCAGAAATTCCCCTAATTGTGGGGCAAAAATGCAGAAATTCCCTATAAGTTGGGGCAAAAAGACAGAAATTCTCCTTATTTTGTGGCAAAACTCAGGAATTCCACTTATTTTGGGGCAAATTTCCAGAAATTCCCCTTATTTTGGTGCAAAATTGCAAAATTTCACTTATTTTAGGGCAAAATTGCAGAAATTTCACTTATTTCCGGGAAAAAAAGCAGAAATTTTCTTTATTTTGGGGCAAAAAGGCAGAAATTCCTAATATTTTGTGGCAAAAATGCAGAAATTCCCCTTATTTTGAGGTGAAAAAGCTGAAATTCCCCTCTTTGTGGGCAAAATGGCAGAAATTTCCCTTATTTTGGGGCAAAATTGCAGAAATTTTACTTATTTCAGGGTAATAAGTCAGAAATTTTCTTGATTTTGGGGCAAAAAAGACATAAAATCTCTTTTTTTTGGAAAAAAACCAGAAATTCCACATATTTAGAGGCAAAAAAACAAATTCCCCTTATTTTGAGGCAAAATGAAGAAATTTCCCTTTTTTAAGGCAAAAAGGTGTGCATTCTTCCTATTTTCGGGCAAAAAGGCAGTAATTCCCTGTATTTTGGAGCAAAATTGCAGAAATTCCCATAATTGTGGGGCAAAAATGAAGAAATTCTCTCTATGTTGGGGCAAAAAGACAGAAATTCTCCTTATTTTGGGGCAAAACTCAGAAATTCCACATATTTTGGGGCAAAATTCCAGAAATTTCCTATATTCTGGGGCAAAATTGCAGAAATTTCACTTATTTGGGGGCAAAATTGCAGAAATTTCACTTATTTCATGGAAAAAAGGCAGAAATTTTCCTTATTTTGGGGCAAAAGGGCAGAAATTCCCCTTATTTTGAGGTAAAAAGCCTGAAATTCCCCTTATTTGGGGGCAAAAATGAAGAATTTTCCTTTATTTTGGGGCAACATTGCAGAAATTCTCCTTTTTTTTGGAGTAAAAATGAAGAAATTTCCCTTTTTATGGCAAAAAGTTATGCATTCCCATTATTTTCGGGCAAATAGGCAGAAATTCCTCGTATTTTGGAGCAAAATTGCAGAAATTCCCTTTGTTTTGGGGGAAAAATACAGAAATTCCACTTATTTTAGGGCAAAAAAGACAGAAATTCCCTTTGTTTTGGGGGAAAAAGACAGAAATTCCACTTATTTAGAGGCAAAAAAGCAGAAATTCCCCTTATTTTGGAGCAAAAATGAAGAAATTTACCTTTTTATGGCAAAAAGGTATGCATTCTTCTTATTTTCGGGATAAAAGCAGAAATTCCCCGTATTTTGAAGCAAAATTGCAGAAATTCTCATAATTTTCGAGCAAAAAGGCAGAAATTCTCCTTATTTTGGGGCAAAAAGGCACAAAATCTCCTTTTTTTGGGAACAAACAGTCAGAAATTCCCCTTATTTTGGGGCAAAATTGCAGAAAATTCACTTATGTCAGGGTAATAAGTGAGAAATTCTCCTTATTTTGCAGCAAAAAAGACAGAAAATCCCTTTTTTTGGGGGAAATAGACAGAAATTCCACTTATTTAGAGACAAAAATACAGAAATTCCCATTTTTTTGGAGCAAAAATGAAGAAATTTCCCTTTTTTATGGCAAAAAGGTATGCATTCCCATTATTTTCCGGCAAAAAGGCAGAAATTCCTCGTATTTTGGAGCAAAATGCAGAAATTCCCTTAATTTTTGGGCAAAAGGCAGAAAATCCCTTTATTTTGGGGCCAAAATCAGAAATTCCCATTATTTTGGGGCAAAATTCAAGAAATTTCCTCTATTTTGGGGCATAATTGCAGGAATTTACCTTATTTTGGAGGAAAATTGCAGAAATTTTCCTTATATGAAGCAAAATTACAGAAATTTCACTTATTTTCAGGTAAAAAGGCTAAAACTTCCTTTATTTTGGGGCAAAAAGGGAGAAATACCCCTTATTATGGGTCAAAATTGCAGAAATTTCCCTTATTATGTTGAAATATTGCAGAAATTTCCCTTAATTTAAAGCAAAATTGCAGAAATTTCACTTATTTCAGAGAAAAAAAGCAAAAACTTCTCTTATTTTGGGGCAAAAAGGCAGAAATTCCCATTATTTTGGGGCAAAATGCAGAAATTGACCTTATTTTAAGGTAAAATTGCAGAATTTTCACTTATTTTGGGGCAAAATTGCCGAAATTTCACTTATTTCAGGGAAAAAAGGCAGAAATTTCACTTATTTCAGGGAAAAAAGGCAGAAATTTTCGATATTCTGGGGCAAAAATGCAGAAATTCCCCTTATTTTGAGGTAAAATGGCTGAAATTCTTTTTATTTGGGGGCAAAAAGGCAGAAATTTCCCTTATTTTGGGGCAAAATTGCAGAAATTTCACTTATTTCAGGGTAATGAGTCAGAAATTCCCCTTATTTTGGGTCAAAAAAGAGAGAAATTCCCTGTGTTTTGTGAGAAAAAGACAGAAATTCCACTTATTTAGAGGCAAAAAGGCAGAAATTCCCCTTATTTTGGAGCAAAAATGAAGAAATTTCATTTTTTATGGCAAAAAGGTGTGCATTCCTATTATTTTCGGGCAAAAAGGCAGAAATTTCCGTAATTTTGGAGCAAAATTGCAGAAATTCCCCTAATTTTGGGGCAAAAGGCAGAAATTCCCTTTATTTTGGGGCAAAAATCAGAAAATCCCTTTATTTTGGGGCAAAATTCAAGAAATTTCCTTTATTTTGGGGCAAAATTGGAGGAATTTACCTTATTTTAAGGCAAAATTGCAGAAATTTCCCTTATTTGGGGCAAAATTGCAGAAATTTAACTTATTTTCAAAAAAAAGGCTGAAATTTTCTTTATTTTGGGGCAAAAAGGGAGAAATTTCCCATATTTTGGGGCAACATTGCAGAAATTTCCCTTATTATGGGGAAAAATTGCAGAAATTTTTCTTATTTTAGGGCAAAATTGCAGAAATTTCACTTATTTCAGAGAAAAAAAGCAAAAATTTTTCTTATTTTGGGATAAAAATGCAGAAATTCCCATTATTTTGGGGCAAAAAGGCAAAAATTCGACTTATTTTGGGGTAAAATTGCAGAAATTTCACATATTTCAGGGCAAAAAGGCAGAAATTTCCTTTATTTTGGGGCAAAATTGCAGAAATTTAACTTATTTTCAAAAAAAAGGCTGAAATTTTCTTTATTTTGGGGCAAAAAGGGAGAAATTTCCCTTATTTTGGGGCAACATTGCAGAAATTTCCCTTATTATGGGGAAAAATTGCAGAAATTTTTCTTATTTTAGGGCAAAATTGCAGAAATTTCACTTATTTCAGAGAAAAAAAGCAAAAATTTTTCTTATTTTGGGACAAAAATGCAGAAATTCCCATTATTTTGGGGCAAAAAGGCAAAAATTCGACTTATTTTGGGGTAAAGTTGCAGAAATTTCACATATTTCAGGGCAAAAAGGCAGAAATTTCCTTTATTTTGGGGCAAAATTGCAGAAATTTCACTTATTTCATGGTAATAAGTCAGAAATTCCCCTTATTTTGGGGCAAAAAAGACAAAAATTCTCTTTGTTTTGGGGGAAAAAGACAGAAATTCCACTTATTTAGAGGCAAAAAGGAAGAAATTCCCATTATTTTTGAGCAAAAATGAAGAAATTTCCCTTTTTTATGGCAAAAAGTTATGCATTCCCCTTATTTTCGAACAAAAAGGCAGAAATTCCTTGTATTTTGGAGCAAAATTGCAGAAATTCCTCTAATTGTGGGGCAAAAATTCAGAAATTCCCAATATGTTGGGGCAAAAAGACAGAAATTCTCCTTATTTTGGGGCATAACTCAGAAATTCCACTTATTTTGTGAAAAATTCCAAAATTTCTCTTATTTTGGGGCAAAATTGCAGAAATTTCACTTATTTCAGGGAAAAAAGGCAGAAATTTTCCTTATTTTGGGGCAAAAATGCAGAAATTCTTAATATTTTGTGGCAAAAATGCAGAAATTCCCTTTATTTTGAGGGAAAAAGGCTGAAATTCCCCTTATTTGGGGGCAAAAAGGCAGAAATTTCCCTTACTTTGGGGCAAAAAGACAGTAATTCCTTTTATTTTGTGGCAAAAAGTCAGAAATTTCTTTTATTTTGGGGCAAAATTGCAGAAATATCACTTATTTCAGGGCCTAATTCAAAAATTCCTTTTATTTTGGGGCAAAAAGACAGAAATTCCATTTATTTTTGGTTAAAAAGGGAGAAATTTCACTTATTTTGTGGTAAAAAGCAGAAATTCCTCTTATTTTGGGGCAAAAATGAAGAAATTTCCTTTTTTTGTGGCAAAAGGTATACATTCCCCTTACTTTCGGGATAAAAAGCAGAAATTCCCCGTATTTTGAAGCAAAATTGCACAAATTTTCATAATTTTCGGGCAAAAAAGCAGAAATTCTCTTTATTTTAGGGCAAAAAGTCAGAAAATCTCCTTTTTTCGGAAGCAAACAGTCAGAAATTCCCCTTATTTTGGGGCAAAATTGCAGAAATTTCCTTTATATTGGGGCAAAATTTCAGAAATTTCCCTTATTTTGGGGTTAAATTGCAGAAATTTCACTTATTTCAGGGTAATAAGTCAGAAATTCCCCTTATTTTGGGGCAAAAAAGACAGAAATTTCCTTTGTTTTGGGGGAAAAAGACAGAAATTCCACTTAGTTAGAGGCAAAAATGCAGAAATTCCCCTTATTTTGGAGCAAAAATGAAGTAATTTTCCTTTTTATGGCAAAAAGGTATGCATTCCCATTATTTTCGTGCAAAAAGGCAGAAATTCCCCGTATTTTGAAGCAAAATTGCAGAAATTCCCCTAATTTTGGGTCAAAAGGCAGAAATTCCCTTTATTTTTGGGCAAAAATCAGAAATTACTTTATTTTGGGGCAAAATTCAAGAAATTTCCTTTATTTTGGGGCAAAATTGCAGGAATTTACCTTATTTTGGGGCAAAATTGCAAAAATTTCTTTTATTTGGGGCAAAATTGAATAAAATTCACTTATTTTCAGGTAAAAAGGCTGAAATTTCCTTTATTTTGGGGCAAAAAAAGAGAAATTCCTTTTATTTTGGGGCAAAATTGCAGAAATTTCTCTTGTTATGGGAAAAAATTGCAGAAATTTCCCTTATTTTAGGGCAAAATTGCAGAAATTTCACTTATTTCAGAGAAATAAAGCTAAAATGTTTCTTATTTTGGGGCAAAAAGGCAGAAATTCCCATTATTTTAGGGCAAAAAGGCAGAAATTCACCATATTTTGGGGTAAAATTGCAGAAATTTTACATATTTCAGGGCAAAAAGGCAGAAATTTTTTTATTTTGGGGCAAAATTGCAGAAATTTCACTTATTTCAGTTTAATAAGTCAGAAATTCCCCCTTATTTTGGGGCAAAAAATACAGAAATTCCCGTTGTTTTGGGCGAAAAAGACAGAAATTCCACTTATTTAGAGGCAAAAAGGCAGAAATTCCCTTTATTTTGCAGCAAAAATTAAGAAATTTCCCTTTTTTATGGCAAAAAGATATGCATTTCCCTTATTTTGGGAAAAAAGGCAGAAATTCCCCGTATTTTGGAGCAAAATTGCAGAAATTCCCCTAATTGTGGGGCAAAAGGCAGAAATTCCCTATATGTTGGGGCAAAAAGACAGAAATTCTCCTTATTTTTGGGCAAAACTCAGAAATTCCACTTCTTTTGGGGCAAAATTCCAGAAATTTCTCTTATTTTGGGGCAAAATTGCAGAAATTTCACTTATTTTGGGGCACAATTGCAGAAATTTCACTTATTTCTGAGAAAAAAGTCAGAAATTTTTTTATTTTGGGCTAAAACACAGAAATTCCTAATATTTTGTGGCAAAAATGCAGAAATTCCTCTTATTTTGAGGTAAAAAGGCTGAATTACCCTAATTTGGGGGCAATAAGACAGAAATTTCCCTTATTTTGGAGCAAAATTGCAGAAATTTCACTTATTTCAGGGTAATGAGTCAGAAATTCCCCTTATTTTGGGGCAAAAAAGAGAGAAATTCCCTTGTTTTGTGGGAAAAAGACAGAAATTCCACTTATTTAGAAGCAAAAATACAGAAATTCCCCTTATTTTGGAGCAAAAATGAAGAAATTTCATTTTTATGGCAAAAAGGTATGCATTCCCATTATTTTCGGGCAAAAAGGCAGAAATTCCCTGTATTTTGGAGCAAAATTGCAGAAATTCCCCTAATTTTGGGGCAAAAGGCAGAAATTCCCTTTATTTTGGGGCAAAAATCAAAAAATCTCTTTATTTTTGGGCAAAATTCAAGAAATTTCCTTTATTTTGGGGCAAAATTGGAGGAATTTACCTTATTTTTGGGCAAAATTGCAGAAATTTCCCTTATTTGGGACAAAATTGCAGAAATTTCACTTATTTTCAGGAAAAAGGGCTGATATTTCTTTTATTTTGGGGGAAAAAAAAGAAATTCCTCATATTTTGGGGCAAAATTGCAGAAATTTCTCATATTATGGGGAAAAATTTCAGAAATTTTACTTATTTAAGGGCAAAATTGCATAAATTTCACTTATTTCAGAGAAAAAAAGCAAAAATTTTTCTTATTTTGAGGCAAAAAGGCAGAAATTCCCATTATTTTGGGGCAAAAAGGCAGAAATTTGACTTATTTTGGGGTAAAATTGCAGAAATTCCCCTAATTTTGGGGCAAAAGGCAGAAATTCTCTTTATTTTGGGGTAAAAATCATAAATTCCCATTATTTTGGGGCAAAATTCAAGAAATTTCCTTTAATTTGGGGCAAAATTGCAGAAATTTACATTATTTTGGGGCAAAATTGCAGAAATTTTCCTTATTTTAGGGCAAAATTGCAGAAAGTTCACTTATTTCAGAGAAAAAAAGCAAAAATTTTTCTTATTTTTGGGCAAAAAGGCAGAAATTCCCATTAATTTGTGGCAAAAAAGCAGAAATTCACCTTATTTTGGGGTATAATTGCAGAAATTTCACATATTTCAGTGCAAAAAGGCAGAAATTTCCCTTATTTTGGGGCAAAATTGCAGAAATTTCACTTATTTCAGTGTAATAAGTCAGAAATTCCCCTTATTTTGAGGCAAAAAAGACAGAAATTCCCTTTGTTTTGAGGGAAAAAGACTGAAATTCCACTTATTTAGAGGCAAAAAGGCAGAAATTTCCCTTCTTTTGGAGCAAAAATGAAGAAATTTCCCTTTTTTATGGCAAAAAGTTATGCATTCACCTTATTTTCGGGCAAAAAGGCAGAAATTGCCCGTATTTTGTAGAATAATTGCAGAAATTCTCCTAGTTGTGGTGCAGAAAGACAGAAATTCCCTATATGTTGGGGCAAAAAGACAGAAATTCTCCTTATTTTGGGGCAAAACTCAGAAATTCCACTTATTTTGGGGCAAAATTCCAGAAATTTCCCTTATTTTGGGGCAAAATTGCAGAAATTTCACTTATTTTGGGGCAAAATTGCAGAAATTTCATTTATTTCAGGGAAAAAAGGCAGAATTTTTCTTTATTTTGGGGCAAAAAGGCAGAAATTCCTAATATTTTCTGGCAAGAATTTAGAAATTCCCCTTATTTTGAGGTAAAAAGGCTGAAATTCCCCGTATTTGGAGGCAAAAAGGATGAAATTTCCCTTATTTTGGGGCAAAATTGCAGAAATTTCACTTATTTAGAAGCAAAAAGACAGAAATTCTCCTTATTTTGGGGCAAAACTTAGAAATTCCACTTATTTTGGGGCAAAAATCCAGAAATTTCCCTTATTTTGGGGCAAAATTGCAGAAATTTCACTTATTTTGGGGCAAAATTGCAGAAATTTCACTTATTTCAGGGTAATGAGTCAGAAATTCCCCTTATTTTGGGGCAAAAAAGAGAGAAATTCCCTTGTTTTGTGGGAAATAGACAGAAATTCCACTTATTTAGAGGCAAAAATGAAGAAATTCCCCTTATTTTGGAGCAAAAATGAAGAAATTTCATTTTTTATGGCAAAAAGGTATGCATGCCCATTATTTTCGGTCAAAAAGGCAGAAATTCCCCGTATTTTGGAGCAAAATTGCAGAAATTCCTCTAATTTTGGGGCAAAAGGCAGAAATTCCCTTTATTTTGGGGCAAAAATCAGAAAATCTGTTTATTTTGGGGCTAAATTCAAGAAATTTCCTTTATTTTGGGGCAAAATTGGAGGAATTTACCTTATTTTTGGGCCAAATTGCAGAAATTTCCCTTATTTGGGGCAAAATTGCAGAAATTTCACTTATTTTCAGGAAAAAGGGCTGATATTTCCTTTATTTTGGGGCAAAAAGGGAGAAATTCCTCTTATTTTGGGGCAAAATTGCAGAGATTTCTCTTATTATGGGGAAAAATTGCACAAATTTTCCTTATTTAAGGGCAAAATTGCAGAAATTTCACTTATTTCAGAGAAAAAAAGCAAAAATTTTTCTTGTTTTGGGGCAAAAAGGCAGAAATTCCCATTATTTTGGGGCAAAAATGCAGAAATTTGACATATTTTGTGGTAAAATTGCAGAAATTCCCCTAATTTTGGGGCAAAAGTACGAAATTCCCTTTATTTTGGGGCAAAAATCATAAATTCCCCTTATTTTGGGGCAAAATTCAAGAAATTTCCTTTAATTTGGGGCAAAAGTGCAGGTATTTACCTTATTTTGGGGCAAAATTGCAGAAATTTTTGTTATTTGGGGCAAAATTGCAGAAACTTCAATTATTTTCAGGTAAAAAGGCTGAAATTTCCTTTATTTTCGGGCAAAAACGGAGAAATTCCCCTTATTTTGGGGCAAAATTGAAGAAATTTCCTTTATTATTGGGAAAAATTGCAGAAATTTTTCTTATTTTAGGGCAAAATTGCAGAAATTTCACTTATTTCAGAGAAAAAACGCAATAAATTTTCTTATTCTGGGGCAAAAAGGCAGAAATTACAATTAATTTGTAGAAAAAAGGCAGAAATTCACCTTATTTTGGGGTAAAATTTCAGAAAATTCACATATTTCAAGGCAAAAAGGCAGAAATTTCCCTTATTTTAGAGCAAAAATGAAGAAATTTCCCTTTTTTATGGCTAAAAGTTATGAATTCCCCTTATTTTCGGGCAAAAAGGCAGAAATTCCCCGTATTTTGGAGCATAATTGCAGAAATTTCACTAGTTGTGGTGCAGAAAGAAAGAAATTCCCTATATGTTGGGGCAAAAAGACAGAAATTCTCTTTATTTTGGGGCAAAACTCAGAAATTCCACTAATTTTGGGGCAAAATCCCAGAAATTTCCCTTATTTTGGGGCAAAATTGCAAAAATTTCACTATTTTGGGGCAAAATTGCAGAAATTTCAATTATTTCAGGGAAAAAAGGCAGAAATTTTCTTTATTTTGGGGCAAAAATGCAGAAATTCCTAATATTTTGTGGCAAAAATGCAGAAATTCCCCTTATTTTGAGGTAAAAAGGCTGAAATTCATTTATTTGGGGGCAAAAAGGCAGAAATTTCCCTTATTTTAGGGGAACATTGCAGAAATATCAATTATTTAGAGGCAAAAAGACAGAAATTCTCCTTATTTTGGGGCAAAACTTAGAAATTCCACATATTTTAAGGCAAAATTCCAGAAATTTCCCTTATTTTTGGGCAAAATTGCAGAAATTTCACTTATTTTGGGGCAAAATTGTAGAAATTTCACTTATTTTGGGGCAAAATTGCAGAAATTTCACTTATTTCAGAGAAAAAAGGCACAAATTTTCTTTATTTTGGGGCAAAAAGTAAGAAATTCCTAATATTTTGTGGCAAAAATGCAGAAATTCCCCTTATTTTGAGGTAAAAAGGCTGAAATTCCCCTTATTTGGGGGCAAAGAGGCAGAAATTTCCCTTATTTTTTGGCAAAATTGGAGAAATTTCACTTATTTGAGGGTAATAATTCAGAAATTCCCATTATTTTGGGGCAAAAAAGAACGAAAGTCCCTTTGTTTTGGGGGAAAAAGACAGAAATTCCACTTATTTAGAGGCAAAAAGGCAGGAATTCTCGGTATTTTGGAGCAAAATTGCAGAAATTTGCCTTATTTTAGGGCAAAATTGCAGAAATTTCACTTATTTCAGAGAAAAAAAGCAAAAATTTCTCTTATTTTGGGGCAAAAAGGCAGAAATTCCCATTATTTGTGGCAAAAAGGCAGAAATTCACCTTATTTTGGGGTATAATTGCAGAAATTTAACATATTTCAGGGCAATAAGGCAGAAATTTCCCTTATTTTCGGGCAAAATTGCAGAAATTTCACTTATTTCAGTGTAATAAGTCAGAAATTCCCCTTATTTTGAGGCAGAAAAGAGAGAAATTTCCTTTGTTTTGAGGAAAAAAGACAGAAATTCCACTTATTTAGAGGCAAAAAGGCAGAAATTTCCCTTCTTTTGGAGCAAAAATGAAGAAATTTCCATTTTTTATGGCAAAAAGGTATGCATTCCCCTTATTTTCGGGCTATAAGGGAGAAATTCCCCGTATTTTGGAGCATAATTGCAGAAATTCCCCTAGTTGTGGTGCAGAAAGACAGAAATTCCCTATATGTTGGGGCAAAAAGACAGAAATTCTTCTTATTTTGGGGCAAAACTCAGAAATTCCACTTATTTTGGGGCAAAATTGCAGAAATTTCCTTTATTTTGGGGCAAAATTGGAGAAATTTCACTTATTTTGGGGCAAAATTGCAGAAATTTCACTTATTTCAGGGAAAAAAGGCAGAAATTTTCTTTATTTTGGGGCAAAAAGGGAGAAATTCCTAATATTTTCTGGCAAAAATGCAGAAATTCCTCTTATTTTGAGGTAAAAAGGCTGAAATTCCCCTTATTTGGGGGCAAAAAGCAGAAATTTCTCTTATTTTGGGGCAAAATTGCAGAAATTTCACTTATTTAGAGGCCAAAAGAAAAAAATTCTCTTTATTTTGGGGCAAAACTTAGAAATTCCACTTATTTTGGGGCAAAATTCTGGAAATTTCCTTTATTTTGGGGCAAAAATGCAGAAATTTCACTTATTTTGGGGCAAAATTGCAAAGATTTCACTTATTTCATGGAAAAAAGGCACAAATTTTCCTTATTTTGGGGCAAAAAGTCAGAAATTCCTAATATTTTGTGGCAAAAATGCAGAAATCCCCCTTATTTTGAGGTAAAAAGGCTGAAATTCCCCTTATTTGGGGGCAAAGAGGCAGAAATTTCCCTTATTTTCGGGCAAAATTGGAGAAATTTCACTTATTTCAGGGTAATAATTCAGAAATTCCCCTTATTTTAAGGCAAAAAAACAGAAATTCTTTTTGTTTTGGGGGAAAGAGACAGAAATTCCACTTATTTAGAGGCAAAAAGGCAGAAATTCTCCGTATTTTGGAGCAAAAATGAAGAAATTTACCTTTTTATGGCAAAAAGGTATGCATTCCCCTTACTTTCGGGATAAAAAGCAGAAATTCCCCGTATTTTGAAGCAAAATTGCAGAAATTCTCATAATTATCGGGCAAAAAGGCTGAAATTCTCCTCATTTTGGGGCAAAAAGACAGAAGATCTCCTTTTTTCGGGAGCAAACTGTCAGAAATTCCCTTTATTTTTGGGCAAAATTGCAGAAATTTCCTTTACATTGGGACAAAATTGCAGAAATTTTCCTTATTTTGGGGCAAAATTGCAGAAATTTCACTTACTTCAGAGTAATAAGTCAGAAATTCCCCTTATTTTGGGACAAAAAAGACAGAAATTCTCTTTGTTTTGGGGGAAAAAGACAGAAATTCCACTTATTTAGAGGCAAAAAGGCAGAAATTCCCCTTATTTTGGAGCAAAAATGAAGAAATTTCCCTTTTTATGGCAAAAAGGTATGCATTCCCATTATTTTCAGGCAAAAAGGCAGAAATTCCCCGTATTTTGGAGCAAAATTGCAGAAATTCCCCTAATTTTGGGGCAAAAGGCAGAAATTCCCTTTATTTTGGGGCAAAAATCAGAAATTCCCCATATTTTAGGGCAAAATTCCAGAAATTTCCTATTTTTGGGGCAAAATTGCAGGAATTTACTATATTTTGAGGCTAAATTGCAGAAATTTCTCTTATATGGGGCAAAATTTCAGAAATTTCACTTATTTTCAGGTAAAAAGGCTGAAATTTCCTTTGTTTTGGGGCAAAAAGGAAGAAATTCTTCTTATTTAGGGGCAATATTGCAGAAATCTCTCTTATTATGGGAAAAAATTGCAAAAATTTCCATTATTTTAGGGGAAAATTGCAGAAATTTCACTTATTTCAGAGAAAAAAAGCAATTTTTTTTTTTATTTTGGGGCAAAAGGCAGAAATTCCCATTATTTTGGGGCAAAAAAGCAGAAATTCACCTTATTTAAGGGTAAAATTGCAGAAATTTCACATATTTCAGGGCAAAAAGGCAGAAATTCCCCGTATTTTGGAGCAAAATTGGAGAAATTCCCCTAGTTGCGGGGCAAAGAGACAGAAATTTCCTATATGTTGGGGCAAAAAGACAGAAATTCTCCTTATTTTGGGGCAAAACTTAGAAATTCCACATATTTTGGGACAAAATTCCAGAAATTTTCCTTATTTTGGGGCAAAATTGCAGAAATTTCACTTATTTTGGGGAAAAATTGCAGAAATTTCACTTATTTCAGGGAAAAAAGGCAGAAATTTTCCTTATTTTGGGGCATAAAGTCATAAATTCCTAATATTTTGAGGCAAAACACAGAAAATCTTCTTTTTTCGGGAGCAAACAGTCAGAAATTTCCCTTATTTTGGGGCAAAATTGCAGAAATTTCCTTTAAATTGGGGCAAAATTCCAGAAATTTCCCTTATTTTGGGGCAAAATTGCAGAAATTTCACATATTTCAGGGTAATAAGTTAGAAATTCCTGTTATTTTGGGGCAAAAAAGACAGAAATTTCCTTTGTTTTGGGGGAAAAAGACAGAAATTCCACTTATTTAGAGGCAAAAAAGCAGAAATTCCCCTTATTTTGGAGCAAAAATGAAGAAATTTCTTTTTTTATGGCCAAAAGTTATTTATTTTCTTTATTTTTGGGAAAAGGCAGAAATTCCCCGTATTTTGGAGCAAAATTGCAGAAATTCCCCTAATTTGGGGCAAAAAGGCAGAAATTCCCTATATGTTGGGGAAAAAAGACAGAAATTATCCTTATTTTGGGGCAAAACTCAGAAATTCTACTTATTTTTGGGCAAAATTCCAGAAATTTCCCTTATTTTGGAGAAAAATTGCAGAAATTTCATTTATTGTAGGGCAAAATTGGAGAAATTTCACTTATTTCAAGGAATAAAGGCAGAAATTTTCCTTATTTTGGGGTAAAAATGCAGAAATTCTTAATATTTTGTAGCAAAAATGTAGAAATTCCCCTTATTTTGAGGTAAAAAGGCTGAAATTCCATTTATAAGGGGGCAAAAAGGCAGAAATTTCCCTTATTTTGGGGCAAAAGACAGAAATTCCTTTTATTTTGTGACAAAAGGCAGACATTTCTTTTATTTTGGGGCAAAATTGCAGAAATTTCACTTATTTCAGGGCATAATTCAAAAATTCCTTTTATTTGGGGGAAAAAGACAGAAATTCCATTTATTTTTTGGTACAAAGGCAGAAATTTCACTTACTTTGAATTAAAATGCAGAATTTACGCTTATTTTGGGGCAAAAATGAAGAAATTTCCTTTTTTGTGGTAAAAGGTATACATTCCCCTTACATTCGGGATAAAAAGCAGAAATTCCCCGTATTTTGAAGCAAAAGTGCAGAAATTCTAATAATTTTTGGGCAAAAAGGGAGAAAATCCCTAATTTTGGGGCAAAAGGCAGAAATTCCTTTTATTGTGGGACAAAAATAAGAAATTCCCCTTCTTTTGGGGCAAAATTCAAGAAATTTCCTTTATTTTGTGGCGAAATTACAGGAATTTACCTTATTTTGGGGCAAAATTGAAGAAATTTCCCTTATTTGGGGCAAAATTGCAGAAATTTCACTTATTTTCATGTAAAAAGGCTGAAATTTCCTTCATTTTAGGGCAAAAAGGGAGAAATTCCCCTTATTTTGGGGCAAAATTGAAGAAATTTCCCTTATTATTGGGAAAAATTGCAGAAATTTTCCTTAATTTAGGGCAAAATTGCAGAAATGTCACTTATTTCAGAGAAAAAAAGCAAAAATTTTTCTTATTTTGGGGCAAAAAGGCAAAAATTCCCATTAATTTGTGGCAAAAAGGCAGAAATTCACATTATTTTGGGGTAAAATTGCAGAAATTTCACATATTTCTGGGCAAAAAGGCAGAAATTTCCCTTATTTTGGGCCAAAATTGCAGAAATTTCACTTATTTCAGTGTAATAAGTCAGAAATTCCCCTTATTTTGAGGCAAAAAAGACAGAAATTCCCTTTGTTTTGAGGGAAAAAGACAGAAATTCCACTCATGTAGAGGCAAAAATGCAGAAATTTCCCTTATTTTGGAGAAAAATGAAGAAATTTCCCTTTTTTTATGGCAAAAAGTTATGCACTCCCCTTATTTTCGCGCAAAAAGTCAGAAATTCCCCGTATTTTGGAGCATAATTGCAGAAATTCCCCTAGTTGTTGTGCAGAAAGACAGAAATTCCTTATATGTTGGGGCAAAAAGAGAGAAATTCTTATTTTGGGGCAAAACTTAGAAATTCCACTTATTTTGGGGCAAAATTCCAGAAATTTCCCTTATTTTGAGGCAAAATTGCAGAAATTTCACTTATTTTGGGGCAAAATTGCAGAAATTTCACTTTTTTTAGGGAAAAAAGGCACAAATTTTCTTTATTTTGGGGCAAAGATTCAGAAATTCCTAATATTTTCTGGCAAAAATGCAGAAATTCCCCTTATTTTGAGGTAAAACGGCTAAAATTCCCCTTATGTGGGGGCAAAAAGGCAAAAATTTCCCTTATTTTGGGGAAAAAATTGCAGAAATTTCACTTATTTAGAGGCAAAAAGACAGCAATTCTCCTTATTTTGGGGCAAAACTTAGAAATTCCACTTATTTTGGGGCAAAATTCCAGAAATTTCCCTTATTTTGGGGCAAAATTGCAGAAATTTCACTTATTTTGGGGCAAAATTGCAGAAATTTCACTTATTTTAGGGAAAAAAGGCACAAATTTTCCTTATTTTGGGGCAAAGATTCAGAAATTCCTAATATTTTCTGGCAAAAATGCAGAAATTCCCTTTATTTTGAGGTAAAATGCTGAAATTCCCCTTATTTGGGAGCAAAGAGGCAGAAATTTTTCTTATTTTGGGGCAAAATTGGAGAAATTTCACTTATTTCAGGGTAATAATTCAGAAATTCCCCTTATTTTGGGGCAAAAAAGACAGAAATTCCCTTTGTTTTGGGGGAAAAAGACAGAAATTACACTTATTTAGAGGCAAAAGGCAGAAATTCCCTTTATTTTAGAGCAAAAATGAAGAAATTTACCTTTTTATGGCAAAAAGGTATGCATTCCCCTTACTTTCGGGATAAAAAGCAGAAATTCCCCATATTTTGAAGCAAAATTGCAGAAATTCTCATAATGTTCGGGCAAAAAGGCAGAAATTCTCCTTATTTGGGGGCAAAAATACAGAAGATCTCCTTTTTTCGGGAGCAAACATTCAGAAATTCCCCTTATTTTGTGGCAAAATTGCAGCAATTTCCTTTACATTGGGGCAATACTAAAGAAATTTCCCTTATTGTGGGGCAAAATTGCAGAAATTTCACTTACTTCAGGGTAATAAGTCAGAAATTCCCCTTATTTTCGGGCAAAAAAGACAGAAATTCTTTTTTTGGGGGGTAGAAAAAGACAGAAATTTTACTTATTTAGAGGAAAATAGGCAGAAATTCCATTTATTTTGGAGCAAAAATGAAAAAATGTCCCTTTTTATGGCAAAAAAATATGCATTCCCATTATTTTCAGGCAAAAAGGCAGAAATTCCCCATATTTTGGAGCAAAATTGCAGAAATTCCCCTAATTTTGGGGCAAAATGCAGAAATTCCCTTTATTTTGGGGCAAAAATTAGAAATTCCCCTTATTTTGGGGGCAAAATTGCAGAAATTTCACTTATTTCAGGTAATAAGTCAGAAATTCCCCTTATTTTGAGGCAAAAAAGACAGAAATTCCCTTTGTTTTGAGGGAAAAAGACAGAAATTCCACTTATTTAGAGGCAAAAATGCAGAAATTTCCCTTATTTTGGAGCAAAAATGAAGAAATTTTTCTTTTTTATGGCAAAAAGTTATGCATTCCCCTTATTTTCTGGCAAAAAGGCAGAAATTCCCCGTATTTTGGAGCATAATTGCAGAAATTCCTCTAGTTGTGGTGCAGAAAGACAGAAATTCCCCATATGTTGGGGCAAAAAGACAGAAATTCTCCTTATTTTTGGGCAAAACTCAGATATTCCACATATTTTTGGGCAAAATTCCAGAAATTTCCCTTATTTTGGGGCAAAATTGCAGAAATTTCACTTATTTTGGGGCAAAATTGCAGAAATTTCACTTATTTCAGAGAAAAAAGGCAGAAATTTTCTTTATTTTGGGGCAAAAAGGAAGAAATTCCTAATATTTTCTGGCAAAAATGCAGAAATTCCTCTTATTTTGAGGTAAAAAGGCTGAAATTCCATTTATAAGGGGGCAAAAAGGCAGAAATTTCCCTTATTTTGGGGCAAAATTGGAGAAATTTAACTTATTTAGAGGGAAAAATACAGAAATTCTCCTTATTTTGGGGCAAAACTTAGAAATTCCACTTATTTTGGGGCAAAATTCCAGAAATTTCCCTTATTTTGGGGAAAAATTGCAGAAATTTCACTTATTTTGGGGCAAAATTGCAGAAATTTCACATATTTCAGGGCAAAAATGCAGAAATTTTCCTTATTTTGGAACAAAATTGCAGAAATTTCACTTATTTCAGTGTAACAAGTCAGAAATTCCCCTTATTTTGAGGCAAAAAAGACAGAAATGCCTTTTGTTTTGAGGGAAAAAGACAGAAATTCCACTTATTTAGAGGCAAAAATGCAGAAATTTCGCTTACATTGGAGCAAAAATGAAAAAATTTCCTTTTTTTATGGCAAAAAGTTATGCATTCCCCTTATTTTCAGGCAAAAAGGCAGAAATTCCCCGTATTTTGGAGCATAATTGCAGAAATTCCCCTAGTTGCGGTGCAGAAAGACAGAAATTCCCTATATGTTGGGGCAAAAAGACAGAAATTCTTCTTATTTTGGGGCAAAACTCAGAAATTCCACTTATTTTGGGGCAAAATTCCAGAAATTTCCCTTATTTTGGGGCAAAATTGCAGAAATTTCAATTATTTTGAGGCAAAATTGCAGAAATTTCACTTATTTCAGGGAAAAAAGGCAGAAATTTTCTTTATTTTGGGGAAAAAGGCAGAAATTCCTAATATTTTCTGGCAAAAATGCAGAATTTCCCCTTATTTTGAAGTAAAAAGGATGAAATTCCCCTTATTTGGGGGCAAAAAGGCAGAAATTTCCCTTATTTTGGGGCAAAATTGCAGAAATTTCACTTATTAAGAGGCAAAAAGACAGCAATTCTCCTTATTTTGGGGCAAAACTTAGAAATTCCACTTATTTTGGAGCAAAATTCCAGAAATTTCCCTTATTTTGGGGCAAAAAGTAAGAAATTCCTAATATTTTGTGGCAAAAATGCAGAAATTCCCCTTATTTTGAGGTAAAAAGGCTGAAATTCCCCTTATTTGGGGGCAAAAAGGCAGAAATTTCCCTTATTTTGGGGCAAAATTGGAGAAATTTCACTTATTTCAGGGTAATAATTCAGAAATTCCCCTTATTTTGGGGCAAAAAAGACAGAAATTCCCTTTGTTTTGGGGAAAAAAAATAGAAATTCCACTTATTTAGAGGCAAAAAGGCAGAAATTCCCCTTATTTTGGAGCAAAAATGAAGAAATTTACCTTTTTATGGCAAAAAGGTATGCATTCCCCTTACTTTCGGGATATAAAGCAGAAATTCCACGTATTTTGAAGCAAAATTGCAGAAATTCTCATAATTTTTGGGCAAAAAGTCAAAAATTCTCCTTATTTTGGGGCAAAAAGACAGAAGATCTCCTTTTTTCGGGAGCAAACATTCAGAAATTCCCTTTTTTTGGGGCAAAATTGCAGAAATTTTATTTACATTGGGGTAAAATTGAAGAAATTTCCCTTATTTTGGGGCAAAATTGCAGAAATTTCACTTACTTTAGGGTAATAAGTAAGAAATTCCCCTTATTTTGGGGCAAAAAAGACAGAAATTCTCTTTGTTTTGGGGGAAAAAGACAGAAATTCCACTTATTTAGAGGCAAAAAGGCAGAAATTCCCTTTATTTTGGAGCAAAAATGAAGAAATGTTTCTTTTTTAAGGGCAAAAAGGTATGCATACCCATTATTTTCAGGCAAAAAGGCAGAAATTCATCGTATTTTGGAGCAAAATTGCAGAAATTCCCCTAATTTTGGGGCAAAAGGCAGAAATTCCCTTTATTTTGGGGAAAAATCAGAAATTTCCCGTGTTTTGGTGAAAAATTCCAGAAATTTCCATTATTTTGGGGCAAAAATGCAGGAATTTACCTTATTTTGGGGCAAAATTTCAGAAATTTCCCTTATTTGGGGCAAAATTTCAGAAATTTCACTTATTTTCAGGTAAAAAGGCTGAAATTTCCTTTGTTTTGGGGCAAAAAGGAAGAAACTCCCCTTATTTTGGCGCAAAATTGCAGAAATCTCCCTTATAATGGGAAAAAATTGCAAAAATTTCCCTTATTTTAGGGGAAAATTGCAGAAATTTCACTTATTTCAGAGAAAAAAAGCAAAAATTTTTCTTATTTTGGGGCAAAAATGCAGAAATTCACATTATTTTGGGGCAAAAAAACAGAAATTCACCTTATTTAGGGGTAAAATTGCAGAAATTTCACATATTTCAGGGCAAAAAGGCAGAAATTCCCCGTATTTTGGAGCAAAATTGCACAAATTCCCCTTGTTGTGGGGCAAAAAGACAGAAATTCCCTACATGTTGGGGCAAAAAAACAGAAATTCTCATTATTTTGCGGCCAAACTTAGAAATTCCACTTATTTTGGGGCAAAATTCCAGAAATTTTCCTTATTTTGGGGCAAAATTGCAAAATTTCAGTTATTTTGGGGCAAAATTGCAGAAATTTCAATTATTTCAGGGAAAAAAGGCAGAAATTTTCCTTATTTTGGAGCAAAAAGTCAGAAATTCCTAATATTTTGTGGCAAAATGCAGATATTCCCCTTATTTTGAGGTATAAAGGCTGAAATTCCCCTTATTTGGGGGCAAAGAGGCAGAAATTTCCCTTATTTTGGGGCAAAATTGCAGAAATTTCACTTATTTTAGAGTAATAAGTCAGAAATTCCCCTTATTTTGGGGCCAAAAAAAAAGAAATTCCCTTTGTTTTGGGGGGAAAAGACAGATATTCCACTTATTGAGAAGCAAAAAGGCAGAAATTCCCCTTATTTTGGAGCAAAAATGAAGAAATTTCCCTTTTTTATGGCAAAAAGTTATGCATTCCCCTTATTTTCGGGCAAAAAGGCAAAAATTCCATGTATTTCGGAGCAAAATTGCAGAAATTCCTCTAATTGTGGTGCAAAAAGGCAGAAATTCCCTTTATGTTGTGGCAAAAAGACAGAAATTCTCCTTATTTTGGGGCAAAACTCAGAAACTCCACTTATTTTGGGGCAAAATTGCAGAAATTTCACTTATTTCAGGGAAAAAGGCAGAAATTTTCTTTATTTTGGGGCAAAAATGCAGAAATTCCTAATATTTTGTGGCAAAAATGCAGGAATTCCCCTCGTTTTGAGGTAAAAAGGCTGAAATTCCCCTTATTTGTGGGCAGAAAGGCAAAAATTTTCCCTTATTTTTGGGCAAAATTGCAGAAATTTCATTTATTTCAGGGTAATAAGTCAGAAATTTTTCTTATTTTGGGGCAAAAAAGACAGAAAATCCCTTTGTCTTGAAGGAAAATCCTAAATTCCACTTATTTAGAGGCAAAAAAGCAGAAATTCCCCTTATTTGAAGCAAAAATGAAGAAATTTCCCTTTTTTAAGGCAAAAAGGTATGCATTCTTCTTATTTTCGGGCAAAAAGGCAGAAATTCCCCGTATTTTGGAGCAAAATTGCAAAAATTCCTTTAATTGTGGGGCAAAAATGCAGAAATTCCCTATATGTTGGGGCAAAAAGACAGAAATTCTCCTTATTTTGGGGCAAAACTCAGAAATTCCACTTATTTTGGGGCAAAATTCCAGAAATTTCCCTTATTCTGGGGCAGAATTGCAGAAATTTCACTTATTTTCGGCAAAATTGCAGAAATTTCCCTTATTTCATGGAAAAAAAAGAAATTTTGTTATTTTGGAGCAAAAAGGCAGAAATTCCCCTTATTTTGGAGCAAAAATGAAGAAATTTACCTTTTTATTGCAAAAAGGTATGCATTCCCCTTACTTTCGGGATAAAAGCAGAAATTCCCTGTATTTTGAAGCAAAATTGCAGAAATTCTCATAATTTTCGGGCAAAAAGGCAGAAATTCTCCTTATTTGGGGGCAAAAAGACAGAAAATCTAATTTTTTTGGGAACAAACAGTCAGAAATTTCCATTATTTTGGGGCAAAATTGCAGAACTTTCCTTTACATTGGGGCAAAATTTCAGAAATTTCCCTTATTTTGGTGCAAAATTGCAGAAATTTCACTTATTTCAGGGTAATAAGTCAGAAATTCTACTTATTTTGGGGCAAAACTCAGAAATTCCACGTATTTTGGGGCAAAATTCCAGAAATTTCCCTTATTTTGGGGCAAAATTGCAGAAATTTCACTTATTTCAGAGAAAAAAAGCAAAAATTTTTCTTATTTTGGGGCAAAAAGGCAGAAATTCCCATTATTTTGGGGCAAAAAGGCAGAAATTCACCTTATTTTGCGGTAAAATTGCAGAAATTTCACATATTTCATGGCAAAAAGGCAGAAATTTCCCTTAATTTGGGGCAAAAAAGACAGAAATTCCCTTTGTTTTGGGGGAAAAGACAGAAATTCCACTTATTTAGAGGCAAAAAGGCAAAAATTCCCCTTATTTTGAGCAAAAATGAAGAAATTTCCATTTTTTATGGCGAAAAGTTATGCATTCCCCTTTTTTTCGGGCAAAAAGGCAGCAATTCCCCGTATTTTGGAGTAAAATTGCAGAAATTCCCCTAATTGTGGGGCAAAAATGCAGAAATTCCCTATATGTTGGGGCAAAAAGACAGAAATTCTCCTTATTTTGGGGCAAAACTCAGAAGTTCCACTTATTTTGGGGAAAAATTCCAGAAATTCCCCTATATTTTGGGGCAAAATTGCAGAAATTTCACTTATTTTAGGGCAAAATTGCAGAAATTTCACTTATTTCAGAGAAAAAAGGCAGAAATTTTCCTTATTTTGGAGCAAAAAGGCAGAAATTCCTAATATTTTGTGGCAAAAATGCAGAAATTTCTTTTATTTTGAGGTAAAAAAGCTGAAATTCTTCTTATTTGGGGGCAAAAAAGGCAGAAATTTCCCTTATTTTGGGGCAAAATTGCAGAAATTTCACTTATTTCAGGGTAATAAGTCAGAAATTTTCTTGATTTTGGGGCCAAAAAACAGAAAATCACTTTGTTTTGGAGGAAAAAGCAGAAATTCCACTTAGTTAGAGGCAAAAAAGCAGAAATTTCCCTTATTTTGGAGAAAAAAGGAAGAAATTTCCCTTTTTTAAGGCAAAAAGGTATGCATTCCCCTTATTTTCGGTCAAAAAGGCAGAAATTCCTCGTATTTTGGAGCAAAATTGCAGAAATTCCCCTAATTGTGGGGCAAAAATGCAGAAATTCCCTATATGTTGGGGCAAAAAGACAGAAATTCTCCTTATTTTGGGGCAAAACTCAGAAATTCCACTTATTTTGGGGCAAAATTCCCGAAATTTCCTTTATTCTGGGGCAAAATTGCAGAAATTTCACTAATTTTGGGGCAAAATTGCAGAAATTTCACTTATTTCAGGGAAAAAAGGCAGAAATTTTCCTTATTTTCGGGCAAAAAGGCAGAAATTCCCCTTATTTTGAGGTAAAAAGGCTGAAATTCCCTTATTTGAGGGCAAAGAGGCAGAAATTTTCCTTATTTTGGGGCAAAATTGCAGAAATTTCACTTATTTCAGGGTAATAAGTCAGAAATTCCCCTTATTTTAAGGCAAAAAAAAAGAAATTTCCTTTGTTTTGGAGGAAAAGACAGAAATTCCACTTATTTAGAGGCAAAAAGTCAGAAATTTCCCTTATTTTGGAGCAAAAATGAAGAAATTTACCTTTTTATGGCAAAAAGGTATGCATTCCCCTTACTTTCGGGATAAAAAGCAGAAATTCCCCGTATTTTGAAGCAAAATTGCAGAAATTATCATAATTTTCGGGCAAAAAGGCAGAAATTCTCCTTATTTTGGGGCAAAAAGACAGAAAATCTCCTTTTTGCGGGAGCAAAGAGTCAGAAATTTCCCTTATTTTGGGGCAAAATTGCAGAAATTTCCTTTACAATGGGGCAAAATTGCAGAAATTTCCCTATTTTGGGGCAAAATTACAGAAATTTCACTTATTTCACGGTAATAAGTCAGAAATTCCCGTTATTTTGGGGCAAAATAGACAGAAATTCCCTTTGTTTTGGGGGAAAACACAGAAATTCCACTTATTTAGAGGTAAAAAGGCAGAAATTCTCCTTATTTTGGCGCAAAAATGAAGAAATTTCCCTTTTTTATGGCAAAAAGTTATGCATTCCTTTTATTTTTGGGAAAAGGCAGAAATTCCCGTATTTTGGAGCAAAATTGCAGAAATTCTCCTAATTGTGGGGCAAAAAGGCAGAAATTCCCTATATGTTGGGGAAAAAGACAGAAATTCTCCTTATTTTGTGCAAAACTCAGAAATTCCACTTATTTTTTGGGCAAAATTCCAGAAATTTCCCTTATTTTGGGGAAATATTGCAGAAATTTCCCTTAATTTAAGGCAAAATTGCAGAAATTTCACTTATTTCAGAGAAAAAAAGAAAAAATTTTTCTTATTTTGGGGCAAAAAGGCAGAAATTCCCATTATTTTGGGGCAAAAAAGACAGAAATTCACTTTGTTTTGGGGGAAAAAGACAGAAATTCCACTTATTTAGAGGCAAAAAGGCAGAAATTCCCCTTATTTTGGAGCAAAAATGAAGAAATTTCCCTTTTTATGGCAAAAAGGTATGCATTCCCCTTACTATTGGGATAAAAGCAGAAATTCCCCGTATTTTGAAGCAAAATTGAAGAAATTCTCATAATTTTCGGGCAAAAAGGCAGAAATTCTCCTTATTTGAGGGCAAAAAGACAGAAAATCTTGTTTTTTTTGGGGAACAAACTGTCAGAAATTTCCCTTATTTTGGGACAAAATTGCAGAAATTTCTTTTACATTGGGGCAAAATTTCAGAAATTTCCCTTATTTTTGGGCAAAATTGCAGAAATTTCACTTATTTCATGGTAATAAGTCAGAAATTCCTCTTATTTTGGGGCAAAAAAGACAGAAATTCCCTTTGTTTTGGGGGAAAAAGACAGAAATTCCACTTATTTAGAGGCAAAAAGGCAGAAATTCCCTTTATTTTAAAGCAAAAATGAAGAAATTTCCCTTTTTATGGAAAAAAATATGCATTCCCATTATTTTCGGGCAAAAAGGCAGAAATTCCCCGTATTTTGGAGCAAATTGCAGAAATTCCCCTTATTTTGGGGCAAAAGGCAAAAATTCCCTTTATTTTGGGGCAAAAATCAGAAATTCCCCTTATTTTGGGGCAAAATTCCAGAAATTTCCCTTATTTTGGGAAAAAATTGCAGAAATTTCACTTATTTTAGGGCAAAATTGGAGAAATTTCACTTATTTCCGGAAAAAAATGCAGAAATTTTCCTTATTTTGTGGCAAAAATGCAGAAATTCTTAATATTTTGTGGCAAAAATATAGAAATTTCCTTTATTTTGAGGTAAAAAGGCTGAAATTCCTTTTATTTGGGGGCAAAAAGGCAGAAATTCCTTTTATTTGGGGGCAAAAAGACAGAAATTCCTTCTATTTTGTGGCAAAAAGGCAGAAATTTCATTTATTTTGGGGCAAAATTGCAGAAATTTCACTTATTTCAGGGCATAATTCAAAAATTCCTTTTATTTTGGGGCAAAAAGACAGAAATTCCATTTATTTTTTTGTACAAAGGCAGAAATTTCACTTACTTTGAAGTAAAAAGGCAGAAATTCCTCTTAATTTGGAGCAAAAATGAAGAAATTTCCTTTTTTGTGGTAAAAGGTATACATTCCTCTCACATTCGGGATAAAAAGCAGAAATTCCCCGTATTTTGAAGCAAAATTGCAGAAATTCTCATAATTTTCGGGCAAAAAGGGAGAAATTCCCTAATTTTGGGGCAAAAGTCAGAAATTCCTTTTATTGTGGGGCAAAAATCAGAAATTCCCCTTCTTTTGGGGCAAAATTCAAGAAATTTCCTTTCTTTGGGGCAAAATTACAGGAATCTACCTTATTTTAGGGCAAAATTGAAGAAATTTCCCTTATTTGGGGCAAAATTGCAGAAATTTCACTTATTTTCAGGTAAAAATGCTGAAATTTCCTGTATTTTGTGGCAAAAAGGGAGAAATTCCTTTTATTTTGGAGCAAAATTGCAGAAATTTCCCTTTTTATGGGGAAATATTGCAGAAATTTCCCTTAATTTAAGGCAAAATTGCAGAAATTTCACTTATTTCAGAGAAAAAAAGAAAAAAATTTTTTTATTTTGGGGCACAAAGGCAGAAATTCCCATTATTTTGGGGCAAAAAGACAGAAATTCACTTTGTTTTGGGGGAAAAAGACAGAAATTCCACTTATTTAGAGGCAAAAAGGCAGAAATTCCCCTTATTTTGGAGCAAAAATGAAGAAATTTACCTTTTTATGGCAAAAAGGTTTGCATTCTCCTTACTTTCGGGATAAAAGCTGAAATTCCCCATATTTGGAAGCAAAATTGCAGAAATTCTCATAATTTTCGGGCAAAAGGGCAGAAATTCTCCTTATTTGGGGGCAAAAAGACAGAAAATCTTTTTTTTTGGGAACAAACAGTCAGAAATTTCCCTTATTTTGGGGCAAAATTGCAGAAATTTCTTTTACATTGGGGCAAAATTTCAGAAATTTCCCTTATTTTGGGGCAAAATTGCAGAAATTTCACTTATTTCAGGGTAATAAGTCAGAAATTCCCCTTATTTTGGGGCAAAAAAGACAGAAATTCTTTTTGTTCTGGGGGAAAAAGACAGAAATTCCACTTATTTAGAGGCAAAAAGGCAGAAATCCCCTTTATTTTAAAGCAAAAATGAAGAAATTTCCCTTTTTATGGAAAAAAGGTATGCATTCCCATTATTTTCGGGCAAAAAGGCAGAAATTCCCCGTATTTTGGAGCAAAATTGCAGAAATTCCTATAATTTTGGGGCAAAAGGCAAAAATTCCCTTTATTTTGGGACAAAATTCAAGAAATTCCCCTTCTTTTGGGGCAAAATTCAAGAAATTTCCTTTATTTTGTGTCGAAATTACAGGAATTTACCTTATTTTGGGGCAAAATTGAAGAAATTTCCCTTATTTGGGGCAAAATTGCAGAAATTTCACTTATTTTCAGGTAAAAAGGCTGAAATTTCCTTCATTTTAGGGCAAAAAGGGAGAAATTCCCCTTATTTTGGGGCAAAATTGCAGAAATTTCCCTTATTATTGGGAAAAATTGCAGAAATTTTCCTTATTTTAGGGCAAAATTGCAGAAATGTCACTTATTTCAGAGAAAAAAAGCAAAAATTATTCTTATTTTGGGGCAAAAAGGCAGAAATTCCCATTAATTTGTGGCAAAAAGGCAGAAATTCACATTATTTTGGGGTAAAATTGCAGAAATTTCACATATTTCTGGGCAAAAAGGCAGAAATTTCCCTTATTTTGGGCCAAAATTGCAGAAATTTCACTTATTTCAGGGTAATAAGTCAGAAATTCCCCTTATTTTGAGGCAAAAAAGACAGAAATTCCCTTTGTTTTGAGGGAAAAAGACAGAAATTCCACTCATGTAGAGGCAAAAATGCAGAAATTTCCCTTATTTTGGAGAAAAATGAAGAAATTTCCCTTTTTTATGGCAAAAAGTTATGCACTCCCCTTATTTTCGCGCAAAAAGTCAGAAATTCCCCGTATTTTGGAGCATAATTGCAGAAATTCCCCTAGTTGTTGTGCAGAAAGACAGAAATTCCTTATATGTTGGGGCAAAAAGACAGAAATTCTTATTTTGGGGCAAAACTTAGAAATTCCACTTATTTTGGGGCAAAATTCCAGAAATTTCCCTTATTTTGAGGCAAAATTGCAGAAATTTCACTTATTTTGGGGCAAAATTGCAGAAATTTCACTTTTTTTAGGGAAAAAAGGCACAAATTTTCTTTATTTTGGGGCAAAGATTCAGAAATTCCTAATATTTTCTGGCAAAAATGCAGAAATTCCCCTTATTTTGAGGTAAAACGGCTAAAATTCCCCTTATGTGGGGGCAAAAAGGCAAAAATTTCCCTTATTTTGGGGAAAAATTGCAGAAATTTCACTTATTTAGACGCAAAAAGACAGCAATTCTCCTTATTTTGGGGCAAAACTTAGAAATTCCACTTATTTTGGGGCAAAATTCCAGAAATTTCCCTTATTTTGGGGCAAAATTGCAGAAATTTCACTTATTTTGGGGCAAAATTGCAGAAATTTCACTTATTTTAGGGAAAAGGGGCACAAATTTTCCTTATATTGGGGCAAAGATTCAGAAATTCCTAATGTTTTCTGGCAAAAATGCAGAAATTCCCTTTATTTTGAGGTAAAATGCTGAAATTCCCCTTATTTGGGAGCAAAGAGGCAGAAATTTCCCGTATTTTGGGGCAAAATTGGAGAAATTTCACTTATTTCAGGGTAATAATTCAGAAATTCCCCTTATTTTGGGGCAAAAAAGACAGAAATTCCCTTTGTTTTGGGGGAAAAAGACAGAAATTCCACTTATTTAGAGGCAAAAGGCAGAAATTCCCTTTATTTTAGAGCAAAAAATGAAGAAATTTACCTTTTTATGGCAAAAAGGTATGCATTCCCCTTACTTTCGGGATAAAAAGCAGAAATTCCCCGTATTTTGAAGCAAAATTGCAGAAATTCTCATAATGTTCGGGCAAAAAGGCAGAAATTCTCCTTATTTTGGGGCAAAAATACAGAAGATCTCCTTTTTTCGGGAGCAAACATTCAGAAATTCCCCTTATTTTGCGGCAAAATTGCAGCAATTTCCTTTACATTGGGGCAAAACTAAAGAAATTTCCCTTATTGTGGGGCAAAATTGCAGAAATTTCACTTACTTCAGGGTAATAAGTCAGAAATTCCCCTTATTTTCGGGCAAAAAAGACAGAAATTCTTTTTTTGGGGGGGAGAAAAAGACAGAAATTTTACTTATTTAGAGGAAAATAGGCAGAAATTCCATTTATTTTGGAGCAAAAATGAAGAAATGTCCCTTTTTATGGCAAAAAATATGCATTCCCATTATTTTCAGGCAAAAAGGCAGAAATTCCCCATATTTTGAAGCAAAATTGCAGAAATTCCCCTAATTTTGGGGCAAAATGCAGAAATTCCCTTTATTTTGGGGCAAAAATTAGAAATTCCCCTTATTTTGGGGGCAAAATTGCAGAAATTTCACTTATTTCAGGTAATAAGTCAGAAATTCCCCTTATTTTGAGGCAAAAAAGACAGAAATTCCCTTTGTTTTGAGGGAAAAAGACAGAAATTCCACTTATTTAGAGGCAAAAATGCAGAAATTTCCCTTATTTTGGAGCAAAAATGAAGAAATTTTTCCTTTTTATGGCAAAAAGTTATGCATTCCCCTTATTTTCTGGCAAAAAGGCAGAAATTCCTCGTATTTTGGAGCATAATTGCAGAAATTCCCCTAGTTGTGGTGCAGAAAGACAGAAATTCCCCATATGTTGGGGCAAAAAGACAGAAATTCTCCTTATTTTTGGGCAAAACTCAGATATTCCACATATTTTTGGGCAAAATTCCAGAAATTTCCCTTATTTTGGGGCAAAATTGCAGAAATTTCACTTATTTTGGGGCAAAATTGCAGAAATTTCACTTATTTCAGAGAAAAAAGGCAGAAATTTTTTTTATTTTGGGGCAAAAAGGAAGAAATTCCTAATATTTTCTGGCAAAAATGCAGAAATTCCTCTTATTTTGAGGTAAAAAGGCTGAAATTCCATTTATAAGGGGGCAAAAAGGCAGAAATTTCCCTTATTTTGGGGCAAAATTGGAGAAATTTAACTTATTTAGAGGGAAAAATACAGAAATTCTCCTTATTTTGGGGCAAAACTAAGAAATTCCACTTATTTTGGGGCAAAATTCCAGAAATTTCCCTTATTTTGGGGAAAAATTGCAGAAATTTCACTTATTTTGGGGCAAAATTGCAGAAATTTCACATATTTCAGGGTAAAAATGCAGAAATTTTCCTTATTTTGGAACAAAATTGCAGAAATTTCACTTATTTCAGTGTAACAAGTCAGAAATTCCCCTTATTTTGAGGCAAAAAAGACAGAAATGCCTTTTGTTTTGAGGGAAAAAGACAGAAATTCCACTTATTTAGAGGCAAAAATGCAGAAATTTCGCTTACATTGGAGCAAAAATGAAGAAATTTCCTTTTTTTATGGCAAAAAGTTATGCATTCCCCTTATTTTCAGGCAAACAGGCAGAAATTCCCCGTATTTTGGAGCATAATTACAGAAATTCCCCTAGTTGCGGTGCAGAAAGACAGAAATTCCCTATATGTTGGGGCAAAAAGACAGAAATTCTCCTTATTTTGGGGCAAAACTCAGAAATTCCACTTATTTTGGGGCAAAATTCCAGAAATTTCCCTTATTTTGGGGCAAAATTGCAGAAATTTCAATTATTTTGAGGCAAAATTGCAGAAATTTCACTTATTTCAGGGAAAAAAGGCAGAAATTTTCTTTATTTTAAGGAAAAAGGCAGAAATTCCTAATATTTTCTGGCAAAAATGCAGAATTTCCCCTTATTTTTAAGTAAAAAGGCTGAAATTCCCCTTATTTGGGGGCAAAAAGGCAGAAATTTCCCTTATTTTGGGGCAAAATTGCAGAAATTTCACTTATTTAGAGGCAAAAAGAAAGCAATTCTCCTTATTTTGGGGCAAAACTTAGAAATTCCACTTATTTTGGAGCAAAATTCCAGAAATTTCCCTTATTTTGGGGCAAAAAGTCAGAAATTCCTAATATTTTGTGGCAAAAATGCAGAAATTCCCCTTATTTTGAGGTAAAAAGGCTGAAATTCCCCTTATTTGGGGGCAAAGAGGCAGAAATTTCCCTTATTTTGGGGCAAAATTGGAGAAATTTCACTTATTTCAGGGTAATAATTCAGAAATTCCCCTTATTTTGGGGCAAAAAAGACAGAAATTCCCTTTGTTTTGGGGGAAAAAACAGAAATTCCACTTATTTAGAGGCAAAAAGGCAGAAATTCCCCTTATTTTGGAGCAAAAATGAAGAAATTTACCTTTTTATGGCAAAAAGGTATGCATTCCCCTTACTTTCGGGATATAAAGCAGAAATTCCACGTATTTTGAAGCAAAATTGCAGAAATTCTCATAATTTTTGGGCAAAAAGTCAAAAATTCTCATTATTTTGGGGCAAAAAGACAGAAGATCTCCTTTTTTCGGGAGCAAACATTCAGAAATTCCCTTTTTTTGGGGCAAAATTGCAGAAATTTTATTTACATTGGGGTAAAATTGAAGAAATTTCCCTTATTTTGGGGCAAAATTGCAGAAATTTCACTTACTTTAGGGTAATAAGTAAGAAATTCCCCTTATTTTGGGGCAAAAAAGACAGAAATTCTCTTTGTTTTGGGGGAAAAAGACAGAAATTCCACTTATTTAGAGGCAAAAAGGCAGAAATTCCCTTTATTTTGGAGCAAAAATGAAGAAATGTTTCTTTTTTAAGGGCAAAAAGGTATGCATACCCATTATTTTCAGGCAAAAAGGCAGAAATTCATCGTATTTTGGAGCAAAATTGCAGAAATTCCCCTAATTTTGGGGCAAAAGGCAGAAATTCCCTTTATTTTGGGGAAAAATCAGAAATTTCCCGTGTTTTGGTGAAAAATTCCAGAAATTTCCATTATTTTGGGGCAAAAATGCAGGAATTTACCTTATTTTGGGGCAAAATTTCAGAAATTTCCCTTATTTGGGGCAAAATTTCAGAAATTTCACTTATTTTCAGGTAAAAAGGCTGAAATTTCCTTTGTTTTGGGGCAAAAAGGAAGAAACTCCCCTTATTTTGGGGCAAAATTGCAGAAATCTCCCTTATAATGAGAAAAAATTGCAAAAATTTCCCTTATTTTAGGGGAAAATTGCAGAAATTTCACTTATTTCAGAGAAAAAAAGCAAAAATTTTTCTTATTTTGGGGCAAAAATGCAGAAATTCCCATTATTTTGGGGCAAAAAAACAGAAATTCACCTTATTTAGGGGTAAAATTGCAGAAATTTCACATATTTCAGGGCAAAAAGGCAGAAATTCCCCGTATTTTGGAGCAAAATTGCAGAAATTCCCCTTGTTGTGGGGCAAAAAGACAGAAATTCCCTACAGGTTGGGGCAAAAAACAGAAATTCTCATTATTTTGCGGCCAAACTTAGAAATTCCACTTATTTTAGGGCAAAATTCCAGAAATTTTCCTTATTTTGGGGCAAAATTGCCAAATTTCACTTATTTTGGGGCAAAATTGCAGAAATTTCAATTATTTCAGGGAAAAAAGGCAGAAATTTTCCTTATTTTAGAGCAAAAAGTCAGAAATTCCTAATATTTTGTGGCAAAATGCAGATATTCCCCTTATTTTGAGGTATAAAGGCTGAAATTCCCCTTATTTGGGGGCAAAGAGGCAGAAATTTCCCTTATTTTGGGGCAAAATTGCAGAAATTTCACTTATTTTAGAGTAATAAGTAAGAAATTCCCCTTATTTTGGGGCAAAAAAAAGAAATTCCCTTTGTTTTGGGGGGAAAAGACAGATATTCCACTTATTGAGAAGCAAAAAGGCAGAAATTCCCCTTATTTTGGAGCAAAAATGAAGAAATTTCCCTTTTTTATGGCAAAAAGTTATGCATTCCCCTTATTTTCGGGCAAAAAGGCAAAAATTCCATGTATTTCGGAGCAAAATTGCAGAAATTCCTCTAATTGTGGTGCAAAAAGGCAGAAATTCCCTTTATGTTGTGGCAAAAAGACAGAAATTCTCCTTATTTTGGGGCAAAACTCAGAAACTCCACTTATTTTGGGGCAAAATTGCAGAAATTTCACTTATTTCAGGGAAAAAGGCAGAAATTTTCTTTATTTTGGGGCAAAAATGCAGAAATTCCTAATATTTTGTGGCAAAAATGCAGGAATTCCCCTCGTTTTGAGGTAAAAAGGCTGAAATTCCCCTTATTTGTGGGCAGAAAGGCAAAAATTTTCCCTTATTTTTGGGCAAAATTGCAGAAATTTCATTTATTTCAGGGTAATAAGTCAGAAATTTTTCTTATTTTGGGGCAAAAAAGACAGAAAATCCCTTTGTTTTGAAGGAAAATCCTAAATTCCACTTATTTAGAGGCAAAAAAGCAGAAATTCCCCTTATTTGAAGCAAAAATGAAGAAATTTCCCTTTTTTAAGGCAAAAAGGTATGCATTCTTCTTATTTTCGGGCAAAAAGGCAGAAATTCCCCGTATTTTGGAGCAAAATTGCAAAAATTCCTTTAATTGTGGGGCAAAAATGCAGAAATTCCCTATATGTTGGGGCAAAAAGACAGAAATTCTCCTTATTTTGGGGCAAAACTCAGAAATTCCACTTATTTTGGGGCAAAATTCCAGAAATTTCTCTTATTCTGGGGCAGAATTGCAGAAATTTCACTTATTTTCGGCAAAATTGCAGAAATTTCCCTTATTTCATGGAAAAAAAAAGAAATTTTGTTATTTTGGAGCAAAAAGGCAGAAATTCCCCTTATTTTGGAGCAAAAATGAAGAAATTTACCTTTTTATGGCAAAAAGGTATGCATTCCCCTTACTTTCGGGATAAAAGCAGAAATTCCCCGTATTTTGAAGCAAAATTGCAGAAATTCTCATAATTTTCGGGCAAAAAGGCAGAAATTCTCCTTATTTGGGGGCAAAAAGACAGGAAATCTAATTTTTTTGGGAACAAACAATCAGAAATTTCCATTATTTTGGGGCAAAATTGCAGAAATTTCATTTACATTGGGGCAAAATTTCAGAAATTTCCTTTATTTTGGTGCAAAATTGCAGAAATTTCACTTATTTCAGGGTAATAAGTCAGAAATTCTACTTATTTTGGGGCAAAACTCAGAAATTCCACGTATTTTGGGGCAAAATTCCAGAAATTTCCCTTATTTTGGGGCAAAATTGCAGAAATTTCACTTATTTCAGAGAAAAAAAGCAAAAATTTTTCTTATTTTGGGGCAAAAAGGCAGAAATTCCCATTATTTTGGGGCAAAAAGGCAGAAATTCACCTTATTTTCCGGTAAAATTGCAGAAATTTCACATATTTCATGGCAAAAAGGCAGAAATTTCCCTTAATTTGGGGCAAAAAAGACAGAAATTCCCTTTGTTTTGGGGGAAAAGACAGAAATTCCACTTATTTAGAGGCAAAAAGGCAAAAATTCCCCTTATTTTGAGCAAAAATGAAGAAATTTCCATTTTTTATGGCAAAAAGTTATGCATTCCCCTTTTTTTCGGGCAAAAAGGCAGCAATTCCCCGTATTTTGGAGTAAAATTGCAGAAATTCCCCTAATTGTGGGGCAAAAATGCAGAAATTCCCTATATGTTGGGGCAAAAAGACAGAAATTCTCCTTATTTTGGGGCAAAACTCAGAAGTTCCACTTATTTTGGGGAAAAATTCCAGAAATTCCCCTATATTTTGGGGCAAAATTGCAGAAATTTCACTTATTTTAGGGCAAAATTGCAGAAATTTCACTTATTTCAGAAAAAAAAGGCAGAAATTTTCCTTATTTTGGAGCAAAAACGCAGAAATTCCTAATATTTTGTTGCAAAAATGCAGAAATTTCTTTTATTTTGAGGTAAAAAAGCTGAAATTCTTCTTATTTGGGGGCAAAAAAGGCAGAAATTTCCCTTATTTTGGAGCAAAATTGCAGATATTTCACTTATTTCAGGGTAATAAGTCAGAAATTTTCTTGATTTTGGGGCCAAAAAACAGAAAATCCCTTTGTTTTGGAGGAAAAAGCAGAAATTCCACTTAGTTAGAGGCAAAAAAGCAGAAATTTCCCTTATTTTGGAGCAAAAATGAAGAAATTTCCCTTTTTTAAGGCAAAAAGGTATGCATTCCCCTTATTTTCGGTCAAAAAGGTAGAAATTCCTCGTATTTTGGAGCAAAATTGCAGAAATTCCCCTAATTGTGGGGCAAAAATGCAGAAATTCCCTATATGTTGGGGCAAAAAGACAGAAATTCTCCTTATTTTGGGGCAAAACTCAGAAATTCCACTTATTTTGGGGCAAAATTCCCGAAATTTCCTTTATTCTGGGGCAAAATTGCAGAAATTTCACTAATTTTGGGGCAAAATTGCAGAAATTTCACTTATTTCAGGGAAAAAAGGCAGAAATTTTCCTTATTTTCGGGCAAAAAGGCAGAAATTCCCCTTATTTTGAGGTAAAAAGGCTGAAATTCCCTTATTTGAGGGCAAAGAGGCAGAAATTTTCCTTATTTTGGGGCAAAATTGCAGAAATTTCACTTATTTCAGGGTAATAAGTCAGAAATTCCCCTTATTTTAAGGCAAAAAAAAGAAATTTCCTTTGTTTTGGAGGAAAAGACAGAAATTCCACTTATTTAGAGGCAAAAAGGCAGAAATTTCCCTTATTTTGGAGCAAAAATGAAGAAATTTACCTTTTTATGGCAAAAAGGTATGCATTCCCCTTTACTTTCGGGATAAAAAGCAGAAATTCCCAGTATTTTGAAGCAAAATTGCAGAAATTATCATAATTTTCGGGCAAAAAGGCAGAAATTCTCCTTATTTTGGGGCAAAAAGACAGAAAATCTCCTTTTTGCGGGAGCAAAGAGTCAGAAATTTCCCTTATTTTGGGGCAAAATTGCAGAAATTTCCTTTACAATGGGGCAAAATTGCAGAAATTTTCCTATTTTGGGGCAAAATTACAGAAATTTCACTTATTTCAAGGTAATAAGTCATAAATTCCCGTTATTTTGGGGCAAAATAGACAGAAATTCCCTTTGTTTTGGGGGAAAACACAGAAATTCCACTTATTTAGAGGTAAAAAGGCAGAAATTCTCCTTATTTTGGAGCAAAAATGAAGAAATTTCCCTTTTTTATGGCAAAAAGTTATGCATTCCCTTTATTTTTGGGAAAAGGCAGAAATTCCCGTATTTTGGAGCAAAATTGCAGAAATTCTCCTAATTGTGGGGCAAAAAGGCAGAAATTCCCTATATGTTGGGGAAAAAGACAGAAATTCTCCTTATTTTGTGCAAAACTCAGAAATTCCACTTATTTTTTGGGCAAAATTCCAGAAATTTCCCTTATTTTGGGAAAAAATTGCAGAAATTTCACTTATTTTAGGGCAAAATTGGAGAAAATTCACTTATTTCAGGGAAAAAAGGCAGAAATTTTCCTTATTTTGTGGCAAAAATGCAGAAATTCTTAATATTTTGTGGCAAAAATATAGAAATTCCCCTTATTTTGAGGTAAAAAGGCTGAAATTCCTTTTATTTGGGGGCAAAAAGGCAGAAATTTCCCTTATTTTGGGGCAAAAAGACAGAAATTCATTCTATTTTGTGGCAAAAAGGCAGAAATTTCATTTATTTTGGGGCAAAATTGCAGAAATTTCACTTATCTCAGGGCATAATTCAAAAAATCCTTTTATTTTGGGGCAAAAAGACAGAAATTCCATTTATTTTTTTGTACAAAGGCAGAAATTTCACTTACTTTGAAGTAAAAAGGCAGAAATTCCTCTTAATTTGGAGAAAAAATGAAGAAATTTCCTTTTTTGTGGTAAAGGGTATACATTCCTCTTACATTCGGGATAAAAAGCAGAAATTCCCGTATTTTGAAGCAAAATTGCAGAAATTCTCATAATTTTTGGGCAAAAAGGGAGAAATTCCCTAAATTTGGGGCAAAAGGCAGAAATTCCTATTATTGTGCGGCAAAAATCAGAAATTCCCCTTCCTTTGGGGCAAAATTCAAGGAATTTCCTTTTTTTGGGGCATAATTACAGGAATCTACCTTATTTTAGGGCAAAATTGAAGAAATTTCCCTTATTTGGGGCAAAATTGCAGAAATTTCACTTATTTTCAGGTAAAAATGCTGAAATTTCCTTTATTTTGTGGCAAAAAGGGAGAAATTCCTCTTATTTTGGAGCAAAATTGCAGAAATTTCCCTTATTATGGGGAAATATTGCAGAAATTTCCCTTAATTTAAGGCAAAATTGCAGAAATTTCACTTATTTCAGAGAAAAAAAGAAAAAATTTTTCTTATTTTGGGGCAAAAAGGCAGAAATTCCCATTATTTTGGGGCAAAAAAGACAGAAATTCACTTTGTTTTGGGGGAAAAAGACAGAAATTCCACTTATTTAGAGGCAAAAAGGCAGAATTCCCCTTATTTTGGAGCAAAAATGAAGAAATTTCCCTTTTTATGGCAAAAAGGTATGCATTCCCCTTACTATTGGGATAAAAGAAGAAATTCCCCGTATTTTGAAGCAAAATTGCAGAAATTCTCATAATTTTCGGGCAAAAAGGCAGAAATTCTCCTTATTTGAGCGCAAAAAGACAGAAAATCTTTTTTTTTTTGGGAACAAACTGTCAGAAATTTCCCTTATTTTGGGACAAAATTGCAGAAATTTCTTTTACATTGGGGCAAAATTTCAGAAATTTCCCTTATTTTTGGGCAAAATTGCAGAAATTTCACTTATTTCAGGATAATAAGTCAGAAATTCCCCTTATTTTGGGGCAAAAAAGACAGAAATTCCCTTTGTTTTGGGGGAAAAAGAGAAATTCCACTTATTTAGAGGCAAAAAGGCAGAAATTCCCTTTATTTTAAAGCAAAAATGAAGAAATTTCCCTTTTTATGGAAAAAAAATATGCATTCCCATTATTTTCGGGCAAAAAGGCAGAAATTCCCCGTATTTTGGAGCAAATTGCAGAAATTCCCCTAATTTTGGGGCAAAAGGCAAAAATTCCCTTTATTTTGGGGCAAAAATCAGAAATTCCCCTTATTTTGGGGCAAAATTCCAGAAATTTCCCTTATTTTGGGAAAAAATTGCAGAAATTTCACTTATTTTAGGGCAAAATTGGAGAAATTTCACTTATTTCAGGAAAAAAATGCAGAAATTTTCCTTATTTTGTGGCAAAAATGCAGAAATTCTTAATATTTTGTGGCAAAAATATAGAAATTCCCCTTATTTTGAGGTAAAAAGGCTGAAATTCCTTTTATTTGGGGGCAAAAAGGCAGAAATTCCTTTTATTTGGGGGCAAAAAGACAGAAATTCCTTCTATTTTGTGGCAAAAAGGCAGAAATTTCATTTATTTTGGGGCAAAATTGCAGAAATTTCAATTATTTCAGGGCATAATTCAAAAAATTCCTTTTATTTTGGGGCAAAAAGACAGAAATTCCATTTATTTTTTTTTACAAAGGCAGAAATTTCACTTACTTTGAAGTAAAAAGGCAGAAATTCCTCTTAATTTGGAGCAAAAATGAAGAAATTTTCTTTTTTGTGGTAAAGGGTATACATTCCTCTTACATTCGGGATAAAAAGCAGAAATTCCCCGTATTTTGAAGCAAAATTGCAGAAATTCTCATAATTTTCGGGCAAAAAGGGAGAAATTCCCTAATTTTGGGGCAAAAGTCAGAAATTCCTTTTATTGTGGGGCAAAAATCAGAAATTCCCCTTCTTTTGGGGCAAAATTCAAGAAATTTCCTTTCTTTGGGGCAAAATTACAGGAATCTACCTTATTTTAGGGCAAAATTGAAGAAATTTCCCTTATTTGGGGCAAAATTGCAGAAATTTCACTTATTTTCAGGTAAAAATGCTGAAATTTCCTGTATTTTGTGGCAAAAAGGGAGAAATTCCTTTTATTTTGGAGCAAAATTGCAAAAATTTCCCTTTTTATGGGGAAATATTGCAGAAATTTCCCTTAATTTAAGGCAAAATTGCAGAAATTTCACTTATTTCAGAGAAAAAAAGAAAAAAATTTTTTTATTTTGGGGCACAAAGGCAGAAATTCCCATTATTTTGGGGCAAAAAAGACAGAAATTCACTTTGTTTTGGGGGAAAAAGACAGAAATTCCACTTATTTTGAGGCAAAAAGGCAGAAATTCCCCTTATTTTGGAGCAAAAATGAAGAAATTTACCTTTTTATGGCAAAAAGGTTTGCATTCTCCTTACTTTCGGGATAAAAGCTGAAATTCCCCGTATTTGGAAGCAAAATTGCAGAAATTCTCATAATTTTCGGGCAAAAGGGCAGAAATTCTCCTTATTTGGGGGCAAAAAGACAGAAAATCTTTTTTTTTGGGAACAAACAGTCAGAAATTTCCCTTATTTTGGGGCAAAATTGCAGAAATTTCTTTTACATTGGGGCAAAATTTCAGAAATTTCCCTTATTTTGGGGCAAAATTGCAGAAATTTCACTTATTTCAGGGTAATAAGTCAGAAATTCCCCTTATTTTGGGGCAAAAAAGACAGAAATTCTTTTTGTTCTGGGGGAAAAAGACAGAAATTCCACTTATTTAGAGGCAAAAAGGCAGAAATCCCCTTTATTTTAAAGCAAAAATGAAGAAATTTCCCTTTTTATGGAAAAAAGGTATGCATTCCCATTATTTTCGGGCAAAAAGGCAGAAATTCCCCGTATTTTGGAGCAAAATTGCAGAAATTCCTCTAATTTTGGGGCAAAAGGCAAAAATTCCCTTTATTTTGGGACAAAATTCAAGAAATTTCCTTTATTTTGGGGCAAAATTGCAGGAATTTACCTTATATTGGAGCAAAATTGCAGAAATTTCCCTTATATGGGGAAAAATTGCAGAAATTTCACTTATTTTCAGGTAAAAAGGCTGAAATTTCCTTTATTTTGGGGCAAAAAGGGAGAAATTCCCCTTATTATGGGGCAAAATTGAAGAAATTTCCCTTATTATAGGGAAATATTGCAGAAATTTCTCTTAATTTAAAGCAAAATTGCAGAAATTTCACTTATTTCAGAAAAAAAAAGCAGAAATTTTTCTTATTTTGGGGCAAAAAGGCAGAAATTCCCATTATTTTGGGGCAAAATGAAGAAATTCACCTTATTTTGGGGGAAAATTGCAGAATTTTCACATATTTCAGGGCAAAAAGGCAGACATTTCCCTTATTTTGGGGCAAAAAAGACAGAAATTCCTTTTGTTTTGGGGGAAAAAGGCAGAAATTCCACTTATTTAGAGGCAAAAATGCAGAAATTCCTCTTATTTTGGAGCAAAAATGAAGAAATTTCCCTTTTTTATGGCAAAAAGTTATGCATTTCCCTTATTTTTTAGAAAAAAGGCAGAAATTTCCCGTATTTTGGAGCAAAATTGCAGAAATTTCCCATATAATGGGGAAATATTGCAGAAATTTCTCTTAATTTAAAGCAAAATTGCAGAAATTCCACTTATTTATAGGCAAAAAGACAGAAATTCCCCTTATTTTGGAGCTAAAATGAAGAAATTTCATTTTTTATGGCAAAAAGTTATGCATTCCCATTATTTTCGGGCAAAAACGCAGAAGTTCCTTGTATTTTGGAGCAAAATTGCAGAAATTTCACTTATTTCAGGGTAATAAATCAGAAATTTTCCTTATTTTGGGGCAAAAAAGACAGAAATTCTCTTTGTTTTGGGAAAAAAGATAGAAATTCCACTTATTTAGAGGTAAAAACACAGAAATTACCCTTATTTTGGAGCAAAAATGAAGAAATTTCCCTTTTTTATGGCAAAAGGTTATGCATTCCCTTTATTTTCGGGCATAAAGGCAGAAATTCCCTCTATTTTGGAGCAAAATTGCAGAAATTTCCCTAATCGTGGTACAAAAAGGCAGAAATTTCCTATATGTTGGGGCAAAAAGACAGAAATTCTCCTTATTTGGGGCAAAACTCAGAAATTCCACTTATTTTGGGGCAAAATTGCAGAAATTTCCAATATTTTGGGGCAAAATTGCAGAAATTTCACTTATTTCAGGGAAAAAAGACAGAAATTTTCCTTATTTTGGGGAAAAAGGCAGAAATTCCTAATATTTTGTGGCAAAAATGCAGAAATTCCCTTTATTTTGAGGTAAAAATGCTGAAATTCCCCTTATTTGGGGGCAAAAAGGCAGAAATTTCCCTTATTTTGCGGCAAAATTGCAGAAATTATACTTATTTCAGGGTAATAAGTCAGAAATTTTTCTTATTTTGGGGCAAAAAGACAGAAAATCCCTTTGTTTTGGGGTAAAAAGACAGATATTCCACTTATTTAGCGGCAAAAAGGCAGAAATTCCCCTTTTTTTGAGCAAAAATGAAGAAATTTCCCTTTTTATGGCAAAAAAGTATGCATTCCCATTATTTTTGGGCAAAAAGGCAGAAATTTACAGTGTTTTGGATAAAAATTGCAGAAATTCCCTAAATTTTGGGGCAAAAGGCAGAAATTCCCTTTATTTTGAGGCCAAAATCAGAAATTCTCCATATTTTGGGGCAAAATTCAAGAAATTTCCTTTATTTTGGGGCAAAATTGCAGGAATTTACCTTATTTTGGAGCAAAGTTGCAGAAATTTCCCTTATATGGGGCAAAATTGAAGAAATTTCACTTATTTTCAGGTAAAAAGGCTGAAATTCCTTTTATTTGGGGGCAAAAAGGCAGAAATTTTCCTTATTTTGGGGCAAAAAGACAGAAATTCTTCTTATTGTGTGGCAAAAAGGCAGAAATTTCTTTTATTTTGAGGCCAAATTGCAGAAATTTCACTTATTTCAGGGCATAATTCAAAAATTCCTTTTATTTTGGGGCAAAAAGACAGAAAATCCGTTTATTTTTGGGTAAAAAGGCAGAAATTTCACTTATTTTGAGGTAAAAAGGCAGAAATTCCTCTTATTTTGGGGCAAAAATGAAGAAATTTCCCTTTTTTGTGGCAAAAGGTATACATTCCCCATACTTTCGGGATAAAAAGCAGAAATTCCCCGTATTTTGAAGCAAAATTGCAGAAATTCTCCTAATTTTCAGGCAAAAAGACAGAAATTCTCCTTATTTTGTGGCAAAAAGACAGAAAATCTTCTTTTTTCGGGAGCAAACTGTCAGAAATTCCCCTTATTTTTGGGCAAAATTGCAGAAATTTTCCTTATTTTAGGGCAAAATTGCAAAAAATTCACTTATTTCAGGGTAATGAGTAAGAAATTCCCCTTATTTTGGGGCAAAAAACACATAAATTCCCTTTGTTTTTGGGGAAAAAGACCGAAATTCCACTTATTTAGGGGCAAAAAGGCAGAAATTCCCCTTATTTTGAAGCAAAAATGAAGAAATTTTTCTTTTTATGGCAAAAAGATACGCATTCCCATTATTTTCAGGCAAAAAGGCAGAAATTCCCCGTATTTTGGAGCAAAATTGCAGAAATTCCCCTAATTTGGGGGCAAAAGGCAGAAATTCCCTTTATTTAGAGGCAAAAATCAGAAATTCTTCGTGTTTTGGGGCAAAATTCTAGAAATTTCCTATTTTGGGGGCAAAATTACAGGAATTTACCTTATTTTGGGGCAAAATTGCAGAAATTTCCCTTATTTGGGGCAAAATTGCATAAATTTCACTAATTTTCAGGTAAAAAGGCTGAAATTTCCTTTATTTTGGGGCAAAAAGAGAGAAATTCCCTTTATTTTGGGGGAAAAAGGCAGAAATTCACCGTATTTTGGGGTAAAATTGCAGAAATTTCACATATTTCAGGGCAAAAAGGCAGAAATTTCCCTTATTTTGGGGCAAAATTGCAGAAATTTCACTTATTTTAGGGTAATAAGTCAGAAATTCCCCTTATTTTGGGGCAAAACAGACAGAAATTCCCTTTGTTTTGGGGGAAAAAGACAGAAATTCCACTTATTTAGAGGCAAAAAGGCAGAAATTCCCCTTATTTTGGAGCAAAAATGAAGAAATTTCCCTTTTTATGGCAAAAAGGTATGCATTCCCCTTACTTTTGGGATAAAAGCAGAAATTCCCTGTATTTTGAAGCAAAATTGCAGAAATTCTCATATTTTTCGGGCAAAAAGAAAGAAATTCTCCTTATTTTGTGGCAAAAAGGCAGAAATTTCTTTTAATTTGGGGCCAAATTGCAGAAATTTCACTTATTTCAGGGCATAATTCAAAAATTCCTTATATTTTGGGGCAAAAAGACAGAAAATCCGTTTATTTTTGGGTAAAAAGGCAGAAATTTCACTTATTTTAAGGTAAAAAGGCAGAAATTCTTTTTATTTTGGGGCAAAAATAAAGAAATTTCCCTTTTTTGTGGCAAAAGGTAAACATTCCCCTTACTTTCGGGATATAAAGCAGAAATTCCCTGTATTTTGAAGCAAAATTGCAGTAATTCTCCTAATTTTCGGGCAAAAAGACAGAAATTCTCCTTATTTTGAGGCAAAAAGACAGAAAATCTTCTTTTTTCGGGAGCAAACTGTCAGAAACTCCCCTTATTTTTGGGCAAAATTGCAGAAATTTCCTTTACATTGGGGCAAAATTGCAGAAATTTCCCTTATTTTAGGGCAAAATTGCAAAAATTTTACTTATTTCAGGGTAATAAGTAAGAAATTCCCCTTATTTTGGGCCAAAAAACACATAAATTCCCTTTGTTTTTGGGGAAAAAGACAGAAATTCCACTTATTTAGAGGCAAAAAGGCAGAAATTCCCCTTATTTTGAAGCAAAAATGAAGAAATTTCTCTTTTTATGGCAAAAAGGTATGCATTCCCATTATTTTCAGGCAAAAAGGCAGAAATTCCCCGTATTTTGGAGCAAAATTGCAGAAATTCCCCTAATTTTGGGGCAAAAGGCAGAAATTCCCTTTATTTTGAGGCAAGAATCAGAAATTCTTCGTGTTTTGGGTCAAAATTCTAGAAATTTCCTTTTTTGGGGGCAAAATTACAGGAATTTACCTTATTTTGGGGCAAAATTGCAGAAATTTCCCTTATTTTGGGCAAAATTGCAAAAATTTCACTTATTTTCAGGTAAAAAGGCTGAAATTTCCTTTATTTTAAGGGAAAAAGGGAGAAATTCCCTTTATTTTGGAGGAAAAAGGCAGAAATTCACAGTATTTTGGGATAAAATTGCAGAAATTTCACATATTTCAGGACAAAAAAGCAGAAATTTCCCTTATTTTGGGGCAAAATTGCAGAAATTTCACTTATTTAATGGTAACAAGTCAGAAATTCCACTTATTTTGGGGCAAAAAAGACAGAAATTCCTTTTGTTTTGGAGGAAAAAGACAGAAATTCCACTTATTTAGAGGCAAAAAGGCAGAAATTCCCCTTATTTTGGAGCAAAAATGAAGAAATTTCCCTTTTTATGGCAAAAAGGTATGCATTCCCCTTACTATTGGGATAAAAGCAGAAATTCCCCGTATTTTGAAGCAAAATTGCACAAATTCTCATAATTTTCGGGCAAAAAGGCAGAAATTCTCTTTATTTTGTGGCAAAAGGCAGAAATTTCTTTTATTTTGGGGCCAAATTGCAGAAATTTCACTTATTTCAGGGCATAATTCAAAAATTCCTTTTATTTTGGGGCAAAAAGACAGAAAATCCGTTTATTTTTGGGTAAAAAGGCAGAAATTTCATTTATTGTGAGGTGAAAAGGCAGAAATTTCTCTTATTTTGGGGCAAAAATGAAGAAATTTCCCTTTTTTGCGGCAAAAGGTATACATTCCCCTTACTTTCGGGATAAAAAGCAGAAATTCCCCATATTTTGAAGCAAAATTGCAGAAATTCTCTTAATTTTCGGGCAAAAAGACAGAAATTCTCCTTATTTTGGGGCAAAAAGACAGAAAATCTTCTTTTTTCGGGGGCAAACTGTCAGAAATTCCCCTTATTTTTGGGCAAAATTGCAGAAATTTCTTTTACATTGGGGCAAAATTGCAGAAATTTCCCTTATTTTAGGGCAAAATTGCAAAAATTTCACTTATTTCAGTGTAATAAGTAAGAAATTCCCCTTATTTTGGGGCAAAAAATACAGAAATTCTCTTTGTTTTTGGGGAAAAAGACAGAAATTCCACTTATTTAGAGGCAAAAAGGCAGAAATTCCCCTTATTTTGAAGCAAAAATGAAGAAATTTCCCTTTTTATGGCAAAAAGGTATGCATTCCCCTTACTATTGGGATAAAAGCAGAAATTCCCCGTATTTTGAAGCAAAATTGCAGAAATTCTCATAATTTTTGGGGAAAAAGACAGAAATTCTCCTTATTTTGGGGCTAAAAGACAGAAAATCTTCTTATTTCGGGGGCAAACTGTCAGAAATTCTCCTTATTTTTGGGCAAAATTGCAGAAATTTCCTTTACATTGGGGCAAAATTGCAGAAATTTCCTTTATTTTAGGGCAAAATTGCAAAAATTTCACTTATTTCAGGGTAATAAGTCATAAATTCCCCTTATTTTGGGGCAAAAAAGACAGAAATTCCTTTTGTTTTGGGGGAAAAAGACAGAAATTCCACTTATTTAGAGGCAAAAAGGCAGAAATTCCTCTTATTTTGAAGCAAAAATGAAGAAATTTCTCTTTTTATGGCAAAATGGTATGCATTCCCATTATTTTCAGGCAAAAAGGCAGAAATTCCCCGTATTTTGGAGCAAAATTGCAGAAATTCCCCTATTTTTGGGGCAAAAGGCAGAAATTCCCTTTATTTTGGGGCAAAAATCAGAAATTCCCCGTGTTTTATGGCAAAATTCTAGAAATTTCCTTTTTTGGGGGGCAAAATTACAGGAATTTACCTTATTTTGGGGCAAAATTTCAGAAATTTTCCTTATTTGGGGCAAAATTGCAGAAATTTCAGTTATTTTCAGGTAAAAAGACTGAAATTTCCTTTATTTTGGTGCAAAAAGGGAGAAATTCCCTTTCTTTTGGGGGAAAAATGCAGAAATTCACCGTATTTTGGGGTAAAATTCCAGAAATTTCACATATTTCAGGGCAACAATGCAGAAATTTCCCTTATTTTGGGGGAAAATTGCAGAAATTTGCTTTACATTGGGGCAAAATTGCAGAAATTTCCCTTATTTTGGGGAAAAATTGCAGAAATTTCACTTATTTCAGGGTAATAAGTCAGAAATTAATCTTATTTTGGGGCAAAAAAGACAGAAATTCCCTTTGTTTTGAAGGAAAAAGACAGAAATTCCACTCATTTAGAGGCAAAAAGGCAGAAATTCCCCTTATTTTGGAGCAAAAATGAAGAAATTTTATTTTTATGGCAAAAAGGTATGCATTCCCATTAATTTCGGAAAAAAAGGCAGAAATTCCCCGTATTTTGGAGCAAAATTGGAGAAATTTCCCTAATTTTGGGGCAAAAGGCATAAATTCCTTTTATTTTGGGGCAAAAATCAGAAAATCCCTTCATTTTGGGGCAAAATTCAAAAAATTTCCTTTATTTTGGGGCAAAATTAAAGAAATTTACCTTATTTTGGGGCAAAAAGGCAGAAATTCTCTTTATTTTGTGGCAAAAGGCAGAAATTTCTTTTATTTTGGGGCCAAATTGCAGAAATTTCACTTATTTCAGGGCATAATTCAAAAATTCCTTTTATTTTGGGGCAAAAAGACAGAAAATCCGTTTATTTTTGGGTAAAAAGGCAGAAATTTCATTTATTGTGAGGTGAAAAGGCAGAAATTTCTCTTATTTTGGGGCAAAAATGAAGAAATTTCCCTTTTTTGCGGCAAAAGGTATACATTCCCCTTACTTTCGGGATAAAAAGCAGAAATTCCCCATATTTTGAAGCAAAATTGCAGAAATTCTCCTAATTTTCGGGCAAAAAGACAGAAATTCTCCTTATTTTGGGGCAAAAAGACAGAAAATCTTCTTTTTTCGGGGGCAAACTGTCAGAAATTCCCCTTATTTTTGGGCAAAATTGCAGAAATTTCTTTTACATTGGGGCAAAATTGCAGAAATTTCCCTTATTTTAGGGCAAAATTGCAAAAATTTCACTTATTTCAGTGTAATAAGTAAGAAATTCCCCTTATTTTGGGGCAAAAAATACAGAAATTCTCTTTGTTTTTGGGGAAAAAGACAGAAATTCCACTTATTTAGAGGCAAAAAGGCAGAAATTCCCCTTATTTTGAAGCAAAAATGAAGAAATTTCCCTTTTTATGGCAAAAAGGTATGCATTCCCCTTACTATTGGGATAAAAGCAGAAATTCCCCGTATTTTGAAGCAAAATTGCAGAAATTCTCATAATTTTTGGGGAAAAAGACAGAAATTCTCCTTATTTTGGGGCTAAAAGACAGAAAATCTTCTTATTTCGGGGGCAAACTGTCAGAAATTCTCCTTATTTTTGGGCAAAATTGCAGAAATTTCCTTTACATTGGGGCAAAATTGCAGAAATTTCCTTTATTTTAGGGCAAAATTGCAAAAATTTCACTTATTTCAGGGTAATAAGTCATAAATTCCCCTTATTTTGGGGCAAAAAAGACAGAAATTCCTTTTGTTTTGGGGGAAAAAGACAGAAATTCCACTTATTTAGAGGCAAAAAGGCAGAAATTCCTCTTATTTTGAAGCAAAAATGAAGAAATTTCTCTTTTTATGGCAAAAAGGTATGCATTCCCATTATTTTCAGGCAAAAAGGCAGAAATTCCCCGTATTTTGGAGCAAAATTGCAGAAATTCCCCTATTTTTGGGGCAAAAGGCAGAAATTCCCTTTATTTTGGGGCAAAAATCAGAAATTCCCCGTGTTTTATGGCAAAATTCTAGAAATTTCCTTTTTTGGGGGGCAAAATTACAGGAATTTACCTTATTTTGGGGCAAAATTTCAGAAATTTTCCTTATTTGGGGCAAAATTGCAGAAATTTCAGTTATTTTCAGGTAAAAAGACTGAAATTTCCTTTATTTTGGTGCAAAAAGGGAGAAATTCCCTTTCTTTTGGGGGAAAAAGGCAGAAATTCACCGTATTTTGGGGTAAAATTCCAGAAATTTCACATATTTCAGGGCAACAATGCAGAAATTTCCCTTATTTTGGGGGAAAATTGCAGAAATTTGCTTTACATTGGGGCAAAATTGCAGAAATTTCCCTTATTTTGGGGAAAAATTGCAGAAATTTCACTTATTTCAGGGTAATAAGTCAGAAATTAATCTTATTTTGGGGCAAAAAAGACAGAAATTCCCTTTGTTTTGAAGGAAAAAGACAGAAATTCCACTCATTTAGAGGCAAAAAGGCAGAAATTCCCCTTATTTTGGAGCAAAAATGAAGAAATTTTATTTTTATGGCAAAAAGGTATGCATTCCCATTAATTTCGGAAAAAAAAGGCAGAAATTCCCCGTATTTTGGAGCAAAATTGCAGAAATTTCCCTAATTTTGGGGCAAAAGGCAGAAATTCCTTTTATTTTGGGGCAAAAATCAGAAAATCCCTTCATTTTGGGGCAAAATTCAAAAAATTTCCTTTATTTTGGGGCAAAATTAAAGAAATTTACCTTATTTTGGGGCAAAAAGGCAGAAATTCTCTTTATTTTGTGGCAAAAGGCAGAAATTTCTTTTATTTTGGGGCCAAATTGCAGAAATTTCACTTATTTCAGGGCATAATTCAAAAATTCCTTTTATTTTGGGGCAAAAAGACAGAAAATCCGTTTATTTTTGGGTAAAAAGGCAGAAATTTCATTTATTGTGAGGTGAAAAGGCAGAAATTTCTCTTATTTTGGGGCAAAAATGAAGAAATTTCCCTTTTTTGCGGCAAAAGGTATACATTCCCCTTACTTTCGGGATAAAAAGCAGAAATTCCCCATATTTTGAAGCAAAATTGCAGAAATTCTCCTAATTTTCGGGCAAAAAGACAGAAATTCTCCTTATTTTGGGGCAAAAAGACAGAAAATCTTCTTTTTTCGGGGGCAAACTGTCAGAAATTCCCCTTATTTTTGGGCAAAATTGCAGAAATTTCTTTTACATTGGGGCAAAATTGCAGAAATTTCCCTTATTTTAGGGCAAAATTGCAAAAATTTCACTTATTTCAGTGTAATAAGTAAGAAATTCCCCTTATTTTGGGGCAAAAAATACAGAAATTCTCTTTGTTTTTGGGGAAAAAGACAGAAATTCCACTTATTTAGAGGCAAAAAGGCAGAAATTCCCCTTATTTTGAAGCAAAAATGAAGAAATTTCCCTTTTTATGGCAAAAAGGTATGCATTCCCCTTACTATTGGGATAAAAGCAGAAATTCCCCGTATTTTGAAGCAAAATTGCAGAAATTCTCATAATTTTTGGGGAAAAAGACAGAAATTCTCCTTATTTTGGGGCTAAAAGACAGAAAATCTTATTTCGGGGGCAAACTGTCAGAAATTCTCCTTATTTTTGGGCAAAATTGCAGAAATTTCCTTTACATTGGGGCAAAATTGCAGAAATTTCCTTTATTTTAGGGCAAAATTGCAAAAATTTCACTTATTTCAGGGTAATAAGTCATAAATTCCCCTTATTTTGGGGCAAAAAAGACAGAAATTCCTTTTGTTTTGGGGGAAAAAGACAGAAATTCCACTTATTTAGAGGCAAAAAGGCAGAAATTCCTCTTATTTTGAAGCAAAAATGAAGAAATTTCTCTTTTTATGGCAAAAAGGTATGCATTCCCATTATTTTCAGGCAAAAAGGCAGAAATTCCCCGTATTTTGGAGCAAAATTGCAGAAATTCCCCTATTTTTGGGGCAAAAGGCAGAAATTCCCTTTATTTTGGGGCAAAAATCAGAAATTCCCCGTGTTTTATGGCAAAATTCTAGAAATTTCCTTTTTTTGGGGGCAAAATTACAGGAATTTACCTTATTTTGGGGCAAAATTTCAGAAATTTTCCTTATTTGGGGCAAAATTGCAGAAATTTCAGTTATTTTCAGGTAAAAAGACTGAAATTTCCTTTATTTTGGTGCAAAAAGGGAGAAATTCCCTTTCTTTTGGGGGAAAAAGGCAGAAATTCACCGTATTTTGGGGTAAAATTCCAGAAATTTCACATATTTCAGGGCAACAATGCAGAAATTTCCCTTATTTTGGGGGAAAATTGCAGAAATTTGCTTTACATTGGGGCAAAATTGCAGAAATTTCCCTTATTTTGGGGAAAAATTGCAGAAATTTCACTTATTTCAGGGTAATAAGTCAGAAATTAATCTTATTTTGGGGCAAAAAAGACAGAAATTCCCTTTGTTTTGAAGGAAAAAGACAGAAATTCCACTCATTTAGAGGCAAAAAGGCAGAAATTCCCCTTATTTTGGAGCAAAAATGAAGAAATTTTATTTTTATGGCAAAAAGGTATGCATTCCCATTAATTTCGGAAAAAAAGGCAGAAATTCCCCGTATTTTGGAGCAAAATTGCAGAAATTTACCTTATTTTGGGGCAAAAAGGCAGAATTTCTCTTTATTTTGTGGCAAAAGGCAGAAATTTCTTTTATTTTGGGGCCAAATTGCAGAAATTTCACTTATTTCAGGGCATAATTCAAAAATTCCTTTTATTTTGGGGCAAAAAGACAGAAAATCCGTTTATTTTTGGGTAAAAAGGCAGAAATTTCATTTATTGTGAGGTGAAAAGGCAGAAATTTCTCTTATTTTGGGGCAAAAATGAAGAAATTTCCCTTTTTTGCGGCAAAAGGTATACATTCCCCTTACTTTCGGGATAAAAAGCAGAAATTCCCCATATTTTGAAGCAAAATTGCAGAAATTCTCCTAATTTTCGGGCAAAAAGACAGAAATTCTCCTTATTTTGGGGCAAAAAGACAGAAAATCTTCTTTTTTCGGGGGCAAACTGTCAGAAATTCCCCTTATTTTTGGGCAAAATTGCAGAAATTTCTTTTACATTGGGGCAAAATTGCAGAAATTTCCCTTATTTTAGGGCAAAATTGCAAAAATTTCACTTATTTCAGTGTAATAAGTAAGAAATTCCCCTTATTTTGGGGCAAAAAAGACAGAAATTCCTTTTGTTTTGGGGGAAAAAGACAGAAATTCCACTTATTTAGAGGCAAAAAGGCAGAAATTCCTCTTATTTTGAAGCAAAAATGAAGAAATTTCTCTTTTTATGGCAAAAAGGTATGCATTCCCATTATTTTCAGGCAAAAAGGCAGAAATTCCCCGTATTTTGGAGCAAAATTGCAGAAATTCCCCTATTTTTGGGGCAAAAGGCAGAAATTCCCTTTATTTTGGGGCAAAAATCAGAAATTCCCCGTGTTTTATGGCAAAATTCTAGAAATTTCCTTTTTTTGGGGGCAAAATTACAGGAATTTACCTTATTTTGGGGCAAAATTTCAGAAATTTTCCTTATTTGGGGCAAAATTGCAGAAATTTCAGTTATTTTCAGGTAAAAAGACTGAAATTTCCTTTATTTTGGTGCAAAAAGGGAGAAATTCCCTTTCTTTTGGGGGAAAAAGGCAGAAATTCACCGTATTTTGGGGTAAAATTCCAGAAATTTCACATATTTCAGGGCAACAATGCAGAAATTTCCCTTATTTTGGGGGAAAATTGCAGAAATTTGCTTTACATTGGGGCAAAATTGCAGAAATTTCCCTTATTTTGGGGAAAAATTGCAGAAATTTCACTTATTTCAGGGTAATAAGTCAGAAATTAATCTTATTTTGGGGCAAAAAAGACAGAAATTCCCTTTGTTTTGTAGGAAAAAGACAGAAATTCCACTCATTTAGAGGCAAAAAGGCAGAAATTCCCCTTATTTTGGAGCAAAAATGAAGAAATTTTATTTTTATGGCAAAAAGGTATGCATTCCCATTAATTTCGGAAAAAAAGGCAGAAATTCCCCGTATTTTGGAGCAAAATTGCAGAAATTTCCCTAATTTTGGGGCAAAAGGCATAAATTCCTTTTATTTTGGGGCAAAAATCAGAAAATCCCTTCATTTTGGGGCAAAATTCAAAAAATTTCCTTTATTTTGGGGCAAAATTAAAGAAATTTACCTTATTTTGGGGCAAAAAGGCAGAAATTCTCTTTATTTTGTGGCAAAAGGCAGAAATTTCTTTTATTTTGGGGCCAAATTGCAGAAATTTCACTTATTTCAGGGCATAATTCAAAAATTCCTTTTATTTTGGGGCAAAAAGACAGAAAATCCGTTTATTTTTGGGTAAAAAGGCAGAAATTTCATTTATTGTGAGGTGAAAAGGCAGAAATTTCTCTTATTTTGGGGCAAAAATGAAGAAATTTCCCTTTTTTGCGGCAAAAGGTATACATTCCCCTTACTTTCGGGATAAAAAGCAGAAATTCCCCATATTTTGAAGCAAAATTGCAGAAATTCTCCTAATTTTCGGGCAAAAAGACAGAAATTCTCCTTATTTTGGGGCAAAAAGACAGAAAATCTTCTTTTTTCGGGGGCAAACTGTCAGAAATTCCCCTTATTTTTGGGCAAAATTGCAGAAATTTCTTTTACATTGGGGCAAAATTGCAGAAATTTCCCTTATTTTAGGGCAAAATTGCAAAAATTTCACTTATTTCAGTGTAATAAGTAAGAAATTCCCCTTATTTTGGGGCAAAAAATACAGAAATTCTCTTTGTTTTTGGGGAAAAAGACAGAAATTCCACTTATTTAGAGGCAAAAAGGCAGAAATTCCCCTTATTTTGAAGCAAAAATGAAGAAATTTCCCTTTTTATGGCAAAAAGGTATGCATTCCCCTTACTATTGGGATAAAAGCAGAAATTCCCCGTATTTTGAAGCAAAATTGCAGAAATTCTCATAATTTTTGGGGAAAAAGACAGAAATTCTCCTTATTTTGGGGCTAAAAGACAGAAAATCTTCTTATTTCGGGGGCAAACTGTCAGAAATTCTCCTTATTTTTGGGCAAAATTGCAGAAATTTCCTTTACATTGGGGCAAAATTGCAGAAATTTCCTTTATTTTAGGGCAAAATTGCAAAAATTTCACTTATTTCAGGGTAATAAGTCATAAATTCCCCTTATTTTGGGGCAAAAAAGACAGAAATTCCTTTTGTTTTGGGGGAAAAAGACAGAAATTCCACTTATTTAGAGGCAAAAAGGCAGAAATTCCTCTTATTTTGAAGCAAAAATGAAGAAATTTCTCTTTTTATGGCAAAAAGGTATGCATTCCCATTATTTTCAGGCAAAAAGGCAGAAATTCCCCGTATTTTGGAGCAAAATTGCAGAAATTCCCCTATTTTTGGGGCAAAAGGCAGAAATTCCCTTTATTTTGGGGCAAAAATCAGAAATTCCCCGTGTTTTATGGCAAAATTCTAGAAATTTCCTTTTTTTGGGGGCAAAATTACAGGAATATACCTTATTTTGGGGCAAAATTTCAGAAATTTTCCTTATTTGGGGCAAAATTGCAGAAATTTCAGTTATTTTCAGGTAAAAAGACTGAAATTTCCTTTATTTTGGTGCAAAAAGGGAGAAATTCCCTTTCTTTTGGGGGAAAAAGGCAGAAATTCACCGTATTTTGGGGTAAAATTCCAGAAATTTCACATATTTCAGGGCAACAATGCAGAAATTTCCCTTATTTTGGGGGAAAATTGCAGAAATTTGCTTTACATTGGGGCAAAATTGCAGAAATTTCCCTTATTTTGGGGAAAAATTGCAGAAATTTCACTTATTTCAGGGTAATAAGTCAGAAATTAATCTTATTTTGGGGCAAAAAAGACAGAAATTCCCTTTGTTTTGAAGGAAAAAGACAGAAATTCCACTCATTTAGAGGCAAAAAGGCAGAAATTCCCCTTATTTTGGAGCAAAAATGAAGAAATTTTATTTTTATGGCAAAAAGGTATGCATTCCCATTAATTTCGGAAAAAAAGGCAGAAATTCCCCGTATTTTGGAGCAAAATTGCAGAAATTTACCTTATTTTGGGGCAAAAAGGCAGAAATTCTCTTTATTTTGTGGCAAAAGGCAGAAATTTCTTTTATTTTGGGGCCAAATTGCAGAAATTTCACTTATTTCAGGGCATAATTCAAAAATTCCTTTTATTTTGGGGCAAAAAGACAGAAAATCCGTTTATTTTTGGGTAAAAAGGCAGAAATTTCATTTATTGTGAGGTGAAAAGGCAGAAATTTCTCTTATTTTGGGGCAAAAATGAAGAAATTTCCCTTTTTTGCGGCAAAAGGTATACATTCCCCTTACTTTCGGGATAAAAAGCAGAAATTCCCCATATTTTGAAGCAAAATTGCAGAAATTCTCCTAATTTTCGGGCAAAAAGACAGAAATTCTCCTTATTTTGGGGCAAAAAGACAGAAAATCTTCTTTTTTCGGGGGCAAACTGTCAGAAATTCCCCTTATTTTTGGGCAAAATTGCAGAAATTTCTTTTACATTGGGGCAAAATTGCAGAAATTTCCCTTATTTTAGGGCAAAATTGCAAAAATTTCACTTATTTCAGTGTAATAAGTAAGAAATTCCCCTTATTTTGGGGCAAAAAAGACAGAAATTCCTTTTGTTTTGGGGGAAAAAGACAGAAATTCCACTTATTTAGAGGCAAAAAGGCAGAAATTCCTCTTATTTTGAAGCAAAAATGAAGAAATTTCTCTTTTTATGGCAAAAAGGTATGCATTCCCATTATTTTCAGGCAAAAAGGCAGAAATTCCCCGTATTTTGGAGCAAAATTGCAGAAATTCCCCTATTTTTGGGGCAAAAGGCAGAAATTCCCTTTATTTTGGGGCAAAAATCAGAAATTCCCCGTGTTTTATGGCAAAATTCTAGAAATTTCCTTTTTTTGGGGGCAAAATTACAGGAATTTACCTTATTTTGGGGCAAAATTTCAGAAATTTTCCTTATTTGGGGCAAAATTGCAGAAATTTCAGTTATTTTCAGGTAAAAAGACTGAAATTTCCTTTATTTTGGTGCAAAAAGGGAGAAATTCCCTTTCTTTTGGGGGAAAAAGGCAGAAATTCACCGTATTTTGGGGTAAAATTCCAGAAATTTCACATATTTCAGGGCAACAATGCAGAAATTTCCCTTATTTTGGGGGAAAATTGCAGAAATTTCACTTATTTCAGGGTAATAAGTCAGAAATTAATCTTATTTTGGGGCAAAAAAGACAGAAATTCCCTTTGTTTTGTAGGAAAAAGACAGAAATTCCACTCATTTAGAGGCAAAAAGGCAGAAATTCCCCTTATTTTGGAGCAAAAATGAAGAAATTTTATTTTTATGGCAAAAAGGTATGCATTCCCATTAATTTCGGAAAAAAAGGCAGAAATTCCCCGTATTTTGGAGCAAAATTGCAGAAATTTCCCTAATTTTGGGGCAAAAGGCATAAATTCCTTTTATTTTGGGGCAAAAATCAGAAAATCCCTTCATTTTGGGGCAAAATTCAAAAAATTTCCTTTATTTTGGGGCAAAATTAAAGAAATTTACCTTATTTTGGGGCAAAAAGGCAGAATTTCTCTTTATTTTGTGGCAAAAGGCAGAAATTTCTTTTATTTTGGGGCCAAATTGCAGAAATTTCACTTATTTCAGGGCATAATTCAAAAATTCCTTTTATTTTGGGGCAAAAAGACAGAAAATCCGTTTATTTTTGGGTAAAAAGGCAGAAATTTCATTTATTGTGAGGTGAAAAGGCAGAAATTTCTCTTATTTTGGGGCAAAAATGAAGAAATTTCCCTTTTTTGCGGCAAAAGGTATACATTCCCCTTACTTTCGGGATAAAAAGCAGAAATTCCCCATATTTTGAAGCAAAATTGCAGAAATTCTCCTAATTTTCGGGCAAAAAGACAGAAATTCTCCTTATTTTGGGGCAAAAAGACAGAAAATCTTCTTTTTTCGGGGGCAAACTGTCAGAAATTCCCCTTATTTTTGGGCAAAATTGCAGAAATTTCTTTTACATTGGGGCAAAATTGCAGAAATTTCCCTTATTTTAGGGCAAAATTGCAAAAATTTCACTTATTTCAGTGTAATAAGTAAGAAATTCCCCTTATTTTGGGGCAAAAAATACAGAAATTCTCTTTGTTTTTGGGGAAAAAGACAGAAATTCCACTTATTTAGAGGCAAAAAGGCAGAAATTCCCCTTATTTTGAAGCAAAAATGAAGAAATTTCCCTTTTTATGGCAAAAAGGTATGCATTCCCCTTACTATTGGGATAAAAGCAGAAATTCCCCGTATTTTGAAGCAAAATTGCAGAAATTCTCATAATTTTTGGGGAAAAAGACAGAAATTCTCCTTATTTTGGGGCTAAAAGACAGAAAATCTTCTTATTTCGGGGGCAAACTGTCAGAAATTCTCCTTATTTTTGGGCAAAATTGCAGAAATTTCCTTTACATTGGGGCAAAATTGCAGAAATTTCCTTTATTTTAGGGCAAAATTGCAAAAATTTCACTTATTTCAGGGTAATAAGTCATAAATTCCCCTTATTTTGGGGCAAAAAAGACAGAAATTCCTTTTGTTTTGGGGGAAAAAGACAGAAATTCCACTTATTTAGAGGCAAAAAGGCAGAAATTCCTCTTATTTTGAAGCAAAAATGAAGAAATTTCTCTTTTTATGGCAAAAAGGTATGCATTCCCATTATTTTCAGGCAAAAAGGCAGAAATTCCCCGTATTTTGGAGCAAAATTGCAGAAATTCCCCTATTTTTGGGGCAAAAGGCAGAAATTCCCTTTATTTTGGGGCAAAAATCAGAAATTCCCCGTGTTTTATGGCAAAATTCTAGAAATTTCCTTTTTTTGGGGGCAAAATTACAGGAATTTACCTTATTTTGGGGCAAAATTTCAGAAATTTTCCTTATTTGGGGCAAAATTGCAGAAATTTCAGTTATTTTCAGGTAAAAAGACTGAAATTTCCTTTATTTTGGTGCAAAAAGGGAGAAATTCCCTTTCTTTTGGGGGAAAAAGGCAGAAATTCACCGTATTTTGGGGTAAAATTCCAGAAATTTCACATATTTCAGGGCAACAATGCAGAAATTTCCCTTATTTTGGGGGAAAATTGCAGAAATTTGCTTTACATTGGGGCAAAATTGCAGAAATTTCCCTTATTTTGGGGAAAAATTGCAGAAATTTCACTTATTTCAGGGTAATAAGTCAGAAATTAATCTTATTTTGGGGCAAAAAAGACAGAAATTCCCTTTGTTTTGAAGGAAAAAGACAGAAATTCCACTCATTTAGAGGCAAAAAGGCAGAAATTCCCCTTATTTTGGAGCAAAAATGAAGAAATTTTATTTTTATGGCAAAAAGGTATGCATTCCCATTAATTTCGGAAAAAAAAGGCAGAAATTCCCCGTATTTTGGAGCAAAATTGCAGAAATTTCCCTAATTTTGGGGCAAAAGGCAGAAATTCCTTTTATTTTGGGGCAAAAATCAGAAAATCCCTTCATTTTGGGGCAAAATTCAAAAAATTTCCTTTATTTTGGGGCAAAATTAAAGAAATTTACCTTATTTTGGGGCAAAAAGGCAGAAATTCTCTTTATTTTGTGGCAAAAGGCAGAAATTTCTTTTATTTTGGGGCCAAATTGCAGAAATTTCACTTATTTCAGGGCATAATTCAAAAATTCCTTTTATTTTGGGGCAAAAAGACAGAAAATCCGTTTATTTTTGGGTAAAAAGGCAGAAATTTCATTTATTGTGAGGTGAAAAGGCAGAAATTTCTCTTATTTTGGGGCAAAAATGAAGAAATTTCCCTTTTTTGCGGCAAAAGGTATACATTCCCCTTACTTTCGGGATAAAAAGCAGAAATTCCCCATATTTTGAAGCAAAATTGCAGAAATTCTCCTAATTTTCGGGCAAAAAGACAGAAATTCTCCTTATTTTGGGGCAAAAAGACAGAAAATCTTCTTTTTTCGGGTGCAAACTGTCAGAAATTCCCCTTATTTTTGGGCAAAATTGCAGAAATTTCTTTTACATTGGGGCAAAATTGCAGAAATTTCCCTTATTTTAGGGCAAAATTGCAAAAATTTCACTTATTTCAGTGTAATAAGTAAGAAATTCCCCTTATTTTGGGGCAAAAAATACAGAAATTCTCTTTGTTTTTGGGGAAAAAGACAGAAATTCCACTTATTTAGAGGCAAAAAGGCAGAAATTCCCCTTATTTTGAAGCAAAAATGAAGAAATTTCCCTTTTTATGGCAAAAAGGTATGCATTCCCCTTACTATTGGGATAAAAGCAGAAATTCCCCGTATTTTGAAGCAAAATTGCAGAAATTCTCATAATTTTTGGGGAAAAAGACAGAAATTCTCCTTATTTTGGGCCTAAAAGACAGAAAATCTTCTTATTTCGGGGGCAAACTGTCAGAAATTCTCCTTATTTTTGGGCAAAATTGCAGAAATTTCCTTTACATTGGGGCAAAATTGCAGAAATTTCCTTTATTTTAGGGCAAAATTGCAAAAATTTCACTTATTTCAGGGTAATAAGTCATAAATTCCCCTTATTTTGGGGCAAAAAAGACAGAAATTCCTTTTGTTTTGGGGGAAAAAGACAGAAATTCCACTTATTTAGAGGCAAAAAGGCAGAAATTCCTCTTATTTTGAAGCAAAAATGAAGAAATTTCTCTTTTTATGGCAAAAAGGTATGCATTCCCATTATTTTCAGGCAAAAAGGCAGAAATTCCCCGTATTTTGGAGCAAAATTGCAGAAATTCCCCTATTTTTGGGGCAAAAGGCAGAAATTCCCTTTATTTTGGGGCAAAAATCAGAAATTCCCCGTGTTTTATGGCAAAATTCTAGAAATTTCCTTTTTTTGGGGGCAAAATTACAGGAATTTACCTTATTTTGGGGCAAAATTTCAGAAATTTTCCTTATTTGGGGCAAAATTGCAGAAATTTCAGTTATTTTCAGGTAAAAAGACTGAAATTTCCTTTATTTTGGTGCAAAAAGGGAGAAATTCCCTTTCTTTTGGGGGAAAAAGGCAGAAATTCACCGTATTTTGGGGTAAAATTCCAGAAATTTCACATATTTCAGGGCAACAATGCAGAAATTTCCCTTATTTTGGGGGAAAATTGCAGAAATTTGCTTTACATTGGGGCAAAATTGCAGAAATTTCCCTTATTTTGGGGAAAAATTGCAGAAATTTCACTTATTTCAGGGTAATAAGTCAGAAATTAATCTTATTTTGGGGCAAAAAAGACAGAAATTCCCTTTGTTTTGAAGGAAAAAGACAGAAATTCCACTCATTTAGAGGCAAAAAGGCAGAAATTCCCCTTATTTTGGAGCAAAAATGAAGAAATTTTATTTTTATGGCAAAAAGGTATGCATTCCCATTAATTTCGGAAAAAAAAGGCAGAAATTCCCCGTATTTTGGAGCAAAATTGCAGAAATTTCCCTAATTTTGGGGCAAAAGGCAGAAATTCCTTTTATTTTGGGGCAAAAATCAGAAAATCCCTTCATTTTGGGGCAAAATTCAAAAAATTTCCTTTATTTTGGGGCAAAATTAAAGAAATTTACCTTATTTTGGGGCAAAAAGGCAGAAATTCTCTTTATTTTGTGGCAAAAGGCAGAAATTTCTTTTATTTTGGGGCCAAATTGCAGAAATTTCACTTATTTCAGGGCATAATTCAAAAATTCCTTTTATTTTGGGGCAAAAAGACAGAAAATCCGTTTATTTTTGGGTAAAAAGGCAGAAATTTCATTTATTGTGAGGTGAAAAGGCAGAAATTTCTCTTATTTTGGGGCAAAAATGAAGAAATTTCCCTTTTTTGCGGCAAAAGGTATACATTCCCCTTACTTTCGGGATAAAAAGCAGAAATTCCCCATATTTTGAAGCAAAATTGCAGAAATTCTCCTAATTTTCGGGCAAAAAGACAGAAATTCTCCTTATTTTGGGGCAAAAAGACAGAAAATCTTCTTTTTTCGGGGGCAAACTGTCAGAAATTCCCCTTATTTTTGGGCAAAATTGCAGAAATTTCTTTTACATTGGGGCAAAATTGCAGAAATTTCCCTTATTTTAGGGCAAAATTGCAAAAATTTCACTTATTTCAGTGTAATAAGTAAGAAATTCCCCTTATTTTGGGGCAAAAAATACAGAAATTCTCTTTGTTTTTGGGGAAAAAGACAGAAATTCCACTTATTTAGAGGCAAAAAGGCAGAAATTCCCCTTATTTTGAAGCAAAAATGAAGAAATTTCCCTTTTTATGGCAAAAAGGTATGCATTCCCCTTACTATTGGGATAAAAGCAGAAATTCCCCGTATTTTGAAGCAAAATTGCAGAAATTCTCATAATTTTTGGGGAAAAAGACAGAAATTCTCCTTATTTTGGGGCTAAAAGACAGAAAATCTTCTTATTTCGGGGGCAAACTGTCAGAAATTCTCCTTATTTTTGGGCAAAATTGCAGAAATTTCCTTTACATTGGGGCAAAATTGCAGAAATTTCCTTTATTTTAGGGCAAAATTGCAAAAATTTCACTTATTTCAGGGTAATAAGTCATAAATTCCCCTTATTTTGGGGCAAAAAAAGACAGAAATTCCTTTTGTTTTGGGGGAAAAAGACAGAAATTCCACTTATTTAGAGGCAAAAAGGCAGAAATTCCTCTTATTTTGAAGCAAAAATGAAGAAATTTCTCTTTTTATGGCAAAAAGGTATGCATTCCCATTATTTTCAGGCAAAAAGGCAGAAATTCCCCGTATTTTGGAGCAAAATTGCAGAAATTCCCCTATTTTTGGGGCAAAAGGCAGAAATTCCCTTTATTTTGGGGCAAAAATCAGAAATTCCCCGTGTTTTATGGCAAAATTCTAGAAATTTCCTTTTTTTTGGGGCAAAATTACAGGAATTTACCTTATTTTGGGGCAAAATTTCAGAAATTTTCCTTATTTGGGGCAAAATTGCAGAAATTTCAGTTATTTTCAGGTAAAAAGACTGAAATTTCCTTTATTTTGGTGCAAAAAGGGAGAAATTCCCTTTCTTTTGGGGGAAAAAGGCAGAAATTCACCGTATTTTGGGGTAAAATTCCAGAAATTTCACATATTTCAGGGCAACAATGCAGAAATTTCCCTTATTTTGGGGGAAAATTGCAGAAATTTGCTTTACATTGGGGCAAAATTGCAGAAATTTCCCTTATTTTGGGGAAAAATTGCAGAAATTTCACTTATTTCAGGGTAATAAGTCAGAAATTAATCTTATTTTGGGGCAAAAAAGACAGAAATTCCCTTTGTTTTGAAGGAAAAAGACAGAAATTCCACTCATTTAGAGGCAAAAAGGCAGAAATTCCCCTTATTTTGGAGCAAAAATGAAGAAATTTTATTTTTATGGCAAAAAGGTATGCATTCCCATTAATTTCGGAAAAAAAAGGCAGAAATTCCCCGTATTTTGGAGCAAAATTGCAGAAATTTACCTTATTTTGGGGCAAAAAGGCAGAAATTCTCTTTATTTTGTGGCAAAAGGCAGAAATTTCTTTTATTTTGGGGCCAAATTGCAGAAATTTCACTTATTTCAGGGCATAATTCAAAAATTCCTTTTATTTTGGGGCAAAAAGACAGAAAATCCGTTTATTTTTGGGTAAAAAGGCAGAAATTTCATTTATTGTGAGGTGAAAAGGCAGAAATTTCTCTTATTTTGGGGCAAAAATGAAGAAATTTCCCTTTTTTGCGGCAAAAGGTATACATTCCCCTTACTTTCGGGATAAAAAGCAGAAATTCCCCATATTTTGAAGCAAAATTGCAGAAATTCTCCTAATTTTCGGGCAAAAAGACAGAAATTCTCCTTATTTTGGGGCAAAAAGACAGAAAATCTTCTTTTTTCGGGGGCAAACTGTCAGAAATTCCCCTTATTTTTGGGCAAAATTGCAGAAATTTCTTTTACATTGGGGCAAAATTGCAGAAATTTCCCTTATTTTAGGGCAAAATTGCAAAAATTTCACTTATTTCAGTGTAATAAGTCAGAAATTCCCCTTATTTTGGGGCAAAAAATACAGAAATTCTCTTTGTTTTTGGGGAAAAAGACAGAAATTCCACTTATTTAGAGGCAAAAAGGCAGAAATTCCCCTTATTTTGAAGCAAAAATGAAGAAATTTCCCTTTTTATGGCAAAAAGGTATGCATTCCCCTTACTATTGGGATAAAAGCAGAAATTCCCCGTATTTTGAAGCAAAATTGCAGAAATTCTCATAATTTTTGGGGAAAAAGACAGAAATTCTCCTTATTTTGGGGCTAAAAGACAGAAAATCTTCTTATTTCGGGGGCAAACTGTCAGAAATTCTCCTTATTTTTGGGCAAAATTGCAGAAATTTCCTTTACATTGGGGCAAAATTGCAGAAATTTCCTTTATTTTAGGGCAAAATTGCAAAAATTTCACTTATTTCAGGGTAATAAGTCATAAATTCCCCTTATTTTGGGGCAAAAAAGACAGAAATTCCTTTTGTTTTGGGGGAAAAAGACAGAAATTCCACTTATTTAGAGGCAAAAAGGCAGAAATTCCTCTTATTTTGAAGCAAAAATGAAGAAATTTCTCTTTTTATGGCAAAAAGGTATGCATTCCCATTATTTTCAGGCAAAAAGGCAGAAATTCCCCGTATTTTGGAGCAAAATTGCAGAAATTCCCCTATTTTTGGGGCAAAAGGCAGAAATTCCCTTTATTTTGGGGCAAAAATCAGAAATTCCCCGTGTTTTATGGCAAAATTCTAGAAATTTCCTTTTTTTGGGGGCAAAATTACAGGAATTTACCTTATTTTGGGGCAAAATTTCAGAAATTTTCCTTATTTGGGGCAAAATTGCAGAAATTTCAGTTATTTTCAGGTAAAAAGACTGAAATTTCCTTTATTTTGGTGCAAAAAGGGAGAAATTCCCATTCTTTTGGGGGAAAAAGGCAGAAATTCACCGTATTTTGGGGTAAAATTCCAGAAATTTCACATATTTCAGGGCAACAATGCAGAAATTTCCCTTATTTTGGGGGAAAATTGCAGAAATTTGCTTTACATTGGGGCAAAATTGCAGAAATTTCCCTTATTTTGGGGAAAAATTGCAGAAATTTCACTTATTTCAGGGTAATAAATCAGAAATTAATCTTATTTTGGGGCAAAAAAGACAGAAATTCCCTTTGTTTTGAAGGAAAAAGACAGAAATTCCACTCATTTAGAGGCAAAAAGGCAGAAATTCCCCTTATTTTGGAGCAAAAATGAAGAAATTTTATTTTTATGGCAAAAAGGTATGCATTCCCATTAATTTCGGAAAAAAAGGCAGAAATTCCCCGTATTTTGATGCAAAATTGCAGAAATTTCCCTAATTTTGGGGCAAAAGGCAGAAATTCCTTTTATTTTGGGGCAAAAATCAGAAAATCCCTTCATTTTGGGGCAAAATTCAAAAAATTTCCTTTATTTTGGGGCAAAATTAAAGAAATTTACCTTATTTTGGCGCAAAATTGCAGAAATTTCACTTATTTTCAGGAAAAAAGGCTGAAATTTCCTTTATTTTGGGGCAAAAAGGGAGAAATTCCTCTAATTTTGAGGCAAAATTGCAGAAATTTTCCTTATTGTGGGGAAAAATTGCAGAAATTTTCCTTATTTTAGGGCAAAATTGCAAAATTTCACTTATTTCAGAGAAAAAAAGCAAAAATTTTTCTTATTTTGGGGCAAAAAGGCAGAAATTCGACTTATTTTGGGGTAAAATTGCAGAAATTTCACATATTTCAAGGTAAAAAGGCAGAAATTTCCCTTATTTTGAGGCAAAATTGCAGAAATTTCACTTATTTCATGGTAATAAGGCAGAAATTCCCCTTATTTTGGGGAAAAAAAGACAGAAATTCCCTTTGTTTTGGGGGAAAAAACAGAAATTCCACTTATTTAGAGGCAAATTGCAGAAATTCCCCTTATTTTGGAGCAAAAATGAAGAAATTTTCCTTTTTATGGCAAAAAGGTATGCATTCCCATTATTTTCGGGCAAAAAACAGAAATTCCCCGTATTTTGGAGCAAAATTGCAGAAATTCCCAAATTTTGGGGCAAAAGGCATAAATTCCCTTTATTTTGGGGCAAAAATCAGAAATTCCCCTTATTTTGGGGCAAAATTCAAGAAATTTACTTTCTTTTGGGGCAAAATTTCAGGAATTTTCCTTATTTTGGTGCAAAATTGCACAAATTTCCCTTATTTGGGGCAAAATTGCAGAAAATTCAGATATTTTCAGGTAAAAAGTCTGAAATTTTCTTTATTTTGGGGCAAAAAGGGAGAAAATCCCCTTATTTTGGGGCAAAATTGCAGAAATTTCCCTTGTTAAAAGAAAAAATTGCAGAAATTTACCTTATATTAGGGCAAAATTGCAGAAATTTCAATTATTTCGGAGAAATAAAGCAAAAATGTTTCTTATTTTGAAGCAAAAAGACAGAAATTCCCATTATTTTAGTGCAAAAAGGCAGAAATTCACCTTATTTTGGGGTAATATTGCAGAAATTTCACATATTTCAGGGCAAAAAGGCAGAAATTTCCATTGTTTTGGGGCAAAATTGCAGAAATTTCACTTATTTCAGAGTAATAAGTCAGAAATTCCCCTTATTTTGGGGCAAAAAAGACAGAAATTCCCGTTGTTTTGGGGGGAAAAGACAGAAATTCTACTTATTTAGAGGCAAAAATGCAGAAATTCCCCTTATTTTAAAGAAAAAATGAAGAAATTTTCCTTTTTTATGGCAAAAAGTTATGCATTTCCCTTATTTTTGGGAAAAAAGGCAGAAATTCCCCGTATTTTGGAGCAAAATTGAAGAAATTCCCCTAATTGTGGGGCAAAAAGGCAGAAATTCACTATATGTTTTGGCAAAAGACAGAAATTCTCCTTATTTTGGGGCAAAACTCAGAAATTCCACTTCTTTTGGGGCAAAATTCCAGAAATTTCCCTTATTTTGGGGCAAGATTGCAGAAATTTCTCTTATTTAGGGGCAAAATTGCAGAAATTTGACTTATTTCAGGGAAAAAAGGCAGAAATTTTTTTTTATTTTGTGGTAAAAAAACAGAAATTCCTAATATTTTGTGGCAAAAATGCAGAAATTCCTCTTATTTTGAGGTAAAAAGGCTGAATTCCCCTTATTTGGGGGCAAAAAGGCAGAAATTTCCCTTATTTTGGGGTAAAATTGCAGAAATTTCACTTATTTCAGGGTAATAAGTCAGAAAATTTCCTTATTTTGGGGCAAAAAAGACAGAAAATCCCTTTGTTTTGGTGGAAAAAGACAGAAATTCCACTTATTTAGAGGCAAAAAAGCAGAAATTCTCCTTATTTTGGAGCAAAAATGAAGAAATTTTTTTTAAGGCAAAAAGTTATCTATTCTTTTTATTTATGGGCAAAAATAAAGAAATTTCCCGTATTTTGGGGCAAAATTTCAGAAATTTCCCTTATTATTGGGCAAAATTGCAGATATTTCACTTATTTTAGGGCAAAATTGCAGAAATTTCACTTATTTCAGTGAAAAAAGGCAGAAATTTCCCTTATTTTGGGGCAAAACGGCAGAAATTCTCCTTATTTTGAGGTAAAAAGGCTGAAATTCCCCTTATTTGAGGGCAAAAAGACAGAAATTTCCCTTATATTGGGGCAAAATTGCAGAAATTTCACATATTTCAGGGTAATAAGTCAGAAATTCCCCTTATTTTGGGTAAAAAAGACAGAAATTTCCTTTGTTTTGGGGGAAATGGCAGAAATTCCACATATTTAGAGGCAAAAAGGCAAAAATTTCTCTTATTTTGGAGCAAAAATGAAGAAATTTACCTTTTTATGGCAAAAAGGTATGCATTCCCATTATTTTCGGGCAAAAAGGCAGAAATTCTCTGTATTTTGGAGCAAAATTGCAGAAATTCCCCTAATTTTGGGGCAAAAGCCAGAAATTCTTTTTATTTTGGGGCAAAAATCAGAAATTCCTCTTATTTTGGCGTAATTCCAGAAATTTCCTCTATTTTGGGGCAAAATTGCAGGAATTTACCTTATTTTGGGGCAAAATTGCAGAAATTTCCTTTTTTTGGGGCAAAATTGCAGAAATTTCACTTATTTTCAGGTGAAAAGGCTGAAATTTCCTTTATTTTGGGGCAAAAAAGAGAAATTCTCTTTATTTTGGGGCAAAATTGCAGACATTTCCCTTATTATAGAAAATAATTGCAGAAATTTCCATTATTTTAGGGCAAAATTGCAGAAATTTCACTTATTTCAGAGAAAAAAAGCAAAATTTTTTCTTATTTTGGAGCAAAAAGGCAGAAATTCTCATTATTTTGGAGGAAAAAGGAGGAAATTCACCGTATTTTGGGGTAAAATTGCAGAAATTTCACATATTTTAGGGCAAAAAGGCAGAAATGTCCCTTATTTTGGGGCAAAATTGCAGTAATTTCACTTATTTTAGGGTAATAAATCAGAAATTCCCTTTATTTTGGGGCAAAAAAGACAGAAATTCCCTTTGTTTTGGGGGAAAAAGACAAAAATTCCACTTATTTAGAGGCAAAAAGGCAGAAATTCCCCTTATTTTGGAGCAAAAATGAAGAAATTTCCAATTTTTATGGCAAAAAGTTATGCATTCCCTTTATTTTCGGGCAAAAAGACAGAAATTCCTCGTATTTTGGATTAAAATTGCAGAAATTCCCCTAATTGTGGGGCAAAAGGCAGAAATTCCCTATATGTTTGGGCAAAAAGACGGAAATTCTCCTTATTTTGGGGCAAAACTCAGAAATTCCATTTATTTTGGGGCAAAATTCAAAAAATTTCACTTATTTTGGGGCAAAATTGCAGAAATTTCACTCATTTTGGGGCAAAATTTCAGAAATTTCACTTATTTCTGAGAAAATGCAAAAATTTTTCTTATTTTTTGGGCAAAAGGCAGAAATTCCCATTATTTTGCGGCAAAAAGGCAGAAATTCACCTTATTTTGGGGTAAAATTGCAGAAATTTCACATATTTCAGGGCAAAAAGCAGAAATTTCCCTTATTTTGGGGCAAAAATGCAGAAATTCTTAATATTTTGTGGAAAAAATGCAGAAATTTTCCTTATTTTGAGGTAAAAAGGCTGAAATTCCTCTTATTTGGGAGCAAAAAAGCAGAAATGCCCTTATTTTCGGGCAAGAAGACAGTAATTCCCCTTATTTTGTGGCAAAAAGGCAGAAATTTCTTTTATTTTGGGGCAAAATTGCAGATATATCACTTATTTCAGGGAATAATTCAAAAATTCCTTTTTTTGGGGCAAAAAGACATAAATTCCATTTATTTTTGGGTAAAAAGGGAGAAATTTCTCTTATTTTGAGGTAAAAAGGCAGAAATTCCTCTTATTTTGGGGCAAAAATGAAGAAATTTCCCTTTTTTGTGGTAAAAGTTATACATTCCCCTTACTTTCGGGATAAAAAGCAGAAATTCCTCGTATTTTGAAGCAAAATTGCAGAAATTCTCATAATTTTCGGGCAAAAAGGCAGAAATTCCCCTAATTTTGGGGCAAAAGAAGAAATTCCCTTTATTTTGAGGCAAAAATCAGAAATTCCCTTTCTTTTGGGGCAAAATTCAAGAAATTTCCTTTATTTTGGTGCAAAATTGCAGGAATTTACCTTATTTTGGGGCAAAATTGCAGAAATTTCCATTATTTGGGGCAAAATTGCAGAACTTTCATTTATTTTCAGGTAAAAAGGCTGAAATTACCTTAATTTTCGGGCAAAAAGTTAGAAATTCCCCTTATTTTGGGGCAAAATTGCAGAAATTTCCCTTATTATGGGAAATATTGCAGAAATTTTTCTTAATTTAAGGCAAAATTGCAGAAATTTCACTTATTTCAGAGAAAAAAAGCAAAAATTTTTCTTATTTTGGGGCAAAAAGGCAGAAATTCCCATTATTTTGGGGCAAAAAGGCAGAAATTTCCTTTTTTTGGGGCAAAATTGCAGAAATTTCACTTATTTTCAGGTGAAAAGGCAGAAATTTCCTTTATTTTGGGGCAAAAAAGAGAAATTCTCATTATTTTGGGGCAAAATTGCAGACATTTCCCTTATTATAGAAAATAATTGCAGAAATTTCTCTTATTTTAGGGCAAAATTGCAGAAATTTCACTTAGTTCAGAGAAAAAAAGCAAAAATTATTCTTATTTTGGGGCAAAAAGGAAGAAATTCCCATTATTTTGGGGGAAAAAGGAGGAAATTCACCGTATTTTGGGGTAAAATTGCAGAAATTTCACATATTTCAGGGCAAAAAGGCAGAAATTTCCCTTATTTGGGGGCAAAATTGCAGAAATTTCACTTATTTCAGGGTAATAAGTCAGAAAATTTCCTTATTTTGGGGCAAAAAAGACAGAAAATCCCTTCGTTTTGGTGGAAAAAGACAGAAATTCCACTTATTTAGAGGCGAAAAAGCAGAAATTCTCCTTATTTTGGAGCAAAAATGAAGAAATTTCTTTTTTTTAAGGCAAAAAGTTATCCATTCTTTTTATTTATGGGCAAAAATAAAGAAATTTCCCGTATTTTGGGGCAAAATTCCAGAAATTTCCCTTATTCTTGGGCAAAATTGCAGAAATTTTACTTATTTTAGGGCAAAATTGCAGAAATTTCACTTATTTCAGTGAAAAAAGGCAAAAATTCCCCTTATTTTGAGGTGAAAAGGCTGAAATTCCCCTTATTATGGGGCAAAAAGGCAGACATTTCCCTTATTTGGGGACAAAATTGCAGAAATTTCACTTATTTCAGGGTAATAAGTCAGAAAATTTCCTCATTTTGTGGCAAAAAAGACAGAAAATCCCTCTGTTTTGGAGGAAAAAGACAGAAATTCAACTTATTTAGAGGCAAAAAAGCAGAAATTCCCCTTATTTTGGAGCAAAAATGAAGAAATTTCCCTTTTTTAAGGCAAAAAGGTATGCATTCTTTTTATTTACGGGCAAAACGGCAGAAATTTCCCATATTTTGGAGCAAAATTGCAGAAATTCCCCTAATTGTGGGGCAAAAATGCAGAAATTCCCTATATGTTGGGGCAAAAATACAGAAATTCTCCTTATTTTGGGGCAAAACTCAGAAATTCCACTTATTTTGGGGCAAAATTCCAGAAATTTCCCTTATTCTTTGGCAAAATTGCTGAAATTCCCCGTATTTTGGAGCAAAATTGCAGAAATTCCCCTAATTGTGGGGCAAAAATGCAGAAATTCCCTATATGTTGTGGCAAAAACACAGAAATTCTCCTTATTTTGGGGCAAAACTCAGAAATTCCATTTATTTTGGGGCAAAATTCCAGAAATTTCCTTTATTTCGATGCAAAATTGCAGAAATTTCTCTTATTTAGGGGCAAAATTGCAGAAATTTTACTTATTTCAGGAAAAAAAGACAGAAATATTCCTTATTTTGGGGCAAAAAGGCAGAAATTCGTAATATTTTGTGGCAAAAATGCAGAAATTTCCCTTATTTTGAGGTGAAAAAGCTGAAATTCCCCTTATTTGAGGGCAAAAAGGCAGAAATTTCCCTTATTTTGGGACAAAATTGCAGAAATTTCACTTATTTCAGGGTAATAAGTCAGAAAATTTCCTTATTTTGGGGCAAAAAAGACAGAAAATTCCTTTGTTTTGGTGGAAAAAGACAGAAATTCCACTTATTTAGAGGCAAAAAAGCAGAAATTCCCCTTATTTTGGAACAAAAATGAAGAAATTTCCCTTTTTTAAGGCAAAAAGGTATGCATTCTTTTTATTTACGGGCAAAACGGCAGAAATTTCCCATATTTTGGAGCAAAATTGCAGAAATTCCCCTAATTGTGGGGCAAAAATGCAGAAATTCCCTATATGTTGCGGCAAAAAGACAGAAATTCTCCTTATTTTGGGGCAAAACTCAGAAATTCCACTTATTTTGGGGCAAAATTCCAGAAATTTCCCTTATTCTTTGGCAAAATTGCAGAAATTCCCCGTATTTTGGAGCAAAATTGCAGAAATTCCCCTAATTGTTTGGCAAAAATGCAGAAATTCCCTATATGTTGTGGCAAAAACACAGAAATTCTCCTTATTTTGGGGCAAAACTCAGAAATTCCACTTATTTTGGGGCAAAATTCCAGAAATTTCATTTATTTCGGTGCAAAATTGCAGAAATTTCTGTTATTTAGGGGCAAAATTGCAGAAATTTTACTTATTTCAGGAAAAAAAGACAGAAATATTCCTTATTTTGGGGCAAAAAGGCAGAAATTCGTAATATTTTGTGGCAAAAATGCAGAAATTTTCCTTATTTTGAGGTGAAAAGGCTGAAATTCCCCTTATTTGAAGGCAAAAAGGCAGAAATATCCCTTATTTTGGGACAAAATTGCAGAAATTTCACTTATTTCAGGGTAATAAGTCAGAAAATTTCCTTATTTTGGGGCAAAAAACACAGAAAATCCCTTTGTTTTGGTGGAAAAAGACAGAAATTCCAATTATTTAGAGGCAAAAAAGCAGAAATTCCCCTTATTTTGGAGCAAAAATGAAGAAATTTCCCTTTTTTAAGGCAAAAAGGTATGCATTCTTTTTATTTACGGGCAAAACGGCAGAAATTTCCCATATTTTGGAGCAAAATTGCAGAAATTCCCCTAATTGTGGGGCAAAAATGCAGAAATTCCCTATATGTTGCGGCAAAAAGACAGAAATTCTCCTTATTTTGGGGCAAAACTCAGAAATTCCACTTATTTTGGGGCAAAATTCCAGAAATTTCCCTTATTCTTTGGCAAAATTGCTGAAATTCCCCGTATTTTGGAGCAAAATTGCAGAAATTCCCCTAATTGTGGGGCAAAAATGCAGAAATTCCCTATATGTTGTGGCAAAAACACAGAAATTCTCCTTATTTTGGGGCAAAACTCAGAAATTCCACTTATTTTGGGGCAAAATTCCAGAAATTTCCTTTATTTCGGTGCAAAATTACAGAAATTTCTCTTATTTAGGGGCAAAATTGCAGAAATTTTACTTATTTCAGGAAAAAAAGTCAGAAATATTCCTTATTTTGGGGCAAAAAGGCAGAAATTCGTAATATTTTGTGGCAAAAATGCAGAAATTTCCCTTATTTTGAGGTGAAAAGGCTGAAATTCCCCTTATTTGAGGGCAAAAAGGCAGAAATTTCCCTTATTTTGGGACAAAATTGCAGAAATTTCACTTATTTCAGGGTAATAAGTCAGAAAATTTCCTTATTTTGGGGCAAAAAAGACAGAAAATCCCTTTGTTTTGGTGGAAAAAGACAGAAATTCCACTTATTTAGAGGCAAAAAAGCAGAAATTCCCCTTATTTTGGAGCAAAAATGAAGAAATTTCCCTTTTTTAAGGCAAAAAGGTATGCATTCTTTTTATTTACGGGCAAAACGGCAGAAATTTCCCATATTTTGGAGCAAAATTGCAGAAATTCCCCTAATTGTGAAGCAAAAAGGCAGAAATTCCCTATATGTTGCGGCAAAAAGACAGAAATTCTCCTTATTTTGGGGCAAAACTCAGAAATTCCACTTATTTTGGGGCAAAATTCCAGAAATTTCCCTTATTCTTGGGCAAAATTGCAGAAATTCCCAATTTTTGGGGCAAAAGGCATAAATTCCCTTTATTTTGGGGCAAAAAATCAGAAATTCCCCTTATTTTGGGGCAAAATTCAAGAAATTTACTTTCTTTTGGGGCAAAATTGCAGGAATTTTCCTTATTTTGGTGCAAAATTGCACAAATTTCTCTTATTTGGGGCAAAATTGCAGAAAATTCAGATATTTTCAGGTAAAAAGGCTGAAATTTTCTTTATTTTGGGGCAAAAAGGGAGAAAATCCCCTTATTTTGGGGCAAAATTGCAGAAATTTCCCTTGTTATGGGAAAAAATTGCAGAAATTTACCTTATATTAGGGCAAAATTGCAGAAATTTCAATTATTTCGGAGAAATAAAGCAAAAATGTTTCTTATTTTGAAGCAAAAAGACAGAAATTCCCATTATTTTAGTGCAAAAAGGCAGAAATTCACCTTATTTTGGGGTAAAATTGAAGAAATTTCACATATTTCAGGGCAAAAAGGCAGAAATTTCCATTGTTTTGGGGCAAAATTGCAGAAATATCACTTATTTCAGAGTAATAAGTCAGAAATTCCCCTTATTTTGGGGCAAAAAAGACAGAAATTTCCGTTGTTTTGGGAAAAAAAGACAGAAATTCTACTTATTTAGAGGCAAAAAGGCAGAAATTCCCCTTATTTTAAAGAAAAAATGAAGAAATTTTCCTTTATTATGGCAAAAAGTTATGCATTTCCCTTATTTTTGGGAAAAAAGGCAGAAATTCCCCGTATTTTGGACCAAAATTGAAGAAATTCCCCTAATTGTGGGGCAAAAAGGCAGAAATTCACTATATGTTTTGGCAAAAGACAGAAATTCTCCTTATTTTGGGGAAAAACTCAGAAATTCCACTTCTTTTGGGGCAAAATTCCAGAAATTTCCCTTATTTTGGGGCAAAATTGCAGAAATTTCTCTTATTTAGGGGCAAAATTGCAGAAATTTGACTTATTTCAGGGAAAAAAGGCAGAAATTTTTTTTATTTTGTGGTAAAAAAAAACAGAAATTCCTAATATTTTGTGGCAAAAATGCAGAAATTCCTCTTATTTTGAGGTAAAAAGGCTGAATTCCCCTTATTTGGGGGCAAAAAGGCAGAAATTTCCCTTATTTTGGGGTAAAATTGCAGAAATTTCACTTATTTCAGGGTAATAAGTCAGAAAATTTCCTTATTTTGGGGCAAAAAAGACAGAAAATCCCTTTGTTTTGGTGGAAAAAGACAGAAATTCCACTTATTTAGAGGCAAAAAAGCAGAAATTCTCCTTATTTTGGAGCAAAAATGAAGAAATTTCCTTTTTTTAAGGCAAAAAGTTATCTATTCTTTTTATTTATGGGCAAAAATAAAGAAATTTCCCGTGTTTTGGGGCAAAATTCCAGAAATTTCCCTTATTCTTGGGCAAAATTGCAGAAATTACACTTATTTTAGGGCAAAATTGCAGAAATTTCACTTATTTCAGTGAAAAAAGACAGAAATTTCCCTTATTTTGGGGCAAAACGGCAGAAATTCTCCTTATTTTGAGGTAAAAAGGCTGAAATTCCCCTTATTTGGGGGCAAAAAGGCAGAAATTTCCCTTATATTGGGGCAAAATTGCAGAAATTTCACATATTTCAGGGTAATAAGTCAGAAATTCCCCTTATTTTGGGGCAAAAAAGACAGAAATTTCCTTTGTTTTGGGGGAAATGGCAGAAATTCCACATGTTTAGAGGCAAAAAGGCAAAAATTTCTCTTATTTTGGAGCAAAAAAGAAGAAATTTACCTTTTTATGGCAAAAAGGAATGCATTCCCATTATTTTCGGGCAAAAAGGCAGAAATTCCCCTTATTTTGGAGCCAAATTGCAGAAATTCCTCTAATTTTGGGGCAAAAGCCAGAAATTCCCTTTATTTTAGGGCAAAAATCAGAAATTCCCATTATTTTGGGGCAAAATTCCAGAAATTTCCTTTATTTTGGGGCAAAATTGCAGGAATTTACTTTATTTTGGGGCAAAATTGCAGAAATTTTCTTTATTTGGGGCAAAATTGCAGAAATTTCACATATTTTCAGGTAAAAAGGCTGAAATTTCCTTTATTTTGGGGCAAAAAGGGAGAAATTCCCCTTATTTTGGGGCAAAATTGCAGAAATTTCCCTTATTATGCGATAAAATTGCAGAAATTTCACTTATTTTAGGGTAAAATTGCAGAAATTTCACTTATTTCAGAGAAAAAGCAAAAATTTTTCTTATTTTGGGGCAAAAAGGCAGAAATTCCCATTATTTTGTGACAAAAAGGCAGAAATTCACCTTAATTTGGTGTAAAATTGCAGAAATTTCACATATTTCAGGGCAAAAAAGCAGAAATTTCCCTTATTTTGGGGCAAAATTGCAGAAATTTCACTTATTTCAGGGTAATAAGTCAGAAATTCCCCTTATTTTGGGTCAAAAAAGACAGAAATTCCCTTTGTTTTGGGGGAAATGACAGAAATTCCACTTATTTGGAGGCAAAAAGGCAGAAATTCCCCTTATTTTGGAGCAAAAATGAAGAAATTTCCCTTTTTTATGGCAACAAGTTATGCATTCCCCTTATTTTCGGGCAAAAGGGCATAAATTCCCCGTATTTTGGAGCAAAATTGAAGAAATTCCCCTAATTGTGGGGCAAAAAGGCAGAAATTCCCTATATGTTGGGGCAAAAAGATAAAAATTCTCCTTATTTTGGGACAAAACTCAGAAATTCAAATTTTGGTGCATATTCCAGAAATTTCTTTTATTTTGGGGCAAAATTGCAGAAATTTCACTTATTTTGGGGCAAAATTGCAGAAATTTAACTTATTTCAGGGTAAAAAGGAAGAAATTTTTTTTTATTTTGGGGCAAAAAGGCAGAAATTCCTAATATTTTGTGCCAAAATTCAAAAATTCCCCTTATTTTGATGTAAAAATGCTAAAATTCCCCTTATTTGGGGGCAAAAAAGAAGAAATTTCCCTTATTTTTGGGCAAAATTGCAGAAATTTCACTTATTTCAGGGTAATAAGTCAGAAATTCCCCTTATTTTGGGGCAAAAATGACAGAAATTCCCTTTGTTTTGGGGGAAATGACAGAAATTCCACTTATTTAGAGGCAAAAAGGCAGAAATTTCCCTTATTTTGGAGCAAAAATGAAGAAATTTACCTTTTTATGGCAAAAAGGTATGCATTCCCATTATTTTCAGGCAAAAAGGCAGAAATTCCCCGTATATTGGAGCAAAATTGCAATAATTCCCTTAATTTTGTGGCAAAAGCCAGAAATTCTCTTTATTTTGGGGCAAAAATCAGAAATTCCCCTTATTTTGGGGCAAAATTCAAAAAATTTCCTTTATCTTTGGGCAAAATTGCAGGAATTTACCTTATTTGGGGGAAAATTTCAGAAATTTCCTTTATTTGGGGCAAAATTGCAGAAATTTTACTTATTTTCTGGTAAAAAGGCTGAAATTTTCATTATTTTGTGGAAAAAAGGGAGAAATTCCCCTTATTTTGGGGCAAAATTGCAGAAATTTCCCTTATTTCAGGATAATGAGTCAGAAATTCCTTTTATTTTGGGGCAAAAAATAGAGAAATTCCCTTCGTTTTTTGGGAAAAAGACAGAAATTCCACTTTTTAGGGGTATAAAGGCAGAAATTCCCCATATTTTGGAGCAAAAATGAAGAAATTTCCCTTTTTGTGGCAAAAAAATATACATTACCCTTACACTCGTGATAAAAAGCAGAAATTCCCCGTATTTTGAAGCAAAATTGCAGATATTCTCATAATTTTCGGGCAAAAAGGCCGAAATTCTCCTTATTTTGGGGCAAAAAGACAGAAAATCTTTTTTATTGGGAGCAAACAGTGAGAAATTCTCCTTATTTTGGGGCAAAATTGCTGAAATTTCCTTTACATTGGGGCAAAATTGCAGAAATTTGACTTATTTCAGGGAAAAAAGACAGAAATTTTCCTTATTTTGGGGCAAAAAGGCAGAAATTCCTAATATTTTGTGGCAAAAATGCAGAAATTCCCCTTATTTTGAGGTGAAAAGGCTGAAATTCCCCTTATTTTGGGGCAAAAAAGCAGAAATTTCCCTTATTTTGGGACAAAATTGCAGAAATTTCACTTATTTCAGGTTATAAGTCAGAAAATTTCCTTATTTTGGGGCAACAAAGACCGAAAATCCCTTTGTTTTGGAGGAAAAAGACAGAAATTCCACTTATTTAGAGGCAAAAAAGCAGAAATTCCTCTTATTTTGGAGCAAAAATGAAGAAATTTCGTTTTTAAACCAAAAAGGTATGCATTCTTTTTATTTACGGGCAAAAAGGCAGAAATTTTCCGTATTTTGGAGCAAAATTGCAGAATTTCCCCTAATTATGTTGCAAAAATGCAGAAATTCCCTAGATGTTGGGGAAAAAAGACTGAAATTCTCTTTATTTTGGGGCAAAACTCAGAAATTCCACTTATTTTGGGGCAAAATTCCAGAAATTTCCCTTATTTTTGGGCAAAATTGCAGAAATTTCACTTATTTTAGGGCAAAATTGCAGAAAATTCACTTATTTCAGTGAAAAAAGGCAGAAATTTCCTTTATTTTGGGGCAAAACGGCAGAAATTCTCCTTATTTTGAGGTAAAAAGGCTGAAATTCCCCTTATTTGGGGGCAAAAAGGCAGAAATTTCCCTTATATTGGGGCAAAATTGCAAAAATTTCACATATTTCAGGGTAATAAGTCAGAAATTCCCCTTATTTTGGGGCAAAAAAGACAGAAATTTCCTTTGTTTTGGGGGAAATGGCAGAAATTCCACATGTTTAGAGGCAAAAAGGCAAAAATTTCTCTTATTTTGGAGCAAAAATGAAGAAATTTACCTTTTTATGGCAAAAAGGTATGCATTCCCATTATTTTCGGGCAAAAAGGCAGAAATTCCCCTTATTTTGGAGCCAAATTGCAGAAATTCCTCTAATTTTGGGGCAAAAGCCAGAAATTCCCTTTATTTTAGGGCAAAAATCAGAAATTCCCACTATTTTGGGGCAAAATTCCAGAAATTTCCTTTATTTTGGGGCAAAATTGCAGGAATTTACTTTATTTTGGGGCAAAATTGGAGAAATTTTCTTTATTTGGGGCAAAATTGCAGAAATTTCACATATTTTCAGGTAAAAAGGCTGAAATTTCCTATATTTTGGGGCAAAAAGGGAGAAATTCCCCTTATTTTGGGGCAAAATTGCAGAAATTTCCCTTATTATGCGATAAAATTGCAGAAATTTCACTTATTTTAGGGTAAAATTGCAGAAATTTCACTTATTTCAGTGAAAAAAAGCAAAAATTTTTCTTATTTTGGGGCAAAAAGGCAGAAATTCCCATTATTTTGTGACAAAAAGGCAGAAATTCACCTTAATTTGATGTAAAATTGCAGAAATTTCACATATTTCAGGGCAAAAAGGCAGAGATTTCCTTTATTTTGGGGCAAAATTGCAGAAATTTCACTGATTTCAGGGTAATAAGTCAGAAATTCCCTTTATTTTGGGGCAAAAAAGACAGAAATTCCCTTTGTTTTGGGGAAAAAAGACAGAAATTCCACTTATTTAGAGGCAAAAAGGCAGAAATTCCCCTTATTTTGGAGCAAAAATTAAGAAATTTCCCTTTTTTATGGCAACAAGTTATGCATTCCCCTTATTTTCGGGCAAAAAGACAGAAATTCCCCGATTTTGGAGCAAAATTGCAGAAATTCCCCTAATTGTGGGGCAAAAAGGCAGAAATTCCCTATATGTTGGGGCAAAAAGACAAAAATTCTTCTTATTTTGGAGCAAAACTCAGAAATTCCAAATTTTGGTGCAAAATTCCAGAAATTTCCCTTATTTTGGGGCAAAATTGCAGAAATTTTACTTATTTCAGAGTAATGAGTCAGAAATTCCTTTTATTTTCGGGCAAAAAAGAAAGAAATTCCCTTTGATTTTTGGGAAAAAGACAGAAATTCCACTTATTTAGAGGCAAAAAGGCAGAAATTCCTCTTATTTTGGAGCAAAAATGAAGAGATTTCTTTTTTTTGTGGCAAAAAATATATATTCCCCTTACTTTCGGGATAAAAAGCAGAAATTCCCCGTATTTTGAAGCAAAATTGCAGAAATTCTCATAATTTTCGGAAAAAAAGGCAGAAATTCTCTTTATTTTGGGGCAAAAAGACAGAAAATCTTCTTTTTTCGGGAGCAAACTGTCAGAAATTTTCCTCATTTTGGGGCAAAATTGCAGAAATTTCCTTTACATTGGAGCAAAATTGCAGAAATTTCCCTTATTAAGGGAAAAAATTGCAGAAATTTCCCTTAATTTAGGGCAAAATTGCAGAAATTTCACTTATTTCAGAGAAAAAAGCAAAAATTTTTCTTATTTTGGGGTAAAAAGGCAGAAATTCCCATTATTTTGGGGCAAAAAGGCAGAAATTCACCTTATTTTGGGGTAAAATTGCAGAAATTTCACATATTTCAGGGCAAAAAGGCAGAAATTTCCCTTATTTTGGGGCAAAATTGCAGAAATTTCACTTATTTCAGGGTAATAAGTCAGAAATTCCCCTTATTTTGGGTCAAAAAAGACAGAAATTCCCTTTGTTTTGGGGGAAATGACAGAAATTCCACATATTTAGAGGCAAAAACGCAGAAATTCCCCTTATTTTGGAGCAAAAATGAAGAAATTTGCCTTTTTTATGGTAACAAGTTATGCATTCCCCTTATTTTCGGGCAAAAGGGCATAAATTCCCCGTATTTTGGAGCAAAATTGTAGAAATTCCCCTAATTGTGGGGCAAAAAGGCAGAAATTCCCTATATGTTGGGGCAAAAAGATAAAAATTCTCCTTATTTTTGGACAAAACTCAGAAATTCAAATTTTGGTGCAAATTCCAGAAATTTCTTTTATTTTGGGGCAAAATTGCAGAAATTTCACTTATTTGGGGGCAAAATTGCAGAAATTTAACTTATTTCAGTGTAAAAAGGCAGAATTTTTTTTATTTTGGGGCAAAAAGGCAGAAATTCCTAATATTTTGTGCCAAAATTCAAAAATTCCCCTTATTTTGAGGTAAAAATGCTAAAATTCCCCTTATTTGGGGGCCCAAAAGAAGAAATTTCCCTTATTTTTGGGCAAAATTGCAGAAATTTCACTTATTTCAGGGTAATAAGTCAGAAATTCCCCTTATTTTGGGGCAAAAATGACAGAAATTCCCTTTGTTTTGGGGGAAATGACAGAAATTCCACTTATTTAGAGGCAAAAAGGCTGAAATTTCCCTTATTTTGGAGCAAAAATGAAGAAATTTACCTTTTTATGGCAAAAAGGTATGCATTCCCATTATTTTCAGGCAAAAAGGCAGAAATTCCCCGTATATTGGAGCAAAATTGCAATAATTCCCTTAATTTTGTGGCAAAAGCCAGAAATTCCCTTTATTTTGGGGCAAAAATCAGAAATTCCCCTTATTTTGGGGCAAAATTCAAAAAATTTCCTTTATTTTTGGGCAAAATTGCAGGAATTTACCTTATTTTGGGGCAAAATTGCAGAAATTTCCTTTATTTGGGGCAAAATTGCAGAAATTTCACTTATTTTCTGGTAAAAAGGCTGAAATTTCCATTATTTTGGGGCAAAAAGGGAGAAATTCCCCTTATTTTGGGGCAAAATTGCAGAAATTTCCCTTATTATGCAATAAAATTGCAGAAATTTCACTTATTTTAGGGCAAAATTGCAAAAATTTCACTTATTTCAGAGAAAAAAAGCAAAAATTTTTTTTATGTTGGGGCAAAAAGGCAGAAATTCCCATTATTTTGGGGCAAAAAGGCAGAAATTCACCTTATTTTGGGGTAAAATTTCAGAAATTTCAAATATTTCAGGGCAAAAAGGCAGAAATTTCCCTTATTTTGGGGCAAAATTGCAGAATTTTCACTTATTTCAGGGTAATAAGTCAGAAATTCTTCTTATTTTTGGGCAAAAAGACAGAAATTCCCATTGTTTTGGAGTAAAAAGACAGAAATTCCACTTATTTAGAGGCAAAAAGGCAGAAATTACCCTTATTTTGGAGAAAAAATGAAGAAATTTCCCTTTTTTATGGCAAAAAGTTATGCATTCCCCTTATTTTCGGGCAAAATGACAGAAATTCCCCGTATTTTTGAGCAAAATTGCAGAAATTCCCCAAATTGTGGGGCAAAAAGGCAGAAATTCCCTATATGTTGGGGCAAAAAGACAAAAATTCTCCTTATTTTGGGGCAAAACTCAGAAATTCCAAATTTTGGTGCAAAATTCCAGAAATTACCCTTATTTTGGGGCAAAATTGCAGAAATTGCACTTATTTTGGGGCAAAATTGCAGAAATTTCACTTATTTCAGGGGAAAAAGGCAGAAATTTTTCTTATTTTGGGGCAAAAAGGCAGAAATTCCTAATATTTTATGCCAAAATTAAAAAATTCCCCTCAATTTGAGGTAAAATGCTAAAATTCCCCTTATTTGCGAGCAAAAAGTCAGAAATTTCCCTTATTTTTGGGCAAAATTGCAGAAATTTCACTTATTTCAGGGTAATGAGTCAGAAATTCCTCTTATTTTGGGGCAAAAAATAGAGAAATTCCCTTCGTTTTTTGGGAAAAAGACAGAAATTCCACTTATTAGGGGTAAAAAGCAGAAATTCCCCTTATTTTAGAGCAAAAATAAAGAAATTTCCCTTTTTGTGGCAAAAAAATATACATTACCCTTACACTCGGAATAAAAAGCAGAAATTCCCCGTATTTTGAAGCAAAATTGCAGAAATTCTCATAATTTTCGGGCTAAAAGGCCGAAATTCTCCTTATTTTGGGGCAAAAAGACAGAAAATCTTTTTTTTTGGGAGCAAACAGTGAGAAATTCTCCTTACTTTGGGGCAAAATTGCAGAAATTTCCTTTACATTGGGGCAAAATTGCAGAAATTTGACTTATTTCAGGGAAAAAAGACAGAAATTTTCCTTATTTTGGGGCAAAAAGGCAGAAATTCCTAATATTTTGTGGCAAAAATGCAGAAATTCCCCTTATTTTGAGGTGAAAATGCTGAAATTCCCCTTATTTTGGGGCAAAAAAGCAGAAATTTCCCTTATTTTGGGACAAAATTGCAGAAATTTCACTTATTTCAGGTTATAAGTCGGAAAATTTCCTTTTTTTGGGGCAAAAAAGACCGAAAATCCCTTTGTTTTGGAGGAAAAAGACAGAAATTCCACTTATTTGAAGGCAAAAAAGCAGAAATTTCCCTTATTTTGGAGCAAAAATGAAGAAATTTCCTCTTTTAAACCAAAAAGGTATGCATTCTTTTTATTTACGGGCAAAAAGGCAGAAATTTTCCGTATTTTGGAGCAAAATTGCAGATATTCCCCTAATTATGGGGCAAAAATGCAGAAATTCCCTAGATGTTGGGGCAAAAAGACTGAAATTCATTTTCTTTTGGGGCAAAACTCAGAAATTCCACTTATTTTGGGGCAAAATTCCAGAAATTTCCCATATTCTTGGGCAAAATTGCAGAAATTTCACTTATTTCAGGGCAAAATTGCAGAAATTTCACTTATTTCAGTGAAAAAAGGCAGAAATTTCCATTATTTTGGGGCAAAACGGCAGAAATTCTTCTTATTTTGAGGTAAAAAGGCTGAAATTCCCCTTATTTGCGGGCAAAAAGACAGAAATTTCTATTATATTGGGGCAAAATTGCAGAAATTTCACATATTTCAGGGTAATAAGTCAGAAATTCCCCTTATTTTGGGGCAAAAAAGACAGAAATTTCCTTTGTTTTGGGGGAAATGGCAGAAATTCCGCATATTTAGAGGCAAAAAGGCAAAAATTTCTCTTATTTTGGAGCAAAAATGAAGAAATTTACCTTTTATGGCAAAAAGGTATGCATTCCCATTATTTTCGGGCAAAAAGGCAGAAATTCCCCTTATTTTGGAGCAAAATTGCAGAAATTCCTCTAATTTTCGGGCAAAAGCCAGAAATTCCCTTTATTTTAGAACAGAAATCAGAAATTCCCATTATTTTGGGGCAAAATTCCAGAAATTTCCTTTATTTTGGGGCAAAATTGCAGGAATTTACCTTATTTTGGGGCAAAATTGAAGAAATTTTCTTTATTTGGGGCAAAATTGCAGAAATTTCACATATTTTCAGGTAAAAAGGCTGAAATTTCCTTTATTTTGGGGCAAAAAGGGAGAAATTCCCCTTATTTTGGGGCAAAATTGCAGAAATTTCCCTTATTATGCGATAAAATTGCAGAAATTTCACACATTTTAGGGTAAAATTGCAGAAATTTCACTTATTTCAGAGAAAAAAAGCAAACATTTTTCTTATTTTGGGGCAAAAAGGCAGAAATTTTCATTATTTTGTGACAAAAAGGCAGAAATTCACCTTAATTTGGTGTAAAATTGCAGAAATTTCACATATTTCAGGGCAAAAAGGCAGAGATTTCCTTTATTTTGGGGCAAAATTGAAGAAATTTCACTGATTTCAGGGTAATAAGTCAGAAATTCCCTTTATTTTGGGGCAAAAAAGACAGAAATTCCCTTTGTTTTGGCGGAAAAAGACAGAAATTCCACTTATTTAGAGGCAAAAAGGCAGAAATTCCCCTTATTTTGGAGCAAAAATTAAGAAATTTCCCTTTTTTATGGCAACAAGTTATGCATTCCCCTTATTTTCGGGCAAAAAGACAGAAATTCCCCGTAATTTGGAGCAAAATTGCAGAAATTCCCCTAATTGTGGGGCAAAAATGCAGAAATTCCCTATATGTTGGGGCAAAAAAAAAAAATTCTTCTTATTTTGGAGCAAAACTCAGAAATTCCAAATTTTGGTGCAAAATTCCAGAAATTTCCCTTATTTTGGGTCAAAATTGCAGAAATTTTACTTATTTCAGGGTAATGAGTCAGAAATTCCTTGTATTTTGGGGCAAAAAAGAAAGAAATTCCCTTTGATTTTTGGGAAAAAGACAGAAATTCCACTTATTTAGAGGCAAAAAGGCAGAAATTCCCCTTATTTTGGAGCAAAAATGAAGAAATTTCTTTTTTTGTGGCAAAAAATATATATTCCCCTTACTTTCGGGATAAAAAGCAGAAATTCCCCGTATTTTGAAGCAAAATTGCAGAAATTCTCATAATTTTCGGAAAAAAAGGCAGAAATTCTCTTTATTTTGGGGCAAAAAGACAGAAAATCTCCTTTTTTCGGGAGCAAACAGTCAGAAATTTTCCTCATTTTGGGGAAAAATTGCAGAAATTTCCTTTACATTGGAGCAAAATTGCAGAAATTTCTCTTATTAGGGGAAAAAAATTGCAGAAATTTCCCTTATTTTAGGGCAAAATTGCAGAAATTTTACTTATTTCAGAGAAAAAAAACAAAAATTTTTGTTTTTTGGGGGCAAAAAGGCAGAAATTCCCATTATTTTGGGGAAAAAAACAGAAATTCACCTTATTTTTGGGTAAAATAACAGAAATTTCACATATTTCAGGGCAAAAAGGAAGAAATTTTCCTTATTCTGAGGAAAAATTGAAGAAATTTAACTTATTTCAGGGTAATAAGTCAGAAATTCCCCTTATGTTGGGGCAAAAAAGACAGAAATTCCCTTTGTTTTCGGGGAAAACGACAGAAATTCCATTATCTAGAGAAAAAAAGGCAGAAATTCCCCTTATTTTGGAGCAAAAATAAAGAAATTTCCCTTTTTATGGCAAAAAGGTATGCATTCCCATTATTTTCAGGCAAACAGGCAGAAATTACCCGTATTTTGGAGCAAAATTGAAGAAATTCCCCTAATTTTGGGGCAAAAGGCAGAAATTCCTTTTATTTTGAGGCAAAAATCAGAAATTCCCCTCATTTTGGGGCAAAATTCTAGAAATTTCCTTTTTTGGGGGGCAAAATTGCAGGAATTTACCTTATTTTTGGGCAAAATTGCAGAAATTTCTCTTATTTGGGGCAAAAATGCAGAAATTTCACTTATTTTCAGGTAAAAAGACAGAAATTTCCTTTATTTTGGCGCAAAAAGGGAGAAATTCCCTTTATTTTGGGGTAAAATTGCAGACATTTTCCTTATTATGGGAAAAAATTGCAGAAATTTCCCTTATTTTAGGGCAAAATTGAAGAAATTTCACTTATTTCAGAGAAAAAAAGCAAAAATTTTTCTTATTTTTGGGCAAAAAGGCAGAAATTCTCATTATTTTGGGGCAAAAAGGCAGAAATTCACCTTATATTAAGGTAAAATTGCAGAAATTTCACATATTTCAGGGCAAAATGCAGAAATTTCTCTTATTTTGGGGCAAAATTGCAGAAATTTTCCTTATTTTGGGGCAAAAATTCAAGAAATTTCACTTATTTCAGGGTAATGAGTCAGAAATTCCTCTTATTTTGGGGCAAAAAAGAAAGAAATTCCCTTTGTTTTTTGAAAAAAAAAAACAGAAATTCCAGTTATTTAGAGGCAAAAAGCACAAATTCCCCTTATTTTGGAGCAAAAATGAAGAAATTTCCCTTTTTTGTGGCAAAAAATATACATTCCCCTTACTTTCGGGATAAAAAGCAGAAATTCCCCGTATTTTGAAGCAAAATTGCAGAAATTCTCATAATTTTCGGGCAAAAAGGCAGAAATTCTCATTATTTTGGGGCAAAACGACAGAAAATCTCCTTTTTTTCGGGAGCAAAGAGTCAGAAATTCTACTTATTTTGGGGCAAAATTGCAGAAATTTCCTTTACATTGGGGCAAAATTGCAGAAATTTCCCTTATTATGAGAAAAAATTGCAGAATTTCCCTTATTTTAGGGTATAATTGCAGAAATTTTACTTATTTCAGAAAAAAAAAGCAAAAATTTTTCTTATTTTGGGGCAAAAAGGCAGAAATTCCCATTATTTTGGGGCAAAAAAACAGATATTCACCTTATTTTGGGGTAAAATTGCAGAAATTTCACATATTTCAGGGCAAAAAGGCAGAAATTTACCTTATCCTGTGGCAAAATTGCAGAAATTTCACTTATTTTTGGGTAATAAGTCAGAAATTCCTCTTATTTTGGGGCAAAAAGGACAGAAATTCCCTTTGTTTTCGGGGAAAAACACAGAAATTCCACGTATCTAGAGGCAAAAATGCAGAAATTCCCCATATTTTGGAGCAAAATTGAAGAAATTCCCCTAATTTTGGGGCAAAAGGCAGAAATTCCCTTTATTTTGGGGCAAAATTCTAGAAATTTCCTTTTTTTGCGGGCAAAATTGCAGGAATTTACCTTATTTTGGGGCAAAATTACAGAAATTTCACTTATTTCAGAGAAAAAAAGCAAAAATTTTTCTTATTTTGGGGCAAAAAGGCAGAAATTCTCATTATTTTGGGGCAAAAAGGCAGAAATTCACCTGATTTTGGGGTAAAATTGCAGAAATTTCACATATTTCAGGGTAAAAACGCAGAAATTTCCCTTATCCTGGGGCAAAATTGCAGAAATTTCACTTATTTTAGGGCAATAAGTCAGAAAATCCCCTTATTTTGGGGCAAAAAAGACAGAAATTCCTTATGTTTTGGGGGAAAAAGACAGAAATTCCACTTATTTAGAGGCAAAAACCCAGAAATTCTCCTTATTTTGGAGCAAAAATTAAGAAATTTCCCTTTTTTATGGCAACAAGTTATGCATTCCCCTTATTTTCAGGCAAAAAGACAGAAATTTCCTGTATTTTGGAGCAAAATTGCAGAAATTCCTCTTATTGTGGGGCAAAAAGGCAGAAATTCCCTATATGTTGGGGCAAAAAGACAAAAATTCTCCTTATTTTGGGGCAAAACTCAGAAATTCCACTTTTTTTAGTGCGAAATTCTAGAAATTTCCCTTATTTTGGGGCAAAATTGGAGAAATTTCACTTATTTTGGGGCAAAATTGCAGAAATTTCACTTATTTCAGAGAAAAAAGGCAGAAATTTTACTTATTTTGGAGCAAAAATGCAGAAATTCCTAATATTTTGTGCCAAAATTCATAAATTCCCTTTATTTTGAGGTAAAAATGCTGAAATTCCCCTTATTTGGGGGCAAAAAGGCAGAAATTTCCCTTATTTTGGGGCAAAATTGCAGAAATTTCACTTATTTCAGGGTAATGAGTCAGAAATTCCTTTTATTTTGAGGCAAAAAAGAGAGAAATTCCCTTTGATTTTTGGGAAAAAGACAGAAATTCCACTTATTTAGAGGCAAAAAGGCAGAAATTCCCCTTATTTTGGAGCAAAAATGAAGAAATTTCCCTTTTTTGTGGCAAAAAATATACATTCCCCTTACTTTCGGGATAAAAAGCAGAAATTCCCCGTATTTTGAAGCAAAATTGCAGAAATTCTCATAATTTTCGGGCAAAAAGGCAGAAATTCTCATTATTTTGGGGCAAAACGACAGAAAATCTCCTTTTTTTCGGGAGCAAAGAGTCAGAAATTCTACTTATTTTGGGGCAAAATTGCAGAAATTTCCTTTACATTGGGGCAAAATTGCAGAAATTTCCCTTATTATGGGAAAAAATTGCAGAATTTCCCTTATTTTAGGGTATAATTGCAGAAATTTTACTTATTTCAGAAAAAAAAGCAAAAATTTTTCTTATTTTGGGGCAAAAAGGCAGAAATTCCCATTATTTTGGGGCAAAAAAACAGATATTCACCTTATTTTGGGGTAAAATTGCAGAAATTTCACATATTTCAGGGCAAAAAGGCAGAAATTTACCTTATCCTGTGGCAAAATTGCAGAAATTTCACTTATTTCTGGGTAATAAGTCAGAAATTCCTCTTATTTTGGGGCAAAAAGGACAGAAATTCCCTTTGTTTTCGGGGAAAAACACAGAAATTCCACGTATCTAGAGGCAAAAATGCAGAAATTCCCCATATTTTGGAGCAAAATTGAAGAAATTCCCCTAATTTTGGGGCAAAAGGCAGAAATTCCCTTTATTTTGGGGCAAAATTCTAGAAATTTCCTTTTTTTGCGGGCAAAATTGCAGGAATTTACCTTATTTTGGGGCAAAATTACAGAAATTTCACTTATTTCAGAGAAAAAAAGCAAAAATTTTTCTTATTTTGGGGCAAAAAGGCAGAAATTCTCATTATTTTGGGGCAAAAAGGCAGAAATTCACCTGATTTTGGGGTAAAATTGCAGAAATTTCACATATTTCAGGGTAAAAACGCAGAAATTTCCCTTATCCTGGGGCAAAATTGCAGAAATTTCACTTATTTTAGGGCAATAAGTCAGAAAATCCCCTTATTTTGGGGCAAAAAAGACAGAAATTCCTTATGTTTTGGGGGAAAAAGACAGAAATTCCACTTATTTAGAGGCAAAAACCCAGAAATTCTCCTTATTTTGGAGCAAAAATTAAGAAATTTCCCTTTTTTATGGCAACAAGTTATGCATTCCCCTTATTTTCAGGCAAAAAGACAGAAATTTCCTGTATTTTGGAGCAAAATTGCAGAAATTCCTCTTATTGTGGGGCAAAAAGGCAGAAATTCCCTATATGTTGGGGCAAAAAGACAAAAATTCTCCTTATTTTGGGGCAAAACTCAGAAATTCCACTTTTTTTAGTGCGAAATTCTAGAAATTTCCCTTATTTTGGGGCAAAATTGGAGAAATTTCACTTATTTTGGGGCAAAATTGCAGAAATTTCACTTATATCAGAGAAAAAAGGCAGAAATTTTACTTATTTTGGAGCAAAAATGCAGAAATTCCTAATATTTTGTGCCAAAATTCATAAATTCCCTTTATTTTGAGGTAAAAATGCTGAAATTGCCCTTATTTGGGGGCAAAAAGGCAGAAATTTCCCTTATTTTGGGGCAAAATTGCAGAAATTTCACTTATTTCAGGGTAATGAGTCAGAAATTCCTTTTATTTTGAGGCAAAAAAGAGAGAAATTCCCTTTGATTTTTGGGAAAAAGACAGAAATTCCACTTATTTAGAGGCAAAAAGGCAGAAATTCCCCTTATTTTGGAGCAAAAATGAAGAAATTTCCCTTTTTTGTGGCAAAAAATATACATTCCCCTTACTTTCGGGATAAAAAGCAGAAATTCCCCGTATTTTGAAGCAAAATTGCAGAAATTCTCATAATTTTCGGGCAAAAAGGCAGAAATTCTCATTATTTTGGGGCAAAACGACAGAAAATCTCCTTTTTTTCGGGAGCAAACAGTCAGAAATTCTACTTATTTTGGGGCAAAATTGCAGAAATTTCCTTTACATTGGGGCAAAATTGCAGAAATTTCCCTTATTATGGGAAAAAATTGCAGAATTTCCCTTATTTTAGGGTATAATTGCAGAAATTTTACTTATTTCAGAAAAAAAAGCAAAAATTTTTCTTATTTTGGGGCAAAAAGGCAGAAATTCCCATTATTTTGGGGCAAAAAAACAGATATTCACCTTATTTTGGGGTAAAATTGCAGAAATTTCACATATTTCAGGGCAAAAAGGCAGAAATTTACCTTATCCTGTGGCAAAATTGCAGAAATTTCACTTATTTCTGGGTAATAAGTCAGAAATTCCTCTTATTTTGGGGCAAAAAGGACAGAAATTCCCTTTGTTTTCGGGGAAAAACACAGAAATTCCACGTATCTAGAGGCAAAAATGCAGAAATTACCCTTATTTTGGAGCAACAATGAAGAAATTTCTTTTTTTATTGCAAAAAGGTATGCATTCCCATTATTTTCAGGCAAAAAGGCAGAAATTCCCCGTATTTTGGAGCAAAATAGAAGAAATTCCCCTAATTTTGGGGCAAAAGGCAGAAATTCCCTTTATTTTGGGGCAAAATTCTAGAAATTTCCTTTTTTGCGGGCAAAATTGCAGGAATTTACCTTATTTTGGTGCAAAATTGCAGAAATTTCACTTATTTCAGAGAAAAAAAGCAAAAATTTTTCTTATTTTGGGGCAAAAAGGCAGAAATTCTCATTATTTTGGGGCAAAAAGGCAGAAATTCACCTTATTTTGGGGTAAAATTGCAGAAATTTCACATATTTCAGGGTAAAAACGCAGAAATTTCCCTTATCCTGGGGCAAAATTGCAGAAATTTCACTTATTTTAGGGCAATAAGTCAGAAAATCCCCTTATTTTGGGGCAAAAAAGACAGAAATTCCTTATGTTTTGGGGGAAAAAGACAGAAATTCCACTTATTTAGAGGCAAAAACCCAGAAATTCTCCTTATTTTGGAGCAAAAATTAAGAAATTTCCCTTTTTTATGGCAACAAGTTATGCATTCCCCTTATTTTCAGGCAAAAAGACAGAAATTTCCTGTATTTTGGAGCAAAATTGCAGAAATTCCTCTTATTGTGGGGCAAAAAGGCAGAAATTCCCTATATGTTGGGGCAAAAAGACAAAAATTCTCCTTATTTTGGGGCAAAACTCAGAAATTCCACTTTTTTTAGTGCGAAATTCTAGAAATTCCCCTTATTTGGGGGCAAAAAGGCAGAAATTTCACTTATTTTGGGGCAAAATTGCAGAAATTTCACTTATTTCAGAGAAAAAAGGCAGAAATTTTACTTATTTTGGAGCAAAAATGCAGAAATTCCTAATATTTTGTGCCAAAATTCATAAATTCCCTTTATTTTGAGGTAAAAATGCTGAAATTCCCCTTATTTGGGGGCAAAAAGGCAGAAATTTCCCTTATTTTGGGGCAAAATTGCAGAAATTTCACTTATTTCAGGGTAATGTGTCAGAAATTCCTTTTATTTTGAGGCAAAAAAGAGAGAAATTCCCTTTGATTTTTGGGAAAAAGACAGAAATTCCACTTATTTAGAGGCAAAAAGGCAGAAATTCCCCTTATTTTGGAGCAAAAATGAAGAAATTTCCCTTTTTTGTGGCAAAAAATATACATTCCCCTTACTTTCGGGATAAAAAGCAGAAATTCCCCGTATTTTGAAGCAAAATAGCAGAAATTCTCCCAATTTTCGGGCAAAAAGGCAGAAATTCTCCTTATTTTGGGGCAAAAATACAGAAAATCTCCTTTTTTCGGGAGCAAACAGTAAGAAATTCTCATTATTTTGGGGCAAAATTGAAGAAATTTCCTTTACATTGGGGCAAAATTACAGAAATTTCCCTTATTAAGGGAAAAAATTGCAGAAATTTCCCTTATTTTAGGGCAAAATTGCAGAAATTTTACTTATATCAGAGAAAAAAGCAAAAATTTTTCTTATTTTGGGGCAAAAAGGCAAAAATTTCCATTATTTTGGGGCAAAAAAACAGAAATTCACTTTATTTTGGGTAAAATTGCAGAAATTTCACATATTTCAGGGCAAAGAGGCAGAAATTTTCATTATTCTGGGGCAAAATTGCAGAAATTTCTCTTATTTCAGGGTAATAAGTCAGAAATTCCCCCTATTTTGGGGCAAAAAAGACAGAAATTCCCTTTGTTTTGGGGGAAAAAGACAGAAATTCCACTTATCTAGAGGCAAAAAGGCAGAAATTCCCTTTATTTTGGAGCAAAAATGAAGAAATTTCCCTTTTTATGGCAAAATTGTATGCATTCCCATTATTTTCAGGAAAAAAGGCAGAAATTCCCCGTATTTTGGAGCAAAATTGAAGAAATATCCCTAATTTTGGGGCAAAAGGCAGAAATTCCTTTTATTTTGGGGCAAAAATCAGAAATTCCCCTTATTTTGTGGCAAAATTCTAGAAATTTCTTTTTTGGGGGGCAAAATTGCAAGAATTTACCTTATTTTTGGGCAAAATTGCAGAAATTTCCCTTATTTTAGGGCAAAATTGCAGAAATTTCACTTATTTCAGAGAAAAAAAGCAAAAATTTTTTTTATTTTGGGGCAAAAAGGCAGAAATTCTCATTATTTTGTTGCAAAAATGTAGAAATTCACCTTATTTGGGGGTAAAATTGCAGAAATTTCACATATTTCAGGACAAAAACCAGAAATTACCCTTATTTTGGGGCAAAATTGCAGAAATTTCTTTTATTTTGGGGCAAAATTGCAGAAATTTCACTTATTTCAGGGTAATGATTCAGAAATTCCTTTTATTTTGGGGCACAAAAGGGAGAAATTCCCTTTCTTTTTTAGAAAGAAGACAGAAATTTCAGTTATTTAGAGGCAAAAAGCAAAAATTCTCCTTATTTTGGAACAATAATGAAGAAATTTCCCTTTATTGTGGCAAAAAATATACATTCCCCTTACTTTCGGTATAAAAAGCAGAAATTCCCCGTATTTTGAAGCAAAATTGCAGAAACTCTCAAAATTTTCGGGCAAAAATGCAGAAATTCTACTTATTTTGGGGCAAAAAGACAGAAAATCTCCTTCTTTCGGGAGCAAATAGTCAGAAATTCTCCTTATTTTGTGGCAAAATTGCAGAAATTTCTTTTACATTGGTGCAAAATTGCAGAAATTTCTATTATTATGGGAAAAAATTGCAGAAATTTCCCTTATTTTAGGGCAAAATTGAGGAAATTTTACTTATTTCAGAGAAAAAAGCAAAAATTTTTCTTATTTTGGGGCAAAAAGGCAGAAATTTCCATTATCTTGGGGCAAAAAAACAGAAATTCACCTTATTTTGGGGTAAAATTGCAGAAATTTCACATATTTCAAGGCAAAAATGCAGAAATTTTCTTTATTCTGGGGCAAAATTGCAAAAATTTCACTTATTTCAGGGTAATAAGTCAGAAATTCCCCTTATTTTGGGTCAAAAAAGACAGAAATTCCCTTTGTTTTGGGGGGAAAAAGACAGAAATTCCACTTATTTAGAGGCAAAAAGGCAGAAATTCCCCTTATTTTGGAGCAAAAATGAAGAAATTTCCCTTTTTTGTGGCAACAAGTTATGCATTCCCCTTATTTTCGGGCAAAAAGAGAGAAATTCCATGTATTTTGGAGCAAAATTGCAGAAATTCCCCTAATTGAGGGGCAAAAAGGCAGAAATTTCCTATATGTTGGGGCAAAAAGACAAAAATTCTCCTAATTTTGGGGCAATACTCCGAAATTCCAAATTTTTGTGCAAAATTCCAAAATTCCCCTTATTTTGGGGCATAATGGCAGAAATTTCAATTATTTTGGGGCAAAATTGCAGAAATTTCACTTATTTCAGGGAAAAAAGGCAGAAATTTTACTTATTTTGGGTCAAAAAGACAGAAATTCCTAATATTTTGTGCCAAAATTCAGAAATTCCCCTTATTTTTAGGTGAAAATGCTTAAATTCCCATTATTTGGGGGCAAAAAGGCAGAAATTTCCTTTATTTTGGGGCAAAATATCAGAAATTTCACTTATTTCAGGGTATTGAGTCAGAAATTTTTTTTATTTGGGGCAAAAAAGAGAGAAATTCCGTTTGATTTTTGGGAAAAAGACAGAAATTCCACTTATTTAAAGGCAAAAAGACAGAAATTCCCCTTATTTTGGAGCAAAAATGAAGAAATTTCTCTTTTTTGTGGCAAAAAATATACATTCACCTTACTTTCGGGATAAAAAGCAGAAATTCCCCGTATTTTGAAGCAAAATTGCAGAAATTCTCATAATTTTCGGGCAAAAAGGCAGAAATTCTCCTTACTTTGGTGCAAAAGACAGAAAATCTCCTTTTTTTCGGGAGCAAACAGTCAGAAATTCTACTTATTTTGGGGCAAAATTGCAGAAATTTCCTTTACATTGGGGCAAAATTGCAGAAATTTTACTTATTTCAGAAAAAAAAGCAAAAATTTTTCTTATTTTGGGGCAAAAAGGCAGAAATTCTTATTATTTTGGGGCAAAAAAAAGAAATTCACCTTATTTTGGGGTAAAATTGCAGAAATTTCACATATTTCAGGGAAAAAAGGGAGAAATTTACCTTATCCTGGGGCAAAATTGCAGAAATTTCACTTATTTCAGGGTAATAAGTCAGAAATTCCCCTTATTTTGGGCCAAAAAAGACAGAAATTCCCTTTGTTTTCAGGGAAAAAGACAGAAATTCCACTTATCTAGAAGCACAAAGGCAGAAATTCCCCTTATTTTGGAGCAACAATGAAAAAATTTCCGTTTTTATTGCAAAAAGGTATGCATTCCCATTATTTTCAGGCAAAAAGGCAGAAATTCCCCGTATTTTGGAGCAAAATTGAAGAAATTCCCCTAATTTTGGGGCAAAAGGCAGAAATTCCCTTTATTTTGGGGCAAAAATCAGAAATTCCCCTTATTTTGAGGCAAAATTCTAGAAATTTCTCTTTTTGGGGAGCAAAATTGCAGGAATTTACCTTATTTTGGGGCAAAATTGCAGAAATTTCCTTTATTTGGGGCAAAATTGGAGAAATTTCACTTATTTTCAGGTAAAAAGACTGAAATTTACTTTATTTTGGGGCAAAAAGGGAGATATTCCCTTTATTTTTTGGCAAAATTGCAGACATTTTCCTTATTATGTGGAAAAATTGCAGAAATTTCCCTTATTTAGGGCAAAATTGCAGAAATTTCACTTATTTCAGAGAAAAAAAGCAAAAATTTTTCTTATTTTGGGGCAAAAAGGCAGAAATTCTTATTATTTTGGGGCAAAAAGGCAGAAATTCACCTTATTTTGGGGTAAAATTGCAGAAATTTCACATATTTCAGGGCAAAAAGGCAGAAATTTCCCTTATTATGGGGCAAAATTGCAGAAATTTCACTTATTTTAGGGTAATAAGTCAGAAAATCCCCTTATTTTGGGGCAAAAAAGACAGAAATTCCCTTTGTTTTGGGGGAAAAAGACAGAAATTCCACTTATTTAGAGGCAAATAGGCAGAAATTCCCCTTATTTTGGAGCAAAAATGAAGAAATTTCCCTTTTTTGTGGCAAAAAATATACATTCCCCTTACTTTCGGGATAAAAAGCAGAAATTCCTCGTATTTTGAAGCAAAATTGCAAAAATTCTCATAATTTTCGGGCAAAAAGGCAGAAATTCTCTTTATTTTGGGGCAAAAAGACAGAAAATTTCCTTTTTTCGGGAGCAAACAGTCAGAAATTCTCCTTATTTTGGGGCAAAATTGCAGAAATTTCCTTTACATTGGGGCAAAATTGCAGAAATTTCCCTTATTAAGGGAAAAAATTGCAGAATTTCCCTTATTTTAGGGTATAATTGTAGAAATTTTACTTATTTCAGAGAAAAAAAGCAAAAATTTTTCTTATTTTGGGGCAAAAAGGCAGAAATTCCCATGATTTTGGGGCAAAAAAACAGAAATTCACCTTATTTTGGGGTAAAATTGCAGAAATTTCACATATTTCAGGGCCAAAAGGCAGAAATTTACCTTATCCTGTGGCAAAATTGCAGAAATTTCACTTATTTCTGGGTAATAAGTCAGAAATTCCCCTTATTTTGGGGCATAAAAGACAGAAATTCCCTTTGTTTTCGGAGAAAAAGACAGAAATTCCACTTATCTAGAGGCAAAAATGCAGAAATTCCCCTTATTTTGGAGCAACAATGAAGAAATTTCCCTTTTTATTGCAAAAAGGTATGCATTCCCATTATTTTCAGGCAAAAAGGCAGAAATTCCCTGTATTAGGAGCAAAATTGAAGAAATTCCCCTAATTTTGGGGCAAAAGGCAGAAATTCCCTTTATTTTGGGGCAAAATTCAAGAAATTTCCTTTTTTGGGGGGCAAAATTGCAGGAATTTACCTTATTGTGGGGCAAAATTGCAGAAATTTCACTTATTTCAGAGAAAATAAGCAAAAATTTTTCTTATTTTGGGGCAAAAAGGCAGAAATTCTCATTATTTTGGGGCCAAAAGCAGAAATTCACCTTATTTTGGGGTAAAATTGCAGAAATTTCACATATTTCAGGGTAAAAAGGCAGAAATTTCTCTTATCCTGGGGCAAAATTGCAGAAATTTCACTTTTTTTAGGGTAATAAGTCAGAAAATCCCCTTATTTTGGGGCAAAAAAGACAGAAATTCCTATTGTTTTGGGGGAAAAATTCAGAAATTCCACTTATTTAGAGGCAAAAACGCAGAAATTCTCCTTATTTTGGAGCAAAAATTAAGAAATTTCCCTTTTTTATGGCAACAAGTTATGCATTCCACTTATTTTCAGGCAAAAAGACAGAAATTTCCTGTATTTTGGAGCAAAATTGCAGAAATTCCTCTTATTGTGGGGCAAAAAAGCAGAAATTCCCTATATGTTGGGGCAAAAAGACAAAAATTCTCCTTTTTTGGGGGGCAAAACTCAGAAATTCCACTTTTTTTGGTGCGAAATTCCAGAAATTTCCCTTATTTTGGGGCAAAATTGCAGAAATTTCACTTATTTTGGGGCAAAATTGCAGAAATTTCACTTATTTCAGGGAAAAAGGCAGAAATTTTACTTATTTTGGAACAAAAATGCAGTAATTCCTAATATTTTGTGCCAAAATTCAGAAATTCCCTTTATTTTGAGGTAAAAATGCTGAAATTCCCCTTATTTGGGGGCAAAAAGGCAGAAATTTCCCTTATTTTGGGGCAAAATTGCAGAAATTTCACTTATTTCAGGGTAATGAGTCAGAAATTCCTTTTATTTTGAGGCAAAAAAGAGAGAAATTCCCTTTGATTTTTGGGAAAAAGACAGAAATTCCACTTATTTAGAGGCAAAAAGGCAGAAATTCCCCTTATTTTGGAGCAAAAATGAAGAAATTTCCCTTTTTTGTGGCAAAAAATATACATTCCCCTTACTTTCGGGATAAAAAGCAGAAATTCCCCGTATTTTGAAGCAAAATAGCAGAAATTCTCCCAATTTTCGGGCAAAAAGGCAGAAATTCTCCTTATTTTGGGGCAAAAATACAGAAAATCTCCTTTTTTCGGGAGCAAACAGTAAGAAATTCTCCTTATTTTGGGGCAAAATTGAAGAAATTTCCTTTACATTGGAACAAAATTACAGAAATTTTCTTTATTAAGGGAAAAATTGCAGAAATTTCCCTTATTTTAGGGCAAAATTGCAGAAATTTTACTTATATCAGAGAAAAAAGCAAAAATTTTTCTTATTTTGGGGCAAAAAGGCAGAAATTCCCATTATTTTGGGGCAAAAAACAGAAATTCACTTTATTTTGGGTAAAATTGCAGAAATTTCAAATATTTCAGGGCAAAAAGGCAGAAATTTTCCTTATCCTGGGGCAAAATTGCAGAAATTTCTCTTATTTCCGGGTAATAAGTCAGAAATTCCCCTTATTTTGGGGCAAAAAAGACAGAAATTCCCTTTGTTTTGGGGGAAAAAGACAGAAATTCCACTTATCTAGAGGCACAAAGGCAGAAATTCCCTTTATCTTGGAGCAAAAATGAAGAAATTTCCCTTTTTATGGCAAAAAGGTATGCATTCCCATTATTTTCAGGAAAAAAGGCAGAAATTCCCCGTATTTTGGAGCAAAATTGAAGAAATTCCCCTAATTTTGGGGCAAAAGGCAGAAATTCCTTTTATTTTGGGGCAAAAATCAGAAATTCCCCTTATTTTGTGGCAAAATTCTAGAAATTTCTTTTTTGGGGGGCAAAATTGCAAGAATTTACCTTATTTTTGGGCAAAATTGCAGAAATTTCCCTTATTTTAGGGCAAAATTGCAGAAATTTCACTTATTTCAGAGAAAAAAAGCAAAATTTTTTTTTATTTTGGGGCAAAAAGGCAGAAATTCTCATTATTTTGTTGCAAAAAGGTAGAAATTCACCTTATTTTGGGTAAAATTGCAGAAATTTCACATATTTCAGGACAAAAAGCAGAAATTACCTTTATTTTGGGGCAAAATTGCAGAAATTTCTTTTATTTTGGGGCAAAATTGCAGAAATTTCACTTATTTCAGGGTAATGAGTCAGAAATTGCTTTTATTTTGGGGCAAAAAAGGGAGAAATTCCCTTTCTTTTTTGGAAAGAAGACAGAAATTCCAGTTATTTAGAGGCAAAAAGCAGAAATTCTCCTTATTTTGGAACAATAATGAAGAAATTTCCCTTTATTGTGGCAAAAAATATACATTCCCCTTACTTTCGGTATAAAAAGCAGAAATTCCCCGTATTTTGAAGCAAAATTGCAGAAATTCTCAAAATTATCGGGCAAAAATGCAGAAATTCTACTTATTTTGGGGCAAAAAGACAGAAAATCTCCTTCTTTCGGGAGCAAATAGTCAGAAATTCTCCTTATTTTGGGGCAAAATTGCAGAAATTTCCTTTACATTGGGGCAAAATTGCAGAAATTTCTATTATTATGTGAAAAATTGGAGAAATTTCCCTTATTTTAGGGCAAAATTGCAGAAATTTTACTTATTTCAGAGAAAAAAAGCAAAAATTTTTCTTATTTTGGGGCAAAAATGCAGAAATTCCCATTATTTTGGGGCAAAAAAACAGAAATTCACCTTATTTTGGGGTAAAATTGCAGAAATTTCACATATTTCAAGGCAAAAATGCAGAAATTTTCTTTATTCTGGGGCAAAATTGCAGAAATTTCACTTATTTCAGGGTAATAAGTCAGAAATTCCCCTTATTTTGGGGCAAAAAAGACAGAAATTCCCTTTGTTTTTGGGGGAAAAAGACAGAAATTCCACTTATTTAGAGGCAAAAAGGCAGAAATTCCCCTTATTTTGGAGCAAAAATAAAGAAATTTCCCTTTTTTATGGCAACAAGTTATGCATTCCCCTTATTTTCGGACAAAAAGAGAGAAATTCCATGTATTTTGGAGCAAAATTGCAGAAAATCCCCTAATTGAGGGGCAAAAAGGCAGAAATTTCCTATATGTTGGGGCAAAAAGACAAAAATTCTCCTAATTTTGGGGCAAAACTCATCAATTCCAAATTTTTGTGCAAAATTCCAGAAATTTCCCTTATTTTGGGGCATGATTGCAGAAATTTCAATTATTTTGGGGCAAAATTGCAGAAATTTCACTTATTTCAGGGAAAAAAGGCAGAAATTTTACTTATTTTGGGTCAAAAATACAGAAATTCCTAATATTTTGTGCCAAAATTCAGAAATTCCCCTTATTTTTAGGTAAAAATGCTGAAATTCCCAATATTTGGGGGCAAAAAGGCAGAAATTTCCTTTATTTTGGGGCAAAATTGCAGAAATTTCACTTATTTCAGGGTATTGAGTCAGAAATTTTTTTTATTTGGGGCAAAAAAGAGAGAAATTCCGTTTGATTTTTGGGAAAAAGACAGAAATTCCACTTATTAAAAGGCAAAAAGACAGAAATTCCCCTTATTTTGGAGCAAAAATGAAGAAATTTCTCTTTTTTGTGGCAAAAAATATACATTCACCTTACTTTCGGGATAAAAAGCAGAAATTCCCCGTATTTTGAAGCAAAATTGCAGAAATTCCCATAATTTTCGGGCAAAAAGGCCGAAATTCTCGTTATTTTGGTGCAAAAAGACAGAAAATCTCCTTTTTTCGGGAGCAAACAGTCAGAAATTCTACTTATTTTGGGGCAAAATTGCAGAAATTTCCTTTACATTGGGGCAAAATTGCAGAAATTTTACTTATTTCAGAAAAAAAAGCAAAAATTTTTCTTATTTTGGGGCAAAAAGTCAGAAATTCTTATTATTTTGGGGCAAAAAAAAAGAAATTCACCTTATTTTGGGGTAAAATTGCAGAAATTTCACATATTTCAGGGAAAAAAGGGAGAAATTTACCTTATCCTGGGGCAAAATTGCAGAAATTTCACTTATTTCAGGGTAATAAGTCAGAAATTCCCCTTATTTTGGGGCAAAAAAGACAGAAATTCTCTTTGTTTTCAGGGAAAAAGACAGAAATTCCACTTATCTAGAAGCACAAAGGCAGAAATTCCCCTTATTTTGGAGCAACAATGAAGAAATTTCCCTTTTTATTGCAAAAAGGTATGCATTCCCATTATTTTCAGGCAAAAAGGCAGAAATTCCCCGTATTTTGGAGCAAAATTGAAGAAATTCCCCTAATTTTGGGGCAAAAGGCAGAAATTCCCTTTATTTTGGGGCAAAAATCAGAAATTCCCCTTATTTTGGGGCAAAATTCTAGAAATTTCTTTTTTTGGGGAGCAAAATTGCAGGAATTTACCTTATTTTGGGACAAAATTGCAGAAATTTCCTTTATTTGGGGCAAAATTGGAAAAATTTCACTTATTTTCAGGTAAAAAGACTGAAATTTCCTTTATTTTGGGGCAAAAAGGGAGATATTCCCTTTATTTTTTGGCAAAATTGCAGACATTTTCCTTATTATATGGAAAAATTGCAGAAATTTCCCTTATTTAGGGCAAAATTGCAGAAATTTCACTTATTTCAGAGAAAAAAAGCAAAAATTTTTCTTATTTTGGGGCAAAAAGGCAGAAATTCTCATTATTTTGGGGCAAAAAGGCAAACATTCACCTTATTTTGGGGTAAAATTGCAGAAATTTCACATATTTCAGGGCAAAAAGGCAGAAATTTCCCTTATTTTGGGTCAAAATTGCAGAAATTTCACTTATTTTAGGGTAATAAGTCAGTAAAACCCTATTATTTTGGGGCAAAAAAGACAGAAATTCCCTTTGTTTTGGGGGAAAAAGACAGAAATTCCACTTATTTAGAGGCAAAAAGGCAGAAATTCTCCTTATTTTGGAGCAAAAATGAAGAAATTTCCCTTTTTTTTTTGCAACAAGTTATTTATTCCCCTTATTTTCGGGCAAAAAGACAGAAATTTCCCATACTTTGGAGCAAAATTGCAGAAATTCCCCTAATTGTGGGGCAAAAAGGCAGAAATACCCTATATGTTGGGGCAAAAAGACAAAAATTCTCCTTATTTTGGGGCAAAACTCAGAAATTCCACTTATTTTGGGGCAAAATTCCAGAAATTTCTCTTATTTTGGGGCAAAATTGCAGAAATTTCACTTATTTTGGGGCAAAATTGCAGAAATTTCACTTATTTCAGGGAAAAAAGGCAGAAATTTTACTTATTTTGGGGCAAAAATGAAGAAATTCCTAATATTTTGTGCCAAAATTCAGAAATTCCCTTTATTTTGAGGTTAAAATTCTGAAATTCCCATTATTTGGGGGCAAAAAGGCAGAAATTTCCCTTATTTTGGGGCAAAATTGCAGAAATTCCCATTATTTTGGGGCAAAAAAACAGAAATTCACCTTATTTTGGGGTAAAGTTGCAGAAATTTCACATATTTCAGGGCAAAATACAGAAATTTTCCTTATTCTGGGGCAAAATTGCAGAAATTTCTCTTATTTCAGGGTAATAAGTCAGAAATTCCCTTTATTTTGGGGCAAAAAAGACAGAAATTCCCTTTGTTTTCGGGGAAATAGACAGAAATTCCACTTATCTAGAGGCACAAAGGCAGAAATTCCCCTTAATTTGGAGCAACAATGAAGAAATTTCCTTTTTTATTGCAAAAAGGTATGCATTCCCATTATTTTCAGGCAAAAAGGCAGAAATTCCCCATATTTTGGAGCAAAATTGAAGAAATTCCCCTAATTTTGGGGCAAAAGGCAGAAATTCCCTTTATTTTGGGGCAAAAATCAGAAATTCCCCTTATTTTGGGGCAAAATTGCAGGAATTTACCTTATTTTGGGGCAAAATTGCAGAAATTTCCCTTATTCTAGGGCAAAATTGCAGAAATTTCACTTATTTTAGGGTAATAAGTCAGAAAATCTCCTTATTTTGGGGCAAAAAAGACAGAAATTCCCTTTGTTTTGGAGGAAAAAGACAGAAATTCCACTTATTTAGAGGCAAAAAGGCAGAAATTCTCCTTATTTTGGAGCAAAAATGAAGAAATTTCCCTTTTTTATGGCAACAAGTTATGCATTCCCCTTATTTTCGGGCAAAAAGACAGAAATTTCCCGTATTTTGGAGCAAAATTGCAGAAATTCTTCTAATTGTGAGGCAAAATGGCAGAAATTTCCTATATATTGGGGCAAAAAGACAAAAATTCTCCTTATTTTGGGCCAAAACTCAGAAATTCCACTTATTTTGGTGCAAAATTCCAGAAATTTCCCTTATTTTGGGGAAAAATTGCAGAAATTTCACTTATTTTGGGGCAAAATTGCAGAAATTTCACTTATTTCAGGGAAAAAAGGCAGAAATTTTACTTATTTTGGGGCAAAAATGCAGAAATTCCTAATATTTTGTGCCAAAATTCAGAAATTCCCTTTATTTTGAGGTAAAAATTCTGAAATTCCCATTATTTGGGGGCAAAAAGGCAGAAATTTCCCTTATTTTGGGGCAAACTTGCAGAAATTTCACTTATTTCAGGGTAATGATTCAGAAATTCCTTTTATTTTGGGGCAAAAAAGAGAGAAATTCCCTTTGATTTTTGTGAAAAAGACAGAAATTCCACTTATTTAGAGGCAAAAAGGCAGAAATTCCCCTTTTTTTTGAGCAAAAATGAAGAAATTTCCCTTTTTTGTGGCAAAAAATATACATTCCCCTTACTTTCGGGATAAAAAGCAGAAATTCCTCGTATTTTGAAGCAAAATTGCAGAAATTCTCATAATTTTCGGGCAAAAAGGCAGAAATTCTCCTTATTTTGGGGCAAAAAGACAGAAAATCTCCTTTTTTCGGGAGCAAACAGTCAGAAATTCTCCTTATTTTGGGGCAAAATTGCAGAAATTTCCTTTACATTGGGGCAAAATTGCAGAAATTTCCCTTATTAAGTGAAAAAATTGCAGAAATTTCCCTTATTTTAGGGCAAAATTGCAGAAATTTTACTTATTTCAGAGAAAAAAAGCAAAAATTTTTCTTATTTTGGGGCAAAACGGAAGAAATTCCCATTAGTTTGGGGCAAAAAAACAGAAATTCACCTTATTTTGGGGTAAAATTGTAGAAATTTCACATATTTCAGGGCAAAAAGGCAGAAATTTTCCTTATTCTGGGGCAAAATTGCAGAAATTTCACTTATTTCAGGGTAATAAGTCAGAAATTCCCCTTATTTTGGGGCAAAAAAGACATAAATTCCCTTTGTTTTTGGGAAAAAGACAAAATTCCACTTATCTAGAGGCAAAAAGGCAGAAATTCCCCTTATTTTGGAGCAAAAATGAAGAAATTTCCCTTTTTATGGCAAAAAGGTATGCATTCCCATTATTTTAAGGCAAAAAGTCAGAAATTCCCCGTATTTTGGAGCAAAATTAAAGAAATTCCTCTAATTTTGGGGCAAAAGGCAGAAATTCCTCTTATTTTGGGGCAAAAATCAGAAATTCCCCTTATTTTAGGGCAAAATTCTAGAAATTTCCTTTTTTGGGGGGCAAAATTGCAGGAATTTACCTTATTTTTGGGCAAAATTGCAGAAATTTCTCTTATTTGGGGCAAAATTGCAGAAATTTCATTTATTTTCAGGTAAAAAGACTGAAATTTCCTTTATTTTGGGGCAAAAAGGGAGAAATTCCCTTTATTTTGGGGTTAAATTGCAGACATTTTCCTTATTATGGGAAAAAATTGCAGAAATTTCTTTTATTTTAGGGCAAAATTGCAGAAATTTCACTTATTTCAGAGAAAAAAAGCAAAAATTTTTTTTTATTTTGGGGCAAAAAGGCAGAAATTCTCATTATTTTGTGGCAAAAAGGCAGAAATTCACCTTATTTTGGAGTAAAATTGCAGAAATTTCACATATTTCAGGGCAAAAAGGCAGAAATTTCCCTTATTTTGGGGCAAAATTGCAGAAATTTCACTTATTTTAGGGTAATAAGTCCGAAAATCCCCTTATTTGGGGGCAAAAAAAGACAGAAATTCCCTTTGTTTTGGGGGAAAAAGACAGAAATTCCACTTATTTAGAGGCAAAATGGCAGAAATTCCCCTTATTTTGGAGCAAAAATGAAGAAATTTCTCTTTTTTATGGCAACAAGTTATGCATTCCCCTTATTTTCGGGCAAAAAGACAGACATTTCCCATATTTTGGAGCAAAATTGCAGAAATTCCCCTAATTGTGGGGCAAAAATGCAGAAATTCCCTATATGTTGTGGCAAAAAGACAAAAATTCTCCTTATTTTGGGGCAAAACTCAGAAATTCCACTTATTTTGGTGCAAAATTCCAGAAATTTCCCTAATTTTGGGGCAAAATTGCTGAAATATCCTTTATTTTCGGGCAAAATTGCAGAAATTTCACTTATTATAGAGAAAAAAAGCAAAAATTTTTCTTTTTTTAGGGGAAAAAAAGCAGAAATTCCCATTATTTTGGGGCAAAAATCCAGAAATTCACTTTTTTTGGGGTAAAATTGCAGAAATTTCACATATTTCAGGGCAAAAAGGCAGAAATTTCTTTTATTTTCGGGCAAAATTGCAGAAATTTCACTTATTTCAGGAAAAAAGGCAGAAATTTTCTTTATTTTGGGGCAAAAATGCAGAAATTCCCCTTACTTTGAGGTAAAAAGGCTGAAATTTCCCTTATTTGGGGGCAAAAAGGCAGAAATTTCCCTAATTTTGGGTCAAAAAGACAGAAATTCCCTTTATTTTGTGGCAAAAAGGCAGAAATTTCTTTTATTTTGGGGCAAAATTTCAGAAATATCACTTATTTTAGGGCATAATTCAAAAATTTTTTTTTTTTTGGGGCAAAAAGACAAATATTCCATTTATTTTTGGGTAAAAAGGGAGAAATTTCACTTATTTTGAGGTAAAAGGCAGAAATTCCTCTTATTTTGGGGCAAAAATGAAGAGATTTCCCTTTTCTGTTGCAAAAGGTATACATTCCCCTTACTTTCGTGATTAAAAGCAGAAATTCCCCGTATTTTGAAGCAATATTGCAGAAATTCTTATAATTTTCAGGCAAAAAAGCAGAAATTCTCCTTATTTTGGGGCAAAAAGACAGAAAATCTTCTTTTTTTGAGAGCAAACAGTCAAAAATTCCCATTATTTTGGGTCAAAATTGCAGAAATTTCCTTTACATTGGGGCAAAATTGCAGTAATTTCCTTTATTTTGGGGCAAAAATGCAGAAATTTCATTCATTTCAGGGTAATAAGTCAGAAATTCCTTCTATTTGGGGCAAAAAAAACAGAAATTCCCTTTGTTTTGGGAGAAAAAGACAGAAATTCCACTTATTTAGAGGCAAAAAGGCAGAAATTCCCTTTATTTTGGAGCAAAAATGAAGAAATTTCCCTTTTTATGGCAAAAAGGTATGCATTCCATTAATTTTGGGCAAAAAGGCAGAAATTCCCCGTATTATGGAGCAAAATTGCAGAAATTCCCCTAATTTTGGGGCAAAAGGAAAAAATTCCCTTTATTTTGGAGAAAAATCAGAAATTCCCCTTATTTTGGGGCAAAATTCAAGAAATTTCCTTTATTTTGGGGCAAAATTGCAGGAATTTACCTTTTTTGGGGCAAAATTGCAGAAATATCACTTATTTTCAGGTAAAAAGGCTGAAATTTCCTTTATTTTGAGGCAAAAAGAGAGAAATTCCATTTATTTTGGGGCAAAATTGCAGACATTTCCCTTATTATAGAAAAAATTGCAGAAATTTCTCTTATTTTAGGGAAAAATTGCAGAAATTTCACTTATTTCAGAGAAAAAAAGCAAAAATTTTTTTATTTTGGGGCAAAAAAGCAGAAATTCCCATTATTTTGGGGCAAAAAGGCAGAAATTCACCTTATTTTGGGGTAAAATTGCAGAAATTTCACATATTTCAGGGCAAAAAGGCAGAAATTTCCCTATTTTGGGGCAGAAAAGACAGAAATTCCCTGTGTTTGGGGGAAAAAGTCAGAAATTCCACTAATTTAGAGGCAAAAAGGCTGAAATTCCCCTTATTTTAGAGCAAAAATGAAAAAATTTCCCTTTTTTATGGCAAAAAGTTATGCATTCCACTGATTTTCGGGCAACAAGACAGAAATTCTTTGCATTTTGGAGCAAAATTGCAGAAATTCCCCTAATTGTGGGGCAACAATGCAGAAATTCCCTATATGTTGGGGCAAAAAGACAAAAATTCTTCTTCTTTTGGGGCAAAACTCAGAAATTCCACGTATTTTGGGGCAAAATTCCAGAAATTTCCCTTATTTTGTGGAAAAATTGCAGAAATTTCCCTTATTTTAGGGCAAAATTGCAGAAATTTCACTTATTTCAGGGAAAAAAGGCAGAAATTTTCCTTATTTTGGGGAAAAATTAAGAAATTCTTAATATTTTGTGGCAAAAATGCAGAAATTCCCCTTATTTTGAGGTAAAAAGGCTGAAATTCCCCTTATTTTGAGGTAAAAAGGCTGAAATTCCCCTTATTCGGGAGCAAAAAAGAAGAAATTTCTCTTATTTTGGGGCAAAAAGACAGAAATTCCCCTTATTTTGTGGCAAAAAGGCAGAAATTTCTTTTATTTTGGGGCAAAATTGCAGAAATATCACTTATTTCAGGGTATAATTCAAAAATTCCTTTTATTTTGTTGCAAAAAGACAGAAATTCCATTTATTTTTGGATAAAAAAGGAGAAATTTCACTTATTTTGAGGTAAAAAGGCAGAAATTCCTCTTATTTTGGGGCAAAAATTAAGAAATTTCCCTTTTTTGTGGAAGAAGGTATACATTCCCCTAACTTTCGGGATAAAAAGTAGAAATTCCCCGTATTTTGAAGCATAATTGCAGAAATTCTTATAATTTTCGGGCAAAAAAGCAGAAATTCTCCTTATTTTGGAGCAAAAATACAGAAAATCTCCTTTTTTCGGGAGCAAACAGTCAGAAATTCCCCTTATTTTGGGGCAAAATTGCAGAAATTTTACTTATTTCAGGGAAAAAAAGCAAAAAATTTTCTTATTTTGGGGCAAAAAAACCAGAAATTTCCATTATTTTGGGGCAATAAGGCAGAAATTCACCTTATTTTGTGGTAAAATTGCAGAAATTTCACATATTTCAGGGCAAAAAGGCAGAAATTTCTCTTATTTTAGGGCAAAATTGCAGTAATTTCATTTATTTCAGAGAAAAAAAGCAAAAATTTTTTTATTTTGGGGCAAAAAGGCAGAAATTCCCATTATTTTGGGGGAAAAAGGCAGAAATTCACCTTATTTTGGAGTAAAATTACAGAAATTTCACATATTTCAGGGCAAAATGGCAGAAAATTCCCTTATTTTGGGGCAAAATTGCAGATATTTCACTTATTTTAGGGTAATAAGTCAGAAATTCCCCTTATTTTGGGTTAAAAAAGACAGAAATTCCCTTTGTTTGGGGGAAAAAGACAGAAATTCCAATTATTTAGAGGCAAAAAGACTGAAATTCCCCTTATTTTGGAGCAAAAATAAAGAAATTTCCCTTTTTTATGGCAAAGAGTTATGCATTCCACTTATTTTCGGGCAACAAGACAGAAATTCCTTGCATTTTGGAGCAAAATTGCAGAAATTCCCATAAATGTGGGGCAAAAAGGCAGAAATTTCCTATATGTTGGGGCAAAAAGACAGAAATTCTCATTATTTTGGGGCAAAATTCAGAAATTCCACGTATTTTGGGGCAAAATTCCAGAAATTTCCCTTATTTTGGGGCAAAATTGCAGAAATTTTCCTTATTTTAGCGCAAATTTGCAGAAATTTCCCTTATTTTGGGGCAAAATTGCAGAAATTCTCCTAATTGTTGGGCAAAAAGGCAGAAATTCCCTATATGTTGGGGCAAAAAGACAGAAATTCTCCTTATTTTGGGACAAAACTCAGAAATTCCACGTATTTTGGGGCAAAATTCCAGAAATTTCCCTTATTTTGGGGCAAAATTGCAGAAATTTTCCTTACTTTAGGGCAAAATTGCAGAAATTTCACTTATTTCAGAGAAAAAAAGCAAAAATTTTTCCTATTTTGGGGCTAAAATGCAGATATTTTACTTATTTTGGGGCAAAAAGGCAGAAATTCACCTTATTTTAGGGTAAAATTGCAGCAATTTCACATATTTCAGGGCAAAAAGGAGGAAATTTCCCTCATTTTGGGGCAAAATTGCAGAAATTTCACTTATTTTGAGGCAAAATTGCAGAAATTTCACTTATTTCAGGGAAAAAAGGCAGAAAATTTCCTTATTTTGGAGAAAAAATTAAGAAATACTTAAAATTTTGTGGCAAAAATGCAGAATTTTTTTTAATTTTGAGGTAAAAATGCTGAAATTCCCCTTATTTTGACGTAAAAATGCTGAAATTCCCCTTAATTGGGTGCAAAAATGCAGAAATTTCTCTTAATTTGGGGCAAAAAGACAGAAATTCCCCTTATTTTGTAGCAAAAAGTCAAAAACTTCTTTTATTTTGGGGCAAAATTGCAGAAATATCACTTATTTCAGGGTATAATTCAAAAATTCCTTTTATTTTGTTGCAAAAAGACAGAAATTCCATTTATTTTTGGGTAAAAAGGAGAAATTTCACTTATTTTGAGGTAAAAAGGCAGAAATTCCTCTTATTTTGGGGCAAAAATTAAGAAATTTCCCTTTTTTTTAAAAAAGGTATACATTCCCCTTACTTTTGGGATAAAAAGCAAAAATTCCCCATAATTTGAAGCATAATTGCAGAAATTCTCATAATTTTCGGGCAAAAAAGCAGAAATTCTCCTTATTTTGGAGCAAAAATAAAGAAAATCTTCTTTTTTCGGAAGCAGTCAGAAATTCCCCTTATTTTGGGGCAAAATTGAGGAAATTTCTTTTACATTGGGGCAAAATTGCAGAAATTTCCCTTATTTTGGGGCAAAATTGCAGAAATTCCCCTAATTGTTGGGCAAAAAGTTAGAAATTCCCTATATGTTGGGGCAAAAAGACAGAAATTCTCCTTATTTTGAGGCAAAACTCAGAAATTCCATGTATTTTGGGGCAAAATTCCAGAAATTTCCCTTATTTTGGGGCAAAATTGCAGAAATTTCTCTTATTTTAGGGCAAAATTGCAGAAATTTCACTTATTTCAGGGAAAAAAGGCAGAAATTTTCCTTATTTTGGGGAAAAAATTAAGAAATTCTTAATATTTTGTGGCAAAAATGCAGAAATTCCCCTTATTTTGAGGTAAAAAGGCTGAAATTCCCCTTATTTTGAGGTAAAAAGGCTGAAATTCCTCTTATTTGGGGGCAAAAAGGCAGAAATTTCTTTTATTTTGGGGCAAAATTGCAGAAATATCACTTATTTCAGGGTATAATTCAAAAATTCCTTTTATTTTGTTGCAAAAAGACAGAAATTCCAATTATTTTTGGGTAAAAAAAGAGAAATTTCACTTATTTTGAGGTAAAAAGGCAGAAATTCCTCTTATTTTGGGGCAAAAATTAAGAAATTTTCCTTTTTTGTGGAAAAAGGTATACATTCCCATTACTTTCGGGATAAAAAGTAGAAATTCCCCGTATTTTGAAGCATAATTGCAGAAATTCTTATAATTTTCGGGCAAAAAAGCAGAAATTCTCCTTATTTTGGAGCAAAAATACAGAAAATCTCTTTTTCTCGGGAGCAAACAGTCAGAAATTCCCCTTATTTTGGGGCAAAATTGCAGAAATTTCTTTTACATTCGGGCAAATTTGCAGAAATTTCCCTTATTTTGGGGCAAAATTGCAGAAATTTTCCTAATTTTTGGGCAAAAAGGCAGGAATTCCCTATATGTTGGGGCAAAAAGACAGAAATTCTCCTTATTTTGGGGCAAAACTCAGAAATTCCACGTATTTTGGGGCAAAGTTCCAGAAATTTTCCTTATTTTGGGGCAAAGTTGCAGAAATTTCCTTTATTTTGGGGCAAAATTGCAGAAATTTTACTTATTTCAGGGAAAAAAATCCAAAATTTTTCTTATTTTGGGGCAAAAAAACAGAAATTTCCATTATTTTGGGGCAATAAGGCAGAAATTCACCTTATTTTGGGGTAAAATTGCAGAAATTTCACATATTTCAGGGCAAAAAGGCAGAAATTTCTCTTATTTTAGGGCAAAATTGCAGTAATTTCACTTATTTCAGAGAAAAAAAGCAAAAATTTTTTATTTTGGGGCAAAAAGGCAGAAATTCCCATTATTTTGGGGGAAAAAAGCAGAAATTCACCTTATTTTGGGGTAAAATTACAGAAATTTCACATATTTCAGGGCAAAATGGCAGAAATTTCCCTTATTTTGGGGCAAAATTGCAGATATTTCACTTATTTTAGGGTAATAAGTCAGAAATTCCCCTTATTTTGGGTTAAAAAATACAGAAATTCTCTTTGTTTGGGGGGAAAAGACAGAAATTTCAATTATTTAGAGGCAAAATGCTGAAATTCCCCTTATTTTGGAGCAAAAATAAAGAAATTTCCATTTTTTATGGCAAAAAGTTATGCATTCTACTTATTTTCAGGCAACAAGACAGAAATTCCTTGCATTTTGGAGCAAAATTGCAGAAATTCCCCTAATTGTGGCACAAAAAGACAGAAATTCTCTATATGTTGGGGAAAAAGACAGAAATTCTCCTTTTTTGGGGGCAAAACTCAGAAATTCCACGTATTTTGGGGCAAAATTCCAGAAATTTCCCTTATTTTGGGGCAAAATTGCAGAAATATTCCTTATTTTAGGGCAAAATTGCAGAAATTTCACTTATTTCAGAGAAAAAAAACAAAAATTTTCCCTATTTTGGGGCTAAAATGCAGAAATTCCACTTCTTTTGGGGCAAAAAGGCAGAAATTCACCTTATTTCAGGGTAAATTGGAGCAATTTAATATATTTCAGGGCAAAAAGGCAGAAATTTCCCTCATTTTGGGGCAAAATTGCAGAAATTTCACTTATTTTGGTGCAAAATTGCAGAAATTTCACTTATTTCAGAAAAAAAAGGCAGAAATTTTCCTTATTTTGGAGAAAAAATTAAAAAATTCTTAATATTTTGTGGCAAAAATGCAGAAATTTTCTTTATTTTGAGGTAAAAATGCTGAAATTCCCATTATTTTGAGGTAAAAAGGCTGAAACTCCCCTTAATTGGGTGCAAAAATGCAGAAATTTCTCTTATTTTGGGGCAAAAAGACAGAAATTCCCCTTATTTTGTAGCAAAAAGGCAAAAATTTCTTTTATTTTGGGGCAAAATTGCAGAAATATAACTTATTTCAGGGTATAATTCAAAAATTCCTTATATTTTGTTGCATAAAGACAGAAATTCCATTTATTTTTGGGTAAAAAAGAAGAAATTTCACTTATTTTGAGGTAAAAAGGCAGAAATTCCTCTTATTTTGGGGCAAAAATTAAGAAATTTCCCTTTTTAAAAAAAAGGTATACATTCCCCTTACTTTTGGGATAAAAAGCAAAAATTCCCTGTATTTTGAAGCATAATTGCAGAATTTCTCACAATTTTCGGGCAAAAAAGCAGAAATTCTCCTTATTTTGGAGCAAAAATACAGAAAATCTTCTTTTTTTCGGAAGCAAATAGTCAGAAATTCCCATTATTTTGGGGCAAAATTGCAGAAATTTCTTTTACATTGGGGCAAAATTGCAGAAATTTCTTTTATTTTGGGGCAAAATTGCAGAAATTCCCCTTATTTTTGGGCAAAAAGGCAGAAATTCCCTATATGTTGGGGCAAAAAGACAGAAATTCTCCTTCTTTTGGGGCAAAACTCAGAAATTCCATGTATTTTGGGGCAAAATTCCAGAAATTTCCCTTATTTTGGGGCAAAATTGCAGAAATTTCCCTTATTTTAGAAAAAAATTGCAGAAATTTCACTTATTTCAGGGAAAAAAGGCAGAAATTTTCCTTATTTTGTTGAAAAAATCAACAAATTCTTAATATTTTGTGGGAAAAATGCAGAAATTCCCCTTATTTTGAGGTAAAAAGGCTGAAATTCCCCTTATTTTTAGGTAAAAAGGCTGAAATTCCCCTTATTTGGGGGCAAAAAGGCAGAAATTTCTCTTATTTTGGGGCAAAAAGACAGAAATTCCCCTTATTTTGTGGCAAAAAGGCAGAAATTTCTTTTATTTTGGGGCAAAATTGCAGAAATATCACTTATTTCAGGGTATAATTCAAAAATTCTTTTTATTTTGTTGCAAAAAGACAGAAATTCCATTTAATTTTGGGTAAAAAAGGAGAAATTTCACTTATTTTGACGTAAAAATGCAGAAATTCCTCTTATTTTGGGGCAAAAATTAAGAAATTTCCGTTTTTGTGGAAAAAGGTATACATTCCCCTAACTTTCGGGATAAAAAGTAGAAATTCCCCGTATTTTGAAGCATAATTGCAGAAATTCTTATAATTTTCGGGCAAAAAAGCAGAAATTCTCCTTATTTTGGAGCAAAAATACAGAAAATCTCCTTTTTTCGGGAGCAAACAGTCAGAAATTCCCCTTATTTTGGGGCAAAATTGCAGAAATTTTACTTATTTCAGGGAAAAAAAAGCAAAAATTTTTCTTATTTTGGGGCAAAAAAACCAGAAATTCCCATTATTTTGGGGCAATAAGGCAGAAATTCACCTTATTTTGTGGTAAAATTGCAGAAATTTCACATATTTCAGGGCAAAAAGGCAGAAATTTCTCTTATTTTAGGGCAAAATTGCAGTAATTTCATTTATTTCAGAGAAAAAAAGCAAAAATTTTTTTATTTTGGGGCAAAAAGGCAGAAATTCCCATTATTTTGGGGGAAAAAGGCAGAAATTCACCTTATTTTGGAGTAAAATTACAGAAATTTCACATATTTCAGGGCAAAATGGCAGAAATTTCCCTTATTTTGGGGCAAAATTGCAGATATTTCATTTATTTTAGGGTAATAAGTCAGAAATTGCCCTTATTTTGGGTTAAAAAAGACAGAAATTCCCTTTGTTTGGGGGAAAAAGACAGAAATTCCAATTATTTAGAGGCAAAAAGACTGAAATTCCCCTTATTTTGGAGCAAAAATAAAGAAATTTCCCTTTTTTATGGCAAAAAGTTATGCATTCCACTTATTTTCGGGCAACAAGACAGAAATTCCTTGCATTTTGGAGCAAAATTGTAGAAATTCCCCTAAATGTGGGGCAAAAAGGCAGAAATTTCCTATATGTTGGGGCAAAAAGACAGAAATTCTCATTATTTTGGGGCAAAATTCAGAAATTCCACGTATTTTGGGGCAAAATTTCAGAAACTTCCCTTATATTGGGGCAAAATTGCAGAAATTTTCCTTATTTTAGGGCAAATTTGCAGAAATTTCCCTTATTTTGGGGCAAAATTGCAGAAATTCTCCTAATTGATGGGCAAAAAGGCAGAAATTCCCTATATGTTTGGGCAAAAAGACAGAAATTCTCCTTATTTTGGGGCAAAACTCAAAAATTCGACGTATTTTGGGGCAAAATTCCAGAAATTTCCCTTATTTTGGGGCAAAATTGCAGAAATTTTCGTTATTTTAGGGCAAAATTGCAGAAATTTCACTTATTTCAGAGAAAAAAAGCAAAAATTTTTCCTATTTTGGGGCTAAAATGCAGATATTTTACTTATTTTGGGGCAAAAAGGCAGAAATTCACCTTATTTTAGGGTAAAATTGCAGCAATTTCACATATTTCAGTGCAAAAAGGCAGAAATTTCCCTCATTTTGGGGCAAAATTGCAAAAATTTCACTTATTTTGGGGCAAAATTGCAGAAATTTCACTTATTTCAGGGAAAAAAGGCAGAAAATTTCCTTATTTTGGAGAAAAAATTAAGAAATTCTTAAAATTTTGTGGCAAAAATGCAGAATTTTTTTTAATTTTGAGGTAAAAATGCTGAAATTCCCCTTATTTTGACGTAAAAATGCTGAAATTCCCCTTAATTGGGTGCAAAAATGCAGAAATTTCTCTTAATTTGGGGCAAAAAGACAGAAATTCCCCTTATTTTGTAGCAAAAAGGCAAAAATTTCTTTTATTTTGGGGCAAAATTGCAGAAATATCACTTATTTCAGGGTATAATTCAAAAATTCCTTTTATTTTGTTGCAAAAAGACAGAAATTCCATTTATTTTTGGGTAAAAAGGAGAAATTTCACTTATTTTGAGGTAAAAAGGCAGAAATTCCTCTTATTTTGGGGCAAAAATTAAGAAATTTCCCTTTTTTTTAAAAAAGGTATACATTCCCTTACTTTTGGGATAAGAAGCAAAAATTCCCCATATTTTGAAGCATAATTGCAGAAATTCTCATAATTTTCGGGCAAAAAAGCAGAAATTCTCCTTATTTTGGAGCAAAAATAGAGAAAATCTTTTTTTTTTCGGAAGCAGTCAGAAATTCCCCTTATTTTGGGGCAAAATTGCAGAAATTTCTTTTACATTGGGGCAAAATTGCAGAAATTTCCCTTATTTTGGGGCAAAATTGCAGAAATTCCCCTAATTGTTGGGCAAAAAGGCAGAAATTCCCTATATGTTGGGGCAAAAAGACAGAAATTCTCCTTATTTTGAGGCAAAACACAGAAATTCCACTTATTTTGGGGCAAAGTTCCAGAAATTTCCCTTATTTTGGGGCAAAATTGCAGAAATTTCTCTTATTTTAGGGCAAAATTGCAGAAATTTCACTTATTTCAGGGAAAAAAGGCAGAAATTTTCCTTATTTTGGGGAAAAAATTAAGAAATTCTTAATATTTTGTGGCAAAAATGCAGAAATTCCCCTTATTTTGAGGTAAAAAGGCTGAAATTCCCCTTATTTTGAGGTAAAAAGGCTGAAATTCCTCTTATTTGGGGGCAAAAAGGCAGAAATTTCTTTTATTTTGGGGCAAAATTGCAGAAATATCACTTATTTCAGGGTATAATTCAAAAATTCCTTTTATTTTGTTGCAAACAGACAGAAATTCCATTTATTTTTGGGTAAAAAAAGAGAAATTTCACTTATTTTGAGGTAAAAAGGCAGAAATTCCTCTTATTTTGGGGCAAAAATTAAGAAATTTCCCTTTTTTGTGGAAAAAGGTATACATTCCCATTACTTTCGGGATAAAAAGTAGAAATTCCCCGTATTTTGAAGCATAATTGCAGAAATTCTTATAATTTTCGGGCAAAAAAGCAGAAATTCTCCTTATTTTGGAGCGAAAATACAGAAAATCTCCTTTTTTCGGGAGCAAACAGTCAGAAATTCCCCTTATTTTGGGGCAAAATTGCAGAAATTTCTTTTACATTCGGGCAAATTTGCAGAAATTTCCCTTATTTTGGGGCAAAATTGCAGAAATTTTCCTAATTGTTGGGCAAAAAGGCAGGAATTCCCTATATGTTGGGGCAAAAAGACAGAAATTCTCCTTATTTTGGGGCAAAACTCAGAAATTCCACGTATTTTGGGGCAAAGTTCCAGAAATTTTCCTTATTTTGGGGCAAAATTGCAGAAATTTCCTTTATTTTGGGGCAAAATTGCAGAAATTTCACTTATTTCAGGGAAAAAAATCAAAAATTTTTCTTATTTTGGAGCATAAAAACAGAAATTTCCATTATTTTGGGGCAATAAGGCAGAAATTCACCTTATTTTGGGGTAAAATTGCAGAAATTTCACATATTTCAGGGCAAAAAGGCAGAAATTTCTCTTATTTTAGGGCAAAATTGCAGTAATTTCACTTATTTCAGAGAAAAAAAGCAAAAATTTTTTTATTTTGGGGCAAAAAGGCAGAAATTCCCATTATTTTGGGGGAAAAAAGCAGAAATTCACCTTCTTTTGGGGTAAAATTACAGAAATTTCACATACTTCAGGGCAAAATGGCAGAAATTTCCCTTATTTTGGGGCTAAATTGCAGATATTTCACTTATTTTAGGGTAATAAGTCAGAAATTCCCCTTATTTTGGGTTAAAAAGACAGAAATTCCCTTTGTTTGGGGGAAAAAGAAAGAAATTCCACTTATTTAGTGGCAAAATGCTGAGATTCCCCTTATTTTGGAGCAAAAATAAAGAAATTTCCCTTTTTTATGGCAAAAAGTTATGCATTCTACTTATTTTCAGGCAACAAGACAGAAATTCCTTGCATTTTGGAGCAAAATTGCAGAAATTCCCCTAATTGTGGCGCAAAAAGACAGAAATTCCATATATGTTGGGGAAAAAGACAGAAATTCTCCTTCTTTTGGGGCAAAACTCAGAAATTCCATGTATTTTGGGGCAAAATTCCAGAAATTTCCCTTATTTTAGCGCAAAATTGCAGAAATTTTCCTTATTTTAGGGCAAAATTGCAGAAATTTCACTTATTTCAGAGAAAAAAAGCAAAAATTTTTCCTATTTTGGGGCTAAAATGCAGAAATTCCACTTATTTTGGGGCAAAAAGGCAGAAATTCACCTTATTTCAGGGTAAAATTGCAGCAATTTAATATATTTCAGGGCAAAAAGGCAGAAATTTCCCTCATTTTGGGGCAAAATTGCAGAAATTTCACTTACTTTGGTGCAAAATTGCAGAAATTTCACTTATTTCAGAAAAAAAAGGCAGAAATTTTCCTTATTTTGGGAAAAAAATTAAAAAATTCTTAATATTTTGTGGCAAAAATGCAGAAATTTTCCTTATTTTGAGGTAAAAATGCTGAAATTCCCATTATTTTGAGGTAAAAAGGCTGAAATTCCCCTTAATTGGGTGCAAAAATGCAGAAATTTCTCTTATTTTGGGGCAAAAAGACAGAAATTCCCCTTATTTTGTAGCAAAAAGGCAAAAATTTCTTTTATTTTGGGGCAAAATTGCAGAAATATCACTTATTTCAGGGTATAATTCAAAAATTCCTTTTATTTTGTTGCAAAAAGACAGAAATTCCATTTATTTTTGGGTAAAAAAGGAGAAATTTCACTTATTTTGAGGTAAAAAGGCAGAAATTCCTCTTATTTTGGGGCAAAAATTAAGAAATTTCCCTTTTTTTTAAAAAAGGTATACATTCCCCTTACTTTTGGGATAAAAAGCAAAAATTCCCTGTATTTTGAAGCATAATTGCAGAAATTCTCACAATTTTCAGGCAAAAAAGCAGAAATTCTCCTTATTTTGGAGCAAAAATACAGAAAATCTTCTTTTTTCGGAAGCAAATATTCAGAAATTCCCATTATTTTGGGGCAAAATTGCAGAAATTTCTTTTACATTGCGGCAAAATTGCAGAAATTTCCCTTATTTTGGGGCAAAATTGCAGAAATTTACCTAATTGTTGGGCAAAAAGGCAGAAATTCCCTATATGTTGGGGCAAAAAGACAGAAATTCTCCTTCTTTTGGGGCAAAACTCAGAAATTCCATGTATTTTGGGGCAAAATTCCAGAAATTTCCCTTATTTTGGGGCAAAATTGCAGAAATTTCCCTTATTTTAGAAAAAAATTGCAGAAATTTCACTTATTTCAGGGAAAAAAGGCAGAAATTTTCCTTATTTTGGGGAAAAAATTAAGAAATTCTTAATATTTTGTGGCAAAAATGCAGAAATTCCCCTTATTTTGAGGTAAAAAGGCTGAAATTCCCCTTATTTTGATGTAAAAAGTCTGAAATTCCCCTTATTTGGGGGCAAAAAGGCAGAAATTTCTCTTATTTTGGGGCAAAAAGACAGAAATTCCCCTTATTTTGTGGCAAAAAGGCAGAAATTTCATTTATTTTGGGGCAAAATTGCAGAAATATCACTTATTTCAGGGTATAATTCAAAATTTCTTTTATTTTGTTGCAAAAAGACAGAAATTCCATTTAATTTTGGGTAAAAAAGGAGAAATTTCACTTATTTTGAGGTAAAAAGGCAGAAATTCCTCTTATTTTGGTGCAAAAATTAAGAAATTTCCCTTTTTTTAAAAAAAGGTATACATTCCCCTTACTTTTGGGATAAAAAGCAAAAATTCCCTGTATTTTGAAGCATAATTGCAGAAATTCTCACAATTTTCGGGCAAAAAAGCAGAAATTCTCCTTATTTTGGAGCAAAAATACAGAAAATCTCCTTTTTTCGGGAGCAAACAGTCAGAAATTCCCCTTATTTTGGGGCAAAATTGCAGAAATTTTACTTATTTCAGGGAAAAAAAATCAAAAATTTTTCTTATTTTGGGGCAAAAAAACAGAAATTCCCATTATTTTGGGGCAATAAGGCAGAAATTCACCTTATTTTGTGGTAAAATTGCTGAAATTTCACATATTTCAGGGCAAAAAGGCAGAAATTTCTCTTATTTTAGGGCAAAATTGCAGTAATTTCACTTATTTCAGAGAAAAAAAGCAAAAATTTTTTTTATTTTGGGCCAAAAAGGCAGAAATTCCCATTATTTTGGGGGAAAAAGGCAGAAATTCACCTTATTTTGGGGTAAAATTACAGAAATTTCACATATTTCAGGGCAAAATGGCAGAAATTTCCCTTATTTTGGGGCAAAATTGCAGATATTTCACTTATTTTAGGGTAATAAGTCAGAAATTCCCCTTATTTTGGGTTAAAAAAGACAGAAATTCCACTTATTTAGAGGCAAAAAGACTGAAGTTCCCCTTATTTTGGAGCAAAAATAAAGAAATTTCCCTTTTTTATGGCAAAAAGTTATGCATTCCACTTATTTTCGGGCAACAAGACAGAAATTCCTTGCATTTTGGAGCAAAATTGCAGAAATTCCCCTAAATGTGGGTCAAAAAGGCAGAAATCCCTATATGTTGGGGCAAAAAGACAGAAATTCTCATTATTTTGGGGCAAAATTCAGAAATTCCACGTATTTTGGGACAAAATTCCAGAAATTTCCCTTATTTTGGGGCAAAATTGCAGAAATTTTCCTTATTTATGCAAATTTGCAGAAATTTCCCTTATTTTGGGGCAAAATTGCAGAAATTCTCCTAATTGTTGGGCAAAAAGGCAGAAATTCCCTATATGTTGGGGCAAAAAGACAGAAATTCTCCTTATTTTGGGGCAAAACTCAGAAATTCTACGTATTTTGGGGCAAAATTCCAGAAATTTCCTTATTTTGGGGCAAAATTGCAGAAATTTTCCTTATTTTAGGGCAAAATTGCAGAAATTTCACTTATTTCAGAGAAAAAAAGCAAAAATTTTTCCTATTTTGGGGCTGAAATGCAGAAATTCTACTTGTTTTGGGGCAAAAAGGCAGAAATTCACCTTATTTTAGGGTAAAATTGCAGCAATTTCACATATTTCAGGGCAAAAATGCAGAAATAACCCTCATTTTGGGGCAAAATTGCAGATATTTCACTTATTTTGGGGCAAAATTGCAGAAATTTCACTTATTTCAGGGAAAAAAGGCAGAAAATTTCCTTATTTTGGACAAAAAATTAAGAAATTCTTAAAATTTTGTGGCAAAAATGCAGAAATTTTCCTTATTTTGAGGTAAAAATGCTGAAATTCCCCTTATTTTGAGGTAAAAAGGCTGAAATTCCCCTTAATTGGGTGCAAAAAGGCAGAAATTTCTTTTATTTTGGGGCAAAAAGACAGAAATTCCCTTTATTTTGTAGCAAAAAGGCAAAAATTTCTTTTATTTTGGGGCAAAATTGCAGAAATATCACTTATTTCAGGGTATAATTCAAAAATTCCTTTTATTTTGTTGCAAAAATCAGAAATTCCATTTATTTTTGGGTAAAAAAGGAGAAATTTCACTTATTTTGAGGTAAAAAGGCAGAAATTCCTCTTATTTTGGGGCAAAAATTAAGAAATTTCCCTTTTTTTTAAAAAAGGTATACATTCCCCTTACATTGGGGATAAAAAGCAAAAATTCCCCGTATTTTGAAGCATAATTGCAGAAATTCTCATAATTTTCGGGCAAAAAAGCAGAAATTCTCCTTATTTTGGAGCAAAAATACAGAAAATCTTCTTTTTTCGGAAGCAGTCAGAAATTCCCCTTATTTTGGGGCAAAATTGCAGAAATTTCTTTTACATTGGGGCAAAATTGCAGAAATTTCCTTTATTTTGGAGCAAAATTCCAGAAATTCCCCTAATTGTTGGGCAAAAAGGCAGAAATTCCCTATATGTTGGGGCAAAAAGACAGAAATTCTCCTTCTTTTGAGGCAAAACTCAGAAATTCCACGTATTTTGGGGCAAAGTTCCAGAAATTTCCCTTATTTTGGGGCAAAATTGCAGAAATTTCCCTTATTTTAGGGCAAAATTGCAGAAATTTCACTTATTTCAGAGAAAAAAGGCAGAAATTTCCCTTATTTTGGGGAAAAAATTAAGAAATTCTTAATATTTTGTGGCAAAAATGCAGAAATTCCCCTTATTTTGAGGTAAAAATGCTGAAATTCCCCTTATTTTGAGGTAAAAAGGCTGAAATTCCCCTTATTTGGGGGCAAAAAGGCATTAATTTCTCTTATTTTGGGGCAAAAAGACAGAAATTCCCTTTATTTTGTGGCAAAAAAGGCAGAAATTTCTTTATTTTGGGGCAAAATTGCAGAAATATCACTTATTTCAGGGTATAATTCAAAAATTTCTTTTATTTTGTTGCAAAAAGACAGAAATTCCATTTATTTTTGGGTAAAAAAAAAGAAATTTAACTTATTTTGAGGTAAAAATGCAGAAATTCCTCTTATTTTGGGGCAAAAATTAAGAAATTTCCCTTTTTTTTAAAAAAGGTATACATTCCCTTTACTTTTGGGATAAAAAGCAAATATTACCCATATTTTGAAGCACAATTTCAGAAATTCTCATAATTTTCGGGCAAAAAAGCAGAAATTCTCCTTATTTTGGAGCAAAAATACAGAAAATCTTTTTTTTTCGGAAGCAGTCAGAAATTCCCCTTATTTTGGGGCAAAATTGCAGAAATTTCTTTTACATTGGGGCAAAATTGCAGAAATTTTTTCTTATTTTGGGGCAAAATTGCAGAAATTCCCCTAATTGTTGGGCAAAAAGTTAGAAATTCCCTATATGTTGGGGCAAAAAGACAGAAATTCTCCTTATTTTGAGGCAAAACTCAGAAATTCCACGCATTTTGGGGCAAAATTCCAGAAATTTCCTTTATTTTGGGGCAAAATTGCAGAAATTTCCCTTATTTTAGGGCAAAATTGCAGAAATTTCACTTATTTCAGGGAAAAAAGGCAGAAATTTTCCTTATTTTGGGGAAAAAATTAAGAAATTCTTAATATTTTGTGGCAAAAATGCAGAAATTCCCCTTATTTTGAGGTAAAAAGGCTGAAATTCCCCTTATTTTGAGGTAAAAAGGCTGAAATTCCTCTTATTTGGGGGCAAAAAGGCAGAAATTTCTTTTATTTTGGGGCAAAATTGCAGAAATATCACTTATTTCAGGGTATAATTCAAAAATTCCTTTTATTTTGTTGCAAAAAGACAGAAATTCCAATTATTTTTGGGTAAAAAAAAGAGAAATTTCACTTATTTTGAGGTAAAAAGGCAGAAATTCCTCTTATTTTGGGGCAAAAATTAAGAAATTTTCCTTTTTTGTGGAAAAAGGTATACATTCCCATTACTTTCGGGATAAAAAGTAGAAATTCCCCGTATTTTGAAGCATAATTGCAGAAATTCTTATAATTTTCGGGCAAAAAAGCAGAAATTCTCCTAATTTTGGAACAAAAATACAGAAAATCTCCTTTTTTCGGGAGCAAACAGTCAAAAATTCCCCTTATTTTGGGGCAAAATTGCAGAAATTTCTTTTACATTCGGGCAAATTTGCAGAAATTTCGCTTATTTTGGGGCAAAATTGCAGAAATTCTCCTAATTGTTGGGCAAAAAGGCAGAAATTCCCTATATGTTGGGGCAAAAAGACCGAAATTCTCTTTATTTTGGGGCAAAACTCAGAAATTCCACGTATTTTGGGCTAAAGTTCCAGAAATTTTCCTTATTTTGGGACAAAATTGCAGAAATTTCCCTTATTTTGGGGCAAAATTGCAGAAATTTTACATATTTCAGGGAAAAAAATCAAAAATTTTTCTTATTTTGGGGCAAAAAAACAGAAATTCCCATTATTTTGGGGCAATAAGGCAGAAATTCACCTTATTTTGGGGTAAAATTGCAGAAATTTCACATATTTCAGGGCAAAAAGGCAGAAATTTCTCTTATTTTAGGGCAAAATTGCAGTAATTTCACTTATTTCAGAGAAAAAAAGCAAAAATTTTTTTATTTTGGGGCAAAAAGGCAGAAATTCCAATTATTTTGGGGGAAAAAGGCAGAAATTCACCTTATTTTGGGGTAAAATTACAGAAATTTCACATATTTCAGGATAAAATGGCAGAAATTTCCCTTATTTTGGGGCAAAATTGCAGATAATTCCCCTTATTTTGGGTTAAAAAAGACAGAAATTCCCTTTGTTTGGGGGAAAAAGACAGAAATTCCACTTATTTAGAGGCAAAATGCTGAAATTCCCCTTATTTTGGAGCAAAAATAAAGAAATTTCCATTTTTTATGGCAAAAAGTTATGCATTCCACTTATTTTCGGCCAACAAGACAGAAATTCCTTGCATTTTGGAGCTAAATTGCAGAAATTCCTCTAATTGTGGGGCAAAAAGACAGAAATTCCCTATATGTTGGAGCAAAAAACAGAAAGTCTCCTTCTTTTGGGGCAAAATTCAGAAATTCCACGTATTTTGGGGCAAAATTCCAGAAATTTCCCTTATTTTGGGGCAAAATTGCAGAAATTTCCCTTATTTTAGGGCAAAATTGCAGAAATTTCACATATTTCAGAGAAAAAAAGCAAAAATTTTTTCTATTTTGGGGCTAAAATGCAGAAATTCCACTTATTTTGGGGCAAAAAGGCAGAAATTCACCTTATTTTAGGGTAAAATTGGAGCAATTTAATATATTTCAGGGCAAAAAGGCAGAAATTTTCCTCATTTTGGGGCAAAATTGCAGAAATTTCACTTATTTTGGTGCAAAATTGCAGAAATTTCACTTATTTCAGAAAAAAAAGGCAGAAATTTTCCTTATTTTGGGGAAAAAATTAAGAAATTCTTAATATTTTGTGGCAAAAATGCAGAAATTCCCCTTATTTTGAGGTAAAAAGGCTGAAATTCCCCTTATTTTGAGGTAAAAAGGCTGAAATTCCCCTTATTTGGGGGCAAAAAGGCAGAAATTTCTATTATTTTGGGGCAAAAACACAGAAATTCCCCTTATTTTGTGGCAAAAAGGAAGAAATTTCTTTTATTTTGGGGCAAAATTGCAGAAATATCACTTATTTCAGGGTATAATTCAAAAATTCCTTTTATTTTGTTGCAAAAAAACAGAAATTCCATTTATTTTTGGGTAAAAAAGGAGAAATTTCACTTATTTTGAGGTAAAAAGGCAGAAATTCCTCTTATTTTGGGGCAAAAATTAAGAAATTTCCCTTTTTTGTGGAAAAAGGTATACATTCCCCTTACTTTTGGGATAAAAAGTAAAATTTCTCCGTATTTTGAAGCATAATTGCAGAAATTCTTATAATTTTCGGGCAAAAAAGCAGAAATTCTCCTTATTTTGGAGCAAAAATACAGAAAATCTCCTTTTTTCGGGAGCAAACAGTCAGAAATTCCCCTTATTTTGGGGCAAAATTGCAGAAATTTCTTTTACATTCGGGCAAATTTGCAGAAATTTCCCTTATTTTGGGGCAAAATTGCAGAAATTTCCCTAAATGTTCGGCAAAAAGGCAGAAATTCCCTATATGTTAAGGCAAAAAGACAGAAATTCTCTTTATTTTGGGGCAAAACTCAGAAATTCCACGTATTTTGGGGCAAAATTCCAGAAATTTTCCTTATTTTGGGGCAAAATTGCAGAAATTTCCCTTATTTTGGGGCAAAATTGCAGAAATTTTACTTATTTCAGAAAAAAAAAGCAAAAATTTTTTCTTATTTTGGGGCAAAAATAACAGAAATTCCTATTATTTTGGGGCAATAAGGCAGAAATTCATTTTATTTTGTGGTAAAATTGCAGAAATTTCACATATTTCAGGGCAAAAAGGCAGAAATTTCTCTTATTTTAGGGCAAAATTGCAGTAATTTCACTTATTTCAGAGAAAAAAAGCAAAAATTTTTTTATTTTGGGGCAAAAAGGCAGAAATTCCCATTATTTTGGGGGAAAAAGGCAGAAATTCACCTTATTTTGGGGTAAAATTACAGAAATTTCACATATTTCAGGGCTAAATGGCAGAAATTTCCCTTATTTGGGGGCAAAATTGCAGATATTTCACTTATTTTAGGGTAATAAGTCAAAAATTCCCCTTATTTTGCGTTAAAAAGACAGAAATTCCCTTTGTTTGGGGGAAAAAGACAGAAATTCCACTTATTTAGAGGCAAAAAGACTGAAATTCCCCTTATTTTGGAGCAAAAATAAAGAAATTTCCCCTTTTTATGGCAAAAAGTTATGCATTCCACTTATTTTCGGGCAACAAGACAGAAATTCCTTGCATTTTGGAGCAAAATTGCAGAAATTCCCCTAATTGTGGGGCAAAAAGGCAGAAATTCCCTATATGTTGGGGCAAAAAGACAGAAATTCTCTTTCTTTTGGGGCAAAACTCAGAAATTCCACGTATTTTGGGGCAAAATTCCAGAAATTTCCCTTATTTTGGGGCAAAATTGCAGAAATTTTCCTTATTATAGGGCAAAATTGCAGAAATTTCACTTATTTCAGAGAAAAAAAGCAAAAATTTTTCCTATTTTAGGGCTAAAATGCAGAAATTCCATTTATTTTGGGGCAAAAAGGCAGAAATTCACCTTATTTTAGGGTAAAATTGCAGCAATTTCACATATTTCAGGGCAAAAAGGCAGAAATTTCCCTCATTTTGGGGCAAAATTGCAGAAATTTCACTTATTTTGGGGCAAAATTGCAGAAATTTCACTTATTTCAGAAAAAAATGCAGAAATTTTCTTTATTTTGAGGTAAAAATACTGAAATTCCCCTTATTTTGAGGTAAAAAGGCTGAAATTCCCCTTAAATGGGTGCAAAAAGGCAGAAATTCCTCTTATTTTGGGGCAAAAATTAAGAAGTTTCCCTTTTTTTTAAAAAAGGTATACATTCCCCTTACTTTTGAGATAAAAAGCAGAAATTCCCCGTATTTTGAAGCATAATTGCAGAAATTCTCATAATTTTCTGGCAAAAAAGCAGAAATTCTCCTTATTTTGGAGCAAAAATACAGAAAATCTTTTTTCGGAAGCAAACAGTCTGAAACTGCCTTATTTTGGGGCAAAATTGCAGAAATTTCTTTTACATTGGGGCAAAATTGCAGAAATTTCCCTTATTTTGGGGCAAAATTGCAGAAATTCCCCTAATTGTTAGGCAAAAAGGCAGAAATTCCCAATATGTTGGGGTCAAAAGACAGAAATTCTCCTTCTTTTGGGGCAAAACTCAGAAATTCCACTTATTTTGGGGCAAAATTCCAGAAATTTCCCTTATTTTGGGGCAAAATTGCAGAAATTTCCCTTATTTTAGGGCAAAATTGCAGAAATTTCACTTATTTCAGGGAAAAAAGGCAGAAATTTTCCTTATTTTGGGGAAAAAATTAAGAAATTCTTAATATTTTGTGGCAAAAATGCAGAAATTCCCCTTATTTTGAGGTAAAAATGCTGAAATTCCCCTTATTTTGAGGTAAAAAGGCTGAAATTCCCCTTATTTGGGGGCAAAAAGGCATTAATTTCTCTTATTTTGGGGCAAAAAGACAGAAATTCCCTTTATTTTGTGGCAAAAAAGGCAGAAATTTCTATATTTTGGGGCAAAATTGCAGAAATATCACTTATTTAAGGTTATAATTCAAAAATTTCTTTTATTTTGTTGCAAAAAGTCAGAAATTCCATTTATTTTTAAGTAAAAAAGGAGAAATTTCACTTATTTTGAGGTAAAAATGCAGAAATTCCTCTTATTTTGGGGCAAAAATTAAGAAATTTCCCTTTTTCGTGGAAAAAGGTATACATTCCACTTACTTTCGGGATAAAAAGTAGAAATTCCCTGTATTTTGAAGCATAATTGCAGAAATTCTTATAATTTTCGGGCAAAAAAGCAGAAATTCTCCTTATTTTGGAGCAAAAATACAGAAAATCTCCTTTTTTCAGGAGCAAACAGTCAGAAATTCCCCTTATTTTGGGGCAAAATTGCAGAAATTTTACTTATTTCAGGGAAAAAAAGCAAAAATTTTTCTTATTTTGGGGCAAAAAAACAGAAATTCCCATTATTTTGGGGCAATAAGGCAGAAATTCACCTTATTTTGGGGTAAATTTGCAGAAATTTCACATATTTCAGGGCAAAATGCAGAAATTTCTCTTATTTTAGGGCAAAATTGCAGTAATTTCACTTATTTCAGAGAAAAAAGGCAAAAATTTTCCTTATTTTGGGGCAAAAAGGCAGAAATTCCCATTATTTTGTGGGAAAAAGGCAGAAATTCACCTTATTTTGGGGTAAAATTACAGAAATTTCACATATTTCAGGACAAAATGGCAGAAATTTCCCTTATTTTGGGGAAAAATTGCAGATATTTCACTTATTTTAGGGTAATAAATCAGAAATTCCCCTTATTTTGGGTTAAAAAAGAAAGAAATTCCCTTTGTTTGGGGGAAAAAGACAGAAATTCCACTTATTTAGAGGCAAAAATGCTGAAATTCCCCTTATTTTGGAGCGAAAATAAAGAAATTTCTTATTTTTATGGCAAAAAGGTATGCATTCCCATTATTTTCGGGCAAAAAGGCAGAAATTCCCTGTATTTTGGAGCAAAATTGCAGAAATTCCCCTAATTTTGGGGCAAAAGGCAGAAATTTCTTTTATTTTGGGGCAAAATTGCAGAAATTTTACTTATTTCAGGGCATAATTCAAAAATTCCTTTTATTTTGGGGCAAAAAGACAGAAATTCCGTTTATTTTTGGTTAAAAAGGCAGAAATTTCAATCATTTTGAGGTAAAAAGGCAGAAATTCTTTTTATTTTGGGGCAAAAATGAAGAAATTTCCCTTTTTTGTGGCAAAAAATATACATTCCCCTTACTTTTGGGATAAAAAGCAGAAATTCCCTGTATTTTGAAGCAAAATTGCAGAAATTCTCATAATTTTCGGGCAAAAAGGCAGAAATTCTCCTTATTTTGAGGCAAAAAGACAGAAAATCTCCTTCTTTCGGGAGCAAACAGTCAGAAATTCCCCTTATTTTGGGGCAAAATTGCAGAAATTTCCTTTATTTTGGGCCAAAATTGCAGAAATTTCAATTATTTCAGGGTAATAAGTCAGAAATTCCCCTTATTTTGGGGCAAATAAGACAGAAATTCTCTTTGTTTTGGAGGAAAAAGACAGAAATTCCACTTATCTAGAGGCGAAAAGGCAGAAATTCTCCTTATTTTGTAGCAAAAATGAAGAAATTTTTCTTTTTATGGCAAAAAAGTATGCATTCCCATTATTTTCAGGCAAAAAGGCAGAAATTCCCCGTATTTTGGAGCAAAATTGCAGAAATTCCCCTAATTTTGGGGCAAAAGGCAGAAATTCCTTTTATTTTGGGGCAAAAATCAGAAATTCCCCTTATTTTGGGGCAAAATTCTAGAAATTTTCTTTTTTGTGGGCAAAATTGCAGGAATTTACCTTATTTTGGAGCAAAATTGCAGAAATTTCCTTTATTTGGGGCAAAATTGCAGAAATTTCACTTATTTTCAGGTAAAAAGGAAGAAATTTCCTTTATTTTGGGGCAAAAAGGGAGAAATTCCCTTTATTTTGGGGCAAAATTGCAGCCATTTTACTTATTATGGGGCAAAATTGCAAAAATTTCCCTTATTTTAGGGCAAAATTGCAGAAATTTCACTTATTTCAGAGAAAAAAAGCAGAAATTTTTCTTACTTTGGTGCAAAAAGGAAGAAATTCCCATTATTTTGGGGCAAAAAGGCAGAAATTCACATTATTTTGGGGTAAAATTGCAGAAATTTCACATATTTCAGGGCAAAAAGGCAGAAATTTCCCTTATTTTGGGGCAAAATTGCAGAAATTTCACTTATTTTAGGGTAATAAATCAGAAATTCCCCTTATTTTGGGTCAAAAAAGACAGAAATTCCCTTTGTTTTGGGGGAAAAAGACAGAAATTCCACTTATTTAGAGGCAAAATGGAAGAAATTCCACTTATTTTGGAGTAAAAATGAAGAAATTTCCCTTTTTATGGCAACAAGTTATGCATTCCCCTTGTTTTCGGGCAAAAAGACAGAAATTCCCCGTATTTTGGAGAAAAATTGCAGAAATTCCCCTAATTGTGGGGCAAAAAGGCAGAAATTCCCTACATGTTGGGGCAAAAAGACAGAAATTCTCCTTATTTTGGGGCAAAAAGACAGAAATTCTCCTTATTTTGGGGCAAAACTCAGAAATTCCACTTATTTTGGGGAAAAATTCCAGAAATTTCCCTTATTTTGGGGCAAAATTGCAGAAATTTCCCTTATTTTGGGGCAAAATTACAGAAATTTCACTTATTTCAGAGAAAAAATGCAAAAATTTTCTTTATTTTGGGGCAAAAATGCAGAAATTCACCTTATTTTGGGGTAAAATTGCAGAAATTTCACATATTTCAGGGCAAAACAGCAGAAATTTACCTTATTTTGGGGCAAAATTGCAGAAATTTCACTTATTTTGAGGCAAAATTGCAGAAATTTCACTTATTTCATGGAAAAAAGGCAGAAATTTTCTTTATTTTGGGGCAAAAATGCAGAAATTCTTAATATTTTGTGGCAAAAATGCAGAAATTCCCCCCATTTTGAGGTAAAAAGGATGAAATTCTGCTTATTTGGGGGCAAAAAGGCAGAAATTTCCCTCATTTTGGGGCAAAAAGACAGAAATTCCCCTTTTTTGTGGCAAAAAGGCAGAAATTTCTTTTATTTTAGGGCAAAATTGCAAATATATCACTTATTTCACGGCATAAATCAAAAATTCCTTTTATTTTGGGGCAAAAAGACAGAAATTCCATTTATTTTTGGGTAAAAATGGAGAAATTTCACTTATTTTGAGGTAAAAATGCAGAAATTCCCCTTATTTTGTAGCAAAAATGAAGAAATTTCCCTTTTTATGGTAACAAGTTATGCATTCCCCTTATTTTCAGGCAAAAAGACAGAAATTTCCTGTATTTTGGAGCAAAATTGCAGAAATTCCTCTTATTGTGGGGCAAAAAGGCAGAAATTCTTCTTATTTAGGGGCAAAACTCAGAAATTTCACTTATTTTGGAGCAAAAATGAAGAAATGTTTCTTTTTTAAGGGCAAAAAGGTATGCATTCCCATTATTTTCAGGCAAAAAGGCAGAAATTCTCCGTATTTTGGAGCAAAATTGCAGAAATTCCCCTAATTTTGGGGCAAAATGCAGAAATTCCCTGTATTTTGGGGCAAAAATAAGAAATTCCCCTTATTTTGGGGCAAAATTCTAGAAATTTCCTTTTTTTGGAAGGCAAAATTGCAGGAATTTACATTATATTGTGGCATAATTGCAGAAATTTCCCTTATTTGGGGCAAAATTGCAGAAATTTCACATATTTTCAGGTAAAAAGGCTGAAATTTCCTTTATTTTCGGGCAAAAAGGATGAAATTCTCTTTATTTTGGGGCAAAATTGCAGACATTTCCCTTATTATGGGGAAAAATTGCAGATATTTATCTTATTTTAGGGCAAAATTGCAGAAATTTCACTTATTTCAGAGAAAAAAAGCAAAAATTTTTCTTATTTTGGGGCAATAAGGCAGAAATTCCCATTATTGTGGGGCAAAAATGCAGAAATTCACCTTTTTTGGGGGTAAAATTGAAGAAATTTCACATATTTCAGGGCATAAAGGCAGAGAATTCCCTAATTTGGGGGCAAAATTGCAAAAAATTTCACATATTTTAGGGTAATAAGTCAGAAAATCCCCTTATTTTGGGGCAAAAAGACAGAAATTCCCTTTGTTTTGGGAGAAAAAGACAGAAATTCCACTTATTTAGAGGCAAAAAGGCAGAAATTTCCTCTTATTTTGGAGCTCAAATGATGAAATTTCCCTTTTTTATGGCAAAAAGTTATGCATTCCCCTTATTTTCGGGCAAAAAGACAGAAATTTCCTGTATTTTGAGCAAAATTGCAGAAATTCCTATAATTGTGGGGCAAAAATGCAGAAATTCCCTATATGTTGGGGCAAAAAGAGAGAAATTCTCCTTATTTTGGGGCAAAACTCAGAAATTCCACTTATTTTGGGGCAAAATTCCAGAAATTTCCCTTATTTTGGGGCAAAATTGCAGAAATTTCCCTTATTTTGGGGCAAAATTGCAGAAATTTCACTTATTTCAGAGAAAAAAATCAAAAATTTTTCTTATTTTGGGGCAAAAAGGCAGAAATTCCCATTATTTTATGGCAAAAAGGCAGAAATTCACCTTATTTTGGGGTAAAATTGCAGCAATTTCACATATTTCAGGGCAAAAAGGCAGAAATTTCCCTTATTTTGGGGCAAAATTGCAGAAATTTCACTTATTTCAAAGAAAAAAGGCAGAAATTTTCCTTATTTTGGGGCAAAAATGCAGAAATTCTTAATATTTTGTGGCAAAAATGCAGAAATTCCTTTTATTTTGAGGTAAAAAGGCTGAAATTCCCCTTATTTGAGGGCAAAAGGCATAAATTTTCCTTATTTTGGGACAAAAAGACAGAAATTCTCTTTTTTTGGGCTAAAAAGACAGAAATTTCCCTTATTTTGGGGCAAAGAGACAAAAATTCCCCTAATTTTGTGGCAAAAAGGCAGAAATTTCTTTTATTTTGGGGCAAAATTGCAGAAATATCACTTTTTTCAGGGCATAACTCAAAAATTCCTTTTATTTTGGGGCAAAAAGACAGAAATTCCATTTATTTTTGGGTAAAAAGGAAGAAATTTCACTTATTTTTAGGTTAAAAGACAGAAATTCCTCTTATTCTGGGGCAAAAATGAAGAAATTTCCCTTTTTTGTGGCAAAAGGTATACTTTTCCCTTACTTTCGGGATAAAAAGCAGAAATTCCCCGTATTTTGAAGCAAAATTGCAGAAATTCTCATAATTTTCGGGCAAAAAGACAGAAATTCTCCTTATTTTGGGGCAAAAAGACAGAAAATCTCCTTTTTTCGGCAGCAAACAGTCAGAAATTCCCCTTATTTTGGGGCAAAATTGCAGAAATTTCCTTTAATTGGTGCAAAATTGCAAAAATTTCCTTTATTTTGGGGCAAAATTGCAGAAATTTCACTTATTTCAGGGTAATAAGTTAAAAATCCCCCTTATTTTGGGGCAAAAAAGACAGAAATTCCCTTTGTTTTGGGGGAAAAAGACAGAAATTCCACTTATTTAGAGGCAAAAAGGCAGAAATTCCCATTATTTTGGGGCAAAAAGGCAGAAATTCACCTTATTTTGGGGTAAAATTGCAGAAATTTCACATATTTCAGGGCAAAAAGGCAGAAATTTCCCTTATTTTGGGGCAAAATTGCAGAAATTTCACTTATTTCAGGGTAATAAGTCAGAAATTCCCCTTATTTTGGGAAAAAAATAACAGAAATTCCCTTTATTTTGGGGGAAAATTGCAGAAATTCCACTTATTTAGAGGCAAAAAGGCAGAAATTCCCCTTATTTTGGAGCAAAAATGAAGAAATTTCCCTTTATATGGCAAAAAGTTATGCATTCCCCTTATTTTCGGGCAAAAAGGCAGAAATTCCCCGTATTTTGGAGCAAAATTTCAGAAATTCCCCTAATTGTGGGTCAAAAGGGCAGAAATTCCCTATATAGTGGGGCAAAAAGACAGAAATTCTCCTTATTTTGGGGCAAAACTCAGAAATACCACTTATTTTGGGACAAAATTCCAGAAATTTCCCTTATTTTGGAGCAAAATTGCAGAAATTTCACTTATTTTGGGGCAAAATTGCAGAAATTTCACTTATTTCAGGGAAAAAAGGCAGAAATTTTCTTTATTTTGGGGCAAAAATTCAGAAATTCTTAATATTTTGTGGCAAAAATGCAGGAATTCCCTTTATTTTGAGGTAAAAAGGCTGAAATTTCTTTTATTAGGGGGCAAAAAGGCAGAAATTTCCCTTATTTTGTGGCAAAAAGGCAGAAATTTCTTTTATTTTGGAGCAAAATTGAAGAAATTTCACTTATTTCAGGGCATAATTCAAAAATTCCTTTTATTTTGGGGCAAAAAGACAGAAATTCCGTTTATTTTTGGGTCAAAAGGCAGAAATTTCACTTATTTTGAGGGAAAAAGGCAGAAATCTCTCTTATTTTGGGGCAAAAATGAAGAAATTTCCCTTTTATGTGGCAAAACGTATACATTCCCCTTACTTTTGGGATAAAAAGCAGAAATTCCCCGTATTTTGAAGCAAAATTGCAGAAATTCTCATAATTTTCGGGCAAAAAGGCAGAAATTCTTCTTATTTTGGGGCAAAAAGACAGAAAATCTTCTTTTTTCAGGAGCAAACAGTCAGAAATTCCCCTTATTTTGGGGCAAAATTGCAGAAAATTCCTTTACATTGGGGCAAAATTGCAGAAATTTCTCTTATTTTGGGGCAAAATTGCAGAAATTTCACTTACTTCAGGTAATAAGTCAGAAATTCCCATTATTTTGGGGCAAAAAAGACAGAAATTCCCTTTGTTTTGAAGGAAAAAGACAGAAATTCCACTTATTTAGAGGCAAAAAGGCAGAAATTCTCCGTATTTTGGAGCAAAATTGCAGAAATTTCCCTAATTGTGGGGCAAAAAGGCAGAAATTCCCTATATGGTGGGGCAATAAAACAGAAATTCTCATTATTTTGGGGCAAAAAGGCCGAAATTCACCTTATTTTGGGGTAAAATTGCAGAAATTTCACATATTTAAGGGCAAAAAGGCAAAAATTTCCCTTATTTTGGAGCAAAATTGCAGAAATTTCACTTATTTCAGGGAAAAAAGGCAGAAATTTTCCTTATTTTGTGGCAAAAATGCAGAAATTCCTTATATTTTGTGGCAAAAATGCAAAATTCCCCTTATTTTGTAGTAAAAAGGCTGAAATTCCCCTCATTTGTGGGCAAAAAGGCAGAAATTCACCTTATTTTGGGGCAAAATTGCAGATATTTCACTTATTTCAGAGTAATAAGTCAGAAATTCCCATTATTTGGGGTAAAAAAGTCAGAAATTCCCTTTGTTTTGGAGGAAAAAGACAGAAATTCCACTCATTTAAGGCAAAAAAGCAGAAAATCCCCTTATTTTGGAGCAAAAATGAAGAAATTTCACTTACTTATGGCAAAAAGGTATGCATTCCCCTTATTTTCGGGCAAACAGGCAGAAATTCCCCGTATTTTGGAGCAAAATTGCAGAAATTCCCCTAATTTTGGGGCAAAAGGCAGAAATTCCCCTTATTTTGGGGCAAAATTCAAGAAATTTCCTTTATTTTGGGGCAATATTGCAGAAATTTACCTTATTTTGGTTCAAAATTGCAGAAATTTCCCTTATTTGGGGCAAAATTGCAGTAATTTTACTTATCTTCAGGTAAAAAGGCTGAAATTTCCTTTATTTTGGGGCAAAAAAGGAGAAATTCCTCTTATTTCGGGGCAAAATTGTAGAAATTTTCCTTATTATGGGGCAAAAAGGCAGAAATTCTGTAAATTATGTGACAAAAATGCAGAAATTCTCCTTATTTTGAGGTAAAAAGGCTGAAATTCCCCTTATTTGGGGGCAAAAAGGCAGAAATTTCCCTTATTTTGGGACAAAATTGCAGAAATTTTACTTATTTCAGGGTAATATGTCAGAAATTCCCCTTATTTTTGGGCAAAAAAAACAGAAATTTCCTTTGTTTTGGGGGAAAAAGACAGAAATTCCACTTATTTAGAGGCAAAAAGGCAGAAATTCTCCTTATTTTGGGGCAAAAATGAAGAAATTTCCCTTTTATATGGCAAAAAGGTATGCATTCCCCTTATTTTCGGGGAAAACGGCCGAAATTCACCGTATTTTGTAACAAAATTGCAGAAATTCCCCTATTTGTGGGGCAAAAAGGCAGAAATTCCCTATATGTTGGGGCAAAAAGACAGCAATTCTCCTTATTTTGGGGCAAAACTCAGAATTTCCACTTATTTTAGGTAAAATTGCAGAAATTTCATTTATTTCAGGGAAAAATGCAGAAATTTTTCTTATTTTGGGGCAAAAAGGCAGAAATTCCTAATATTTTGTGGCAAAAACACAGAAATTCCCCATATTTTCAGGTAAGAAGGCTGAAATTCCCCATAATTGGGGGCAAAAATGCAGAAATTTCCCTTATTTTGGGTAAAAATTGCAGAAATTTCACTTATTTCAGGGTAATAATTCAGAAATTCTCCTTATTTTGGGGCAAAAAAGACAGACATTCCCTTTGTTTTGGGGGAAAAAGAAATTCCACTTATTTAGAGGCAAAAAGGGAGAAATTCCCTTTATTTTGGAGCAAAAATGAAGAAATTTCACTTTTTTATGGCAAAATGTAAGCATTCCCCTTATTTTTGGTCAAAAAGGCAGAAATTCCCCGTATTTGGGAGCAAAATTGCAGAAATTCCCCTAATTTTGAGGCAAAAGGCAAAAATTCCCATTATTTTGGGGCAAAATTCAGAAATTCCCCTTATTTTGGGACAAAATTGCAGAAATTTCACTTATTTCAGGGAAAAAAGGCAGAAATTTTCATTATTTTGGGGCAAAAATGCAGAAATTCCTTATATTTTGTGGCAAAAATGAAAAATTCCCCTTATTTTGTAGTAAAAACGCTGAAATTCCCCTCATTTGAGGGCAAAAAGGCAGAAATTCACCTTATTTTGGGGCAAAATTGCAGAAATTTCACTTATTTCAGAGTAATAAGTCAGAAATTCCCATTATTTGGGGGCAAAAAAGTCAGAAATTCCTTTTGTTTTGGGGGAAAAAGACAGAAATTCCACTTATTTAGAGGCAAAAAGGCAGAAATTCCCCTTATTTTGGAGCAAAAATGAAGAAATTTCACTTTTTTATGGCAAAAAGTTATGCATTCCCCTTATTTTCGGGCAAACAGGCAGAAATTCCCCATATTTTGGAGCAAAATTGCAGAAATTCCCCTAATTTTGGGGCAAAAGGCAGAAATTCCCTTTATTTTGGGGTAAAAATCAGAAATTCCCCTTATTTTGGGGCAAAATTCCAGAAATTTCCTTTATTTTGGGGCAAAATTGCAGAAATTTCCTTTATTTGGGGCAAAATTGCAGTATATTTACTTATCTTCAGGTAAAAAGGCTGAAATTTCCTTTATTTTGGGGCAAAAAAGGAGAAATTCCTCTTATTGCGGCAAAATTGTAGAAATTTTGCTGATTATGGGGCAAAAAGGCAGAAATTCTGTAAATTTCGTGGCAAAAATGCAGAAATTCCCCTTATTTTGAGGTAAAAAGGCTGAAATTCCCCTTATTTGGGGGAAAAAAAGGCAGAAATTTCCCTTATTTTGGGACAAAATTGCAGAAATTTTACTTATTTCAGGGTAATATGTCAGAAATTCCCCTTATTTTGGGGCAAAAAAGACAGAAATTCCCTTTGTTTTGGGGGAAAAAGACAGAAATTCCACTTATTTAGAGGCAAAAAGGCAGAAATTCTCCTTATTTTTTGGCAAAAATGAAGAAATTTCCCTTTTATATGGCAAAAAGGTATGCATTCCCCTTATTTTCGGGGAAAAAGGCCGAAATTCACCATATTTTGGAACAAAATTGCAGAAATTCCCCTATTTGTCGGGCAAAAAGGCAGAAATTCCCTATATGTTGGGGCAAAAAGACAGAAATTCTCCTTATTTTGTGGCAAAACTCAGAAATTCCACTTATTTTAGTTAAAATTGCAGGAATTTCATTTATTTCAGGGAAAAATGCAGAAATTTTCCTTATTTTGGGGCAAAAAGGCAGAAATTCCTAATATTTTGTGGCAAAAACGCAGAAATTCTCCTTATTTTCAGGTAAAAAGGCTGAAATTCCCCTTATTTGGGGGCAAAAAGGCAGAAATTTCTCTTATTTTGGGTCAAAATTGCAGAAATTTCACTTATTTCAGGGTAATAATTCAGAAATTCTCTTTATTTTGGGGCCAAAAAGACAGAAATTCCTTTTGTTTGGGGGAAAAAAGACAGAAATTCCACTTATTTAGAGGCAAAAAGGGAGAAATTCCCTTTATTTTGGAGCAAAAATGAAGAAATTTCACTTTTTTATGGCAAAATGTAAGCATTCCCCTTATTTTCGGTCAAAAAGGCAGAAATTCCTTGTATTTGGGAGCAAAATTGCAGAAATTCCCCTAATTTTGGGGCAAAAGGCAAAAATTCCCTTTATTTTGGAGCAAAAATCAGAAATTCCCCTTATTTTGGGGCAAAATTTCAGAAATTTCCTTTATTTTGGGGCTAAATTTCAGAAATTTCCCTTATTTGGGGCAAAATTGCAGAAATTTCACTTATTTTAAGGTAAAAAAACTTGATATTTAATTTATTTTGGGGCAAAAATGGAAAAATTCCTCTTATTTGGGGCAAAATTGCAGTAATTTTCCTTATTTTGGGGCAAAAAAGCAGAAATTCTGTATATTTTGTGGCAAAAAGGCAGAAATTTCCCTTATTTAGAAGTAATAAGGTTGAAATTCCCTTTATTTGGGGGCAAAAAGGATGAAATTCCCCTTATTTGGGGGCAAAAAGTCAGAAATTTGACTTATTTTGGGGCATAATTGCAGAAATTTCACTTATTTCAGGGAAAAAAGGCAGAAATTTTCCTTATTTTGGGGCAAAAAGCAGAAATTCCTAATATTTTGTGGAAAAAATGCACTAATTCCCCATATTTTGAGGTAAAAAGGCTGGAATTTTCCTTATTTGGGGACAAAAATGCAGAAATTTCCTTATGTTTGGGCAAAATTGCAGAAATTTCACTTATTTCAGGGAAAAAAGGCAGATATTTTCTTTATTTTGAGGCAAAAAGACAGAAGTTTTCTTTGTTTTGGGAAAAAAAGACAGAAATTCCACTTATTTAGAGGCAAAAAGGAAGAAATTCCCATTATTTTGGAGCAAAAATGAAGAAATTTCACTTTTTTTATGGCAAAAATGTATGCATTCCCCTTATTTTCAGGCAAAAAGAAAGAAATTCCCCGTATTTTGGAGCAAAATTGCAGAAATTCCCATAATTTTGGGGCAAAAGGCAGAAAATCCTTTTATTTTGGGGTAAAAATCAGAAATTCCCCTTATTTTGGGGCAAAATTCCAGGAATTTCTTTTATTTTGGGGCAAAATTGCAGAAATTTACCTTATTTTGGGCAAAATAGCAGTAATTTCACTTATATTCAGGAAAAAAGGCTGAAATTGCCTTTTTTGGGGGCAAAAAAGGAGAAATTCCCCTTATTTTGGGCAAAATTGCAAAAATTTTCCTTATGATAGGGCAAAAAGGCAGAAATTCCGTAAATTTTGTGGCAAAAATGCAGAAATTCCCCTTATTTTGAGGTAAAAAGGCTGAAATTCCCCTTATTTGGGGGCAAAAAGGCAGAAATTTTCCTTATTTTGGGACAAAATTGCAGAAATCTTACTTATTTCAGGGTAATAAGTCAGAAATTCCCCTTATTTTGGGGCAAAAAACACAGAAATTCCTTTTGTTTTTAAGGAAAAAGACAGAAATTCCACTTATTTAGAGGCAAAAAGGCAGAAATTCTCATTATTTTGGAGCAAAAATGAAGAAATTTCCCTTTTATATGGCAAAAAGGTATGCATTCCCCTTATTTTCAGGCAAAAAGGCAGAAATTCCCCGTATTTTGGAGTAAAATTGCAGAAATTCCCCGAATTGTGGGGCAAAAAGGCAGAAATTCCCTATATGTTGGGGCAAAAAGTCAGAAATTCTCTTTATTTTGGGGCAATATTCAGAAATTCCACTTATTTTGGGGCAAAATTGCATAAATTTCACTTATTTCAGGGAAAAAATGCAGAAATTTCCCTTATTTTGGGGCAAAAAGGCAAAATTCCTTATATTTTGTGGCAAAAATGCAAAAATTCCCCTTATTTTGAGGTAAAAAGGCTGAAATTCTCCGTATTTGGGGGCAAAAAAGCAGAAATTTCCTTTATTTTTGGGCAAAATTGCAGAAATTTACCTTATTTTTGGGCAAAATTTCAGATATTTCCCTTATTTGGGGCAAAATTGCAGAAATTTCACTTATTTTAAGGTAAAAAGGATGATATGTTATATATTTTGGGGCAAAAAGGGAGAAATTCTCCTTATTTGGGGCAAAATTGCAGTAATTTTTTTATTTTGGGGCAAAAAGGCAGAAATTCCATATATTTTGTGGCAAAAAGGCAGAAATTTCCCTTATTTAGAGGTAATAAGTTTGAAATTCCCCTTATTTGGGGGCAAAAAGGCTGAAATTCCCCTTATTTGGGGGCAAAAAGGCAGAAATTTCCCTTATGTTGGGGCAATATTGCAGAAATTTCTCTTAATTCAGAAAAAAAAGGCCGAAATATTCTTTATTTTGGGGCAAAAAGACAGAAATTCTCTTTGTTTTGGGAAAAAAAGACAGAAATTCCACTTATTTAGAGGCAAAAAAGAAGAAATTTCATTATTTTGGAGCAAAAATGAAGAAATTTCCCTTTTTTATGGCAAAAAGGTATGCATTCCCCTTATTTTTGGGCAAAAAGGCAGAAATTCCCCTTATTTTGGGGCAAAAAGATGAAATCCCTAATTTTTGGCTAAAATTGAAGAAATTTCACTTATTTCAGGAGAAAAAGGCAGAAATTCCAATTAATGTCGGGCAAAAAGGAAAAAATGACCCGTATTTTGGAGCAAAATAGCAGATATTCCCCTAATATTGGTGCAAAAATGCAGAAATTCCCTTTATTTTGAAGGAAAAAGGCAGAAATTGTCCATATTTTGGTGCAAAAATCAGAAATTTCCCTTATTTTGAGGTAAAATGCTGAAATTCCCCTTATTTGGGGGCAAAATAGCAGAAATTTCCCTTATTATGGGGAAAAATTGCAGAAATTTCCCTTATTTTAGGGCAAAATTGCAGAAATTTCACTAATTGTGGGGCAAAAAGGCAGAAATTCTCCATATTTTGGGGCAAAACTCAGAAATTCCACTTATTTTAGGGCAAAATTCCAGAAATTTCCCTTATTTTGGGGCAAAATTGCAGAAATTTCACTTATTTTGGGGCAAAATTGCAGAAATTTCACTTATTTCAGGCAAAAAAGGCAGAAATTTTCCTTATTTTGAGGCAAAAACGCAGAAATTCCTAATATTTTGTGCCAAAATTCAGAAATTCATTATATTTTGAGGTAAAAAGGCTGAAATTCCCCTTATTTGGGGGCAAAAAGGTAGAAATTTCCCTTATATTGGGGCAAAATTGCAGAAATTTCACTTATTTCAAGGTAATAAGTCAGAAATTTTTTTTATTTTGGGGCAAAAAAGACAGAAATTCCCTTTGTTTTGGGGGAAAAAGACAGAAATTCCACTTATTTAGAGGCAAAGAAGCAGAAATTTCGCTTATTTTGAAGCAAAAATGAAGAAATTTCCCTTTTTTATGGCAAAAAGGTATGCATTCTTCTTATTTTCGGGGAAACAGGCAGAAATTCCCCATATTGTGGGGCAAAAGGCAGAAATTCCCATTATTTTGGGGCAAAAATCACAAATTTAACTTATTTTTAGGCAAAATTGCAGAAATTTCATTTATTTCAGGGCAAAAAGTCAGAAATTCCCCTTATTTTGGGGCAAAAAGCAGAAATTTCTTTTATTATGGTACAAAATTGAAGAAATTTTCCTTATTTTGGAACAAAAAGGCAGAAATTCCCCATATTTTTGGGCAAAAGGCAGAAATTCTTCTTATTTTAAGGTAAAATGCCGAAATTCCCCTTATTTAGAGGTAAAATGCAGAAATTCCCCAAATATTGGGGGAAAATGCAGAAATTCCCTTTATTTTGGGGCTAAAAGGAAGAAATTAACCGTATTTTGAAGCAAAATTGCATAAATTCTCATAATTTTCGGGCAAAAAGGCAGAAATTCTTATTTTGGGGCAAATAGACAGAAAATCTCCTTTTTTAGGGAGCATAAAGTCAGAAATTTCCCTAATTTTGGGGCAAAATTGCAGAAATTTACTTTACATTGGGGCAAAATTGCAGAAATTTCCCTTATTTTGAGGCAAAATTGCAGAAATTTCACTTATTTCAGAAAAAAGGCAGAAATTTTCTTATTTTGGGGCAAAAAGAGAGTAATTTCTTTTATTTTGGTACAAAATTGCAGAAATTTTTCTTATTGTGGGGCAAAAAGGCAGAAATTCCCCATATTTTGGGGCAAAAAAGAAGAAATTCCCCTTATTTTGAGGTAAAAAGGCTGAAATTCGCCTTATTTTCGGGCAAAAAGTCAGAAATTTTCCTTATTTTGGTGCAAAAAGGCAGAAATTTTGTTTATTTTTAGGGAAAAGGCAGAAATTGCACTTATTTTGAGTCAAAAAGGCAGAAAATCCCCATATTTTGGGGCAAAAATGAAGAAATTTCCATTTTTTATGGCAAAAAGGAAAACATTTTCTTTATTTTCAGGCAAAAAGGCAGAAATTCCCCATATTTTGGAGCAAAATTGCAGAAATTCCCCTAATTTTGGGGCAAAAGCCAGAAATTCCCTTTATTTTGGGGCAAACATCAGAAATTCCCCTTATTTTGGGGCAAAATTCCAAAAATTTTCTTTATTTTGGGGCAAAATTGCAGGAATTTACCTTTTTTTGGAACAAAATTGCAGAAATTTCTCTTATTTGGGGCAAAATTGCAGAAATTTCTCTTATTTTCAGGTTAAAAAGTCTGAAATTTCCTTTATTTTGGGCAAAAAGGGAGAAATTCCTCTTATTTTGGGGCAAAATTGCAGAAATTTTCCTTATTTTTGGGCAAAAAGGCAGAAATTCCGTATATATTGTGGCAAAAAGGCAGAAATTTCCTTTATTTTGAGGTAATAAGGTTGAAATTTCCCTTATTTTGGGGCAAAAAAGGCAGAAATACCTTTTATTTTGGGGTAAAATTGCAGAAATTTCTAATATTTCAGGGCAAAATGGCAGAAATTCCCCTTATTTTGGGGCAAAAAAATGAAATCCCTAATTTTTGGTGAAAATTGAAGAAATTTCACTTATTTCGGGACAAAAAGCCAGAAATTCCAATTAATTTCAGGCAAAAAGGCAGAAATGACCCGTATTTTGGAGCAAAATTGCAGAAATTCCCATAATATTGGTGCAAAAATGCAGAAATTCCCTTTATTATGAGGAAAAAAGGGGGAAATTCTCCATATTTTGGTGCAAAAATCAGTAATTTCCCTTATTTTGAGGTAAAATTCTCAAATTCCCCAAATTTAGGGCAAAAGGCAAAAATTTCCCTTATATTGGGGCAAATTTGCAGAAATTTCACTTATTTAGGGGTAATAAGTCAGAAATTTTCCTTATTTTGAGGCAAAAAAAAAAGAAATTCCCTTTGTTTTGGGGGAAAAACAGAAATTCCACTTATTTAGAGGCAAAAAGGCAAAAGTTCCCCTTATTTTGGAGCAAAAATGAAGAAATTTCCCTTTTTTATGGCAAAAAGGTATGCATTCTTTTTATTTTCGGGCAAAAAGGCAGAAATTCCCCAAATTTTGGGGCAAAAGGCAGAAATTCCACTTATTTTGGGGCAAAATTGCAGAAATTTCCTTTATTTTGGGGCAAAATTGCAGAAATTTCACTTATTTTGGGGCAAAATTGCAGAAATTTCACTTATTTCAAGGAAAAAAGGCAGAAATTTTCCTTATTTTGGGGCAAAAATTCAGAAATTCCTAATATTTTGTGCCAAAATTTAGAAATTCCCATTATTTTGAGGTAAAAATTCTGAAATTCCCCTTATTTGGGGGCAAGAAGGCAGAAATTTCCCTTATATTGGGGCAAAATTTCAGAAATTTCACTTATTTCAGGGTAATAAGTCAGAAATTTTCCTTATATTGGGGCAAAAAAAACAGAATTTCCTTTTGTTTTGGTTGAAAAAGAAAGAAATTCCACTTATTTAGAGGCAAAAAGCAGAAATTCCCTTTATTTTGGAGCAAAAATGAAGAAATTTAACTTTTTTATGGCTAAAAGGTATGCATTCTTCTTATTTTCGGGCAAAAAGGCAGAAATTCCCCATATTTTGGGGCAAACAGCAGAAATTCCCTTTATTTTGGGGCAAAAGGCAGAAATTCTTCTTATTTTGAGGTAAAATGCAGAAATTCCCCTTATTTAGAGGTAAAATGCAGAAAATCATTTTGGGGAAAAAAGGCAGATATTCCCTTTTTTTGACGGCAAAAATACAGAAATTCTTTTTATTTCGGGGCAAAAATCAGAAATTTCCCTTATTTTGGGGCAAAATTTTAGAAATTGCTTTTATTTTGGTACAGAATTTCAGAAATTTTTTTTATTTTGTGGCAAAAAGGCAGAAATTTGCCATAATTTGTTGCAAAAGGGCTGAAATTCCCCGTATTTTGAGGTAAAATGCTGAAATTCCAAATATTTTGGGGTTAAAAGACAGAAATTCCCCTCATTTTGTTGCAAAAAGGCACAAATTTCCCTTATTTTCGGGCAAAATTGCAGAAATTTCATTTATTTCAGGGCAAAAAGTCAGAAATTAATTTTATTTGGGGGCAAAAAGCAGAAATTTCTTTTATTTTGGGACATAATTGAAGAAAATTTCCTTATTTTGGAACAAAAATTCAGAAATTTCCCATATTTTGGGCAAAAGGCAGAAATTCCCATTATTTTGGGGTAAAAAGTCTGAAATTCCCATTATTTTGGGGCAAAAAGGCAGAAATTTCTTTTACTTTGTGGCAAAAAGGCAGAAATTCCCATTAATTGGGGCAGAAAAGCAAAAATTTTCTTTATTTGGGGGCCACAAGGCAGAAATTTCTCATATTTTGTGGCAAAAAGGCAGAAATTCCCCTAATTTGAAGGTAAAATGATGAAATTCCCCTTATTTTGGCAAAAAGGCAATAATTCCCCTTATTTTGGGGCAAAATTGCAGAAATTTCACTTATTTCAGGGCAAAAAGTCAGAAATTTGCTTTAATTTGAGGCAAAAAGCAGAAATTCTCCTAATTTTGGGGCCAAAAACAGAAATTTCCCTTATTTTGGGGTAAAATTGCAAAAATTTCAAATATTTCAGGGCAAAAAGGCAGAAATTCCACTTTATTTCGGGCAATAAGGCAAAAATTCCCCGTATTTGGGAGCAAAATTTCAGAAATTCCCCTTATATTTGTGCAAAAATGCAGAAATTCCCTTTATTTTGGTGCAATAAGGCAAAAATTCCCCGTATTTTGAAGCAAAATTGCACATATTCCCCTAATTTTGAGGGAAAATGCAGAAATTCACATTATTTTGGGGCAAAAAGACAGAAATTCTCTTTATTTTGGGGGCAAAATTCCAGAAATTTCCTTTATTTTGGGGCAAAATTGCAGAAATCTCCCTAATTTGGGGTCAAAATTACAGCAATTTCACTTATTTCAGGGAAAAAACGCAGAAATTTCTCTCATTTTGGGGCAAAACAGCAGAAATTACTTTTATTTTGGTACAAAATTGCAGAAAATTTTTTTATTTTGGGGCAAAAATACAGAAATTCCCCATATTTTAGGGCAAAAAGGAGAGATTCCCCTTATTATTAGGTAAAAAGGCTGAAATTCCTTTTATTTTGGGGCAAAAAGACAGAAATTCCCCTTATTTTGTGGCAAAAAAGCAGAAATTTCCCTTATTTTGAGGCAAAATTGGAGAAATTTTATTAATTTCAGGGCAAAATTCAAAAATTCCTTTTATTTTGGGGCAAAAATACAGAAATCCGTATATTTTTGAGTAAAAAGGCACAAATTTCACTTATTTTGACGTAAAAAGACAGAAATTCCTCTTATTTTGGGGCAAAAATACAGAAATTCCCCTTATTTTGTGGCACAAAGGCAGAAATTTTTTTTTATTTTAGGGCAAAATTGCAGAAATTTCACTAATTTCAGGGCATAATTCAAAAATTTCTTTTATTTTGGAGAAAAAAGACAGAAATTCAGTTTATTTTCGGGTAAAAAGGCAGAAAATTCACTTATTTTGAGGTAAAAAGGCAGAAATTCCTCTTATTTTGGGGCAAAAATGAAGAAATTTCCCTTTTTTTGTGGCAAAAGGTATACATTACCCTTATTTTTAGGAAAAAATGCAGAAATTCTTCGTATTTTGGAGCAAAATTGAAGAAATTCCCCTAGTTGTGGGGTTAAAAGGCAGAAATTCTCTGTTTGTTGGGGCAAAAAGACAGAAATTCTCCTTATTTTGCGGCAAAACTCAGAAATTCCACTTATTTTGGGGCAAAATTCCAGAAATTTCACTTATTTTGGGGCAAAATTGCAGAAATTTCACTTATTTCAGGGAAAAAAGGCAGAAATTTTCCTTATTTTGTAGCAAAAATGCAGAAATTCCTAATATTTTGTGGCAAAAATGCAGAAATTCCATTTATTTTGAGGTAAAAAGGCTGAAATTCCCTTTATTTGGGGGCAAAAAGGCAGAAATTTCCCTTACTTTGGGGCAAAAAGACAGAAATTCCCCTTTTTTGTGGCAAAAATGAAGAAATTTCTTTTTTTTAGGGCAAAATTGCAGAAATTTCACAAATTTCAGGGCATAATTCAAAAATTCCTTTTATTTTGGGGCAAAAAGACAGAAATTCCGTTTATTTTGGGGTAAAAAGGCAGAAATTTCACTTACTTTGAGGTTAAAAGGAAGAAATTCCTCTTATTTTGGGGCAAAAATAAAGAAATTTCCCTTTTTTGTGGCAAAAGGTATACATTTCCCTTATTTTCGGGAAAAAAAGCAGAAATTCCCCGTATTTTGGAGCAAAATTGCAGAAATTTCTTTAATTGTGGGGCAAAAAGGCAGAAATTTCCTATATGTGGGGGCAATAAGACAGAAATTCTCCTTATTTTAGGGCAAAACTCAGAAATTCCACTTGTTTGGGGGCAAAATTCAAGAAATTTCTCTTATTTTGGGGCAAAATTGCAGAAATTTCACTTATTTTGGGGCAAAATTGCAGAAATTTTACTTATTTCAAAAAAGAAAGGCTGAAATTTTCCTTATTTTGGAGCAAAAATGCAGAAATTCCTAATATTTTGTGGCAAAAATGCAAAAATTCCCCTTATTTTGAGGTAAAAAGGCTCAAATTCCCCTTATTTGGAGGCAAAAAGCAGAAATTTCCCTTATTTTGGGGCAAAAATGCAGAAATTCTCCTTATTTTGGGGCAAAATTGCAGAAATTTCAATTATTTTGGAGAAAAATTTTTGAAATTTAACTTATTTCAGGGCAAAAAGTCGGAAATTCCCCTTATTTGGGGGCAAAAAGACAGAAATTCCATTTATTTTTGAAAAAAAGTCAGAAATTACACTTATTTTGTGTCAAAAGGCGGAAAATCCCCTTATTTTGGGATAAAAATGAAGAAATTTCCATTTTTATGGCAAAAAGGTATACATTTTCTTTATTTACGGGCAAAAAGGCAGGAATTCTCCGTATTTTGGAGAAAAATTGCAGAAATTCCCCTAATTTTTGGGCAAAAAGGCAGAAATTCCCCTTATTTTGGGGTAAAACTGCAGAAATTTCACTTATTTCGCGGAAAAAATGGCAGAAATTCCCCTTATTTTCTGCGAAAAAGGCAGAAAATCCCCGTATTTTGGAGCAAAATTTCAGAAATTCACCTTATTTTGGCGTAAAACATGCAGTAATTTTCTTTGTTTTGGGGCAAAAAGGCAGAAATTCTCCTTATTTTAGGGCAAAAGGCAGAAATTCCCCTTATTTTAGGGCAAAATTGCAGAAATTTCCCTTATTTGGGGACAAAAAACAGAAATTTCCATTATTTTGGGGCAAAATTGCAAAAAATTCCTTTATTATGGGGAAAAATTGCAGAAATTTCTTTTATTTTAAGGCAAAATTGCAGAAATTTCACATATTTCAGAGAAAAAAAGCAAAAATTTTTCATATTTTGGGGCAAAAAGGCAGAAATTCCCATTATTTTTGGGCAAAAAGGTAGAAATTCACCTTATTTTGGGGTAAAATTGCAGACATTTCACATATTTCAGGGCAAAAAGGCAGAAATTCCCGTTACTTGAGGGCATAAAGGCAGAAATTCCTTTTATTTTGGGATAAAATTGCAGAAATTTTCCTTGTGTTGGGGCAAAAAGGCAGAAAATTCCCTTAATTTAGGGCAAAAAGGCAGAAATTCCCTGTATTTTAAAGTAAAATTGCAGAAATTATCTAAATATTGGAGCAAAAATGCAGAAATTCCCTTTATTTGGGGCACATCGGCAGAAGTTCCCCTTATGTTCGGTAAAAGAGGCAGAAATTCCCTGTATTTTGAAGCAAAGTTACAGAAACTCCCCTAATTTTGGGGCAAAAAGGCAGAAATTCCCCATTTTGGGGGGCAAAAATACAGAAATTCTCTTTATTTCGGGGCAAAAATCTGAAATTTCCCTTATTTTGGGGCAAAATTTTAGAAATTTCTTTTATTTTGGTACAGAATTGCAGAAATTTTTCTTATTTTGTGGCAAAAAGGCAGAAATTCCCCATATTTTGGTGCAAAAAGGCTGAAATTCCCCTTTTTTTGAGGTAAAATGCTGAAATTCCCCATATTTTGGGGTTAAAAGGCAGAAATTCCCCTCATTTTGTGGCAAAAAGGCACAAATTTCCCTTATTTTCGGGCAAAATTGCAGAAATTTCATTTATTTCAGGGCAAAAAGTCAGAAATTACTTTTATTTTGGGGCAAAAAGCAGAAATGCTTTTATTATGGTACAAAATTGAAGAAATTTTCATTATTTTGGAACAAAAAGTCAGAAATTCCCCATATTTTGGGCAAAAGGCAGAAATTCCCCTTATTTTGGGGTAAAAAGGCTGAAATTCCAGTTATTTTGGGGCAAAAAGGCAGACATTCCCTTTACTTTGTGGCAAAAAGGCAGAAATTCCCATTAATTGGAGCAGAAAAGCAAAAATTTTCCTTATTTGAGGGCAATAAGACAGAAATTCCCCATATTTTGTGGCAAAAAGGCAGAAATTCCCCTCATTTGAAGGTAAAATGCTGAAATTCCCCTTATTTTGGCAAAAAGGCAGAAATTCCCCTTATTTTGGGGCAAAATTGCAGAAATTTCACTTATTTCAGGGCAAAAAGTCAGAAATTTGCCTTAATTTGGCGCAAAAAGCAGAAATTCTCCTAATTTTGAAGCCAAAAACAGAAATTCTTCTTATTTTGGGGTAAAATTGTGGAAATTTCAAATATTTCAGGGCAAAAAGGCAGAAATTCCACTTTATTTCGGGCAATAAGGCAAAAATTCCCCGTATTTGGGAGCAAAATTTCAGAAATTCCCCTTATATTGGTGCAAAAATGCAGAAATTCCCTTTATTTTGGTGCAATAAGGCAAAAAATCCCCGTATTTTGAAGCCAAATTGCACATATTCCCCTAATTTTGAGGGAAAATGCAGAAATTCACATTATTTTGGGGCAAAAAGACAGAAATTCTCATTATTTCAGGGCAAAAAGTCAAAAATTCCCCTTATTTTGGGGCAAAATTCCAGAAATTTCCTTTATTTTGGGGCAAAATTGCAGAAATCTCCCTAATTTTGGGGCAAAATTACAGAAATTTCACTTATTTCAGGGAAAAAACGCAGAAATTTCTTTTATTTTGGGGCAAAAAGGCAGAAATTACTTTTATTTTGGTACAAAATTGCAGAAATTTTTTTTTTATTTTGGGGCAAAAATACAGAAATTTCCCATATTTTAGGGCAAAAAGGAGAGATTCCCCTTATTATTAGGTAAAAAGGCTGAAATTCCTTTTATTTTGGGGCAAAAAGACAGAAATTCCCCTTATTTTGTGGCAAAAAAGCAGAAATTTCCCTTATTTTGAGGCAAAATTGGAGAAATTTCATTTATTTCAGGGCAAAATTCAAAAATTCTTTTTATTTTGGGGCAAAAATACAGAAATTCCATATATTTTTGAGTAAAAAGGAAGAAATTTCACTTATTTTGACGTAAAAATGCAGAAATTCCTCTTATTTTGGGGCAAAAATGAAGAAATTTCCCTTTTTTGTGGCAAAAGGTAAACATTCCCCTTATTTTCGGGCAAAAAAGCAGAAATTCCCTGTATTTTGGAGCAAAATTGCAGAAATTCCCCTAATTGTGGGGCAAAAAGGCAGAAATTCCCTATATGTTTGGGCAAAAAGACAGAAATTCTCCTTTTTTTGGGGCAAAACTCCGAAATTTCACTTATTTTGGGGCAAAATTCCCGAAATTTTTCTTATTTTGAGATAAAATTGCAGAAATTTCAATTTTTTTGGGCCAAAATTGCAGAAATTTCACTTATTTCAGGGAAAAAAGGCAGAAATTTTTCTTATTTTGGGGCAAAAAGGCAGAAATTCCTTATATTTTGTGGCAAAAATGCAGAAATTCCCCTTCTTTTGAGGTAAAAAGGCAGAAATTTCCCTTATTTTGGGGCAAAAAAACAGAAATTCCCCTTATTTTGGGGCAAAATTACGGAAATTTCAATTATTTTGGGGAAAAATTTTTGAAATTTAACTTATTTCAGGGCAAAAATTTGGAAATTCCCCTTATTTTGGGGCAAAAAGACAGAAATTCCATTTATTTTTGGAAAAAAGTCACAAATTGCAGTTATTTTGAGTCAAAAAAGGCGGAAAATCCCCTTTATTGGGGTAAAAATGAAGAAATTTCCCTTTTTATGGCAAAAAGGTATACATTCCCTTTATTTTCGGGCAAAAAGGCAGAAATTCCCCTTATTTTGGAGCAAAATTGCAGAAATTCCCCTAATTTGGGGGCAAAAAGGCAGAAATTCCCCTTATTTTGGGGTAAAACTGCAGAAATTTCAATTACTTTGCGGCAAAAATGGCAGAAATTCCCCTTATTTTCTGCGAAAAATGCAGAATATCCCCGTATTTTGGAGCAAAATTGCAGAAATTCACCTTATTTTGGCGTAAAACATGCAGTAATTTTCTTTGTTTTGGGGCAAAAAGGCAGAAATTCTCCTTATTTTAGGGCAAAAGGCAGAAATTCCCCTTATTTTAGGGCAAAATTGCAGAAATTTCCCTTATTTGGGGACAAAAAACAGAAATTTCCTTTATTTTGGGGCAAAATTGCAAAAAATTCCTTTATTATGGGGAAAAATTGCAGAAATTTCTTTTATTTTAAGGCAAAATTGCAGAAATTTTACATATTTCAGAGAAAAAAAGCAAAATTTTTTCATATTTTGGGGCAAAAAGGCAGAAATTCCCATTATTTTTGGGCAAAAAGGTAGAAATTCACCTTATTTTGGGGTAAAATTGCAGACATTTCACATATTTCAGGGCAAAAAGGCAGAAATTCCCATTATTTGAGGGCATAAAGGCAGAAATTCCTGTTATCTTGGGATAAAATTGCAGAAATTTCCCTTGTTTGGGGGCAAAAAGGCAGAAAATCCCCTTAATTTTGGGCAAAAAGGCAGAAATTCCCTGTATTTTAAAGCAAAATTGCAGAAATTCCCTAAATATTGGAGCAAAAATGCAGAAATTCCCTGTATTTGGGGCACATCGGCAGAAGTTCCCCTTATTTTCGGGAAAAGAGGCAGAAATTCCCTGTATTTTGAAGCAAAGTTGCAGAAACTCCCCTAATTTTGGGGCAAAAAGGCAGAAATTCCCCTTTTTTGGGGGCAAAAATACAGAAATTCTCCTTATTTCGGGGCAAAAATCTAAAATTTCCCTTATTTTGGGGCAAAATTTTAGAAATTTCTTATATTTTGATACAGAATTGCAGAAATTTTTCCTATTTTGTGGCAAAAAGGCAGAAATTCCCAATATTTTGGTGCAAAAAGGCAGAAATTCCCCTTATTTTGAGGTAAAATGCTGAAATTCCCCATATTTTGGGGTTAAAAGGCAGAAATTCCCCTCATTTTGGGGCAAAAAGGCACAAATTTCCCTTATTTTCGGGCAAAATTGCAGAAATTTCATTTATTTCAGGGCAAAAAGTCAGAAATTACTTTTATTTTGGGGCAAAAAGCAGAAATTTCTTGTATTTTGGTACAAAATTGAAGAAATTTTCCTTATTTTGGAACAAAAAGTCAGAAATTCCCCATATTTTGGGCAAAAGGCTGAAATTCCCCTCATTTTGTGATAGAAAGGCTGAAATTACCGTTATTTTGGGGCAAAAAGGCAGAAATTCCCTTTACTTTGTGGCAAAAAGGCAGAAATTCCCATTAATTGGAGCAGAAAAGCAAAAATTTTCTTTATTTGGGGGCAATAAGGCAGAAATTCCCCATATTTTGTGGCAAAAAGGCAGAAATTCCCCTTATTTGAAGGTAAAATGCTGAAATTCCCCTTATTTTGGCAAAAAGGCAGAAATTCCCCTTATTTTGGGGCAAAATTGCAGAAATTTCACTTATTTCAGGGCAAAAAGTCAGAAATTTGCTTTAATTTGGGGCAAAAAGCAGAAATTCTCCTAATTTTGGGGCCAAAATCAGAAATTCCCCTTATTTTGGGGTAAAATTGCGGAAATTTGAAATGTTTCAGGGCAAAAAGGCAGAAATTCCACTTTATTTCGGGCAATAAGGCAAAAATTCCCCGTATTTTGGAGCAAAATTTAAGAAATTTCCTTTATATTGGTGCAAAAATACAGAAATTCCTTTTATTTTGGTGCAATAAGGCAAAAATTCCCCGTATTTTAAAGCCAAATTGCACATATTCCCCTAATTTTGAGGGAAAATGCAGAAATTCACATTATTTTGGGGCAAAAAGACAGAAATTCTCCTTATTTCAGGGCGAAAAGTCAAAAATTCCCCTTATTTTGGGGCAAAATTTCAGAAATTTCCTTTATTTTGGGGCAAAATTGCAGAAATCTCCCTAATTTTGGGGCAAAATTACAGAAATTTCACTTATTTCAGGGAAAAAACGCAGAAATTTCTCTTATTTTGGGGCAAAAATACAGAAATTCCCCATATTTTAGGGCAAAAAAGAGAGATTCCCCTTATTATTAGGTAAAAAGGCTGAAATTCCTTTTATTTTGGGATAAAAGACAAAAATTCCCCTTATTTTATGGCAAAAAAGCAGAAATTTCCCTTATTTTGAGGCAAAATTGGAGAAATTTCATTTATTTCTGGGCAAAATTCAAAAATTCCTTTTATTTTGGGGCAAAAATACAGAAATTCCGTATATTTTTGAGTAAAAAGGCAGAAATTTCACATATTTTGACGTAAAAAGACAGAAATTCCTATTATTTTGGGGCAAAAATGAAGAAATTTCACTTTTTTGTGGCAAAAGGTAAACATTCTCCTTATTTTTGGGCAAAAAAGCAGAAATTCCCTGTATTTTGGAGCAAAATTGCAGAAATTCCCCTAATTGTGGGGCAAAAAGGCAGAAATTCCCTATATGTTGGGGCAAAAAGACAGAAATTCTCCTTATTTTGGGGCAAAACTCAGAAATTCCACTTATTTTGGGGCAAAATTCCAGAAATTTCTTTTATTTTGGGAAAAAATTGCAGAAATTTCAATTTTTTTGGGCCAAAATTGCAGAAATTTCACTTATTTCAGGGAAGAAAGGCAGAAATTTTTCTTATTTTGGGGCAAAAAGGCAGAAATTCCTTATATTTTGTGGCAAAAAATGCAGAAATTCCCCTTCTTTTGAGGTAAAAAGGCAGAAATTTCCCTTATTTTGGGGCAAAAATACAGAAATTTCCCTAATTTTGGGGCAAAATTGCAGAAATTTCAATTATTTTGGGGAAAAATTTTTGAAATTTAACTTATTTCAGGGCAAAAAGTCGAAAATTCCCCTTTATTTTGGGGCAAAAAGCCAGAAATTCCATTTATTTTTGGAAAAAAGTCAGAAATTGCACTTATTTTGAGTCAAAAAGGCTGAAAATCCCCTTATTTTGGGGTAAAAATGAAGAAATTTCCCTTTTTTATAGCAAAAAGGTATACATTCCCTTTATTTTCGGGCAAAAAGGCAGAAATTCCCCGTATTTTGGAGCAAAATTGCAGAAATTCCCCTAATTTTGAGGCAAAAACGCAGAACTTCCCCTTATTTTGGGGTAAAACTGCAGAAATTTCACTTATTTCGCGGCAAAATGGTAGAAAATCCTTTTATTTTCGGCAAAAAAAGCAGAAAATCCCCATAATTTGGAGCAAAATTGCAGAAATTCACCTAATTTTAAGGTAAAACATGCTGTAATTTTCTTTATTTTGGGGCAAAGAGGCAGAAATTCCCCTTATTTTGGGGCAAAAGGCAGAAATTCCCCTTATTTTAGTGCAAAATTTCAGAAATTTCCCTTATTTGGGGACAAAAAAACAGAAATTCCCTTTATTTTGGGGCAAAATTGTAGAAAATTCCTTTATTATGGGGAAAAATTGCAGAATTTTCTTTTATTTTAAGGCAAAATTGCAGAAATTTCACTTATTTCAGAGAAAAAAAGCAAAAATTTTTCTTATTTTAGGGCAAAATGCAGAAATTCCCATTATTTTGGGGCAAAAAGGTAGAAATTCACCTTATTTTGGGGTAAAATTGCAGACATTTCACATATTTCAGGGCAAAAAGGCAGAAATTCCCCTTATTTAGGGGCAAAAAGGCAGAAATTCCCCTTATTTTGGGATAAAATTGCAGAAATTTCCCTTGTTTGGGGGCAAAAAGGCAGAAAATCCCTTTAATTTCGGGCAAAAAGGCAGAAATTCCCCGTATTTTAGAGCAAAATTGCAGAAATTCCTATAATATTGGGGCAAAAATGCAGAAATTCCCTTTATTTGGGGCAAATCGGCAGAAGTTTCCCTTATTTTCGGGAAAAGAGGCAGAAATTCCCTGTATTTCGAAGCAAAATTGCAGAAATTTCCCTAATTTTGGGGCAAAAAGGCAAAATTTCCCTTTATTTTGGGGCAAAAATACAGAAATTCTCGTTATTTCGGGGCAAAAATCAGAAATTTCCTTTATTTTGGGGAAAAATTTTAGAAATTTCTTTTATTTTGGTACAGAATTGCAGAAATTTTTCTTATTTTGTGGCAAAAAGGCAGAAATTTTCCATATTTTGGTGCAAAAAGGCTGAAATTCCCCTTTTTTTCAGGTAAAATGCTTATATTCCCCATATTTTGGGGCAAAAAGGCAGAAATTCCCCTCATTTTGGGGCAAAAAGGCACAAATTTCCCTTATTTTCGGGCCAAATTGCAGAAATTTCATTTATTTCAGGGCAAAAAGTCAGAAATTACTTTTATTTTTGGGTAAAAAGCAGAAATTTCATTTATTTTGGTACAAAATTGAAGAAATTTTCCTTATTTTGGAACAAAAAGTCAGAAATTCCACATATTTTGGGCAAAAGGCAGAAATTCCCTTTATTTTGGGGTAAAAAGCCTTAAATTCCCGTTATTTTGGGGCAAAAAGGCAGAAATTCCCTATACTTTGTGGCAAAAAGGCAGAAATTTCCGTTAATTGGGGCAGAAAAGCAAACATTTTTTTTATTTGGGAGCAATATGGCAGAAATTCCCCATATTTTGTGGCAAAAGTCAAAAATTTTCCTTATTTTGGGGCAAAAAGACAGAAATTCCCCTTATTTTGGGGCAAAAAAGCAGAAATTTCCAATATTTTGAGGCAAAATTGGAGAAATTTCATTTACTTCAGGGCAAAATTCAAAAATTCTTTTTATTTTGGGGCAAAATTACAGAAATTCCATATATTTTTGAGTAAAAAGGCAGAAATTTCACTTATTTTGACGTAAAAAGGCAGAAATTCCTCTTATTTTGGGGAAAAATGAAGAAATTGCCCTTTTTTGTGGCAAAAGGTAAACTTTCCCCTTATTTTCGGGCAAAAAAGCAGAAATTCCCAGTATTTTGGAGCAAAATTGCAGAAATTCCCCTAATTGTGGGGCAAAAAGGCAGAAATTTCCTTTATGTTGGGGCAAAAAGACAGAAATTCTCCTTATTTTGGGGCAAAACTCAGAAATTCCACTTATTTTGGGGCAAAATTCCAGAAATTTCTCTTATTTTGGGACAAAATTGCAGAAATTTCAATTTTTTTGGGCCAAAATTGCAGAAATTTTACTTATTTCAGGGAAAAAAGGCAGAATTTTTTCTTATTTTGGGGCAAAAAGGCAGAAATTCCTTATATTTTGTGGCAAAAATGCAGAAATTCCCCTTCTTTTGAGGTAAAGAGGCAGAAATTTCCCTTATTTTGGGGCAAAAATACAGAAATTCCCCTTATTTTGGGGCAAAATTGCAGAAATTTCAATTATTTTGGGGAAAAATTTTTGAAATTTAACTTATTTCAGGGCAAAAAGTCGGAAATTCCCCTTATTTTGGGGCAAAAAGACAGAAATTCCATTTATTTTTGGAAAAATGTCAGACATTGCACTTATTTTGAGTCAAAAAGTCAGAAAATCCCCTTATTTTGGGGTAAAAATGAAGAAATTTCCCTTTTTTTAGCAAAAGGTATACATTCCCTTTATTTTCGGGCAAAAAGGCAGAAATTCCCCTTATTTTGGAGCAAAATTGCAGAAATTCCCCTAATTTTTGGGCAAAAAGGCAGAAATTCCCCTTATTTTGGGGTAAAACTGCAGAAATTTCACTTATTTCGTGGCAAAATGGCAGAAATTCCGCTTATTTTCTGCGAAAAAGGCAGAAAATCCCCATATTTTGGAGCAAAATTGCAGAAATTCACCTAATTTTGGCGTAAAACATGCAGTAATTTTCTTTGTTTTGGGGCAAAAAGGCAGAAATTCTCCTTATTTTGGGGCAAAAGGCAGAAATTTTCATTATTTTAGGGCAAAATTGCAGAAATTTCCCTTATTTGGGACAAAAAACAGAAATTCCCTTTATTTTGGGGCAAAATTGCAAAAAATTCCTTTATTATGGAGAAAAATTGCAGAAATTTCTTTTATTTTAAGGCAAAATTGCAGAAATTTCACATATTTCAAAGAAAAAAAGCAAAAATTTTTCATATTTTGGGGCAAAAAGGCAGAAATTGCCATTATTTTGGGGCAAAAAGGTAGAAATTCACCTTATTTTGGGGTAAAATTGCAGACATTTCACATATTTCAGGGCAAAAAGGCAGAAATTCCCGTTATTTGAGGGCAGAAAGGCAGAAATTCCTTTTATTTTGGGATAAAATTGCAGAACTTTCCCTTGTTTGGGGGCAAAAAGGCAGAAAATCCCATTAATTTTGGGCAAAAAGGCAGAAATTCCCCGTATTTTAAAGCAAAATTGCAGAAATACCCTAAATATTGGGGCAAAAATGCAGAAATTTCCTTTATTTGGGGCAAATCGGCAGAAGTTCCCCTTATTTTCGGGAAAAGAGGCAGAAATTCCCTGTATTTTGAAGCAAAATTGCAGAAACTCCCCTAATTTTAGGGCAAAAAGGCAGAAATTCCCTTTTTTGGGGGGCAAAAATACAGAAATTCTCCTTATTTCGGGGCAAAAATCAGAAATTTCCTTTATTTTGGGGCAAAATTTTAGAAATTTCTTTTATTTTAGTACAGAATTGCAGAAATTTTTCTTATTTTGTGGCAAAAAGGCAGAAATTCCCCATATTTTGGTGCAAAAAGGCTGAAATTCCCCTTATTTTGAGGTTAAATGCTGAAATTCTCCATATTTTGTGGTTAAAAGGCAGAAATTCCCCTCATTTTGGGGCAAAAAGGCACAAATATCCCTTATTTTCAGGCCAAATTGCCGAAATTTCATTTATTTCAGGGCAAAAATTCAGAAATTACTTTTATTTTGGGGCAAAAATCAGAAATTTCTTTTATTTTGGTACAAAATTGAAGAAATTTTCCTTATTTTGGAACAAAAAGTCAGAAATTCCCCATATTTTGGGCAAAAGGCAGAAATTCCCTTTATTTTGGGGTAAAAAGCCTTAAATTCCCGTTATTTTGGGGCAAAAAGGCAGAAATTCCCTTTACTTTGTGGCAAAAAGGCAGAAATTCCCATTAATTGAAGCAGAAAAGCTAAAATTTTCCTTATTTGGGGGCAATAAGGCAGAAATTCCCCATATTTTGTGGCAAAAAGGCAGAAATTCCCCTTATTTGAAGGTAAAATGCTGAAATTCCCCTTATTTTGGCAAAAAGGCAGAAATTCCCCTTATTTTGGGGCAAAATTGCAGAAATTTCACTTATTTCAGGGCAAAAAGTCAGAAATTTGCCTTAATTTGGGGCAAAAAGCAGAAATTCTCCTAATTTTGGGGCCAAAAACAGAAATTCCCCTTATTTTGGGGTAAAATTGCAGAAAATTCAAATATTTCAGGGCAAAAAGGCAGAAATTCCACTTTATTTCGGGCAATAAGGCAAAAATTCCCTGTATTTTGGAGCAAAATTTCAGAAATTCCCGTTATATTTGTGCAAAAATGCTGAAATTCCTTTTTTTTTGGTGCAATAAGGCAAAAATTCCTCGTATTTTGAAGCAAAATTGCACATATTCCCTTAATTTTGAGGGAAAATGCAGAAATTCACATTATTTTGGGGCAAAAAGACAGAAATTCTCCTTATTTCAGGGCAAAAAGTCAGAAATTTTCCTTATTTTGAGGCAAAATTCCAGAAATTTCCTTTATTTTGGGGCAAAATTGCAGAAATCTTCCTTATTTTGTGGCAAAATTACAGAAATTTCAATTATTTCAGGGAAAAAACGCAGAAATTTCTCTTATTTTGGGGCAAAAAGGCAGAAATTACTTTTATTTTGGTACAAAATTGCAGAAAATTTTTTTATTTTGGGGCAAAAATACAGAAATTCCCCATATTTTAGGGCAAAAAGGAGAGATTCCCCTTATTATTAGGTAAAAAGGCTGAAATTCCTTTTATTTTGGGGCAAAAACACAGAAATTCCCCTTATTTTGTGGCAAAAAGGCAGAAATTTCCCTTATTTTGAGGCAAATTTGGAGAAATTTCACTTATTTCAGGGCAAAATTCAAAAATTGCATTTATTTTGGGGCAAAAATACAGAAATTCTGTATATTTTTGAATAAAAAGGCAGAAATTTCACTTAGTTTGAGGGAAAAAAGCAGAAATTCCTCTTATTTAGGGGCAAAAATGAAGAAATTTCTCATTTTTGTGGCAAAAGGTAAACATTATCTTTATTTTCGGGCAAAAAAGCAGAAATTCCCTGTATTTTGGAGCAAAATTGCAGATATTCCCCTAATTGTGGGGCAAAAAGGCAGAAATTCTCTTTATTTTGGGGCAAAACTCAGAAATTCCACTTATTTTGGGGCAAAATTCCAGAAATTTCTCTTATTTTGGGACAAAATTGCAGAAATTTCAATTTTTTTTGGGCCAAAATTGCAAAAATTTCACTTATTTCAGGGAAAAAAAGGCAGAAGTTTTTCTTATTTTGGGGTAAAAAGGCAAAAATTACTAATATTTTGTGGCAAAAATGCAAAATTCCCCTTATTTTCAGGTAAAAAGGCTGAAATTCCCATTATTTTGTGGCAAAAAGGCAGAAATTTCTTTTATTTTAGGGCAAAATTGCAAAAATTTCACTAATTTCAGGACATAATTCAAGAATTCCTTTTATTTTGGGGCAAAAAGACAGAAATTCTGTTTATTTTTGGATAAAAAGGCAGAAATTTCACTTACTTTGTGGTAAAAAAGTGAGAAATTCCTCTTATTTTGGGGCAAAAATGAAGAAATTTCCCTTTTTTGTGGCAAAAGGTATACATTCCCCTTATTCTCCGGCAAAAAAGCAGAAATTCCCCGTATTTTGGAGCAAAACTGCAGAAATTCCCCTAATTGTGGGGCAAAAATACAGAAATTCTCCTTATTTTGGGGCAAATCTCAGAAATTCCACTTATTTTGGGGCAAAATTCCAGAAATTTCCCTTATATTGGGCAAAATAGCAGAAATTTCACTTATTTTGGGGCAAAATTGCAGAAATTTCACTTATTTCAGGGAAAAAGGCAGAAATTTTCCTTATTTTGGGGCAAAAAGGCAGAAATTCTTAATATTTTGTGGCAAAAATGCAGAAATTCCCCTTATTTTGAGGTATAAAGGCTGAAATTCCCCTTATTTGGGGGCAAAAGGCAGAAATTCCCCTTATTTTGTGGCAAAAAGGCAGAAATTTCTTTTATTTTGGGGCAAAATTGCAGAAATTTCACTTATTTCAGGGCATAATTTAAAAATTCCTTTTATTTTGGGGCAAAAAGACAGAAATTCCGTTTATTTTTGGGTAAAAAGGCAGAAATTTCACTTATTTTGAGGTAAAAAGGCAGAAATTCCTCTTATTTTAGGGCAAAAATGAAGAAATTCCTTTTTTTTGTGGGAAAAGGTATACATTCCTCTTACTTTCAGGATTAAAAGCAGAAATTCCCCGTATTTTGAAGCAAAATTGCAGAAATTCTCATAATTTTCGGGCAAAAAGGCAGAAATTCTCCTTATTTTGGGGCAAAAAGACAGAAAATCTCCTTCTTTCGGGAGCAAACAGTCAGAAATTTCCCTTATTTTGGGGCAAAATTGCAGAAATTTCGTTTACATTGGGGCAAAATTGCAGAAATTTCCCTTATTTTGGGGCAAAATTGCAGAAATTTCACTTATTTCAGGGTAATAAGTCAGAAATTCCCCTTATTTTGGGGCAAAAAAGACAGAAATTCCCTATGTTTTGGGGGAAAAAATACAGAAATTTTACTTATTTAGAGGCAAAAAGGCAGAAATTTTCCTTATTTTGAGGCAAAATTCCAGAAATTTCCTTTATTTTGGGGCAAAATTGCAGAAATCTTCCTTATTTTGTGGCAAAATTACAGAAATTTCAATTATTTCAGGGAAAAAACGCAGAAATTTCTCTTATTTTGGGGCAAAAAGGCAGAAATTACTTTTATTTTGGTACAAAATTGCAGAAAATTTTTTTATTTTGGGGCAAAAATACAGAAATTCCCCATATTTTAGGGCAAAAAGGAGAGATTCCCCTTATTATTAGGTAAAAAGGCTGAAATTCCTTTTATTTTGGGGCAAAAACACAGAAATTCCCCTTATTTTGTGGCAAAAAGGCAGAAATTTCCCTTATTTTGAGGCAAATTTGGAGAAATTTCACTTATTTCAGGGCAAAATTCAAAAATTGCATTTATTTTGGGGCAAAAATACAGAAATTCTGTATATTTTTGAATAAAAAGGCAGAAATTTCACTTAGTTTGAGGGAAAAAAGCAGAAATTCCTCTTATTTAGGGGCAAAAATGAAGAAATTTCTCATTTTTGTGGCAAAAGGTAAACATTATCTTTATTTTCGGGCAAAAAAGCAGAAATTCCCTGTATTTTGGAGCAAAATTGCAGATATTCCCCTAATTGTGGGGCAAAAAGGCAGAAATTCTCTTTATTTTGGGGCAAAACTCAGAAATTCCACTTATTTTGGGGCAAAATTCCAGAAATTTCTCTTATTTTGGGACAAAATTGCAGAAATTTCAATTTTTTTGGGCCAAAATTGCAAAAATTTCACTTATTTCAGGGAAAAAAGGCAGAAGTTTTTCTTATTTTGGGGTAAAAAGGCAAAAATTACTAATATTTTGTGGCAAAAATGCAAAATTCCCCTTATTTTCAGGTAAAAAGGCTGAAATTCCCATTATTTTGTGGCAAAAAGGCAGAAATTTCTTTTATTTTAGGGCAAAATTGCAAAAATTTCACTAATTTCAGGACATAATTCAAGAATTCCTTTTATTTTGGGGCAAAAAGACAGAAATTCTGTTTATTTTTGGATAAAAAGGCAGAAATTTCACTTACTTTGTGGTAAAAAAGTGAGAAATTCCTCTTATTTTGGGGCAAAAATGAAGAAATTTCCCTTTTTTGTGGCAAAAGGTATACATTCCCCTTATTCTCCGGCAAAAAAGCAGAAATTCCCCGTATTTTGGAGCAAAACTGCAGAAATTCCCCTAATTGTGGGGCAAAAAGACAGAAATTCTCCTTATTTTGGGGCAAATCTCAGAAATTCCACTTATTTTGGGGCAAAATTCCAGAAATTTCCCTTATTTTGGGCAAAATAGCAGAAATTTCACTTGTTTTGGGGCAAAATTGCAGAAATTTCACTTATTTCAGGGAAAAAGGCAGAAATTTTCCTTATTTTGGGGCAAAAAGGCAGAAATTCTTAATATTTTGTGGCAAAAATGCAGAAATTCCCCTTATTTTGAGGTATAAAGGCTGAAATTCCCCTTATTTGGGGGCAAAAAGCAGAAATTCCTCTTATTTTGTGGCAAAAAGGCAGAAATTTCTTTTATTTTGGGGCAAAATTGCAGAAATTTCACTTATTTCAGGGCATAATTTAAAAATTCCTTTTATTTTGGGGCAAAAAGACAGAAATTCCGTTTATTTTTGGGTAAAAAGGCAGAAATTTCACTTATTTTGAGGTAAAAAGGCAGAAATTCCTCTTATTTTAGGGCAAAAATGAAGAAATTCCTTTTTTTTGTGGGAAAAGGTATACATTCCTCTTACTTTCAGGATAAAAAGCAGAAATTCCCCGTATTTTGAAGCAAAATTGCAGAAATTCTCATAATTTTCGGGCAAAAAGGCAGAAATTCTCCTTATTTTGGGGCAAAAAGACAGAAAATCTCCTTCTTTCGGGAGCAAACAGTCAGAAATTTCCCTTATTTTGGGGCATAATTGCAGAAATTTCGTTTACATTGGGGCAAAATTGCAGAAATTTCCCTTATTTTGGGGCAAAATTGCAGAAATTTCACTTATTTCAGGGTAATAAGTCAGAAATTCCCCTTATTTTGGGGCAAAAAAGACAGAAATTCCCTATGTTTTGGGGGAAAAAATACAGAAATTTTACTTATTTAGAGGCAAAAAGGCAGAAATTTTCCTTATTTTGGAGCAAAAATGAAGAAATTTCCCTTTATATGGCAAAAAGGTATGCATTCCCATTATTTTCGGGCAAAAAGGCAATAATTCCCCGTATTTTGGAGCAAAATTGCAGAAATTCCCCTAATTTTGGGGCAAAAGGCAGAAATTCCCTTTATTTTAGGGCAAAATCAGAAATTCCCCTTATTTTGGGGCAAAATTCCAGAAATTTTTTTTATTTTGAAGCAAAATTGCAGGAATTTACCATATTTTGGGGCAAAATTGCAGAAATTTCTCATATTTGAGGCAAAATTACCGAAATTTCACTTTTTTTCAGGTAAAAAGTCAGAAATTTTCTTTATTTTGGGGCAAAAAGTGAGAAAATCCTCTTATTTTGGGGCAAAATTCCAGAAATTTCCCTTATTATGGGGAAAAATGGCAGAAATTTCCCTTATTTTAGGGCAAAATTGCAGAAATTTCACTTATTTCAGAGAAAAAAAACAAAAATTTTTCTTATTTTGGGGCAAAAAGGCAGAAATTCACCTTATTTTGGGGTAAAATTGCAGAAATTTCACATATTTCAGGACAAAAAGGCAGAAATTTCCCTTATTTTGGGGCAAAATTGCAGAAATTTCACTTATTTCAGGAAAAAAAGGCAGAAATTTTTATTATTTGGGGGCAAAAAGACAGAAATTTCAGTTATTTTGTGGCAAAAATGCAGAAATTTCTTTTATTTTGGGGCAAATTTGCAGAAATTTTACTTATTTCAGGGCATAATTCAAAAATTCTTTTTATTTTTGGGCAAAAAGACAGAAATTCCGTTTATTTTGGGGTAAAAAGGAAGAAATTTCACTTATTTTGAGGTAGAAAGGCAGAAATTCCTTTTATTTTGAGGCAAAAATGAAGAAATTTCTCTTTTTTGTTGCAAAAGGTATACATTCCCCTTACTTTCGGGATAAAAAGCAGAAATTCCCGGTATTTTGGAGCAAAATTGCAGAAATTCTGCCTATTTCGGGCAAAAATACAGAAAATCTCCTTTTTCAGGAGCAAACAGTCAGAAATTCCCCATATTGTGGGGCAAAATTGCAGAAATTTTTTTTTTTTTACATTGGGGAAATTGCAGAAATTTCCCTTATTTTAAGGCAAAATTGCAGAAATTTCACTTATTTCAGGTTAATAAGTCAGAAATTCCTCTTATATTGGGGCAAAATTGCAAAAATTTCTTTTACATTGGGGCAAAATTGCAGAAATTTCTCTTATATTCTGTCAAAATTGCAGATATTTAACTTATTTCAGGGTAATAAGTCAGAAATTCCCCTTATTTTGGGGCAATAAAGACAGAAATTCCCTTTGTTTTGGGGGAAAATACAGAAATTTACTTATTTAGTGGCAAAAATGCAGAAATTCCCCTTATTTTGAAGCAAAAATGAAGAAATTTCCCTTTTTATGGCAAAAAGGTATACATTCCCATTATTTTCAGGCAATAAGGCAGAAATTCCCCATATTTTGGAGCAAAATTGCAGAAATTCCCTTAATTTTTGGGCAAAAAGCAGAAATTCCCTTTATGTTAGGGCAAAAATCAGAAATTCCCCTTATTTTGGGGCAAAATTCCAGAAATTTCCTTTATTTTGGGGCAAAATTGCAGAAATTCACCTTATTTTGGGGTAAAATTGCAGAAATTTCACATATTTCAGGGCAGAAAGGCAGAAATTTCCCTTATTTTGGGGCAAAATTGCAGAAATTTCACTTATTTCAGTGTATTAAGTCAGAAATTCCCCTTATTTTGGGGCAAAAAAGACAGAAATTCCCTTTGTTTTGGGGGAAATAGACAGAAATTCCACTTATTTAGAGGCAAAAAAGCCGAAATTTTTCTTATTTTGGAGCAAAAATGAAGAAATTTTCCTCTTTTATGGCAAAAACTTATGCATTTCCTCTATTTTCGGGCAAAATGCAGAAATTCCCCGTATTTTGGAGCAAAATTACAGAAATACCTTTAATTCTGGGGCAAAAAGGCAGAAATTCCCTATATGTTTGGGCAAAAAGACAGAAATTCTCCTTATTTTGTGGCAAAACTCAGAAATTCCCCTTATTTTGGGGCAGAATTCCAGAAATTTCCCTTATTTTGGGGCAAAATTGCAGAAATTTCACTTATTTTGAGGCAAAATTGCAGAAATTTCACTTATTTCAGGGAAAAAAGGCAGAAATTTTCCTTATTTTGGGGCAAAAATGCAGAAATTCCCCTTATTTTGAGTTAAAAATGCTGAAATTCCCTTTATTTGGAGGCAAAAAGGCAGAAATTTCCCTTATTTTGGGGCAAAAAGACAGAAATTCCCCTTATTTTGTGGCAAAAACCCAGAAATTTCTTTTATTTTAGGGCAAAATTGCAAAAAATTCACTAATTTCAGGACATAATTCAAAAATTCCTTTTATTTTGGGTTAAAAAGACAGAAATTCCGTTTATTTTTGGTAAAAAGACAGAAATTTCACTTACTTTGTTGTAAAAAGTTAGAAATTCCTCTTATTTTGGGGCAAAAATGAAGAAATTTCCCTTTTTTGTGGCAAAAGGTATACATTCCCCTTATTCTCCGGCAAAAAAGCAGAAATTCCCCGTATTTTGGAGCAAAACTGCAGAAATTCCCCTAATTGTGGGGCAAAAAGGCAGAAATTCCCTATATGTTGGGGCAAAAAGACAGAAATTCTCCTTATTTTGGAACAAAACTCAGAAATTCCACTTATTTTGGGGCAAAATTCCAGAAATTTCCCTTATTTTGGGCAAAATAGCAGAAATTTCACTTATTTTGGGGCAAAATTGCAGAAATTTCACTTATTTCAGGGAAAAAGGCAGAAATTTTCCTTATTTTGGGGCAAAAAGGCAGAAATTCTTAATATTTTGTGGCAAAAATGCAGAAATTCCCCTTATTTTGAGGTATAAAGGCTGAAATTCCCCTTATTTGGGGGCAAAAAGGCAGAAATTCCCCTTATTTTGTGGCAAAAAGGCAGAAATTTCTTTTATTTTGGGGGCAAAATTGCAGAAGTTTCACTTATTTCAGGGCATAATTCAAAAATTCCTTTTATTTTTGGGCAAAAAGACAGAAATTCCATTTATTTTTGGGTATAAAGGCAGAAATTTCACTTATTTTGAGGTAAAAAGGCAGAAATTCCTCATATTTTAGGGCAAAAATGAAGAAATTCCATTTTTTTGTGGGAAAAGGTATACATTCCTCTTACTTTCGGGATAAAAAGCAGAAATTCCTCGTATTTTGAAGCAAAATTGCAGAAATTCTCATAATTTTCGGGCAAAAAGGCAGAAATTCTCCTTATTTTGGGGCAAAAAGAAAGATAATCTCCTTTTTTCGGGAGCAAACAGTCAGAAATTTTCCTTATTTTGGGGCAAAATTGCAGAAATTTCCTTTACATTGGGGCAAAATTTCAGAAATTTCCTTTATTTTGGTGCAAAATTGCAGAAATTTCACTTATTTCAGGGTAATAAGTCAGAAATTCCCCTTATTTTGGGGCAAAAAAGACAGAAATTTCCTTTGTTTTGGGGGAAAAATACAGAAATTTTACTTATTTAGAGGCAAAAAGGCAGAAATTTTCCTTATTTTTGAGCAAAAATGAAGAAATTTCCCTTTATATGGCAAAAAGGTATGCATTCCCATTATTTTCGGGCAAAAAGGCACTAATTCCCCGAATTTTGGAGCAAAATTGCAGAAATTCCCCTAATTTTGGGGCAAAAGGCAGAAATTCTCTTTATTTTGGGGCAAAATCAGAAATCCCCCTTATTTTGGGGCAAAATTCCACAAATTTCCTTTATTTTGAAGCAAAATTGCAGGAATTTACCATATTTTGGGGCAAAATTGCAGAGATTTCTCTTATTTGGGGCAAAATTGCAGAAATTTCACTTATTTTCAGGTAAAAAGTCTGCAATTTTCTTTATTTTGGGGCAAAAAGTGAGAAAATCCTCTTATTTTGGGGCAATATTCCAGATATTTCCCTTATTATGGGGAAAAATGGCAGAAATTTCCCTTATTTTAGGGCGAAATTGCAGAAATTTCACTTATTTCAGAGAAAAAAAACAAAAATTTTTCTTATTTTGGGGCAAAAAGGCAGAAAGTCACCTTATTTTGGGGTTAAATTGCAGAAATTTCACATATTTCAGGACAAAAAGGCAGAAATTTCCCTTATTTTGGGGCAAAATTGCAGAAATTTCACTTATTTTAGGGAAAAAAGGCAGAAATTTTTTTTATTTGGGGGCAAAAAGAAAGAAATTTCGCTTATTTTGTGGCAAAAATGCAGAAATTTCTTTTATTTTGGGGTAAATTTGCAGAAATTTTACTTATTTCAGGGCATAATTCAAAAATTCTTTTTATTTTGGGGCAAAAAGACAGAAATTCCGTTTATTTTGGGGTAAAAAGGCAGAAATTTCACTTATTTTGAGGTAAAAAGGCAGAAATTCCTTTTTTTGAGGCAAAAATGAAGAAATTTCTCTTTTTTGTTGCAAAAGGTATACATTCCCCTTACTTTCGGGATAAAAAGGAGAAATTCCCCGTATTTTGGAGCAAAATTGCAGAAATTCTGCTTATTTTGGGGCAAAAATACAGAAAATCTCCTTTTTCAGGAGCAAACAGTCAGAAATTCCCCATATTGTGGGGCAAAATTGCAGAAATTTTTTTTTTACATTGGGGAAATTGCAGAAATTTCCCTTATTTTAAGGCAAAATTGCAGAAATTTCACTTATTTCAGGTTAATAAGTCAGAAATTCCTCTTATATTGGGGCAAAATTGCAAAAATTTCTTTTACATTGGGGCAAAATTGCAGAAATTTCTCTTATTTTCTGTCAAAATTGCAGATATTTCACTTATTTCAGGGTAATAAGTCAGAAATTCCCATTATTTTGGGGCAAAAAAGACAGAAATTCCCTTTGTTTTGGGGGAAATAGACAGAAATTCCACTTATTTAGAGGCAAAAAAGCCGAAATTCTTCTAATTTTGGAGCAAAAATGAAGAAATTTTCCTCTTTTATGGCAAAAACTTATGCATTTCCTCTATTTTTGGGCAAAATGCAGAAATTCCCCGTATTTTGGAGCAAAATTACAGAAATTCCTTTAATTCTGGGGCAAAAAGGCAGAAATTCCCTATATGTTGGGGCAAAAAGACAGAAATTCTCCTTATTTTGTGGCAAAACTCAGAAATTCCCCTTATTTTGGGGCAGAATTCCAGAAATTTTTATTTATTTGGGGCAAAATTGCAGAAATTTCACTTATTTTGGGGCAAAATTGCAGAAATTTCACTTATTTCAGGGAAAAAAGGCAGAAATTTTCCTTATTTTGGGGCAAAAATGCAGAAATTCCCCTTATTTTGAGTTAAAAAGGCTGAAATTCCCTTTATTTGGGGGCAAAAAGGCAGAAATTTTCCTTATTTTGGGGCAAAAAAACAAAAATTCTCCTTATTTTGTGGCAAAAATGCAGAAATTTCTTTTACTTTGGGGCAAAATTGCAGAAATTTCACCTATTTCAGGGCATAATTCAAAAATTCCTTTTATTTTAGAGCAAAAAGTCAGAAATCCGTATATTTTTGGGTAAAAACGCAGAAATTTCACTTATTTTGAGGTAAAAAGTCGGAAATTCCTCTTATTTTGGGGCAAAAATTAAGAAATTTCCCTTTTTTTGTGGCAAAAGGTATACATTCCCCATACTTTCGGGATAAAAAGCAGAAATTCCCCGTATTTTGAAGCAAAATTGCAGAAATTCTCTCAATTTTCGTGCAAAAATGCAGAAATTCTCATTATTTTGGGGCAAAAAACAGAAAAATCTTCTTTTTCGGGAGCAAACAGTCAGAAATTCCCCTTATTTGGGGGCAAAATTGCAGAAATTTTCTTTATTTTGGGGCAAAATTGCAGAAATTCACCTTATTTTTGGGTAAAATTGCAGAAATTTCATATATTTCAGGGCAAAAAGGCAGAAATTTTCCTTATTTTGGGGCAAAATTACAGAAATTTCACTTATATCAGTGTAATAAGTCAGAAATTCTTCTTATTTTGGGGCAAAAAAGACAGAAATTCCCTTTGTTTTGGAGGAAATAGACAGAAATTCCACTTATTTAGAGGCAAAAAAGCCGAAATTCTTCTTATTTTGGAGCAAAAATGACGAAATTTTCCTCTTTTATGGCAAAAACTTATGCATTTCCTCTATTTTCGGGCAAAATGCAGAAATTCCCCGTATTTTGGAGCAAAATTACAGAAATACCTTTAATTCTGGGGCCAAAAGGCAGAAATTCCCTACATGTTTGGGCAAAAAGACAGAAATTCTCCTTATTTGGTGGCAAAACTCAGAAATTCCCCTTATTTTGGGGCAGAATTCCAGAAATTTCCCTTATTTTGGGGCAAAATTGCAGAAATTTCACTTATTTTGGGGCAAAATTGCAGAAATTTCACTTATTTCAGGGAAAAAAGGCAGAAATTTTCCTTATTTTGGGGCAAAAATGCAGAAATTCCCCTTATTTCGAGTTAAAAGGGCTGAAATTCCCATTATTTTGGGGCAAAAAGGCAGAAATTTCCCTTATTTTGGGGCAAAAAAACAAAAATTCTCCTTATTTTGTGGCAAAAATGCAGAAATTTCTTTTACTTTGGGGCAAAATTGCAGAAATTTCAGCTATTTCAGGGCATAATTCAAAAATTCCTTTTATTTTGGGGCAAAAAGTCAGAAATCTGTTTATTTTTGGGTAAAAAGGCAGAAATTTCACTTATTTTGAGGTAAAAAGGCAGAAATTCCTCTTATTTTGGGGCAAAAGTTAAGAAATTTCCCTTTTTTGTGGCAAAAGGTATACATTCCTTTTACTTTCAGGATAAAAAGCAGAAATTCATCGTATTTTGAAGCAAAATTGCAGAAATTCTCTCAATTTCGTGCAAAAAGAAAGAAATTCTCCTTATTTTGGGGCAAAAAACAGAAAATTCTCCTTTTTCGGGAGCAAACAGTCAGAAATTTCCCTTATTTTGGGGCAAAATTGCAGAAATTTCCTTTACATTGGGGCAAAATTGCAGAAATTTTTTTTATTTTGGGGCAAAGTTGCAGAAATTTCACTTATTTCAGGGTAATAAGTCAGAAATTCCCCTTATTTTGGGGCAAAAAAGACAGAAATTCCTTTTGTTTGGGTGAAAAAAGACAGAAATTCCACTTATTTAGAGGCAAAAAGGCAGAAATTCCCTTTATTTTAAAGCAAAAATGAAGAAATTTCCCCTTTTTTAGCAAAAAGGTATGCATTCCTATTATTTTCGGGCAAAAAGGCAGAAATTCCCCGTATTTTAGAGCAAAATTGCAGAAATTCCCCTAATTGTTTGGCAAAAGGCAGAAATTCCCTTTATTTTGGAGCAAAAATGAAGAAGTTTCCCTTTTTATAGCAAAAAGGTATGCATTCCTATTATTTTCGGGCAAAAAGGCAGAAATTCCCTATATTTTAGAGCAAAATTGCAGAAATTCCCCTAATTGTGGGGCAAAAGGCAGAAATTCCCTTTATTTTGGAGCAAAAATGAAGAAATTTACCTTTTTATGGCAAAAATTTATGAATTCCCATTATTTTCGGGCAAAAAGGCAGAAATTCCCCGTATTTTAGAGCAAAATTGCAGAAATTCCCCTAATTTTGGGGCAAAAGGCAGAAATTCCCTTTATTTTGGGGCAAAAAACAAAAATTCCTCTTATTTTGGGGCAAAATTCCATACATTTCCTTTATTTTTGGGGCAAAATTGCAGGAATTTACCTTATTTTGGGGCAAAATTGCAGAAATTTCTCTTATTTGGGGCAAAATTAAAGAAATTTAACTTATTTTCAGATAAAAAGGCTGAAATTTTATTTATTTTGGGATAAAAAGAGAGAAATAATCCTTATTTTGGGGCAAAATTGCAGAAATTTCCCTTATTATGGGGAAAAATTGCAGAAATTTCCCTTGTTTTAGGGCAAAATTGCAGAAATTTCACATATTTCAGAGAAAAAAATCAAAAATTTTTCTTTTTTTGGGGCAAAAAGACAGAAATTCCCATTATTTTGGGGCAAAAAGGCAGAAATTCACCTTATTTTGGGGTAAAATTGCAGAAATTTCATATATTTCAGGGCAAAAAGGCAGAAATTTCCCTTATTTTGGGGCAAAATTTCAGAATTTTCACTTATTTCAGGGTAATAAGTCAGAAATTCCCCTTATTTTGGGGCAAAAGAGACAGAAATTCCCTTTGTTTTGGGGGAAAAAGACAGAAATTCCACTTATTTAGAGGCAAAAAGGCAGAAATTTCCCTTATTTTGGAGCAAAAATGAAAAAATTACCCTTTTTATGGCAAAAAGGTATGCATTCCCATTATGTTCAGGCAAAAAGGTAGAAATTCCCCGTATTTTGGAGCAAAATTGCTGAAATTCCTCTAATTTTGGGGCAAAATGCAGAAATTCCCTTTATGCTGAGGCAAAAATCAGAAATTCCCCTTATTTTGAGGCAAAATTCCAGGAAATTCATTTATTTTGGGGCAAAATTGCAGGAATTTACCTTATTTGGGGGCAAAATTGTAGAAATTTCTCTTATTTGGTGCAAAATTGCAGAAATTTCACTTATTTTCAGGTAAAAAGGCTGAAATTTCCTTAATTTTGGGGCAAAAAGAATGAAATTCCTCTTCTTTTGGGGCAAAATTGCAGAAATTTCCCTTATTATGGGGAAAAATTGCAGAAATTTGACTTATTTCAGAGAAAAAAATGAAAAATTTTTCTTTTTTTTTGGGCAAACAGGCAGAAATCTCCATTATTTTTGGGCAAAAAGGCAGAAATTGACCTTATTTTGGGGTAAAATTACAGAAATTTCACATATTTCAGGGCAAAAAGGTAGAAATTTCCCTTATTTTGGGGCAAAATTGCAGAAATTTCACTTATTTCAGGGTAATAAGTCAGAAATTCCCCTTATTTTGGGGCAAAAAAGAGAGAAATTCTTTTTGTTTTAAGGGAAAAAGACAGAAATTCCACTTATTTAGAGTTAAAAATGCAGAAATTCCCGTTATTTTAGAGCAAAAATGAAGAAATTTCCCTTTTTATGGCAAAAAAAGTATGCATTCTCATTATTTCGGGCAAAAAGGCAGAAATTCCCCGTATTTCGGAGCAAAATGGCAGAAATTCCCCTTATTTTAGGGCAAAAGGCAGAAATTCCTTTTATTTTGGGGCAAAAATCAGAAAATCCCCTTATTTGGGGGCAAAATTCCAGAAATTTCCATTATTTGGGGTAAAATTGCAGAAATATCACTTATTTTCAGATAAAAAGGCTGAAATTTCCTTTATTTTGGGGCAAATAGGGAGAAATTCCTCTTATTTTGTGGCACAATTGCAGAATTTTCCCTTATGGAGAAAAATTGCAGAAATTTCCCTTCTTTTAGGGCAAAATTGCAGAAATTTCACTTATTTCCGAGAAAAAAAGCAAAAATTTTTCTTATTTTGGGACAAAAAGGCAGAAATTCCCATTATTTTAGGGCAAAAAGGCAGAAATTCACTTTATTTTGGGGTAAAATTGCAGAAATTTCACATATTTTAGGGCAAAAAGGCAGAAATGTCCCTTATTTTGGGGCAAAATTGCAGAAATTTCACTTATTTCAGGGTAATAAGTCAGAAATCCCTCTTATTTTGGGGGAAAAAGGACAGAAATTCCCTTTGTTTTGGGGGAAAAAGACAGAAATTCCACTTATTTAGAGGAAAAAAAGCCGAAATTCTTCTTATTTTGGAACAAAAATGAAGAAATTTTCCTCTTTTATGCCAAAAACTTATGCATTTCCTCTATTTTCTGGCAAAATGCAGAAATTCCCCGTATTTTGGAGCAAAATTGCAGAAATTCCTCTAATTCTGGGGCAAAAAGGCAGAAATTCCCTATATGTTGGGGCAAAAAGACAGAAATTCTCCTTATTTTGGGGCAAAACTCAGAATTTCCCCTTATTTTGGGGCAAAATTGCAGAAATTTTTCTTTTTTGGTGCAACATTGCAGAAATTTCACTTATTTTCAGGTAAAAAGGCTGAAATTTCCTTAATTTTGGGGCAAAAAGAATGAAAATCCTCTTCTTTTGGGGCAAAATTGAAGAAATTTCCCTTATTATGGGGAAAAATTGCAGAAATTTCACTTATTTCAGAGAAAAAAATCAAAAATTTTTCTTTTTTTGGGCAAAAAGGCAGAAATTTCCATTATTTTGGGGCAAAAAGGCAGAAATTGACCTTATTTTGGGGTAAAATTGCAGAAATTTCACATATTTCAGGGCAAAAAGGTAGAAATTTCCCTTTATTTTGGGGCAAAATTGCAGAAATTTCACTTATTTCAGGGTAATAAGTCAGAAATTCCCCTTATTTTTGGGCAAAAAAGACAGAAATTCCTTTTTTTTTGAGGAAAAAAGACAGAAATTCCACTTATTTAGAGTTAAAAATGCAGAAATTCCCGTTATTTTGGAGCAAAAATGAAGAAATTTCCCTTTTTATGGCAAAAAAGTATGCATTCTCATTATTTTCGGGCAAAAAGGCAGAAATTCCCCGTATTTTGGAGCAAAATTGCAGAAATTCCGCTTATTTTAGAGTAAAAGGCAGAAATTTCTTTTATTTTGGGGGAAAAAATCAGAAAATCCCCTTATTTTGGGGCAAAATTCCAGAAATTTCCATTATTTGGGGTAAAATTGCAGAAATTTCACTTATTTTCAGATAAAAAGGCTGAAATTTCCTTTATTTTGTGGCAAATAGGGAGAAATTCCTCTTATTTTGGGGCAAAATTGCAGAATTTTCCCTTATGGGGAAAAATTGCAGAAATTTCCCTTCTTTTAGGGCAAAATTGCAGAAATTTAACTTATTTCCGAGAAAGAAAGCAAAAATTTTTCTTATTTTGGAACAAAAAGGCAGAAATTCCCATTATTTTGGGGCAAAAAGGCAGAAATTCACTTTATTTTGGGGTAAAATTGCAGAAATTTCACATATTTTAGGGCAAAAAGGCAGAAATTTGCCTTATTTTGGGGCAAAATTGCAGAAATTTCACTTATTTCAGGGTAATAAGTCAGAAATTCCCCTTATTTTGGGGCAAAAAAGACAGAAATTCCCTTTGTTTTGGGGGAAAAAGACAGAAATTCCACTTATTTAGAGGCAAAAAAGCCGAAATTCTTCTTATTTTGGAGCAAAAATGAAGAAATTTTCCTCTTATATGCCAAAAACTTATGCATTTCCTCTATTTTCTTGCAAAATGCAGAAATTTTCCGTATTTTGGAGCAAAATTGCAGAAATTCCTCTAATTCGGGGGCAAAAATGAAGAAATTCCCTATATGTTGGGGCAAAAAGACAGAAATTCTCCTTATTTTGGGGCAAAACTCAGAATTTCCCCTTATTTTGGGGCAAAATTCCAGAAATTTCCCTTATTTTGGGGCAAAATTGCAGAAATTTCACTTATTTTGGTGCAAAATTGCAGAAATTTCACTTATTTCAGGGAAAAACGCAGAAATTTTCCTTATTTTGGGGCAAAAATGCAGAAATTTTCCTTATTTTGAGGTAAAAAGGCTGAAGTTCCCCTTATTTGGGGGCAAAAAGGCAGAAATTTCCCTTATTTGGGGGCAAAAAAACAGAAATTCTTATTTTGTGGCAAAAATCCAGAAATTTCTTTTCTTTTGGGGCAAAATTGCAGAAATTTCACTTATTTCAGGGCATAATTAAAAAATTCCTTTTATTTTGGGGCAAGAAGACAGAAATTCCGTTTATTTTTTGGGTAAAAAGGCAGAAATTTCACTTATTTTGAGGTAAAAAGGCAGAAATTTCTCTTATTTTGGGGCAAAAATGAAGAAATTTCCCTTTTTTGTGGCAAAGGGTATACATTCCCCTTACTTTCGGGATAAAAAGCAGAAATTCCCCATATTTTGAATCAAAATTGCAGAAATTCTCTCAATTTTCGTGCAAAAAGGGAGAAATTCTCCTTATTTTGGGGCAAAAAGACAGATAATCTCCTTTTTCTGGAGCAAACAGTCAGAAATTCCCCTTATTTTAAGGCAAAATTGCAGAAATTTCCTTTACATCGGAGCAAAATTGAAAAAATTTCCCTTATTTTGGGGCAAAGATGCAGAAATTTCACTTATTGCAGGGGAATATGTCAAAAATTCCCCTTATTTTGGGGCAAAAAAGACAGAAATTTCCTTTGTTTTGGGGGCAAAAGACAGAAATTCCACTTATTAAGAGGCAAAAAGGCAGAAATTCCCTTTATTTTGAAGCAAAAATTAAAAAATTTCCCTTATTATGGCAAAAAGATATGCTTTCCCATTATTTTTGGGCAAAAAGGCAGAAATTCCCCATATTTTGGAGCAAAATTGCAGAAATTCCTTTAATTTTGGGGCAAAAGGCAGAAATTCCCTTTATTTTGGGGCAAAAATCAGAAATTCCCCTTATTTTGGGGCAAAATTTCAGAAATTTCCTGTATTTTTGAGACAAAATTGCAGGAATTTACCTTATTTTGGGGCAAAATTGCAGAAATTTTACAAATTTTCAGGTAAAAAGGCTGAAATTTCCTTTATTTTGGGGCAAAAAGGGAGAAATTCCTTTTATTTTAAGGCAAAATTACAGAAATTTCCCTTATGTTGGGAAAAATTGCAGAAATTTCCTTTATTTTAGGGCAAAATTGCAGAAATTTTACTTATTTCAGAGAAAAAAAACAAAAATTTTTCTTATTTTGGGGCAAAAAGGCAGAAATTCACATTATTTTGGGCAAAAAGTCAGAAATTCACCTTATTTTAGGGTAAAATTGCAGAAATTTCACATATTTCAGGGCAAAAAGGCAGAAATTTCTGTGATTTTGGGGCAAAATTGCAGAAATTTCACTTATTTTAGGGTAATAAGTCAAAAATTCCCCTTATTTTCGGGCAAAAAAGACAGAAATTCCCTTTGTTTTGGGGGAAAAAGACAGAAATTCCACTTATTTAGAGGCAAAAAAGCCGAAATTCTTCTTATTTTGGAGCAAAAATGAAGAAATTTTCCTCTTTTATGAAAAAAACTTATGCATTTCCTCTATTTTCTGGCAAAATGCAGAAATTCCCCGTATTTTGGAGCAAAATTGCAGAAATTCCTCTAATTCTCGGGCAAAAGGGCAGAAATTCCCTATATGTTGGGGCAAAAAGACAGAAATTCTCCTTATTTTGGGGCAAAACTCAGAATTTCCCCTTTTTTGGGGGCAAAATTCCAGAAATTTCCCTTATTTTGGGGCAAAATTGCAGAAATTTCACTTATTTTGGGGCAAAATTGCAGAAATTTCACTTATTTCAGGGTAATAAGTCAGAAATTTTCCTTATTTTGGGGCAAATATGCAGAAATTCCCCTTATTTTGAGGTAAAAAGGCTGAAGTTCCCCTTATTTGGGGGCAAAAAGGCAGAAATTTCCCTTATTTGGGGGCAAAAAAACAGAAATTCTCCTTATTTTGTGGCAAAAATGCAGAAATTTCTTTTGTTTTGGGGCAAAATTGCAGAAATTTCACTTATTTCAGGGCATAATTAAAAAATTCCTTTTATTTTGGGGCAAGAAGACAGAAATTCCGTTTATTTTTTGGGCAAAAAGGCAGAAATTTCACTTATTTTGAGGTAAAAAGGCAGAAATTCCTCTTATTTTGGGGCAAAAATGAAGATATTTCCATTTTGTGGCAAAAGGTATACATTCCCCTTACTTTCGGGATAAAAAGCAGAAATTCCCCGTATTTTGAAGCAAAATTGCAGAAATTCTCTCAATTTTCGTGCAAAAAGGCAGAAAATCTCCTTATTTTGGGGCAAAAAGACAGAAAATCTCCTTTTTGGGGAGCAAACAGTCAGAAATTCCCCTTATTTTGGGGCAAAATTGCAGAAATTTCCTTTACATCAGGGCAAAATTGAAAAAATTTCCCTTATTCGGGGCAAAGTTGCAGAAATTTCACTTATTGCAGGGGAATATGTCAAAAATTCCCCTTATTTTGGGGCAAAAAAGACAGAAATTTCCTTTGTTTTGGGGGCAAAAGATAGAAATTCCACTTATTAAGAGGCAAAAAGGCAGAAATTCCCTTTATTTTGGAGTAAAAATAAAAAAATTGCCCTTTTTATGGCAAAAAGGTATGCATTCCCATTATTTTTGGGCAAAAAGGCAGAAATTCCCCGTATTTTGGAGCAAAATTGCAGAAATTCCTTTAATTTTGGGGCAAAAGGCAGAAATTCCCTTTATTTTGGGGTAAAAATCAGAAATTCCCCTTATTTTGGGGCAAAATTTCAGAAATTTCCTTTATTTTTGAGACAAAATTGCTGGAATTTACCTTATTTTGGGGCAAAATTGCAGAAATTTTACTAATTTTCAGGTAAAAAGGCTGAAATTTCCTTTATTTTGGGGCAAAAAGGGAGAAATTCCTTTTATTTTAAGGCAAAATTACAGAAATTTCCCTTATGTTGGGAAAAATTGCAGAAATTTCCTTTATTTTAGGGCAAAATTGCAGAAATTTCACTTATTTCAGTGAAAAAAACCAATAATTTTTCTTATTTTGGGGCAAAAAGGCAGAAATTCACATTATTTTTGGCAAAAAGTCAGAAATTCACCTTATTTTAGGGTAAAATTGCAGAAATTTCACATATTTCAGGGCAAAAAGGCAGAAATTTCCGTTATTTTGGGGCAAAATAGCAGGAATTTCACTTATTTCAGGGTAATAAGTCAAAAATTCCCCTTATTTTCGGGCAAAAAAGACAGAAATTCCCTTTGTTTTTTGGGAAAAAGACAGAAATTCCACTTATTAAGAGGCAAAAAAGCAGAAATTCTTCTTATTTTGGAGCAAAAATGAAGAAATTTTCCTTGTTCATTTTAAAAAATTATGCATTCCCCTTATTTTCGGGCAAAAAGGCAGAAATTCCCTGTATTTTGGAGCAAAATTGCAGAAATTCCCCTAATTGTAGGGCAAAAATGCAGAATTTCCCTATATGTTGGGGCAAAAAGACAGAAATTCTCCTTATTTTGGGGCAAAACTCAGAAATTCCCCTTATTTTGGGGCAAAATTCCAGAAATTTCCCTTATTCTGGGGCAAAATTGCAGAAATTTCACGTATTGTGGAGCAAAATTGCAGAAATTTTACTTATTTCAGGGAAAAAAGCAGGAATTTTCCTTATTTTGAGGCAAAAATTGCAGAAATTTCTTTTATTTTGAGGTAAAAAGGCTGAAATTCCCTTTATTTGTAGGAAAAGAGGCAGAAATTTACCTTATATTGGGGCAAAATTGCAGAAATTTCACTTATTTCAGGGTAATAATTAAGAAATTCCCCTTATTTTGGGGCAAAAAAGACAGAAATTCCCTTTGTTTTGGAGGAAAAAGACAGAAATTCCACTTATTCAGAGGCAAAAAGGCAGAAATTCCCCTTATTTTGGAGCAAAAATGAAGAAATTTACCTTTTTATGGCAAAAAGGTATGCATTCCCCTTACTTTCAGGATAAAAAGCAGAAATTCCCCGTATTTTGAAGCAAAATTGCAGAAATTCTCATAACTTTCGGGCAAAAAGGCAGAAATTCTCCTTATTTTGGGGCAAAAACAGAAAATCTCTTTTTTTTGGGAACAAACAGTCAGAAATTCCCTTTATTTTGGGGCAAGATTGCAGAAATTTCCTTTACATTGGGGCAAAATTGCAGAAATTTCCCTTATTTTGGGGCAAAATTGCAGAAATTTCACTTATTTCAGGGTAATAAGTCAGAAATTCCTTTTATTTTGGAGCAAAAAAAAAAAGAAATTCCATTTGTTTTGGGGGAAAAAGACTGAAATTCCACTTATTTATAGGCAAAAAGGCAGAAATTCCCCATATTTTGGAGCAAAAATGAAGAAATTTCCCTTTTTATGGCAAAAAGTTATGCATTCCCATTATTTTCGGGCAAAAAGGCAGAAATTCCCCGTATTTTGGAGCAAAATTGCAGAAATTCCCCTAATTTTGGGGCAAAAGGCAGAAATTCCCTTTATTTTGGGGCAAAAATCAGAAATTCCTTTTATTTTGGGTCAAAATTCAGAAATTTTTTTATTTTGGGGCAAAATTGCAGGAATTTACCTTATTTTGGGGCTAAACTGAAGAAATTTCCCTTATTTGGGGCAAAATTGCAGAAATTTCACTTATTTTCAGATAAAAAGGCTGAAATTTCCTTTATTTTGGGGCAAAAAGAGAGAAATTCCACTTATTTTGGGGCAAACTTGCAGAAATTTCCTTTATTATGGGGAAAAATTGCAGAAATTTCCCTTATTTTAGGGCAAAATTGCAGAAATTTCACATACTTCAGAGAAAAAAAGCCAAAGTTTTTCTTATTTTGGGACAAAAAGGCAGAAATTCCCATTATTTTGGGGCAAAAAGGCAGAAATTCACCTTATTTAGGTGTAAAATTGCAGAAATTTCACATATTTCAGGGCAAAAAGGAAGAAATTATCTGTATTTTGGCAAAATTGCAGAAATTCCCCTAGTTATGGGGCAAAAAGACAGAAATTCCCTATATGATGAGGCAAAAAGACAGAAATTCTCTTTATTTTGGGGCAAAACTTAGAAATTCTACTTATTTTGGGGCATAATTCCAGAAATTTCGCTTATTTGTGGGCAAAATTGCAGAAATTTCACTTATTTTGGGGCAAAATTGAATTAATTTCACTTATTTCAGAGAAAAAAGGCAGAAATTTTCCTTATTTTGGGGCAAAAAGTCAGAAATCCCTAATATTTTGTGGCAAAAATGCAGAAATTCCCCTTATTTTGAGGTAAAAAGGCTGAAATTCCCCTTATTTGGGGGCAAAGAGGCAGAAATTTCCCTAATTTTGGGGCAAAATTGAAGAAATTTCACGTATTTCAGGGTAATAATTCAGAAATTCCCCTTATTTTGGGGTAAAAAAGACAGAAATTCCCTTTGTTTTGGGGGAAAAAGACAGAAATTCCACTTATTTAGAGGCAAAAGCAGAAATTTTCCTTATTTTTGAGCAAAAATGAAGAAATTTTACTTTTTATGGCAAAAAGGTATGCATTCCTATTATTTTCGGGATAAAAAGCAGAAATTCCCCGTATTTTAAAGTAAAATTGCAGAAATTCTCATAATTTTCAGGAAAAAAGGAGAAATTCTCCTTATGTTGGGGCAAAAAGACAGAAAATCTCCTTTTTTCGGGAGAAAACAGTCAGAAATTCCTCTTATTTTGGGGCAAAATTGCAGAAAGTTCCTGTACATTTGAGCAAAATTGCAGAAATTTCCCTTATTTTGGGGCAAAATTGCAGAAATTTCACTTACTTCAGGGTAATAAGTCAGAAATTTCCCTTATTTTGGGGCAAAAAAGACAGAAATTCTCTTTGTTTTGGTTGAAAAAGACAGAAATTCCACTTATTTAGATGCAAAAAGGCAGAAATTCCTTTTATTTTGGAGCAAAAATGAAGAAATTTCCCTTTTTATGGCAAAAAGGTATGAATTCCCATTATTTTCGTGCAAAAAGGCAGAAATTCCCCGTATTTTGGAGCAAAATTGCAGAAATTCCCTTAATTTTGGGGCAAAAGGAAGAAATTCCCTTTATTTTGGGGCAAAATTGCAGAAATTTCCCTTATTTGTGGCAAAATTTCAGAAATTTCACTTATTTTCAGGTAAAAAGTCTGAAATTTCCTTTGTTTTGGGGCAAAAAGGAAGAAATTCCCCTTATATTTTGGCAAAATTGCAGAAATCTCCCTTATTATGGGAAAAAAGTGCAAAAATTTCCCTTATTTTAGGGCAAAATTGAAGAAATTTCACTTATTTCAGAGAAAAAAAGCAAAAATTTTTCTTATTTTGGGGCAAAAAGGCAGAAATTCACATTATTTTGGGGCAAAAAAGCAGAAATTCACCTTATTTAGGGGTAAAATTGCAGAAATTTCACATATTTCAGGGCAAAAAGGCAGAAAATACCCGTATTTTGGAGCAAAATTGCAGAAATTCCCCTAATTGTTGTGCAAAAAGGCAGAAATTCCCTATATGTTGGGGCAAAAAGACAGAAATTCTCCACATTTTGGGGCAAAACTCAGAAATTCCAATTATTTTGGGGCAAAATTGCAGAAATTTCACTTACTTCAGAGAAAAAAGGCAGAAATTTTTCTTATTTTGGGGCAAAAAAGCAGAAATTCCTAATATTTTGTGGCAAAAATGCAGAAATTCCCCTTATTTTGAGGTAAAAAGGGTGAAATTCCCCTTATTTGTGGGCAAAAAGGCAAAAATTTTCCTTATTTTGGGGCAAAATTGCAGAAATTTCACTTATTTCAGGGTAATAAGTCAGAAATTCTTCTAGTTTTGGGGCAAAAAAGACAGAAAATCCCTTTGTTTTTGGGGAAAAAGACAGAAATTCCACTTATTTAGAGGCAAAAAAACAGAAATTCTCCTTATTTTGAAGCAAAAATGAAGAAATTTCCCTTTTTTAAGGCAAAAAGGAATGCATTCTTCTTATTTTCGGGCAAAAAGGCAGAAATTCCCCGTATTTTGGAGCAAAATTGCAAAAATTCCCCTAATTGTGGGACAAAAATGCAGAAATTCCCTATATGTTGGGGCAAAAAGACAGAAATTCTCCCTATTTTGGGGAAAAACTCAGAAATTCCACTTATATTGGAGCAAAATTCCAGAAATTTCCCTTATTCTGGGGCAAAATTGCAGAAATTTCACATATTTTGGGCAAAATTGCAGAAATTTCACTTATTTCAGGGGAAAAAAATTTGTTATTTTGGGGCAAAAAGGAAGAAATTCCCCTGATTTTGAGGTAAAAAGGCTGAAATTCCTTTTATTTGGAGGCAAAAAGGCAAAAATATCCCTTATTTTGGGGCAAAATTGCAGAAATTTCACTTATTTCTGGGTAATAAGTCAGAAATTCCCCTTAATTTGGGGCAAAAAAGATAGAAATTCCCTTTGTTTTTGGGGAAAAAGACAGAAATTCCACTTATTTAGAGGCAAAAAGGCAGAAATTCCTTTTATTTTGGAGCAACAAGGAAGAAATTTCCCTTTTTATGGCAAAAAGGTATGCATTTCCATTATTTTTGGGCATAAAGGCAGAAATTCCCCGTATTTTGAAGCAAAATTGCAGAAATTCTCCTAAATTTGGGGCAAAAGGCAGAAATTCCCTTTATTTTGGGACAAAAATCATAAATTCCCCTTATTTTGGGGCAAAATTCAAGAAATTTCCTTTGTTTTGGGGCAAAATTGCAGGAATTTATCTTATTTTAGGGCAAAATTTCAGAAATTTTTCTTATTTGGTGCAAAATTGCAGAAATTTCACTTATTTTCAGGTAAAAAGGCTGAAATTTCCTTTATTTTGTGGAAAAAGGGAGAAATTCCTCTAATTTTGGGGCAAAATTGCAGAAATTTCCCTTATTATTGGGAAAAATTTCAGAAATTTTCCTTATTTTATGGCAAAATTGCAGAAATTTCACTTATTTTAAGGTAAAAAGGCTGAAATTTCCTTTATTTTGTGGCAAAAAAGGAGAAATTCCTCTAATTTTGGGGCAAAATTGCAGAAATTTCCCTTATTATTGGGAAAAATTTCAGAAATTTTCCTTATTTTAGGGCAAAATTGCAGAAATTTCACTTATTTCAGAGAAAAAAAGCAAAAATTTTTCTTATTTTGGGGCAAAAAGGCAGAAATTCACATTATTTTGGGGCAAAAAGGCAGAAATTCACATTATTTTGGGGTAAAATTGCAGAAATTTCACTTATTTTGGGGCAAAATTGCAGAAATTTTACTTATTTCGGGTAAAAAAGGCAGAAATTTTTCTTATTTTGAGGCAAAAATGGCAAAAATTTCCCTTATTTTGAGGTAAAAATGCTGAAATTCCCTTTATTTGGGGGAAAAGAGGCAGAAATTTCCCTTATTTTGGGGCAAAATTGCAGAAATTTCACTTTTTTTAAGGTAAAAAGGCTGAAATTTCCTTTATTTTGTGGCAAAAAGGAAGAAATTCCTCTAATTTTGGGGCAAAATTGCAGAAATTTTCCTTATTATTGGGAAAAATTTCAGAAATTTTCCTTATTTTAGGGCAAAATTGCAGAAATTTCACTTATTTCAGAGAAAAAAAGCAAAAATTTTTCTTATTTTGGGGCAAAAAGGCAGAAATTCACATTATTTTGGGGCAAAAAGGCAGAAATTCACATTTTTTTGGGGTAAAAATGCAGAAATTTCACTTATTTTGGGGCAAAATTGCAGAAATTTTACTTATTTCGGGTAAAAAAGGCAGAAATTTTCCTTATTTTGAGGCAAAAAAGGCAAAAATTTCCCTTATTTTGAGGTAAAAAGGCTGAAATTCCCTTTATTTGGGGAAAAAGAGGCAAAAATTTCCCTTATTTTGGGGCAAAATTGCAGAAATTTCACTTATTTCAGGGTAATTCGTCAGAAATTCCACTTATATGGAGGCAAAAAAGACAGAAATTCTCTTTGTTTTGGGGGAAAATGACAGAAATTCTACTTATTGAGAAGCAAAAAGGCAGAAATTCCCCTTAGTTTGGAGCAAAAATGAAGAAATTTCTTTTTTTTTTATGGCAAAAAGTTATGCATTCCCCTTATTTTTGGGCAAAAAGGCAGAAATTCCCCGTATTTTGGAGCAAAATTGCAGAAATTCCCATAATTGTGGTGCAAAAAGGCAGAAATTCCCTATATGTTGGGGCAAAAAGACAGAAAATGTCCTTATTTTGGAGCAAAACTCAGAAATTCCACTTATTTTGGGGCAAAATTGAAGAAATTTCACTTATTTCAGAGAAAAAAGGCAGAAATTTTTCTTATTTTGGGGCAAAAAAGCAGAAATTCCTAATATTTTGTGGCAAAAATGCAGAAATTCCCCTTATTTTGAGGTAAAAAGGGTGAAATTCCCCTTATTTGTGGGCAAAAAGGCAAAAATTTTCCTTATTTTGGGGCAAAATTGCAGAAATTTCACTTATTTCACGGTAATAAGTCAGAAATTCTTCTTGTTTTGGGGCAAAAAAGACAGAAAATCCCTTTGTTTTTGGGGAAAAAGACAGAAATTCCACTTATTTAGAGGCAAAAAAGCAGAAATTCCCCTTATTTTGAAGCAAAAATGAAGAAATTTCTCTTTTTTAAGGCAAAAAGGAATGCATTCTTCTTATTTTCGGGCAAAAAGGCAGAAATTCCCCGTATTTTGGAGCAAAATTGCAAAAATTCCCCTAATTGTGGGGCAAAAATGCAGAAATTCCCTATATGTTGGGGCAAAAAGACAGAAATTCTCCCTATTTTGGGGAAAAACTCAGAAATTCCACTTATTTTGGAGCAAAATTCCAGAAATTTCCCTTATTCTGGGGCAAAATTGCAGAAATTTCACTTATTTTGGGCAAAATTGCAGAAATTTCACTTATTTCAGGGGAAAAAAAATTTGTTATTTTGGGGCAAAAAGGCAGAAATTCCCCTGATTTTGAGTTAAAAAGGCTGAAATTCCTTTTATTTGGGGGCAAAAAGGCAAAAATATCCCTTATTTTGGGGCAAAATTGCAGAAATTTCACTTATTTCAGGGTAATAAGTCAGAAATTCCCCTTAATTTGGGGCAAAAAAGATAGAAATTCCCTTTGTTTTTGGGGAAAAAGACAGAAATTCCACTTATTTAGAGGCAAAAATGCAGAAATTCCTTTTTTTTTTGGAGCAACAAGGAAGAAATTTCCCTTTTTATGGCAAAAAGATATGCATTTCCATTATTTTTGGGCATAAAGGCAGAAATTCCCCGTATTTTGAAGCAAAATTGCAGAAATTCTCCTAAATTTGGGGCAAAAGGCAGAAATTCCCTTTATTTTGGGACAAAAATCATAAATTCCCCTTATTTTGGGGCAAAATTCAAGAAATTTCCTTTGTTTTGGAGCAAAATTGCAGGAATTTATCTTATTTTAGGGCAAAATTTCAGAAATTTTTCTTATTTGGTGCAAAATTGCAGAAATTTCACTTATTTTCAGGTAAAAAGGCTGAAATTTCCTTTATTTTGTGGCGAAAAGGGAGAAATTCCTCTATTTTTGGGGCAAAATTGCGGAAATTTCCCTCTTTTGGGTCAAAATTTCAGAAATTTCACTTATTTTAAGGTAAAAAGTCTGAAATTTCCTTTGTTTTGGGGCAAAAAGGAAGAAATTCCCTTTATTTTGGGCAAAATTGCAGAAATCTCCCTTATTATGGAAAAAAATTGCAAAAATTTCTCTTATTTTAGGGCAAAATTGCAGAAATTTCACTTTTTTTTGAGAAAAAAAGCAAAAATTTTTCTTATTTTGGGGCAAAAAGGCAGAATTTCCCATTATTTTGGGGCAAAAAAGCAGAAATTCACCTTATTTAGGTGTAAAATTGCAGAAATTTCACATATTTCATGGCAAAAAGGCAGAATTCACCATATTTTGGAGCAAAATTGCAGAAATTCCCCTAATTTTGGGCTAAAAAGGCAGAAAATCCCTATATGTTGGGGCAAAAAGACAGAAATTTTCCTTATTTTGGGGCAAAACTTAGAAATTCCACTTATTTTGGGGCAAAATTTCAGAAATTTCCCTTATTTTGGGGCAAAATTGCAGAAATTTCACTTATTTTGAGGCAAAATTGCAGAAATTTCACTTATTTCAGGGAAAAAAGGCAGAAATTTTCCTTATTTTGCGGCAAAAAGTCAGAAATTCCTAATATTTTGTGGCAAAAATGCAGAAATTCCCCTTATTTTGAGGTAAAAAGGCTGAAATTCCCCTTATTTCAGGGCAAAAAGGCAGAAATTTCCCTTATTTTGGGGCAAAATTGCAGAAATTTCACTTATTTTAGGGTAATAAATCAGAAATTCCCCTTATTTTGGGGCAAAAAAGACAGAAATTCTCTTTGTTTTGGGGGAAAATGACAGAAATTCTACTTATTGAGAAGCAAAAAGGCAGAAATTCCCCTTAGTTTGGAGCAAAAATGAAGAAATTTCCCTTTTTTATGGCAAAAAGTTATGGATTCCCAGTATTTTTGGGCAAAAAGGCAGAAATTCCCTGTATTTTGGAGCAAAATTGCAGAAATTCCGATAATTGTGGTGCAAAAAGGCAGAAATTCCCTATATGTTGGGGCAAAAAGACAGAAAATGTCCTTATTTTGGAGCAAAACTCAGAAATTCCACTTATTTTGGGGCAAAATTGCAGAAATTTCACTTTTTCAGGGAAAAAAGGCAGAAATTTTCTTTATTTTGGGGCAAAAAAGCAGAAATTCCTAATATTTTGTGGCAAAAATGCAGAAATTCCCTTTATTTTGAGGTAAAAAGGCTGAAATTCCCCTTATTTGTTGGCAAAAAGGCAAAAATTTCCCTTAATTTGGGGCAATATTGCAGAAATTTCACTTTTTTCAGGGTAATAAGTCAGAAATTTTTCTTATTTTGGCGCAAAAAAGACAGAAAATCCCTTTGTTTTGGGAGAAGAAAACAGAAATTCCACTTATTTAGAGGCAAAAAGCAGAAATTCCCCTTATTTTGAAGCAAAAATGAAGAAATTTCCCTTTTTTAAGGCAAAAAGGTATGCATTCTTCTAATTTTCGTGCAAAAAGGCAGAAATTCCCTGTATTTTGGAGCAAAATTGGAAAAATTCTCCTAATTGTGGGGCAAAAATGCAGAAATTCCCTATATGTTTGGGCAAAAAGACAGAAATTCTCCTTATTTTGGGGCAAAACTCAGAAATTCCACTTATTTTGGGGCAAAATTTCAGAAATTTCCCTTATTCTGGGGCAAAATTGCAGAAATTTCACTTATTTTGGGCAAAATTGCAGAAATTTAACTTATTTCATGGAAAAAAAAAAATTTTGTTATTTTGGGGCAAAAAGGCAGAAATTCCCCTTATTTTGAGGTAAAAAGGCTGAAATTCCCCTTATTTGGGGGCAAAAAGGCAGAAATATCCCTTATTTTGGGGCAAAATTGCAGAAATTTCACTTATTTCAGGGTAATAAGTCAGAAATTTCCCTTATTTTGGGGCAAAAAAGAAAGAAATTCCCTTTGTTTTGGGGGAAAAAGAAAGAAATTCCACTTATTTAGAGGCAAAAAGGCAGAAATTCCCCTTATTTTGGAGAAAAAATGAAGAAATTTCCCTTTTTATGGCAAAAAGGTATGCATTCCCATTATTTTCAGGCATAAAGGCAGAAATTCCCCGTATTTTGGAGCAAAATTGGAAAAATTCCCCTAATTGTGGGGCAAAAATGCAGAAATTCCCTATATGTTTGGGCAAAAAGACAGAAATTCTCCTTATTTTGGGGCAAAACTCAGAAATTCCACTTATTTTGGGGCAAAATTGCAGAAATTTCACTTATTTCAGAGAAAAAAAGCAAAAATTTTTCTTATTTTGGGGCAAAAAGGCAGAAATTCACATTATTTTGGGGCAAAAAGGCAGAAATTCACATTTTTTTGGGGTAAAAATGCAGAAATTTCACTTATTTTGGGGCAAAATTGCAGAAATTTTACTTATTTCGGGTAAAAAAGGCAGAAATTTTCCTTATTTTGAGGCAAAAAAGGCAAAAATTTCCCTTATTTTGAGGTAAAAAGGCTGAAATTCCCTTTATTTGGGGAAAAAGAGGCAAAAATTTCCCTTATTTTGGGGCAAAATTGCAGAAATTTCACTTATTTCAGGGTAATTCGTCAGAAATTCCACTTATATGGAGGCAAAAAAGACAGAAATTCTCTTTGTTTTGGGGGAAAATGACAGAAATTCTACTTATTGAGAAGCAAAAAGGCAGAAATTCCCCTTAGTTTGGAGCAAAAATGAAGAAATTTCTTTTTTTTTTATGGCAAAAAGTTATGCATTCCCCTTATTTTTGGGCAAAAAGGCAGAAATTCCCCGTATTTTGGAGCAAAATTGCAGAAATTCCCATAATTGTGGTGCAAAAAGGCAGAAATTCCCTATATGTTGGGGCAAAAAGACAGAAAATGTCCTTATTTTGGAGCAAAACTCAGAAATTCCACTTATTTTGGGGCAAAATTTAAGAAATTTCACTTATTTCAGAGAAAAAAGGCAGAAATTTTTCTTATTTTGGGGCAAAAAAGCAGAAATTCCTAATATTTTGTGGCAAAAATGCAGAAATTCCCCTTATTTTGAGGTAAAAAGGGTGAAATTCCCCTTATTTGTGGGCAAAAAGGCAAAAATTTTCCTTATTTTGGGGCAAAATTGCAGAAATTTCACTTATTTCACGGTAATAAGTCAGAAATTCTTCTTGTTTTGGGGCAAAAAAGACAGAAAATCCCTTTGTTTTTGGGGAAAAAGACAGAAATTCCACTTATTTAGAGGCAAAAAAGCAGAAATTCCCCTTATTTTGAAGCAAAAATGAAGAAATTTCTCTTTTTTAAGGCAAAAAGGAATGCATTCTTCTTATTTTCGGGCAAAAAGGCAGAAATTCCCCGTATTTTGGAGCAAAATTGCAAAAATTCCCCTAATTGTGGGGCAAAAATGCAGAAATTCCCTATATGTTGGGGCAAAAAGACAGAAATTCTCCCTATTTTGGGGAAAAACTCAGAAATTCCACTTATTTTGGAGCAAAATTCCAGAAATTTCCCTTATTCTGGGGCAAAATTGCAGAAATTTCACTTATTTTGGGCAAAATTGCAGAAATTTCACTTATTTCAGGGGAAAAAAAATTTGTTATTTTGGGGCAAAAAGGCAGAAATTCCCCTGATTTTGAGTTAAAAAGGCTGAAATTCCTTTTATTTGGGGGCAAAAAGGCAAAAATATCCCTTATTTTGGGGCAAAATTGCAGAAATTTCACTTATTTCAGGGTAATAAGTCAGAAATTCCCCTTAATTTGGGGCAAAAAAGATAGAAATTCCCTTTGTTTTTGGGGAAAAAGACAGAAATTCCACTTATTTAGAGGCAAAAATGCAGAAATTCCTTTTTTTTTTTGGAGCAACAAGGAAGAAATTTCCCTTTTTATGGCAAAAAGATATGCATTTCCATTATTTTTGGGCATAAAGGCAGAAATTCCCCGTATTTTGAAGCAAAATTGCAGAAATTCTCCTAAATTTGGGGCAAAAGGCAGAAATTCCCTTTATTTTGGGACAAAAATCATAAATTCCCCTTATTTTGGGGCAAAATTCAAGAAATTTCCTTTGTTTTGGAGCAAAATTGCAGGAATTTATCTTATTTTAGGGCAAAATTTCAGAAATTTTTCTTATTTGGTGCAAAATTGCAGAAATTTCACTTATTTTCAGGTAAAAAGGCTGAAATTTCCTTTATTTTGTGGCGAAAAGGGAGAAATTCCTCTATTTTTGGGGCAAAATTGCGGAAATTTCCCTCTTTTGGGTCAAAATTTCAGAAATTTCACTTATTTTAAGGTAAAAAGTCTGAAATTTCCTTTGTTTTGGGGCAAAAAGGAAGAAATTCCCTTTATTTTGGGCAAAATTGCAGAAATCTCCCTTATTATGGAAAAAAATTGCAAAAATTTCTCTTATTTTAGGGCAAAATTGCAGAAATTTCACTTTTTTTGAGAAAAAAAGCAAAAATTTTTCTTATTTTGGGGCAAAAAGGCAGAATTTCCCATTATTTTGGGGCAAAAAAGCAGAAATTCACCTTATTTAGGTGTAAAATTGCAGAAATTTCACATATTTCATGGCAAAAAGGCAGAATTCACCATATTTTGGAGCAAAATTGCAGAAATTCCCCTAATTTTGGGCTAAAAAGGCAGAAAATCCCTATATGTTGGGGCAAAAAGACAGAAATTTTCCTTATTTTGGGGCAAAACTTAGAAATTCCACTTATTTTGGGGCAAAATTTCAGAAATTTCCCTTATTTTGGGGCAAAATTGCAGAAATTTCACTTATTTTGAGGCAAAATTGCAGAAATTTCACTTATTTCAGGGAAAAAAGGCAGAAATTTTCCTTATTTTGCGGCAAAAAGTCAGAAATTCCTAATATTTTGTGGCAAAAATGCAGAAATTCCCCTTATTTTGAGGTAAAAAGGCTGAAATTCCCCTTATTTCAGGGCAAAAAGGCAGAAATTTCCCTTATTTTGGGGCAAAATTGCAGAAATTTCACTTATTTTAGGGTAATAAATCAGAAATTCCCCTTATTTTGGGGCAAAAAAGACAGAAATTCTCTTTGTTTTGGGGGAAAATGACAGAAATTCTACTTATTGAGAAGCAAAAAGGCAGAAATTCCCCTTAGTTTGGAGCAAAAATGAAGAAATTTCCCTTTTTTATGGCAAAAAGTTATGGATTCCCAGTATTTTTGGGCAAAAAGGCAGAAATTCCCTGTATTTTGGAGCAAAATTGCAGAAATTCCGATAATTGTGGTGCAAAAAGGCAGAAATTCCCTATATGTTGGGGCAAAAAGACAGAAAATGTCCTTATTTTGGAGCAAAACTCAGAAATTCCACTTATTTTGGGGCAAAATTGCAGAAATTTCACTTTTTCAGGGAAAAAAGGCAGAAATTTTCTTTATTTTGGGGCAAAAAAGCAGAAATTCCTAATATTTTGTGGCAAAAATGCAGAAATTCCCTTTATTTTGAGGTAAAAAGGCTGAAATTCCCCTTATTTGTTGGCAAAAAGGCAAAAATTTCCCTTAATTTGGGGCAATATTGCAGAAATTTCACTTTTTTCAGGGTAATAAGTCAGAAATTTTTCTTATTTTGGCGCAAAAAAGACAGAAAATCCCTTTGTTTTGGGAGAAGAAAACAGAAATTCCACTTATTTAGAGGCAAAAAGCAGAAATTCCCCTTATTTTGAAGCAAAAATGAAGAAATTTCCCTTTTTTAAGGCAAAAAGGTATGCATTCTTCTAATTTTCGTGCAAAAAGGCAGAAATTCCCTGTATTTTGGAGCAAAATTGGAAAAATTCTCCTAATTGTGGGGCAAAAATGCAGAAATTCCCTATATGTTTGGGCAAAAAGACAGAAATTCTCCTTATTTTGGGGCAAAACTCAGAAATTCCACTTATTTTGGGGCAAAATTTCAGAAATTTCCCTTATTCTGGGGCAAAATTGCAGAAATTTCACTTATTTTGGGCAAAATTGCAGAAATTTCACTTATTTCATGGAAAAAAAAGAAATTTTGTTATTTTGGGGCAAAAAGGCAGAAATTCCCCTTATTTTGAGGTAAAAAGGCTGAAATTCCCCTTATTTGGGGGCAAAAAGGCAGAAATATCCCTTATTTTGGGGCAAAATTGCAGAAATTTCACTTATTTCAGGGTAATAAGTCAGAAATTCCCCTTATTTTGGGGCAAAAAAGAAAGAAATTCCCTTTGTTTTGGGGGAAAAAGAAAGAAATTCCACTTATTTAGAGGCAAAAAGGCAGAAATTCCCCTTATTTTGGAGAAAAAATGAAGAAATTTCCCTTTTTATGGCAAAAAGGTATGCATTCCCATTATTTTCAGGCATAAAGGCAGAAATTCCCCGTATTTTGGAGCAAAATTGGAAAAATTCTCCTAATTGTGGGGCAAAAATGCAGAAATTCCCTATATGTTTGGGCAAAAAGACAGAAATTCTCCTTATTTTGGGGCAAAACTCAGAAATTCCACTTATTTTGGGGCAAAATTGCAGAAATTTCACTTATTTCATGGAAAAATAAGAAATTTTGTTATTTTGGGGCAAAAAGGCAGAAATTCCCCTTATTTTGAGGTAAAAAGGCTGAAATTCCCCTTATTTGGGGGCAAAAAGGCAGAAATATCCCTTATTTTGGGGCAAAATTGCAGAAATTTCACTTATTTCAGGGTAATAAGTCAGAAATTCCCCTTATTTTGGGGCAAAAAAGAAAGAAATTCCCTTTGTTTTGGGGGAAAAAGAAAAAAATTCCACTTATTTAGAGGCAAAAAGGCAAAAATTCCCCTTATTTTGGAGAAAAAATGAAGAAATTTCCCTTTTTGTGGCAAAAAGTTATGCATTCCCATTATTTTCAGGCAAAAAGGCAGAAATTCCCCGTATTTTGGAGCAAAATTGGAAAAATTCTCCTAATTGTGGGGCAAAAATGCAGAAATTCCCTATATGTTTGGGCAAAAAGACAGAAATTCTCATTATTTTGGGGCAAAACTCAGAAATTCTACTTATTTTGGGGCAAAATTCCAGAAATTTCCCTTATTCTGGGGCAAAATTGCAGAAATTTCACTTATTTTGGGGAAAATTGCAGAAATTTCTCTTATTTCATGGAAAAATAAGAAATTTTGTTATTTTGGGGCAAAAAGGCAGAAATTCCCTTTATTTTGAGGTAAAAAGGCTGAAATTCCCCTTATTTGGGGGCAAAAAGGCAGAAATATCCCTTATTTTGGGGCAAAATTGCAGAAATTTCACTTTTTTCAGGGTAATAATTCAGAAATTCCCCTTATTTTGGGACAAAAAAAAATAAATTCCCTTTGTTTTGGGGGAAAAAGAAAGAAATTCCACTTATTTAGAGGCAAAAAGGCAGAAATTCCCCTTATTTTGGAGCAAAAATGAAGAAATTTCCCTTTTTATGGCAAAAAGGTATGCATTCCCATTATTTTCAGGCAAAAAGGCAGAAATTCCCCGTATTTTGGAGCAAAATTACAGAAATTGCCCTAATTTTGGGGCAAAAGGCAGAAATTCCCTGTATTTTGGGGCAAAAATCAGAAATTCCCCTTATTTTGGGGCAAAATTCCAGAAATTTCCTTTATTTTGGGGCAAAATTGCAAAAATTTTTCTTATTTGGGGCAAAATTGCAGAAATTTCACTTATTTTCTGGTAAAAAGGCTGAAATTTCCTTTAATATGGGGCAAAAAGGGAGAAATTCCCCTTATTTTGGGGCAAAATTGCAGAAATTTCCGATATTATTGGGAAAAATTGCAGAAATTTTCTTTATTTTAGGGCAAAATTGCAGAAATTTCACTTATTTCATAGAAAAAAAGCAAAACTTTTTCTTATTTTGGGGCAAAAAGGCAGAAATTCCCATTAATTTGTGGCAAAAAGGCAGAAATTCACCTTATTTTGGGATAAAATTGCAGAAATTTCACATATTTCAGAACAAAAAGGCAGAAATTTCCCTTATTTTGGGGCAAAATTGCAGAAATTTCACTTATTTCAGTGTAGTAAGTCAGAAATTCCCCTTATTTTGAGGCGAAAAATACAGAAATTCCCTTTGTTTTGAGGGAAAAAGACAGAAATTCCACTTATTTAGAGGCAAAAAGGCAGAAATTCCCCTTATTTTGGAGAAAAAATGAAGAAATTTCCCTTTTTATGGCAAAAAGGTATGCATTCCCATTATTTTCAGGCAAAAAGGCAGAAATTCCTCGTATTTTGGAGCAAAATTGGAAAAATTCTCCTAATTGTGGGGCAAAAATGCAGAAATTCCCTATATGTTTGGGCAAAAAGACAGAAATTCTCCTTATTTTGGGGCAAAACTCAGAAATTCCACTTATTTTGGGGCAAAATTCCAGAAATTTCCCTTATTCTGGGGCAAAATTGCAGAAATTTCACTTATTTTGGGCAAAATTGCAGAAATTTCTCTTATTTCATGGAAAAATAAGAAATTTTGTTATTTTGGGGCAAAAAGGCAGAAATTCCCCTTATTTTGAGGTAAAAAGGCTGAAATTCCCCTTATTTGGGGGCAAAAAGGCAGAAATATCCCATATTTTGGGGCAAAATTGCAGAAATTTTACTTTTTTCAGGGTAATAAGTCAGAAATTCCCCTTATTTTGGGGCAAAAAAGAAAGAAATTTCCTTTGTTTTGGGGAAAAAAGAAAGAAATTCCACTTATTTAGAGGCAAAAAGGCAGAAATTCCCCTTATTTTGGAGAAAAAATGAAGAAATTTCCCTTTTTATGGCAAAAAGGTATGCATTCCCATTATTTTCAGGCAAAAAGGCAGAAATTCCCCGTATTTTGGAGCAAAATTACAGAAATTGCCATAATTTTGGGGCAAAAGGCAGAAATTCCCTATATTTTGGGGCAAAAATCAGAAATTCCCCTTATTTTGGGGCAAAATTCCAGAAATTTCTTTTATTTTGGGGCAAAATTGCAAAAATTTTTCTTATTTGGGGCAAAATTGCAGAAATTTCACTTATTTTCAGGTAAAAAGTCTGAAATTTCCTTTATTTTGGGGCAAAAAGGGAGAAATTCCCCTTATTTTGGGGCAAAATTGCAGAAATTTCCGATATTATTAGGAAAAATTGCAGAAATTTTCTTTATTTTAGGGCAAAATTGCAGAAATTTCACTTATTTCATAGAAAAAAAGCAAAACTTTTTCTTATTTTGGGGCAAAAAGGCAGAAATTCCCATTAATTTGTGGCAAAAAGGCAGAAATTCACCTTATTTTGGTGTAAAATTGCAGAAATTTCACATATTTCAGAACAAAAAGGCAGAAATTTCCCTTATTTTGGGGCAAAATTGCAGAAATTTCACTTATTTCAGTGTAGTAAGTCAGAAATTCCCCTAATTTTGAGGTGAAAAAGACAGAAATTCCCTTTGTTTTGAGGGAAAAAGACAGAAATTCCACTTATTTAGAGGCAAAAAGGCAGAAATTCCCCTTATTTTAGAGCAAAAATTAATTAATTTCCCTTTTTATGGCAAAAAGTTACGCATTCCTATTATTTTCGGGCAAAAAGGCAGAAATTCCCTGTATTTTGGAGCAAAATTGCAGAAATTCCCCTAATTTTGGGCGAAAAAGGCATAAAATCCCTATATGTTGGGGCAAAAAGACAGAAATTTTCATTATTTTGGGGCAAAACTTAGAAATTCCACTTATTTTGGGGCAAAATTTCAGAAATTTCCCTTATTTTGGGGCAAAATTGCAGAAATTTCACTTATTTTGAGGCAAAATTGCAGAAATTTCACTTATTTCAGGGAAAAAAGGCAGAAATTTCCTTATTTTGGGGCAAAAAGTCAGAAATTCCTAATATTTTCTGGCAAAAATACAGAAATTTCACTTATTTTAGGGTAATAAATCAGAAATTCCCCTTATTTCAGGGCAAAAAGGCAGAAATTTCCCTTATTTTGGGGCAAAATTGCAGAAATTTCACTTATTTTAGGGTAATAAATCAGAAATTCCCCTTATTTTGGGGCAAAAAATACAGAAATTCTCTTTGTTTTGGGGGAAAATGACAGAAATTCTACTTATTGAGAAGCAAAAAGGCAGAAATTCCCCTTAGTTTGGAGCAAAAATGAAGAAATTTCCCTTTTTTAGGGCAAAAAGTTATGCATTCCCATTTTTTTGGGCAAAAAGGCAGAAATTCCCCGTATTTTGGAGCAAAATTGCAGAAATTCCGATAATTGTGGTGCAAAAAGGCAGAAATTCCCTATATGTTGGGGCAAAAAGACAGAAAATGTCCTTATTTTGGAGCAAAACTCAGAAATTCCACTTATTTTGGGGCAAAATTGCAGAAATTTCACTTATTTCAGGGAAAAAAGGCAGAAATTTTCTTTATTTTGGGGCAAAAAAGCAGAAATTCCTAATATTTTGTGGCAAAAATGCAGAAATTCCCTTTATTTTGAGGTAAAAAGGCTGAAATTCCCCTTATTTGTTGGCAAAAAGGCAAAAATTTCCCTTAATTTGGGGCAATATTGCAGAAATTTCACTTTTTTCAGGGTAATAAGTCAGAAATTTTTCTTATTTTGGCGCAAAAAAGACAGAAAATCCCTTTGTTTTGGGAGAAGAAAACAGAAATTCCACTTATTTAGAGGCAAAAGCAGAAATTCCCCTTATTTTGAAGCAAAAATGAAGAAATTTCCCTTTTTTAAGGCAAAAAGGTATGCATTCTTCTAATTTTCGTGCAAAAAGGCAGAAATTCCCTGTATTTTGGAGCAAAATTGGAAAAATTCTCCTAATTGTGGGGCAAAAATGCAGAAATTCCCTATATGTTTGGGCAAAAAGACAGAAATTCTCCTTATTTTGGGGCAAAACTCAGAAATTCCACTTATTTTGGGGCAAAATTTCAGAAATTTCCCTTATTCTGGGGCAAAATTGCAGAAATTTCACTTATTTTGGGCAAAATTGCAGAAATTTCACTTATTTCATGGAAAAAAAAGAAATTTTGTTATTTTGGGGCAAAAAGGCAGAAATTCCCCTTATTTTGAGGTAAAAAGGCTGAAATTCCCCTTATTTGGGGGCAAAAAGGCAGAAATATCCCTTATTTTGGGGCAAAATTGCAGAAATTTCACTTATTTCAGGGTAATAAGTCAGAAATTCCCCTTATTTTGGGGCAAAAAAGAAAGAAATTCCCTTTGTTTTGGGGGAAAAAGAAAGAAATTCCACTTATTTAGAGGCAAAAAGGCAGAAATTCCCCTTATTTTGGAGAAAAAATGAAGAAATTTCCCTTTTTATGGCAAAAAGGTATGCATTCCCATTATTTTCAGGCATAAAGGCAGAAATTCCCCGTATTTTGGAGCAAAATTGGAAAAATTCTCCTAATTGTGGGGCAAAAATGCAGAAATTCCCTATATGTTTGGGCAAAAAGACAGAAATTCTCCTTATTTTGGGGCAAAACTCAGAAATACCACTTATTTTGGGGCAAAATTCCAGAAATTTCCCTTATTCTGGGGCAAAATTGCAGAAATTTCACTTATTTTGGGGAAAATTGCAGAAATTTCTCTTATTTCATGGAAAAATAAGAAATTTTGTTATTTTGGGGCAAAAAGGCAGAAATTCCCTTTATTTTGAGGTAAAAAGGCTGAAATTCCCCTTATTTGGGGGCAAAAAGGCAGAAATATCCCTTATTTTGGGGCAAAATTGCAGAAATTTCACTTTTTTCAGGGTAATAATTCAGAAATTCCCCTTATTTTGGGGCAAAAAAGAAATAAATTCCCTTTGTTTTGGGGGAAAAAGAAAGAAATTCCACTTATTTAGAGGCAAAAAGGCAGAAATTCCCCTTATTTTGGAGCAAAAATGAAGAAATTTCCCTTTTTATGGCAAAAAGGTATGCATTCCCATTATTTTCAGGCAAAAAGGCAGAAATTCCCCGTATTTTGGAGCAAAATTACAGAAATTGCCCTAATTTTGGGGCAAAAGGCAGAAATTCCCTATATTTTGGGGCAAAAATCAGAAATTCCCCTTATTTTGAGGCAAAATTCCAGAAATTTCCTTTATTTTGGGGCAAAATTGCAAAAATTTTTCTTATTTGGGGCAAAATTGCAGAAATTTCACTTATTTTCAGGTAAAAAGGCTGAAATTTCCTTTAATATGGGGCAAAAAGGGAGAAATTCCCCTTATTTTGGGGCAAAATTGCAGAAATTTCCGATATTATTGGGAAAAATTGCAGAAATTTTCTTTATTTTAGGGCAAAATTGCAGAAATTTCACTTATTTCATAGAAAAAAAGCAAAACTTTTTCTTATTTTGGGGCAAAAAGGCAGAAATTCCCATTAATTTGTGGCAAAAAGGCAGAAATTCACCTTATTTTGGGGTAAAATTGCAGAAATTTCACATATTTCAGAACAAAAAGGCAGAAATTTCCCTTATTTTGGGGCAAAATTGCAGAAATTTCACTTATTTCAGTGTAGTAAGTCAGAAATTCCCCTTATTTTGAGGCGAAAAATACAGAAATTCCCTTTGTTTTGAGGGAAAAAGACAGAAATTCCACTTATTTAGAGGCAAAAAGGCAGAAATTCCCCTTATTTTGGAGAAAAAATGAAGAAATTTCCCTTTTTATGGCAAAAAGGTATGCATTCCCATTATTTTCAGGCAAAAAGGCAGAAATTCCTCGTATTTTGGAGCAAAATTGGAAAAATTCTCCTAATTGTGGGGCAAAAATGCAGAAATTCCCTATATGTTTGGGCAAAAAGACAGAAATTCTCCTTATTTTGGGGCAAAACTCAGAAATACCACTTATTTTGGGGCAAAATTCCAGAAATTTCCCTTATTCTGGGGCAAAATTGCAGAAATTTCACTTATTTTGGGCAAAATTGCAGAAATTTCTCTTATTTCATGGAAAAATAAGAAATTTTGTTATTTTGGGGCAAAAAGGCAGAAATTCCCCTTATTTTGAGGTAAAAAGGCTGAAATTCCCCTTATTTGGGGGCAAAAAGGCAGAAATATCCCATATTTTGGGGCAAAATTGCAGAAATTTTACTTTTTTCAGGGTAATAAGTCAGAAATTCCCCTTATTTTGGGGCAAAAAAGAAAGAAATTTCCTTTGTTTTGGGGAAAAAAGAAAGAAATTCCACTTATTTAGAGGCAAAAAGGCAGAAATTCCCCTTATTTTGGAGAAAAAATGAAGAAATTTCCCTTTTTATGGCAAAAAGGTATGCATTCCCATTATTTTCAGGCAAAAAGGCAGAAATTCCCCGTATTTTGGAGCAAAATTACAGAAATTGCCATAATTTTGGGGCAAAAGGCAGAAATTCCCTATATTTTGGGGCAAAAATCAGAAATTCCCCTTATTTTGGGGCAAAATTCCAGAAATTTCTTTTATTTTGGGGCAAAATTGCAAAAATTTTTCTTATTTGGGGCAAAATTGCAGAAATTTCACTTATTTTCAGGTAAAAAGTCTGAAATTTCCTTTAATATGGGGCAAAAAGGGAGAAATTCCCCTTATTTTGGGGCAAAATTGCAGAAATTTCCGATATTATTGGGAAAAATTGCAGAAATTTTCTTTATTTTAGGGCAAAATTGCAGAAATTTCACTTATTTCATAGAAAAAAAGCAAAACTTTTTCTTATTTTGGGGCAAAAAGGCAGAAATTCCCATTAATTTGTGGCAAAAAGGCAGAAATTCACCTTATTTTGGGGTAAAATTGCAGAAATTTCACATATTTCAGAACAAAAAGGCAGAAATTTCCCTTATTTTGGGGCAAAATTGCAGAAATTTCACTTATTTCAGTGTAGTAAGTCAGAAATTCCCCTAATTTTGAGGTGAAAAAGACAGAAATTCCCTTTGTTTTGAGGGAAAAAGACAGAAATTCCACTTATTTAGAGGCAAAAAGGCAGAAATTCCCCTTATTTTAGAGCAAAAATTAATTAATTTCCCTTTTTATGGCAAAAAGTTACGCATTCCCATTATTTTCGGGCAAAAAGGCAGAAATTCCCTGTATTTTGGAGCAAAATTGCAGAAATTCCCCTAATTTTGGGCGAAAAAGGCATAAAATCCCTATATGTTGGGGCAAAAAGACAGAAATTTTCATTATTTTGGGGCAAAACTTAGAAATTCCACTTATTTTGGGGCAAAATTTCAGAAATTTCCCTTATTTTGGGGCAAAATTGCAGAAATTTCACTTATTTTGAGGCAAAATTGCAGAAATTTCACTTATTTCAGGGAAAAAAGGCAGAAATTTCCTTATTTTGGGGCAAAAAGTCAGAAATTCCTAATATTTTCTGGCAAAAATACAGAAATTTCACTTATTTTAGGGTAATAAATCAGAAATTCCCCTTATTTCAGGGCAAAAAGGCAGAAATTTCCCTTATTTTGGGGCAAAATTGCAGAAATTTCACTTATTTTAGGGTAATAAATCAGAAATTCCCCTTATTTTGGGGCAAAAAATACAGAAATTCTCTTTGTTTTGGGGGAAAATGACAGAAATTCTACTTATTGAGAAGCAAAAAGGCAGAAATTCCCCTTAGTTTGGAGCAAAAATGAAGAAATTTCCCTTTTTTAGGGCAAAAAGTTATGCATTCCCCTTTTTTTGGGCAAAAAGGCAGAAATTCCCCGTATTTTGGAGCAAAATTGCAGAAATTCCGATAATTGTGGTGCAAAAAGGCAGAAATTCCCTATATGTTGGGGCAAAAAGACAGAAAATGTCCTTATTTTGGAGCAAAACTCAGAAATTCCACTTATTTTGGGGCAAAATTGCAGAAATTTCACTTATTTCAGGGAAAAAAGGCAGAAATTTTCTTTATTTTGGGGCAAAAAAGCAGAAATTCCTAATATTTTGTGGCAAAAATGCAGAAATTCCCTTTATTTTGAGGTAAAAAGGCTGAAATTCCCCTTATTTGTTGGCAAAAAGGCAAAAATTTCCCTTAATTTGGGGCAATATTGCAGAAATTTCACTTTTTTCAGGGTAATAAGTCAGAAATTTTTCTTATTTTGGCGCAAAAAAGACAGAAAATCCCTTTGTTTTGGGAGAAGAAAACAGAAATTCCACTTATTTAGAGGCAAAAAGCAGAAATTCCCCTCATTTTGAAGCAAAAATGAAGAAATTTCCCTTTTTTAAGGCAAAAAGGTATGCATTCTTCTAATTTTCGTGCAAAAAGGCAGAAATTCCCCGTATTTTGGAGCAAAATTGGAAAAATTCTCCTAATTGTGGGGCAAAAATGCAGAAATTCCCTATATGTTTGGGCAAAAAGACAGAAATTCTCCTTATTTTGGGGCAAAACTCAGAAATTCCACTTATTTTGGGGCAAAATTCCAGAAATTTCCCTTATTCTGGGGCAAAATTGCAGAAATTTCACTTATTTTGGGCAAAATTGTAGAAAATTCTCTTATTTCATGGAAAAAAAAGAAATTTTGTTATTTTGGGGCAAAAAGGCAGAAATTCCCCTTATTTTGAGTTAAAAAGGCTGAAATTCCCCTTATTTGGGGGCAAAAAGGCAGAAATATCCCTTATTTTGGGGCAAAATTGCAGAAATTTCACTTATTTCAGGGTAATAAGTCAGAAATTCCCCTTATTTTGGGGCAAAAAAGAAAGAAATTCCCTTTGTTTTGGGGGAAAAAGACAGAAATTCCACTTATTTAGAGGCAACAAGGCAGAAATTCCCCTTATTTTGGAGCAAAAATGAAGAAATTTCCCTTTTTATTGCAAAAAGGTATGCATTCCCATTATTTTCAGGCAAAAAGGCAGAAATTCCCCGTATTTTGGAGCAAAATTACAGAAATTGCCCTAATTTTGGGGCAAAAGGCAGAAATTCCCTATAATTTGGGGCAAAAATCAGAAATTCCCCTTATTTTGGGGCAAAATTCCAGAAATTTCCTTTATTTTGGGGAAAAATTGCAAAAATTTTTCTTATTTGGGGCAAAATTGCAGAAATTTCACTTATTTTCAGGTAAAAAGGCTGAAATTTCCTTTATTTTGGGGCAAAAAGGGAGAAATTACCCTTATTTTGGGGCAAAATTGCAGAAATGTTTGTTATTATTGGGAAAAATTGCAGAAATTTTCCTTATTTTAGGGCAAAATTGCAGAAATTTCACTTACTTCAGAGAAAAAAAGCAAAACTTTTTCTTATTTTGGGGCAAAAAGGCAGACATTCCCATTATTTTGGGGCAAGAAGGCAGAAATTCACCTTATTTAGGGGTAAAATTGCAGAAATTTTATATATTTCAGGGCAAAAAGGAAGAAATTTTCTGTATTTTGGAGCAAAATTGTAGAAATTCCCCAAGTTGTGGGGCAAAAAGACAGAAATTCACTATATGTGGGGCAAAAAGACAGAAATTCTCTTTATTTTGTGGCAAAACTTAGAAATTCCACTTATTTTGGGGCAAAATTCCAGAAATTTCCCTTATTTTGGGGCAAAATTGCAGAAATTTCTCTTATTTTGGGGCAAAATTGACAAAATTTCACTTATTTCAGGGGAAAAAGGCAGAAATTTTCCTTATTTTGGAGCAAAAAGTCAGAAATTCCTAATATTTTGTGGCAAAAATGCAGAAATTCCCCTTATATTGAGGTAAAAAGGCTGAAATTCCCCTTATTTGGGGGCAAAGAAGCAGAAATTTCCCTTATTTTGGGGCAAAATTGGAGAAATTTCACATATTTCAGGGTAAAAATTCAGAAATTCCTTTTATTTTGGGGCAAAAAAGACAGAAATTCCCTTTGTTTTGGGGGAAAAAGACAGAAATTCCACTTATTTAGAGGCAAAAAGGCAGAAATTCCTCTTATTTTGGAGCAAAAATGAAGAAATTTACCTTTTTATGGCAAAAAGGTATGCATTCCTGTTATTATTGGGATAAAAAGCAGAAATTCCCCATATTTAGAAGCAAAATTGCAGAAATTCTCTAATTTTCAGGCAAAAAGGCAGAAATTCTCCTTATTTTGGGGCAAAAAGACAGAAAATCTCCTTTTTTCGGGAGCAAACAGTCAGAAATTTCCCTTATTTTGGCGCAAAATTTCAGAAATTTCCTTTACATTGGGGCAAAATTGCAGAAATTTCCCTTATTTTGGGGCAAAATTGCAGAAATTTCACTTACTTCAGGGTAATAAGTCAGAAATTTCCCTTATTTTGGGGCAACAAAGACAGAAATTCTCTTTGTTTTGGGGGAAAAAGACAGAAATTCCACTTATTTAGAGGCAAACAGGCAGAAATTCCCTTTATTTTAGAGCAAAAATGAAGAAATTACCCTTTTTATGGCAAAAGGGTATGCATTCCCATTATTTTCAGGCAAAAAGGCAGAAATTCACCTTATGTAGAAGAAAAATTGCAGAAATTTCACATATTTCAGGGCAAAAAGGAAGAAATTTTCTGTATTTTGGAGCAAAATTGCAGAAATTCCCCTAGTTGTGGGGCAAGAAGGCAGAAATTCCCTATATGTTGGGGCAAAAAGACAGAAATTATCTTTATTTTGTGTCAAAACTTAGAAATTCCACTTATTTTGGGGCAAAATTCCAGAAATTTCCCTTATTTTGGGGCAAAATTGCAGAAATTTCACTTATTTTGGGGCAAAATTGCCGAAATTTCACTTATTTCAGGGGAAAAAGGCAGAAATTTTCCTTATTTTGGGGCAAAAACTCAGAAATTCCTAATATATTGTGGCAAAAATGCAGAAATTCCCCTTATATTGAGGTAAAAAGGCTGAAATTCCCCTTATTTGGGGGCAAAGAGGCAGAAATTTCCCTTATTTTGGGGCAAAATTGGAGAAATATCACGTATTTCCTGGTAATAATTCAGAAATTCCCCTTATTTTGGGGCAAACAAGACAGAAATTCCCTTTGTTTTGGGGGAAAATGACAGAAATTCCACTTATTTAGAGGCAAAAAGGCAGAAATTTCCATTATTTTGGAGCAAAAATGAAGAAATTTACCTTTTTATGGCAAAAAGGTATGCATTCCTGTTATTTTTGGGATAAAAAGCAGAAATTCCCCGTATTTAGAAGCAAAATTGCAGAAATTCTCTAATTTTCAGGCAAAAAGGCAGAAATTCTTCTTATTTTGGGGCAAAAAGACAGAAAATCTCCTTTTTTCGGGAGCAAACAGTCAGAAATTTCCCTTATTTTAAGGCAAAATTGCAGAAATTTCCTTTACATTGGGGCAAAATTGCAGAAATTTCCCTTATTTTGGGGCAAAATTGCAGAAATTTCACTTACTTCAGGGTAATAAGTCAGAAATTTCCCTTATTTTGGGGCAAAAAAGACAGAAATTATCTTTGTTTTGGGGGAAAAAGACAGAAATTCCACTTATTTAGAGGCAAACAGGCAGAAATTCCCTTTATTTTGGAGCAAAAATGAAGAAATTACCCTTTTTATAGCGAAAAGGTATGCATTCCCATTATTTTCAGGCAAAAAGGCAGAAATTCCCTGTATTTTGGAGCAAAATTGCAAAATTCCCCTAATTTTGGGGCAAAAGGCAGAAATTCCCTTTATTTTGGGGCAAAAATCAGAAATTCCCCTTATTTTGGGGCAAAATTCCTGAAATTTCCTTTATTTTGGGGTAAAATTGCAGGAATTTACCTTATTTTAGGGCAAAATTGCAGAAATTTCCCTTATTTGGGGCAAAATTTCAGAAATTTCACTTATTTTCAGGTAAAAAGGCTGAAATTTCCTTAGTTTTGGGGCAAAAACGAAGAAATTCCCCTTATTTTGGGGAAAAATTGCAGAAATTTCACTTATTTTAGAGAAAAAAAGCAAAAATTTTTCTAATTTTAGGGCAAAAAGACAGAAATTCCCATTATTTTGGGGCAAAAAATCAGAAATTCACCTTATTTAGGGGTAAAATTGCAGAAATTTCACATATTTCAGGGCAAAAAGGCAGAAATTCCCCGTATTTTGGAGCAAAATTACAGAAATTGCCCTAATTTTGGGGCAAAAGGCAGAAATTCCCTATATTTTGGGGCAAAAATCAGAAATTCCCTTTATTTTGGGGCAAAATTCCAGAAATTTCTTTTATTTGGGGCAAAATTGCAAAAATTTTTCTTATTTGGGGCAAAATTGCAGAAATTTCACTTATTTTCAGGTAAAAAGGCTGAAATTTCCTTTATTTTGGGGCAAAAAGGGAGAAATTCCCCTTATTTTGGAGCAAAATTGCAGAAATTTCCGATATTATTGGGAAAAATTGAAGAAATTTTCTTTATTTTAGGGCAAAATTGCAGAAATTTCACTTATTTCATAGAAAAAAAGCAAAACTTTTTCTTATTTTGGGGCAAAAAGGCAGAAATTCCCATTAATTTGTGGCAAAAAGGCAGAAATTCACCTTATTTTGGGGTAAAATTGCAGAAATTTCACATATTTCAGAACAAAAAGGCAGAAATTTCCCTTATTTTGGGGCAAAATTGCAGAAATTTCACTTATTTCAGTGTAGTAAGTCAGAAATTCCCCTTATTTTTTGGCGAAAAAGACAGAAATTCCCTTTGTTTTGAGGGAAAAAGAGAGAAATTCCACTTATTTAGAGGCAAAAAGGCAGAAATTCCCCTTATTTTACAGCAAAAATTAATTAATTTCCCTTTTTATGGCAAAAAGTTATGCATTCCCATTATTTTCGGGCAAAAAGGCAGAAATTCCCTGTATTTTGGAGCAAAATTGCAGAAATTCCCCTAATTTTGGGGCAAAAGGCAGAAATTCCCTTTATTTTGAGGCAAAAATCAGAAATAACCCTTATTTTGGGGCAAAATTCCAGAAATTTCCTTTATTTTGGGCAAAATTGCAGGAATTTACATTATTTTGGGGCAAAATTGCAGAAATTTCCCTCATTTGGGTCAAAATTTCAGAAATTTCACTTATTTTAAAGTAAAAAGTCTGAAATTTCCTTTGTTTAGGGGCAAAAAGGAAGAAATTCCCTTTATTTTGGGCAAAATTGCAGAAATCTCCCTTATTATGGAAAAAAATGCAAAAATTTCTCTTATTTTAGGGCAAAATTGCAGAAATTTCACTTTTTTGAGAAAAAAAGCAAAAATTTTTCTTATTTTGGGGCAAAAAGGCAGAATTTCCCATTATTTTGGGGCAAAAAAGCAGAAATTCACCTTACTTAGGTGTAAAATTGCAGAAATTTCACATATTTCATGGCAAAAAGGCAGAATTCCCCGTATTTTGGAGCAAAATTGCAGAAATTCCCCTAATTTTGGGCTAAAAAGGCAGAAAATCCCTATATGTTTGGGCAAAAAGACAGAAATTCTTTTTATTTTGGGGCAAAACTCAGAAATTCCACTTATTTTGGGGCAAAATTCCAGAAATTTCCCTTATTCTGGGGCAAAATTGCAGAAATTTCACTTATTTTGGGCAAAATTGCAGAAAATTCTCTTATTTCATGGAAAAAAAAGAAATTTTGTTATTTTGGGGCAAAAAGGCAGAAATTCCCCTTATTTTGAGTTAAAAAGGCTGAAATTCCCCTTATTTGGGGGCAAAAAGGCAGAAATATCCCTTATTTTGGGGCAAAATTGCAGAAATTTCACTTATTTCAGGGTAATAAGTCAGAAATTCCCCTTATTTTGGGGCAAAAAAGAAAGAAATTCCCTTTGTTTTGGGGGAAAATGACAGAAATTCCACTTATTTAGAGGCAACAAGGCAGAAATTCCCCTTATTTTGGAGCAAAAATGAAGAAATTTCCCTTTTTATTGCAAAAAGGTATGCATTCCCATTATTTTCAGGCAAAAAGGCAGAAATTCCCCGTATTTTGGAGCAAAATTACAGAAATTGCCCTAATTTTGGGGCAAAAGGCAGAAATTCCCTATAATTTGGGGCAAAAATCAGAAATTCCCCTTATTTTGGGGCAAAATTCCAGAAATTTCCTTTATTTTGGGGAAAAATTGCAAAAATTTTTCTTATTTGGGGCAAAATTGCAGAAATTTCACTTATTTTCAGGTAAAAAGGCTGAAATTTCCTTTATTTTGGGGCAAAAAGGGAGAAATTACCCTTATTTTGGGGCAAAATTGCAGAAATGTTTGTTATTATTGGGAAAAATTGCAGAAATTTTCCTTATTTTAGGGCAAAATTGCAGAAATTTCACTTACTTCAGAGAAAAAAAGCAAAACTTTTTCTTATTTTGGGGCAAAAAGGCAGACATTCCCATTATTTTGGGGCAAGAAGGCAGAAATTCACCTTATTTAGGGGTAAAATTGCAGAAATTTTATATATTTCAGGGCAAAAAGGAAGAAATTTTCTGTATTTTGGAGCAAAATTGTAGAAATTCCCCTAGTTGTGGGGCAAAAAGACAGAAATTCACTATATGTGGGGCAAAAAGACAGAAATTCTCTTTATTTTGTGGCAAAACTTAGAAATTCCACTTATTTTGGGGCAAAATTCCAGAAATTTCCCTTATTTTGGGGCAAAATTGCAGAAATTTCACTTATTTTGGGGCAAAATTGCCAAAATTTCACTTATTTCAGGGGAAAAAGGCAGAAATTTTCCTTATTTTGGAGCAAAAAGTCAGAAATTCCTAATATTTTGTGGCAAAAATGCAGAAATTCCCCTTATATTGAGGTAAAAAGGCTGAAATTCCCCTTATTTGGGGGCAAAGAAGCAGAAATTTCCCTTATTTTGGGGCAAAATTGGAGAAATTTCACATATTTCAGGGTAAAAATTCAGAAATTCCTTTTATTTTGGGGCAAAAAAGACAGAAATTCCCTTTGTTTTGGGGGAAAAAGACAGAAATTCCACTTATTTAGAGGCAAAAAGGCAGAAATTCCTCTTATTTTGGAGCAAAAATGAAGAAATTTACCTTTTTATGGCAAAAAGGTATGCATTCCTGTTATTATTGGGATAAAAAGCAGAAATTCCCCATATTTAGAAGCAAAATTGCAGAAATTCTCTAATTTTCAGGCAAAAAGGCAGAAATTCTCCTTATTTTGGGGCAAAAAGACAGAAAATCTCCTTTTTTCGGGAGCAAACAGTCAGAAATTTCCCTTATTTTGGCGCAAAATTTCAGAAATTTCCTTTACATTGGGGCAAAATTGCAGAAATTTCCCTTATTTTGGGGCAAAATTGCAGAAATTTCACTTACTTCAGGGTAATAAGTCAGAAATTTCCCTTATTTTGGGGCAACAAAGACAGAAATTCTCTTTGTTTTGGGGGAAAAAGACAGAAATTCCACTTATTTAGAGGCAAACAGGCAGAAATTCCCTTTATTTTAGAGCAAAAATGAAGAAATTACCCTTTTTATGGCAAAAGGGTATGCATTCCCATTATTTTCAGGCAAAAAGGCAGAAATTCACCTTATGTAGAAGAAAAATTGCAGAAATTTCACATATTTCAGGGCAAAAAGGAAGAAATTTTCTGTATTTTGGAGCAAAATTGCAGAAATTCCCCTAGTTGTGGGGCAAGAAGGCAGAAATTCCCTATATGTTGGGGCAAAAAGACAGAAATTATCTTTATTTTGTGTCAAAACTTAGAAATTCCACTTATTTTGGGGCAAAATTCCAGAAATTTCCCTTATTTTGGGGCAAAATTGCAGAAATTTCACTTATTTTGGGGCAAAATTGCCGAAATTTCACTTATTTCAGGGGAAAAAGGCAGAAATTTTCCTTATTTTGGGGCAAAAAGTCAGAAATTCCTAATATATTGTGGCAAAAATGCAGAAATTCCCCTTATATTGAGGTAAAAAGGCTGAAATTCCCCTTATTTGGGGGCAAAGAGGCAGAAATTTCCCTTATTTTGGGGCAAAATTGGAGAAATATCACGTATTTCCTGGTAATAATTCAGAAATTCCCCTTATTTTGGGGCAAACAAGACAGAAATTCCCTTTGTTTTGTGGGAAAATGACAGAAATTCCACTTATTTAGAGGCAAAAAGGCAGAAATTTCCATTATTTTGGAGCAAAAATGAAGAAATTTACCTTTTTATGGCAAAAAGGTATGCATTCCTGTTATTTTTGGGATAAAAAGCAGAAATTCCCCGTATTTAGAAGCAAAATTGCAGAAATTCTCTAATTTTCAGGCAAAAAGGCAGAAATTCTTCTTATTTTGGGGCAAAAAGACAGAAAATCTCCTTTTTTCGGGAGCAAACAGTCAGAAATTTCCCTTATTTTAAGGCAAAATTGCAGAAATTTCCTTTACATTGGGGCAAAATTGCAGAAATTTCCCTTATTTTGGGGCAAAATTGCAGAAATTTCACTTACTTCAGGGTAATAAGTCAGAAATTTCCCTTATTTTGGGGCAAAAAAGACAGAAATTATCTTTGTTTTGGGGGAAAAAGACAGAAATTCCACTTATTTAGAGGCAAACAGGCAGAAATTCCCTTTATTTTGGAGCAAAAATGAAGAAATTACCCTTTTTATAGCAAAAAGGTATGCATTCCCATTATTTTCAGGCAAAAAGGCAGAAATTCCCTGTATTTTGGAGCAAAATTGCAAAATTCCCCTAATTTTGGGGCAAAAGGCAGAAATTCCCTTTATTTTGGGGCAAAAATCAGAAATTCCCCTTATTTTGGGGCAAAATTCCTGAAATTTCCTTTATTTTGGGGTAAAATTGCAGGAATTTACCTTATTTTAGGGCAAAATTGCAGAAATTTCCCTTATTTGGGGCAAAATTTCAGAAATTTCACTTATTTTCAGGTAAAAAGGCTGAAATTTCCTTAGTTTTGGGGCAAAAACGAAGAAATTCCCCTTATTTTGGGGAAAAATTGCAGAAATTTCACTTATTTTAGAGAAAAAAAGCAAAAATTTTTCTAATTTTAGGGCAAAAAGACAGAAATTCCCATTATTTTGGGGCAAAAAATCAGAAATTCACCTTATTTAGGGGTAAAATTGCAGAAATTTCACATATTTCAGGGCAAAAAGGCAGAAATTCCCCGTATTTTGGAGCAAAATTACAGAAATTGCCCTAATTTTGGGGCAAAAGGCAGAAATTCCCTATATTTTGGGGCAAAAATCAGAAATTCCCTTTATTTTGGGGCAAAATTCCAGAAATTTCTTTTATTTGGGGCAAAATTGCAAAAATTTTTCTTATTTGGGGCAAAATTGCAGAAATTTCACTTATTTTCAGGTAAAAAGGCTGAAATTTCCTTTATTTTGGGGCAAAAAGGGAGAAATTCCCCTTATTTTGGAGCAAAATTGCAGAAATTTCCGATATTATTGGGAAAAATTGAAGAAATTTTCTTTATTTTAGGGCAAAATTGCAGAAATTTCACTTATTTCATAGAAAAAAAGCAAAACTTTTTCTTATTTTGGGGCAAAAAGGCAGAAATTCCCATTAATTTGTGGCAAAAAGGCAGAAATTCACCTTATTTTGGGGTAAAATTGCAGAAATTTCACATATTTCAGAACAAAAAGGAAGAAATTTCCCTTATTTTGGGGCAAAATTGCAGAAATTTCACTTATTTCAGTGTAGTAAGTCAGAAATTCCCCTTATTTTTTGGCGAAAAAGACAGAAATTCCCTTTGTTTTGAGGGAAAAAGAGAGAAATTACACTTATTTAGAGGCAAAAAGGCAGAAATTCCCCTTATTTTACAGCAAAAATTAATTAATTTCCCTTTTTATGGCAAAAAGTTATGCATTCCCATTATTTTCGGGCAAAAAGGCAGAAATTCCCTGTATTTTGGAGCAAAATTGCAGAAATTCCCCTAATTTTGGGGCAAAAGGCAGAAATTCCCTTTATTTTGAGGCAAAAATCAGAAATAACCCTTATTTTGGGGCAAAATTCCAGAAATTTCCTTTATTTTGGGCAAAATTGCAGGAATTTACATTATTTTGGGGCAAAATTGCAGAAATTTCCCTCATTTGGGTCAAAATTTCAGAAATTTCACTTATTTTAAAGTAAAAAGTCTGAAATTTCCTTTGTTTAGGGGCAAAAAGGAAGAAATTCCCTTTATTTTGGGCAAAATTGCAGAAATCTCCCTTATTATGGAAAAAAAATGCAAAAATTTCTCTTATTTTAGGGCAAAATTGCAGAAATTTCACTTTTTTTGAGAAAAAAAGCAAAAATTTTTCTTATTTTGGGGCAAAAAGGCAGAATTTCCCATTATTTTGGGGCAAAAAAGCAGAAATTCACCTTACTTAGGTGTAAAATTGCAGAAATTTCACATATTTCATGGCAAAAAGGCAGAATTCCCCGTATTTTGGAGCAAAATTGCAGAAATTCCCCTAATTTTGGGCTAAAAAGGCAGAAAATCCCTATATGTTGGGGCAAAAAGACAGAAATTTTCCTTATTTTGGGGCAAAACTTAGAAATTCCACTTATTTTGGGGCAAAATTTCAGAAATTTCCCTTATTTTGGGGCAAAATTGCAGAAATTTCACTTATTTTGTGGCAAAATTGCAGAAATTTCACTTATTTCAGGGAAAAAAGGCAGAAATTTTCCTTATTTTGGGGCAAAAAGTCAGAAATTCCTAATATTTTGTGGCAAAAATGCAGAAATTCCCCTTATTTTGAGGTAAAAAGGCTGAAATTCCCCTTATTTCAGGGCAATAAGGCAGAAATTTCCCTTATTTTGGGGCAAAATTGCAGAAATTTCACTTATTTTAGGGTAATAAATCAGAAATTCCCCTTATTTTGGGGCAAAAAAGACAGAAATTCTCTTTGTTTTGGGGGAAAATGACAGAATTTCTACTTATTGAGAAGCAAAAAGGCAGAAATTCCCCTTAGTTTGGAGCAAAAATGAAGAAATTTCCCTTTTTTATGGCAAAAAGTTATGCATTCCCCTTATTTTTGGGCAAAAAGGCAGAAATTCCCCGTATTTTGGAGCAAAATTGCAGAAATTCCGATAATTGTGGTGCAAAAAGGCAGAAATTCCCTATATGTTGGGGCAAAAAGACAGAAAATGTCCTTATTTTGGAGCAAAACTCAGAAATTCCACTTATTTTGGGGCAAAATTGCAGAAATTTCACTTATTTCAGGGAAAAAAGGCAGAAATTTTCTTTATTTTGGGGCAAAAAAGCAGAAATTCCTAATATTTTGTGGCAAAAATGCAGAAATTCCCTTTATTTTGAGGTAAAAAGGCTGAAATTCCCCTTATTTGTTGGCAAAAAGGCAAAAATTTCCCTTAATTTGGGGCAATATTGCAGAAATTTCACTTTTTTCAGGGTAATAAGTCAGAAATTTTTCTTATTTTGGCGCAAAAAAGACAGAAAATCCCTTTGTTTTGGGAGAAGAAAACAGAAATTCCACTTATTTAGAGGCAAAAAGCAGAAATTCCCCTTACTTTGAAACAAAAATGAAGAAATTTCCCTTTTTTAAGGCAAAAAGGTATGCATTCTTCTAATTTTCGTGCAAAAAGGCAGAAATTCCCGGTATTTTGGAGCAAAATTGGAAAAATTCTCCTAATTGTTGGGCAAAAATGCAGAAATTCTCTATATGTTTGGGCAAAAAGACAGAAATTCGCCTTATTTTGGGTCAAAACTCAGAAATTCCACTTATTTTGGGGCAAAATTCCAGAAATTTCCCTTATTCTGGGGCAAAATTGCAGAAATTTCACTTATTTTGGGCAAAATTGCAGAAATTTCTCTTATTTCATGGAAAAAAAAGAAATTTTGTTATTTTGGGGCAAAAAGGCAGAAATTCCCCTTATTTTGAGGTAAAAAGGCTGAAATTCCCCTTATTTGGGGGCAAAAAGGCAGAAATATCCCTTATTTTGGGGCAAAATTGCAGAAATTTCACTTATTTCAGGGTAATAATTCAGAACTTCCCCTTATTTTGGGGCAAAAAAGAAAGAAATTCCCTTTGTTTTGGGGGAAAAAGACAGAAATTCCACTTATTTAGAGGCAACAAGGCAGAAATTCACCTTATTTTGAGCAAAAATGAAGAAATTTCTCTTTTTATTACAAAAAGGTATGCATTCCCATTATTTTCAGGCAAAAAGGCAGAAATTCCCCATATTTTGGAGCAAAATTACAGAAATTGCCCTAATTTTGGGGCAAAAGGCAGAAATTCCCTATAATTTGGGGCAAAAATCAGAAATTCCCCTTATTTTGGGGCAAAATTCCAGAAATTTCCTTTATTTTGGGGCAAAATTGCAAAAATTTTTCTTATTTGGGGCAAAATTGCAGAAATTTCACTTATTTTCAGGTAAAAAGGCTGAAAATTCCTTTATTTTGGGGCAAAAAGGGAGAAATTACCCTTATTTTGGGGCAAAATTGCAGAAATGTTTGTTATTATTGGGAAAAATTGCAGAAATTTTCCTTATTTTAGGGCAAAATTGCAGAAATTTCACTTACTTCAGAGAAAAAAAGCAAAACTTTTTCTTATTTTGGGGCAAAAAGGCAGAAATTCCCATTATTTTGGGGCAAAAAGGCAGAAATTCACCTTATTTAGGGGTAAAATTGCAGAAATTTCACATATTTCAGGGCAAAAAGGAAGAAATTTTCTCTATTTTTGAGCAAAATTGCAGAAATTCCCCTAGTTGTGGGGCAAAAAGACAGAAATTCACTATATGTGGGGCAAAAAGACAGAAATTCTCTTTATTTTGTGGCAAAACTTAGAAATTCCACTTATTTTGGGGCAAAATTCCAGAAATTTCCCTTATTTTGGGGCAAAATTGCAGAAATTTCACTTATTTTGGGGCAAAATTGCCAAAATTTCACTTATTTCAGGGGAAAAAGGCAGAAATTTTCCTTATTTTGGGGCAAAAAGTCAGAAATTCCTAATATTTTGTGGCAAAAATGCAGAAATTCCCCTTATTTTGAGGTAAAAAGGCTGAAATTCCCCTTATTTGGAGGCACAGAGGCAGAAATTTCCCTTATTTTTGGGCAAAATGGGAGAAATTTCACGTATTTCAGGGTAATAATTCAGAAATTCCCCTTATTTGGGGGCAAAAAGACAGAAATTCCCTTTGTTTTGGGGGAAAAAGACAGAAATTCCACTTATTTAGAGGCAAAAAGGCAGAAATTCCCCTTATTTTGGAGCAAAAATGAAGAAATTTACCTTTATATGGCAAAAATATATGCATTCCTGTTATTTTTGGGATAAAAAGCAGAAATTCCCCGTCTTTAGAAGCAAAATTGCAGAAATTCTCTAATTTTCAGGCAAAAAGGCAGAAATTCTCCTTATTTTGTGGCAAAAAGACAGAAAATCTCCTTTTTTCGGGAGCAAACAGTCAGAAATTTCCCTTATTTTGGCGCAAAATTGCAGAAATGTCCTTTACATTGGGACAAAATTGCAGAAATTTCCCTTATTTTGGGGCAAAATTGCAGAAATTTCACTTACTTCAGGGTAATAAGTCAAAAATTTCCCTTATTTTGGGGCAAAAAAGACAGAAATTCTCTTTGTTTTGAGGGGAAAAGTCAGAAATTCCACTTATTTAGAGGCAAACAGGCAGGAATTCCCTTTATTTTGGAGCAAAAATGAAGAAATTACCCTTTTTATGGCAAAAAGGTATGCATTCCCATTATTTTCAGGCAAAAAGGCAGAAATTCACCTTATTTGGGGTAAAATTGCAGAAATTTCACATATTTCAGGGCAAAAAGGAAGAAATTTTCTGTATTTTGGAGCAAAATTGCAGAAATTCCCCTAGTTGTGGGGCAAAAAGACAGAAATTCACTATATGTTGGGGCAAAAAGACAGAAATTCTCTTTATTTTGTAGCAAAACTTAGAAATTCCACTTAATTTGGGGCAAAATTCCAGAAATTTCCCTTATTTTGGGGCAAAATTGCAGAAATTTCACTTATTTCAGGGGAAAAAGGCAGAAATTTTCCTTATTTTGGAGCAAAAAGTCAGAAATTCCTAATATTTTGTGGCAAAAATGCAGAAATTCCCCTTATATTGAGGTAAAAAGGCTGAAATTCCCCTTATTTGGGGGCAAAGAAGCAGAAATTTCCCTTATTTTGGGGCAAAATTGGAGAAATTTCACATATTTCAGGGTAAAAATTCAGAAATTCCTTTTATTTTGGGGCAAAAAAGACAGAAATTCCCTTTGTTTTGGGGGAAAAAGACAGAAATTCCACTTATTTAGAGGCAAAAAGGCAGAAATTCCTCTTATTTTGGAGCAAAAATGAAGAAATTTACCTTTTTATGGCAAAAAGGTATGCATTCCTGTTATTATTGGGATAAAAAGCAGAAATTCCCCATATTTAGAAGCAAAATTGCAGAAATTCTCTAATTTTCAGGCAAAAAGGCAGAAATTCTCCTTATTTTGGGGCAAAAAGACAGAAAATCTCCTTTTTTCGGGAGCAAACAGTCAGAAATTTCCCTTATTTTGGCACAAAATTTCAGAAATTTCCTTTACATTGGGGCAAAATTGCAGAAATTTCCCTTATTTTGGGGCAAAATTGCAGAAATTTCACTTACTTCAGGGTAATAAGTCAGAAATTTCCCTTATTTTGGGGCAACAAAGACAGAAATTCTCTTTGTTTTGTTGGAAAAAGACAGAAATTCCACTTATTTAGAGGCAAACAGGCAGAAATTCCCTTTATTTTGGAGCAAAAATGAAGAAATTACCCTTTTTTAATGTCAAAAAGGTATGCATTCCCATTATTTTCAGGCAAAAAGGCAGAAATTCACCTTATGTAGGGGAAAAATTGCAGAAATTTCACATATTTCACGGCAAAAAGGAAGAAATTTTCTGTATTTTGGAGCAAAATTGCAGAAATTCCCCTATTTGTGGGGCAAGAAGACAGAAATTCCCTATATATTGGGGCAAAAAGACAGAAATTATCTTTATTTTGTGGCAAAACTTAGAAATTCCACTTATTTTGGGGCAAAATTCCAGAAATTTCCCTTATTATGGGGCAAAATTGCAGAAATTTCACTTATTTTGGGGCAAAATTGCTGAAATTTCACTTATTTCAGAGGAAAAAGGCAGAAATTTTCCTTATTTTGGGGCAAAAAGTCAGAAATTCCTAATATTTTGTGGCAAAAATGCAGAAATTCCCCTTATATTGAGGTAAAAAGGCTGAAATTCCCCTTATTTGGGGGCAAAGAGGCAGAAATTTCCCTTATTTTGGGGCAAAATTGGAGAAATTTCACGTATTTCAGGGTAATAATTCAGAAATTCCCCTTATTTTGGGGCAAAAAAAAAATTCCCTTTGTTTTGGGGGAAAAAGACAGAAATTCCACTTATTTAGAGGCAAAAAGGCAGAAATTCCCCTTATTTTGGAGCAAAAATGAAGAAATTTTCCTTTATATGGCAAAAAAATATGCATTCCTGTTATTTTTGGGATAAAAAGCAGAAATTCCCCGTATTTAGAAGCAAAATTGCAGAAATTCTCTAATTTTCAGGCAAAAAGGCAGAAATTCTCCTTATTTTTGGGCAAAAAGACAGAAAATCTCCTTTTTTCGGGAGCAAACAGTAAGAAATTTCCCTTATTTTGGCGCAAAATTGCAGAAATTTCCTTTACATTGGGGCAAAATTGCAGAAATTTCCCTTATTTTGGGGCAAAATTGCAGAAATTTCACTTACTTCAGGGTAATAAGTCAAAAATTTCCCTTATTTTGGGGCAAAAAAGACAGAAATTCTCTTTGTTTTGAGGGAAAAAGACAGAAATTCCACTTATTTAGAGGCAAACAGGCAGAAATTCCCTTTATTTTGGAGCAAAAATGAAGAAATTATCCTTTATATGGCAAAAAGGTATGCATTCCCATTATTTTCAGGCAAAAAGGCAGAAATTCACCTTATTTAGGGGTAAAATTGCAGAAATTTCACATATTTCAGGGCAAAAAGGAAGAAATTTTCTGTATTTTGGAGCAAAATTGCAGAAATTCCCCTAGTTGTGGGGCAAAAAGACAGAAATTTACTATATGTTGGGGCAAAATGACAGAAATTCTCTTTATTTTGTGGCAAAACTTAGAAATTCCACTTATTTTGGGGCAAAATTCCAGAAATTTCCCTTATTTTGGGGCAAAATTGCAGAAATTTCACTTATTTTGGGGCAAAATTGCCGAAATTTCACTTATTTCAGGGGAAAAAGGCAGAAATTTTCCTTATTTTGGAGCAAAAAGTCAGAAATTCCTAATATTTTGTGGCAAAAATGCAGAAATTCCCCTTATATTGAGGTAAAAGGGATGAAATTCCCCTTATTTGGGGGCAAAGAAGCAGAAATTTCCCTTATTTTGGGGCAAAATTGGAGAAATTTCACATATTTCAGGGTAATAATTCAGAAATTCCCCTTATTTTGGGGAAAAAAAGACAGAAATTCCCTTTGTTTTGGGGGAAAAAGACAGAAATTCCACTTATTTAGAGGCAAAAAGGCAGAAATTCCTCTTATTTTGGAGCAAAAATGAAGAAATTTACCTTTTTATGGCAAAAAGGTATGCATACCTGGTATTTTTGGGATAAAGAGCAGAAATTCCCCATATATAGAAGCAAAATTGCAGAAATTCTCTAATTTTCAGGCAAAAATGCAGAAATTCTCCTTAATTTAGGGCAAAAAGAAAGAAAATCTCCTTTTTACGGGAGCAAACAGTCAGAAATATCCCTTATTTTGGCGCAAAATTTCAGAAATTTCCTTTACATTGGGGCAAAATTGCAGAAATTTCCCTTATTTTGGGGCAAAATTGCAGAAATTTCACTTACTTCAGGGTAATAAGTCAGAAATTTCCCTTATTTTGGGGCAACAAAGACAGAAATTCTCTTTGTTTTGGGGGAAAAAGACAGAAATTCCACTTATTTAGAGGCAAACAGGCAGAAATTCCCTTTATTTTGGAGCAAAAATGAAGAAATTACCCTTTTTATGGCAAAAAGGTATGCATTCCCATTATTTTCAGGCAAAAAGGCAGAAATTCACCTTATGTAGGGGAAAAATTGCAGAAATTTCACATATTTCAGGGCAAAAAGGAAGAAATTTTCTGTATTTTGGAGCAAAATTGCAGAAATTCCCCTAGTTGTGGGGCAAGAAGACAGAAATTCCCTATATGTTGGGGCAAAAAGACAGAAATTATCTTTATTTTGTGGCAAAACTTAGAAATTCCACTTATTTTGGGGCAAAATTCCAGAAATTTCCCTTATTTTGGGGCAAAATTGCAGAAATTTCACTTATTTTGGGGCAAAATTGCCGAAATTTCACTTATTTCAGGGGAAAAAGGCAGAAATTTTCCTTATTTTGGGGCAAAAAGTCAGAAATTCCTAATATATTGTGGCAAAAATGCAGAAATTCCCCTTATATTGAGGTAAAAAGGCTGAAATTCCCTTTATTTGGGGGCAAAGAGGCAGAAATTTCCCTTATTTTGGGGCAAAATTGGAGAAATATCACGTATTTCCTGGTAATAATTCAGAAATTCCCCTTATTTTGGGGCAAACAAGACAGGAATTCCCTTTGTTTTGGGGAAAAAAGAAAGAAATTCCACTTATTTAGAGGCAAAAAGGCAAAAATTTCCATTATTTTGGAGCAAAAATGAAGAAATTTACCTTTTTATGGCAAAAAGGTATGCATTCCTGTTATTTTTGGGATAAAAAGCAGAAATTCCCCGTATTTAGAAGCAAAATTGCAGAAATTCTCTAATTTTCAGGCAAAAAGGCAGAAATTCTTCTTATTTTGGGCAAAAAGACAGAAAATCTCCTTTTTTCGGGAGCAAACAGTCAGAAATTTCCCTTATTTTAAGGCAAAATTGCAGAAATTTCCTTTACATTGGGGCAAAATTGCAGAAATTTCTCTTATTTTGGGGCAAAATTGCAGAAATTTCACTTATTTTGGGGCAAAATTGCCGAAATTTCACTTATTTCAGGGGAAAAAGGCAGAAATTTTCCTTATTTTGGAGCAAAAAGTCAGAAATTCCTAATATTTTGTGGCAAAAATGCAGAAATTCCCCTTATATTGAGGTAAAAGGGATGAAATTCCCCTTATTTGGGGGCAAAGAAGCAGAAATTTCCCTTATTTTGGGGCAAAATTGGAGAAATTTCACATATTTCAGGGTAATAATTCAGAAATTCCCCTTATTTTGGGGAAAAAAAGACAGAAATTCCCTTTGTTTTGGGGGAAAAAGACAGAAATTCCACTTATTTAGAGGCAAAAAGGCAGAAATTCCTCTTATTTTGGAGCAAAAATGAAGAAATTTACCTTTTTATGGCAAAAAGGTATGCATACCTGGTATTTTTGGGATAAAGAGCAGAAATTCCCCATATTTAGAAGCAAAATTGCAGAAATTCTCTAATTTTCAGGCAAAAAGGCAGAAATTCTCCTTAATTTAGGGCAAAAAGAAAGAAAATCTCCTTTTTACGGGAGCAAACAGTCAGAAATATCCCTTATTTTGGCGCAAAATTTCAGAAATTTCCTTTACATTGGGGCAAAATTGCAGAAATTTCCCTTATTTTGGGGCAAAATTGCAGAAATTTCACTTACTTCAGGGTAATAAGTCAGAAATTTCCCTTATTTTGGGGCAACAAAGACAGAAATTCTCTTTGTTTTGGGGGAAAAAGACAGAAATTCCACTTATTTAGAGGCAAACAGGCAGAAATTCCCTTTATTTTGGAGCAAAAATGAAGAAATTACCCTTTTTATGGCAAAAAGGTATGCATTCCCATTATTTTCAGGCAAAAAGGCAGAAATTCACCTTATGTAGGGGAAAAATTGCAGAAATTTCACATATTTCAGGGCAAAAAGGAAGAAATTTTCTGTATTTTGGAGCAAAATTGCAGAAATTCCCCTAGTTGTGGGGCAAGAAGACAGAAATTCCCTATATGTTGGGGCAAAAAGACAGAAATTATCTTTATTTTGTGGCAAAACTTAGAAATTCCACTTATTTTGGGGCAAAATTCCAGAAATTTCCCTTATTTTGGGGCAAAATTGCAGAAATTTCACTTATTTTGGGGCAAAATTGCCGAAATTTCACTTATTTCAGGGGAAAAAGGCAGAAATTTTCCTTATTTTGGGGCAAAAAGTCAGAAATTCCTAATATATTGTGGCAAAAATGCAGAAATTCCCCTTATATTGAGGTAAAAAGGCTGAAATTCCCTTTATTTGGGGGCAAAGAGGCAGAAATTTCCCTTATTTTGGGGCAAAATTGGAGAAATATCACGTATTTCCTGGTAATAATTCAGAAATTCCCCTTATTTTGGGGCAAACAAGACAGGAATTCCCTTTGTTTTGGGGAAAAAAGAAAGAAATTCCACTTATTTAGAGGCAAAAAGGCAAAAATTTCCATTATTTTGGAGCAAAAATGAAGAAATTTACCTTTTTATGGCAAAAAGGTATGCATTCCCGTTATTTTTGGGATAAAAAGCAGAAATTCCCCGTATTTAGAAGCAAAATTGCAGAAATTCTCTAATTTTCAGGCAAAAAGGCAGAAATTCTTATTTTGGGCAAAAAGACAGAAAATCTCCTTTTTTCGGGAGCAAACAGTCAGAAATTTCCCTTATTTTAAGGCAAAATTGCAGAAATTTCCTTTACATTGGGGCAAAATTGCAGAAATTTCTCTTATTTTGGGGCAAAATTGCAGAAATTTCACTTACTTCAGGGTAATAAGTCAGAAATTTCCCTTATTTTGGGGCAAAAAAGACAGAAATTATCTTTGTTTTGGGGGAAAAAGACAGAAATTCCACTTATTTAGAGGCAAACAGGCAGAAATTCCCTTTATTTTGGAGCAAAAATGAAGAAATTACCCTTTTTATAGCAAAAAGGTATGCATTCTCATTATTTTCAGGCAAAAAGGCAGAAATTCCCTGTATTTTGGAGCAAAATTGCAAAATTCCCCTAATTTTGGGGCAAAAGGCAGAAATTCCCTTTATTTTGGGGCAAAAATCAGAAATTCCCCTTATTTTGGGGAAAATTGCAGAAATTTCACTTATTTTAGAGAAAAAAAGCAAAAATTTTTATAATTTTAGGGCAAAAAGACAGAAATTCCCATTATTTTGGGGCAAAAAATCAGAAATTCACCTTATTTAGGGGTAAAATTGCAGAAATTTCAAATATTTCAGGGCAAAAAGGCAGAAATTCCCCGTATTTTGGAGCAAAATTGCAGAAATTCCCCTAATTGTGGGGCAAAAAGGCAGAAAATCCCTATATGTTGGGGCAAAAAGACAGAAATTCTCCTTATTTTAGGGCAAAACTTAGAAATTCCACTTATTTTTGGGGAAAAATTCCAGAAATTTCCCTTATTTTGGGGCAAAATTGCAGAAATTTCACTTATTTCAGGGAAAAAAGGCAGAAATTTTCTTTATTTTGTGGCAAAAAGTCAGAAATTCCTAATATTTTGTGGCAAAAATGCAGAAATTCCCCTTATTTTGAGGTATAAAGGCTGAAATTCATCTTATTTCAGGGCAAAAAGGCAGAAATTTCCCTTATTTTGGGGCAAAATTGCAGAAATTTCACTTATTTTCAGGTAAAAAGGCTGAAATTTCCTTTATTTTGGGGCAAAAAGGGAAAAATTCCCCTTATTTTGGAGCAAAAATGCAGAAATTTCTGTTAATATTGGGAAAAATTGCAGAAATTTTCCTTATTTTAGGGCAAAATTGCAGAAATTTATCTTATTTCATAGAAAAAAAGCAATTTTTTTTTTATTTTGAGGCAAAAAGGCAGAAATTCCCATTAATTTGTGGCAAAAAGGAAGAAATTCACCTTATTTTGGGGTAAAATTGCAGAAATTTCACATATTTCAGAACAAAAAGGCAGAAATTTCCCTTATTTTGGGGCAAAATTGCAGAAATTTCACTTATTTCAGTGTAGTAAGTCAGAAATTCCCCTTATTTTGAGGCGAAAAAGACAGAAATTCCCTTTGTTTTGAGGGAAAAAGACAGAAATTCCACTTATTTAGAGGCAAAAAGGCAGAAATTCCCCTTATTTTGGAGCAAAAATGAAGAAATTTCCCTTTTTTACGGCAAAAAGTTATGCATTCCCTTTATTTTTGGGAAAGGGAAGAAATTCCCTGTATTTTGGATCAAAATTGCAGAAATTCCCCTAATTGTGGGGCAAAAAGGCAGAAATTCCCTGTATGTTAGGGCAAAAATACAGAAATTCTCCTTATTTTGGGGCAAAACTCAGAAATTCCACTTATTTTGGGGCAAAATTGCAGAAATTTCCCTTATTCTTGGGCAACATTGCAGAAATTTCACTTATTTTGGGGCAATATTGCAGAAATTTTACTTATTTCTGGGGAAAAAGGTAGAAATTTTCCTTAATTTTGGGCCAAAAAGGCAGGAATTCCCCTTATTTTGAGGTAAAAAGGCTGAAATTCCCCTTATTTGAGGGCAAAGAGTCAGAAATTTCCCTTATTTTGGGGCAAAATTACAGACATTTCATTTATTTCAGGGTATTAAGTCTGAAATTCCCCTTATTTTGGGTCAAAAAAGACAGAAATTCCCTTCGTTTTGGAGGAAAAGACAGAAATTCCACTTATTTAGAGGCAAATATGCAGAAATTTCCTTTATTTTGGAGCAAAAATGAAGAAATTTACCTTTTTATGGCAAAAAGGTATGCATTCCCCTTACTTTCGGGATAAAAAGCAGAAATTCCCCGTATTTTGAAGCAAAATTGCAGAAATTCTCATAATTTTCGGGCAAAAAGGCAGAAATTCTCCTTATTTTGGGGCAAGAAGACAGAAAATCTCCATTTTTCGGGAGCAAAATTCAGAAATTTCCCTTATTTTGGGGCAAAAGTGCAGAAATTTCCTTTACATTGGGGCAAAATTGAGGAAATTTCCCTTATTTTGGGGCAAAATTGCAGAAATTTCACTTACTTCAGGGTAATAAGTCAGAAATTTCCCTATTTTGGGGCAACAAAGACAGAAATTCTCTTTGTTTTGGGGGAAAAAAGACAGAAATTCCACTTATTTAGAGGCAAACAGGCAGAAATTCCCTTTATTTTGGAGCAAAAATGAAGAAATTACCCTTTTTATGGTAAAAAAGTTTGCATTCCCATTATTTTCAGGCAAAAAGGCAGAAATTCACTTTATTTAGGGGTAAAATTGCAGAAATTTCACATATTTCAGGGCAAAAAGGAAGAAATTTTCTGTATTTTGGAGCAAAATTGCAGAAATTCCTATAGTTGTGGGGCAAAAAGACAGAAATTCCCTCTATGTTGGGGCAAAAAGACAGAAATTATCTTTATTTTGTGGCAAAACTTAGAAATTCCACTTATTTTGGGGCAAAATTCCAGAAATTTCCCTTATTTTGGGGCAAAATTACAGAAATTTCACTTATTTTGGGGCAAAATTGCCGAAATTTTACTTATTTCAGGGGAAAAAGGCAGAAATTTTCTTTATTTTGGGGCGAAAAGTCAGAAATTCCTAATATTTTGTGGCAAAAATGCAGAAATTCCCCTTATATTGAGGTAAAAAGGCTGAAATTCCCCTTATTTGGGGGCAAAGAGGCAGAAATTTCCCTTATTTTGGGGCAAAATTGGAGAAATTTCACGTATTTCAGGGTAATAATTCAGAAATTCCCCTTATTTTGGGGCAAAAAAGACAGAAATTCCCTTTGTTTTGGGGGAAAAAGACAGAAATTCCACTTATTTAGAGGCAAAAATGCAGAAATTCCCCTTATTTTGGAGCAAAAATGAAGAAATTTACCTTTTTATGGCAAAAAGGTATGCATTCCTGTTATTTTTGGGATAAAAAGCAGAAATTCACTGTATTTAGAAGCAAAATTGCAGAAATTCTCTAATTTTCAGGCAAAAAGGCAGAAATTCTCCTTATTTTGGGGCAAAAAGACAGAAAATCTTCTTTTTTCGGGAGCAAACAGTCAGAAATTTCCCTTATTTTGGCGCAAAATTGCAGAAATTTCCTTTACATTGGGGCAAAATTGCAGAAATTTCCCTTATTTTGGGGCAAAATTGCAGAAATTTCACTTACTTCAGGGTAATAAGTCAGAAATTTCCCTTATTTTGGGGCAAAAAAGACAGAAATTCTCTTTGTTTTGGGGGAAAAAGACAGAAATTCCACTTATTTAGAGGCAAACAGGCAGAAATTCCCTTTATTTTGGAGCAACAATGAAGAAATTACTCTTTTTATAGCAAAAAGGTTTGCATTCCCATTATTTTCAGGCAAAAAGGCAGAAATTCCCTGTATTTTGGAGCAAAATTGCAGAAATTCCCCTAATTTTGGGGCAAAAAGGCAGAAATTCCCTATATGTTGGGCAGAAAAGAAAGAAATTCTCTTTATTTTGGGGCAAAACTCAGAAATTCCATTTATTTTGGGGCAAAATTCCAGAAATTTCCCTTATTTTGGGTCAAAATTGCAGAAATTTCACTTATTTCAGGGCATAATTCAAAAATTCCTTTTATTTTGGGGCAAAAAGACAGAAATTCCATTTATTTTTTGGTAAAAAGGCAATAATTTCATTTACTTTGAGGTAAAAAGGCAGAAATTCCTATTATTTTGGGGCAAAAATGAAGAAATTTCCCTTTTTTGTGGTAAACGGTATACATTCCTTTTACATTCGGGATAAAAAGCAGAAATTCTCCGTATTTTGAAGCAAAATTGCAGAAATTCTCATAATTTTCGGGCAAAAAGGCAGAAATTCCATAATTTTGGGGCAAAAGTCAGAAATTCCCTTTATTTTGGGGCAAAAATCAGAAATTCCCCTTCTTTTGGTGCAAAATTCAAGAAATTTCCTTTATTTTGGGGCAAAATTTCAGGAATTTACCTTATTTTGGGGCAAAATTGCAGAAATTTCAGTTATTTTCAGGTAAAAAGGCTGAAATTTCCTTTGTTTTGTGGCAAAAAGTGAGAAATTCCCCTTATTTTGGAGCAAAATTGCAGAAATTTCCCTTATTATGGGGAAATATTGCAGAAATTTCCCTTAATTTAAGGCAAAATTGCAGAAATTTCACTTATTTCAGAGAAAAAAAGCAAAATTTTTTCTTATTTTGGGGCAAACAGGCAGAGATTCCCATTATTTCGGGCAAAAAAAACAGAAATTCACTTTGTTTTGGGGGAAAAAGACAGAAATTCCACTTATTTAGAGGCAAAAAGGCTGAAATTCCCCATATTTTGGAGCAAAAATGAAGAAATTCACCTTTTTATGGCAAAAAGGTATGCATTCCCTTACTTTCGAGATAAAAGCAGAAATTCCCCATATTTTGAAGCAAAATTGCAGAAATTCTCATAATTTTTGGGCAAAAAGGCAGAAATTCTCCTTATTTTAGGGAAAAAAGACAGAAAATCTCCTTTTTTTGGGAACAAAAAGTCAGAAATTTCCCTTATTTTGAGGCAAAATTGCAGAAATTTCCTTTACATTGGGGCAAAATTTCAGAAATTTCCCTTATTTTGGGGCAAAATTGCAGAAATTTCACTTATTTCAGGGTAATAAGTCAGAAATTCCCCTTAATTTGGGGCAAAAAGATAGAAATTCCCTTTGTTTTTGGGGAAAAAGACAGAAATTCCACTTATTTAGAGGCAAAAAGGCAGAAATTCCTTTTATTTTGGAGCAACAAGGAAGAAATTTCCCTTTTTATGGCAAAAAGGTATGCATTTCCATTATTTTTGGGCATAAAGGCAGAAATTCCCCGTATTTTGAAGCAAAATTGCAGAAATTCTCCTAAATTTGGGGCAAAAGGCAGAAATTCCCTTTATTTTGGGACAAAAATCATAAATTCCCCTTATTTTGGGGCAAAATTCAAGAAATTTCCTTTGTTTTGGGGCAAAATTGCAGGAATTTATCTTATTTTAGGGCAAAATTTCGGAAATTTTTCTTATTTGGTGCAAAATTGCAGAAATTTCACTTATTTTCAGGTAAAAAGGCTGAAATTTCCTTTATTTTGTGGAAAAAGGGAGAAATTCCTCTAATTTTGGGGCAAAATTGCAGAAATTTCCCTTATTATTGGGAAAAATTTCAGAAATTTTCCTTATTTTAGGGCAAAATTGCAGAAATTTCACTTATTTTAAGGTAAAAAGGCTGAAATTTCCTTTATTTTGTGGCGAAAAGGGAGAAATTCCTCTAATTTTGGGGCAAAATTGCAGAAATTTCCCTTATTATTGGGAAAAATTTCAGAAATTTTCCTTATTTTAGGGCAAAATTGCAGAAATTTCACTTATTTCAGAGAAAAAAAGCAAAAATTTTTCTTATTTTGGGGCAAAATGGCAGAAATTCACATTATTTTGGGGCAAAAAGGCAGAAATTCACAATATTTTGGGGTAAAATTGCAGAAATTTCACTTATTTTGGGGCAAAATTGCAGAAATTTTACTTATTTCGGGTAAAAAAGGCAGAAATTTTCCTTATTTTGAGGCAAAAAAGGCAAAAATTTCCCTTATTTTGAGGTAAAAAGGCTGAAATTCCCTTTATTTGGGGGAAAAGAGGCAGAAATTTCCCTTAATTTGGGGCAAAATTGCAGAAATTTCACTTATTTCAGGGTAATTGGTCAGAAATTCCACTTATATTGAGGCAAAAAAGACAGAAATTCTCTTTGTTTTGGGGGAAAATGACAGAAATTCTACTTATTGAGAAGCAAAAAGGCAGAAATTCCCCTTAGTTTGGAGCAAAAATGAAGAAATTTTATTTTTTTAGGGCAAAAAGTTATGCATTCCCCTTATTTTTGAGCAAAAAGGCAGAATTTCCCCGTATTTTGGAGCAAAATTGCAGAAATTCCCATAATTGTGGTGCAAAAAGGCAGAAATTCCCTATGTGTTGGGGCAAAAAGACAGAAAATGTCCTTATTTTGGAGCAAAACTCAGAAATTCCACTTATTTTGGGGCAAAATTGCAGAAATTTCACTTATTTCAGGGAAAAAAGGCAGAAATTTTCTTTATTTTGGGGCAAAAAAGCAGAAATTCCTAATATTTTGTGGCAAAAATGCAGAAATTCCCCTTATTTTGAGGTAAAAAGGGTGAAATTCCCCTTATTTGTGGGCAAAAAGTCAAAAATTTTCCTTATTTTGGGGCAAAATTACAGAAATTTCACTTATTTCAGGGTAATAAGTCAGAAATTCTTCTTGTTTTGGGGCAAAAAAGACAGAAAATCCCTTTGTTTTTGGGGAAAAAGACAGAAATTCCACTTATTTAGAGGCAAAAAAGCAGAAATTCCCCCTTATTTTGAAGCAAAAATGAAGAAATTTCCCTTTTTTAAGGCAAAAAGGAATGCATTCTTCTTATTTTCGGGCAAAAAGGAGGAAATTCCCCGTATTTTGGAGCAAAATTGCAAAAATTCCCCTAATTGTGGGGCAAAAATGCAGAAATTCCCTATATGTTGGGGCAAAAAGACAAAAATTCTCCCTATTTTGGGGAAAAACACAGAAATTCCACTTATTTTGTAGCAAAATTCCAGAAATTTCCCTTATTCTGGGGCAAAATTGCAGAAATTTCACTTATTTTGGGCAAAATTGCAGAAATTTCACTTATTTCAGGGGAAAAAAAATTTGTTATTTTGGGGCAAAAAGGCAGAAATTCCCCTGATTTTGAGGTAAAAAGGCTGAAATTCCTTTTATTTGGGGGCAAAAAGGCAAAAATATCCCTTATTTTGGGGCAAAATTGCAAAAATTTCACTTATTTCAGGGTAATAAGTCAGAAATTCCCCTTAATTTGGGGCAAAAAAGATAGAAATTCCCTTTGTTTTTGGGGAAAAAGACAGAAATTCCACTTATTTAGAGGCAAAAAGGCAGAAATTCCTTTTATTTTGGAGCAACAAGGAAGAAATTTCCCTTTTTATGGCAAAAAGGTATGCATTTCCATTATTTTTGGGCATAAAGGCAGAAATTCCCCGTATTTTGAAGCAAAATTGCAGAAATTCTCCTAAATTTGGGGCAAAAGGCAGAAATTCCCTTTATTTTGGGACAAAAATCATAAATTCCCCTTATTTTGGGGCAAAATTCAAGAAATTTCCTTTGTTTTGGGGCAAAATTGCAGGAATTTATCTTATTTTAGGGCAAAATTTTGGAAATTTTTCTTATTTGGTGCAAAATTGCAGAAATTTCACTTATTTTCAGGTAAAAAGGCTGAAATTTCCTTTATTTTGTGGAAAAAGGGAGAAATTCCTCTAATTTTGGGGCAAAATTGCAGAAATTTCCCTTATTATTGGGAAAAATTTCAGAAATTTTCCTTATTTTAGGGCAAAATTGCAGAAATTTTACTTATTTTAAGGTAAAAAGGCTGAAATTTCCTTTATTTTGTGGCGAAAAGGGAGAAATTCCTCTAATTTTGGGGCAAAATTGCAGAAATTTCCCTTATTATTGGGAAAAATTTCAGAAATTTTCCTTATTTTAGGGCAAAATTGCAGAAATTTCACTTATTTCAGAAAAAAAAGCAAAAATTTTTCTTATTTTGGGGCAAAATGGCAGAAATTCACATTATTTTGGGGCAAAAAGGCAGAAATTCACAATATTTTGGGGTAAAATTGCAGAAATTTCACTTATTTTGGGGCAAAATTGCAGAAATTTTACTTATTTCGGGTAAAAAAGGCAGAAATTTTCCTTATTTTGAGGCAAAAAAGGCAAAAATTTCCCTTATTTTGAGGTAAAAAGGCTGAAATTCCCTTTATTTGGGGGAAAAGAGGCAGAAATTTCCCTTAATTTGGGGCAAAATTGCAGAAATTTCACTTATTTCAGGGTAATTGGTCAGAAATTCCACTTATATTGAGGCAAAAAAGACAGAAATTCTCTTTGTTTTGGGGGAAAATGACAGAAATTCTACTTATTGAGAAGCAAAAAGGCAGAAATTCCCCTTAGTTTGGAGCAAAAATGAAGAAATTTTATTTTTTTAGGGCAAAAAGTTATGCATTCCCCTTATTTTTGAGCAAAAAGGCAGAATTTCCCCGTATTTTGGAGCAAAATTGCAGAAATTCCCATAATTGTGGTGCAAAAAGGCAGAAATTCCCTATGTGTTGGGGCAAAAAGACAGAAAATGTCCTTATTTTGGAGCAAAACTCAGAAATTCCACTTATTTTGGGGCAAAATTGCAGAAATTTCACTTATTTCAGGGAAAAAAGGCAGAAATTTTCTTTATTTTGGGGCAAAAAAGCAGAAATTCCTAATATTTTGTGGCAAAAATGCAGAAATTCCCCTTATTTTGAGGTAAAAAGGGTGAAATTCCCCTTATTTGTGGGCAAAAAGTCAAAAATTTTCCTTATTTTGGGGCAAAATTACAGAAATTTCACTTATTTCAGGGTAATAAGTCAGAAATTCTTCTTGTTTTGGGGCAAAAAAGACAGAAAATCCCTTTGTTTTTGGGGAAAAAGACAGAAATTCCACTTATTTAGAGGCAAAAAAGCAGAAATTCCCCCTTATTTTGAAGCAAAAATGAAGAAATTTCCCTTTTTTAAGGCAAAAAGGAATGCATTCTTCTTATTTTCGGGCAAAAAGGAGGAAATTCCCCGTATTTTGGAGCAAAATTGCAAAAATTCCCCTAATTGTGGGGCAAAAATGCAGAAATTCCCTATATGTTGGGGCAAAAAGACAAAAATTCTCCCTATTTTGGGGAAAAACACAGAAATTCCACTTATTTTGTAGCAAAATTCCAGAAATTTCCCTTATTCTGGGGCAAAATTGCAGAAATTTCACTTATTTTGGGCAAAATTGCAGAAATTTCACTTATTTCAGGGGAAAAAAATTTGTTATTTTGGGGCAAAAAGGCAGAAATTCCCCTGATTTTGAGGTAAAAAGGCTGAAATTCCTTTTATTTGGGGGCAAAAAGGCAAAAATATCCCTTATTTTGGGGCAAAATTGCAAAAATTTCACTTATTTCAGGGTAATAAGTCAGAAATTCCCCTTAATTTGGGGCAAAAAAGATAGAAATTCCCTTTGTTTTTGGGGAAAAAGACAGAAATTCCACTTATTTAGAGGCAAAAAGGCAGAAATTCCTTTTATTTTGGAGCAACAAGGAAGAAATTTCCCTTTTTATGGCAAAAAGGTATGCATTTCCATTATTTTTGGGCATAAAGGCAGAAATTCCCCGTATTTTGAAGCAAAATTGCAGAAATTCTCCTAAATTTGGGGCAAAAGGCAGAAATTCCCTTTATTTTGGGACAAAAATCATAAATTCCCCTTATTTTGGGGCAAAATTCAAGAAATTTCCTTTGTTTTGGGGCAAAATTGCAGGAATTTATCTTATTTTAGGGCAAAATTTTGGAAATTTTTCTTATTTGGTGCAAAATTGCAGAAATTTCACTTATTTTCAGGTAAAAAGGCTGAAATTTCCTTTATTTTGTGGAAAAAGGGAGAAATTCCTCTAATTTTGGGGCAAAATTGCAGAAATTTCCCTTATTATTGGGAAAAATTTCAGAAATTTTCCTTATTTTAGGGCAAAATTGCAGAAATTTTACTTATTTTAAGGTAAAAAGGCTGAAATTTCCTTTATTTTGTGGCGAAAAGGGAGAAATTCCTCTAATTTTGGGGCAAAATTGCAGAAATTTCCCTTATTATTGGGAAAAATTTCAGAAATTTTCCTTATTTTAGGGCAAAATTGCAGAAATTTCACTTATTTCAGAGAAAAAAAGCAAAAATTTTTCTTATTTTGGGGCAAAATGGCAGAAATTCACATTATTTTGGGGCAAAAAGGCAGAAATTCACAATATTTTGGGGTAAAATTGCAGAAATTTCACTTATTTTGGGGCAAAATTGCAGAAATTTTACTTATTTCGGGTAAAAAAGGCAGAAATTTTCCTTATTTTGAGGCAAAAAAGGCAAAAATTTCCCTTATTTTGAGGTAAAAAGGCTGAAATTCCCTTTATTTGGGGGAAAAGAGGCAGAAATTTCCCTTAATTTGGGGCAAAATTGCAGAAATTTCACTTATTTCAGGGTAATTGGTCAGAAATTCCACTTATATTGAGGCAAAAAAGACAGAAATTCTCTTTGTTTTGGGGGAAAATGACAGAAATTCTACTTATTGAGAAGCAAAAAGGCAGAAATTCCCCTTAGTTTGGAGCAAAAATGAAGAAATTTTATTTTTTTAGGGCAAAAAGTTATGCATTCCCCTTATTTTTGAGCAAAAAGGCAGAATTTCCCCGTATTTTGGAGCAAAATTGCAGAAATTCCCATAATTGTGGTGCAAAAAGGCAGAAATTCCCTATGTGTTGGGGCAAAAAGACAGAAAATGTCCTTATTTTGGAGCAAAACTCAGAAATTCCACTTATTTTGGGGCAAAATTGCAGAAATTTCACTTATTTCAGGGAAAAAAGGCAGAAATTTTCTTTATTTTGGGGCAAAAAAGCAGAAATTCCTAATATTTTGTGGCAAAAATGCAGAAATTCCCCTTATTTTGAGGTAAAAAGGGTGAAATTCCCCTTATTTGTGGGCAAAAAGTCAAAAATTTTCCTTATTTTGGGGCAAAATTACAGAAATTTCACTTATTTCAGGGTAATAAGTCAGAAATTCTTCTTGTTTTGGGGCAAAAAAGACAGAAAATCCCTTTGTTTTTGGGGAAAAAGACAGAAATTCCACTTATTTAGAGGCAAAAAAGCAGAAATTCCCCCTTATTTTGAAGCAAAAATGAAGAAATTTCCCTTTTTTAAGGCAAAAAGGAATGCATTCTTCTTATTTTCGGGCAAAAAGGAGGAAATTCCCCGTATTTTGGAGCAAAATTGCAAAAATTCCCCTAATTGTGGGGCAAAAATGCAGAAATTCCCTATATGTTGGGGCAAAAAGACAAAAATTCTCCCTATTTTGGGGAAAAACACAGAAATTCCACTTATTTTGTAGCAAAATTCCAGAAATTTCCCTTATTCTGGGGCAAAATTGCAGAAATTTCACTTATTTTGGGCAAAATTGCAGAAATTTCACTTATTTCAGGGGAAAAAAAATTTGTTATTTTGGGGCAAAAAGGCAGAAATTCCCCTGATTTTGAGGTAAAAAGGCTGAAATTCCTTTTATTTGGGGGCAAAAAGGCAAAAATATCCCTTATTTTGGGGCAAAATTGCAGAAATTTCACTTATTTCAGGGTAATAAGTCAGAAATTCCCCTTAATTTGGGGCAAAAAAGATAGAAATTCCCTTTGTTTTTGGGGAAAAAGACAGAAATTCCACTTATTTAGAGGCAAAAAGGCAGAAATTCCTTTTATTTTGGAGCAACAAGGAAGAAATTTCCCTTTTTATGGCAAAAAGGTATGCATTTCCATTATTTTTGGGCATAAAGGCAGAAATTCCCCGTATTTTGAAGCAAAATTGCAGAAATTCTCCTAAATTTGGGGCAAAAGGCAGAAATTCCCTTTATTTTGGGACAAAAATCATAAATTCCCCTTATTTTGGGGCAAAATTCAAGAAATTTCCTTTGTTTTGGGGCAAAATTGCAGGAATTTATCTTATTTTAGGGCAAAATTTTGGAAATTTTTCTTATTTGGTGCAAAATTGCAGAAATTTCACTTATTTTGGGGCAAAATTGCAGAAATTTCACTTATTTCAGGGTAATAAGTCAGAAATTCCCCTTATTTTGGGGCAAAAAAGAAAGAAATTCCCTTTGTTTTGGGGGAAAAAGAAAGAAATTCCACTTATTTAGAGGCAAAAAGGCAGAAATTCCCCTTATTTTAAAGCAAAAATGAAGAAATTTCCCTTTTTATGGCAAAAAGGTATGCATTCCCATTATTTTCAGGCAAAAAGGCAGAAATTCCCCGTATTTTGGAGCAAATTACAGAAATTGCCCTAATTTTGGGGCAAAAGGCAGAAATTCCCTATATTTTGGGGCAAAAATCAGAAATTCCCCTTATATTGGGGCAAAATTCCAGAAATTTCCTTTATTTTGGGGCAAAATTGCAAAAATTTTTCTTATTTGGGGCAAAATTGCAGAAATTTCACTTATTTTCTGGTAAAAAGGCTGAAATTTCCTTTATTTTGGGGCAAAAAGGGAGAAATTCCCCTTATTTTGGGGCAAAATTGCAGAAATTTTCGATATTATTGGGAAAAATTGCAGAAATTTTCTTTATTTTAGGGCAAAATTGCAGAAATTTCACTTATTTCATAGAAAAAAAGCAAAGCTTTTTCTTATTTTCGGGCAAAAATGCAGAAATTCCCATTAATTTGTGGCAAAAAGGCAGAAATTCACCTTATTTTGGGGTAAAATTGCAGAAATTTCACATATTTCAGAACAAAAAGGCAGAAATTTCCCTTATTTTGGGGCAAAATTGCAGAAATTTCACTTATTTCAGTGTAGTAAGTCAGAAATTCCCCTTATTTTGAGGCGAAAAAGACAGAAATTCCCTTTGTTTTGAGAGAAAAAGACAGAAATTCCACTTATTTAGAGGCAAAAAGGCAGAAATTCCCCTTATTTTAGAGCAAAAATTAATTAATTTCCCTTTTTATGGCAAAAAGTTATGCATTCCCATTATTTTCGGGCAAAAAGGCAGAAATTCCCTGTATTTTGGAGCAAAATTGCAGAAATTCCCCTAATTTTGGGGCAAAAGGCAGAAATTCCCTTTATTTTGAGGCAAAAATCAGAAATTCCCCTTATTTTGGGGCAAAATTCCAGAAATTTCCTTTATTTTGGGGCAAAATTGCAGGAATTTACATTATTTTGGGGCAAAATTGCAGAAATTTCCCTCATTTGGGTCAAAATTTCAGAAATTTCACTTATTTTAAGGTAAAAAGTCTGAAATTTCCTTTGTTTTGGGCCAAAAAGGAAGAAATTCCATTTATTTTGGGCAAAATTGCAGAAATCTCCCTTATTATGGAAAAAAATTGCAAAAATTTCTCTTATTTAAGGCAAAATTGCAGAAATTTCACTTTTTTTTGAGAAAAAAAGCAAAAGTTTTTCTTATTTTGGGGCAAAAAGGCAGAATTTCCCATTATTTTGGGGCAAAAAAGCAGAAATTCACCTTATTTAGGTGTAAAATTGCAGAAATTTCACATATTTCATGGCAAAAAGGCAGAATTCCCCGTATTTTGGAGCAAAATTGCAGAAATTCCCCCAATATCTGGTTAAAAAGGCAGAAAATCCCTATATGTTTGGGCAAAAAGACAGAAATTTTTTTCATTTTGGGGCAAAACTTAGAAATTCCACTTCTTTTGGGGCAAAATTCCAGAAATTTCCCTTATTTTGGGGCAAAATTGCAGAAATTTCACTTATTTTGAGGCAAAATTGCAGAAATTTCACTTATTTCAGGGAAAAAAGGCAGAAATTTTCCTTATTTTGGGGCAAAAAGTCAGAAATTCCTAATATTTTGTGGCAAAAATGCAGAAATTCCCCTTATTTTGAGGTAAAAAGGCTGAAATTCCCCTTTATTTCAGGGCAAATAGGCAGAAATTTCCCTTATTTTGGGGCAAAATTCCAGAAATTTCACTTATTTTAATGTAATAAATCAGAAATTCCCCTTATTTTGGGGCAAAAAAGACAGAAATTCTCTTTGTTTTGGGGGAAAATGACAGAAATTCTACTTATTGAGAAGCAAAAAGGCAGAAATTCCTCTTATTTTGGAGCAAAAATGAAGAAATTTACCTTTTTATGGCAAAAAGGTATGCATTCCTGTTATTTTTGGGATAAAAAGCAGAAATTCCCCGTATTTAGAAGCAAAATTGCAGAAATTCTCTAATTTTCAGGCAAAAAGGCAGAAATTCTCCTTATTTTGAAGCAAAAAGACAGAAAATCTCCTTTTTACGGAAGCAAACAGTCAGAAATTTCCCTTATTTTGGCGCAAAATTTCAGAAATTTCCTTTACATTGGGGCAAAATTGCAGAAATTTCCCTTATTTTGGGGCAAAATTGCAGAAATTTCACTTACTTCAGGGTAATAAGTCAGAAATTTCCCTTATTTTGGGGCAACAAAGACAGAAATTCTCTTTGTTTTGGGGGAAAAAGACAGAAATTCCACTTATTTAGAGGCAAACAGGCAGAAATTCCCTTTATTTTGGAGCAAAAATGAAGAAATTACCCTTTTTATGGCAAAAAGGTATGCATTCCCATTATTTTCAGGCAAAAAGGCAGAAATTCACCTTATTTAGGGGTAAAATTGCAGAAATTTCACATATTTCAGGGCAAAAAGGAAGAAATTTTCTGTATTTTGGAGCAAAATTGCAGAAATTCCCCTAGTTGTGGGGCAAAAAGACAGAAATTCACTATATGTTGGGGCAAAAAGACAGAAATTCTCTTTATTTTGTGGCAAAACTTAGAAATTCCACTTATTTTGGGGCAAAATTCCAGAAATTTCCCTTATTTTGGGGCAAAATTGCAGAAATTTCACTTATTTTGGGGCAAAATTGCCGAAATTTCACTTATTTCAGGGGAAAAAGGCAGAAATTTTCCTTATTTTGGAGCAAAAACTCAGAAATTCCTAATATTTTGTGGCAAAAATGTATAAATTCCCCTTATATTGAGGTAAAAAGGCTGAAATTCCCCTTATTTGGTGGCAAAGAAGCAGAAATTTCCCTTATTTTGGGGCAAAATTGGAGAAATTTCACGTATTTCAGGGTAATAATTCAGAAATTCCCCTTATTTTGGGGCAAAAAAGACAGAAATTCCCTTTGCTTTGGGGGAAAAAAACAGAAATTCCACTTATTTAGAGGCAAAAAGGCAGAAATTTTCCTTATTTTGGAGCAAAAATGAAGAAATTTACCTTTTTATGGCAAAAAGGTATGCATTCCTGTTATTTTTGGGATAAAAAGCAGAAATTCCCCATATTTAGAAGCAAAATTGCAGAAATTCTCTAATTTTCAGGCAAAAAGGCAGAAATTCTCCTTATTTTGGGGCAAAAAGACAGAAAATCTCCTTTTTTCGGGAGCAAACAGTCAGAAATTTCCCTTATTTTGGGGCAAAATTGCAGAAATTTCCTTTACATTGGGGCAAAATTGCAGAAATTTCCCTTATTTTGGGCAAAATTGCAGAAATTTCACTTACTTCAGGGTAATAAGTCAGAAATTTCCCTTATTTTGGGGCAAAAAAGACAGGAATTCTCTTTGTTTTGGGGGAAAAAGACAGAAATTCCACTTATTTAGAGCCAAACAGGCAGAAATTCCCTTTATTTTGGAGCAAAAATGAAGAAATTACCCTTTTTATTGCAAAAAAGTATGCATTCCCATTATTTTCAGGCAAAAAGGCAGAAATTCCCTGTATTTTGGAGCAAAATTGCAGAAATTCCCCTAATTTGGGGGCAAAAAGGCAGAAATTCCCTATATGTTGGGCAGAAAAGACAGAAATTCTCTTTATTTTGGGGCAAAACTCAGAAATTCCATTTATTTTGGGGCAAAATTCCAGAAATTTCCCTTATTTTGGGTCAAAATTGCAGAAATTTCACTTATTTCAGGGCATAATTCAAAAATTCCTTTTATTTTGGGGCAAAAAGACAGAAATTCCATTTATTTTTTGGTAAAAAGGCAATAATTTCATTTACTTTGAGGTAAAAAGGCAGAAATTCCTATTATTTTGGGGCAAAAATGAAGAAATTTCCCTTTTTTGTGGTAAACGGTATACATTCCTTTTACATTCAGGATAAAAAGCAGAAATTCCCCGTATTTTGAAGCAAAATTGCAGAAATTCTCATAATTTTCGGGCAAAAAGGCAGAAATTCCCTAATTTTGGGGTAAAAGTCAGAAATTCCCTTTATTTTGGGGCAAAAATCAGAAATTCCCCTTCTTTTGGTGCAAAATTCAAGAAATTTCCTTTATTTTGGGGCAAAATTTCAGGAATTTACCTTATTTTGGGGCAAAATTGCAGAAATTTCAGTTATTTTCAGGTAAAAAGGCTGAAATTTCCTTTGTTTTGTGGCAAAAAGGGAGAAATTCCCCTTATTTTGGAGCAAAATTGCAGAAATTTCCCTTATTATGGGGAAATATTGCAGAAATTTCCCTTAATTCAAGGCGAAAAGGCCGAAATTTCCCTTATTTTGGAGCAAAAATGAAGAAATTTCCCTTTTTATTGCAAAAAGGTATGCATTCCCATTATTTTCGGGCAAAAGGCAGAAATTCCCCGTATTTTGGAGCAAAATTGCAGAAATTCCCCTAATTGTGGGGCAAAAAGCAAAAATTCCTTTTATTTGCGGGCAAAAATCAGAAATTCCCCTTATTTTGGGGCAAAATTCAAGAAATTACCTTTATTTTGGGGCAAAATTGCAAAAATTTCCCTTATTTGGGGCAAAATTGCAGAAATTTCAGTTATTTTCAGGTAAAAAGGCTGAAATTTTTTTTATTTTGTGGCAAAAAGGGAGAAATTCCCCTTATTTTGGGGCAATATTGCAGAAATTTCCTTTATTATGAGGAAATATTGCAGAAATTTCCCTTAATTTAAGGCAAAATTGTAGAAATTTCACTTATATCAGAGAAAAAAAGCAAAAATTTTTCTTATTTTGGGGCAAAAAGGGAGAAATTCCCATTATTTTGGGGCAAAAAGGCAGAAATTCACCTTATTTTGGGGTAAAATTGCAGAAATTTCACATATTTCAGGGCAGAAAGGCAGAAATTTCCCTTAATTTGGGGCAAAAAAGACAGAAATTTTCTTTGTTTTGGGTGAAAAAGACAGAAATTCCACTTATTTAGAGGCAAAAAGGCAAAAATTCCCCTTATTTTGGAGCAAAAATGAAGAAATTTACCTTATTTATGGCAAAAAGTTATGCATTCCCTTTATTTTCGGGCAAAATGGCAGAAACTCCTCGTATTTTGGAGCAAAATTGCAGAAATTCCCCTAATTTTGGGGCAAAAATGCAGAAATTTTCTATATGTTGGGGCAAAAAGGCAAAAATTCTCCTTATTTTGGGGCAAAACTCAGAAATTCCACTTATTTTGGGGCAAAATTTCAGAAATTTCCTTTATTCTGGGGCAAAATTGCAGAAATTTCACTTATTTTCAGGTAAAAAGGCTGAAATTTCCTTTATTTTGGGGCAAGAAGAGAGAAATTCCCCTTATTTTGGGGTAAAAATGCAGAAATTCCCCTTATTTTGAGGTAAAAAGCCTGAAATTCCCCTTATTTGTGGGCAAAGAGGCAGAAATTTTCCTTATTTTGGGGCAAAATTGCAGAAATTTCACTTATTTCATAGTAAGAAGTAAGAAATTCCTCTTATTTTGGGGCAAAAATGATAGAAATTCCTTTTGTTTTGGGGGAAAAAGACAGAAATTCCAATTATTTAGAGGCAAAAAGCAGAAATTCCCCTTATTTTGGAGCAAAAATGAAGAAATTCACCTTTTTATGGCAAAAAGGTATGCATTCCCCTTACTTTCGGGATAAAAGCAGAAATTCCTCGTATTTTGAAGCAAAATTGCAGAAATTCTCATAATTTTCGGGCAAAAAGACAGAAATTCTTTTTTTTGGGGGCAAAAAGACAGAAAATCTCCTTTTTTTGGGAACAAACAGTCAGAAATTTCCTTTATTTTGGGGCAAAATTGCATAAATTTTCTTTACATTGGGGCAAAATTTAAGAAATTTCCTTTATTTTGGGGCAAAATTGCAGAAATTTCACTTATTTCAGGGTAATAAGTCAGAAATTCCCCTTATTTTGGGGCAAAAAAGACAGAAATTCCTTTTGTTTTGGGGGAAGAAGACAGAAATTCCACTTATTTAGAGGTAAAAAGGCAGAAATCACCTTTATTTTGGAGCAAAAATAAAGAAATTAACCTTTTTATGGCAAAAAGGTATGCATTCCTATTATTTTCGGGCAAAAAGGCAGAAATTCCTCGTATTTTGGAGCAAAAGTGCAGAAATTCCCCTAATTTTGGGGCAAAAGGCAAAAATTCTTTTTGTTTTGGGGCAAAATTCAGAAATTCCCATTATTTTGGGGCAAAAATTCAGAAATTTCCTTTATTTTGGGGCAAAATTGCAATAATTTACCTTATTTTGGGGCACAATTTCAGAAATTTCCCTTATTTGAGGCAAAATTGCAGAAATTTTAGTTATTTTCATGTAAAAAGGGTGAAATTTCCTTTATTTTGGGGCAAAAAGTGAGAAATTCCCCTTATTTTGGGGCAAAATTGCAGAAATTTTTCTTATTATGGGGAAAAATTGCAGAAATTTCCGTGATTTTAGGCCAAAATTGCAGAAATTTCACTTATTTCAGAGGAAAAAAGCAAAAATTTTTCTTATTTTGGGGCAAAAATGCAGAAATTCTCATTATTTTGGGGCAAAAAGTCAGAAATTCACCTTATTTTGGGGTAAAATTGCAGAAATTTCACATATTTCAGGGCAAAAAGGCAGAAATATCCCTTATTTTGAGGCAAAAAAGACAGAAATTCCCTTTGTTTTGGGGGAAAAAGACAGAAATTCCACTTATTTAGAAGCAAAAAGGCAGAAATTCCCCTTATTTTGGAGCAAAAATAAAGAAATTTCCCTTTTTTATGGCAAAAAGTTATGCATTCCCCTTATTTTCGGGAAAAAAGGCAGAAATTCCCCGTATTTTGGAGCAAAATTGCAGAAATTCCCCTAATTGTGGGGCAAAAATTCAGAAATTCCTTATATGTTGGGGCAAAAAGAAAGAAATTCTCCTTATTTGGGGGCAAAACTCAGAAATTCCACTTATTTTGGGGCAAAATTCCAGAAATTCCCCTTATTTTGGGGCAAAATTGCAAAATTTCACTTATTTTAGGTCAAAATTGCAGAAATTTCACTTATTTAAGGAAAAAAAGGCAGAAATTTTCTTTATTTTGGGGCAAAAAGGAAGAAATTCCTAATATTTTGTGGCAAAATGCAGAAATTCCTTTTATTTTGAGGTGAAAAGGCTGAAATTCCCCATATTTGTGGGCAAAAAGGCAGAAATTCTTTTTATTTTGGGGCAAAACTCTAAATTCCACTTATTTTGGGGCAAAATTCCAGAAATTTCCCTTATTCTGGGGCAAAATTGCAGAAATTTCACTTATTTTTGGGCAAAATTTCAGAAATTTCACTTATTTCAGGGAAAAAAGGGAGAAATTTTCCTTATTTTTGGGCAAAAAGGCAGAAATTCCCCTTATTTTGAGGTAAAAAGCCTGAAATTCCACTTATTTGGGGGCAAAATGAAGGAATTTCCCTTATTTTGGGGCAAAATTGCCGAAATTTCACATATTTCAGGGTAATAATTCAGAAATTCCACTTATTTTAGGGTAAAAAAGACAGAAATTCCCTTTGTTTCTGAAAAAAAAGACAGAAATTCCACTTATTTAGAGGCAAAAAGGCCGAAATTCCCCTTATTTTGGAGCAAAAATGAAGAAATTTACCTTTTTATGGCAAAAAGGTATGCATTCCCCTTACTTTCGAGATAAAAGCAGAAATTCCCCGTATTTTGATGCAAAATTACAGAAATTTTCATAATTTTTGAGCAAAAAGGCAGAAATTTTCCTTATTTTTGGGCAACAAGGCATAAAATCTCCTATTTTGGAACAAACAGTCAGAAATTCCCCTTATTTTTGGGCAAAATTGCAGAAATTTCCTTTACATTGGGGTAAAATTGCAGAAATTTCGCTTATTTTGGGGCAAAATTGCAGAATTTTCACTTATGTCAGGGTAATAATTGAGAAATTCTCCTTATTTTGCGGCAAAAAAACCAGAAATTCCCTTTGTTTTGGGGGAAAAAAACAGAAATTCCACTTAATTAGAGGCAAAAATGCAGAAATTCCCCTTTTTTTGGAGCAAAAATGAAGAAATTTCCCTTTTTATGACAAAAAGGTATGCATTCCCATTATTTTCGGGCAAAAAGGCAGAAATTCCTCATATTTTGGAGCAAAATTGCAGAAATTCCCTTAATTTTGGGGCAAAAGGCAGAAATTCCCTTTATTTTGGGGCCAAAATCAGAAATTCCCATTATTTTGGGGCAAAATTCAAGAAATTTCCTCTATTTTGGGGCATAATTGCAGGAATTTACCTTATTTTGGAGCAAAATTGCAGAAATTTCCTTTATATGGGGCAAAATTACAGAAATTTCACTTATTTTCAGGTAAAAAGGCTGAAACTTCATTTATTTTGGGGCAAAAAGGAAGAAATTCCCCTTATTATGGGTCAAAATTGCAGAAATTTCCCTAAATATGTTGAAATATTGCAGAAATTTCCCTTAATTTAAAGCAAAATTACAGAAATTTCACTTATTTCAGAGAAAAAAAGCAAAAATTTTTCTTATTTTGGGGCCAGAAAGCAGAAATTCCCATTATTTTGGGGCAAAATGCCGAAATTCACCTTATTTTGGGGTAAAATTGCAGAATTTTCACATATTTCAGGGCAAAAAGGCAAATATTTCCCTTATTTTGGGGCAAAAAAGACAGAAATTCCCTTTGTTTTGGGGGAAAAAGACAGAAATTCCACTTATTTAGAGGCAAAAAGGCAGAAATTCCCCTTATTTTGGAGCAAAAATGAAGAAATTTTCCTTTTTTATGGCAAAAAGTTATGCATTCCCCTTATTTTCGGGCAAAAAGGCAGATATTTCCCATATTTTGGAGCAAAATTGCAGAAATTCCCCTAATTGTGGGGCAAAAATGCAGAAATTCCCTATATGTTTGGGCAAAAAGACAGAAATTCTTTTTATTTTGGGGCAAAATTCAGAAATTTCACTTATTTGGGGCAAAATTCAAGAAATTTCCCTTATTTTGGGGCAAAATTGCTGAAATTTCACTTATTTTGGGGCAAAATTGCAGAAATTCCCTTTATTTTGAGGGAAAAAGGCTGAAATTCCCCTTATTTGTGGTCAAAAAGGCAGAAATTCCCCGTATTTTGGAGCAAAATTGCAGAAATTCCCCTTATTTTGGGGCAAAAGGCAGAAATTCCCTTTATTTTGAGGCAAAAAACAGAAATTCCCCTTATTTTGGGGCAAAATTCAAGAAATTTCTTTTATTTTTGGGCAAAATTTCAGGAATTTACCTTATTTTGGGGTAAAATTGCAGACATTTCCTTTATTTGGGGCAAAATTGCATAAAATTCACTTATTTTCAGGTAAAAAGTCTGAAATTTCCTTAATTTTAGGGCAAAAAAAGAGAAATTCCCCTTATTTTGGGGCAAAATTGCAGAAAATTCCCTTGTTATGGGATAAAATTTCAGAAATTTCCCTTATTTTAGGGCAAAATTGCAGAAATTTCACTTACTTCAGAGAAATAAAGCAAAAATGTTTCTTATTTTGGGGCAAAAAGGCAGAAATTCCCATTATTTTAGGGCAAAAAGGCAGAAATTCACCTTATTTTGGGGTAAAATTGCAGAAATTTTACATATTTCAGGGCAAAAAGGCAGAAATTTCCCTTATTTTGGGGCAAAATTGCAGAAATTTCACTTATTTCAGGGTAATAAGTCAGAAATTCCCCCTTATTTTGGGGCAAAAAATACAGAAATTCCCGTTGTTTTGGAGGAAAAAGACAGAAATTCCACTTATTTAGAGACAAAAAGGCAGAAATTCCCCTTATTTTGGAGGAAAAATGAAGAAATTTTCCTTTTTATGGCAAAAAGGTATGCATTCCCCTTATTTTCGGGCAAAAAGGCATAAATTCCCCGTATTTTGGAGCAAAATTGCAGAAATTCCCCTAATTGTTTGGCAAAAATGCAGAAATTCCTAATATGTTGGGGCAAAAAGACAGAAATTCTCCTTATTTAAGGGCATAATTCAGAAATTCCACTTATTTTGGGGAAAAAATCCAAAATTTCTCTTATTTTGGGGCAAAATTGCACAAATTTCACTTATTTCAGGGAAAAAAGGCAGAAATTTTCCTTATTTTAGGGCAAAAATGTAGAAATTCTTAATATTTTGTGGCAAAAATGCAGAAATTCGCTTTATTTTGAGGGAAAAAGGCTGAAATTCCCCTTATTTGGGGGCAAAAAGGCAGAAATTTCCCTTATTTTGGGGCAAAAAGACAGTAATTCCCCTTATTTTGTGGCAAAAAGGTAGAAATTTCTTATATTTTGGGGCAAAATTGCAGAAATATCACTTATTTCAGGGCCTAATTCAAAAATTCCTTTTATTTTGGGGCAAAAAAAGAGAAATTCCATTTATTTTTGGTTAAAACGGGAGAAATTTCACTTATTTTGAGGTAAAAAGCAGAAATTCCTCTTATTTTGGGGCAAAAATGAAGAAATTTCCCTTTTTTGTGGCAATAGGTATACATTCCCCTTACTTTCGGGATAAAAAGCCGAAATTCCCCGTATTTTGAAGCAAAATTGCACAAATTTTCATAATTTTCGGGCAAAAAAGCAGAAATTCTCCTTATTTTAGGGCAAAAAGACAGAAAATCTCCTTTTTTCGGGAGCAAACAGTCAGAAATTCCCCTTATTTTGAGGCACAATTGCAGAAATTTCCTTTACATTGTGGCAAAATTGCAGAAATTTCCCTTATTTTGGGGCAAAATTGCAGAAATTTCACTTATTTCAGGGTAATAAGTCAGAAATTCCCCTTATTTTGGGGCAAAAAAGACAGAAATTCCCTTAATTTTGGGGGAAAAAGACAGAAATTCGACTTACTTATTGGGAAAAATGCAGAAATTCCCCTTATTTTGGAGCAAAAATGAAGAAATTTTCCTTTTTATGGCAAAAAGGTATGCATTCCCATTATTTTCGTGCAAAAAGGCAGAAATTCCCCGTATTTTGGAGCAAAATTGCAGAAATTGCCCTAATTTTGGGGCAAAAGGCAGAAATTCCCTTTATTTTGGGGCAAAAATCAGAAATTCCCCTTATTTTGGGGCAAAATTCAAAAAATTTCCTTTATTTTGGGGCAAAATTGCAGGAATTTACCTTATTTTGGGGCAAAATTGCAGAAATTTCCTTTATTTGGGGCAAAATTGCATAAAATTCACTTATTTTCAAGTAAAAAGGCTGAAATTTCCTTTATTTTGGGGCAAAAAAAGAGAAATTCCCCTTATTTTGGGTCAAAATTGCAGAAATTTCCCTTATTATGGAAAAATTGCAGAAATTTCCATATTTTAGAGCAAAATTGCAGAAATTTCACTTATTTCAGGGTAATAAGTCTGAAATTCCCGCTTATTTTGGGGCAAAAAATACAGAAATTCCCGTTGTTTTGGGGGAATAAGATAGAAATTCCACTTATTTAGAGGCAAAAATGCAGAAATTCCCCTTATTTTGGGGCAAAATTGCAGAAATTTCCTTTACATTGGGGCAAAATTGCAGAAATTTCCCTTATTTTGGGGCAAAATTGCAGAAATTTCACTTATTTCGGGGTAATAAGTCAGAAATTCCCCTTATATTGGGGCAAAAAAGACAAATATTCTCTTTGTTTTGGGGGAAAAAGACAGAAATTCCACTTAGAGGCAAAAGCAGAAATTCCCCTTATTTTGGAGCAAAAATGAAGAAATTTTTCTTTTTATGGCAAAAAGGTATGCATTCCCATTATTTTCTTGCAAAAAGGCAGAAATTCCCCGTATTTTGGAGCAAAATTGCAGAAATTCCCCTAATTTTGGGGCAAAAGGCAGAAATTCCCTTTATTTTGGGACAAAAATCAGACATTCCCCTTATTTTGGGGCAAAATTCAAGAAATTTCCTTTATTTTGGGGTAAAATTGCAGGAATTTTCCTTATTTTGGGGCAAAATTGCAGAAATTTCCTTAATTTGGGGCAAAATTGCATAAAATTCACTTATTTTCAGGTAAAAAGGCTGAAATTTTCTTTATTTTGGGGCAAAAAAAGAGAAATTCCCCTTATTTTGAGGCAAAATTGCAGAAATTTCCCTTGTTATGGGAAAAATTGCAGAAATTTCCCTTATTTTAGGACAAAATTGCAGAAATTTCACTTATTTAAGAGAAATAAAGCAAAAATGTTTCTTATTTTGGGGAAAAAAGGCAGAAAATCTCATTATTTTTGGGCAAAAAGGCAGAAATTCACCTTATTTTGCGGTAAAATTGCAGAAATTTCACATATTTCAGGGCAAAAAGGCAGAAATTTCCCATTTTTGGGGGCAAAATTGCAGAAATTTCACTTATTTCAGGGTAATAAGTCAGAAATTCCCCCTTATTTTGGGGCTAAAAATACAGAAATTCCCGTTGTTTTGGGGAAAAAAGACAGAAATTCCACTTATTTGGAGTCAAAAAGGCAGAAATTCCCCTTATTTTGGAGCAAATATGAAGAAATTTCCCTTTTTTATGGCAAAAAGATATGCATTTCCCTTATTTTTGAGAAAAAAGGCAGAAATTCCCCGTATTTTGGAGCAAAATTGCAGAAATTCCCCTAATTCTGGGGCAAAAGGCAGAAATTCCCTATATGTTGGGGCAAAAAGACAGAAATTCTCCTTATTTTGGGGCAAAACTCAGAAATTCCACTTCTTTTGGGGCAAAATTCCAGAAATTTCCCTAATTTTGGGGCAAAATTGTAGAAATTTCACTTATATTGGGGCAAAATTGCAGAAATTTCACTTATTTCAGGGGAAAAAGTCAGAAATTTTCCTTATTTTGGGGCAAAATAACAGAAATTCCTAATATTTTGTGGCAAAAATGCAGAAATTCCTCTTATTTTGAGGTAAAAAGGCTGAATTCCCCTTATTTGGGGGCAAAAAGGCAGAAATTTCCCTTATTTTGGGGCAAAATTGCAGAAATTTCACTTATTTCAGGGTAATGAGTCAGAAATTCCTCTTATTTTGGAGCAAAAAAGAGAGAAATTCCCTTTGTTTTGTGGGAAAAAGACAGAAATTCCACTTATTTAGAGGCAAAAAGGCAGAAATTCCCCTTATTTTGGAGCAAAAATGAAGAAATTTCATTTTTTATGGCAAAAAGGTATGCATTCCCATTATTTTCGGGCAAAAACGCAGAAATTTCCTGTATTTTGGAGCAAAAAGGCAGAAATTCCCCGTATTTTGGAGCAAAATTGCAGAAAATCCCCTAATTTTGGGGCAAAAATCAGAAACTCTCTTTATTTTGGGGCAAAATTCAAGAAATTCCCTTTATTTTGGGGCAAAATTGGAGGAATTTACCTTATTTTTGGGCAAAATTGCAGAAATTTCCCTTATTTGGGGCAAAATTGCAGAAATTTCACTTATTTTCAGGAATAAGGGCTGATATATCCTTTATTTTGGGGCAAAAATGGAGAAATTTCTCTTATTTTGGGGCAAAATTGCAGAAATTTTTCTTATTTGGGGCAAAATTGCAGAAACTTCAATTATTTTCAGGTAAAAAGGCTGAAATTTCCTTTATTTTCGGGCAAAAAGGGAGAAATTCCCCTTATTTTGGGGCAAAATTGAAGAAATTTCCCTAGTTATTGAAAATAATTGCAGAAATTTTCCTTATTTTAGTGCAAAATTGCAGAAATTTCACTTATTTCAGAGAAAAAACGCAAAAATTTTTCTTATTTTGGGGCAAAAAGGCAGAAATTCCCATTATTTTGGGGCAAAAAGGCAGAAATTGGACTTATTTTGGGGTAAAATTGCAAAAATTTCACATATTTCAGGGCAAAAAGGCAGAAAATTCCCTTATTTTGGGGCAAAATTGCAGAAATTTCACTTATTTCATGGTAATAAGTCAGAAATTCCTTTTATTTTGGGGCAAAAAAGACAAAAATTCCTTTTGTTTTGGGGGAAAAAGACAGAAATTCCACTTATTTAGAGGCAAAAAGGCAGAAATTCCCATTATTTTGGAGCAAAAATGAAGAAATTTCCCTTTTTTATGGCAAAAAGTTATGCATTCCCCTTATTTTCTGGCAAAAAGGCAGAAATTCCCTGTATTTTGGAGAAAAATTGCAGAAATTCCCCTAATTGTTGGGCAAAAATGCAGAAATTCCTAATATGTTGGGGCAAAAAGACAGAAATTCTCCTTATTTAAGGGCATAATTCAAAAATTCCACTTATTTTGGGGAAAAAATCCAAAATTTCTCTTATTTTGGGGCAAAATTGCACAAATTTCACTTATTTCAGGGAAAAAAGGCAGAAATTTTCCTTATTTTGGGGCAAAAATGTAGAAATTCTTAATATTTTGTGGCAAAAATGCAGAAATTCGCTTTATTTTGAGGGAAAAAGGCTGAAATTCCCCTTATTTGGGGGCAAAAAGGCAGAAATTTCCCATATTTTGGGGCAAAAAGACAGTAATTCCCCTTATTTTGTGGCAAAAATGTAGAAATTTCTTTTATTTCGGGGCAAAATTGCAGAAATATCACTTATTTCAGGGCCTAATTCAAAAATTCCTTTTATTTTGGGGCAAAAAGAGAGAAATTCCATTTATTTTTGGTTAAAAAGGGAGAAATTTCACTTATTTTGAGGTAAAAAGTAGAAATTCCTCTTATTTTGGGGCAAAAATAAAGAAATTTCCCTTTTTTGTGGCAAAAGGTATACATTCCCCTTACTTTCGGGATAAAAAGCCGAAATTGCCCGTATTTTGTAGCAAAATTGCAGAAATTTTCATAATTTTCGGGCAAAAAACAGAAATTCTCCTTATTTTAGGGCAAAAAGACAGAAAATCTCCTTTTTTCGGGAGCAAACAGTCAGAAATTCCCCTTATTTTGAGGCACAATTGCAGAAATTTCCTTTACATTGTGGCAAAATTGCAGAAATTTCCCTTATTTTGGGGCAAAATTGCAGAAATTTCACTTATTTCAGGGTAATAAGTCAGAAATTCCCCTTATTTTGGGGCAAAAAAGACAGAAATTCCCTTAATTTTGGGGGAAAAAGACAGAAATTCGACTTACTTATTGGGAAAAATGCAGAAATTCCCCTTATTTTGGAGCAAAAATGAAGAAATTTTCCTTTTTATGGCAAAAAGGTATGCATTCCCATTATTTTCGTGCAAAAAGGCAGAAATTCCCCGTATTTTGGAGCAAAATTGCAGAAATTGCCCTAATTTTGGGGCAAAAGGCAGAAATTCCCTTTATTTTGGGGCAAAAATCAGAAATTCCCCTTATTTTGGGGCAAAATTCAAAAAATTTCCTTTATTTTGGGGCAAAATTGCAGGAATTTACCTTATTTTGGGGCAAAATTGCAGAAATTTCCTTTATTTGGGGCAAAATTGCATAAAATTCACTTATTTTCAAGTAAAAAGGCTGAAATTTCCTTTATTTTGGGGCAAAAAAAGAGAAATTCCCCTTATTTTGGGTCAAAATTGCAGAAATTTCCCTTATTATGGAAAAATTGCAGAAATTTCCATATTTTAGAGCAAAATTGCAGAAATTTCACTTATTTCAGGGTAATAAGTCTGAAATTCCCGCTTATTTTGGGGCAAAAAATACAGAAATTCCCGTTGTTTTGGGGGAATAAGATAGAAATTCCACTTATTTAGAGGCAAAAATGCAGAAATTCCCCTTATTTTGGGGCAAAATTGCAGAAATTTCCTTTACATTGGGGCAAAATTGCAGAAATTTCCCTTATTTTGGGGCAAAATTGCAGAAATTTCACTTATTTCGGGGTAATAAGTCAGAAATTCCCCTTATATTGGGGCAAAAAAGACAAATATTCTCTTTGTTTTGGGGGAAAAAGACAGAAATTCCACTTAGAGGCAAAAATGCAGAAATTCCCCTTATTTTGGAGCAAAAATGAAGAAATTTTTCTTTTTATGGCAAAAAGGTATGCATTCCCATTATTTTCTTGCAAAAAGGCAGAAATTCCCCGTATTTTGGAGCAAAATTGCAGAAATTCCCCTAATTTTGGGGCAAAAGGCAGAAATTCCCTTTATTTTGGGACAAAAATCAGACATTCCCCTTATTTTGGGGCAAAATTCAAGAAATTTCCTTTATTTTGGGGTAAAATTGCAGGAATTTTCCTTATTTTGGGGCAAAATTGCAGAAATTTCCTTAATTTGGGGCAAAATTGCATAAAATTCACTTATTTTCAGGTAAAAAGGCTGAAATTTTCTTTATTTTGGGGCAAAAAAAGAGAAATTCCCCTTATTTTGAGGCAAAATTGCAGAAATTTCCCTTGTTATGGGAAAAAATTGCAGAAATTTCCCTTATTTTAGGACAAAATTGCAGAAATTTCACTTATTTAAGAGAAATAAAGCAAAAATGTTTCTTATTTTGGGGAAAAAAGGCAGAAAATCTCATTATTTTTGGGCAAAAAGGCAGAAATTCACCTTATTTTGCGGTAAAATTGCAGAAATTTCACATATTTCAGGGCAAAAAGGCAGAAATTTCCCATTTTTGGGGGCAAAATTGCAGAAATTTCACTTATTTCAGGGTAATAAGTCAGAAATTCCCCCTTATTTTGGGGCTAAAAATACAGAAATTCCCGTTGTTTTGGGGAAAAAAGACAGAAATTCCACTTATTTGGAGTCAAAAAGGCAGAAATTCCCCTTATTTTGGAGCAAATATGAAGAAATTTCCCTTTTTTATGGCAAAAAGATATGCATTTCCCTTATTTTTGAGAAAAAAGGCAGAAATTCCCCGTATTTTGGAGCAAAATTGCAGAAATTCCCCTAATTCTGGGGCAAAAGGCAGAAATTCCCTATATGTTGGGGCAAAAAGACAGAAATTCTCCTTATTTTGGGGCAAAACTCAGAAATTCCACTTCTTTTGGGGCAAAATTCCAGAAATTTCCCTAATTTTGGGGCAAAATTGTAGAAATTTCACTTATATTGGGGCAAAATTGCAGAAATTTCACTTATTTCAGGGGAAAAAGTCAGAAATTTTCCTTATTTTGGGGCAAAATAACAGAAATTCCTAATATTTTGTGGCAAAAATGCAGAAATTCCTCTTATTTTGAGGTAAAAAGGCTGAATTCCCCTTATTTGGGGGCAAAAAGGCAGAAATTTCCCTTATTTTGGGGCAAAATTGCAGAAATTTCACTTATTTCAGGGTAATGAGTCAGAAATTCCTCTTATTTTGGAGCAAAAAAGAGAGAAATTCCCTTTGTTTTGTGGGAAAAAGACAGAAATTCCACTTATTTAGAGGCAAAAAGGCAGAAATTCCCCTTATTTTGGAGCAAAAATGAAGAAATTTCATTTTTTATGGCAAAAAGGTATGCATTCCCATTATTTTCGGGCAAAAACGCAGAAATTTCCTGTATTTTGGAGCAAAAAGGCAGAAATTCCCCGTATTTTGGAGCAAAATTGCAGAAAATCCCCTAATTTTGGGGCAAAAATCAGAAACTCTCTTTATTTTGGGGCAAAATTCAAGAAATTCCCTTTATTTTGGGGCAAAATTGGAGGAATTTACCTTATTTTTGGGCAAAATTGCAGAAATTTCCCTTATTTGGGGCAAAATTGCAGAAATTTCACTTATTTTCAGGAATAAGGGCTGATATATCCTTTATTTTGGGGCAAAAATGGAGAAATTTCTCTTATTTTGGGGCAAAATTGCAGAAATTTTTCTTATTTGGGGCAAAATTGCAGAAACTTCAATTATTTTCAGGTAAAAAGGCTGAAATTTCCTTTATTTTCGGGCAAAAAGAGAGAAATTCCCCTTATTTTGGGGCAAAATTGAAGAAATTTCCCTAGTTATTGAAAATAATTGCAGAAATTTTCCTTATTTTAGTGCAAAATTGCAGAAATTTCACTTATTTCAGAGAAAAAACGCAAAAATTTTTCTTATTTTGGGGCAAAAAGGCAGAAATTCCCATTATTTTGGGGCAAAAAGGCAGAAATTGGACTTATTTTGGGGTAAAATTGCAAAAATTTCACATATTTCAGGGCAAAAAGGCAGAAAATTCCCTTATTTTGGGGCAAAATTGCAGAAATTTCACTTATTTCATGGTGATAAGTCAGAAATTCCTTTTATTTTGGGGCAAAAAAGACAAAAATTCCTTTTGTTTTGGGGGAAAAAGACAGAAATTCCACTTATTTAGAGGCAAAAAGGCAGAAATTCCCATTATTTTGGAGCAAAAATGAAGAAATTTCCCTTTTTTATGGCAAAAAGTTATGCATTCCCCTTATTTTCTGGCAAAAAGGCAGAAATTCCCTGTATTTTGGAGAAAAATTGCAGAAATTCCCCTAATTGTTGGGCAAAAATGCAGAAATTCCTAATATGTTGGGGCAAAAAGACAGAAATTCTCCTTATTTAAGGGCATAATTCAAAAATTCCACTTATTTTGGGAAAAAAATCCAAAATTTCTCTTATTTTGGGGCAAAATTGCACAAATTTCACTTATTTCAGGGAAAAAAGGCAGAAATTTTCCTTATTTTGGGGCAAAAATGTAGAAATTCTTAATATTTTGTGGCAAAAATGCAGAAATTCGCTTTATTTTGAGGGAAAAAGGCTGAAATTCCCCTTATTTGGGGGCAAAAAGGCAGAAATTTCCCATATTTTGGGGCAAAAAGACAGTAATTCCCCTTATTTTGTGGCAAAAATGTAGAAATTTCTTTTATTTCGGGGCAAAATTGCAGAAATATCACTTATTTCAGGGCCTAATTCAAAAATTCCTTTTATTTTGGGGCAAAAAGAGAGAAATTCCATTTATTTTTGGTTAAAAAGGGAGAAATTTCACTTATTTTGAGGTAAAAAGTAGAAATTCCTCTTATTTTGGGGCAAAAATAAAGAAATTTCCCTTTTTTGTGGCAAAAGGTATACATTCCCCTTACTTTCGGGATAAAAAGCCGAAATTGCCCGTATTTTGTAGCAAAATTGCAGAAATTTTCATAATTTTCGGGCAAAAAACAGAAATTCTCCTTATTTTAGGGCAAAAAGACAGAAAATCTCCTTTTTTCGGGAGCAAACAGTCAGAAATTCCCCTTATTTTGGGGCAAAATTGCAGAAATTTCCTTTACATTGTGGCAAAATTGCAGAAATTTCTCTTATTTTGGGGCAAAATTGCAGAATTTTCACTTATTTCAGGGTAATAAGTCAGAAATTTCCCTTATTTTGGGGCAAAAAAGACAGAAATTCCCTATGTTTTTGGGGAAAAAGACAGAAATTCCACTTAGTTAGAGGCAAAAATGCAGAAATTCCCCTTATTTTGGAGCAAAAATGAAGAAATTTTCCTTTTTATGGCAAAAAGGTATGCATTCCCATTATTTTTGTGCAAAAAGGCAGAAATTCCCCGTATTTTGGAGCAAAATTGCAGAAATTGCCCTAATTTTGGGGCAAAAGGCAGAAATTCCCTTTATTTTGGGGCAAAAATCAGAAATTCCCCTTATTTTGGGGCAAAATTCAAAAAATTTCCTTTATTTTGGGGCAAAATTGCAGGAATTTACTTTATTGTGAGGCAAAATTGCAGAAATTTTCTTTATTTGGGGCAAAATTGCATAAAATTCACTTATTTTCAAGTAAAAAGGCTGAAATTTCCTTTATTTTGGGGCAAAAAAAGAGAAATTCCCCTTATTTTGGGTCAAAATTGCAGAAATTTCCCTTATTATGGAAAAATTGCAGAAATTTCCATATTTTAGGGCAAAATTGCAGAAATTTCACTTATTTCAGGGTAATAAGTCAGAAATTCCCGCTTATTTTGTGGCAAAAAATGCAGAAATTCCCGTTGTTTTGGGTGAATAAGATAGAAATTCCACTTATTTAGAGGCAAAAATGCAGAAATTCCTCTTATTTTGGGGCAAAATTGCAGAAATTTCCTTTACATTGGGGCAAAATTGCAGAAATTTCCCTTATTTTGGGGCAAAATTGCAGAAATTTCACTTATTTCAGGGTAATAAGTCAGAAATTCCCCTTATTTTGGGGCAAAAAAGACAAATATTCTCTTTGTTTTGGGGGAAAAAGACAGAAATTCCACTTAGTTAGAGGCAAAAATGCAGAAATTCCCCTTATTTTGGAGCAAAAATGAAAAAATTTCCCTTTTTTATGGCAAAAAGTTATGCATTCCCCTTATTTTCGGGCAAAAAGGCAGAAATTCCCCGTATTTTGGAGCAAAATTGCAGAAATTCCCCTAATTGTTGGGCAAAAATGCAGAAATTCCTAATATGTTTGGGCAAAAAGACAGAAATTCTCCTTATTTAAAGGCATAATTCAGAAATTACACTTATTTTGGGGAAAAAATCCAAAATTTCTCTTATTTTGGGGCAAAATTGCACAAATTTCACTTATTTCAGGGAAAAAAGGCAGAAATTTTCCTTATTTTGGGGAAAAATGTAGAAATTCTTAATATTTTGTGGCAAAAATGCAGAAATTCGCTTTATTTTGAGGGAAAAAGGCTGAAATTCCCCTTATTTGGGGGCAAAAAGGCAGAAATTTCCCTTATTTTGGGGCAAAAAGACAGTAATTCCCCTTATTTTGTGTCAAAAAGGTAGAAATTTCTTTTATTTCCGGGCAAAATTGCAGAAATATCACTTATTTCAGGGCCTAATTCAAAAATTCCTTTTATTTTGGGGCAAAAAGAGAGAAATTCCATTTATTTTTGGTTAAAAAGGGAGAAATTTCACTTATTTTGAGGTAAAAATCAGAAATTCCTCTTATTTTGGGGCAAAAATGAAGAAATTTCACTTTTTTGTGGCAAAAGGTATACATTCCCCTTACTTTCGGGATAAAAAGCCGAAATTCCCCGTATTTTGAAGCCAAATTGCAGAAATTTTCATAATTTTCGGGAAAAAAAGCAGAAATTCTCCTTATTTTAGGGCAAAAAGTCAGAAAATCTCCTTTTTTCGGGAGCAAACAGTCAGAAATTCCCCTTATTTTGGGGCAAAATTGCAGAAATTTCCTTTACATTGTGGCAAAATTGCAGAAATTTCCCTTATTTTGGGGCAAAATTGCAGAAATTTCACTTATTTCAGGGTAATAAGTCAGAAATTCCCCTTATTTTGGGGCAAAAAAGACAGAAATTCCCTTTGTTTTGGGGGAAAAAGACAGAAATTCCACTTAGTTAGAGGCAAAAATGCAGAAATTTCCCTTATTTTGGAGCAAATATAAAGAAATTTTCCTTTTTATGGCAAAAAGGTGTGCATTCCCATTATTTTCGTGCAAAAAGGCAGAAATTCCCCGTATTTTGGAGCAAAATTGCAGAAATTGCCCTAATTTTGGGGCAAAAAGAAGAAATTCCCTTTATTTTGGGGCAAAAATCAGAAATTCCCCTTATTTTGGGGCAAAATTCAAAAAATTTCCTTTATTTTGGGGCAAAATTGCAGGAATTTACCTTATTTTGGGGCAAAATTGCAGAAATTTCCTTTATTTGGGGCAAAATTGCATAAAATTCACTTATTTTCAAGTAAAAAGGCTGAAATTTCCTTTATTTTGGGGCAAAATTGCAGAAATTTCCTTTATTTGGGGCAAAATTGCAGAAATTTCCCTTATTATGGAAAAATTGCAGAAATTTCCATATTTTAGGGCAAAATTGCAGAAATTTCACTTATTTCAGGGTAATAAGTCAGAAATTCCCGCTTATTTTGGGGCAAAAAATACAGAAATTCCCGTTGTTTTGGGGGAATAAGATAGAAATTCCACTTATTTAGAGGCAAAAAGGCAGAAATTCCTCTTATTTTGGGGCAAAATTGCAGAAATTTCCTTTACATTGGGGCAAAATTGCAGAAATTTCCCTTATTTTGGGGCAAAATTGCAGAAATTTCACTTATTTCAGGGTAATAAGTCAGAAATTCCCCTTATTTTGGGGCAAAAAAGACAAATATTCTCTTTGTTTTGGGGGAAAAATACAGAAATTCCACTTAGTTAGAGGCAAAAATGCAGAAATTCCCCTTATTTTGGAGCAAAAATGAAGAAATTTTCCTTTTTATGGCAAAAAGGTATGCATTCCCATTATTTTCTGGCAAAAGGCAGAAATTCCCCGTATTTTGGAGCAAAATTGCAGAAATTCCCCTAATTTTGGGGCAAAAGGCAGAAATTCCCCTTATTTTGGGGCAAAATTCAAGAAATTTCCTTTATTTTGGGGTAAAATTGCAGGAATTTTCCTTATTTTTGGGCAAAATTGCAGAAATTTCCTTAATTTGGCGCAAAATTGCATAAAATTCACTTATTTTCAGGTAAAAAGGCTGAAATTTTCTTTATTTTGGGGCAAAAAAAGAGAAATTCCCCTTATTTTGGGGCAAAATTGCAGAAATTTCCCTTGTTATGGGAAAAAATTGCAGAAATTTCCCTTATTTTAGGACAAAATTGCAGAAATTTCACTTATTTCAGAGAAATAAAGCAAAAATGTTTCTTATTTTGGGGCAAAAAGGCAGAAAATCTCATTATTTTATGGCAAAAGGCAGAAATTCACCTTATTTTGCAGTAAAATTGCAGAAATTTCACATATTTCAGGGCAAAAAGGCAGAAATTTCCCTTTTTTGGGGGAAAAATTGCAGAAATTTCAGTTATTTCATGGTAATAAGTCAGAAATTCCCCCTTATTTTGGTGCTAAAAATACAGAAATTCCCGTTGTTTGGGGAAAAAAGACAGAAATTCCACTTATTTAGAGTCAAAAAGCAGAAATTTCCCCTTGTTTTGGAGCAAATATGAAGAAATTTCCCTTTTTTATGGCAAAAAGAAATGCATTTCCCTTATTTTTGAGAAAAAAGGCAGAAATTCCCCGTATTTTGGAGCAAAATTGCAGAAATTCCCCTAATTCTGGGGCAAAAGGCAGAAATTCCCTATATGTTGGGGCAAAAAGACAGAAATTCTCCTTATTTTGGGGCAAAACTCAGAAATTCCACTTCTTTTGGGGCAAAATTCCAGAAATTTCCCTTATTTTGGGGCAAAAATTGTAGAAATTTCACTTATTTTGGGGCAAAATTGCAGAAATTTCACTTATTTCAGGGAAAAAAGTCAGAAATTTTCCTTATTTTGGGGCAAAATACCAGAAATTCCTAATATTTTGTGGCAAAAATGCAGAAATTCCTCTTATTTTGAGGTAAAAAGGCTGAATTCCCCTTATTTGGGGGCAAAAAGGCAGAAATTTCCCTTATTTTGGGGCAAAATTGCAGAAATTTCACTTATTTCAGGGTAATGAGTCAGAAATTCCTCTTATTTTGGAGCAAAAAAGAGAGATATTCCCTTTGTTTTGTGGGAAAAAGACAGAAATTCCACTTATTTAGAGGCAAAAATGCAGAAATTCCCCTTATTTTGGAGCAAAAATGAAGAAATTTCATTTTTTATGGCAAAAAGGTATGCATTCCCATTATTTTCGGGCAAAAACGCAGAAATTCCCTGTATTTTGGAGCAAAAAGGCAGAAATTCCCCATATTTTGGAGCAAAATTGCAGAATATCCCCTAATTTTGGGGCAAAAATCAGAAACTCTCTTAATTTTGGGGCAAAATTCAAGAAATTCTCTTTATTTTGGGGCAAAATTGGAGGAATTTACCTTATTTTTGGGGAAAAATTGCAGAAATTTCCCTTATTTGGGGCAAAATTGCAGAAATTTCACTTATTTTCAGGAATAAGGGCTGATATATCCTTTATTTTGGGGCAAAAAGGGAGAAATTTCTCTTATTTTGGGGCAAAATTGCAGAAATTTTTCTTATTTGGGGCAAAATTGCAGAAACTTCAATTATTTTCAGGTAAAAAGGCTGAAATTTCCTTTATTTTGGGGCAAAAAGGGAAAAATTCCCCTTATTTTGGGGCAAAATTGAAGAAATTTCCCTTGTTATTGAAAAAAATTGCAGAAATTTTCCTTATTTTAGGGCAAAATTGCAGAAATTTCACTTATTTCAGAGAAAAAACGCAAAAATTTTTCTTATTTTGGGGCAAAAAGGCAGAAATTCCCATAATTTTGGGGCAAAAAGGCAGAAATTGGACTTATTTTGGGGTAAAATTGCAGAAATTTCACATATTTCAGGGCAAAAAGGCAGAAATTTCCCTTATTTTGGGGCAAAATTGCAGAAATTTCACTTATTTCATGGTAATAAATCAGAAATTCCTTTTATTTTGGGGCAAAAAAGACAAAAATTCCTTTTGTTTTGGGGAAAAAGACAGAAATTCCACTTATTAAGAGGCAAAAAGGCAGAAATACCCATTATTTTGGAGCAAAAATGAAAAAATTTCCCTTTTTTATGGCAAAAAGTTATGCATTCCCCTTATTTTCGGGCAAAAAGGCAGAAATTCCCCGTATTTTGGAGCAAAATTGCAGAAATTCCCCTAATTGTTGGGCAAAAATGCAGAAATTCCTAATATGTTTGGGCAAAAAGACAGAAATTCTCTTTATTTAAAGGCATAATTCAGAAATTCCACTTATTTTGGGGAAAAAATCCAAAATTTCTCTTATTTTGGGGCAAAATTGCACAAATTTCACTTATTTCAGGGAAAAAAGGCAGAAATTTTCCTTATTTTGGGGCAAAAATGTAGAAATTCTTAATATTTTGTGGCAAAAATGCAGAAATTCGCTTTATTTTGAGGGAAAAAGGCTGAAATTCCCCTTATTTGGGGGCAAAAAGGCAGAAATTTCCCTTATTTTGGGGCAAAAAGACAGTAATTCCTCTTATTTTGTGTCAAAAAGGTAGAAATTTCTTTTATTTCCGGGCAAAATTGCAGAAATATCACTTATTTCAGGGCCTAATTCAAAAATTCCTTTTATTTTGGGGCAAAAAGAGAGAAATTCCATTTATTTTTGGTTAAAAAGGGAGAAATTTCACTTATTTTGAGGTAAAAAGCAGAAATTCCTCTTATTTTGGGGCAAAAATGAAGAAATTTCCCTTTTTTGTGGCAAAAGGTATACATTCCCCTTACTTTCAGGATAAAAAGCCGAAATTCCCCGTATTTTGAAGCAAAATTGCAGAAATTTTCATAATTTTCGGGCAAAAAAGCAGAAATTCTCCTTATTTTAGGGCAAAAAGACAGAAAATCTCATTTTTTCGGGAGCAAACAGTCAGAATTTCCCCTTATTTTGGGGCACAATTGCAGAAATTTCCTTTACATTGTGGCAAAATTGCAGAAATTTCCCTTATTTTGGGGCAAAATTGCAGAAATTTCACTTATTTCAGGGTAATAAGTCAGAAATTCCCCTTATTTTGGGGCAAAAAAGACAGAAATTCCCTTTGTTTTGGGGGAAAAAGACAGAAATTCCACTAAGAGGCAAAAATGCAGAAATTCCCCTTATTTTGGAGCAAAAATGAAGAAATTTTCCTTTTTATGGCAAAAAGGTATGCATTCCCATTATTTTCGTGCAAAAAGGCAGAAATTCCCCGTATTTTGGAGCAAAATTGCAGAAATTGCCCTAATTTTGGGGCAAAAGGCAGAAATTCCCTTTATTTTGGGGCAAAAATCAGAAATTCCCCTTATTTTGGGGCAAAATTCAAAAAATTTCCTTTATTTTGGGGCAAAATTGCAGGAATTTACCTTATTTTGGGGCAAAATTGTTGAAATTTTCTTTCTTTGGGGCAAAATTGCATAAAATTCACTTATTTTCAAGTAAAAAGGCTGAAATGTCCTTTATTTTGGGGCAAAAAAGAGAAATTCCCCTTATTTTGGGTCAAAATTGCAGAAATTTCCCTTATTATGGAAAAATTGCAGAAATTTCCCTTATTTTAGGGCAAAATTGCAGAAATTTCACTTATTTCAGGGTAATAAGTCAGAAATTCCCGCTTATTTTGGGGCAAAAAATACAGAAATTCCCGTTGTTTTGGGGGAATAAGATAGAAATTCCACTTATTTAGAGGCAAAAAGGCAGAAATTCCCCTTATTTTGGGGCAAAGTTGCAGAAATTTCCTTTACATTGGGGCAAAATTGCAGAAATTTCCCTGATTTTGGGGCAAAATTGCAGAAATTTCACTTATTTCAGGGTAATAAGTTAGAAATTCCCCTTATTTTGGGGCAAAAAAGACAAATATTCTCTTTGTTTTGGGGGAAAAAGACAGAAATTCCATTTAGTTAGAGGCAAAAATGCAGAAATTCCCCTTATTTTGGAGCAAAAATGAAGAAATTTTCCTATTTATGGCAAAAAGGTATGCATTCCAATTATTTTCTGGCAAAAAGGCAGAAATTCCCCGTATTTTGTAGCAAAATTGCAGAAATTCCCCTAATTTTGGGGCAAAAGGCAGAAATTCCCTTTATTTTGGGACAAAATTCAGACATTCCCCTTATTTTGGGGCAAAATTCAAGAAATTTCCTTTATTTTGGGGTAAAATTGCAGGAATTTACCTTATTTTGGGGCAAAATTGCAGAAATTTGCTTAATTTGGGGCAAAATTGCATAAAATTCACTTATTTTCAGGTAAAAAGGCTGAAATTTTTTTTTATTTTGGAGCAAAAAAGAGAAATTCCCCTTATTTTGGGGCAAAATTGCATAAATTTCCCTTGTTATGGGAAAAAATTGCTGAAATTTCTCTTATTTTAGGACAAAATTGCAGAAATTTCACTTATTTCAGAGAAATAAAGCAAAAATGTTTCTTATTTTGGGGCAAAAAGGTAGAAAATTTCATTATTTTAGGGCAAAAAGGCAGAAATTCACCTTATTTTGCAGTAAAATTGCAGAAATTTCACATATTTCAGGGCAAAAAGGCAGAAATTTCCCTTTTTTGGGGGCAAAATTGCAGAAATTTCACTTATTTCAGGGTAATAAGTCAGAAATTCCCCCTTATTTTGGGGCTAAAAATACAGAAATTCCCGTTGTTTTGGGGAAAAAAGACAGAAATTCCACTTATTTAGAGTCAAAAAGGCAGAAATTCCCCTTATTTTGGAGCAAATATGAAGAAATTTCCCTTTTTTATGGCAAAAAGATATGCATTTCCCTTATTTTTGGGAAAAAAGGCAGAAATTCCCCGTATTTTGGAGCAAAATTGCAGAAATTCCCCTAATTCTGGGGCAAAAGGCAGAAATTCCCTATATGTTGGGGCAAAAAGACAGAAATTCTCCTTATTTTGGGGCAAAACTCAGAAATTCCACTTCTTTTGGGGCAAAATTCCAGAAATTTCCCTTATTTTGGGGCAAAATTGTAGAAATTTCACTTATTTTGGGGCAAAATTGCAGAAATTTTACTTATTTCAGGGAAAAAAGTCATAAATTTTCCTTATTTTGGGGCAAAATAACAGAAATTCCTAATATTTTGTGGCAAAAATGCAGAAATTCCTCTTATTTTGAGGTAAAAAGGCTGAATTCCCCTTATTTGGGGGCAAAAAGTCAGAAATTTCCCTTATTTTGGGGCAAAATTGAAGAAATTTCACTTATTTCAGGGTAATGAGTCAGAAATTCCTCTTATTTTGGGGCAAAAAAGAGAGAAATTCTTTTTGTTTTGTGGGAAAAAGACAGAAATTCCACTTATTTAGAGGCAAAAAGGCAGAAATTCCCCTTATTTTGGAGCAAAAATGAAGAAATTTCATTTTTTATGGCAAAAAGGTATGCATTCCCATTATTTTCGGGCAAAAACGCAGAAATTCCCTGTATTTTTGAGCAAAAAGACAGAAATTCCCCGTATTTTGGAGCAAAATTGCAGAAAATCCCCTAATTTTGGGGCAAAAATCAGAAACTCTCTTAATTTTGGGGCAAAAATCAAGAAATTCCCTTTATTTTGGGGCAAAATTGGAGGAATTTACCTTATTTTTGGGCAAAATTGCAGAAATTTCCCTTATTTGGGGCAAAATTGCAGAAATTTCACTTATTTTCAGGAATAAGGGCTGATATATCCTTTATTTTGGGGCAAAAAGGGAGAAATTTCTCTTATTTTGGGGCAAAATTGCAAAAATTTCTCTTATTATGGGGAAAAATTGCAGAAATTTTCTTTATTTTAGAACAAAATTGCAGAAATTTCACTTATTTCAGAGAAAAAAAGCAAAAATTTTTCTTATTTTGGGGCAAAAAGGCAGAAATTCCCATTATTTTGGGGCAAAAAGGCAGAAATTCGACTTATTTTGGGGTAAAATTGCAGAAATTCCCCTAATTTAGGGGCAAAAGGCAGAAATTCCCTTTATTTTGGGGCAAAAATCATAAATTCCCCTTATTTTGGGGCAAAATTCAAGAAATTTCCTTTAATTTGGGGCAAAATTGCAGGAATTTACCTTATTTTGGGGCAAAATTGCAGAAATTTTTCTTATTTGGGGCAAAATTGCAGAAACTTCAATTATTTTCAGGTAAAAAGGCTGAAATTTCTTTTATTTTGGGGCAAAAAGGGAGAAATTCCCCTTATTTTGGGGCAAAATTGAAGAAATTTCCCTTGTTATTGAAAAAAATTGCAGAAATTTTCCTTATTTTAGGGCAAAATTGCAGAAATTTCACTTATTTCAGAGAAAAAACGCAGAAATTTTTCTTATTTTGGGGCAAAAAGGCAGAAATTCCCATTATTTCGGGGCAAAAAGGCAGAAATTCGACTTATTTTGGGGTAAAATTGCAGAAATTTCACAATTTCAGGGCAAAAAGGCAGAAATTTCCCTTATTTTGGGGCAAAATTGCAGAAATTTCACTTATTTCAGGGTAATGAGTCAGAAATTCCTCTTATTTTGGGGCAAAAAAGAGAGAAATTCCCTTTGTTTTGTGGGAAAAAGACAGAAATTCCACTTATTTAGAGGCAAAAAGGCAGAAATTCCCCTTATTTTGGAGCAAAAATGAAGAAATTTCATTTTTTATGGCAAAAAGGTATGCATTCCCATTATTTTCGGGCAAAAACGCAGAAATTCCCTGTATTTTGGAGCAAAAAGGCAGAAATTCCCCGTATTTTGGAGCAAAATTGCAGAAAATCCCCTAATTTTAGGACAAAAATCAGAAACTCTCTTTATTTTGGGGCAAAATTCAAGAAATTTCCTTTATTTTGGGGCAAAATTGGAGGAATTTACCTTATTTTTGGGCAAAATTGCAGAAATTTTCCTTATTTGGGGCAAAATTGCAGAAATTTCACTTATTTTCAGGAATAAGGGCTGATATATCCTTTATTTTGGGGCAAAAAGGGAGAAATTTCTCTTATTTTGGGGCAAAATTGCAAAAATTTCACTTATTTCAGGGTAATGAGTCAGAAATTCCTCTTATTTTGGGGCAAAAAAAAGAGAAATTCCCTTTGTTTTGTGGGAAAAAGACAGAAATTCCACTTATTTAGAGGCAAAAAGGCAGAAATTCCCCTTATTTTGGAGCAAAAATGAAGAAATTTCATTTTTTATGGCAAAAAGTTATGCATTCCCATTATTTTCGGGCAAAAACGCAGAAATTCCTTGTATTTTGGAGCAAAAAGGCAGAAATTCCCCGTATTTTGGAGCAAAATTGCAGAAAATCCCCTAATTTTGGGGCAAAAATCAGAAACTCTCTTAATTTTGGGGCAAAATTCAAGAAATTCCCTTTATTTTGGGGCAAAATTGGAGGAATTTACCTTATTTTTGGGCAAAATTGCAGAAATTTCCCTTATTTGGGGCAAAATTGCAGAAATTTCACTTATTTTCAGGAATAAGGGCTGATATATCCTTTATTTTGGGGCAAAAAGGGAGAAATTTCTCTTATTTTGGGGCAAAATTGCAAAAATTTCTCTTATTATGGGGAAAAATTGCAGAAATTTTCTTTATTTTAGAACAAAATTGCAGAAATTTCACTTATTTCAGAGAAAAAAAGCAAAAATTTTTCTTATTTTGGGGCAAAAAGGCAGAAATTCCCATTATTTTGGGGCAAAAAGGCAGAAATTCGACTTATTTTGGGGTAAAATTGCAGAAATTCCCCTAATTTAGGGGCAAAAGGCAGAAATTCCCTTTATTTTGGGGCAAAAATCATAAATTCCCCTTATTTTGGGGCAAAATTCAAAAAATTTCCTTTAATTTGGGGCAAAATTGCAGGAATTTACCTTATTTTGGGGCAAAATTGCAGAAATTTTTCTTATTTGGGGCAAAATTTCAGAAACTTCAATTATTTTCAGGTAAAAAGGCTGAAATTTCTTTTATTTTGGGGCAAAAAGGGAGAAATTCCCCTTATTTTGGGGCAAAATTGAAGAAATTTCCCTTGTTATTGAAAAAAATTGCAGAAATTTTCCTTATTTTAGGGCAAAATTGCAGAAATTTCACTTATTTCAGAGAAAAAACGCAGAAATTTTTCTTATTTTGGGGCAAAAAGGCAGAAATTCCCATTATTTCGGGGCAAAAAGGCAGAAATTCGACTTATTTTGGGGTAAAATTGCAGAAATTTCACAATTTCAGGGCAAAAAGGCAGAAATTTCCCTTATTTTGGGGCAAAATTGCAGAAATTTCACTTATTTCAGGGTAATGAGTCAGAAATTCCTCTTATTTTGGGGCAAAAAAGAGAGAAATTCCCTTTGTTTTGTGGGAAAAAGACAGAAATTCCACTTATTTAGAGGCAAAAAGGCAGAAATTCCCCTTATTTTGGAGCAAAAAAGAAGAAATTTCATTTTTTATGGCAAAAAGGTATGCATTCCCATTATTTTCGGGCAAAAACGCAGAAATTCCCTGTATTTTGGAGCAAAAAGGCAGAAATTCCCCGTATTTTGGAGCAAAATTGCAGAAAATCCCCTAATTTTAGGACAAAAATCAGAAACTCTCTTTATTTTGGGGCAAAATTCAAGAAATTTCCTTTATTTTGGGGCAAAATTGGAGGAATTTACCTTATTTTTGGGCAAAATTGCAGAAATTTCCCTTATTTGGGGCAAAATTGCAGAAATTTCACTTATTTTCAGGAATAAGGGCTGATATATCCTTTATTTTGGGGCAAAAAGGGAGAAATTTCTCTTATTTTGGGGCAAAATTGCAAAAATTTCTCTTATTATGGGGAAAAATTGCAGAAATTTTCTTTATTTTAGAACAAAATTGCAGAAATTTCACTTATTTCAGAGAAAAAAAGCAAAAATTTTTCTTATTTTGGGGCAAAAAGGCAGAAATTCCCATTATTTTGGGGCAAAAAGGCAGAAATTCGACTTATTTTGGGGTAAAATTGCAGAAATTCCCCTAATTAAGGGGCAAAAGGCAGAAATTCCCTTTATTTTGGGGCAAAAATCATAAATTCCCCTTATTTTGGGGCAAAATTCAAGAAATTTCCTTTAATTTGGGGCAAAATTGCAGGAATTTACCTTATTTTGGGGCAAAATTGCAGAAATTTTTCTTATTTGGGGCAAAATTGCAGAAACTTCAATTATTTTCAGGTAAAAAGGCTGAAATTTCTTTTATTTTGGGGCAAAAAGTGAGAAATTCCCCTTATTTTGGGGCAAAATTGAAGAAATTTCCCTTGTTATTGAAAAAAATTGCAGAAATTTTCCTTATTTTAGGGCAAAATTGCAGAAATTTCACTTATTTCAGAGAAAAAACGCAAAAATTTTTCTTATTTTGGGGCAAAAAGGCAGAAATTCCCATTGTTTCGGGGCAAAAAGGCAGAAATTCGACTTATTTTGGGGTAAAATTGCAGAAATTTCACATATTTTCAAGAATAAGGGCTGATATATCCTTTATTTTGGTGCAAAAAGGGAGAAATTTCTCATATTTTGGGGCAAAATTGCAAAAAATTCTCTTATTATGGGGAAAAATTGCAGAAATTTTCTTTATTTTAGAACAAAATTGCAGAAATTTCACTTATTTCAGAGAAAAAAAGCAAAAATTTTTCTTATTTTGGGCAAAAAGGCAGAAATTCCCATTATTTTGGGGCAAAAAGGCAGAAATTCGACTTATTTTGGGGTAAAATTGCAGAAATTCCCCTAATTTAGGGGCAAAAGGCAGAAATTCCCTTTATTTTGGGGCAAAAATCATGAATTCCCCTTATTTTGGGGCAAAATTCAAGAAATTTCCTTTAATTTGGGGCAAAATTGCAGGAATTTACCTTATTTTGGGGCAAAATTGCAGAAATTTTTCTTATTTGGGGCAAAATTGCAGAAACTTCAATTATTTTCAGGTAAAAAGGCTGAAATTTCTTTTATTTTGGGGAAAAAAGGGAGAAATTCCCCTTATTTTGGGGCAAAATTGAAGAAATTTCCCTTGTTATTGAAAAAATTTGCAGAAATTTTCCTTATTTTAGGGCAAAATTGCAGAAATTTCACTTATTTCAGGGTAATGAGTCAGAAATTCCTCTTATTTTGGGGCAAAAAAAAGAGAAATTCCCTTTGTTTTGTGGGAAAAAGACAGAAATTCCACTTATTTAGAGGCAAAAAGGCAGAAATTTCCCTTATTTTGGAGCAAAAATGAAGAAATTTCATTTTTTATGGCAAAAAGGTATGCATTCCCATTATTTTTGGGCAAAAACGCAGAAATTCCCTGTATTTTGGAGCAAAAAGGCAGAAATTCCCCGTATTTTGGAGCAAAATTGCAGAAAATCCCCTAATTTTGGGGCAAAAATCAGAAACTCTCTTTATTTTGGGGCAAAATTCAAGAAATTCCCTTTATTTTGGGGCAAAATTGGAGGAATTTACCTTATTTTTGGGCAAAATTGCAGAAATTTCCCTTATTTGGGGCAAAATTGCAGAAATTTCACTTATTTTCAAAAATAAGGGCTGATATATCCTTTATTTTGGGGCAAACAGGGAGAAATTTCTCTTATTTTGGGGCAAAATTGCAAAAATTTCTGTTATTATGGAGAAAAATTGCAGAAATTTTCTTTATTTTAGAACAAAATTGCAGAAATTTCACTTATTTCAGAGAAAAAAAGCAAAAATTTTTCTTATTTTGGGGCAAAAAGGCAGAAATTCCCATTATTTTGGGGCAAAAAGGCAGAAATTCGACTTATTTTGGGGTAAAATTGCAGAAATTCCCCTAATTTAGGGGCAAAAGGCAGAAATTCCCTTTATTTTGGGGCAAAAATCATAAATTCCCCTTATTTTGGGGCAAAATTCAAGAAATTTCCTTTAATTTGGGGCAAAATTGCAGGAATTTACCTTATTTTGGGGCAAAATTGCAGAAATTTTTCTTATTTGGGGCAAAATTGCAGAAACTTCAATTATTTTCAGGTAAAAAGGCTGAAATTTCTTTTATTTTGGGGAAAAAAGGGAGAAATTCCCCTTATTTTGGGGCAAAATTGAAGAAATTTCCCTTGTTATTGAAAAAATTTGCAGAAATTTTCCTTATTTTAGGGCAAAATTGCAGAAATTTCACTTATTTCAGAGAAAAAACGCAAAAATTTTTCTTATTTTGGGGCAAAAAGGCAGAAATTCCCATTATTTCGGGGCAAAAAGGCAGAAATTCGACTTATTTTGGGGTAAAATTGCAGAAATTTCACATATTTCAGGGTAAAAAGGCAGAAATTTCCCTTATATTGGGGCAAAATTGCAGAAATTTCACTTATTTCATGGTAATAAGTCAGAAATTCCTTTTATTTTCGGGCAAAAAAGACAAAAATTCCTTTTGTTTTGGGGAAAAAGACAGAAATTCCACTTATTTAGAGGCAAAAAGGCAGAAATTCTCATTATTTTGGAGCAAAAATGAAAAAATTTCCCTTTTTTTATGGCAAAATTTATGCATTCCCCTTATTTTCGGGCAAAAAGGCAGAAATTCCCCGTATTTTGGAGCAAAATTGCAGAAATTCCCCTAATTGTGGGGCAAAAATGCAGAAATTCCTAATATGTTTGGGCAAAAAGACTGAAATTCTCCTTATTTAAAGGCATAATTCAGAAATTCCACTTATTTTGGGGAAAAAATCCAAAATTTCTCTTATTTTGGGGCAAAATTGTACAAATTTCACTTATTTCAGGGAAAAAAGGCAGATATTTTCCTTATTTTGGGGCAAAAATGTAGAAATTCTAATATTTTGTGGCAAAAATGCAGAAATTCGCTTTATTTTGAGGGAAAAAGGCTGAAATTCCCCTTATTTGGGGGCAAAAAGGCAGAAATTTCCCTTATTTTGGTGCAAAAAGACAGTAATTCCCCTTATTTTGTGGCAAAAAGGTAGAAATTTCTTTTATTTCGGGGCAAAATTGCAGAAATATCACTTAATTCAGGGCCTAATTCAAAAATTCCTTTTCTTTTGGGGCAAAAAGAGAGAAATTCCATTTATTTTTGGTTAAAAAGGGAGAAATTTCACTTATTTTGAGGTAAAAAGCAGAAATTCCTCTTATTTTGGGGCAAAAATGAAGAAATTTCCCTTTTATGTGGCAAAAGGTATACGTTCCCCTTACCTTCGTAATAAAAAGCCGAAATTCCCCGTATTTTGAAGCAAAATTGCAGAAATTTTCATAATTTTCGGGCAAAAAAGCAGAAATTTTCCTTATTTTAGGGCAAAAAGATAGAAAATCTCCTTTTTTCGGGAGCAAACAGTCAGAAATTCCCCTTATTTTGGGGCAAAATTGCAGAAATTTCCTTTACATTGTGGCAAAATTGCAGAAATTTCCCTTATTTTGGGGCAAAATTGCAGAAATTTCACTTATTTCAGGGTAATAAGTCAAAAATTCCCCTTATTTAGGGGCAAAAAAGACAGAAATTCCCTTTGTTTTGGGGGAAAAAAACAGAAATTCCACTTAGTTAGAGGCAAAAATACAGAAATTCCCCTTATTTTGGAGCAAAAGTGAAGAAATTTTCCTTTTTATGGCAAAAAGGTATGCATTCCCATTATTTTCGTGCAAAAAGGCAGAAATTCCCCGTATTTTGGAGCAAAATTGCATAAATTGCCCTAATTTTGGGGCAAAAGGCAGAAATTCCCTTTATTTTGGGTCAAAAATCAGAAATTCCCCTTATTTTGGGGCAAAATTCAAAAAATTTCCTTTATTTTGCGGCAAAATTGCAGGAATTTACCTTATTGTGGGGCAAAATTGCAAAAATTTCTTTTATTTGGGGCAAAATTGCATAAAATTCACTTATTTTCAAGTAAAAAGGCTGAAATTTCCTTTATTTTGGGGCAAAAAAAGAGAAATTCCCCTTATTTTGGGGCAAAATTGCAGATATTTCCCTTATTATGGGAAAATTGCAGAAATTTCCCTTATTTTAGGGCAAAATTGCAGAAATTTCACTTATTTCAGGGTAATAAGTCTGAAATTCCCGCTTATTTTGGGGCAAAAAATACAGAAATTCCCGTTGTTTTGGGGGAATAAGATAGAAATTCCACTTATTTAGAGGCAAAAAGGCAGAAATTCCCCTTATTTTGGGGCAAAATTGCAGAAATTTCCTTTACATTGGGGCAATTGCAGAAATTTCCCTTATTTTGGGGCAAAATTGCAGAAATTTCACTTATTTCAGGGTAATAAGTCAGAAATTCCCCTTATTTTGGGGCAAAAAAGACAAATATTCTCTTTGTTTTGGGGGAAAAAGACAGAAATTCCACTTAGAGGCAAAAATGCAGAAATTCCCCTTATTTTGGAGCAAAAATGAAGAAATTTTCCTATTTATGGCAAAAAGGTATGCATTCCCATTATTTTCTGGCAAAAAGTCAGAAATTCCCCGTATTTTGTAGCAAAATTGCAGAAATTCCCCTAATTTTGGGGCAAAAGGCAGAAATTCCCTTTATTTTGGGGCAAAATTCAGACATTCCCCTTATTTTGGGGCAAAATTCAAGAAATTTCCTTTATTTTGGGGTAAAATTGCAGGAATTTACCTTATTTTGGGGCAAAATTGCAGAAATTTGCTTAATTTGGGACAAAATTGCATAAAATTCACTTATTTTCAGGTAAAAAGGCTGAAATTTTCTTTATTTTGGGGCAAAAAAAGAGAAATTCCCCTTATTTTGGGGCAAAATTGCAGAAATTTCCATTGTTATGGGAAAAAATTGCAGAAATTTCCCTTATTTTAGGACAAAATTGCAGAAATTTGACTTATTTCAGAGAAATAAAGCAAAAATGTTTCTTATTTTGGGGCAAAAAGGTAGAAAATCTCATTATTTTAGGGCAAAAGGCAGAAATTCACCTTATTTTGCGGTAAAATTGCAGAAATTTCACATATTTCAGGCTAAAAAGGCAGAAATTTCCCTTATTTTGGGGCAAAATTGCAGAAATTTCAGTTATTTCATGGTAATAAGTCAGAAATTCCTTTTATTTTGGGGCAAAAAAGACAAAAATTCCTTTTGTTTTGGGGGAAAAAGACAGAAATTACACTTATTTAGAGGCAAAAAGGCAGAAATTCCCATTATTTTGGAGCAAAAATGAAAGAATTTCCCTTTTTTATGGCAAAAAGTTATGCATTCCCCTTATTTTCGGGCAAAAAGGCAGAAATTCCCCGTATTTTGGAGCAAAATTGCAGAAATTCCCCTAATTGTGGGGCAAAAATGCAGAAATTCCTAATATGTTGGGGCAAAAAGACAGAAATTCTTTTTATTTAAGGGCATAATTCAGAAATTACACTTATTTTGGGGAAAAATTCCAAAATTCCCCTTTTTTGGGGCAAAATTGCAGAAATTTCACTTATTTCAGGGAAAAAAGGCAGAAATTTTCCTTATTTTGGGGCAAAAATGTAGAAATTCTTAATATTTTGTGGCAAAAATGCAGAAATTCCTTTTATTTTGAGGGAAAAAGGCTGAAATTCCCCTTATTTGGGGGCAAAAAGGCAGAAATTTCCCTTATTTTGGGGCAAAAAGACAGTAATTCCCCTTATTTTGTGGCAAAAAGGTAGAAATTTCTTTTATTTCGGGGCAAAATTGCAGAAATATCACTTATTTCAGGGCCTAATTCAAAAATTCCTTTTATTTTGGGGCAAAAAGAGAGAAATTCCATTTATTTTTGGTTAAAAAGGGAGAAATTTCACTTATTTTGAGGTAAAAAGCAGAAATTCCTCTTATTTTGGGGCAAAAAAGAAGAAATTTCCCTTTTATGTGGCAAAAGGTATACATTCCCCTTACTTTCGGGATAAAAAGCCGAAATTCCCCGTATTTTGAAGCAAAATTGCAGAAATTTTCATAATTTTCGGGCAAAAAAGCAGAAATTCTCCTTATTTTTGGGCAAAAAGACAGAAAATCTTCTTTTTTCGGGAGCAAACAGTCAGAAATTCCCCTTATTTTGGGGCACAATTGCAGAAACTTCCTTTACATTGTGGCAAAATTGCAGAAATTTCCCTTATTTTGGGGCAAAATTGCAGAAATTTCACTTATTTCAGGGTAATAAGTCAGAAATTCCTCTTATTTTGGGGCAAAAAAGACAGAAATTCTTTTTGTTTTGGGGGAATAAAACAGAAATTCCACTTAGTTAGAGGCAAAAATGCAGAAATTCCCCTTATTTTGGAGCAAAAATGAAGAAATTTTCCTATATATGGCAAAAAGGTATGCATTCCCATTATTTTCGTGCAAAAAGGCAGAAATTCCCCATATTTTGGAGCAAAATTGCAGAAATTGCCCTAATTTTGGGGCAAAAGGCAGAAATTCCCTTTATTTTGGGGCAAAAATCAGAAATTCCCCTTATTTTGGGGCAAAATTCAAAAAATTTCCTTTATTTTGGGGCAAAATTGCAGGAATTTACCTTATTGTGGGGCAAAATTGCAGAAATTTCCTTTATTTGGGGCAAAATTGCATAAAATTCACTTATTTTCAAGTAAAAAGGCTGAAATTTCCTTTATTTTGGGGCAAAAAAAGAGAAATTCCCCTTATTTGGGGTCAAAATTGCAGAAATTTCCCTATTATGGTAAAATTGCAGAAATTTCCCTTATTTTAGGGCAAAATTGCAGAAATTTCACTTATTTCAGGGTAATAAGTCAGAAATTCCCGCTTATTTTGGGGCAAAAAATACAGAAATTCCCGTTGTTTTGGGGGAATAAGATAGAAATTCCACTTATTAAGAGGCAAAAAGGCAGAAATACCCCTTATTTTGGGGCAAAATTGCAGAAATTTCCTTTACATTGGGGCAAAATTGCAGAAATTTCCCTTATTTTGGGGCAAAATTGCAGAAATTTCACTTATTTCAGGGTAATAAGTCAGAAATTCCCCTTATTTTGGGGCAAAAAAGACAAATATTCTCTTTGTTTTGGGGGAAAAAGACAGAAATTCCACTTAGAGGCAAAAATGCAGAAATTCCCCTTATTTTGGAGCAAAAATGAAGAAATTTTCCTATTTATGGCAAAAAGGTATGCATTCCCATTATTTTCTGGCAAAAAGGCAGAAATTCCCCGTATTTTGTAGCAAAATTGCAGAAATTCCCCTAATTTTGGGGCAAAAGGCAGAAATTCCCTTTATTTTGGGACAAAATTCAGACATTCCCCTTATTTTGGGGCAAAATTCAAGAAATTTCCTTTATTTTGGGGTAAAATTGCAGGAATTTACCTTATTTTGGGGCAAAATTGCAGAAATTTGCTTAATTTGGGGCAAAATTGCATAAAATTCACTTATTTTCAGGTAAAAAGGCTGAAATTTTCTTTATTTTGGGGCAAAAAAAGAGAAATTCCCCTTATTTTGGGGCAAAATTGCAGAAATTTCCCTTGTTATGGGAAAAAATTGCAGAAATTTCCCTTATTTTAGGACAAAATTGCAGAAATTTCACTTATTTCAGAGAATTAAAGCAAAAATGTTTCTTATTTTGGGGCAAAAAGGTAGAAAATCTCATTATTTTAGGTCAAAAAAGCTAGAAATTCACCTTATTTTGCGGTAAAATTGCAGAAATTTCACATATTTCAGGGCAAAAAGGCAGAAATTTCCCTTTTTTGGGGGCAAAATTGCAGAAATTTCACTTATTTCAGGGTAATAAGTCAGAAATTCCCCCTTATTTTGGGGCTAAAAATACAGAAATTCCCGTTGTTTTGGGGAAAAAAGAAATTCCACTTATTTAGAGTCAAAAAGGCAGAAATTCCCCTTATTTTGGAGCAAATATGAAGAAATTTCCCTTTTTTATGGCAAAAAGATATGCATTTCCCTTATTTTTGAAAAAAAAGGCAGAAATTCCCCGTATTTTGGAGCAAAATTGCAGAAATTCCCCAAATTCTGGGGCAAAAGGCAGAAATTCCCTATATGTTGGGGCAAAAAGACAGAAATTCTCCTTATTTTGGGGCAAAACTCAGAAATTCCATTTCTTTTAGGGCAAAATTCCAGAAATTTCCCTTATTTTGGGGCAAAATAGTAGAAATTTCACTTATTTCGGGGCAAAATTGCAGAAATTTCACTTATTTCAGGGAAAAAAGTCAGAAATTTTCCTTATTTTGGGGCAAAATAACAGAAATTCCTAATATTTTGTGGCAAAAATGCAGAAATTCCTCTTATTTTGAGGTAAAAAGGCTGAATTCCCCTTATTTGGGGGCAAAAAGGCAGAAATTTCCCTTATTTTGGGGCAAAATTGCAGAAATTTCACTTATTTCAGGGTAATGAGTCAGAAATTCCTCTTATTTTGGGGCAAAAAAGAGAGAAATTCCCTTTGTTTTGTGGGAAAAAGACAGAAATTCCACTTATTTAGAGGCAAAAAGGCAGAAATTTTCCTTATTTTGGAGCAAAAATGAAGAAATTTCATTTTTTATGGCAAAAAGGTATGCATTCCCATTATTTTCGGGCAAAAACGCAGAAATTCTCTGTATTTTGGAGCAAAAAGTCAGAAATTCCCCGTATTTTGGAGCAAAATTGCAGAAAATCCCCTAATTTTGGGGCAAAAATCAGAAACTCTCTTTATTTTGGGGCAAAATTCAAGAAATTCCCTTTATTTTGGGGCAAAATTGGAGGAATTTACCTTATTTTTGGGCAAAATTGCAGAAATTACCCTTATTTGGGTCAAAATTGCAGAAATTTCACTTATTTTCAGGAATAAGGGCTGATATATCCTTTATTTTGGGGCAAAAAGGGAGAAATTTCTCTAATTTTGGGGCAAAATTGCAAAAATTTCTCTTATTATGGGGAAAAATTGCAGAAATTTTCTTTTTTTTAGAACTAAATTGCAGAAATTTCACTTATTTCAGAGAAAAAAAGCAAAAATTTTTCTTATTTTGGGGCAAAAAGGCAGAAATTCCCATTATTTTGGGGCAAAAAGGCAGAAATTCGACTTATTTTGGGGTAAAATTGCAGAAATTCCCCTAATTTAGTGGCAAAAGGCAGAAATTCCCTTTATTTTGGGGCAAAAATCATAAATTCCCCTTATTTTGGGGCAAAATTGCAGAAATTTTTCTTATTTGGGGCAAAATTGCAGAAACTTCAATTATTTTCAGGTAAAAAGGCTGAAATTTCTTTTATTTTGGGGCAAAAAGGGAGAAATTCCCCTTATTTGGGGCAAAATTGAAGAAATTTCCCTTGTTATTGAAAAAAATTGCAGAAATTTTCCTTATTTTAGGGCAAAATTGCAGAAATTTCACTTATTTCAGATAAAAAACGCAAAAATTTTTCTTATTTTGGGGCAAAAAGGCAGAAATTCCCATTATTTCGGGGCAAAAAGGCAGAAATTCGACTTATTTTGGGGTAAAATTGCAGAAATTTCACATATTTCAGGGTAAATAGGCAGAAATTTCCCTTATTTTGGGGCAAAATTGCAGAAATTTCACTTACTTCATGGTAATAAGTCAGAAATTCCTCTTATTTTGGGGCAAAAAAGACAAAAATTCCTTTTGTGTTGGGGAAAAAGACAGAAATTCCACTTATTTAGAGGCAAAAAGGTAGAAATTCCCATTATTTTGGAGCAAAAATGAAAAAATTTCCCTTTTTTATGGCAAAAAGTTATGCATTCCCCTTATTTTCGGGCAAAAAGGCAGAAATTCCCCGTATTTTGGAGCAAAATTGCAGAAATTCCCCTAATTGTTGGGCAAAAATGCAGAAATTCCTAATATGTTTGGGCAAAAAGACAGAAATTCTCCTTATGTAAAGGCATAATTCAGAAATTCCACTTATTTTTGAGAAAAAAATCCAAAATTTCTCTTATTTTGGGGCAAAATTGCACAAATTTCACTTATTTCAGGGAAAAAAGGCAGAAATTTTCCTTATTTTGGGGCAAAAATGTAGAAATTCTTAATATTTTGTTAGAAAAATGCAGAAATTCGCTTTATTTTGAGGGAAAAAGGCTGAAATTCCCCTTATTTGGGGGCAAAAAGGCAGAAATTTCCCTTATTTTGGGGCAAAAAGACAGTAATTCCCCTTATTTTGTGGCAAAAAGGTAGAAATTTCTTTTATTTCGGGGCAAAATTGCAGAAATATCACTTAATTCAGGGCCTAATTCAAAAATTCCTTTTATTTTGGGGCAAAAAGAGAGAAATTCCATTTATTTTTGGTTAAAAAGGGAGAAATTTCACTTATTTTGAGGTAAAAAGCAGAAATTCCTCTTATTTTGGGGCAAAAATGAAGAAATTTCCCTTTTTTGTGGCAATAGGTATACAGTCCCCTTACTTTCGGGATAAAAAGCCAAAATTCCCCGTATTTTGAAGCAAAATTGCAGAAATTTTCATAATTTTCGGGCAAAAAAGCAGAAATTCTCTTTATTTTAGGGCAAAAAGACAGAAAATCTCCTTTTTTCGGGAGCAAACAGTCAGAAATTTCCCTTATTTTGGGGCACAATTGCAGAAATTTCCTTTACATTGTGGCAAGATTGCAGAAATTTCCCTTATTTTGGGGCAAAATTGCAGAAATTTCACTTATTTCAGGGTAATAAGTCAGAAATTCCCCTTATTTTGGGGCAAAAAAGACAGAAATTCCCTTTGTTTTGGGGGAAAAAGACAGAAATTCCACTTAGAGGCAAAAATGCAGAAATTCCACCTTATTTTGGAGCAAAAATGAAGAAATTTTCCTTTTTATGGCAAAAAGGTATGCATTCCCATTATTTTCGTGCAAAAAGGCAGAAATTCCCCGTATTTTGGAGCAAAATTGCAGAAATTGCCCTAATTTTGGGGCAAAAGGCAGAAATTCCCTATATTTTGGGGCAAAAATCAGATATTCCCCTTATTTTGGGGCAAAATTCAAAAAAATTCCTTTATTTTGGGGCAAAATTGCAGGAATTTACATTATTTTGGGGCAAAATTGCAGAAATTTCCTTTATTTGGGGCAAAATTGCATAAAATTCACTTATTTTCAAGTAAAAAGGCTGAAATTTCCTTTATTTGGAGGCAAAAAAAGAGAAATTCCCCTTATTTTTTGTCAAAATTGCAGAAATTTCCCTTATTATGGAAAAATTGCAGAAATTTCACTTATTTTAGGGCAAAATTGCAGAAATTTCACTTATTTCAGGGTAATAAGTCAGAAATTCCCGCTTATTTTGGGGCAAAAAATACAGAAATTCCCGTTGTTTTGGGGGAATAAGATAGAAATTCCACTTATTTAGAGGCAAAAAGGCAGAAATTCCCCTTATTTTGGGGCAAAATTGCAGAAATTTCCTTTACATTGGGGCAAAATTGCAGAAATTTCCCTTATTTTGGGGCAAAATTGCAGAAATTTCACTTATTTCAGGGTAATAAGTCAGAAATTCCCCTTATTTTGGGGCAAAAAGACAAATATTCTCTTTGTTTTGGGGGAAAAAGACAGAAATTCCACTTAGTTAGAGGCAAAAATGCAGAAATTCCCCTTATTTTGGAGCAAAAATGAAGAAATTTTCCTATTTATGGCAAAAAGGTATGCATTCCCATTATTTTCTGGCAAAAAGGCAGAAATTCCCCGTATTTTGTAGCAAAATTGCAGAAATTCCCCTAATTTTGGGGCAAAAGGCAGAAATTTCCTTTATTTTGGGACAAAATTCAGACATTCCCCTTATTTTGGGGCAAAATTGCAGGAATTTACCTTATTTTGGGGCAAAATTGCAGAAATTTGCTTAATTTGGGGCAAAATTGCATAAAATTCACTTATTTTCAGGTAAAAAGGCTGAAATTTTCTTTATTTTGGGGCAAAAAAAGAGAAATTCCCCTTATTTTGGGGCAAAATTGCAGAAATTTCCCTTGTTATGGGAAAAAATTGCAGAAATTTCCCTTATTTTAGGACAAAATTGCAGAAATTTCACTTATTTCAGAGAAATAAAGCAAAAATGTTTCTTATTTTGGGGCAAAAAGGTAGAAAATCTCATTATTTTAGGGCAAAAAGGCAGAAATTCACCATATTTTGCGGTAAAATTGCAGAAATTTCACATATTTCAGGGCAAAAAGGCAGAAATTTCCCTTTTTTGGGGGCAAAATTGCAGAAATTTCACTTATTTCAGGGTAATAAGTCAGAAATTCCCCCTTATTTTGGGGCTAAAAATACAGAAATTCCCGTTGTTTTGGGGAAAAAAGACAGAAATTCCACTTATTTAGAGTCAAAAAGGCAGAAATTCCCCTTATTTTGGAGCAAATATGAAGAAATTTCCCTTTTTTATGGCAAAAAGATATGCATTTCCCTTATTTTTGGGAAAAAAGGCAGAAATTCCCCGTATTTTGGAGCAAAATTGCAGAAATTCCCCTAATTCTGGGGCAAAAGGCAGAAATTCCCTATATGTTGAGGCAAAAAGACAGAAATTCTCCTTATTTTGGGGCAAAACTCAGAAATTCCACTTCTTTTGGGGCAAAATTCCAGAAATTTCCCTTATTTTGGGGCAATATTGTAGAAATTTCACTGATTTTGGGGCAAAATTGCAGAAATTTCACTTATTTCAAGGAAAAAAGTCAGAAATTTTCTTTATTTTGGGGCAAAATAACAGAAATTCCTAATATTTTGTGGCAAAAATGCAGAAATTCCTCTTATTTTGAGGTAAAAAGGCTGAATTCCCCTTATTTGGGGGCAAAAAGGCAGAAATTTCCCTTATTTTGGGGCAAAATTGCAGAAATTTCACTTTTTCAGGGTAATGAGTCAGAAATTCCTCTTATTTTGGGGCAAAAAAGAGAGAAATTCCCATTGTTTTGTGGGAAAAAGACAGAAATTCCACTTATTTAGAGGCAAAAAGGCAGAAATTCCCCTTATTTTGGAGCAAAAATGAAGAAATTTCATTTTTTATGGCAAAAAGGTATGCATTCCCATTATTTTCGGGCAAAAAGGCAGAAATTCCCCGTATTTTGGAGCAAAATTGCAGAAAATCCCCTAATTTTGGGGCAAAAATCAGAAAATCTTTTTATTTTGGGGCAAAATTCAAGAAATTTCCTTTATTTTGGGGCAAAATTGGAGGAATTTACCTTATTTTGGGGGAAAATTGCAGAATTTTCCCTTATTTGGGGCAAAATTCCAGAAATTTCACTTATTTTCAGGAAAAAGGGATGATATTTCCTTTATTTTGGGGCAAAAAGGGAGAAATTCCTCTTTTTTGGGGCAAAATTGCAGAAATTTCTCTTATTATGGGGAAAAATTGCAGAAATTTTCCTTATTTTAGGGCAAAATTGCAGAAATTTCACTTATTTCAGAGAAAAAAAGCAAAATTTTTTTTTATTTTGGGGCAAAAAGGCAGAAATTCCCATTATTTTGGGGCAAAAAGGCAGAAATTTGACTTATTTTGGCGTAAAATTGCAGAAATTCCCCTAATTTTGGGGCAAAAGGCAGAAATTCCCTTTATTTTGGGGCAAAAATCATAAATTACCCTTATTTTGGGGCAAAATTCAAGAAATTTCCTTTAATTTGGGGCAAAATTGCAGGAATTTACCTTATTTTGGGGCAAAATTGCAGAAATTTTTCTTATTTGGGGTAAAATTGCAGAAACTTCAATTATTTTCAGGTAAAAATGCTGAAATTTCCTTTATTTTTGGGCAAAAAGGGAGAAATTCCCCTTATTTTGGGGCAAAATTGAAGAAATTTCCCTTGTTATTGAAAATAATTGCAGAAATTTTCCTTATTTTAGGGCAAAATTGCAGAAATTTCACTTATTTCAGAGAAAAAACACAAAAATTTTTCTTATTTTGGGGCAAATAGGCAGATTTCCATTATTTTGGGGCAAAAAGGCAGAAATTCGACTTATTTCCGGGTAAAATTGCAAAAATTTCACATATTTCAGGGCAGAAAGGCAGAAATTTCCCTTATTTTGTGGCAAAATTGCAGAAATTTCACTTATTTCATGGTAATAAGTCAGAAATTCCCCTTATTTTGGTGCAAAAAGACAAAAATTCCTTTTGTTTTGGGGGAAAAAGACAGAAATTCAACTTATTTAGAGGCAAAAAGGCAGAAATTCCTATTATTTTGGAGCAAAAATGAAGAAATTTCCCTTTTTTATGGCAAAAAGTTATGCATTCCCCTTATTTTCGGGCAAAAAGGCAGAAATTCCCCGTATTTTGGAGCAAAATTGCAGAAATTCCCCTAATTGTGGGGCAAAAATGCAGAAATTCCTAATATGTTGGGGCAAAAAGACAGAAATTCTTTTTATTTAAGGGCATAATTCAGAAATTCCACTTATTTTGGGGAAAAATTCCAAAATTCCCCTTTTTTGGGGCAAAATTGCAGAAATTTCACTTATTTCAGGGAAAAAAGGCAGAAATTTTCCTTATTTTTGGGCAAAAATGTAGAAATTCTTAATATTTTGTGGCAAAAATGCAGAAATTCCTTTTATTTTGAACGAAAAAGGCTGAAATTCCCCTTATTTGGGGGCAAAAAGGCAGAAATTTCCCTTATTTTGGGGCAAAAAGACAGTAATTCCCCTTATTTTGTGGCAAAAAGGTAGAAATTTCTTTTATTTTGGGGCAAAATTGCAGAAATATCACTTATTTCAGAGCCTAATTCAAAAATTCCTTTTATTTTGGGGCAAAAAGAGAGAAATTCCATTTATTTTTGGTTAAAAAGGGAGAAATTTCACTTATTTTAAGGTAAAAAGCAGAAATTCCTTTTATTTTGGGGCAAAAATGAAGAAATTTTCCTTTTTTGTGGCAAAAGGTATACATTCCCCTTACTTTCGGGATAAAAAGCCGAAATTCCCCGTTTTTTTAAGCAAAATTGCAGAAATTTTCATAATTTTCGGGCAAAAAAGCAGAAATTCTCCTTATTTTAGGGCAAAAAGACAGAAAATCTCCTTTTTTTCGGGAGCAAACAGTCAGAAATTCCCCTTATTTTGGGGCAAAATTGCAGAAATTTCCTTTACATTGGGGCCAAATTGCAGAAATTTCCCTTATTTTGGGGCAAAATTGCAGAAATTTCACTTATTTCAGGGTAATAAGTCAGAAATTCCCCTTATTTTGGGGCAAAAAGACAGAAATTTTTTTTTGAGGAAAAGACAGAAATTCCACTTATTTAGAGGCAAAAAGACAGAAATTTCCCTGATTTTGGTGCAAAAATGAAGAAATTTACCTTTTTCTGGCAAAAAGGTATGCATTCCCCTTTACTTTCGGGATAAAAAGCAGAAATTCCCCGTATTTTGAAGCAAAATTGCAGAAATTCTCATAATTTTCGGGCAAAAAGGCAGAAATTCTCATTATTTTGGGGAAAAATGACAGAAAATCTCCTTTTTTTCGGGAGCAAACAGTCAGAAATTTCCCTTGTTTTGGGGCAAAATTGCAGAAATTTCCTTTACATTGGGGCAAAATTGAGAAATTTCCCTTATTTTGGGGCAAAATTGCAGAAATTTCACTTATTTCAGGGTAATAAGTCAGAAATTCCCGTTATTTTGGAGCAAAAAAGACTTAAATTCCCTTTGTTTTGGGGGAAAAGACAGAAATTCCACTTAGTTAGAGGCAAAAATGCAGAAATTCCCCTTATTTTAGAGCAAAAATGAAGAAATTTTTCTTTTTATGGCAAAAAGTTATGCATTCCCATTATTTTCTGGCAAAAAGGCAGAAATTCCCCGTATTTTGGAGCAAAATTGCAGAAATTCCTCTAATTTTGGGGCAAAAGGCAGAAATTCCCTTTATTTTGGGGCAAAAATCAGAAATTCCCCTTATTTTTGGGGCAAAATTCAAAAAATTTCCTTAATTTTGGGGCAAAATTGCAGGAATTTACCTTATTTTGGGGCAAAATTGCAGAAATTTCCTTTATTTGGGGCAAAATTGCATAAAATTCACTTATTTTCAGGTAAAAGGGCTGAAATTTCCTTTATTTCGGGGCAAAAAAAGAGATATTCCCCTTATTTTGGGGCAAAATTGCAGAAATTTTCCTTGTTATGGGAAAAAATTGCAGAAATTTCTCTTATATTAGGGCAAAATTGCAGAAATTTCACTTATTTCAGAGAAATAAAGCAAAAATGTTTTTTATTTTGGGGCAAAAAGGCAGAAATTCCCATTATTTTAAGGCAAAAAGGCAGAAATTCACCTTATTTTGGGGTAAAATTGCATAAATTTCACATATTTTAGGGCAAAAAGGCAGAAATTTCCCTTATTTTGGGGCAAAATTGCAGAAATTTCACTTATTTCAGGGTAATAAGTCAGAAATTCCCCCTTATTTTGGGACAAAAAATACAGAAATTCCCGTTGTTTTGGGGGAAAGAGATAGAAATTCCACTTATTTAGAGGCAAAAAGGCAGAAATTCCCCTTATTTTGGAGCAAAAATGAAGAAATTTCCCTTTTTTATGGCAAAAAGGTATGCATTTCCCTCATTTTTGGGAAAAAATGCAGAAATTCCCCGTATTTTGGAGCAAAACTGCAGAAATTCCCCTAATTTTGGGGCAAATAGCAGAAATTCCCTATATGTTGGGGCAAAAAGACAGAAATTCTCCTTATTTTGGGGCAAAACTCAGAAGTTCCACTTCTTTTGGGGCAAAATTCCAGAAATTTCCCTTATTTTGGGGCAAAATTGCAGAAATTTCACTTATTTTGGGGCAAAATTGCAGAAATTTCACTTATTTCAGAGAAAAAAAATCAGAAATTTTCCTTACTTTGGGGCAAAAAAACAGAAATTCCTAATATTTTGTTGCAAAAATGCAGAAATTCCTCTTATTTTGAGGTAAAAAGGCTGAATTCCCCTTATTTGGGGGCAAAATAGCAGAAATTTCCCTTATTTTGGGGCAAAATTGCAGAAATTTCACTTATTTCAGGGTAATGAGTCAGAAATTTCCCTTATTTTGGGGCAAAAAAGAGAGAAATTCCCTATGTTTTGTGGGAAAAAGACAGAAATTCCACTTATTTAGAGGCAAAAAGGCAGAAATTCCCCTTATTTTGTAGCAAAAATGAAGAAATTTCATTTTTTATGGCAAAAAGGTATGCATTCCCATTATTTTCGGGCAAAAAGGCAGAAATTCCCCGTATTTTGGAGCAAAATTGCAGAAAATCCCCTAATTTTTGGGCAAAAATCAGAAAATCTCTTTATTTTGAGGCAAAATTCAAGAAATTTTCTTTATTTTGGGGCAAAATTTGAGCAATTTACCTTATTTTTGGGCAAAATTGCAGAAATTTCCCTTATTTGGGGCAAAATTGCAGAAATTTAACTTATTTTCAGGAAAAAGGGCTGATATTTCCTTTATTTTGAGGCAAAAAGGGAGAAATTCCTCTTATTTTGGGCAAAATTGCAGAAATTTCTATTATTATGGGGAAAAATTGCAGAAATTTTCCTTATTTTAGGGCAAAATTGCAGAAAATTCACTTGTTTCAGAGAAAAAACGCAAAAATTTTTCTTATTTTGGGGCAAAAAGGCAGAAATTCCCATTATTTCGGGGCAAAAAGGCAGAAATTCGACTTATTTTGGGGTAAAATTGCAGAAATTTCACATATTTCAGGGTAAAAAGGCAGAAATTTCCCTTATTTTGGGGCAAAATTGCAGAAATTTCACTTATTTCATGGTAATAAGTCAGAAATTCCTTTTATTTTGGGGCAAAAAAGACAAAAATTCCTTTTGTTTTGGGGAAAAAGACAGAAATTCCACTTATTTAGAGGCAAAAAGGCAGAAATTCCCATTATTTTGGAGCAAAAATGAAAAAATTTCCCTTTTTTATGGCAAAAAGTTATGCATTCCCCTTATTTTCGGGCAAAAAGGCAGAAATTCCCCGTATTTTGGAGCAAAATTGCAGAAATTCCCCTAATTGTTGGGCAAAAATGCAGAAATTCCTAATATGTTTGGGCAAAAAGACAGAAATTCTCCTTATGTAAAGGCATAATTCAGAAATTCCACTTATTTTGGGGAAAAAATCCAAAATTTCTCTTATTTTGGGGCAAAATTGCACAAATTTCACTTATTTCAGGGAAAAAAGGCAGAAATTTTCCTTATTTTGGGGCAAAAATGTAGAAATTCTTAATATTTTGTGGCAAAAATGCAGAAATTCGCTTTATTTTGAGGGAAAAAGGCTGAAATTCCCATTATTTGGGGGCAAAAAGGCAGAAATTTCCCTTATTTTGGGGCAAAAAGACAGTAATTCCCCTTATTTTGTGGCAAAAAGGTAGAAATTTCTTTTATTTCGGGGCAAAATTGCAGAAATATCACTTAATTCAGGGCCTAATTCAAAAATTCCTTTTATTTTGGGGCAAAAAGAGAGAAATTCCATTTATTTTTGGTTAAAAAGGGAGAAATTTCACTTATTTTGAGGTAAAAAGCAGAAATTCCTCTTATTTTGGGGCAAAAATGAAGAAATTTCCCTTTTTTGTGGCAATAGGTATACAGTCCCCTTACTTTCGGGATAAAAAGCCGAAATTCCCCGTATTTTGAAGCAAAATTGCAGAAATTTTCATAATTTTCGGGCAAAAAAGCAGAAACTCTCCTTATTTTAGGGCAAAATACAGAAAATCTCCTTTTTTCGGGAGCAAACAGTCAGAAATTTCCCTTATTTTGGGGCACAATTGCAGAAATTTCCTTTACATTGTGGCAAGATTGCAGAAATTTCCATTATTTTGGGGCAAAATTGCAGAAATTTCACTTATTTCAGGGTAATAAGTCAGAAATTCCCCTTATTTTGGGGCAAAAAAGACAGAAATTCCCTTTGTTTTGGGGGAAAAAGACAGAAATTCCACTTAGAGGCAAAAATGCAGAAATTCCACCTTATTTTGGAGCAAAAATGAAGAAATTTTCCTTTTTATGGCAAAAAGGTATGCATTCCCATTATTTTCGTGCAAAAAGGCAGAAATTCCCCGTATTTTGAAGCAAAATTGCAGAAATTGCCCTAATTTTGGGGCAAAAGGCCGAAATTCCCTATATTTTGGGGCAAAAATCAGATATTCCCCTTATTTTGGGGCAAAATTCAAAAAATTTCCTTTATTTTGGGGCAAAATTGCAGGAATTTACCTTATTTTGGGGCAAAATTGCAGAAATTTCCTTTATTTGGGGCAAAATTGCATAAAATTCACTTATTTTCAAGTAAAAAGGCTGAAATTTCCTTTATTTTGGGGCAAAAAAGAGAAATTCCCCTTATTTTTTGTCAAAATTGCAGAAATTTCCCTTATTATGGAAAAATTGCAGAAATTTCCCTTATTTTAGGGCAAAATTGCAGAAATTTCACTTATTTCAGGGTAATAAGTCAGAAATTCCCGCTTATTTTGGGGCAAAAAATACAGAAATTCCCGTTGTTTTGGGGGAATAAGATAGAAATTCCACTTATTTAGAGGCAAAAAGGCAGAAATTCCCCTTATTTTGGGGCAAAATTGCAGAAATTTCCTTTACATTGGGGCAAAATTGCAGAAATTTCCCTTATTTTGGGGCAAAATTGCAGAAATTTCACTTATTTCAGGGTAATAAGTCAGAAATTCCCCTTATTTTGGGGCAAAAAAGACAAATATTCTCTTTGTTTTCGGGGAAAAAGACAGAAATTCCACTTAGTTAGAGGCAAAAATGCAGAAATTCCCCTTATTTTGGAGCAAAAATGAAGAAATTTTCTTATTTATGGCAAAAAGGTATGCATTCCCATTATTTTCTGGCAAAAAGGCAGAAATTCCCCGTATTTTGTAGCAAAATTGCAGAAATTCCCCTAATTTTGGGGCAAAAGGCAGAAATTCCCTTTATTTTGGGACAAAATTCAGACATTCCCCTTATTTTGGGGCAAAATTGCAGGAATTTACCTTATTTTGGGGCAAAATTGCAGAAATTTGCTTAATTTGGGGCAAAATTGCATAAAATTCACTTATTTTCAGGTAAAAAGGCTATAATTTTCTTTATTTTGGGGCAAAAAAAGAGAAATTCCCCTTATTTTGGGGCAAAATTGCAGAAATTTCCCTTGTTATGGGAAAAAATTGCAGAAATTTCCCTTATTTTAGGACAAAATTGCAGAAATTTCACTTATTTCAGAGAAATAAAGCAAAAATGTTTCTTATTTTGGGGCAAAAAGGTAGAAAATCTCATTATTTTAGGGCAAAAAGGCAGAAATTCACCTTATTTTGCGGTAAAATTGCAGAAATTTCACATATTTCAGGGCAAAAAGGCAGAAATTTCCCTTTTTTGGGGGCAAAATTGCAGAAATTTCACTTATTTCAGGGTAATAAGTCAGAAATTCCCCCTTATTTTGGGGCTAAAAATACAGAAATTCCCGTTGTTTTGGGGAAAAAAGACAGAAATTCCACTTATTTAGAGTCAAAAAGGCAGAAATTCCCCTTATTTTGGAGCAAATATGAAGAAATTTCCCTTTTTTATGGCAAAAAGATATGCATTTCCCTTATTTTTGGGAAAAAAGGCAGAAATTCCCCGTATTTTGGAGCAAAATTGCAGAAATTTCCCTAATTCTGGGGCAAAAGGCAGAAATTCCCTATATGTTGGGGCAAAAAGACAGAAATTCTCCTTATTTTGGGGCAAAACTCAGAAATTCCACTTCTTTTGGGGCAAAATTCCAGAAATTTCCCTTATTTTGGGGCAAAATTGTAGAAATTTCACTGATTTTGGGGCAAAATTGCAGAAATTTCACTTATTTCAAGGAAAAAAGTCAGAAATTTTCTTTATTTTGGGGCAAAATAACAGAAATTCCTAATATTTTGTGGCAAAATGCAGAAATTCCTCTTATTTTGAGGTAAAAAGGCTGAATTCCCCTTATTTGGGGGCAAAAAGGCAGAAATTTCCCTTATTTTGGGGCAAAATTGCAGAAATTTCACTTTTTCAGGGTAATGAGTAAGAAATTCCTCTTATTTTGGGGCAAAAAAGAGAGAAATTCCCATTGTTTTGTGGGAAAAAGACAGAAATTCCACTTATTTAGAGGCAAAAAGGCAGAAATTCCCCTTATTTTGGAGCAAAAATGAAGAAATTTCATTTTTTATGGCAAAAAGGTATGCATTCCCATTATTTTCGGGCAAAAAGGCAGAAATTCCCCGTATTTTGGAGCAAAAACGCAGAAATCCCCCGTATTTTGGAGCAAAATTGCAGAAAATCCCCTAATTTTGGGGCACAAATCAGAAAATCTCTTTATTTTGGTGCAAAAGTCAAGAAATTTTCTTTATTTTGGGGCAAAATTGGAGGAATTTACCTTATTTTTGGGGAAAATTGCAGAATTTTCCCTTATTTGGGGCAAAATTTCAGAAATTTCACTTATTTTCAGGAAAAAGGGCTGATATTTCCTTTATTTTGGGGCAAAAAGGGAGAAATTCCTCTGTTTTGGGGCAAAATTGCAGAAATTTCTCTTATTATGGGGAAAAATTGCAGAAATTTTCCTTATTTTAGGGCAAAATTGCAGAAATTTCACTTATTTCAGAGAAAAAAAGCAAAAATTTTTTTTATTTTGGTGCAAAAAGGCAGAAATTCCCATTATTTTGGGGCAAAAAGGCAGAAATTTGACTTATTTTGGCGTAAAATTGCAGAAATTCCCCTAATTTTGGGGCAAAAGGCAGAAATTCCCTTTATTTTGGGGCAAAAATCATAAATTACCCTTATTTTGGGGCAAAATTCAAGAAATTTCCTTTAATTTGGGGCAAAATTGCAGGAATTTACCTTATTTTGGGGCAAAATTGCAGAAATTTTTCTTATTTGGGGTAAAATTGCAGAAACTTCAATTATTTTCAGGTAAAAAGGCTGAAATTTCCTTTATTTTGGGGCAAAAAGGGAGAAATTCCCCTTATTTTGGGGCAAAATTGAAGAAATTTCCCTTGTTATTGAAAATAATTGCAGAAATTTTCCTTATTTTAGGGCAAAATTGCAGAAATTTCACTTATTTCAGAGAAAAAACACAAAAATTTTTCTTATTTTGGGGCAAATAGGCAGATTTCCATTATTTTGGGGCAAAAAGGCAGAAATTCGACTTATTTTCGGGTACAATAGCAAAAATTTCACATATTTCAGGGCAGAAAGGCAGAAATTTCCCTTATTTTGTGGCAAAATTGCAGAAATTTCACTTATTTCATGGTAATAAGTCAGAAATTCCCCTTATTTTGGTGCAAAAAGACAAAAATTCCTTTTGTTTTGGGGGAAAAAGACAGAAATTCAACTTATTTAGAGGCAAAAAGGCAGAAATTCCCATTATTTTGGAGCAAAAATGAAGAAATTTCCCTTTTTATCGCAAAAAGTTATGCATTCCCCTTATTTTCGGGCAAAAAGGCAGAAATTCCCCGTATTTTGGAGCAAAATTGCAGAAATTCCCCTAATTGTGGGGCAAAAATGCAGAAATTCCTAATATGTTGGGGCAAAAAAGACAGAAATTCTTTTTATTTAAGGGCATAATTCAGAAATTCCACTTATTTTGGGGAAAAATTCCAAAATTCCCCTTTTTTGGGGCAAAATTGCAGAAATTTCACTTATTTCAGGGAAAAAAGGCAGAAATTTTCCTTATTTTGGGGCAAAAATGTAGAAATTCTTAATATTTTGTGGCAAAAATGCAGAAATTCCTTTTATTTTGAGGGAAAGAGGCTGAAATTCCCCTTATTTGGGGGCAAAAAGGCAGAAATTTCCCTTATTTTGGGGCAAAAAGACAGTAATTCCCCTTATTTTGTGGCAAAAAGGTAGAAATTTCTTTTATTTTGGGGCAAAATTGCAGAAATATCACTTATTTCAGAGCCTAATTCAAAAATTCCTTTTATTTTGGGGCAAAAAGAGAGAAATTCCATTTATTTTTGGTTAAAAAGGGAGAAATTTCACTTATTTTAAGGTAAAAAGCAGAAATTCCTTTTATTTTGGGGCAAAAATGAAGAAATTTTCCTTTTTTGTGGCAAAAGGTATACATTCTCCTTACTTTCGGGATAAAAAGCCGAAATTCCCCGTTTTTTTAAGCAAAATTGCAGAAATTTTCATAATTTTCGGGCAAAAAAGCAGAAATTCTCCTTATTTTAGGGCAAAAAGACAGAAAATCTCCTTTTTTTCAGGAGCAAACAGTCAGAAATTCCCCTTATTTTGGGGCAAAATTGCAGAAATTTCCTTTACATTGGGGCCAAATTGCAGAAATTTCCCTTATTTTGGGGCAAAATTGCAGAAATTTCACTTATTTCAGGGTAATAAGTCAGAAATTCCCCCTTATTTTGGGGCTAAAAATACAGAAATTCCCGTTGTTTTGGGGAAAAAAGACAGAAATTCCACTTATTTAGAGTCAAAAAGGCAGAAATTCCCCTTATTTTGGAGCAAATATGAAGAAATTTCCCTTTTTTATGGCAAAAAGATATGCATTTCCCTTATTTTTGGGAAAAAAGGCAGAAATTCCCCGTATTTTGGAGCAAAATTGCAGAAATTTCCCTAATTCTGGGGCAAAAGGCAGAAATTCCCTATATGTTGGGGCAAAAAGACAGAAATTCTCCTTATTTTGGGGCAAAACTCAGAAATTCCACTTCTTTTGGGGCAAAATTCCAGAAATTTCCCTTATTTTGGGGCAAAATTGTAGAAATTTCACTGATTTTGGGGCAAAATTGCAGAAATTTCACTTATTTCAAGGAAAAAAGTCAGAAATTTTCTTTATTTTGGGGCAAAATAACAGAAATTCCTAATATTTTGTGGCAAAATGCAGAAATTCCTCTTATTTTGAGGTAAAAATGCTGAATTCCCCTTATTTGGGGGCAAAAAGGCAGAAATTTCCCTTATTTTGGGGCAAAATTGCAGAAATTTCACTTTTTCAGGGAAATGAGTAAGAAATTCCTCTTATTTTGGGGCAAAAAAGAGAGAAATTCCCATTGTTTTGTGGGAAAAAGACAGAAATTCCACTTATTTAGAGGCAAAAAGGCAGAAATTCCCCTTATTTTGGAGCAAAAATGAAGAAATTTCATTTTTTATGGCAAAAAGGTATGCATTCCCATTATTTTCGGGCAAAAAGGCAGAAATTCCCCGTATTTTGGAGCAAAAACGCAGAAATCCCCCGTATTTTGGAGCAAAATTGCAGAAAATCCCCTAATTTTGGGGCAAAAATCAGAAAATCTCTTTATTTTGGGGCAAAAGTCAAGAAATTTTCTTTATTTTGGGGCAAAATTGGAGGAATTTACCTTATTTTTGGGGAAAATTGCAGAATTTTCCCTTATTTGGGGCAAAATTTCAGAAATTTCACTTATTTTCAGGAAAAAGGGCTGATATTTCCTTTATTTTGGGGCAAAAAGGGAGAAATTCCTCTGTTTTGGGGCAAAATTGCAGAAATTTCTCTTATTATGGGGAAAAATTGCAGAAATTTTCCTTATTTTAGGGCAAAATTGCAGAAATTTCACTTATTTCAGAGAAAAAAAGCAAAAATTTTTTTTATTTTGGTGCAAAAAGGCAGAAATTCCCATTATTTTGGGGCAAAAAGGCAGAAATTTGACTTATTTTGGCGTAAAATTGCAGAAATTCCCGTAATTTTGGGGCAAAAGGCAGAAATTCCCTTTATTTTGGGGCAAAAATCATAAATTACCCTTATTTTGGGGCAAAATTCAAGAAATTTCCTTTAATTTGGGGCAAAATTGCAGGAATTTACCTTATTTTGGGGCAAAATTGCAGAAATTTTTCTTATTTGGGGTAAAATTGCAGAAACTTCAATTATTTTCAGGTAAAAAGGCTGAAATTTCCTTTATTTTGGGGCAAAAAGGGAGAAATTCCCCTTATTTTGGGGCAAAATTGAAGAAATTTCCCTTGTTATTGAAAATAATTGCAGAAATTTTCCTTATTTTAGGGCAAAATTGCAGAAATTTCACTTATTTCAGAGAAAAAACACAAAAATTTTTCTTATTTTGGGGCAAATAGGCAGATTTCCATTATTTTGGGGCAAAAAGGCAGAAATTCGACTTATTTTCGGGTACAATAGCAAAAATTTCACATATTTCAGGGCAGAAAGGCAGAAATTTCCCTTATTTTGTGGCAAAATTGCAGAAATTTCACTTATTTCATGGTAATAAGTCAGAAATTCCCCTTATTTTGGTGCAAAAAGACAAAAATTCCTTTTGTTTTGGGGGAAAAAGACAGAAATTCAACTTATTTAGAGGCAAAAAGGCAGAAATTCCCATTATTTTGGAGCAAAAATGAAGAAATTTCCCTTTTTATCGCAAAAAGTTATGCATTCCCCTTATTTTCGGGCAAAAAGGCAGAAATTCCCCGTATTTTGGAGCAAAATTGCAGAAATTCCCCTAATTGTGGGGCAAAAATGCAGAAATTCCTAATATGTTGGGGCAAAAAAGACAGAAATTCTTTTTATTTAAGGGCATAATTCAGAAATTCCACTTATTTTGGGGAAAAATTCCAAAATTCCCCTTTTTTGGGGCAAAATTGCAGAAATTTCACTTATTTCAGGGAAAAAAGGCAGAAATTTTCCTTATTTTGGGGCAAAAATGTAGAAATTCTTAATATTTTGTGGCAAAAATGCAGAAATTCCTTTTATTTTGAGGGAAAGAGGCTGAAATTCCCCTTATTTGGGGGCAAAAAGGCAGAAATTTCCCTTATTTTGGGGCAAAAAGACAGTAATTCCCCTTATTTTGTGGCAAAAAGGTAGAAATTTCTTTTATTTTGGGGCAAAATTGCAGAAATATCACTTATTTCAGAGCCTAATTCAAAAATTCCTTTTATTTTGGGGCAAAAAGAGAGAAATTCCATTTATTTTTGGTTAAAAAGGGAGAAATTTCACTTATTTTAAGGTAAAAAGCAGAAATTCCTTTTATTTTGGGGCAAAAATGAAGAAATTTTCCTTTTTTGTGGCAAAAGGTATACATTCCCCTTACTTTCGGGATAAAAAGCCGAAATTCCCCGTTTTTTTAAGCAAAATTGCAGAAATTTTCATAATTTTCGGGCAAAAAAGCAGAAATTCTCCTTATTTTAGGGCAAAAAGACAGAAAATCTCCTTTTTTTCGGGAGCAAACAGTCAGAAATTCCCCTTATTTTTGGGCAAAATTGCAGAAATTTCCTTTACATTGGGGCCAAATTGCAGAAATTTCCCTTATTTTGGGGCAAAATTGCAGAAATTTCACTTATTTCAGGGTAATAAGTCAGAAATTCCCCCTTATTTTGGGGCTAAAAATACAGAAATTCCCGTTGTTTTGGGGAAAAAAGACAGAAATTCCACTTATTTAGAGTCAAAAAGGCAGAAATTCCCCTTATTTTGGAGCAAATATGAAGAAATTTCCCTTTTTTATGGCAAAAAGATATGCATTTCCCTTATTTTTGGGAAAAAAGGCAGAAATTCCCCGTATTTTGGAGCAAAATTGCAGAAATTTCCCTAATTCTGGGGCAAAAGGCAGAAATTCCCTATATGTTGGGGCAAAAAGACAGAAATTCTCCTTATTTTGGGGCAAAACTCAGAAATTCCACTTCTTTTGGGGCAAAATTCCAGAAATTTCCCTTATTTTGGGGCAAAATTGTAGAAATTTCACTGATTTTGGGGCAAAATTGCAGAAATTTCACTTATTTCAAGGAAAAAAGTCAGAAATTTTCTTTATTTTGGGGCAAAATAACAGAAATTCCTAATATTTTGTGGCAAAATGCAGAAATTCCTCTTATTTTGAGGTAAAAAGGCTGAATTCCCCTTATTTGGGGGCAAAAAGGCAGAAATTTCCCTTATTTTGGGGCAAAATTGCAGAAATTTCACTTTTTCAGGGTAATGAGTAAGAAATTCCTCTTATTTTGGGGCAAAAAAGAGAGAAATTCCCATTGTTTTGTGGGAAAAAGACAGAAATTCCACTTATTTAGAGGCAAAAAGGCAGAAATTCCCCTTATTTTGGAGCAAAAATGAAGAAATTTCATTTTTTATGGCAAAAAGGTATGCATTCCCATTATTTTCGGGCAAAAAGGCAGAAATTCCCCGTATTTTGGAGCAAAAACGCAGAAATCCCCCGTATTTTGGAGCAAAATTGCAGAAAATCCCCTAATTTTGGGGCAAAAATCAGAAAATCTCTTTATTTTGGGGCAAAAGTCAAGAAATTTTCTTAATTTTGGGGCAAAATTGGAGGAATTTACCTTATTTTTGGGGAAAATTGCAGAATTTTCCCTTATTTGGGGCAAAATTTCAGAAATTTCACTTATTTTCAGGAAAAAGGGCTGATATTTCCTTTATTTTGGGGCAAAAAGGGAGAAATTCCTCTGTTTTGGGGCAAAATTGCAGAAATTTCTCTTATTATGGGGAAAAATTGCAGAAATTTTCCTTATTTTAGGGCAAAATTGCAGAAATTTCACTTATTTCAGAGAAAAAAAGCAAAAATTTTTTTTATTTTGGTGCAAAAAGGCAGAAATTCCCATTATTTTGGGGCAAAAAGGCAGAAATTTGACTTATTTTGGCGTAAAATTGCAGAAATTCCCGTAATTTTGGGGCAAAAGGCAGAAATTCCCTTTATTTTGGGGCAAAAATCATAAATTACCCTTATTTTGGGGCAAAATTCAAGAAATTTCCTTTAATTTGGGGCAAAATTGCAGGAATTTACCTTATTTTGGGGCAAAATTGCAGAAATTTTTCTTATTTGGGGTAAAATTGCAGAAACTTCAATTATTTTCAGGTAAAAAGGCTGAAATTTCCTTTATTTTGGGGCAAAAAGGGAGAAATTCCCCTTATTTTGGGGCAAAATTGAAGAAATTTCCCTTGTTATTGAAAATAATTGCAGAAATTTTCCTTATTTTAGGGCAAAATTGCAGAAATTTCACTTATTTCAGAGAAAAAACACAAAAATTTTTCTTATTTTGGGGCAAATAGGCAGATTTCCATTATTTTGGGGCAAAAAGGCAGAAATTCGACTTATTTTCGGGTACAATAGCAAAAATTTCACATATTTCAGGGCAGAAAGGCAGAAATTTCCCTTATTTTGTGGCAAAATTGCAGAAATTTCACTTATTTCATGGTAATAAGTCAGAAATTCCCCTTATTTTGGTGCAAAAAGACAAAAATTCCTTTTGTTTTGGGGGAAAAAGACAGAAATTCAACTTATTTAGAGGCAAAAAGGCAGAAATTCCCATTATTTTGGAGCAAAAATGAAGAAATTTCCCTTTTTATCGCAAAAAGTTATGCATTCCCCTTATTTTCGGGCAAAAAGGCAGAAATTCCCCGTATTTTGGAGCAAAATTGCAGAAATTCCCCTAATTGTGGGGCAAAAATGCAGAAATTCCTAATATGTTGGGGCAAAAAAGACAGAAATTCTTTTTATTTAAGGGCATAATTCAGAAATTCCACTTATTTTGGGGAAAAATTCCAAAATTCCCCTTTTTTGGGGCAAAATTGCAGAAATTTCACTTATTTCAGGGAAAAAAGGCAGAAATTTTCCTTATTTTGGGGCAAAAATGTAGAAATTCTTAATATTTTGTGGCAAAAATGCAGAAATTCCTTTTATTTTGAGGGAAAGAGGCTGAAATTCCCCTTATTTGGGGGCAAAAAGGCAGAAATTTCCCTTATTTTGGGGCAAAAAGACAGTAATTCCCCTTATTTTGTGGCAAAAAGGTAGAAATTTCTTTTATTTTGGGGCAAAATTGCAGAAATATCACTTATTTCAGAGCCTAATTCAAAAATTCCTTTTATTTTGGGGCAAAAAGAGAGAAATTCCATTTATTTTTGGTTAAAAAGGGAGAAATTTCACTTATTTTAAGGTAAAAAGCAGAAATTCCTTTTATTTTGGGGCAAAAATGAAGAAATTTTCCTTTTTTGTGGCAAAAGGTATACATTCCCCTTACTTTCGGGATAAAAAGCCGAAATTCCCCGTTTTTTTAAGCAAAATTGCAGAAATTTTCATAATTTTCGGGCAAAAAAGCAGAAATTCTCCTTATTTTAGGGCAAAAAGACAGAAAATCTCCTTTTTTTCGGGAGCAAACAGTCAGAAATTCCCCTTATTTTTGGGCAAAATTGCAGAAATTTCCTTTACATTGGGGCCAAATTGCAGAAATTTCCCTTATTTTGGGGCAAAATTGCAGAAATTTCACTTATTTCAGGGTAATAAGTCAGAAATTCCCCCTTATTTTGGGGCTAAAAATACAGAAATTCCCGTTGTTTTGGGGAAAAAAGACAGAAATTCCACTTATTTAGAGTCAAAAAGGCAGAAATTCCCCTTATTTTGGAGCAAATATGAAGAAATTTCCCTTTTTTATGGCAAAAAGATATGCATTTCCCTTATTTTTGGGAAAAAAGGCAGAAATTCCCCGTATTTTGGAGCAAAATTGCAGAAATTTCCCTAATTCTGGGGCAAAAGGCAGAAATTCCCTATATGTTGGGGCAAAAAGACAGAAATTCTCCTTATTTTGGGGCAAAACTCAGAAATTCCACTTCTTTTGGGGCAAAATTCCAGAAATTTCCCTTATTTTGGGGCAAAATTGTAGAAATTTCACTGATTTTGGGGCAAAATTGCAGAAATTTCACTTATTTCAAGGAAAAAAGTCAGAAATTTTCTTTATTTTGGGGCAAAATAACAGAAATTCCTAATATTTTGTGGCAAAATGCAGAAATTCCTCTTATTTTGAGGTAAAAAGGCTGAATTCCCCTTATTTGGGGGCAAAAAGGCAGAAATTTCCCTTATTTTGGGGCAAAATTGCAGAAATTTCACTTTTTCAGGGTAATGAGTAAGAAATTCCTCTTATTTTGGGGCAAAAAAGAGAGAAATTCCCATTGTTTTGTGGGAAAAAGACAGAAATTCCACTTATTTAGAGGCAAAAAGGCAGAAATTCCCCTTATTTTGGAGCAAAAATGAAGAAATTTCATTTTTTATGGCAAAAAGGTATGCATTCCCATTATTTTCGGGCAAAAAGGCAGAAATTCCCCGTATTTTGGAGCAAAAACGCAGAAATCCCCCGTATTTTGGAGCAAAATTGCAGAAAATCCCCTAATTTTGGGGCAAAAATCAGAAAATCTCTTTATTTTGGGGCAAAAGTCAAGAAATTTTCTTAATTTTGGGGCAAAATTGGAGGAATTTACCTTATTTTTGGGGAAAATTGCAGAATTTTCCCTTATTTGGGGCAAAATTTCAGAAATTTCACTTATTTTCAGGAAAAAGGGCTGATATTTCCTTTATTTTGGGGCAAAAAGGGAGAAATTCCTCTGTTTTGGGGCAAAATTGCAGAAATTTCTCTTATTATGGGGAAAAATTGCAGAAATTTTCCTTATTTTAGGGCAAAATTGCAGAAATTTCACTTATTTCAGAGAAAAAAAGCAAAAATTTTTTTTATTTTGGTGCAAAAAGGCAGAAATTCCCATTATTTTGGGGCAAAAAGGCAGAAATTTGACTTATTTTGGCGTAAAATTGCAGAAATTCCCCTAATTTTGGGGCAAAAGGCAGAAATTCCCTTTATTTTGGGGCAAAAATCATAAATTACCCTTATTTTGGGGCAAAATTCAAGAAATTTCCTTTAATTTGGGGCAAAATTGCAGGAATTTACCTTATTTTGGGGCAAAATTGCAGAAATTTTTCTTATTTGGGGTAAAATTGCAGAAACTTCAATTATTTTCAGGTAAAAAGGCTGAAATTTCCTTTATTTTGGGGCAAAAAGGGAGAAATTCCCCTTATTTTGGGGCAAAATTGAAGAAATTTCCCTTGTTATTGAAAATAATTGCAGAAATTTTCCTTATTTTAGGGCAAAATTGCAGAAATTTCACTTATTTCAGAGAAAAAACACAAAAATTTTTCTTATTTTGGGGCAAATAGGCAGATTTCCATTATTTTGGGGCAAAAAGGCAGAAATTCGACTTATTTTCGGGTACAATAGCAAAAATTTCACATATTTCAGGGCAGAAAGGCAGAAATTTCCCTTATTTTGTGGCAAAATTGCAGAAATTTCACTTATTTCATGGTAATAAGTCAGAAATTCCCCTTATTTTGGTGCAAAAAGACAAAAATTCCTTTTGTTTTGGGGGAAAAAGACAGAAATTCAACTTATTTAGAGGCAAAAAGGCAGAAATTCCCATTATTTTGGAGCAAAAATGAAGAAATTTCCCTTTTTATCGCAAAAAGTTATGCATTCCCCTTATTTTCGGGCAAAAAGGCAGAAATTCCCCGTATTTTGGAGCAAAATTGCAGAAATTCCCCTAATTGTGGGGCAAAAATGCAGAAATTCCTAATATGTTGGGGCAAAAAAGACAGAAATTCTTTTTATTTAAGGGCATAATTCAGAAATTCCACTTATTTTGGGGAAAAATTCCAAAATTCCCCTTTTTTGGGGCAAAATTGCAGAAATTTCACTTATTTCAGGGAAAAAAGGCAGAAATTTTCCTTATTTTGGGGCAAAAATGTAGAAATTCTTAATATTTTGTGGCAAAAATGCAGAAATTCCTTTTATTTTGAGGGAAAGAGGCTGAAATTCCCCTTATTTGGGGGCAAAAAGGCAGAAATTTCCCTTATTTTGGGGCAAAAAGACAGTAATTCCCCTTATTTTGTGGCAAAAAGGTAGAAATTTCTTTTATTTTGGGGCAAAATTTCAGAAATATCACTTATTTCAGAGCCTAATTCAAAAATTCCTTTTATTTTGGGGCAAAAAGAGAGAAATTCCATTTATTTTTGGTTAAAAAGGGAGAAATTTCACTTATTTTAAGGTAGAAAGCAGAAATTCCTTTTATTTTGGGGCAAAAATGAAGAAATTTTCCTTTTTTGTGGCAAAAGGTATACATTCCCCTTACTTTCGGGATAAAAAGCCGAAATTCCCCGTTTTTTTAAGCAAAATTGCAGAAATTTTCATAATTTTCGGGCAAAAAAGCAGAAATTCTCCTTATTTTAGGGCAAAAAGACAGAAAATCTCCTTTTTTTCGGGAGCAAACAGTCAGAAATTCCCCTTATTTTGGGGCAAAATTGCAGAAATTTCCTTTACATTGGGGCCAAATTGCAGAAATTTCCCTTATTTTGGGGCAAAATTGCAGAAATTTCACTTATTTCAGGGTAATAAGTCAGAAATTCCCCCTTATTTTGGGGCTAAAAATACAGAAATTCCCGTTGTTTTGGGGAAAAAAGACAGAAATTCCACTTATTTAGAGTCAAAAAGGCAGAAATTCCCCTTATTTTGGAGCAAATATGAAGAAATTTCCCTTTTTTATGGCAAAAAGATATGCATTTCCCTTATTTTTGGGAAAAAAGGCAGAAATTCCCCGTATTTTGGAGCAAAATTGCAGAAATTTCCCTAATTCTGGGGCAAAAGGCAGAAATTCCCTATATGTTGGGGCAAAAAGACAGAAATTCTCCTTATTTTGGGGCAAAACTCAGAAATTCCACTTCTTTTGGGGCAAAATTCCAGAAATTTCCCTTATTTTGGGGCAAAATTGTAGAAATTTCACTGATTTTGGGGCAAAATTGCAGAAATTTCACTTATTTCAAGGAAAAAAGTCAGAAATTTTCTTTATTTTGGGGCAAAATAACAGAAATTCCTAATATTTTGTGGCAAAATGCAGAAATTCCTCTTATTTTGAGGTAAAAAGGCTGAATTCCCCTTATTTGGGGCCAAAAAGGCAGAAATTTCCCTTATTTTGGGGCAAAATTGCAGAAATTTCACTTTTTCAGGGTAATGAGTAAGAAATTCCTCTTATTTTGGGGCAAAAAAGAGAGAAATTCCCATTGTTTTGTGGGAAAAAGACAGAAATTCCACTTATTTAGAGGCAAAAAGGCAGAAATTCCCCTTATTTTGGAGCAAAAATGAAGAAATTTCATTTTTTATGGCAAAAAGGTATGCATTCCCATTATTTTCGGGCAAAAAGGCAGAAATTCCCCGTATTTTGGAGCAAAAACGCAGAAATCCCCCGTATTTTGGAGCAAAATTGCAGAAAATCCCCTAATTTTGGGGCAAAAATCAGAAAATCTCTTTATTTTGGGGCAAAAGTCAAGAAATTTTCTTTATTTTGGGGCAAAATTGGAGGAATTTACCTTATTTTTGGGGAAAATTGCAGAATTTTCCCTTATTTGGGGCAAAATTTCAGAAATTTCACTTATTTTCAGGAAAAAGGGCTGATATTTCCTTTATTTTGGGGCAAAAAGGGAGAAATTCCTCTGTTTTGGGGCAAAATTGCAGAAATTTCTCTTATTATGGGGAAAAATTGCAGAAATTTTCCTTATTTTAGGGCAAAATTGCAGAAATTTCACTTATTTCAGAGAAAAAAAGCAAAAATTTTTTTTATTTTGGTGCAAAAAGGCAGAAATTCCCATTATTTTGGGGCAAAAAGGCAGAAATTTGACTTATTTTGGCGTAAAATTGCAGAAATTCCCCTAATTTTGGGGCAAAAGGCAGAAATTCCCTTTATTTTGGGGCAAAAATCATAAATTACCCTTATTTTGGGGCAAAATTCAAGAAATTTCCTTTAATTTGGGGCAAAATTGCAGGAATTTACCTTATTTTGGGGCAAAATTGCAGAAATTTTTCTTATTTGGGGTAAAATTGCAGAAACTTCAATTATTTTCAGGTAAAAAGGCTGAAATTTCCTTTATTTTGCGGCAAAAAGGGAGAAATTCCCCTTATTTTGGGGCAAAATTGAAGAAATTTCCCTTGTTATTGAAAATAATTGCAGAAATTTTCCTTATTTTAGGGCAAAATTGCAGAAATTTCACTTATTTCAGAGAAAAAACACAAAAATTTTTCTTATTTTGGGGCAAATAGGCAGATTTCCATTATTTTGGGGCAAAAAGGCAGAAATTCGACTTATTTTCGGGTACAATAGCAAAAATTTCACATATTTCAGGGCAGAAAGGCAGAAATTTCCCTTATTTTGTGGCAAAATTGCAGAAATTTCACTTATTTCATGGTAATAAGTCAGAAATTCCCCTTATTTTGGTGCAAAAAGACAAAAATTCCTTTTGTTTTGGGGAAAAAAGACAGAAATTCAACTTATTTAGAGGCAAAAAGGCAGAAATTCCCATTATTTTGGAGCAAAAATGAAGAAATTTCCCTTTTTATCGCAAAAAGTTATGCATTCCCCTTATTTTCGGGCAAAAAGGCAGAAATTCCCCGTATTTTGGAGCAAAATTGCAGAAATTCCCCTAATTGTGGGGCAAAAATGCAGAAATTCCTAATATGTTGGGGCAAAAAAGACAGAAATTCTTTTTATTTAAGGGCATAATTCAGAAATTCCACTTATTTTGGGGAAAAATTCCAAAATTCCCCTTTTTTGGGGCAAAATTGCAGAAATTTCACTTATTTCAGGGAAAAAAGGCAGAAATTTTCCTTATTTTGGGGCAAAAATGTAGAAATTCTTAATATTTTGTGGCAAAAATGCAGAAATTCCTTTTATTTTGAGGGAAAGAGGCTGAAATTCCCCTTATTTGGGGGCAAAAAGGCAGAAATTTCCCTTATTTTGGGGCAAAAAGACAGTAATTCCCCTTATTTTGTGGCAAAAAGGTAGAAATTTCTTTTATTTTGGGGCAAAATTGCAGAAATATCACTTATTTCAGAGCCTAATTCAAAAATTCCTTTTATTTTGGGGCAAAAAGAGAGAAATTCCATTTATTTTTGGTTAAAAAGGGAGAAATTTCACTTATTTTAAGGTAAAAAGCAGAAATTCCTTTTATTTTGGGGCAAAAATGAAGAAATTTTCCTTTTTTGTGGCAAAAGGTATACATTCCCCTTACTTTCGGGATAAAAAGCCGAAATTCCCCGTTTTTTTAAGCAAAATTGCAGAAATTTTCATAATTTTCGGGCAAAAAAGCAGAAATTCTCCTTATTTTAGGGCAAAAAGACAGAAAATCTCCTTTTTTTCGGGAGCAAACAGTCAGAAATTCCCCTTATTTTGGGGCAAAATTGCAGAAATTTCCTTTACATTGGGGCCAAATTGCAGAAATTTCCCTTATTTTGGGGCAAAATTGCAGAAATTTCACTTATTTCAGGGTAATAAGTCAGAAATTCCCCTTATTTTGGGGCAAAAAAGACAGAAATTTTTTTTTTTGAGGAAAAGACAGAAATTCCACTTATTTAGAGGCAAAAAGACAGAAATTTCCCTGATTTTGGTGCAAAAATGAAGAAATTTACCTTTTTATGGCAAAAAGGTATGCATTCCCCTTTACTTTCGGGATAAAAAGCAGAAATTCCCCGTATTTTGAAGCAAAATTGCAGAAATTCTCATAATTTTCGGGCAAAAAGGCAGAAATTCTCCTTATTTTGGGGAAAAATGACAGAAAATCTCCTTTTTTTCGGGAGCAAACAGTCAGAAATTTCCCTTGTTTTGGGGCAAAATTGCAGAAATTTCCTTTACATTGGGGCAAAATTGAGAAATTTCCCTTATTTTGGGGCAAAATTGCAGAAATTTCACTTATTTCAGGGTAATAAGTCAGAAATTCCCGTTATTTTGGAGCAAAAAAGACTTAAATTCCCTTTGTTTTGGGGGAAAAGACAGAAATTCCACTTAGTTAGAGGCAAAAATGCAGAAATTCCCCTTATTTTAGAGCAAAAATGAAGAAATTTTTCTTTTTATGGCAAAAAGTTATGCATTCCCATCATTTTCTGGCAAAAAGGCAGAAATTCCCCGTATTTTGGAGCAAAATTGCAGAAATTCCTCTAATTTTGGGGCAAAAGGCAGAAATTCCCTTTATTTTGGGGCAAAAATCAGAAATTCCCCTTATTTTTGGGGCAAAATTCAAAAAATTTCCTTAATTTTGGGGCAAAATTGCAGGAATTTACCTTATTTTGGGGCAAAATTGCAGAAATTTCCTTTATTTGGGGCAAAATTGCATAAAATTCACTTATTTTCAGGTAAAAGGGCTGAAATTTCCTTTATTTCGGGGCAAAAAAAGAGATATTCCCCTTATTTTGGGGCAAAATTGCAGAAATTTTCCTTGTTATGGGAAAAAATTGCAGAAATTTCTCTTATATTAGGGCAAAATTGCAGAAATTTTACTTATTTCAGAGAAATAAAGCAAAAATGTTTTTTATTTTGGGGCAAAAAGGCAGAAATTCCCATTATTTTAAGGCAAAAAGGCAGAAATTCACCTTATTTTGGGGTAAAATTGCATAAATTTCACATATTTTAGGGCAAAAAGGCAGAAATTTCCCTTATTTTGGGGCAAAATTGCAGAAATTTCACTTATTTCAGGGTAATAAGTCAGAAATTCCCCCTTATTTTGGGACAAAAAATACAGAAATTCCCGTTGTTTTGGGGGAAAGAGATAGAAATTCCACTTATTTAGAGGCAAAAAGGCAGAAATTCCCCTTATTTTGGAGCAAAAATGAAGAAATTTCCCTTTTTTATGGCAAAAAGGTATGCATTTCCCTCATTTTTGGGAAAAAATGCAGAAATTCCCCGTATTTTTTAGCAAAACTGCAGAAATTCCCCTAATTTTGGGGCAAATAGCAGAAATTCCCTATATTTTGGGGCAAAAAGACAGAAATTCTCCTTATTTTGGGGCAAAACTCAGAAGTTCCACTTCTTTTGGGGCAAAATTCCAGAAATTTCCCTTATTTTGGGGCAAAATTGCAGAAATTTCACTTATTTTGGGGCAAAATTGCAGAAATTTCACTTATTTCAGAGAAAAAAATCAGAAATTTTCCTTACTTTGGGGCAAAAAAACAGAAATTCCTAATATTTTGTTGCAAAAATGCAGAAATTCCTCTTATTTTGAGGTAAAAAGGCTGAATTCCCCTTATTTGGGGGCAAAATAGCAGAAATTTCCCTTATTTTGGGGCAAAATTGCAGAAATTTCACTTATTTCAGGGTAATGAGTCAGAAATTTCCCTTATTTTGGGGCAAAAAAGAGAGAAATTCCCTATGTTTTGTGGGAAAAAGACAGAAATTCCACTTATTTAGAGGCAAAAAGGCAGAAATTCCCCTTATTTTGTAGCAAAAATGAAGAAATTTCATTTTTTATGGCAAAAAGGTATGCATTCCCATTATTTTCAGGCAAAAAGGCAGAAATTCCCCGTATTTTGGAGCAAAATTGCAGAAAATCCCCTAATTTTTGGGCAAAAATCAGAAAATCTCTTTATTTTGGGGCAAAATTCAAGAAATTTCCTTTATTTTGGGGCAAAATTTGAGCAATTTACCTTATTTTTGGGCAAAATTGCAGAAATTTCTATTATTTGGGGCAAAATTGCAGAAATTTAACTTATTTTCAGGAAAAAAGGGAAGATATTTCCTTTATTTTGAGGCAAAAAGGGAGAAATTCCTCTTATTTTGGGGCAAAATTGCAGAAATTTCTATTATTATGGGGAAAAATTGCAGATATTTTTCCTTATTTTAGGGCAAAATTGCAGAAATTTCACTTATTTCAGAGAAAAAAAGCAAAAATTTTTCTTATTTTGGGAGCAAAAAGGCAGAAATTCTCATTATTTTGGGGCAAAAAGGCAGAAATTCGACTTATTTTGGGGTAAAATTGCAGAAATTCCCCTAATTTTGGGGCAAAAGGCAGAAATTCCCTTTATTTTGGGGCAAAAATCATAAATTCCCCATATTTTGGGCAAAATTCAAGAAATTTCCTTTAATTTGGGGCAAAATTGCAAGAATTTACATTATATTGGGGCAAAATTGCAGAAATTTCCCTTATTTGGGGCAAAATTGCAGAAATTTCACTTATTTTCAGGTAAAAAGGCTGAAATTTCCTTTATTTTGGGGCAAAAAGGGAGAAATTCCCCTTATTTTGGGGCAAAATTGAAGAAATTCCTCTTATTATTGGGAAAAATTGCAGAAATTTTCCTTATTTTAGGGCAAAATTGCAGAAATTTCACTTATTTCAGAGAAAAAAACGCAAAAAATTTTTCTTATTTTGGGGCAAAAAGGCAGAAATTCCCATTAATTTGTGGCAAAAAGGCAGAAATTCACCTTATTTTGGGGTAAAATTGCAGAAATTTCACATATTTCAGGGCAAAAAGGCAGAAATTTTCCTTATTTTGGGGGCAAAATTGCAGAAATTTTACTTATTTCAGTGTAATAAGTCAGAAATTCCCCTTATTTTGAGGCAAAAAAACAGAAATTCCCTTGTTTTGAGGGAAAAAGACAGAAATTCCACTTATTTAGAGGCAAAAAGGCAGAAATTTCCCTTATTTTAGAGCAAAAATTAAGAAATTTCCCTTTTTTATGGCAAAAAGTTTTGCATTCCCTTTATTTTCAGGCAAATAGGCAGAAATTCCCTGTATTTTGGAGCATAATTGCAGAAATTCCCCTAGTTGTGGCGCAGAAAGACAGAAATTTCCTATATGTTGGGGCAAAAAGACAGAAATTCTCCTTATTTTGGGGCAAAACTCAGAACTTCCACTTATTTTGGGGCAAAATTCCAGAAATTTCCATTATTTTGGGGCAAAATTGCAGAAATTTCACTTATTTTGGGGCAAAATTGCAGAAATTTCACTCATTTCATTGAAAAAAGTCAGAAATTTTCTTTATTTTGGGGCAAAAAAGAAGAAATTCCTAATATTTTGTGGCAAAAATGCAGAAATTCCCCTTATTTTGAGGTAAAAAGGCTGCAATTCCCCTTATTTGGGGGCAAAAAGGCAGAAATTTTCTTTATTTTGGGGCAAAATTGCAGAAATTTCACTTATTTAGAGGCAAAAAGACAGAAAATCTTCTTATTTTGGGGCAAAACTTAGAAATTCCACTTATTTTGGGGCAAAATTCCAGAAATTTCCACTATTTTGGGGCAAAATTGCAGAAATTACAGTTATTTTGGGGCAAAATTGCAGAAATTTCACTTATTTCACAGAAAAGAGGCAGAAATTTTCCTTATTTTGGGGCAAAAAGTCAGAAATTCCTAATATTTTGTGGCAAAAATGCAGAAATTCCTTTTATTTTGAGGTAAAAAGGCTGAAATTACCCTTATTTGGGGTAAAGAGGCAGAAATTTCCCTTATTTTGTGGCAAAATTGGAGAAATTTTACTTATTTCAGGGTAATAATTCAGAAATTCCCCTTATTTGGGGGCAAAAAGGCAGAAATTTCCCTTATTTTCGGGAAGAATTGCAGAAATTTCACTTATTTAGAGGCAAAAAGACAGAAATTCTCCTTATTTTGTGGCAAAACTTAGAAATTACACTTCTTTTGGGGCAAAGTTCCAGAAATTTCCCTTATTTTGGGGCAAAATTGCAGAAATTTCACTTATTTTGGGGCAAAATTGCAGAAATTTCACTTATTTCAGAGAAAAAAGTCAGAAATTTTCCTTACTTTGGGGCAAAAAAACAGAAATTCCTAATATTTTGTTGCAAAAATGCAGAAATTCCCCTTATTTTGAGGTAAAAAGGCTGAATTCCCCTTATTTGGGGGCAAAATAGCAGAAATTTCCCTTATTTTGGGGCAAAATTGCAAAAATTTCACTTATTTCAGGGTAATGAGTCAGAAATTCCCCTTATTTTGGGGCAAAAAAGAGAGAAATTCCCTATGTTTTGTGGGAAAAAGACAGAAATTCCACTTATTTAGAGGCAAAAAGGCAGAAATTCCCCTTATTTTGGAGCAAAAATGAAGACATTTCATTTTTTATGGCAAAAAGATATGCATTCCCATTATTTTCGGGCAAAAAGGCAGAAATTCCCCGTATTTTGGAGCAAAATTGCAGAAAATCCCCTAATTTTGGGGCACAAATCAGAAAATCTCTTTATTTGGGGCAAAATTCAAGAAATTTCCTTTATTTTGGGGCAAAATTGGAGGAATTTACATTATTTTTAGGCAAAATTGCAGAAATTTCCCTTATTTGGGGCAAAATTGCAGAAATTTCACTTATTTTCAGGAAAAAGGGCTGATATTTCCTTTATTTTGGGTCAAAAAGGGAGAAATTCCTCTTATTTTGGGGCAAAATTGCAGAAATTTCTATTATTATGGGGAAAAATTGCAGAAATTTTCCTTATTTTAGGGCAAAATTGCAGAAATTTCACTTATTTCAGAGAAAAAAAGCAAAAATTTTTCTTATTTTGGGGCAAAAAGGAAGAAATTCCCATTATTTTGGGGCAAAAAGGCAGAATTCGACTTATTTTGCGGTAAAATTGCAGAAATTCCCCTAATTTTGGGGCAAAACGCAGAAATTCCCTTTATTTTGGGGCAAAAATCATAAATTCCCCATATTTTGGGGCAAAATTCAAAAAATTTCCTTTAATTTGGGGAAAAATTGCAGGAATTTACCTTATTTTGGGGCAAAATTGCAGAAATTTTTCTTATTTGGGGCAAAATTGCAGAAACTTCATTTATTTTCAGGTAAAAAGGCTGAAATTTCCTTTATTTTGGGGCAAAAAGGGAGAAATTCCCCTTATTTTGGGGCAAAATTGAAGAAATTCCTCTTATTATTGGGAAAAATTGCAGAAATTTTCCTTATTTTAGGGCAAAATTGCAGAAATTTCACTTATTTCAGAGAAAAAAACGCAAAAAATTTTTCTTATTTTGGGGCAAAAAGGCAGAAATTCCCATTAATTTGTGGCAAAAAGGCAGAAATTCACCTTATTTTGGGGTAAAATTGCAGAAATTTCACATATTTCAGGGCAAAAAGGCAGAAATTTTCCTTATTTTGGGGCAAAATTGCAGAAATTTTACTTATTTCATTGTAATAAGTCAGAAATTCCCCTTATTTTGAGGCAAAAAAAAAGAAATTCCCTTGTTTTGAGGAAAAAAGACAGAAATTCCACTTATTTAGGGGCAAAAAGGCAGAAATTTCCCTTATTTTGGAGCAAAAATGAAGAAATTTCCCTTTTTTATGGCAAAAAGTTATGCATTCCCTTTATTTTCGGGCAAATAGGCAGAAATTCCCCGTATTTTGGAGCATAATTGATGAAATTCCCCTAGTTGTGGTGCAGAAAGACAGAAATTCCCTATATGTTGGGGCAAAAAGACAGAAATTCTCCTTATTTTGGGGCAAAACTCAGAACATCCACTTATTTTGGGGCAAAATTCCAGAAATTTCCCTTATTTTGGGGCAAAATTGCAGAAATTTCACTTATTTTGGCGCAAAATTGCAGAAATTTCACTTATTTCAGGAAAAAAAGGCAGAAATTTTCTTTATTTTGGGGCAAAAAGGCAGAAATTCCTAATATTTTTTTGGCAAAAATGCAGAAATTCCCCTTATTTTGAGGTAAAAAGCCTGAAATTCCCCTTATTTGGGGGTAAAAAGGCAGAAATTTCCTTTATTTTCGGGAAGAATTGCAGAAATTTCAATTATTTAGAGGCAAAAAGACAGAAATTCTCCTTATTTTGTGGCAAAACTTAGAAATTCCACTTCTTTTGGGACAAAGTTCCAGAAATTTCCCTTATTTTGGGGCAAAATTGCAGAAATTTCACTTATTTTGGGGCAAAATTGCAGAAATTTCACTTATTTCAGAGAAAAAAGTCAGAAATTTTCCTTACTTTGGGGCAAAAAAACAGAAATTCCTAATATTTTGTTGCAAAAATGCAGAAATTCCCCTTATTTTGAGGTAAAAAGGCTGAATTCCCCTTATTTGGGGGCAAAATAGCAGAAATTTCCCTTATTTTGGGGCAAAATTGCAAAAATTTCACTTATTTCAGGGTAGTGAGTCAGAAATTCCCCTTATTTTGGGGCAAAAAAGAGAGAAATTCCCTATGTTTTGTGGGAAAAAGACAGAAATTCCACTTATTTAGAGGCAAAAAGGCAGAAATTCCCCTTATTTTGGAGCAAAAATGAAGACATTTCATTTTTTATGGCAAAAAGATATGCATTCCCATTATTTTCGGGCAAAAAGGCAGAAATTCCCCGTATTTTGGAGCAAAATTGCAGAAAATCCCCTAATTTTGGGGCACAAATCAGAAAATCTCTTTATTTGGGGCAAAATTCAAGAAATTTCCTTTATTTTGGGGCAAAATTGGAGGAATTTACCTTATTTTTAGGCAAAATTGAGGAAATTTCCCTTATTTGGGGCAAAATTGCAGAAATTTCACCTATTTTCAGGAAAAAGGGCTGATATTTCTTTTATTTTGGGTCAAAAAGGGAGAAATTCCTCTTATTTTGGGGCAAAATTGCAGAAATTTCTATTATTATGGGGAAAAATTGCAGAAATTTTCCTTATTTTAGGGCAAAATTGCAGAAATTTCACTTATTTCAGAGAAAAAAAGCAAAAATTTTTCTTATTTTGGGGCAAAAAGGAAGAAATTCCCATTATTTTGGGGCAAAAATGCAGAATTCGACTTATTTTGCGGTAAAATTGCAGAAATTCCCATTATTTTGGGGCAAAAGGCAGAAATTCCCTTTATTTTGGGGCAAAAATCATAAATTCCCCATATTTTGCGACAAAATTCAAGAAATTTCCTTTAATTTGGGGCAAAAATCATAAATTCCCCATATTTTGGGGCAAAATTCAAAAAATTTCCTTTAATTTGGGGAAAAATTGCAGGAATTTACCTTATTTTGGGGCAAAATTGCATAAATTTTTCTTATTTGGGGCAAAATTGCAGAAACTTCATTTATTTTCAGGTAAAAAGGCTGAAATTTCCTTTATTTTGGGGCAAAAAGGGAGAAATTCCCCTTATTTTGGGGCAAAATTGAAGAAATTCTTCTTATTATTGGGAAAAATTGCAGAAATTTTCCTTATTTTAGGGCAAAATTGCAGAAATTTCAATTATTTCAGAGAAAAAACGCAAAAATTTTTCTTATTTTGGGGCAAAAAGGCAGAAATTCCCATTAATTTGTGGCAAAAAGGCAGAAATTCACCTTATTTTGGGGTAAAATTGAAGAAATTTCACATATTTCAGGGCAAAAAGGCAGAAATTTCCTTTATTTTGGAGCAAAAATGAAGAAATTTCATTTTTTATGGCAAAAAGGTATGCATTCCCATTATTTTCGGGCAAAAAGGCAGAAATTCCTCGTATTTTGGGGCAAAATTGCAGAAATCTCTAATTTTGAAGCAAAAATCAAAAATCTATTTTGGGGCAAAATTCAAGAAATTTCCTTTATTTTGGGGCCAAATTGGAGGAATTTACCTTATTTTTTGGCAAAATTGCAGAAATTTCGATTATTTGAGGCAAAATTGCAGAAATTTCACTTATTTCAGGGAAAAAAGGCAGAAATTTTCCTTATTTTAGGGCAAAAAGTCAGAAATTCCTAATATTTTGTGGCAAAAATGCTGAAACTCCTCTTATTTTGAGGTATAAAGGCTGAAATTCCCCATATTTCAGGACGAAAAGTCAGAAATTTCCCTTATTTTGGGGCAAAATTGCAGAAATTTTACTTATTTTAGGGTAATAAGTCAGAAATTCCCCTTATTTTGGCGCAAAAAAGACAGAAATTCCCTTTGTTATGGAGGAAAAAGACAGAAATTCCACTTATTGAGAAGCAAAAAGGCAAAAATTCCCCTTATTTTGGAGCAAAAATGAAGAAATTTCCATTTTTTATGACAAAAAGGTATGCATTCCCCTTACTTTCGGGATAAAAAGCAGAAATTCCCCGTATTTTGAAGCAAAATTGCAGAAATTCTCATAATTTTCAGGCAAAAAGGCAGAAATTCTCCCTTTTTTGGGGCAAAAAGACAGAAGATCTCCTTTTTTCGGGAGCAAACTATCAGAAATTCCCCTTATTTTTGGGCAAATTGCAGATATTTCTTTTACATTGGGGCAAAATTGCAAAAATTTCTCTTATTTTAGGGCAAAATTGCAAAAATTTCACTTACTTCATGGTAATAAGTCAGAAATTCCCCTTATTTTGGGGCAAAAAAGTCAGAAATTCTCTTTGTTTTGGGGGAAAAAGACAGAAATTCCACTTATTTAGAGGCAAAAAGGCAGAAATTCCCTTTATTTTGGAGCAAAAATTAAGAAATTTCGCTTTTTATGGCAAAAAGTTATGCATTCCCATTATTTTCAGGCAAAAAGGCAGAAATTCCCCATATTTTAGAGCAAAATTGCAGAAATTCCCCTAATTTTGGGGCAAAAGGCAGAAATTCCCTTTATTTTGGGGCAAAATTGCAGGAATTTACCTTATTTTGGGGCAAAATTGCAGAAATTTCTCTTATTTGGGGCAAAATTTCAGAAATTTCACTTATTTTCAGGTAAAAAGGCTGAAATGTCCTATGTTTTGGGGCAAAAAAGAAGAAATTCCCCTTATTTTGGGGCAAAATTGCAGAAATCTCCCTTATTATAGGAAAAAATTGCAAAAATTTCCCTTATTTTAAGGGAAAATTGCAGAAATTTCACTTATTTCAGAGAAAAAAAGCAAAAATTTTTCTTATTTTGGGGCAAAAAGGCAGAAATTCTCATTATTTTGGGGCAAAAAAGCAGAAATTCACCTTAGTTAGGGGTAAAATTGCAGAATTTTCTCATATTTCAGTGCAAAAAGGCAGAAATTCCCAGTATTTTGGAGCAAAATTGCAGAAATTCCCCTAGTTGTGGAGCAAAAAGACAGAAATTCCCTATATGTTGGGGCAAAAAGACAGAAATTCTCTCTTATTTTGGGGCAAATTCCAGAAATTTTTTTTATTTTGGGGCAAAATTGAAGAAATTTCACTTATTTTGGGGCAAAATTGCAGAAATTTCATTTATTTCAGGGAAAAAATGCAGAAATTTTCCTTATTTTGGGGCAAAAAGTCAGAAATTCCTAATATTTTGTGGCAAAAATGCCGAAATTCCCCTTATTTTGAGGTATAAAGGCTGAAATTCCCCTTATTTCAGGGCAAAAATTCAGAAATTTCCTTTATTTTGGGGCAAAATTGCAGAAATTTCACTTATTTTAGGGTAATAAGTCAGAAATTCCCCTAATTTTGGGGCAAAAAAGACAGAAATTCCCTTTGTTTTGGGGGAAAAAGACAGAAATTCCACTTATTGAGAATCAAAAAGGCAGAAATTCCCCTTATTTTGGAGCAAAAATGAAGAAATTTCCATTTTTTATGGCAAAAAGTTATGCATTCCCCTTATTTTCGGGCAAAAAGACAGAAATTCATCGTATTTTGGAGCAAAATTGCAGAAATTCCACTAATTGTGGTGCAAAAAGGCAGAAATTCCCTATATGTTGGGGCAAAAAGACAGAAATTCTCCGTATTTTGGGGCAAAACTCAGAAATTCCACTTATTTTGGGGCAAAATTGCAGAAATTTCACTTATTTCAGGGAAAAAAGGCAGAAATTCTATTTATTTTGGGGCAAAAATGCAGAAATTCCTAATATTTTGTGGCAAAAATGCAGAAATTCCCCTTATTTTGAGGTAAAAAGGCTGAAATTCCCCTTATTTGTGGGCAGAAAGGCAAAAATTTCCCTTATTTTGGGGCAAAATTGCAGAAATTTCACTTATTTCAGGGTAATAAGTCAGAAATTTTTCTTATTTTGTTGCAAAAAAGAAAGATAATCCCTCTGTTTTGGGGGGAAAAGACAGAAATTCCACTTATTTAGAGGCAAAAATGCAGAAATTTACCTTATTTTGAAGCAAAAATGAAGAAATTTCCCTTTTTTAAGGCAAAAAGTTATGCATTCTTCTTATTTTCGGGCAAAAAGGCAGAAATTCCCCGTATTTTGGAGCAAAATTGCAAAAATTCCCCTAATTGTGGGGCAAAAATGCAGAAATTCCCTATATGTTGGGGCAAAAAGACAGAAATTCTCCTTATTTTGGGGCAAAACTCAGAAATTCCACTTAATTTGGGGCAATTTCGAGAAATTTCCCTTATTCTGGGGCAAAATTGCAGAAATTTCACTTATTTTGGGCAAAATTGCAGAAATTTTCCTTATTTCATGGAAAAAAAAGAAATTTTGTTATTTTGGGGCAAAAAGGCAGAAATTTCTCTTATTTTGACGTAAAAAGTCTGAAATTGCCCTTATTTGGGGGCAAAAAGGCAGAAATTTCCCTTATTTTGGGGCAAAATTGCAGAAATTTCACTTATTTCAGGGTAATAAGTCAGAAATTTTCCTTATTTTGGGGCAAAAAAGACAGAAAATCCCTTTGTTTTGGGGGAAAAAGACAGAAATTCCACTTAATTAGAGGCAAAAAAGCAGAAATTCCCTTTATTTTGGAGCAAAAATGAAGAAATTTCTTTTTTTTAAGGCAAAAAGTTATGCATTGTTCTTATTTTCGGGCAAAAAGGCAGAAATTCCTCGTATTTTGGAGCAAAATTGCAGAAATTCCCCTAATTGTGGGGCAAAAATGCAGAAATTCCTTATATGTTGGGGCAAAAAGACAGAAATTCTCCTTATTTTGGAGCAAAACTCAGAAATTCCACTTATTTTGGGGTAAATTCCAGAAAATTCCCTTATTCTGGGGCAAAATGGCAGAAATTTCACTTATTTTGTGGCAAAATTGCAGAAATTTTACTTATTTCAGGGAAAAAAAGTTAGAAATTTTCCTTAAATTGGGTCAAAAAGGCAGGAATTCCCCTTATTTTGAGGTAAGAAGGCTGAAATTCCTTTAATTTGAGGGCAAAGAGGCAGAAATTTCCCTTATTTTGGGGCAAAATTGCAGAAATTTCACTTATTTCAGGGTAATAAGTCAGAAATTCCCCTTATTTTGGGGCAAAAAAGACAGAAATTCCCTTTGTTTTGGAGGAAAAGACAGAAATTCCACTTATTTAGAGGCATAAAGGCAGAAATTTCCCTTATTTTGGAGCAAAAATGAAGAAATTTACCTTTTTATGGCAAAAAGGTATGCATTACCCTTAATTTCGGGATAAAAAGCAGAAATTCCCCGTATTTTGAAGCAAAATTGCAGAAATTCTCATAATTTTCGGGCAAAAAGGCAGAAATTCTCCTTATTTTGGGGCAAAAAGACAGAAAATCTCCTTTTTTCGGGAGCAAACAGTCAGAAATTTCCCTTATTTTGGGGGAAATTTGCAGAAATTTCTTTTACATTGAGGCAAAATTGCAGAAATTTTTTTTATTTTGGGGCAAAATTGCAGAAATTTCACTTATTTCAGGGTAATAAGTCAGAAATTCCCGTTATTTTGGGGCAAAAAATACAGAAATTCCCTTTGTTTTGGGGGAAAAAGACAGAAATTCCACTTATTTAGAGGCAAAAAGGCAGAAATTCCCCTTATTTTGGAGCAAAAATGAAGAAATTTCCCTTTTTTATGGCAAAAAGTTATGCATTCGCTTTATTTTTGGGAAAAGGAAGAAATTCACCGTATTTTGTAGCAAAATTGCAGAAATTCTCCTAATTGTGGGGCAAAAAGGCAGAAATTCCCTATATGTTGGGGAAAAAAGACATAAATTCTCCTTTTTTGGGGCAAAACTCAGAAATTCCACTTATTTTTGGGCAATATTCCAGAAATTTCCATTATTTTGGAATAAAATTGCAGAAATTTCACTTATTTTAGGGCAAAATTGGAGAAATTTCACTTATTTTAGGGAAAAATGGCAGAAATTTTCTTTATTTTGGGGCAAAAATGCAGAAATTCTTAATATTTTGTGGCAAAAATGTAGAAATTCCCCTTATTTTGAGGTAAAATGGCTGATATTCCTTTTATTTGGGGGCAAAAAGGCAGAAATTTCCCTTATTTAGGGGCAAAAAGACACAAATTCCTTTTATTTTGTGGCAAAAAGGCAGAAATTTCATTTATTTTGGGGCAAAATTGCAGAAATTTTACTTATTTCAGGGCATAATTCAAAAATTCCTTTTTTTTGGGGGGCAAAAAGACAGAAATTCCATTTATTTTTTGGTACAAAGGCGGAAATTTCACTTACTTTGAAGTAAAAAGGCAGAAATTCCTCTTATTTTGGGGCAAAAATGAAGAAATTTCCTTTTTTGTGGTAAAAGGTATACATTCCCCATACATTCGGGATAAAAAGCAGAAATTCCCCGTATTTTGAAGCAAAATTGCAGAAATTCTCATAATTTTCGGGCAAAAAGGGAGAAATTCCCTAATTTTGGGGCAAAAGGCAGAAATTCCTTTTATTTTGGGGCAAAAATCAGAAAATCCCCTCCTTTTGGGGTATAATTTAAGAAATTTCCTTTATTTTGGGACAAAATTACAGGAATTTACCTTATTTTGGGGCAAAATTTAAGAAATTTCCCTTATTTGGGCCAAAATTGCAGAAATTTCACTTATTTTGGGGTAAAATTGCAGAAATTTCACTTATTTCAGGGAAAAAAGGCATAAATTTTTTTTATTTTGGGGCAAAAAGTCAGAAATTCCTAATATTTTGTGGCAAAAATGCAGAAATTCCCCTTATTTTGAGGTAAAAAGGCTGAACTTCCCTATATTTGGGGGCAAAGAGGCAGAAATTTCCCTTATTTTGGGGCAAAATTGGAGAAATTTCACTTATTTCAGGGTAATAATTGAGAAAATCCCCTTATTTTGGGGCAAAAAAGACAGAAATTTCCTTTGTTTTGGGGGAAAAAGACAGAAATTCCACTTATTTAGAGGCAAAAAGGCAGAAATTCCCCTTATTTTTAGCAAAAATGAAGAAATTTACCTTTTGATGGCAAAAAGGTATGCATTCCTCTTACTTTCGAGATAAAAAGCAGAAATTCCCTGTATTTTGAAACAAAATTGCAGTAATTCTCCTTATTTTGGGGCAAAAAGACAGAAGATCTCCATTTTTCGGGAGCAAACATTCAGAAATTCCCCTTATTTTGGGGCAAAATTGGAGAAATTTCCTTTACATTGGGGCAAAATTGCAGAAATTTCCTTTACATTGGGGCAAAATTGCAGAAATTTCCCTTATTTTGGGGCAAAATGGCAGAAATTTCACTTACTTCAGGGTAATAAGTCAGAAATTCCCCTTATTTTGGGGAAAAAAAAAAGACAGAAATTCTCTTTGTTTTGGGGGAAAAAGACAGAAATTCCACTTATTTAGAGGCAAAAAGGCAGAAATTCCCTTTGTTTAAGAGCAAAAATGAAGAAATTTTCCTTTTTATGGCCAAAAGGTATGCATTCCCATTATTTTCAGGCAAAAAGGCAGAAATTTCCGTATTTTGGAGCAAAATTGCAGAAATTCCTCTAATTTTGGGGTAAAAGGCAGAAATTCCCTTTATTTTGGGGCAAAAATCAGAAATTCCCCTTATTTTGGGGCAAAATTCCAGAAATTTCCTTTATTTTGGGGCAAAATTGGAGGAATTTACATTATTTTGGGGCAAAATTGCAGAAATTTCCCTTATTTGGGGCAAAATTTCAGAAATTTCACTTATTTTCAGGTAAAAAGGCTGAAATTTCCTTTGTTTTGGGGCAAAAAAAAGAAATTCCCCTTATTTTGGGGCAAAATTGCAGAAATCTCCCTTATTATGGGAAAAAATTGCAAAAAATTCCCTTATTTTAGGGGAAAATTGCAGAAATTTCACTTATTTCAGAGAAAAAAAGCAAAATTTTTCTTATTTTGGGGCAAAAAGGCAGAAATTCTCATTAATTTGTGGCAAAAAGGCAGAAATTCACCTTATTTTGGGGTAAAATTGCAGAAATTTCGCATATTTCAGGGCAAAAAGGCAAAAATTTCCCTTATTTTGGGGCAAAATTGCAGAAATTTCACTTATTTCAGTGTAATAAGTCAGAAATTCCCCTTATTTTGAGGCAAAAAAGACAGAAATTTTTTTTGTTTTGAGAGAAAAAGACAGAAATTCCACTTATTTAGAGGCAAAAATGCAGAAATTTCCCTTATTTTGGAGCAAAAATGAAGAAATTTCCCTTTTTTATGGCAAAAAGTTATGCATTCCCCTTATTTTCGGGCAAAAGAGCAGAAATTCCCTATATTTTGGAGCATAATTGAAGAAATTCCCCTAGTTGTGGTGCAGAAAGACAGAAATTCCCTATATGTTGGGGCAAAAAGACAGAAATTCTCCTTATTTTGGGGCATAACTCAGAAATTCCACTTATTTTGGGGCAAAATTCTAGAAATTTCCCTTATTTTGGGGCAAAATTGCAGAATTTTCACTTATTTTGGGGCAAAATTGCAGAAATTTCACTTATTTCAGGGAAAAAAGGCAGAAATTTTCTTTATTTTGGGGCAGAAAGGCAGAAATTCCTTATATTTTCTGGCAAAAATGAAGAAATTCCCCTTATTTTGAGGTTAAAATGCTGAAATTTCCATTATTTGGGCGCAAAAAAACAGAAATTTCCACTATTTTGGGGCAAAATTGCAGAAATTTCACTTATTTAAAGGCAAAAGACAGAAATTCTCCTTTTTTGGGGGCAAAACTTAGAAATTCCACTTATTTTGGGGCAAAATTCCAGAAATTTCACTTATTTTGGGGCAAAATTGCAGAAATTTCACTTTTTTCAGGGAAAAAAGGCACAAATTTTCCTTATTTTGGTGCAAAAAGTCAGAAATTCCTAATATTTTGTGGCAAAAATTCAGAAATTCCCCTTATTTTGAGGTAAAAAGGCTGAAATTCCCCTTATTTGGAGGCACAGAGGCAGAAATTTCCCTTATTTTGGGGCAAAATTGGAGAAATTTCACTTATTTCAGGGTAATAATTCAGAAAATCCCCTTATTTTGGGCCAAAAAAGACAGAAATTTCCTTTGTTTTGGGGGAAAAAGACAGAAATTCCACTTATTTAGAGGCAAAAAGGCAGAAATTCCCCTTATTTTTAGCAAAAATGAAGAAATTTACCTTTTTATGGCAAAAAGGTATGCATTCCCCTTACTTTCGGGATAAAAAGCAGAAATTCCCCGTATTTTGAAACAAAATTGCAGAAATTCTCATAATTTTCGGGCAAAAAGGCAGAAATTCTCCTTATTTTGGGGCAAAAAGACAGAAGATCTCCATTTTTCGGGAGCAAACATTCAGAAATTCCCCTTATTTTGGGGCAATATTGCAGAAATTTCCTTTACATTGAGGCAAAATTGCAGAAATTTCCCTTATTTTGGGGCAAAATTGCAGAAATTTCACTTACTTAAGGGTAATAAGTCAGAAATTCCCCTTATTTTGGGGAAAAAAAAAGACATAAATTCTCTTTGTTTTGGGGGAAAAAGACAGAAATTCCACTTATTTAGAGGCAAAAAGGCAGAAATTCCCTTTGTTTAAGAGCAAAAATGAAGAAATTTTCCTTTTTATGGCCAAAAGGTATGCATTCCCATTATTTTCAGGCAAAAAGGCAGAAATTTCCGTATTTTGGAGCAAAATTGCAGAAATTCCTCTAATTTTGGGGTAAAAGGCAGAAATTCCCTTTATTTTGGGGCAAAAATCAGAAATTCCCCTTATTTTGGGGCAAAATTCCAGAAATTTCCTTTATTTTGGGGCAAAATTGGAGGAATTTACCTTATTTTGGGGCAAAATTGCAGAAATTTCCCTTATTTGGGGCAAAATTTCAGAAATTTCACTTATTTTCAGGTAAAAAGGCCGAAATTTCCTTCGTTTTGGGGCAAAAAGGAAGAAATTCACCTTATTTTGGGGCAAAATTGCAGAAATCTCCCTTATTATGGGAAAAAATTGCAAAAAATTCCCTTATTTTAGGGGAAAATTGCAGAAATTTCACTTATTTCAGAGGAAAAACCAAAATTTTTCTTATTTTGGGGCAAAAAGGCAGAAATTCCCATTAATTTGTGGCAAAAAGGCAGAAATTTCCCTTATTTTGGGGCAAAATTGCAGAAATTTCACATATTTCAGTGTAATAAGTCAGAAATTCCCCTTATTTTGAGGCAAAAATACAGAAATTTTTTTTGTTTTGAGAGAAAAAGACAGAAATTCCACTTATTTAGAGGCAAAAAGGCAGAAATTTCCCTTATTTTGGAGCAAAAATGAAGAAATTTCCCTTTTTTATGGCAAAAAGTTATGCATTCTCCTTATTTTCGGGCAAAAAGGCAGAAATTCCACGTATTTTGGAGCATAATTGAAGAAATTCCCCTAGTTGTGCTGCAGAAAGACAGAAATTCCCTATATGTTGGGGCAAAAAGACAGAAATTCTCCTTATTTTGGGGCATAACTCAGAAATTCCACTTATTTTGGGGCAAAATTCCAGAAATTTCCCTTATTTTGGGCCACAATTGCAGAAATTTCACTTATTTTGGGGCAAAATTGCAGAAATTTCACTTATTTCAGGGAAAAATCGGCACAAATTTTCCTTATTTTGGGGCAAAAAGTTAGAAATTCCTAATATTTTGTGGCAAAAATGCAGAAATTCCCCTTATTTTGAGGTAAAAAGGATGAAATTCCCTATATTTGGGGGCAAAGAGGCAGAAATTTCCCTTATTTTGGGGCAAAATTGGAGAAATTTCACTTATTTCAGGGTAATAACTCAGAAAATCCCCTTATTTTGGGGCAAAAAAGACAGAAATTTCCTTTGTTTTGGGGGAAAAAGACAGAAATTCCACTTATTTAGGGGCAAAAAGGCAGAAATTCCCCTTATTTTGGAGCAAAAATGAAGAAATTTACCTTTTTATGGCAAAAAGGTATGCATTCCCCTTACTTTCGGGATAAAAAGCAGAAATTCCCCGTATTTTGAAACAAAATTGCAGAAATTCTCATAATTTTCGGGCAAAAAGGCAGAAATTCTCCTAATTTTGGGGCAAAAAGACAGAAGATCTCCATTTTTCGGGAGCAAACATTCAGAAATTCCCCTTATTTTGGGGAAAAATTGCAGAAATTTCCTTTACATTGGGGCAAAATTGCAGAAATTTCCTTTATATTGGGGCAAAATTGCAGAAATTTCCCTTATTTTGGGGCAAAATGGCAGAAATTTCACTTACTTCAGGGTAATAAGTCAGAAATTCCCCTTATTTTGGGGCAAAAAAGACAGAAATTCTCTTTGTTTTGGGGGAAAAAGACAGAAATTCCACTTATTTAGAGGCAAAAAGGCAGAAATTCCCTTTGTTTTGGAATAAAAAATGAAGAAATTTTCCTTTTTATGGCCAAAAGGTATGCATTCCCATTATTTTCAGGTAAAAAGGCAGAAATTTCCGTATTTTGGAGCAAAATTGCAGAAATTCCTCTAATTTTGGGGCCAAAGGCAGAAATTCCCTTTATTTTGGGGCAAAAATCAGAAATTCCCCTTATTTTGGGGCAAAATTCCAGAAATTTCCTAGTTTTGGGGCAAAATTGCAGGAATTTACCTTATTTTTGGGCAAAATTGCAGAAATTTCCCATATTTGGGGCAAAATTTCAGAAATTTCACTTATTTTCAGGTAAAAAGGCTGAAATTTCCTTTGTTTTGGGGCAAAAAGGAAGAAATTTTCCTTATTTTGGGGCAAAATTGCAGAAATCTCACTTATTATGGGAAAAAATTGCAAAAAATTTTCTTATTTTAGGGGAAAATTGCAGAAATTTCACTTATTTCAGAGAAAAAAAGCAAAAATTTTTCTTATTTTGGGGCAAAAAGGCAGAAATTCCCATTAATTTGTGGCAAAAAGGCAGAAATTCACCTTATTTTGGGGTAAAATTGCAGAAATTTCGCATATTTCAGGGCATAAAGGCAGAAATTTCCCTTATTTTGGGGCAAAATTGCAGAAATTTCACTTATTTCAGTGTAATAAGTCAGAAATTCCCCTTATTTTGAGGCAAAAAAGACAGAAATTTTTTTTGTTTTGAGAGAAAAAGACAGAAATTCCACTTATTTAGAGGCAAAAAGGCAGAAATTTCCCTTATTTTGGAGCAAAAATGAAGAAATTTCCCTTTTTTATGGCAAAAAGTTATGCATTCCCCTTATTTTCGGGCAAAAAGGTAGAAATTCCCCGTATTTTGGAGTATAATTGAGGAAATTCCCCTAGTTGTTCTGCAGAAAGACAGAAATTCCCTATATGTTGGGGCAAAAAGAGAGAAATTCTCCTTATTTTGGGGCATAACTCAGAAATTCCACTTATTTTGGGGCAAAATTCCAGAAATTTCCCTTATTTTGGGCCACAATTGCAGAAATTTCACTTATTTTGGGCCACAATTGCAGAAATTTCACTTATTTCAGGGAAAAAAAAGGCACAAATTTCCCTTATTTTGGGGCAAAAAGTCAGAAATTCCTAATATTTTGTGGCAAAAATGCAGAAATTTCCCTTATTTTGAGGTAAAAAGGATGAAATTCCCTATATTTGGGGGCAAAGAGGTAGAAATTTCCCTTATTTTGGGGCAAAATTGGAGAAATTTCACTTATTTCAGGGTAATAACTCAGAAAATCCCCTTATTTTGGGGCAAAAATGACAGAAATTTTCTTTGTTTTGGGGGAAAAAGACAGAAATTCCACTTATTTAGAGGCAAAAAGGCAGAAATTCCCCTTATTTTGGAGCAAAAATGAAGAAATTTACCTTTTTATGGCAAAAAGGTATGCATTCCCCTTACTTTCGGGATAAAAAGCAGAAATTCTCCGTATTTTGAAACCAAATTGTAGAAATTCTCATAATTTTCGATCAAAAAGCAGAAATTCTCCTTATTTTGGGGCAAAAAGACAGAAGATCTCCATTTTTCGGGAGCAAACATTCAGAAATTCCCCTTATTTTGGGGCAAAATTGCAGAAATTTCCTTTACATTGTGGCAAAATTGCAGAAATTTCCTTTACATTGGGGCAAAATTGCAGAAATTTACCTTATTTTGGGGCAAAATGGCAGAAATTTCACTTACTTCAGGGTAATAAGTCAGAAATTCCCCTTATTTTGGGGCAAAAAAGACAGAAATTCTCTTTGTTTTGGGAGAAAAAGACAGAAATTCCACTTATTTAGAGGCAAAAGGCAGAAATTCCCTTTGTTTTGGAGCAAAAATGAAGAAATTTTCCTTTTTATGGCCAAACGGTATGCATTCCCATTATTTTCAGGTAAAAAGGCAGAAATTCCCGTATTTTGGAGCAAAATTGCAGAAATTCCTCTAATTTTGGGGCCAAAGGCAGAAATTCCCTTTATTTTGGGGCAAAAATCAGAAATTCCCCTTATTTTGTGGCAAAATTCCAGAAATTTCCTATTTTTGGGGCAAAATTGCAGGAATTTACTTTATTTTGGGGCAAAATTGCAGAAATTTCCCTTATTTGGGGCAAAATTTCAGAATTTTCACTTATTTTCAGGTAAAAAGGCTGAAATTTCCTTTGTTTTGGGGCAAAAAGGAAGAAATTTTCCTTATTTTGAGGTAAAAAGGCTGAAATTCCCCTTATTTTGGGGCAAAAAAAAAGAAATTTCCCTTATTTTGGGGCAAAATTGCAGAAATTTCACTTATTTAGAGGCAAAAAGACAGAAATTCTCCTTATTTGGGGCAAAACTTAGAAATTCCACTTATTTTGGGGCAAAATTCCAGAAATTTCTTTTATTTTAAGTTACAATTGCAGAAATTTCACTTATTTTGGGGCAAAATTGCAGAAATTTCACTTATTTCAGGGAAAAAAGGCACAAATTTTCCTTATTTTGTGGCAAAAAGTCAGAAATTCCTAATATTTTGTGGCAAAAATGCAGAAATTGCTCTTATTTTGTAGGTAAAAAGGCTGAAATTCCCTATATTTGGGGGCAAAGAGGCAGAAATTTCCTTTATTTTGGGGCAAAATTGGAGAAATTTCACTTATTTCAGGGTAATAACTCAGAAAATCCCCTTATTTTGGGGCAAAAAAGACAGAAATTTCCTTTGTTTTTTGGGGAAAAAGACAGAAATTCCACTTATTTAGAGGCAAAAAGGCAGAAATTCCCCTTATTTTGGAGCAAAAATGAAGAAATTTACCTTTTTATGGCAAAAAGGTATGCATTCCCCTTACTTTCGGGATAAAAAGCAGAAATTCCCCGTATTTTGAAACAAAATTGCAGAAATTCTCATAATTTTCGGGCAAAAAGGCAGAAATTCTCCTTATTTTGGGGCAAAAAGACAGAAGATCTCCATTTTTCGGGAGCAAACATTCAGAAATTCCCCTTATTTTGGGGCAAAATTGCAGAAATTTCCTTTACATTGGGGCAAAATTGCAGAAATTTCCCATGTTTTGGGGCAAAATGGCAGAAATTTCACTTACTTCAGGGTAATAAGTCAGAAATTCCCCTTATTTTGGGGCAAAAAAGACAGAAATTCTCTTTGTTTTTGGGGAAAAAGACAGAAATTCCACTTATTTAGAGGCAAAAAGGCAGAAATTCCCTTTGTTTTGGAGCAAAAATGAAGAAATTTTCCTTTTTATGGCCAAAAGTTATGCATTCCCATTATTTTCAGGCAAAAAGGCAGATATTCCCATATTTTGGAGCAAAATTGCAGAAATTCCTCTAATTTTGGGGCAAAAGGCAGATTTTCCCTTTATTTTGGGGCAAAAATCAGAAATTCCCCTTATTTTTGGGGCAAAATTCCAAAAATTTCCTTTATTTTGGGGCAAAATTGCAGGAATTTACCTTATATTGGGGCAAAATTGCAGAAATTTCCCTTATTTGGGGCAAAATTTCAGAAATTTCACTTATTTTCAGGTAAAAAGGCTGAAATTTCCTTTGTTTTGGGGTAAAAAGTAAGAAATTCCCCTTATTTTGGGGCAAAATTGCAGAAATCTCCCTTATTATGGGAAAAAATTGCAAAAAATTCACTTATTTTAGAGGAAAATTGCAGAAATTTCTCTTATTTCAGAGAAAAAAAGCAAAAATTTTTTTTATTTTGGGGCAAAAAGGCAGAAATTCACCTTATTTTGGGGTAAAATTGCAGAAATTTCGCATATTTCAGGGCAAAAAGGCAGAAATTTTCCTTATTTTGGGGCAAAATTGCAGAAATTTCACTTATTTCAGTGTAATAAGTCAGAAATTCCCCTTATTTTGAGGCAAAAAAGACAGAAATTTTTTTTGTTTTTAGGGAAAAAGACAGAAATTCCACTTATTTAGAGGCAAAAAGGCAGAAATTTCCCATATTTTGGAGCAAAAATGTAGAAATTTCCCTTTTTTATGGCAAAAGTTATGCATTACCCTTATTTTCGGGCAAAAAGGCAGAAATTCCCCGTATTTTGGAGCATAATTGAAGAAATTCCCCTAGTTGTGGTGCAGAAAGACAGAAATTCCCTATATGTTGGGGCAAAAAGACAGAAATTCTCCTTATTTTGGGGCATAACTCAGAAATTCCACTTATTTTGGGGCAAAATTCTAGAAATTTCCCTTATTTTGGAACAAAATTGCAGAAATTCCACTTATTTTGGGGCAAAATTTCAGAAATTTCACTTATTTCAGGGAAAAAAGGCACAAATTTTCCTTATTTTGGGGCAAAAAGTCAGAAATTCCTAATATTTATTTGCAAAAATGCAGAAATTTCCCATATTTTGAGGTAAAAAGGCTGAAATTCCCTATATTTGGGGGCAAAGAGGCAGAAATTTCCCTTATTTTGGGGCAAAATTGGAGAAATTTCACTTATTTCAGGGTAATAATTCAGAAAATCCCCTTATTTGGGGGCAAAAAAGACGGAAATTTCCTTTGTTTTGGGGGAAAAAGACAGAAATTCCACTTATTTAGAGGCAAAAATGTAGAAATTTCCCTTATTTTGGAGCAAAAATGAAGAAATTTACCTTTTTATGGCAAAAAGGTATGCATTTCCCTTACTTTCGGGATAAAAAGCAGAAATTCCCCGTATTTTGAAACAAAATTGCAGAAATTCTCATAATTTTCGGGGAAAAAGGCAGAAATTCTCCTTATTTTGGGGCAAAAAGACAGAAGATCTCCATTTTTCGGGAGCAAACATTCAGAAATTCCCCTTATTTTGGGGCAAAATTGCAGAAATTTCCTTTACATTGGGGCAAAATTGCAGAAATTTCCCTTATTTTGGGGCAAAATGGCAGAAATTTCACTTACTTCAGGGTAATAAGTCAGAAATTCCCCTTATTTTGGGGAAAAAAAAGACATAAATTCTCTTTTTTTTTGAGGAAAAAGACAGAAATTCCACTTATTTAGAGGCAAAAAGGCAGAAATTCCCTTTGTTTTGGAGCAAAAATGAAGAAATTTCCCTTTTTATGGCCAAAAGTTATGCATTCCCATTATTTTCAGGCAAATAGGCAGAAATCCTCGTATTTTGGAGCAAAATTGCAGAAATTCCCCTAATTTTGGGGCAAAAGGCAGAAATTCCCTTTATTTTGGGGCAAAAATCAGAAATTCCCCTTATTTTGGGGCAAAATTCCAGAAATTTCCTTTATTTTGGGGCAAAATTGAAGGAATTTACCTTCTTTTGGGGCAAAATTGCAGAAATTTCCCTTATTTGGGGCAAAATTTCAGAAATTTCACTTATTTTCAGGTAAAAAGGCTGAAATTTCCTTTGTTTTGGGGCAAAAAGGAAGAAATTCCCCTTATTTTGGGGCAAATTTCCAGAAATCTCTCTTATTATGGGAAAAAATTGCAAAAATGTTTCTTATTTTAGGGGAAAATTGCAGAAATTTCACTTATTTCAGAGAAAAAAAGCAAAAATTTTTCTTATTTTGGGGCAAAAGGCAGAAATTCCCATTATTTTGGGGCAAAAAAGCAGAAATACACCTTATTTAGGGGTAAAATTGCAGAAATTTCACATATTTCAGGGCAAAAAGGCAGAAATTCCCCATATTTTGGAGCAAAATTGCAGAAATCCCCCTTGTTGTGGGGCATAAAGACAGAAATTCCCTATATGTTGAGGCAAAAAGACAGAAATTCTCCTTATTTTGGGACAAAACTTAGAAATTCCACTTATTTTGGGGCAAAATTGCAGAAATTTCCCTTATTTGGGGCAAAATTTCAGAAATTTCTCTTATTTTCAGGAAAAAAGGCTGAAATTTCATTTGTTTTGGGGCAAAAAGGAAGAAATTCCCCTTATTTTGGGGCAAAATTGCATAAATCTCCCTTATTATGGGAAAAATTGCAAAAAATTCTCTTATTTTAGGGGAAAATTGCAGAAATTTTACTTATTTCAGAGAAAAAAAGCAAAATTTTTCTTATTTTGGGGCAAAAAGGCAGAAATTTCCATTAATTTGTGGCAAAAAGGCAGAAATTCACCTTATTTTGGGGTAAAATTGCAGAAATTTCGCATATTTCAGGGCAAAAAGGCAGAAATTTCCCTTATTTTGGGGCAAAATTGCAGAAATTTCACTTATTTCAGTGTAATAAGTCAGAAATTCCCCTTATTTTGAGGCAAAAAAGACAGAAATTTTTTTTGTTTTGAGAGAAAAAGACTGAAATTCCACTTATTTAGAGGCAAAAAGGCAGAAATTTCCCTTATTTTGATGCAAAAATGAAGAAATTTCCCTTTTTTATGGCAAAAAGTTATGCATTCCCCTTATTTTCGGGCAAAAAGGCAGAAATTCTCCCGTATTTTGGAGCATAATTGAAGAAATTCCCCTAGTTGTGGTGCAGAAAGACAGAAATTCCCTATATGTTGGGGCAAAAAGACAGAAATTCTCCTTATTTTGGGGCATAACTCAGAAATTCCACTTATTTTGGGGCAAAATTCTAGAAATTTACCTTATTTTGGGGCAAAATTGCAGAAATTTCACTTATTTTGGGGCAAAATTGCAGAAATTTCACTTATTTCAGGGAAAAAAGGCAGAAATTTTCTTTATTTTGGGGCAAAAAGGCAGAAATTCCTTATATTTTCTGGCAAAAATGCAGAAATTCCCCTTATTTTGAGGTAAAAAGGCTGAAATTCCCCTTATTTGGGGGCAAAAAACAGAAATTTCCCTTATTTTGGGGCAAAATTGCAGAAATTTCACTTATTTAGAGGCAAAAAGACAGAAATTCTCCTTATTTTGGGGCAAAACTTAGAAATTCCACTTATTTTGGGGCAAAATTCCAGAAATTTCCCTTTATTTTGGGCCACAATTGCAGAAATTTCACTTATTTTGGGGCAAAATTGCAGAAATTTCACTTATTTCAGGGAAAAAAAGGCACAAATTTTCCTTATTTTGGGGCAAAAAGTCAGAAATTCTTAATATTTTGTGGCAAAAATGCAGAAATTCCACTTATTTTGAGGTAAAAAGGATGAAATTCCCTATATTTGGGGGCAAAGAGGCAGAAATTTCCCTTATTTTGGGGCAAAATTGGAGAAATTTCACTTATTTCAGGGTAATAACTCAGAAAATCCTCTTATTTTGGGGCAAAAAAGACAGAAATTTCCTTTGTTTTGGGGGAAAAAGACAGAAATTCCACTTATTTAGAGGCAAAAAGGGAGAAATTCCCCTTATTTTGGAGCAAAAATGAAGAAATTTACCTTTTTATGGCAAAAAGGTATGCATTCCCCTTACTTTCGGGATAAAAAGCAGAAATTCCCCGTATTTTGAAACCAAATTGCAGAAATTCTCATATTTTTCGGGCAAAAAGGCAGAAATTCTCCTTATTTTGGGGCCAAAAGACAGAAGATCTCCATTTTTCGGGAGCAAACATTCAGAAATTCCCCTTATTTTGGGGCAAAATTGCAGAAATTTCCTTTACATTGGGGCAAAATTGCAGAAATTTCCTTTACATTGGGGCAAAATTGCAGAAATTTCCCTTATTTTGGGGCAAAATGGCAGAAATTTCACTTACTTCAGGGTAATAAGTCAGAAATTCCCCTTATTTTGTGGCAAAAAAGACAGAAATTCTCTTTGTTTTGGGGGAAAAAGACAGAAATTCCACTTATTTAGAGGCAAAAAGGCAGAAATTCCCTTTGTTTTGGAGCAAAAATGAAGAAATTTTCCTTTTTATGGCCAAACGGTATGCATTCCCATTATTTTCAGGTAAAAAGGCAGAAATTCCCGTATTTTGGAGCAAAATTGCAGAAATTCCTCTAATTTTGGGGCAAAAGGCAGAAATTCCTTTATTTTGGGGCAAAAATCAGAAATTCCCCTTATTTTGGGGCAAAATTCCAGAAATTTCCTTTTTTTGGGGCAAAATTGCAGGAATTTACCTTATTTTGTGGCAAAATTGCAGAAATTTCCCTTATTTGGGGCAAAATTTCAGAAATTTCACTTATTTTCAGGTAAAAAGGCTGAAATTTCCTTTGTTTTGGGGCAAAAAGGAAGAAATTTTCCTTATTTTGGGGCAAAATTGCAGAAATCTCACTTATTATTGGAAAAAATTGCGAAAAATTTTCTTATTTTAGGGAAAAATTGCAGAAATTTCACTTATTTCAGAGAAAAAAAGCAAAAATTTTTCTTATTTTGGGGCAAAAAGGCAGAAATTCCCATTAATTTGTGGCAAAAAGGCAGAAATTTCCCTTATTTTGGGGCAAAATTGCAGAAATTTCATTTATTTCAGGGTAATAAGTCAGAAATTCCCCTTATATTGAGGCAAAAAAGACAGAAATTTATTTTGTTTTGAGAGAAAAAGACAGAAATTCCACTTATTTAGAGGCAAAAAGGCAGAAATTTCCCTTATTTTGGAGCAAAAATGAAGAAATTTCCCTTTTTTATGGCAAAAAGTTATGCATTCCCCTTATTTTCGGGCAAAAAGGCAGAAATTCCCCGTATTTTGGAGCATAATTGAAGAAATTCCCCTAGTTGTGGTGCAGAAAGACAGAAATTCCCTATATGTTGGGGCAAAAAGACAGAAATTCTCCTTATTTTGGGGCATAACTCAGAAATTCCACTTATTTTGGGGCAAAATTCTAGAAATTTCCCTTATTTTGGAACAAAATTGCAGAAATTCCACTTATTTTGGGGCAAAATTCTAAAAATTTCCCTTATTTTGGAACAAAATTGCAGAAATTTCACTTATTTTGGTTCAAAATTGCAGAAATTTCACTTATTTCAGGGAAAAAAGGCAGAAATTCCCCTTATTTTGAGGTAAAAAGCCTGAAATTCCCCTTATTTGGGGGCAAAAAAACAGAAATTTCCCTTATTTTGGGGCAAAATTGCAGAAATTTCACTTATTTAGAGGCAAAAAGACTGAAATTCTCCTTATTTTGGGGCAAAACTTAGAAATTCCACTTATTTTGGGGCAAAATTCCAGAAATTTCCCTTATTTTGGGCCACAATTGCAGAAATTTCACTTATTTTGGGGCAAAATTGCAGAAATTTCACTTATTTCAGGGAAAAAAAGGCACAAATTTTCTTTATTTTGGGGCAAAACGTCAGAAATTCCTAATATTTTGTGGCAAAAATGCAGAAATTCCACTTATTTTGAGGTAAAAAGGATGAAATTCCCTATATTTGGGGGCAAAGAGGCAGAAATTTCCCTTATTTTGGGGCAAAATTGGAGAAATTTCACTTATTTCAGGGTAATAACTCAGAAAATCCTCTTATTTTGGGGCAAAAAAGACAGAAATTTCCTTTGTTTTGGGGGAAAAAGACAGAAATTCCACTTATTTAGAGGCAAAAAGGGAGAAATTCCCCTTATTTTGGAGCAAAAATGAAGAAATTTACCTTTTTATGGCAAAAAGGTATGCATTCCCCTTACTTTCGGGATAAAAAGCAGAAATTCCCCGTATTTTGAAACCAAATTGCAGAAATTCTCATAATTTTCGGGCAAAAAGGCAGAAATTCTCCTTATTTTGGGGCAAAAAGACAGAAGATCTCCATTTTTCGGGAGCAAACATTCAGAAATTCCCCTTATTTTGGGGCAAAATTGCAGAAATTTCCTTTACATTGGGGCAAAATTGCAGAAATTTCCTTTACATTGGGGCAAAATTGCAGAAATTTCCCTTGTTTTGGGGCAAAATGGCAGAAATTTCACTTACTTCAGGGTAATAAGTCAGAAATTCCCCTTATTTTGGGGCAAAAAAGACAGAAATTCTCTTTGTTTTGGGGGAAAAAGACAGAAATTCCACTTATTTATAGGCAAAAAGGCAGAAATTCCCTTTGTTTTGGAGCAAAAATGAAGAAATTTTCCTTTTTATGACCAAAAGGTATGCATTCCCATTATTTTCAGGCAAAAAGGCAGAAATTCCCGTATTTTGGTGCTAAATTGCAGAAATTCCTCTAATTTTGGGGCAAAAGGAAGAAATTCCCATAATTTTGGGGCAAAAAAGGAAAATACACCTTATTTAGGGGTAAAATTGCAGAAATTTAACATATTTCAGGGCAAAAAGGCAGAAATTTCCCATATTTTGGAGCAAAATTGCAGAAATCCCCCTTGTTGTGGGGCAAAAAGACAGAAATTCCCTATATGTTGAGGCAAAAAGACAGAAATTCTCCTTATTTTGGGGCAAAACTTAGAAATTCCACTTATTTTGGGGCAAAATTCCAGAAATTTTCCTTCTTTTAGGGCAAAATTGCAAAATTTCACTTATTTTGGGGCAAAATTGCAATAATTTCACTTATTTCAGGGAACAAAGGCAGAAATTTTTATTATTTTGAGGCAAAAAGTCAGAAATTCCTAATATTTTGTATCAAAAATGCTGAAATTCCCCTTATTTTGAGGTATAAAGCCTGAAATTCCTCTTATTTCAGGGCAAAATTGCAGAAATTCCCCTAGTTGTGGGGCAAAAAAACAGAAATTCCCTATATGTTGGGACAAAAAACAGAAATTCTCCTTATTTTGGGGCAAAACTCAGAAATTCCACTTATTTTGGGGCAAAATTGCAGAAATTTCACTTATTTCAGGGAAAAAAAGCAGAAATTTTCTTTATTTAGGGGCAAAAAGGCGGAAATTCCTAATATTTTGTGGTAAAAATGCAGAAATTCCCCTTATTTTGAGGTAAAAAGGCTGAAATTCCCATTATTTGTGGGCAGAAAGGCAAAAATTTCCCTTATTTTGGGGCAATATTGCAGAAATTTCACTTATTTCAGGGTAATAAGTCAGAAATTTCTCTTATTTTGGGGCAAAAAAGAAAGAAAATCCCTTTGTTTTGGGGGGAAAAGACAGAAATTCCACTTATTTAGAGGCAAAAAGCAGAAATTCCCCTTATTTTGAAGCAAAAATGAAGAAATTTTCCTTTTTTTAAGGCAAAAAGGTATGCATTCTTCTTATTTTCGGGCAAAAAGGCAGAAATTCCCCGTATTTTGGAGCAAAATTGCAAAAATTCCCCTAATTGTGGGGCAAAAATGCAGAAATTCCCTATATGTTGGGGCAAAAAGACAGAAATTCTCCATATTTTGGGGCAAAACTCAGAAATTCCACTTATTTTGGGGCAAAATTCCAGAAATTTCCCTTATTCTGGGGCAAAATTGCAGAAATTTCACTTATTTTAGGCAAAATTGCAGAAATTTCCCTTATTTCATGGAAAAAAAAGAAATTTTGTTATTTTGGGGCAAAAAGGCAGAAATTCCCCTTATTTTGAGGTAAAAAGGCTGAAATTCCCCTTATTTGGGGGCAAAAAGGCAGAAATATCCCTTTTTTGGGGCAAAATTGCAGAAATTTCACTTATTTCAGGGTAATAAGTCAGAAATTTTCCTTATTTTGGGGCAAAAAATACAGAAAATCCCTTTATTTTGGGGGAAAAAGACAGAAATTCCACTTATTTAGAGGCAAAAAAGCAAAAATTCCCTTTATTTTGGAGCAAAAATGAAGAAATTTCCCTTTTTTAAGGCAAAAAGTTATGCATTCTTCTTATTTTCTTGCAAAAAGGCAGAAATTTCTCGTATTTTGGAGCAAAATTGCAGATATTCCCCTAATTGTGGGGCAAAAATGCAGAAATTCCTTTTATGTTGGGGCAAAAAGACAGAAATTCTCCTTATTTTGGGGCAAAACTCAGAAATTCCACTTATTTTGGGGCAAAATTCCAGAAATTTCCCTTATTCTGGGGCAAAATTGCAGAAATTTCACTTATTTTGTGGCAAAATTGCAGAAATTTTACTTATTTCAGGGAAAAAAGTTAGAAGTTTTTCTTATTTTGGGTCAAAAAGGCAGGAATTCCCCTTATTTTGAGGTAAAAAAGCTGAAATTCCCCTTATTTGAGGGCAAAGAGAAAGAAATTTTTTTTATTTTGGGGCAAAATTGCAGAAATTTCACTTATTTCAGGGTAATAAGTCAGAAATTCCCGTTATTTTGGGGCAAAAAAGACAGAAATTCCCTTTGTTTTGGGGGAAAAAGACAGAAATTCCACTTATTTAGAGGCAAAAATGCAGAAATTCCCCTTATTTTGGAGCAAAAATGAAGAAATTTCCCTTTTTTATGGCAAAAAGTTATGCATTTCCTTTATTTTTGGAAAAAGGCAGAAATTTCCCGTATTTGGGAGCAAAATTGCAGAAATTCCCCTAATTGTGGGGCAAAAAGGCAGAAATTCCCTATATGTTGGGGAAAAAAGTCAAAAATTCTTCTTATTTTGGGGCAAAACTCAGAAATTCCACTTATTTTTGGGCAAAATTCCAGATATTTCCCTTATTTTGGGGAAAAATTGCAGAAATTTCACTTATTTTAGGGCAAAATTGGAGAAATTTCACTTATTTCAGGGAAAAAAGGCAGAAATTTTCCTTATTTTGGGGCAAAAATCCAGAAATTCTTAATATTTTGTAGCAAAAATGTAGAAATTCCCCTTATTTTGAGGTAAAAAGGCTGAAATTCTTTATATTTGGGGGCAAAAAGACAGAAATTCCTTTTATTTTGTGGCAAAAAGGCAGAAATTTCATTTATTTTGGGGCAAAATTGCAGAAATTTCACTTATTTCAGGGCATAATTCAAAAATTCCTTTTATTTTGGGGCAAAAAGACAAAAATTCCATTTATTTTTTGGTACAAAGGCAGAAATTTCACTTACTTTGAAGTAAAAAGGCAGAAATTCCTCTTATTTTGGGGAAAAAATGAAGAAATTTCCTTTTTTGTGGTAAAAGGTATACATTCCCCTTACATTCGGGATAAAAATCAGAAATTCACCGTATTTTGAAGCAAAATTGCAGAAATTCTCATAATTTTCGGGCAAAAAGGGAGAAATTCCCTAATTTTGGGGAAAAGGCAGAAATTCTTTTTATTTTGGGGCAAAAATCAGAAATTCCCCTTCTTTTGGGGTAAAATTTAAGAAATTTCCTTTATTTTAAGACAAAATTACAGGAATTTATATTATTTTGGGGCAAAATTTAAGAAATTTCCCTTATTTGGGGCAAAATTGCAGAAATTTCACATATTTTCAGGTAAAAAAGCTGAAATTTCCTTTATTTTGGGGCAAAAAAAAAAGAAATTCCCCTTATTTTGGGGCAAAATTTCAGAAATTTTCCTTATTATTGGGAAAAATTGCAGAAATTTTCCTTATTTTAGGGCAAAATTGCAGAAATTTCACTTATTTCAGAGAAAAAAAGCAAAAAATTTTTTATTTTGGGCCAAAAAGGTTGAAATTCCCATTAATTTGTGGCAAAAAGTCAGAAATTCACCTTATTTTGGGGTAAAATTGCAGAAATTTCACAAATTTTATGGCAAAAAGGCAGAAATTTCCCTTATTTTGGGGCAAAATTGCAGAAATTTCACTTATTTCAGGAAAAAAAAGGCACAAATTTTCCTTATTTTGGGGCAAAAAGTCAGAAATTCCTAATATTTTGTGGCAAAAATGCAGAAATTCCCCATATTTTGCGGTAAAAAGGCTGAAATTCCCCTTATTTGGGGGCAAAGAGGCAGAAATTTCCCTTATTTTGGGGCAAAATTGGAGAAATTTCACTTATTTCAGGGTAATAATTCAGAAATTCCCCTTATTTTGGGGCAAAAAAGACAGAAATTCCCTTTGTTATGGGGGAAAAAGACAGAAATTCCACCTATTTAAAGGCAAAAAGGCAGAAATTTCCCTTATTTTGGAGCAAAAATGAAGAAATTTCTTTTTTTTATGGCAAAAAGTTTTGCATTCTTCTTATTTTCGGGCAAAAAGGCAGAAATTCCCCATATTTTGGAGCATAATTGCAGAAATTTCCCTAGTTGTGGTGCAGAAAGACAGAAATTCCCTATATGTTGGGGCAAAATTCTTCTTATTTTGGGGCAAAACTCAGAAATTCCACTTATTTTGGGGCAAAATTCTAGAAATTTCCCTTATTTTGGGGCAAAATTGCAGAAATTTCACTTATTTTGGGGCAAAATTGCAGAAATTTCACTTATTTCAGGGAAAATAGGCAGAAATTTTCTTTATTTTGGGGCAAAAAGGCAGAAATTCCTAATATTTTCTGGCAAAAATGCAGAAATTCCCCTTATTTTGAGGTAAAAAGTCTGAAATTCCCCTTATTTGGGGGCAAAAAGGCAGAAATTTCCCTTATTTTAAGGCAAAATTGCAGAAATTTCACTTATTTGGAGGCAAAAAGACAGAAATTCTCCTTATTTTGGGGCAAAACTTAGAAATTCCACTTATTTTGGGGCAAAATTCCAGAAATTTCCCTTATTTTGGGGAAAAAATTGCAGAAATTTCACTTATTTTGGGGCAAAATTGCAGAAATTTCACTTATTTCAGGGAAAAAAGGCACAAATTTTCCTTATTTTGGGGCAAAAAGTCAGAAATTCCTAATATTTTGTGGCAAAAATGCAGAAATTCCCCTTATTTTGAGGTAAAAAGGCTTAAATTCCCCTTATTTGGGGGCAAAGAGGCAGAAATTTCCCTAATTTTGGGGCAAAATTAAAGAAATTTCACATATTTCAGGGTGATAATTCAGAAATTCCTCTTATTTTGGGGAAAAAAGACAGAAATTCCCTTTGTTTTGGGGGAAAAAGACAGAAATTCCACTTATTTAGAGGCAAAAAGGCAGAAATTCCCCTTATTTTGGAGCAAAAATGAAGAAATTTACCTCTTTATGGCAAAAAGGTATGCATTCTCCTTACTTTCGGGATAAAAAGCAGAAATTCCCCGTATTTTGAAACCAAATTGCAGAAATTCTCATAATTTTCAGGCAAAAAGGCAGAAATTCTCCTTATTTTGGGGCAAAAAGACAGAAGATCTCCATTTTTCGGGAGCAAACATTCAGAAATTCCCCTTATTTTGAGGCAAAATTGCAGAAATTTCCTTTACATTGGGGCAAAATTGCAGAAATTTCCTTTACATTGGGGCAAAATTTCAGAAATTTCCCTTATTTTGGGGCAAAATTGCAGAAATTTCACTTACTTCAGGGTAATAAGTCAGAAATTCCCCTTATTTTGGGTCAAAAAAGACAGAAATTCTCTTTGTTTTGGGTGAATAAGACAGAAATTCCACTTATTTAGAGGCAAAAAGGCAGAAATTCCCTTTATTTTGGAGCAAAAATGAAGAAATTTCCCTTTTTATGGCCAAAAGTTATGCATTCCCATTATTTTTAGGCAAAAAGGCAGAAATGCCCGTATTTTGGAGCAAAATTGCAGAAATTCCCCTAATTTTGTGCAAAAGGCAGAAATTCCCTCTATTTTGTGGCAAAAATCAGAAATTCCCCTTATTTTGGGGCAAAATTCCAGAAATTTCCTTTATTTTGGGGCAAAATTGCAGGAATTTACCTTATATTGGGGCAAAATTGCAGAAATTTCTCTTATGTGGGGCAAAATTTCAGAAATTTCACTTATTTTCAGGTAAAAAGGCTGAAATTTCCTTTGTTTTGGGGCAAAAAAAAAAGAAATTCCCCTTATTTTGGGGCAAAATTGCAGAAATCTGCCTTATTATGGGAAATAATTGCAAAAATTTCCCTTATTTTAGGGGAAAATTGCAGAAATTTCACTTATTTCAGAGAAAAAAAGCAAAAATTTTTCTTATTTTTGGGCAAAAAAGCAGAAATTCCCATTATTTTGGGGCAAAAAAGCAGAAATTCAACTTATTTAGGGGTAAAATTGCAGAAATTTCCCATATTTCAGGGCAAAAAGGTAGAAAATCCGCGTATTTTGGAGCAAAATTGCAGAAATTCCCCTAGTTGTGGGGCAAAAAAACAAAAATTCCTTATATTTTGGGGCAGAAAGACAGAAATTCTCCTTATTTTGGGGCAAAACTCAGAAATTCCTCTTATTTTGGGGCAAAATTCCAGAAATTTCACTTATTCAGTGGCAAAATTGCAGAAATTTCACTTATTTTAGGCAAAATTGCAGAAATTTCCCTTATTTCATGGAAAAAAAAAGAAATTTTGTTATTTTGGGGCAAAAAGGCAGAAATTCCTCTTATTTTGAGGTAAAAAGGCTGAAATTCCCCTTATTTGGGGGCAAAAAGGCAGAAATTTCCCTTTTTTGGGGCAAAATTGCAGAAATTTCACTTATTTCAGGGTAATAAGTCAGAAATTTTCCTTATTTTGGGGCAAAAAAGACAGAAAATCCCTTTATTTTGGGGGAAAAAGACAGAAATTCCACTTATTTCGAGGCAAAAAAGCAGAAATTCCCTTTATTTTGAAGCAAAAATGAAGAAATTTCCCTTTTTTAAGGCAAAAAGTTATGCATTGTTCTAATTTTCGGGCAAAAAGGCAGAAATTCCTCGTATTTTGGAGCAAAATTGCAGAAATTCCCCTAATTGTGGGGCAAAAATGCAGAAATTCCTTTTATGTTGGGGCAAAAAGACAGAAATTCTCTTTATTTTGGGGCAAAACTCAGAAATTCCACTTATTTTGGGGCAAAATTCCAGAAATTTCCCTTATTCTGGGGCAAAATTGCAGAAATTTCACTTATTTTGTGGCAAATGGCAGAAATTTTACTTATTTCATGGAAAAAAGTTAGAAATTTTCCTTATTTTGGGTCAAAAAGGCAGGAATTCCCCTTATTTTGAGGTAAAAAAGCTGAAATTCACCTTATTTGAGGGCAAAGAGAAAGAAATTTCCCTTATTTTAGGGCAAAATTGCAGAAATTTCACTTATTTCAGGGTAATAAGTCAGAAATTCCCTTTATTTTGGGGCAAAAATACAGAAATTCCCTTTATTTTGGAGGGAAATACAGAAATTCCACTTATTTAGAGGCAAACAGGCAGAAATTTACCTGATTTTCAAGCAAAAATGAAGAAATTTACCTTTTTATGGAAAAAAGGTATGCATTCCCCTTACTTTCAGGATAAAAAGCAGAAATTCCTCGTATTTTGAAGGAAAATTGCAGAAATTCTCATAATTTTCGGGCAAAAAGGTAGAAATTTTTCTTATTTTGGGGAAAAAAGACGGAAAATCTTTTTTTTTTTCGGGAGCAAACAGTCAGAAATTTCCCTTATTTTGGGGCAAAATTGCAGAAATTTCCTTTACATTGGGGCAAAATTGAGGAAATTTCCCTTATTTTGGGGCAAAATTGCAGAAATTTCACTTATTTCAGGGTAATAAGTCAGAAATTCCCCTTATTTTGGGGCAAAAAGACAGAAATTCCCTTTGTTTTGAAGGAAAAGACAGAAATTCCACTTATTTAGAGGCAAAAAGGCAGAAATTTCCTTGATTTTGGAGCAAAAATGAAGAAATTTACCTTTTTATGGCAAAAAGGGATGCATTCCCCTTACTTTCGGGATAAAAAGTAGAAATTCCCCATATTTTGAAGCAAAATTGCAGAAATTCTCATAATTTTCTGGCAAAAAGGTAGAAATTCTCCTTATTTTGGGGCAAAAAGACAGAAAATCTCCTTTTTTCGGAAGCAAACAGTCAAAAATTTCTTTTATTTTGGGGGAAAATTGCAGAAATTTCTTTTACATTGGGGCAAAGTTGCAGAAATTTTTTTTATTTTGGGGCAAAATTGCAGAAATTTCACTTATTTCAGAGTAATAAGTCAGAAATTCCCGTTATTTTGTGGCAAAAAAGACAGAAATTCCCTTTGTTTTGGGGGAAAAAGACAGAAATTCCACTTATTTAGAGGCAAAAAGGCAGAAATTCCTCTTATTTTGGAGCAAAAATGAAGAAATTTCCCTTTTTTATGGCAAAAAGTTATGCATTCCCTTTATTTTTGGGAAAAGGCAGAAATTTCCCGTATTTGGGAGCAAAATTGCAGAAATTCCCCTAATTGTGGGGTAAAAAGGCAGAAATTCCCTATATGTTGGGGAAAAAAGTCAAAAATTCTTCTTATTTTGGGGCAAAACTCAGAAATTCCACTTATTTTTGGGCAAAATTCCAGAAATTTCCCTTATTTTGGGGAAAAATTGCAGAAATTTCACTTATTTTAGGGCAAAATTGGAGAAATTTCACTTATTTCAGGGAAAAAAGGCAGAAATTTTCCCTATTTTGGGGCAAAAATCCAGAAATTCTTAATATTTTGTAGCAAAAATGTAGAAATTCCCCTTATTTTGAGGTAAAAAGGCTGAAATTCTTTATATTTGGGGGCAAAAAGGCAGAAATTTCCCTTATTTTGGGGCAAAAAGACAGAAATTCCTTTTATTTTGTGGTAAAAAGGCAGAAATTTCATTTATTTTGGGGCAAAATTGCAGAAATTTCATTTATTTCAGGGCATAATTCAAAAATTCCTTTTATTTTGGGGCAAAAAAAAAGAAATTCCATTTATTTTTTGGTACAAAGGCGGAAATTTCACTTACTTTGAAGTAAAAAGGCAGAAATTCCTCTTATTTTGGGGCAAAAATGAAGAAATTTCCTTTTTTGTGGTAAAAGGTATACATTCCCCATACATTCGGGATAAAAAGCAGAAATTCCCCCTATTTTGAAGCAAAATTGCAGAAATTCTCATAATTTTCGGGCAAAAAGGGAGAAATTCCCTAATTTTGGGGCAAAAGGCAGAAATTCCTTTTATTTTGGGGCAAAAATCAGAAAATCCCCTTCTTTTGGGGTATAATTTAAGAAATTTCCTTTATTTTGGGACAAAATTACAGGAATTTACCTTATTTTGGGGCAAAATTTAAGAAATTTCCCTTATTTGGGCCAAAATTGCAGAAATTTCACTTATTTTTCAGGGAAAAAAGCTGAAATTTCCTTTATTTTGGGGCAAAAAAGGAGAAATTCCCCTTATTTTGGGCAAAATTTCAGAAATTTTCCTTATTATTGGGAAAAATTGCAGAAAATTTTCTTATTTTAGGGCAAAATTGCAGAAATTTCACTTATTTCAGAGAAAAAAAGAAAAAATTTTTTTATTTTGGGCCAAAAAGGCTGAAATTCCCATTAATTTGTGGCAAAAAGGCAGAAATTCACCTTATTTTGGGGTAAAATTGCAGAAATTTCACATATTTCATGGCAAAAAGGCAGAAATTTCCTTTATTTTGGGGCAAAATTGCAGAAATTTCACTTATTTCAATTTAATAAGTCAGAAATTCCCCTTATTTTGAGGCAAAAAAGACAGAAATTTCCTTTGTTTTGAGGGAAAAAGACAGAAATTCCACTTATTTGGAGGCAAAAAGGCAGAAATTTCCCTTATTTTGGAGCAAAAATGATGAAATTTCCCTTTATTATGGCGAAAAGTTATGCATTCTCCTCATTTTCATGCAAAAATGCAGAAATTCTCCGTATTTTGGAGCATAATTTCAGAAATTCCCCTGGTTGTGGTGCAGAAAGACAGAAATTCCCTATATGTTGGGGCAAAAACACAGAAATTCTTCTTATTTTGGGGCAAAACTCAGAAATTCCACTTATTTTGGGGCAAAATTCTAGAAATTTCTCTTATTTTGGGGCAAAATTGCAGAAATTTCACTTATTCCAGGGAAAAAAGTCAGAAATTTTCTTTATTTTGGGGCAAAAAGGCAGAAATTCCTAATATTTTCAAGGAAAAAGGCAGAAATTCCCCTTATTTTGAGGTAAAAAGGCTGAAATTCCCCTTATTTGGGGGCAAAAAGGCAGAAATTTCCCTTATTTTGGGGCAAAATTGCAGAAATTTCATTATTTAGAGGCAAAAAGACAAAAATTCTCCTTATTTTGGGGCAAAACTTAGAAATTCCACTTATTTTGGGGCAAAATACCAGAAATTTCCCTTATTTTGGGGCAAAATTGCAGAAATTTCACTTATTTTGGGGCAAAATTGCAGAAATTTCACTTATTTCAGGGAAAAAAGGCACAAATTTTCCTTATTTTGGGGCAAAAAGTCAGAAATTCCTAATATTTTGTGGCAAAAATGCAGAAATTCCCGTTATTTTGAGGTAAAAAGGCTGAAATTCCCCTTATTTGGGGGCAAAGAGGCATAAATTTCCCTAACTTTGGGGCAAAATTGGAAAAATTTCACATATTTCAGGGTAATAATTCAGAAATTCCCCTTATTTTGGGGCAAAAAAGACAGAAATTCCCTTTGTTTTGGGTGAAAAAGACAGAAATTCCACTTATTTAGAGGCAAAAGGCAGAAATTCTCCTTATTTTGGAGCAAAAATGAAGAAATTTAACTTTTTATGGCAAAAAGGTATGCATTCCCCTTACTTTCGGGATAAAAAGCAGAAATTACCCGTATTTTGAAGCAAAATTGCAGAAATTCTCATAATTTTCGGCCAAAAAGGCAGAAATTCTCCTTATTTTGGGGCAAAAAGACAGAAGATCTTCTTTTTTCGGGAGCAAACATTCAGAAATTCCCCTTATTTTGGGGCAAAATTGCAGCAATTTTTTTTACATTGGGGCAAAATTGCAGAAATTTCCCTTATTTTGGGTCAAAATTGCAGAAATTTCAATTACTTCAGGGTAATAAGTCAGAAATTCCCCTTATTTTGGGGCAAAAAAGACAGAAATTCTCTTTGTTTTGGGGAAAAAAAACAGAAATTCCACTTATTTAGAGGCAAAAAGGCAGAAATTCCCTTTATTTTGGAGCAAAAATGAAGAAATTTCCCTTTTTATGGCCAAAAGTTATGCATTCCCATTATTTTCAGGCAAAAAGGCAGAAATTCCCCGTATTTTGGAGCAAAATTGCAGAAATTCCCCTAATTGTGGGGCAAAAAGGCAGAAATTCCCTATATGTTGAGGAAAAAAGACAGAAATTCTCCTTACTTTGGGGCAAAACTCAGAAATTCCACATATTTTTGGGCAAAATTCCAGAAATTTCCCTTATTTTGGGAAAAAATTGCAGTAATTTCAATATTTTAGGGCAAAATTTGAGAAATTTCACTTATTTCAGAGAAAAAAGGCAGATATTTTCCTTATTTTTAGGCAAAAATGCAGAAATTCTTAATATTTTGTGGCCAAAATGTAGAAATTTCCATTATTTTGAGGTAAAAAGGCTGAAATTCCCTTTATTTGGGGGGCAAAAAGGCAGAAATTTCCCTTATTTTGGGGCATAATTGCAAAAATTTCCCTTATTTTGTGGCAAAATTGCAGAAATTTCACTTATTTCAGGGTAATAAGTCAGAAATTCTCCTTATTTTGGGGCAAAAAAGACAAAAATTCCCTTTATTTTGGAGGAAAAGACAGAAATTCCACTTATTTAGAGGCAAAAAGGCAGAAAGTTCCCTGATTTTGGAGCAAAAATGAAGAAATTTACCTTTTTATGGCAAAAAGGTATGCATTCCCCTTACTTTCGGGATAAAAAGCAGAAATTCCCCGTATTTTGAAACAAAATTGCAGAAATTCTCATAATTATCAAGCAAAAAGGCAGAAATTCTCCCTATTTTGGGGCAAAAACACAGAAGATCTCCTTTTTTCGGGAGCAAACAGTCAGAAATTTCCCTTATTTTGGGGCAAATTTGCAGAAATTTCCTTTACATTGGGGCAAAATTGCAGAAATTTCCCTTATTTTGGGGCAAAATTGCAGAAATTTCACTTACTTCAGGGTAATAAGTCAGAAATTCCCCTTATTTTGGGGCAAAAAAAACAGAAATTCTCTTTGTTTTGGGGGAAAAAGACAGAAATTCCACTTATTTAGAGGCAAAAAGGCAGAAATTCCCTTTATTTTGGAGCAAAAATGAAGAAATTTCCCTTTTTATGGCAAAAAGGTATGCTTTCCCATTATTTTCAGGCAAAAAGGCAGAAATTCCCCGTATTTTGGAGCAAAATTGCAGAAATTCCCCTAATTTTTGGGCAAAAGGCAGAAATTTCCTTTATTTTGGGGCAAAAATCAGAAATTCCCCTTATTTTGGGGAAAATTCCTGAAATTTCCTTTGTTTTGGGGCAAAATTGCAGGAATTTACCTTATTTTGGGGCAAAATTGTAGAAATTTTTCTTATTTGGGGCAATATTTCAGAAATTTCACTTATTTTCAGGTAAAAAGGCTGAAATTTCCTTTGTATTGGGGCAAAAAGGAAGAAATTCCCCTTATTTTGGGGCAAAATTTCAGAAATCTCCCTTACTATGGGAAAAAATTGCAAAAATTTTTTTTATTTTAGGGGAAAATTGCAGAAATTTCACATATTTCAGAGAAAAAAAGCAAAAATTTTTCTTATTTTGGGGCAAAAAGGAAGAAATTCCCATTATTTTGGGCCAAAAAAACAGAAATTTACCTTACTTAGGGGTAAAATTGCAGAAAATTCACATATTTCAGGGCAAAAATGCAGAAATTCCCCGTATTTTGGAGCAAAATTGCAGAAATTCCCCTAGCTGTGGGGCAAAAAAACAGAAATTCCCTATATGTTAGGGCAAAAAGACAGAAATTCTTCTTATTTTGGGGCAAAACTTAGAAATTCCACTTATTTTGGGGCAAAATTCCAGAAATTTTCCTTATTTTAGGGGCAAAATTGCAAAATTTCACTTATTTTGGGGCAAAATTGCAGAAATTTCACTTATTTCAGGGAAAAAAGGCAGAAATTTTCCTTATTTTGGAGCAAAAAGTCAGAAATTCCTAATATTTTGTGGCAAAAATGCAGAAATTCCCCTTATTTTGAGGTATAAAGGCTGAAATTCCCCTTATTTCAGGACAAAAAGGTCGAAATTTCCCTTATTTTGGCGAAGAAATTGCAGAAATTTCACTTATTTTAGGGTAATAAGTCAGAAATTCCCCTTATTTTGGGGCAAAAAAGACAGAAATTCCCTTTGTTTTGGGGAAAAAAAAAGAAATTCCACTTATTGAGAAGCAAAAAGGCAGATATTCCACTTATTTTGGAGCAAAAATGAAGAAATTTCCCTTTTTATGGCAAAAAGTTAAGCATTCTCATTATTTTCAGGCAAAAAGGCAGAAATTCCACGTATTTTGGAGCAAAATTGCAGAAATTCCCCTAATATTGGGACAAAAGGCAGAAATTTCCTTTTTTTTTTTTGGCAAAAATCAGAAATTCCCCTTATTTTGGGGCAAAATTCCAGAAATTTCCTTTATTTTGGTGCAAAATTGCAGGAATTTACCTTATTTTGGGGCAAAATTGCAGAAATTTCCCTTATTTGGGGCAAAATTTCAGAAATTTCACTAATTTTCAGTTAAAAAGGCTGAAATTTTCTTTGTTTTGGGGCAAAAAGAAAGAAATTCCCCTTATTTTGGGGCAAAATTGCAGAAATCTCCCTTATTATAGGAAAAAATGGCCAAAATTTCCCTTATTTTAGGGGAAAATTGCAGAAATTTCCCTTATTTCAGAGAAAAAAAGCAACAAATTTTCTTATTTTGGGGCAAAAAGGCAGAAATTCCCATTATTTTGGGGCAAAAAAGTAGAAATTCACCTTATTTAGGGGTAAAATTGCAGAAATTTCACATATTTCAGGGCAAAAAGGCAGAAATTCCCCGTATTTTGAAGCAAAATTGCAGAAATTCCTCTAGTTGTGGGGCAAAAAGACAGAAATTCCCTATATGTTGGGGCAAAAAGACAGAAATTCTTTTTATTTTGGGGCAAAACTTAGAAATTCCAGTTATTTTGGGGCAAAATTCCAGAAATTTTCCTTATTTTGGGGCAAAATTGCAAAATTTCACTTATTTTGGGGCAAAATTGCAGAAATTTCACTTATTTCAGGGAAAAAAGGCACAAATTTTCCTTATTTTGGGGCAAAAAGTCAGAAATTCCTAATATTTTGTTGCAAAAATGCAGAAATTCCCCTTATTTTGAGGTATAAAGGCTAAAATTCCTCCTATTTCAGGACAAAAAGGCCGAAATTTCCCTTATTTTGGGAAAAAAATTGCAGAAATTTCACTTATTTTAGGGTAATAAGTCAGAAATTCCCCTTATTTTGGGGCAAAAAAGACAAAAATTCCCTTTATTTTGGAGGAAAAGACAGAAATTCCACTTATTTAGAGGCAAAAAGGCAGAAAGTTCCCTGATTTTGGAGCAAAAATGAAGTAATTTACCTTTTTATGGCAAAAAGTTATGGATTCCCATTATTTTCAGGCAAAAAGGCAGAAATTCCCCATATTTTGGAGCAAAATTGCAGAAATTCCCCTAATTTTGGGGCAAAAGGCAGAAATTCCCTTTATTTTGGGGCAAAAATCAGAAATTCCCCTTATTTGGGGGCAAAATTCCAGAAATTTCCTTTATTTTGTGGCAAAATTGCAGGAATTTACCTTATTTTGGGGCAAAATTGCAGAAATTTCTCTTATTTGGGGCAAAATTTCAGAAATTTCACTTATTTTCAGGTAAAAAGGCTGAAATTTCCTTTTTTTGGGGGGCAAAAAGGAAGAAATTCCCCTTACTTTGGGGCAAAATTGCAGAAATCTCCCTTATCATGGGAAAAAATTGCAAAAATTTCCCTTATTTTAGGGGAAAATTGCAGAAATTTCACTTATTTCAGAGAAAAAAAGCAAAAATTTTTCTTATTTTGGGGCAAAATGCAGAAATTCCCATTATTTTGGGGCAAAAAAGCAGAAATTCACCTTATTTAGGGGTAAAATTGCAGAAATTTCACATATTTCAGGGCAAAAAGGCAGAAATTCCCCGTATTTTGGAGCAAATTTGCAGAAATTCCCCTAGTTGTGGGGCAAAATAACAGAAATTCCATATATGTTGGGGCAAAAAGACAGAATTTCTCCTTATTTTGGGGCAAAACTTAGAAATTCCACTTATTTTGGGGCAAAATTCCAGAAATTTTTCTTATTTTGGAGCAAAATTGCAAAATTTCACTTATTTTGGGGCAAAATTGCAGAAATTTCACTTATTTCAGGGAAAAAGACAGAAATTTTCCTTATTTTGGGGCAAAAAGTCAGAAATTCCTAATATTTTGTGGCAAAAATGCAGAAATTCCCCTTATTTTGAGGTATAAAGGCTGAAATTCCCTTTATTTCAGGGCAAAAAGGCAGAAATTTCCCCTATTTTGGGGCAAAATTGCAGAAATTTCACTTATTTTAGGGTAATAAGTCAGAAATTCCCCTTATTTTGGGGCAAAAAAGACAGAAATTCCCTTTGTTTTCAAGGAAAAAGACAGAAATTCCACTTATTGAGAAGTAAAAATGCAGAAATTTCTCTTATTTTGAAGCAGAAAGGAAGAAATTTCCCTTTTTATGGCAAAAAGATATGCATTCCCATTATTTTCAGGCAAAAAGGCAGAAATTCCCCGTATTTTGAAGCAAAATTGCAGAAATTCCCCTAATTTTGGGGCAAAAGGCAGAAATTCTCTTTATTTTGGGGCAAAAATCAGAAATTCCCCTTATTTTGGGGCAAAATTCCAGAAATTTCCTCTATTTTGGGGCAAAATTGCAGGAATTTATTTTATTTTGGGGCAAAATTGCAGAAATTTCCCTTATTTGGGGCAAAATTTCAGAAATTTCTCTTATTTTCAGGTAAAAAGGCTGAAATTTCCTTTGTTTTGGGGCAAAAAGGAAGAAATTCCCCTTATTTTGGGGCAAAATTGCAGAAATCTCCCTTATTATGGGAAAAAATTGCAAAAATTTCCCTTAGATTAGGGGAAAATTGCAGAAATTTGACTGATTTCAGAGAAAAAAAACAAAAATTTTTCTTTTTTTGGGCAAAAAAGCAGAAATTCACCTTATTTAGGGGTAAAATTGCAGAAATTTCACATATTTCAGGGCAAAAAGGAAGAAATTCCCCGTATTTTGGAGCAAAATTGCAGAAATTCCCCTAGTTGTGGGGCAAAAAGACAGAAATTCCTTATATGTTGGGGCAAAAAGCCAGAAATTCCCCTTATTTTGGGGCAAAACTTAGAAATTCCACTTATTGTGGGGCAAAATTCCAGAAATTTTCCTTCTTTTGGGGCAAAATTGCAAAATTTCACTTATTTTGGGGCAAAATTGCAGAAATTTCACTTATTTCAGGGAAAAAAGGCAGAAATTTTCCTTATTTTA